>NC_064920.1:732420906-733670906 GCF_023897955.1 Schistocerca gregaria
AATACCAGTCCAGTGTACTAACCACTGCTCTACCTCGCTCTGTACGCAAATATTGTACATATTACGGCCTCAAGGACGTAACTAGGGTGTGGCAACTGGGGCGCATGCCCTGGGCGCCCTTTTCGTGGGAGCTTGTAATTGTGACAGGAGGAAAAGGGAACGGCAAAAGGAAAGAGTAAGAGGTACGGCGAAGTAATCCGTTAGTCCAAAAACAGATCCGCAAGACTTATCTCTTCCTGGCACCGAAATATCTTGTTTTCGGATTAGCGGAAGTGTAAAGACTGTATTTTGCTTTTCTTATGGTTCTGCATTGATTGGTAATCCCGCTACTCTTGCAAACAGTGCGACTTTACATTGTTTGTTATTCTTTGTTTTGAATTGTGTTTTAGATAAATATAATTACTGATGTTACTTAATTGCAATGGTTCAAATGGCTCTGAGCACTATGGGACTTAACTTCTGAGGTCATCAGCCGCCTAGAACTTAGAAATACTTAAACCTAACTAATCTAAGGACATCACACACATCCATGCCCGAGGCAGCATTCGAACTGCAACCGTAGTGGTCGCCCGGTTCCAGACTGTAGCGCCTAGAACCGCTCGGCCACCCCGGGCGGCTGAATATTCTTGTCTCTCGTAAAATGGAGTGATTCCCTAACCCTCCAGGGATTATCAGAAAGCTATTCGCTTCTCTGTAATGGCGCACCACCCTTCCTAGCACACCGCCAATGAATTTTCGACTGAAGCGTGGCAATGACTGGGGTGAAACAACCTCTTTCATAGCATACGGCAGAGTGTTCACATTTATCTCAATGAAATCATTCTCTCTTCCAGCCGAATAACATTTTTCAGTTCTTTCTTCCCTACATCTTTCATCTTACCACCTTACAAGAACAAACTGTTACAAGGGATATTACGACAGGATGGCTTTTCTTAACCCAACAATTACGAAAAACACTAGCAAGCTCTCTCAGTTGTTAACAGTTGCACCAGTTGCGTGTTTAAAATAGGGATCACATTATGATGTCATGTATACGTTAACCATAGCACCAAGCAACAGTTTACAAACCTAGCCGTTTCGGAAATGCTTTCTCCCTTAGCTCGAAAGCTAATGACACGTCCTTTTGGACCATCTAATTGTTAGTCCTGCATCATTATAACCACATTCAGGAAAATTCCGATATCCGGCTGCTGTACTGGAACTGGCCGCCATGTAACAATCGATACACCACCTCCGAATGGCCACTATCAGTCTCATCAGTAATCATTACAGTCATAAAAAATGAATTTGGTTCGAATTAAATAGGGAAAGATTCACACAAAAGACACGTAACGAATCATTTTAGGGCGAGTGCTGGTCGCTATTGTGAATGACACTGCGGATTTCCGAGTGTCCGTGGGACTGCGGATATTCTCCAGCCTGGAGAGAAACGGGGAGGCTTCCGTCAGTTCGCTGGAGGGCGATGGTCTGGCCCGACGGGGTAGTCTTCGAAGGGGAGTGATTTCGATGTAGAATGGTTGGCGTTCCCTGGTAACCTCCTGATAGATTCGGCAGACAGCAGCACTTTGCAATATAACTATGAGCGTTAGTTGGAAATGGTCAGTCGGAATGTCTACTTTCCGTTCTGGAGGATGATTGTCCAGACCGTCTGCATGTCAAACGAATTCGTGGAGCTGTGAGCAGCTAACAAATCGAGGAGTCGGTGGCCGTGACGGGGCGCAGGAGGCGCGTTTGAGTCCTCTGGGGCGAAGCAGGAGGCTAGTAAGATGGTTTTCGTGTATGGGAGGTGCAGAAAGTGCTCGAAAGTACGTTCCCTTTCGCACCCGTTTCAAACGTCTTATCTGTTGGTGGCTTTCGAAGTGGGTGTTGATGTTAGCGAGCGTACACGGACAGTTAAGTAAGAGGCCTCCTAACAGAGGGTGAAGCACGTGGCTGCTTGAATATTTGTTCCCGAACGAAGATAACTTGTCGATGATTATTATGTAGAAGGAGAACAAATTGTGTTTTGCTCCAATAGAAATCTGAATTGTAGAGTTCTCGTATACGTCCTTAATGTTTTTGATTTTAGGCCGTGTTCATTTGCACAAGGTTAGTGACGGCGTAGTCACTGATTGGAGTGTTTGTTGTCCAATCTAGTGGTTGGACCAGTGAAATGTTGAAGATAGTCAGAGAGCTTGAGAGAACTGAATAGTGGTAGAGAGGACGTGATTGTTTTAACCCCATCTCGCCGCTCTAAAGCGGGCTGGTGACCTTCATTTTGCTTTAGTGTATGTGTAGTAGGGCCTAGACATTATCCAGGTAAACCATCAAAACTTTGGAAGTAAGTCTACACAGCAATACATCACGTGATTTATCTCGTAGTGGTAGTGGGGTAATGTTCGTTCTGCCGCACTTGTGCTACCAAATTGCTGAGCGCCTGCTAGAACGTTCCGACCCTTGCTAACAAAGAATGAGTGACTACGTCAAATAATAGCGTCACGTATCTGGGTCAGTATGAACCGTAGTGCAGTGCTCAATGAAAGTTAAGTTGGCCTGCCGTAGTAAAGTCCCCTCGTATCAGTTTGCAACAGCTTACAGTGTGTGTTTTGCACTGGGAGGCTCTTACAACGAGCACGCACGTTTCCGCCCCGCTGCACAGCTCGCGGAGCGCCCAGGGGAACAGAATCTCGCTGGGGGCGGATGGCGCTTGCGCATGCGCCGTCAGCGCCGGAGCGCCATGCTGCGCATCGCGTGGGAGGGGGACGGCGTACAAGCGGCAGAACGGTGTCCCTGTGTTCTCGCGACACGACACGCACTTCGTAATTCTCCGCGTGGTCTTCATCTTTTGGCTCCTTTTCCAGAGCGATAAGAATGCCGTTTACAGAAACCAGGACCTGTCTATGCTTTCTGTTTGAGTTTGCGTGGTTTTCCAGTATTACCCGTTGGTTGTCGCTAAAGCGTGCACTACAGCAGTAAGATGCTGATATCTCTAACAGTACGAATGAACAGGAAAAGGACAACTGATTCGAAGGTTTTGGTATACGTTCAAATGGTTCAAATGGTTCAAATGGCTCTGAGCGCTATGGGACTTAACGTCTGAGGTCATCAGTCCCCTAGAACTTATAACTACTTAAACCTAACCTAAGGACATCACACACATCCATGCCCGTGGCAGGGTTCGAACCTGCGGTTCCAGACTGTAGCACCTAGAACCGCTCGGCCAGCACAGCCTGCTTGGTATACGTAAGACACACCTTTTGCCCACAATCGCCGTAAAATAAGATTAAAATTTGTATCGTCTCCTAGTACTCTCAATTTATCAGTTTTAAATTTGAGATTTGGTCTGATACATTTAGGCGCTGAATTAGTAGACAATTGATCTTGCCTTCTAACAACCACTCAGGCCGTCCTTGTAACTACGTCCAAGATGATGTACACTCGGGCTTTCGGTTATTACACGGCGTTAGAGTATTACGTTACTAGGAAGTAGGAACTGGAAAAGAAGCCAGATCATTGGGTTACGTTGTATTGCACCATTTGTGGTTATTAACCATATTAAATCGCGACATTGTAGTGTTGCTGAAAAGCTAAGTCGAGGTTCCTGTTATGATAGTCACCTGTTCATAGGGAAATAAATTATTTCAAAATGACAAGCGTCCAAAAAGTTATATGTATTACCTCCACACAGTACCTTTTCTGTCTTCAGCTCGGGGTCTAGTCCGTAGCATTGGTGCGTGTGGATCACGGAGTCCCGGGTTCGATTTCTGGCCGGATGGGGGATATTCTCCACCTGGGTACTGGGTGTTTGTGCTGTCCTCATCATTTCCTCATCATTCTCGAAAATGGCGAGACTGGACAGTGAAAAGATTGGGAATTTGTATGGGTGCTGCTATCCGTGCAGATCAGCGCCCCACAAACAAAATTACATCAACATCTGTACCTTTTCTTTTCCTTAGAGTGCCTAGAAAATATTCCTGAATGTCACAGAGATTGCTACGCAAGTAACCAAGTCTTGAACTAAGTCTCGGACAGAATCGTTCATCCAGAAGTCTGGAACAGAAATGTCACCGCAGAAGCCTACCACACATATGTCACTATTCCTTTTCTTATAGCTTCACCACATGTCGTACCAGCCATATCTTCTATTCGATTGTCTCACTTCCTTTCTTTACTTTTAATTTTTTTTTGTGTTTGTGTTTGGGGGAGGGGGAGGGGGGTACGAGCAGGAGGGAGGTCGGAGGAAAATCGCGATAGCGTTTACCGATGCACGTCTTCCTCAATAAACATTACCCTGCAAAAGCATCCACAGTGACAAATATTTTGCGCATTATCAGAGTACTTTCAGAAGGGCAGTTCGGCATAAGGTCTTTCAGCATCCACGCCAGTTAAGCTTGACTAATGTCGGCTGTCCTATCTGTGATGATGGCAATAGCATAGTTTTCGCTTTCAACTATACTCGGGGCTATTAAGACACTAGGCTCTTATTGCGCACAAAAATGTAACGTTCTTTGAGTCTGTCCTTCCATGGTATAGAGACATAAAAAGTTGTTGCTGTTGTTGTTGTTGTTGTTGTCTTCAGTCCTGAGACTGGTTTGATGCAGCTCTCCATGCTACTCTGTCCTGTGCAAGCTTCTTCATCTCCCAGTACCTACTGCAACCTACATCCTTCTGAATCTGCTTAGTGTATTTATCTCTTCGTCTCCCTCTACAATTTTTACCCTCCACGCTGCCCTCCAATGCTAAATTTGTGATCCCTTGATGCCTCAAAACATGTCCTACCAACCGATCCCTTCTTCTAGTCAAGTTGTGCCACAAACTACTCTTCTCCCCAATCCTATTCAATACCTCCTCATTAGTTACGTGATCTATCCACCTTATCTTCAGCATTCTTCTGTAGCACCACATTTCGAAAGCTTCTATTCTCTTCTTGTCCAAATTAGTTATCGTCCATGTTTCACTTCCATACATGGCTACACTCCATACAAATACTTTAAGAAACGACTTCCTAACACTTAAATCAATACTCCATGTTAACAAATTTATCTTCTTCAGAAACGCTTTCCTTGCCATTGCCAGTCTACATTTTATATCCTCTCTACTTCGACCATCATTAGTTATTTTGCTACCCAAATAGCAAAACTCCTTTACTACTTTAAGTGTCTCATTTCCTAATCTAATACCCTCAGTATCACCCGACTTAAGTCGACTACATTCCATAATCCTCGTTTTGCTTTCGTTGATGTTCATCTTATATCCTCCTTTCAGGACACTATCCATCCCGTTCAACTGCTCTTCCAAGTCCTTTGCCGTCTCTGACAGAATTACAACGTCATCGGCGAACCTCAAAGTTTTTACTTCTTCTCCATGAATTTTAATACCTACTCCAAATTTTTCTTTTGTTTCCTTTACTGCATGCTCAATATATACACTCCTGGAAATGGAAAAAAGAACACATTGACACCGGTGTGTCAGGCCCACCATACTTGCTCCGGACACTGCGAGAGGGCTGTACAAGCAATGATCACACGCACGGCACAGCGGACACACCAGGAACCGCGGTGTTGGCCGTCGAATGGCGCTAGCTGCGCAGCATTTGTGCACCGCCGCCGTCAGTGTCAGCCAGTTTGCCGTGGCATACGGAGCTCCATCGCAGTCTTTAACACTGGTAGCATGCCGCGACAGCGTGGACGTGAACCGTTTGTGCAGTTGACGGACTTTGAGCGAGGGCGTATAGTGGGCATGCGGGAGGCCGGGTGGACGTACCGCCGAATTGCTCAACACGTGGGGCGTGAGGTCTCCACAGTACATCGATGTTGTCGCCAGTGGTCGGCGGAAGGTGCACGTGCCCGTCGACCTGGGACCGGACCGCAGCGACGCACGGATGCACGCCAAGACCGTAGGATCCTACGCAGTGCCGTAGGGGACCGCACCGCCACTTCCCAGCAAATTAGGGACACTGTTGCTCCTGGGGTATCGGCGAGGAACATTCGCAACCGTCTCCATGAAGCTGGGCTACGGTCCCGCACACCGTTAGGCCGTCTTCCGCTCACGCCCCAAAATCGTGCAGCCCGCCTCCAGTGGTGTCGCGACAGGCGTGAATGGAGGGACGAATGGAGACGTGTCGTCATTAGCGATGAGAGTCGCTTCTGCCTTGGTGCCAATGATGGTCGTATGCGTGTTTGACGCCGTGCAGGTGAGCGCCACAATCAGGACTGCATACGACCGAGGCACATAGGGCCAACACCCGGCATCAAGGTGTGGGGAGCGATCTCCTACACTCGCCGTACACCTCTGTTGATCGTCGAGGGGACACTGAATAGTGCACAGTACATCCAAACCGTCATCGAACCCATCGTTCTACCATTCCTAGACCGGCAAGGGAACTTGCTGTTCCAGCAGGACATTGCACGTCCGCATGTATCCCGTGCCACCCAACGTCCTCTAGAAGGTGTAAGTCAACTACCCTGGCCAGCAAGATCTCCGGATCTGTCCCCCATTGAGCATTTTTGGGACTGGATGAAGCGTCGTCTCACGCGGTCTGCACGTCCAGCACGAACGCTGGTCCAACTGAGGCGCCAGGTGGAAATGGCATGGCAAGCCGTTCCACAGGACTACATCCAGCATCTCTACGATCGTCTCCATGGGAGAATAGCAGCCTGCATTGCTGCGAAAGGTGGATATACACTGTACTAGTGCCGACATTGTGCATGCTCTGTTGCCTGTGTCTATGTGCCTGTGGTTCTGTCAGTGTGATAATGTGATGTATCTGACCCCAGGAATGTGTCAATAAAGTTTCCCCTTCCTGGGACAATGAATTCACGGCGTTCTTATTTCAATTTCCAGGAGTGTAGATTGAATAACATCGGGGAGAGGCTACAACCCTGTCTCACTCCTTTCCCAACCACTGCTTCCCTTTCATGCCCCTCGACTCTTATGACTGCCATCTGGTTTCTGTACAAATTGTAAATAGCTTCTCGCTCCCTATATTTTACTCCTGCAACCTTTAGAATTTGAAAGAGAGTATTCCAGTCAACATTGTCAAAAGCTTTCTCTAAGTCTACAAAAACTAGAAACGTAGGTTTGCCTTTTCTTAATCTTTCTTCTAAGATAAGTCGTAAGGTCAGTATTGCCTCACGTGTTCCAACATTTCTACGGAATCCAAACTGATCCTCCCCTAGGTCAGCATCTACCAGTTTTTCCATTCGTCTGTAAAGAATTCGCGTTAGTAATTTGCAGCTGTGACTCATTAAACTGAAAGTCGATAATTTCCACATCTGTCAACACCTGCTTTTTTTGGGATTGGAATTATTATATTCTTCTTGAAGTCTGAAGGTATTTCGCCTGTCTCGTACATCTTGCTCACCAGCTGGTAGAGTTTTGCCATGACTGGCTCTCCCAATGCTGTCAGTAGTTCTAATAGAATGTTGTCTACTCCGGGGGCCTTGTTTCGACTCAGGTCTTTCAGTGCTCTGTCAAACTCTTCACGCAGTATCGTATCTCCCATTTCGTCTTCATCTACATCCTCTTTCATTTCCAAAATATTCCCCTCATATACAACGCCCTTGTATAAACCTTCTGTATACTAATTCCACTTTTCTGTCTTCCATTCTTTGCTTAGAACTGGGTTGCCATCAGTGCTCTTGATATTCATACACGTGATTCTCTTCTCTCCAAAGGTCTCTTTAATTTTCCTGTAGGCAGTATCTACACTGCTGGAAATTGAAATAAGAACACCGTGAATTCATTGTCTCAGGAAGGGGAAACTTTATTGACACATTCCTGGGGTCAGATACATCACATTATCACACTGACAGAACCACAGGCACATAGACACAGGCAACAGAGCATGCACAATGTCGGCACTAGTACAGTGTATATCCACCTTTCGCAGCAATGCAGGCTGCTATTCTCCCATGGAGACGATCGTAGAGATGCTGGATGTAGTCCTGTGGAACGGCTTGCCATGCCATTTCCACCTGGCGCCTCAGTTGGACCAGCGTTCGTGCTGGACGTGCAGACCGCGTGAGACGACGCTTCATCCAGTCCCAAACATGCTCAATGGGGGACAGATCCGGAGATCTTGCTGGTCAGGGTAGTTGACTTACACCTTCTAGAGCACGTTGGGTGGCACGGGATACATGCGGACGTGCAATGTCCTGTTGGAACAGCAAGTTCCCTTGCCGGTCTAGGAATGGTAGAACGATGGGTTCGATGACGGTTTGGATGTACTGTGCACTATTCAGTGTCCCCTCGACGATCATCAGAGGTGTACGGCCAGTGTAGGAGATCGTTCCCCACACCATGATGCCGGGTGTTGGCCCTGTGTGCCTCGGTCGTATGCAGTCCTGATTGTGGCGCTCACCTGCACGGCGCCAAACACGCATACGACCATCATTGGCACCAAGGCAGAAGCGACTCTCATCGCTGAAGACGACACGTCTCCATTCGTCCCTCCATTCACGCCTGTCGCGACACCACTGGAGGCGGGCTGCACGATGTTGGGGCGTGAGCGGAAGACGGCCTAACGGTGTGCGGGACCGTAGCCCAGCTTCATGGAGACGGTTGCGAATGGTCCTCGCCGATACCCCAGGAGCAACAGTGTCCCTAATTTGCTGGGAAGTGGCGGTGCGGTTCCCTACGGCACTGCGTAGGATCCTACGGTCTTGGCGTGCATCCGTGCGTCGCTGCGGTCCGGTCCCAGGTCGACGGGCACGTGCACCTTCCGCCGACCACTGGCGACAACACCGATGTACTGTGGAGACCTCACGCCCCACGTGTTGAGCAATTCGGCGGTACGTCCATCCGGCCTCCCGCATGCCCACTATACGCCCTCGCTCAAAGTCCGTCAACTGCACATACGGTTCACGTCCACGCTGTCGCGGCATGCTACCAGTGTTAAAGACTGCGATGGAGCTCCGTATGCCACGGCAAACTGGCTGACACTGACGGCGGCGGTGCACAAATGCTGCGCAGCTAGCGCCATTCGACGGCCAACACCGCGGTTCCTGGTGTGTCCGCTGTGCCGTGCGTGTGATCATTGCTTGTACAGCCCTCTCGCAGTGACCGAAGCAAGTATGGTGGGTCTGACACACCGGAGTCAATGTGTTCTTTTTTCCATTTCCAGGAGTGTACCTTACCCCTAGTGAGATAAGCTTCTACTTCCTTACATTTGTACTCTAGCCATCCCTGCTTGGCCATTTCGCACTTCCTGTCGATCTCATTTTTGAGACGTTTGTATTTCTTTTTGCCTGCTTTATTTACTGCATTTTTATATTTTCTCCTTTCATCAGTTAAATTCAATATTTCTTCTGTTTTCCAAGGATTTCTAGCAGCTCTCGTCTTTTTACCTACTTTATCCTCTGCTGTCTTCACTACCTCATCCCTCAGAGCTACCCATTCTTCTGCTACTGTGTTTCTTTCCCCCATTCCTGTCAATTGTTTCCTTATACTCTCCCTGAAACTCTGTACAACCTCTGGTTCTTTCAGCTTATCCAGATCCCATGTCCTTAAATTCCCACCTTTTTGCAGTTTCTTCAGTTTTAACCTACAGGTCATAACCAATAGATTGTGGTCAGAGTCCACATCTGCCCCTGGAAATGTCTTACAATTTAAAACCTTATTCCTAAATCTCTGGCTTACCATTATATAATCTATCTGATACCTTTTAGTATCTCCAGGATTCTTCCATGTATACAACCTTCTTTTATGATTCTTGAACCAAGTGTTAGCTATGATTAAGTTATGCTCTGTGCAAAATTCTACCAGACGGCTTCCTCTTTCATATCTTAGCCCCAATCCATAATCACCTACTATGTTTCCTTCTCTCTCTTTTCCTACTGACGAATTCCAGTCACCCATGACTATTAAATTTTCGTCTCCCTTCACTACTTGAATAATTTCTTTTATCTCATCATACATTTCTTCAATTTCTTCATCATCTGCAGAGCTGGTTGGCATATAAACTTGTACTACTGTAGTAGGCATGGGCTTTGTGTCTATCTTGGGCACAACAATGCGTTCACTATGCTGTTTGTAGTAGCTTACCCGCACTCCTATTTTTTATTCATTATTAAACCTACTCCTGCATTACCCCTATTTGATTTTGTATTTATAACCCTGTATTCACCTGACCAAAAGTCTTGTTCCTCCTGCCACCGAACTTCACTAATTCCCACTATATCTAACATAAACCTATCCATTTCCCTTTTTAAATTTTCTAGCCTACCTGCCCGATTAAGGGATCTGACATTCCACGCTCCGATCCGTAGAACGCCAGTTTTCTTTCTCCTGATAACGACGTCCTCCTGAGTAGTCCCCGCCCGGAGATCCGAATGGGGGACTATTTTACCTCCGGAATATTTTACCCAAGAGGCGCCATCATCATTTAATCATACAGTAAAGCTGCATGTCCTCGGGAAAAATTACGGCTGTAGTTTCCCCTTGCTTTCAGCCGTTCGCAGTACCAGCACAGCAAGGCCGTTTTGGTTAATGTTGCAAGGCCAGATCAGTCAATCATCCAGACTGTTGCCCCTGCAACTACTGAAAAGGCTGCTGCCCCTCTTCAGGAAAAAAAAGTAACTACATTTAATAAAGAAGGTGGAAGTGTTGATCGACGTAGTGGAGGCAACACCGCTTAAGGGCCTCTGTAACGGACATTTTCTGGGATTTGTTAAAATTTACTGCCCGAGAAATTTTTGTTCACTGCGGCGATAAGGGTAAGTTCCCTGCGAACCTCACATAGGGCATGAATCTGGATGGTGTCACCTCACGAGCACTAAAAAGTTCTCAATGATGTTGAGCCACAGGCATGCGATACTGTTTAGGAGAGTAAACCGTTATTTGACTGTGTATTACTGTATTGATGTTTCTTACTATCTAGATTTCGACTTTTATGCCATTCTGTAGTGCAGTTCTAAAAGTTGTTAGACAATTTATATAATATCTGTTCAGGCATTCAAAATGGGCTAATAACTTTTAGCACTGTACTTGAGAATGGCATAGAAGCTGAAATCTAGATACTACGATACATAAATGTAGTAATACACAGTCAAATGGCGGTGACACCAGTGTCTGTACTTTATAAACGAAGACAGCAATCAAGCTCAAAGGACCTTGTGGTTGCGACTAGTCACTTTATCATCATCTACCATATGGCTAGATGTGGTGTGGAAGGATATGGAGTAGCATTCCACTCAGAGGTGCAACTCCGGTAGGTTTTAAGGCTGCACTAAATTTCGTCTGGCGGAATTCGATGTGAGTGCATTCTGTGTGGTGGAATTGGAAGTGTAGGTAGAATTTAAAGTGTACAAATGCGTCATTTCGCAGCAATATATACTGATAAAATTCTTTAGGACTTCGAGCAGCGTACAGTGGTTTAAAATCCACAAGCTTTCAGCTGAGCACTCGTCGGCATTTGTCAAGTGCCGTCTGATGGTTGCTGCCGTCCATATATAGCCGTGCCCCCTTATGTGACGTCACTGCTGCCCACTCCAGCGTCACGTAAGTCATGGTTTGGTTGGGCAATCGTCCCACCCTGTTCAGGCTTCTGATGGCCAGGTTCCACACTGCTGTCGTTTTTATTGAGGATGCTGCCACGAATCTTTATCCTGATGGCTTCTTTTAGAAAAGTACCTCAGAAACCGTAACACCTGTGAAGAGAATAAATTAAATAGGACTTGGAACCAGCAATGGAGGGTCAGGATGGTAAGTAGGCTACATATGGAACAGGCAGGCGCTGGTTAGCAACCCTCAAGCTGAGTGGACTTCCACTACCTTTTTGTGATAGCTGTTTGCATGATGGAGGAACTTGAAGAACTACAGCTCGATCCCCTGCCGATTACGACTACCGATTGCCTTCACTCCAGATAATTCGGCATGAGACACTAACGCCGTGCCTCTTGCAAAGCAAGCTGCAGCAGCATTTAAGCCAGCAAGAACGAGCTCATCAACAATCGACCAGCTGAGCAATTACGTGACTAGGAGCAACCGCCATCGCCACTGTCGCAGCCGCTCCATGACGCACAGACCTCCACCTGGCGGCTCAGCCCGGACAGACAACACTGCCGCCCGCCTCTGTCGTTAAGCACTGGTCCAGACTTCGACTTTTGGCAAAAGTATCGCCAGGCCGCTGGGACCCTCGCCCTGCGCCGGTCGACCTCGCCACCAGCCCGCGCAGCAGAAAGCCGCGAGCGGTGCCTCGGTGTTTGCCCATTGTTGTCAGCACAACGTCAGCACGTCAGAGACGAAAACTGAGCATGTCGTCTCCCTAGGAGCACGCGTCCACTGTACGCTGCGCTATTTGGCGTGTTGTTACTACACTAGACTATTGCGTGAAGATGGAAGTGCAGTTGAACGACTGTGAGGTGTCAGCTCATAGTGGTTTTCTGAACACAAATTCGACACAAGGCAGCTCAATAGGCTGTGGAGTGGAAGGGGCAGGCTAGCAATAGAACAGTGCATCACCATTGACCATTTATTGAACACATAAATCATGTATTTCCCAAAAGGAACAATCAGTACAAATTACAAAATAATATTCTTTTCCTTTAAGTCACTCAAACATTTAAACAGGCACATAGCAATCATTTAACTGAAAGCCTTTTAAGAAAGCAACACTAGTCAATTTGAATGATGAGTTAAAATCATCTGACCGACCATATATTTTAAAATGAAATACTTCCTTTAAGGAACCAGCGATCAAATTTAATTACGTAATCCTCAACAACCATATTACCTCCAAGACATTTAAGATTAAACAGTAATATATAACATCAGAGATCTGCAGTCCTAAGTTTTAAGCAGCACGTTTCAGATGGACTGCACTGGAACAGTACAATACAAGTCCCTCAGAGGATCTCCCCACACAGGAAGTTATTGCCGCAATCGACAAAATATCAACATCATTCCATGTACAGACCTAAAACGAACTAAAAGCTCCCTTACGTTTGATACAGTTAATTCCCTTTCAACACAACATACATCACAAGTCTAGCTCTAGGACGGCACCGACTCCCCGCAATTTAGCACGCGAAAAACGACAGCGATGCACTTATGACGTATCCTTACACAATCCAAGAACAGAGAGCCGGCTCCCCAAGAGCGGAACATTTAACCACGCTCAGCGTGCGGGTTTGCAGGATGCTGATCTCGCCCTTAACCTCAACAGCAGTTCAAATACTAGTCAGCCTACAATCTTTAACCACCATACACATTCCTTCAATTACTACATAGAAAGCCAGTGTGTTAGGCAACAGACCAGCATATGACAAAAGTTTAAGCAATTTCCTTACTAGACAACCCTGGTGAATAGTAGCCGTAATATTTTTTTTAAACGTGAGTACATCCACAATCGAAAGACAAACAACGCCAATCATAAGGACAGTAGCACATAAGCAAGTAGCTATGGTAACTTCTGCTGAGATTGGCTACAAATCAGCGCGTGATTTAACACATCAGAGAACAGTCTTTACAACATAACCATCAATGCAATAGCAAATTTCTCACACGTGTACTCCCCCACGATTTCGATTCGCAAAGCCATAGACAAAACGTGGAGAACGTATCACTTAAACCAACATAATGGTGCTCCCTTAGTTAGCCCAAATACCTGACTGCCTTAGTTGCACAGTAAAGAACCAGACCTAATGAAACCACCACAGTTTTCGCCTCTAAATTGTCACAGTACAAGTGAGACTCAACCAAAAATGTAATTTTACATCACCAGTTCCCGTATACTCAATACAAGCGCCTGATTTTCACCCGTTTATAACGGCAGGCAGCAGCATCGTACGGAAAAGAGCGTAGACACAAGCTCTTACCAGTTCTCTTCTCCGAAAGCAGCCACCGCAACTCTCACTGGGACATCCAATGCAAAAATCGTTACTCCTTCACGCAAATTACAGGACGCCCGCTTCCCGCTGCTTGCTACGGCGCCTTCCGTTCAGAGCCAACTTGTATATCTCCATACGATAAGTCCGGTCCCACACTCGCTGCATCAACCCGACAACCGTCTTCCACCACGTCCTGGAGCACACCCCCCACAGGACCTCGCCTCGTTACTCCTCGCGTAGGCCCCAAAGGGAGCTGCTTACCACCCTGACCGTGGCAGGAAAGATAAACCACCAGAGTGGCACTATCGATATGAGCCACGTCTCTGACTGTATAAGTTGTGAGGCTTAAAAACTTGCTGCGTTCGTCGTCTCGCCTGTTCAAAACCAATTCCAACCACTAAGATGTTGGAGTCCAAGCAGTATAAATTAATAAAGAAGTAATAAAGAAGTTACTGTATGCCATACCATATCTATCCCATCTTCGGCAGAGAACCGTGACCACCAATCCCAGACCCTTTCGTCCCGTTGCAATCCATACTGTAACAGATGTCTCATCGAATGCATTTCAGTGCCCATTCTCCAGAGTATGCTTTGGTACTGCTGACTTCCCAGGTTAGTGTAGGTGGAAACATGTCTCAGGAACACGTCGCCTCCACCTTGCCGAATACAAGACCAGTCTATTTAAAACAGTGGTATCTCAAACGGTGTATCCCTAGTGCATAATACTGTTTTACGAAGAAGTTATCTCATGTGAAAAGGTAATGCTACACTGTTCATTCATCTCTCACTTCCAAACAGTGCAAACGCTATACACACATTGTTTCATAATGTAACACTACACACACTATCAGCTGACGATGTCTGGTCTCCATTTTGTGTACCACAGCACCCCATTTGCTATCCTGAAAAACTGAGTCAACAGCCCTTGACACCGAGTGAGATTTGAGCTCAGGAGGAGGATAAGGTGTAAGTATTATACATTGCTTAGCTTTCGGAATAAGTTTTTCCAGAAAAAAACATAAAGAAGGAAAAAGCGTAGTGTGAAAGTCTTATGTGAAATGATAAATGTTTTAATGTCGTTATTGTTATTTGTAAGTGTTACATCTTTCAACAAACCTCACTCTGTGTTGTCTAAGCAATCATTCCATGTGCACAGTGTATAGCTTAATAGGTATTTTTAACAGCCTTTTTAAATAAGTTTGTTTCAGCAATATATTTAATCTCTTCAGGCTGCTTTATTCCTTCGTAGAAAATACTGTTCTGAGTTCTATGTTTATTCATTTTTGGTAAACGTAGGTTCAGTCTAACTCTTGTTTTAAGGTCGTAGACAGAGAAGTTTTTGCTGTAATTACCAACCTAATTTTTGATGAGTGCAACTAAGTGGTAGATGTACTCACGGTGATGTTAAACGTCCCAGACACTTACAATGAGCTTGACTACCACTTTTGGTTATTATTCCTATGGTCCTTTGCTTTAGTTTGAGAACTGTGTCCATTTTTTGTGAATTTGTTCCCCAGAAAGAAATTCCATAATTTATATGAGTAATAAATAACTAAAATACATTGGCCATTACATACAGATGACAGAACCTTAAGGGCACAAAACGCTGATGACATTTTGTCTCCAAGTAGTTTTGTGTGTTCACATCACTTTAACTGACAATCAAAATTCATTTCTAGAAATTGTGTGTTTCTTATTTGTTATGTAAAGGTACCATCTACATTTAATTTAACGGTATCATTTTCCTTCTTCAAACTGAAATTCATGGTATTTATTTTCTGTATGTTCAATGTCATTTTATTGCTTGTTGACCAATTATTGTAAACTTCCTCGAGGAGTTCATTGGTTTTCCCACAAGGCGTTCTCTTGTTTTCTCAGTGACTAGGAATATTGCCGTCGTCAAGGGAAAATATTTTTGTCGTTGACAGACATTCCTGGGACAAATATTGATGGATATAAATAACAGTATTGGGTTAAGTATGTTACCATGAGGAAATCCTATATTAATGTATTTTTGTCCTGATAAGTGCTTCACTAGCAATTTAGACATATTTACGTTATGTGTTACCTTTTGTACCTTCTCTGCTAGGTGTGATGGGAACCGGTCATTAGATACTCCTTTTATTCCCCATCCTTCTAGATTGTTTAGTAGAATCTTTTGGCCAACGTGTCAAAAGCCTTAGAATAATGGGGAAATATGCCTGTGACTCACTCATCTTTGTCGAGAGCATAAAGTACCAATTTTGTACATTACACTATGGCTTATTCTGTACTTCTACCACCTCGGAAACCAAACCGTGGTTCACATAAGATGTTGTATTTATGCAAATGATATTCATTAATCCTTCTTTCATAATTGATGCTATTATTCTTCAGAATGGTTACAACAAAGAAATGGGTCAGTCACTTCTGCTTTACATTTCTGTAGGAGAGGTACAATTATCGCCTGTATTAAATACTTTGGAAATTTCACAAATGCAAAGGTATCATTTATTATATTTGTTAAGGAACTTTGTATGCATTGTTTCATCACACTTCATCTAAGCCTACTGACACTTTATTTTTCAAGGTTTATACAGTTTTACTGACTTCATACTTTGTTGTTGGAAGTAATATCATTGTACTCAGTTCGTAATTATTTAAAGGTGACATATTGCTTTTGGGGAATTTTTGCTGTAATCTTTCTGCAGCAGTTTAAAAACTCGTCCACGGACCCTCATAGATGTATATCATTATTTACTTTACCCCCTTCCCTGTCAGTATGTTATTATGCATTTGTTTGTCTCTCCTTGTTTCCTTTTAAATTACTTTCTACACATTTTTGCTTTTATTTTCTTCATTATATTATTTTGTCGTTAAATGAATTTCTTACAGCAATCAGCACCTTCCTACAGATCTTTGTGTACGTGTTATAGAGATTTAAGAATTCTGGCTCATCATGACTCTAATTCATGGAGCTGAGATACTTAAGGATATGGAAGGACTTCTTAATACTTTCTGTTATCCATCTGTTTTGTGAGACATTGGGAAAGCGATAATTTTGGAAATGTCTTTTTGAAGTTCAGCATGAATAACGTAGAGAATTTAACGAATTTCCCGTTTACATTGGTTTTTCCACACACTTTATCCCAACTTCGATTTGCTAGTTATCTTATAAAATTTTGAATTTTGATTTATAATAAATGTCTTTTGTAGGCTGTAGCTAACGGATGTCTTCCATACCCAGGTTTACTGTTATTATCTGGTAAAATTGTCTGGTATAATCCACGATCCTTTCCAGATACATCACACTTTTCCCTGTCCTTATTTGTTGTCAAATGATCGATTACTGATGCGGTCATTGTAGTCACGCTTGTTGCACTGGTGACCAACTGGGACATGCCAATACCATAAAGGGTACTTATGAGGGTGCTACTAATTTCGTTTATAATATCTGTGTTTATGTTTATGTCTCCAAACAAAATTATGTTGACTTTTGTACTTGAGATTATCTGGAACTTCTGCTAATTTATTGAAAGAAATGTCCAGATCATCACTGGGTGACTGATTCACAGAAAATGATTGATTTCTTGGTGTTGTCAAGTCCTATTAATTCAATATCCGATATTTCGAAGTGTTTGTGCTCACGTAATTACAAATGCATGAACCTTCAGACTTTGAAATAGCCCCACAGCAAGAGAGTGTCATTTTACACAGTGCTGATTCCACATGTTCGATTTTTTTCGTTTCTACATCGGTGCTCAGTACACAAACTACTGTGCAGTTTAACAACTGGAGCTCATCGTCAAACTGCTATATTTTATTTTTTTTTGATTCCATGTTTTGACGAAGGTTTTTTAAGTCAGTGAAGTGTCCCATGTTACTGTTTTCTAGTAGTTCCCTCCATCATGATGCCAACCGTCTGGTTAAATATTCTCCACCACATAAAATATACGATAACGTAAGAACGTGATTAAATAAATCCACAATAATGTTGTGAAATGAGCAGCAACAGCAACACTCACACGACAGCCTCCAGTTGGCAATGGTTGAGAAGTACACGGCCAAGAGCTAGAGGGTTTTAAACCACTTAGTGCTGCTGAAAGTTCGAGAAAATTTGATTAACGATGTTAAATTGTTTTACAGTCGTCTGTTGAAGTTAGCCGTTGGCGTATCTAGTCTTCAAAAATGGCTCTGGGCACTATGGGACTTAACTTCTGAGGTCATCAGTCCCCTAGAACTTAGAACTACTTAAACCTAACTAACCTAAGGACATCACACACATTCATGCCCGAGGCAGGATTCGAACCTGCGACCGTAGCGGTCGCGTGGTTCCAGACTGTAGCGCCTAGAACCGCTCGGCCACCTCGGCCGGCTATATCTAGTCTTCAGGGGACACTAAAGCCCCACTACACGTATCTACAGCCTCTCCCTTCCTCACCTCCTCCCCCCCCCCCTCACCCTTTGTCTCTCTCTCTCTCTCTCTCTCTCTCTCTCTCGGAGTATACTATGACTGCTAGCTACCATTTTTAAAAGTTCTAATGAGATGTTAACGTGGACAGTGTGAGGCTATATTGCAGTGTTCATCCGTCCTTGTGGACGAAGCATATGCCGTTAACTAATCCAACGTGACTCGGTGGTTTTCAGCGTTGTAGTGTTGTGTCAACATGTTACCGAAACTCACTACGTGTTAAAAAAACGAAGCAGGAGTTTCATAGCCGCATTATGTCATTACTAAACTGTGCGCTGGCGTGTTCTCCTATGGCTGGTATGGAATTAACTTATAATAGTGGGTCATTAAGGCTTGTTCCCACCGAGGAAGCTGTTGATAGGGCGTGGCCGGTAACGTGACTGAGCACTCAGCGTCGCCCCTGACATGTCGTTTCGGCAATAAAATTACTCCCATCGCCTCTAATTTAGGCGCATCTAATCATCGAGAATACGCGTAAAATGATTATGATTTAATAACGTTTCATCACAGCTTTCCACGATATAGCAATTAAAATAATGCGTGCGTTATAATGAAACTCAGCAACGGTACCCTGTCACGCTGTCACTGGAGAATAAAACAATCCACAACAACCGGTAATAAGAGTCGCAATATAATGTTTTCCGAGAAAAAAAATTTGATGACTCAACACAGGTAATGTTGCATACCTGACGCAGCTGTATAAAGTATTGAACGTTAGTCTGTCAGAATGAGTACAATTCCAAAGGCAGTTAGAAAAAAAAAGAAGAGATTTTCATTTACAGCTTGGAATATAGAAGCCGTCTTCGTTACTATTGAGCTTTTGTATTGTGCGAATATTTAAAAAATCTCTATTTAAAGATGTGCTATTTCACATTATATGCTGATTTTTGTCGTGAAATTTGGCCAGAAAGAACTTACGTTTCTGTAAGTGTCAGTGATTATCATCTAGCCGACAAATGTGCACCACAACAATTGTATCCAGTCGTCTAGTTTAGAATCCGATTTGGTTCTTGGTCATTTTTCCCTATTTTACGTGAACTCCGTATCTATTGGATGCTTGGATGCGCGGTTGTGAGCAATACTGTGTCGCGAAATATTTCGCGCTCCATGTTGTAGTTTCCCCATTTGGAGTTGTGGGAAAGAAGCAAAATTGAAAGTGAGCCTCCGGTCGACATCGAAGTCCTTAGACCACTAACTCATAAGGATTAAGGGGTTGGGGTGAGGGAGTTAAAACGCTGCAGTCATTTTGAAGGAAATATATCGGCATTCACGTGAACTGATGAAATGAAACTAAGGGAAACATCCATCAGGAAGGCCGGACGGGAAACTGGAACCCACTTCTTCCTAGTACGAGCCAGCACGTCAACCATTGCACCACTTCACCTATTAGACACCATGTGTCAGTTCTGTAATCCAAGGAAGGCAACCCTTCTTCTTAGGTTCGAGATAGGCAATGCAACGTAGAGTAAAGCAGCGTCTTCCTATGATTCATAAAACCCAGAAGGCGGTTGATACCGGCGGCAAGCTCATGTCATGTTCTTCGATTTGAGAAATACGTCGATACAGTTTAGCAATGCCGCCTAATGAACATAATATGCAGTATCAGACCAGTTTTGTGACTAGATTCTGGAGTTTCTAACGAACATGGCGCAGCAGATCGTTCTTTATGGAGAGATGTATTTAGAAGTAAAAACTTCTTGGGGCATACCTCAGAGGAATCATATACTACCGGTTAAAGGTTTTTTATCATGTGTCACAGTCCAGGATTTGTGGTAGAAACAGGAATTGCATATTCCATCACATCGCCTTGTGATAATAAAACACGTATAAACATATAAAGGCTAAGCGTCTCTATTGTGTATTTGACTGGTTGTTCGCGTAGAGGGACGCTGATGATTGTCTTTAACAACAATGACGCGCCTTCACATAAGAGGGTTACATTCGAATAGAGCTCATTCTTTCAGCTATATGTAGCAATCAGTGTCCATTGGTTTCCAGTACGTCGTGTGCATTTAGCAATGTGTGTGTGTGTTTTTTCTTATACCTGATCAGGTTCATATCACATTACCTCCAATTGGGACGGAAGCAGGAGACTAGATATGAAAAACGTGCTGCAATTGTAGCTCTGCTTCAGGAAAGTTATTCTAGTAGGACAACAGCAACTAAAGTTGGCTTAGCCCAATCGACAATGCTATATACGCTGCAACGTTGCAAGCAAACTGGTGTCGATACAAGTGTTTCGCAATCTGAAAGATCCCGAGTAACATCATACAGAGAATATCGGTTCATATAATTACAGAGCAAACAGCAGAAGAATCGTACTGCACCTAAAATTTACGAGTAAGTACATAATCCCACAAGAAGCTCCAACCTATGTCAACTGTGGAAAGCAGTCTTCTACTTAAATAAAAGAAGGTGAAGATATTGCAATGCGGACAAAAACACAAAAACTGCAGCGCTCCCCATTGGTCCAATGTGTTATTCACGTACGAATCAAGTTGGAAGTACTGTATTTGGAAACCATCGTCGAATATTTGTTTGACGACATTGGAGAACGTTTGAAGAGTCAGAGATCGATTCCAACGGGGAAGCATGATGGAGGTTCGGTCATGCTGTGAGGATGTGTTGGAGGTGATAAAGTAGGCATTTATTTAATTGTATGGCTAGGGCCTCCCGTCGGGTAGACCGGTCGCCTGGTGCCGGTCTTTCAACTTGACGCCACTTCGGCGACCTGCAGTCGATGAGGATGATGATGAGGACATCACAGGACAGCACAACACACAGTCCCTGGGCGGAGAAAAATCCCCGACCCAGCCGGGAATCGAACCCGGGCCCAATCCGTCACGCCCACCATTCTGCTACCGGCAGCGGACATAAAGTAGGTGCTCTACTAAGAATAACTGGAACACGAATGGAGGAACGATATCACAGGATAATGATCATCAACACAGTGCCATCTGGCAAGAGACTTATTTCTCGGGGGTTTGATCCGCAGCAGGTCGGTGACCGCAAACTTCCTTCTAAATTGTATAGAGGGTATATCAGTATAACAGAGAAATATGGAGGACTGAAAAAATATGATTCGGCCAAGTCAGTCACCTGACTAAAATCTCATTGAACTCTTATAGGATGAATGTGGTAGGGATATCAGAAAAATGAGGTCATATAATGTGGTGATCTAGGGAAAAATTTACAGACGTATTGGACTGAAAAACCTGCAAAAAAAACTACAAAATCTTGTCCCCCAAACGTCGAGTATGTGCAGTTGTTCTGAGAGCAAAGGGTGGATACTTTAAAGATGCTCAAATCTTAACTGTATCATATAACATTTCATGATAGAGAGATAAAATATCTATTTTATTAGTTAGTTCGTAAGATGCGTTTGTACCTTGAAATAAGGTATGCTATAGTTTTTATTATAGGCGATCGAAAACTTTTGACTGGTAGTTAAGAGAACACTACTGGACACAACAAATGCAGATGACGCAGTGTGTACTGCCGTAATGTCAAAGACTCTACTGCATGTAGAACAGTCGCAACGCTAAGAGACTGTAGAGAAGTGTAGGAAGATACGCAAAAGATTTTCACTTCGTGCCGGGTTCGTCAGTGCACTCCCAATACGAACAAAAGTAACTTAATTTGTATAAATAGGTGAAAAGTCACGTTATTTTTTGATCGCGCAGTTACCGGATAACCATTGCAAACAGTCACACTCATTAAACGTCTGGGAGTACGCTTCCGAAACAATGTGGAACGACTACGTGAAAGAAATAGTTGGAAAGACAGATTACAAACTGAGATTCAGTGCAAGAGTCCTCAGAAAGTTTAGTACATCCACGAAGAAAGTAGCTTACAGAATCTTGGTTTGACCGACACTTGAGTGTTTCTCCCCAGTCTGATACCATTACCAACTGGTACTGATAGACGAAATAGAGGAGGTCCAAAGAGAAGCAGCACTTATCGACACGGATTCGTTTAGAAAATGCAAAACAGTTACGGAGATGCTCATCCAAGGTCAGTGATACCCGCTGCAGGAAGTCTGTTTCCCACCACGATGTGATATAATGTAAAAATCCGGAGATCGTACTTTCTCAGAAGATTCAGCCGACACATTGCTCACTCCTACATACTAGAACACCCCACCCGTCACTTAGCTGGTTTTGGCGTGTATTCACCCCAACTAATTGACTAACAGATCAACAGAGAGTGCAAAAACTGCCGCACTATCGGATAACGTAAAAAAGTAATATGGCCCTGTGACTCCTGATTGAACTGTGGTGGCAGTGTTGACATTAATTTGTTCAGAATTGATCACTTTTAAGTAAAAAGGGGTGCAAATTGATGTTATATTCAGCTACTGAACACCAGATGCAAATGTTGAACATAAAATTAATTAAGAAAGTGACTTGAGATTTCAACTACTTGATTGAAAACAGATGCAGTCAATTAGCACAAATTTATTTTAAATCACGACCTTCAATCATCACATTACAAGACTCTTCTATCAGGCAGTGATAATAAATTGCGTTTGTGTGGAAAAAGCGTGATAACTCAAAAGTAATTCCTATCGACTGACCCAGGCATAATGCGAAGTGCAAGAAGAATTCTACAATACACGGGCACATGAAACCCTTGTGCAACACTGCGCACGTCTATTCACTCCTAGCTGTTTTGCTCAGTATATAGCTGAACCAAAACTTCCTATCTCCAAGCTCAATCGTTCCATTTGCTAGGTCCTGAACTGCAGAGATGCTCACTCTTTCCCTGGCAAGCTGAGTAAAGAATGCCACGTCCATACTATAGGCAAGCTGGGAACGGAAGACTTCTACGGAGACTTCTCACAGTCCACTCTTCGCCTCGGTTTCCCCTCCAGCAAAATCACTTACGCCAATTACAGCGCAAGTCCCGTTAATTATGCATCGCTTCCCAGCGCTGACCAATGCCTGCTCTGGGATGTGAACAAATTCCCACAAAATTTCCCTTCCTCTCAACTTCTGCTATTTCGCTCCTCCCAGGCCACCCATCAAGGTTTGCGTCTGCACAAACACCAATTTTTCCGGAATTCTGACTCCCAGGAGAGTACTTCAAATTCCTTGGTCCTATGTTCCCATCGGAGGCCTGCATATTCCATGCTGTCGCTCTTCACCTGGTTTACTTCAGGCTCTGCGGACCGTGAATTCACCGTGAAGTTGCTATAGTCACGAACACGCATATTTTGACCTCTGTTGACCGCTCCACCATAGCTTTGAGTGGCTTTCTCGCATGTTTTATAGAAAACAGGACGATGAATATTTATCAACAGGCATAAAGTTCTCCGTCTGTTTCCCGGTACACCAGCATGGAGTCGGGGTCAACCACTCACTGTCACTCATCTCAAGGCAGCTGGAGGCCACGCCGCGTTACCGCTTTCTCAGAGCTTGAGCTGTCCTAAGCTGCCTATTGTCACTTCCCTTCGCCATTCCCAATCCAGCCACGGTCGACTCTAAATGCTCCTCCGGGGTAAACTAGAGTCCAGTAAATCGACTCGTTTCCACAAAGTTTTCATGTCATGTCAATTACTTTAAAACCATCACCTGACATTAATTATTCCAATATGTCCATACTATACCCTCTACAAGATGCATTGTGCCTTGTCCCTCTTTTTTTTTTGTTCAGCACTACTGTCCGCTCAACGTGAGTTAGGTGATCTTTAATGACTTCATGTAAGGGGCATAGTTCTTGTCATCTTACAATACACCTCTCCAAAAGACCGTGAAGCTAAAATTTGAGAGATTCCTGGTCATACCAATAGCTATTTTTCCCCTGGCACCAGGCACATCTGGAGCACCCATTCGGGTTAATGACAACGTGTAGCACTTGAAATACTGTAGTTTTCCCTTAAAGAACAGTATCACTTACTTAATAAAAATGAAAGAAAAGTCGTCACAAAATTTAAATTTTAATATGTCAATTGATTTACATTGAAGGAAAGGCTGAGTTTTTCATGTTTAATTTCGTTGACTGATCAAAGACAGCTATCAATAGCAATACCAGGGCACAGATGCCACTGTACCCAGAGTTTTGGTTTGACAGCATCAGTCGTTAATTCATTAACTGAAACGAATTGGCTAATGAGAAGGAGCTGTTGCTTGTTTGAACGCGGCTACTTCGTTGAGGCTTCTTTCGTCACACACACAGTGAGTGCCAACCGGATGCAGTTCCTGCGGTCCTTCCCGGGTGCCATGAATTGCTACAAGAAAAGGCGCCACCGGCTCTAGAGGGTTGGCAGCATTTCGACTTGGATTGTCTGCTGTTTTTTGGAAACTAATAGAACCGCATGCGCAACCTCGTCTCATTATCAATTTGTGTCTGGGCTTCATTCGTATTACATCGTACTGGTGAAGAGTCGTCCTGCGTGGAAACAGCAGATGGACTGTTAGTAGAACAGCCGTAAATCTACGACGTCCACTTTTGACTGTTTTCTAATACAGAGTGATTTACACTACTGGACATTAAAAATTGCTACACCACGAAGATGACGTGCTACAAACGCGAAATTTGACCCAGGAATAAGATGCTGTGATATGCAAATGATTGGATTTTCAGAGCATTCACACAAGGTTGGCGTCGGTGGCGACACCTACAAACAGCAAACAGCCTGCTGAAACATTGTTGTGATGCCTCGTGTAAGGTGGAGAAATGTGTACCATCACATTTCCCACTTTGATACAGGTCGGATTGTAGCCTATCGCGATTGCGGTTCATTGTATCACGACATTGCTGCTCGCGTTGGTCGAGATGCAATGACTGTTAGCAGTATATGGGATCGGTGGGTTCAGGAGGGTGATACGGAACGCCGTGCTGGATCCCAACGGCCTCGTATCACTAGCAGTCGAGATGACAGGCATCTTATCCGCACGGCTGTAACGGATCGTGCAGCCACGTCTCGATCCCTGAGTCAACAGATAGGGACGTTTGTAAGACAACAACCATCTGCACGAACAGTTCGACGACGTTTGCAGCCGCATGATCTATCAGCTCGGAGACCATGGCTGCGGTTACCCTTGACGCTGCATCACAGACAGGAGCGCCTGTGATGGTGTATACAGCGACGAACCTCGGTGCACGAATGGCAAAACGTTATTTTCTCGGATGAATCCAGGTTCTGTTGACAGCATCATGATGGTCGCATCCGTGTTTGGCGACATCGCGGTGAACGCACATTGGAAGCGTGTATTCGTTATCGCCATACTGATCACCCGCCGTGATGGTATGGGGTGCCATTGGTTACTCGTCTCGGTCACCTCTTGTTCGCATTGACGGAACTTTGAACAGTGGACGTTACATTTCAGATGCGTTACGACCTGTGGCACTACCATTCATTCGATCCCTGCAAAACCCTACATTTCAGCAGGATAATGTACGACCGCATGTTGCTGGTCCTGTACGGGCCTTTCTGGACACAGAAAATGTTCGACTGCAGGCCTGGCCAGCACATTCTCAACATCTCTTACCAATCGAAAACATCTGGTCAATGGTGGCTGGGCAACTGGCTCGTCACAATACGCCAGTCACTACTCTTGATGAACTGTGGTACCGTGTTGAAGCTGCATGGGCAGCTGTACCTCTACACGCCAGCCAAGCCCAGGCGTATCAAGGTCGTTATTACGGCCAGAGGTGGTTTTTCTGGGTACTGACTTCTCAGTATCTATGCACCCAAATTGCGTGAAAATGTAATCACATGTCAGTTCTAGTATAATAAATTTATCCAATGAATACACGTTTATCATCTGCATTTCTTCTTGGTGTAGCAATTTTAATGGCCAGTAGTGTATGTGCGACTGCAGTTCAGGGTGGAGCCCCCTAGCCGCTACAGGGCGGGACGCAGCAGCAGCTTCGCTTCCCACCCCTGGCCGCCGAGCCGGCTAGGCTTACGCCTGGAGAGCCACCCCATGCTTCGCCCGCCGCGGCGCTGCTGATACCGGTGCTTCAATAAAACTTCGCGAGATTTAGAACGGGAGGCGGCGCGCAGCACACAGCCCGACGCCGTATAACTTATGATGGTTTCTGCGGGAGTGAGCTGTTTATCATCGGGATTGCTCATGCTTATGAATAACAATGAAGCCGATACTTGTGTTGCAGAGCGCGTGAAAGAATGCCCGGAAACTTAGCGAATGCTCGTGGAGATGTTGTGGCTGGCCACGGTCGATTTACAATCATTGCCAGGAAACTTTCTGTACAAGAAATAGAAGAACAGAGGAAAAATTGTCCAGTACGGTGTCCCTGTTCTATTCTGGGATTTTTCCAGATCACACGTTTTAGTCAGTTCTGTTCCACATTATAATTTCCCAGTTCCCATACAGTTCGAGGTTTTTTGAGAATGAATTTGTCCTTTCAGATACAGCCAAGTATTTTAATAAGCTATTAATTAATTGATCAACTTACTAGAATCAAATCTTCATGCGGAACAATTCCAGACTTTCGGAACGAAGCCTGGTCGTAATTTCCGTTAGTCAAGAAAATCATTCCAGGGAATTCGTAATGTGAATTAAACACGACTAAAATCTTCTTTTCCGGCCGCTGTGGCCGAGCGGTTTAAGTAGTTCTACGTCTAGGGGACTGATGACCTCAGATGTTAAGTTCCATAGTGCTTAGAGCCATTTGAACTATTTTTGAAAATCTTTGATTAAAGTCATATCGGCGCGAAGTTAAGCCTCTGTGTTACAAAATGGCACAAAGAAATACTATTAAACTTTGATTTCACGTTTACCACCAATGTAAATATAAGGAAGGTAGTATTTATGCCGTTTCTTAACCGTACTGCCGGCCTTGTGACCGAGCGGTTCTAGGCGCTTCAGTCTGGAACTGCGAGACCGCTACTGTCGCAGGTTCGAATCCTGCCTCGGGCAAGGATGTGTGTGATGTCATTAGGTTAGTTAGGTTTAAGTAGTTCTAAGTTCTAGGGGACTGATGACCTCAGAAGTTAAATCCCATAGTGCTCAGAGCCATTTTTTTCTTAACAGTACTACACTGAAGAGCCACAGAAACTGATACACCTGCCTAATACAGTGTAGGGCTCCCGCGAGCACGCAGAAGAACCCCAGCTCGATGTGACATGGAATCGACTAATGTCTGAAGTAGTGCTGGAGAGAACTGACACCACGAATCCCGCAGGGCTGTCCATAAATCCGTGAGCATGAGAGGATAGAGATCTCTTCTGAACAGCACGTTGCAATGCATAATGTTCAGTCTAGGACTTTGGTGGCAAGCGGAAGTGTATAAACTCAGAAGAGTGTTCCTGGAGCCACTCTGTAACAATTCTGGGGTGTGGGGTGTCACATTGGCCTGCTGGAATTGCCCTAATCTGTCGGAATGCACAATGGACATGAATGGATGCAGGTGTTCAGACAGTATCTGAAAGTATCTCTTTAAATTGTCCTTTTTTCATGCCATCGAGTGAAATATATAATAAATAGCGTATACCTTCATTGTTTTAATACAGATCTCAGAAAAACAGCGGAATTTTAAATCAGAAACTTGCTTATATACATTTGTGAATAGGCTTAATTCTTGTAACGTCTTTTTGATTTTCCGTAATTTAATTGACTTATTCTAGCTAAAGTATTATTTTTGCCATGAGTGAGAAGTGCCTGACTTGCCGCAGAATTGTTAGTTCCGGGGTTTGGTGTGATGGATGCAGTAATTTTTCCATTGGTGGTACTCAAGTGGCGTGGGTGTCGGGAAAGTGGATCAGGCTCATCAGTGGTTATGTAGGATTTGCAGCAGAGATAGGAAGATAGTGGAACAGGACGGGAAAATTGCTGCCCTTCAGGCTGAGCTAGATAAGGCTAGGGATGATCTGGACAGGTTAAGGAGGAAGAAGGGCAAAGAGAGATGGGAAGTGGCAACAGGTAACAGAAGGAACAGGCCTTGAACTAAGTCTGACAGTTTTGTGGTGAATCTCAAAAATAAGTTTGACCTGTAGCTTCAGTTAGAAACTGATGAGCCTCAAGCAGAGGTAGGCGTAGACATGTCACAACAAACTTTCAATAGGAAATTGAGAAAGAATGTAGGAAAGTCATCGAAAAGGAAGAAAGTTTTGTTGTTAGGCAGGTATCATGCCAGAAGTGTAGGCCAACTTCTGCAGGAGGAATTAAGACCAGAATACCATGTCATAATTTTTTTCAAACCAAGTGCTAGTCTGGATCAGGTGACAGAGGATTTAGGTTCACTCTGTAAAGGATTTACCAGGGAAGACACCGTGGTTATTGTGGGAGGGCCAGGGAACAGTATCGACAGAGATCCTGGGTACAGCATAGAGTGTGACCTGGTAAAAATTGCGTCGGCATTGAGACACACCAATGTTGAATTTGTATCTGTCCTGAGACGCCATGACCGGCCTCATTTGAACTCTGCTGTTGGGAGAGTTAATTTGGAGGTGGAACGGCTGCTTGGGTCTGGTGTGGGGGCTCATATTGGTGTGGTTCCTGTTGATTCTCTCAGTAGGTGGGACTATACCAGGCACGGCCTACATCTCAACAGGAAAGGGAAGGGTAAACTGGCTGGGGTAATAGCAGGGAATTTAAGGGGGAGAGGCACTGCCATGAATGGTAAAATACCAGTGGTTACAGGTGTTGGAGCAGCACATTTTTTAGGACAGGTAAGACAGAAAGACGTCAAGTTCTACGAGAGTTCAGGATTGAAACAAATCTTCAGTTTAGGAAAGAAATTAAACAGCACAATTCTAGCACACTGGATCACCAATCACAGCTGTCAATTATAAATATTCACCAATCACCAGAAATTTTATCTCCACCAAGTTGTATCTCAGTCCGAGGTAATTGCGCTGATGAATTAAAGCCACCCAACCCAGTTGACATAATCTGCCTCTCTGAACACCATGTGACCACTGGTATAGGAACTAGGCCTAAGCACAATGAGAAACACCGACAGGAGAGTACTGCAAATGTTAGAATAAGGAAAGGTTCTCATAAAAGTATAATTAAAAATAATGTAAGTATATTTCATCAAAATATTGGGAGTTTAAAGGAAAAAATATATGAGCTTCTGGTTTGTTTAGAAGATTCAGAAGCTGAGGATGAAATAGATGTAGTATGCCTGTCTGAGCATCACATTGTTACTGATATGGAAAAGGTAATTGTAAGTGGATATAAGCACTCTGCACATGTAACTAGAGAAAATATGGAGAAAGGAGGAGTTGCCATATATGTCAAAAGTTATTATTGTGCAAAAAGTATAGAAACAAAAAAGTTTTGTGCAGAGAAACATATAGAAGCATGTGCCTGCGAGCTTTAATTAAATAAAAGCACATTTATAATTGTAACTGTATATAGGTCCCCATTGGGAAATTTTCATCTATTTCTGAATAATTTGGACTCCTTGTTGTGCTATCTATCAGACATTACTTGTGGGGACTTCAATGTAGATTCTCTGAAAGAGGGTAATAGGAAAAATGACCTTGAGGTATTACTCAGTTCTTTCAATTTGACACCCGCTATTGATTTTCCTACTCGGGTGGTAAAGGATAGCAGCTCACCGATAGAGAACTTCTTTATAGACCAAGATAAGTTTAACCAGATAAATGCTCAGCCTGTTGAGAATGGTCTTTCTGATCATGGTGCACAGCTAGTTACAATATATGACATGGCTCCATTCAACAGTACTAAACAGTCCTCCAAAGTAGTACGTTCAGTCAACGATTTAACAATTACAAATTTCAGGGAAAGCTTACAGCTGAGATGAGGTGTACCGTGAACCTGATGCCAATTTAAAATATAATTTATTTCATGACACTTTTGTAAATGCATTTGAAAACTGCTTCCCCAAGAAAATAGTTAAATATACTCATAAGAAACCATGTAACAAACCATGGCTTACTAAGGATATAAAAATATTTTGTAACAGGAAAAGGGAAATGTATCTGACTGCAAGAAAGAGTGGTGACCCAGAAACTATCAAACATTATGAAAACTACTGTGCTATATTAAGAGAAGTTATTTAAAAAACCAGAAGTATGTGTATCATGTCTGAAATCAGCAACTGTGATAATAAAATAAAAACAATTCGGAATATTATTAAAAGAGAAGCAGGTCAACCAAGAGCACCGGAGGACAGTATTACCATCAAATTGAATGAAAACTTTACGAACAAAAAGTCATAAGTTGAAAATATTTTTAATAATCATTTTCTAAATGTTGTGGATACAGTAGGATCCAGGTGTTCATTAGAAGATGCTAGGCTGTTAATGGAAGAGGCCCTACCTATGCAATTTGATACAATTGAAATCTCACCCACTTCTCCCTCTGAAATTAGGAAAACAATAAACTTGCTTAAAAGCAAAAACTCACATGGAATTGATGGCATTTCCAGCAAAATACTAAAAGCTTGTTCTCAGCAGATAAGTAAGATTCTCAGTCACCTGTGTAATAGCTCTCTGGAACAGGGCATTTTTCCTGATAGACTGAAATATGCTATTGTTATATTTAGCATAAAAAGGGGATAGATATGATGTCAACAATTACCATCCAATTTCCTTTCTCACAGCTTTATCAAAAATTTTTGAGAAAGTAATGTATTCAAAGGTAGCTTCACATATCTGTAAAAATTAAGTACTAACAAAATGTCAGTTTGGTTTCCAGAAAGGTTTTTCAAGAGAAAATGCCATATATGCTTTCACCAATCAAATTCTGAATGATCTGAATGACTGAACACCACCCATTGGGATTTTTTGTGATCTCTCAAAGGCTTTTGATTGTGTAAATCAAGAAATTCTGCTAGACAAGCTCAAGTATTGTGGCATGAGTGGGACAGTGCACAAATGGTTTACTTTGTACCTAACTGGAAGAGTGCAGTAAGCTGAAATAAGCAGTTCTCATAACATGCAAAGATCAGCACATTCTTCAAACTGGGGAACTATCAAGAATGGGGTTCCACAAAGGTTGGTCTTGGGTCCTTTGTTGTTCTTAATATACATTAATGACTTGCCATTCTATATTTATGAAGAGGCAAAGTTAGTTCTCTTTGCTGATGATACAAGTATAGTAATCACACATGACAAACAAGAATTAACTGATGAAATTGTCAATAATGTATTTCAGAAAATTACTAAGTATTTCCTTGTAAATGGACTCTCACTGAATTATGATAAGACACAGTACATACAGTTCTGTACAGTAAATGGTATGACTCCATTAATAAATATAGACCTTAATCAGAAGCATGTAGCTAATGTAGAATATTCAAAATTTTTAGGTGTGTCCATTGATGAGAGATTAAACTGGAAGAAACACATTGATCATCTGCTGAAACGTTTGAGTTCAGCTACTTATGCAATAAGGGTCATTGCAAATTTTGGTGATAAACATCTTAGTAAATTAGCTTACTACGCCTATTTTCACTCATTGCTTGCATATGGCATCATATTTTGGGGTAATTCATCACTGAGGAATAAAGTACTTATTGCAAAAAAGCGTGTAATCAGAATAATAACTGGAGTCCACCCAAAATCATCCTGCAGACATTTATTTAAGGATCTAGGGATATTCACAGTAGCTTCTCAGTATATATACTCTCTTATGACATTTGTTATTAACAACCAAACCAAATTCAAAAGTAATAGCAGTGTGCATAATCACAATACTAGGAGAAAGGATGATCTTCACTATTCAATATTAAATCTAACTTTGGCACAGAAAGGGGTGAATTATACTGCCACTAAAGTCTTTGGTCACTTACCAAATAGTATCAAAAGTCTGATAGATAACCAACAAGTATTTAAGAAGAAATTAAAAGAATTTCTGAATGACAACTCCTTCTACTCCATAGAGAAATTTTTAGATATAAATTAAGAAAAAAAGAAAAAAAAGGTTGTTACATTAACTTAATTACGTTGTTAAATTCACTTAATTATGTCATGTATTGGAAACTTTGACTCGTTCCACATGATTACGAAATATCGTATTCATGATCCATGGAACTAGTATTAATCTAATCTAAACAGGATGCTTACCTAAGTGTCACCTGTCAGAGTCGTATCTAGAGGTATCAGAGTCCCATATCACTCCAACTGCACACGCCGCACACCATTACAGAGCCTCCACCAGCTTGAACATCCCCTGACATGCAGGGTTTATGGATTCATGAGGTTGTCTCCATACACGTACACATCCATTCGCTCGATACAATTTGAAGCGAGTCTCGTTCGTCCAGGCTACATGTTTCCAGTCATTAACAGTCCAATGTCACCTCACACAGACGAGGCGTAAAGCTTTGAGTTGTGCAGTTATCAAGGGTACACGAGTGGGCCTTCGGCTCCGAAAGCCCATATCGATGACGTTTCATTGAATTGTTCGCGCACTGACACTTGTTGATGCTTAGCACTGAAATCTGCAGCAATCTGCGGAAGGGTTTCACGTCTGTCACGATGAACGATTCTCTTCGGTCGTCGTTGATCACGTTATCGCAGGATATTTTTCCGGCCGCTGCGCTGTCGGACATTTGATGTTTTACTGGATTCCTAATATTCACGGTACCCTTGTATAATGGTCGTATAGGAAAATCCCCACTTCATCGCTACTTCGGCGATGCTGTGTCTCATGGCTCGTGCGCCGACTATAACATCACTTTCAAACTCGCTTAAACCTTGATAATCTGCCTTTGTAGCAGCAGTAACCGATCTAACAACTGAGTCATACAGTTTTTGTTTTATGTAGGTGTTGCCGACCGCAGCACCTTATTCTGTCTATTTACATATCTCTTTATTTGAATAAGCGTGCCTATACCAGTTTCTTGGACGCTTTAGTGTAGTACAACGAATATATTTAAGAAATCACAGTTTGCGTTCCTGTGAAGGACGTCTACACATCCAGTAAGTATTTACTCAATTCACTAGGTGGTACGCTACAAGATACGGATGTATTCTGTAATCTGTCAAGGCATCTGGCTTGTAAATCGCAGCACAAGTCTTAACTGAACTATAAGGTTATGGAGTTACACGTTGCTATGTCATGAGTCAAGGCATTGCTCACTAACAGGAAACAAACGAGTGTTAACAGAGAAGAGTCCTGTATTGAGCTATCAGTGTTCAATCAACTGGGAAACAATTTCATATGTCGACCCGCTAGGCTCTGTCTTCTGTATATTAAAGAAAAATCATTTTCTCGTTTGCACATGGTATGAATGTTGCAATAAACAGTAGGTATGATTTAGAATGAGCTATTAATGAAACCTTCGTGGTCGTTAATAGCAGCCGTTAAACACTGTAAAACCTCACTAAATGTTTCTCTGAATCTGCATATCCAAATGCGTTAAATGCGAGAACATGGAAATAGTTTATCCTGACAAGGTTATATCTTCATGATTAAGACTTAAATTCATTTGAGACAAGCATTTCACAGAGCTGTTGCAACAAATAAACATACAAACGTTATCAGACATATGTGTCACAGAAATTACAAAAAAAAAAAAAAACAAAAAAAAAACAGTATTACTGTCGTTCCATAATGGCATTTGAGACAAGCATTTCACAGAGCTGTTGCAACAAATAAACATACAAACGTTATCAGACATATGTGTCACAGAAATTACAAAAAAAAAAATAATAAAAAAAACAGTATTACTGTCGTTCCATAATGGCAGACACTGCAATATTTTGACGTACTCGTCAATTGAAATTAAGGTTTTGAGTCTAAGAGGGAGCAGCACGAGTTATATGAATTGTTTTTCACAAAAGTCTTGCAGAAGTCCATTCATAGAACTCGCTATCAACTAACTACAGTTTCTTCGTATTTTTATTCTTTAATGTAATTTGCAGTAAATATCATTCATCCCCTTCAAATCACAATCGCTGTGACACGTAATCAACAGTATAAATAAGAACATTCTACATGATGTCTTTAAGTCACTTACGTTGGTCCTGTAAGATATCCATTATTCGGAACACACATTTTCAATTACTTGCCTGTAGCCACAAAAAGTTTAACTGACAATAAATTCTGCTTGTAGTGCTGCCTAAAGGATTTATTGTTGAGCAACTCCTACTCCACTGATTACTACGTGAAATAGTCGATGTACTATCAATAATACCACATTACATGAGCGCCATATAATATCTGACTTCTGCCCATCTTCAGAGTGGCAACGCAATATTTTACGACAAAGAATTTTATTTTGTATGTCGACGGTTGCCAAACAATAACCTAGGAATTATTCTACACTTCTAGACATTTACATGTGTGATGGTATAAGCTGGGATTAGTGTTTTCAAAAACTTTTGTGTGAGGATTTCGTAACTTGCGGCATCCAGAGGCTCGAGACCTGCTCTGCACTGCTGAAGCACAACATACTGCCACCCACACCTTCACATCTGTGCCCTGTCGTACAGCCATACACGATGTGCAGCCATATCAGCAGGAACTAATAAAAACACCAATGTTGCCATCATCAGGTTCCCACCTGGAATAAACAAAAACTAAGTCACGATAAGACTTTTTTTGTTACAATTGCTATATCCCAACGACATATATTACTGATTTACATTTTGGAAACATTATTTGTATCTTATTCTAATTACTTGCACTAAAAAGGCTTGGCCACAAATGTTTCCTGAATAGGAAAAGCGAAGTGAATGGAGCAAAGTAACTGAGCCACAACGTCTCATCATTTTACTCAAATTTTTCCGCCAGCTCACAAGTGTCGATGAAGAAGTCTTCTGCTTCCGCTGCTCACGAGTGTTCGGGAAGAAGCGTGTTGTTCTAGCGGTGCCATCTCCAGTCTCGCTCATATAACGAATGCTTGTGCCAGCCAATCTGGGACAGGTATCTCCCGCCATGCTACTTCAGTTTTTAATGTCTTTTACAGTAGTTAATCTTTCCAGATGACTTGGTGGGAGACCGACTGCCTTTACCTATTTGTCTTGAATTAAAAAAAAAGTTGTTATAGTCAACAGGACAGATGCGGTTTAAGTGCAGGTTTGTGATTCGTTGACTCCGTACTTTCGTGGACTCCAATATTATTTAGTCGTGCATGGCTGCCTGGACTCTGGGTGGTCAACAGTTGCGATGTCCGCCCCCGGTAGCTGAATGGTCAGCGCGACAGAATGTCAATCCTAAGGGCCCGGGTTCGAGATTTTCTCCGCTCAGGGACTGGGTGTTGTGTCGTCCAAATCATCATCATTTCATCCCCATCGACGCTCAAGTCGCCGAAGTGGCGTCAAATCGAAAGACTTGCACTCGGCGAACGGTCTACCCGACGAGAGGCCACAGTCACACGACATTTTAACAGGTACGGTTGACGCTGTCACATCCGCGAAATCCAACGTGACGTATTCCACCTTCCCATTTACAAAGCGTTGTTGTTCCTGTCCAAACGCCGGCCAGCGTAGCTGGCCGCTTTCCGCTCTGGCATTTGCCCTCACGTCATTTTTGAGCGCAAGCACATTGAACTTTGCTGTCTCTATCGATATATGTACTTTGTTCTATTATACATGTTTGTAAAAATTTTTACGTAAAGTTATTCGAAATGTTTTTTCATAGCACATCTTTGAGAATCATTTCACTTACCACCAGGCGGAAATAACTCTAGCATACTAGCTATTTTACAAGATAACGGTCGTGCCTCGGTGAATACACCGGCTACCGTCTGATCACTGAAGTTAAGCACCTTCGGGTGTGAATGGCACATGGATGGGCGAACATCCTGGCCGCTGTTGACCTACTGTCGTGCACTCAGCCTCGTGATTGCGATTGACGAGCTACCTGACCGAGCAGTAGCGACTCCAGCGCCATCCACAACTAGCATTAACCGTCCCTGTATTGACCGACCAAGAGCAAAAGGCATGGAACTCCATCCCACAAGCTGACATCCGGCACCTGGGCAACATATTTGATGCCCGTTGCCGTGCTTGCATTCAACATTCTAGTCGTTACACCATTTATGAATGTACCAGCATTTTGCATTTGCAATGGCGTATCTCGCACTTACATTAACCTGTGACCTTGAAAGTTAATCACTTAACTATATTACCTAGACAGATATTTTCTCGAAATTTCATTACGTTACATTAATTATTTTTTGGAGTTGCGATTTTTTCCATTCAGTGTATTAATCGGATTTTCTATGTATTTTGAACTAAATTTGCTTCAGATGCTCTTTTTTTATTCATGTTAGTAATTCGTTATCCGAATCTCAAGAAAAAATCCTTGAGAAATAAATGTTTTTATGCGATTACGTAGACTTTTCCGGTGCAATGACTGATGATACTCTTCTCAGGTATGCATCCGGATAATGCAGCCGTCTTGGCACAGTATTTCAACGGACCAGCTCGCCTCTATCTTCAGGTGAGAATGATGATGCACAATTTTGCCCAAACTGAGTTTCCAACAGAATTGGCTGCTCCTTTATACACTGCGGCCGGCCGTTAAAGTAGCCCGCGTTTCTGCTGGAAACTCAGTTCGAGCGAGATTGTGCATCAGTACAGACACCTGAAGACGGCGGCAAGTTGGTCCTTTGAAATACTGCGTCAAGACGACAACATTGTCCGGCTGCACACCTGAGAAGAGTGTTAGTGTTTTTGTGCTTTCGGTGAAAAAATTACAATCGCCTGAAAATAAAGGCCTACATGAAACCGGGAGTCTTTTGTTGTAATGAATTTCTTTTCAGTTACCAATCGCTGTCTGAATGATCAAATTATATTTTGACCAGTAAATGCATGTAATAAACTGTGTAATGTTCAAAACGGCATGTTTGCAGATTTGTTATGTCAGTCAAACACACACTCTTGACAACTTTGAAACAGTGTCCTCAGAAGATACTCCATGATGCTACTCCGGGCAAGTGTAAAATTAATGTGCGCAACGGAAAATAATAAACGCTCACATGAAGATTTGGCCCTGTCTAACTACCCCCTGAAGCAGATCTTAGCATCTCTTAAATTTCAATCTAAACATAAATGAGTGATGAAGGCAACTAATCCTACTAAATGATAAACATTGTTCCTGCTGTAACGCCCCCTTATTGAAAGTCAGATGGCGTTGCGCTAAAAAATATTATGTGTCAGTTTTTAGCGCAACGCCATCTGACTTTCAATAATCCCTACAAGAGAATGGCCCTGACTAAATTAACCTATACGTTTCACAAATCACTTACCTCACAAAAATCTTCGTTACTCGAACTACTGCAATACAGCGAGCGCCGCTACTGCCAGCTAAATAAAAGATTCAAACTACTGAAGGCACTAACTACTGATAGGCATAGTTAGCGAATGAAAGATTTTGATAGAGAACAAACAATGTATTTACCTCAATAGTGTTCAAAAGTCATAATATATATAGCAATTCATGACATCCATTCATACAAATGTACTGTTTCTGATGGACACACGTCCAGATCATCCGCTCTCAAAAATCCGCCATCTCTCTCCCCACATCCACCACTGCTGGCGGCTCACCTCCAACTGCGCAACGCTACGCGCTGTTAACAGCCAACTGCCCGACACTACAATAGCCAACAACAATGCGAACCAGCCACAGACTGCACGCAGCACAGCCAGTGATTTTCATACAGAGCGCTACGTGGCGTTACCAATAAGAAAACCTAAACAGCCTATTAGCACTGCTTATGTATTTATTGTCGATTTTTTTTAAAACCTGTATATTATAAAGTCTACATTTTCTAAGTAAAATTACTAATCAATTGCCCAACTCTGCCCCTTATTATATAAGTGCGCGTTCTAATATCAACAACGCGAAATAACCGCCATCATCTACGAAACAAACACTAGACGACACTACTTTCAAAGATGATCTACGGTGGTGTCGAACCTCAGTGGAAATAAATTAACGTGATCAACAGCTGTTTAGCTTTTACAGCCGTAATAAGCCGAAGCAGTTTGCGACATCACCGTATGTACTGCGTCCGGTTCGTCGAAGTGATGCTTCTCGTACTCATTTGCGACGATGGAAGAACTCCAGCCACAAATAAACTCTTTCAAACTCTAGGACGGCAGAAGGCGGTTATCTGACTAATATACTCTAATACTGTCTCCTCCTCTCTGTGTTCTACAGACGAGAAACACGAACTCCCAGCCACAAGGACGGAGTTCAGATAACGTCTCAACTCAAGCATAGTCAGAGAAAGTGCTCTATTACTGAACGCGTATTCAACGACGACTTCCAACCCTGAGGTGAAGTCCAGAATGGTATAGATTCGCAACAGTACAGTTCGTAAGTATTATAACTATAAATTGTACTGAGAACAAAGGCAGCAAATACGTCTGTATCAATAAAAGCTGATATCGAGTGACCGTCACACACGGGCGTTCACAACGGAAGACCACGTCTCTCCAGCGCTGGCTTCCCAGGAAGGCTCGGTTCCCCACCATCGTATTTCCGACAAAGAATCATATCCCTGAAACCACGGAATATTCTCCCTCTCTATAGATTCTTCCGAACGCCGACGATCCATATTTTAGTCTTTTGTCGTCCAGCGCGGAAAAACCTACACTCGTACAATGATACGCTTCTGAGTAAAAATCCTTGGAAATAACCCAGCCTGTGTGGTTTCCGAGGTGCCGCTTCTTCGTTTCTCTCACTTGCGTCCAAGATTTTCAACGTGCGGAAGTATTATCCGGTTATCCTCCCGGTCCCTACTACAAACCCGTCTCCGGCCATCTTGATTTAGGTCTTCCGTGATTTCCCTAAATCGTTTCAGGCAAATGCCGGGATGGTTCCTTTGAAAGGGCACGGCCGATTTCCTTCCCAATCCTTCCCTAACCCGAGCTTGCGCTCCGTCTCTAATGACCTCATTGTCGACGGGATGTTAAACACTAAACACCACCACCACCTACTACAAAAGCGGCCAGCCGTCATCCTATTTTTGTGCACCATAGCTCAGGTGTCACGTCGTCCGTCAATCTACTTCCTATGTTTAAGCCCGACCAACACCTGTGCGGGCCAGAGCTTGAGTTTTGCCTGTCGTTTCATCTCCACTGGCGTTCCAACGTATACTAGTATAGGCAAGCATTAATTACGCCGTTTCTATAATAAAGACACTCCGTCAACTTTCATGCAATAAGCGTTAACAGTTATATGAAAGACGTACGTGACAATGTCAGTATCCTTTATGTATACATATATATGATGTACAGCCTATCACATGATACCTAATTGTGTTTGTAGATCACGGCAAAGTATGTGGATGAGTTTTTGTAAGGTGCGAAATTATAGCCACCTTGCAATCACTTCGTGAAAGAAGTGAGTAATAGTTAGAGCCATCTTAAGATATGATGCGGCAGTGGTAACACCCGTTCCCGTCAGATCACCGAAGTTAAGCGCTGTCGGGCTGGGCTTGCGCTTGGATGAGTGACCATCCAGTCTGCCAGGGGGTGTTGGCAAGCAGGTGCACTTAGCCCTTGTGAGGCAAACTGAGAATCTACTTGATTGGGAAGTAGCGGCTCCGGTCTCGTAAACTGACATACGGCTGGGAGAGCGGTGTGCTGACCACATGCCCCTTCATATCCGCATCCAGTGACTCCTGTGGGATCAGGATGACACGGCAGCCGGTCGGTACCGTTGGGCCTTTATGGCCTGTTCTGGCGGAGTTTAGTTGAATTTAGTAATCTTACATATGACAGGAGACTCTGAAGACAGCTCCCTGAGACAGATCGTACTCGCAACGGCTTGGAGACTGCATGTGTAGAGGCGCAGGGCATCAAATGCTTCTTCCAGCGTCGTCGGCATACCGGGGACGAATTTTACTATAGCAGTAAAAACGAATGTCCATCAGAAGACCTGGCCTGATTACGGCCGAGCCGGGACGGGAGGAAATTCTTGTGAAATGGGCCAATTGCGGCGGACGCGAGCCGCATCGATATCGCTCATTTGCATGATTTGGCGCCGCTGCAGGTGAGCGCCTTGTTGGGCTTTCGTCGCAACCACCACTGCTCCCAACTCGGCCCCGTGGCACGTCGGTGGATTGACTTTCAGAAACAAACCGATGACGACCTACTCGCCTTTTTGTACCCATTCTCGTTCTTTTTGTACTACTTAACTGGGAAGCCCAGTATATTTTTGCTGATATTTAACGAAGGTGATGGCTTTCCTTATTAGCAGCTAACAGAGCAGTGACTCCTGCAAAATACAGACGCTACCCTCACCTATATCGTCAGCTTCACACAACGTCAAGAGGAAGAAACGTTTGTCGTCTTGCCAAGTTCCTTTGAAAGACATCTACATCTACATCTACATGATTACTCCGCAATTCACATTTAAGTCCTTGGCAGAGGGTTCATCGAACCACAATCATACTATCTCTCTACCATTCCACTGCCGAATAGCGCGCGGGAAAAACGAACACCTAAACCTTTCTGTTCGAGCTCTGGCTTCCCTTATTTTATTTTGCTTATTTATGTTGCTTCTCACTCCTTTCACAATTTATATCATTTGTATTGGGTTGGTGCGTAAGTTCGGAGCGTCTTCCACAAGTTTAAAATACTTAACAAATATACGTTACAGACTTGAGTTACCAATAACATATTTCCCTTCATTATTTACAACTGGCTTCCAACGCTGTGGTAACGTTTCGGTTCTGCAACCGTCGAAATGGCGTGGTCTTGAAGCGATGAACTTGTCGAACCATGTTCGGAGCGTATTTTCATCCGGAAACGAAGTTACTTGAAGAGGCTGTTCTGTAGACAGCGTGAAAGAAGAAAATTTGAGAGCGCAAGTTCACGTGAGTAAGGTGGGTGCGGAATGACTTCTCACCCAACTCCTGTTTAGTCTTTTTTGTCAGTGTAGCAGAACGCAGGCGGGCGTTACCGTGGAGCAGCATCACTTCACGCAGTCGTCCTGGTCATTGCTCTTGGACTGCGTCTGCAAGATGTCTCACTTGTTGACAATAAACGTCAGTATTTATGGTTATACCTCGGGGAAGCAGTTCGTAGTACAACATGCCGTAGCTGTTCCACCAGCGCCCATGTCGTTGTACGGGGTGTTGCTGCTTTGTTTGGGCTCTAACATTCCTTTATGTTAACATAAAAAAAAACATTTGCCGTCACTAACAACGATACAGGATGGGAATGGTCGATGTCGTTCACTAGTCAATTGATGATGAGCAAGCAGAGATACACATATGGTCATCTGCCGATTTTGGGTTAGAGCATGAGGTATCCATTCACCAGATTTTTGAACTGTATGCAAATGTATCACAATGGTGGAATGATCATAGTTCATCACATTTGCCAGTTCTCGAGTACGATGACGCCGATCACTGTTAATTAATGAGTTTAAACGGTCTACATCAAACCCCGAACGTCTTCTGCAACCTGGCGAGTCAGTAATGTCACAACGATCCTCCTTAAAACGAGAAAACCGTTTTCTTTCCGTGCTCTGTCCACTGGCATTACCCCGTACAAGGCGCAGATGTTTCTGGCCGCCTCCGTTGCTGTCACCTCTATATTTTAAACAGAAGAATATCTCAGAAATGTTCTGATTTCTCCACTTGACACTCCGTTTTCTAGAGTCCACAAGTCCACTCACTATCTCCAAACGACAAAAATGATATCATCTACTCGCAAATACCACCAGTGAATTACAAATAAAATATGACTATCTATGAATAAACCCTTATCAACCGGTATACCAAGATACAAAACAAAAACGCTACGAGATGATGCATCAACAGAATACAGTTGGGATGGCACGATCTTGTTGCTCTTAATTAGCTACACCATATTCACACTGATACTTGGAGGATGGGAGCAAGTTATTTACTTTGTTTTATTTTTCCTTAAATGTAGCAGTCTCTCTAATGGAGCCCTAATGGTTTCCTTTTCCCGCCTTGACCGTTTACTTAGAAAGCACGGGTGCGTGGTTTGAATGCTTTGCAGAGGCCAAAAAGTTCCTTCACTTATTTTCCCAAGTAGCAGTACCAATTTTTACAATTTTGCTTTTCACGTATTTATGGTGTCGCAAACAGGTCTCAGTGAACCAACTTTAACGAATCACAGGCCTTCACACATCGTTCGGGTCGTCTACTGAAACAGTAAGTAGCTCTAGCGGCTTTTCTGCCCAATCTCATTGGGTACTGAACTGGGAATCGTCTGCCTCTCCTAAAAAATTCGGCCCCCGTCCTGAACAAGGAACAGAGGTTCACTTTGTGTCGTGTGGGTCGTGTTCTTGCCTTAGGTGTGTGTGTTCCTAGTCGTCATAAAATTACATTAAATCGCTACGTGTCTGGGTTAGGAAGTCAGTAAACTTAAAACCATCAGCGCTTTCTTGTTTACCAACAAATTCTTCGCATATTTTTATACCTATTGCTTGTAAATGTCGCTTAGCTTCGAAACATACTGGATTCTGCGCTTGTGCGCTACCCGCTATTCACTTTTCCTACGCGTGGACACACTGGGCCCCTACGCTAAGTAACGCCTTTTCCGCTTAGTTCGATGTTTTGTCTCTAGTGAGTTCCCCATTTTATTTAATTATTGTGTCAGTAATTTTCTTGTTGATGTTTTAGCGATCTTGAAACCACATGGCGAGTGGATAATACGTTCGTGTACTGGAGTTAACTGATAAATATTCATGTTCGCGTTGATAGTAATAACTTTGCTTTCAAATAATCCCAGATGCGAGTGAAGACTTTGCGCTAAACTTAAGGAAAGTTGCGGATGGGAGGCCACTTTGTTCTTTTAGCCGTCCTGTAGCGGGTTGTCCTATGGATGTAGTCGCATGCTTATTATTCCAAGTTCTTTGCAACACTATCTAATTTTCTTTCCGTGGCATTCAAGTCCTGCACATACTCTTCTTTTCTCGTCTAATCATTTTGCTTTATTCCTTATCGAGATAGGTACCATTGCTGAGATGAAAACCAGATAGAGCAGATTAAATTGTGAGAGAATAGAGTGAATTACAATAACTAGTTTTCCTTGTAATGTGCATCATAAGGTAAGAAACTTTGTGTAAGAAATTTGATGTTTGCCTATGAAATCTTTTTAATGATGATATCAGCACCCGAGAGAAGTTAATTTGCAAAACACTTGTTAGAAAATTCATAATCCTGCTAAAGAAGATCTTGAAAACTGTATCATGTCATCGTACCGTCGGTGGGATCTTGTGTTTGATGAATTACATTCAAGAATGGACTTACATTCTTCTCCAATAAGACACAAGCATTCCACATAGGACAGACATTACTTGTTATTCATTAGTTGGCAGTACACTTAAATTCACTTGATGTGGCGAAAGAGAGTGCGTTATTAGGAGAATTATAGTGAGAGATATTGGTGGTTGTCACATCCTGTTTTGATTGAACATCACCGTCCAATGACCGTAGCCCGCTCTAGAAATCACTTCTCATTACCAGGCACCTCTTTTGCAGGAACCATTCAACTCAGGATACCGGACGATGTATGCATGTCATGGGAGTCAGCAACAAGTTATTACTGGACGAACAAGGCTATCGTCTTACGACGCTGTTATTACTTTGGAGTTGCCACAAAAAATTCGCACATCCACCAGTTACAAGTCCTGATACCTTTTCTGGATCCATGCTTTGAACTACAGCTGCAACAGTAAGGACTGCCACTAAAAAGAATGGTGAAGCAACTGACCAGAATGATGTAACAGTAGAAATCTGTAAAGTGCTCATAACATCAACTTCGGAAGCCACACGGACTCACCTGGCGAATTCTTCGTTGTCTCGGAAGCCTATGTAAGCTGGTAACAGCTTCTGTATCCCAATGTCACCTGGAATGTCTCCATCTTTTGCATCACTGTCAGTATTTAGCAGGGCACTGCTATTGCATTATTCATCTTTTGCATGGTTAAAGTAACGGCTGATGTACAGACACCAAATCCCTGGACACGTCTTTATGCGTGTGATGTGACCATATCTCGAGAAACACGTTTGAAGTCCAATATCGCTTATGTGGGTGGAAGGACTGGCTGAAAATGGGCCGCACCACAACATCCGGAGGGGTGAATACCTGGAATGTGGTCCCCAAACCAATGTTACTATCAGAATTAATGATCAGGTCTGAAAGGAAACTGTGCTTTTTAAATAACTAGGATCAGTTGTCATCTGAGACTGGAACGCCAACTCTGATGACTCAGCGAGGTTTTAGTCAAGCCGATTTTACAGCTTGACTGAAATGGAGACAAGTCACTGGGGTCATCTGAGATGTAAAGATATTCCACCATGTAAAGGCAAGAATTTACATGACCACGTTTCGACCAGCAATCATTTAAGAAGCAGATCGCCGTCTAGTATCGAAAAAGCACGACAAGACTTATCATTCAACAGAGATGAAGATTTGATATGATCAAGTATGGAACGAGGTTGTTCGGTGAAGATTCTGTATTGCTGAAATTCTGGATAAAGTGAGGAAAGATCGTCTCCGCTGGTACGGTCACATAACGAGAAGGCAGGACAATCCTGTCGTAAAAACGGCGCTCCTATTTGACGATGCAGAAGAGCAACAAATCCGTCTGCCAATATGAAGTCCAACATTCGCGACGATGATCAACAATAAAGCGAATTGGAGGTGTTAAAGTATTACAGAAAACGCGGCACGGACTGGATAAATGATGCGAAAGAAAGAAAAAGTGAGTAGGTTCCGTTTACCACGATTTCTTCCTTCAGATTACGTTCGGCAGCGGCACCTGCAAAGAAACAGTAAATTTATGATTCTTGGGCTGTGACATATCTCCATGAAGCTAATACTGGAAGAAAAATCTAGAGATTCAATATGTGGGGCACCATCAAAAGAACTTCCGGCCCCTCCGCCGGATGTTCGAGTCCTCTCTGGAGCATGTGTGTGTGTGTGTGTTGTTTTTAGAGTAAGTTAGTTTAAGTAGGGTGTAAGTCTAGGAACCGATGGACGACCTAAGCAGTTTGGTCCCTTAAGAAAAAAAAAGAACATTCCTGTGAAAGTACGAAAGAACGGACAGCCAAAATTAAAAACCTATGGCACTTTTGTGGGGGCTATATGGAAGTGAAAAATGGACGATGAACAGAACACACAGTAGACTCCAGGCAGCCAAGAAAGGATTTTTGAGGACAGTCCAGGAATTAAAAAGGAGAGACAGATTAAAAAATGAAACCATCCGGTCGAATGAAGGAATTCACAATTTAAACGAGAATGTTAACAAATACACTCCTGGAAATGGAAAAAAGAACACATTGACACCGGTGTGTCAGACCCACCATACTTGCTCCGGACACTGCGAGAGGGCTGTACAAGCAATGATCACACGCACGGCACGGCGGACACACCAGGAACCGCGGTGTTGGCCGTCGAATGGCGCTAGCTGCGCAGCATTTGTGCACCGCCGCCGTCAGTGTCAGCCAGTTTGCCTCATACGGAGCTCCATCGCAGTCTTTAACACTGGTAGCATGCCGCGACAGCGTGGACGTGAACCATATGTGCAGTTGACGGACTTTGAGCGAGGGCGTATAGTGGGCATGCGGGAGGCCGGTTGGATGTACCGCCGAATTGCTCAACACGTGGGGCTTGAGGTCTCCACAGTACATCGATGTTGTCGCCAGTGGTCGGCGGAAGGTGCACGTGCCCGTCGACCTGGGACCGGACCGCAGCGACGCACGGATGCACGCCAAGACCGTAGGATCCTACGCAGTGCCGTAGGGGACCGCACCGCCACTTCCCAGCAAATTAGGGACACTGTTGCTCCTGGGGTATCGACGAGGACCATTCGCAACCGTCTCCATGAAGCTGGGCTACGGTCCCGCACACCGTTAGGCCGTCTTCCGCTCACGCCCCAACATCGTGCAGCCCGCCTCCAGTGGTGTCGCGAAAGGCGTGAATGGAGGGACGAATGGAGACGTGTCGTCTTCAGCGATGAGAGTCGCTTCTGCCTTGGTGCCAATGATGGTCGTATGCGTGTTTGGCGCCGTGCAGGTGAGCGCCACCATCAGGACTGCATACGACCGAGGCACACAGGGCCAACACCCGGCATCATGGTGTGGGGAGCGATCTCCTACACTGGCCGTACACCTCTGGTAATCGTCGAGGGGACACTGAATAGTGCACGGTACATCCAAACCGTCATCGAACCCATCGTTCTACCATTCCTAGACCGGCAAGGGAACTTGCTGTTCCAACAGGACAATGCACGTCCGCATGTATCCCGTGCCACCCAACGTGCTCTAGAAGGTGTAAGTCAACTACCCTGGCCAGCAAGATCTTCGGATCTGTCCCCCATTGAGCATGTTTGGGACTGGATGAAGCGTCGTCTCACGCGGTCTGCACGTCCAGCACGAACGCTGGTCCAACTGAGGCGCCAGGTGGAAATGGCATGGCAAGCCGTTCCACAGGACTACATCCGGCATCTCTACGATCGTCTCCATGGGAGAATAGCAGCCTGCATTGCTGCGAAAGGTGGATATACACTCTACTAGTGCCGACATTGTGCATGCTCTGTTGCCTGTGTCTATGTGCCTGTGGTTCTGTCAGTGTGATCATTTGATGTATCTGACCCCAGGAATGTGTCAATAAAGTTTCCCCTTCCTGGGACAATGAATTCACGGTGTTCTTATTTCAATTTCCAGGAGTGTACATATAACAATGGAAAGAATATATAGAGTGAATGGATGATGAATGTATCCTAAAACAACTGGCATAATTCATTGCTAAAGGAACGACAAAAGGCAAGAGGAATAAAGCACAAGTCACAATGGGCCAACTGCCTAATGCTAGAGGGAGAAGAAGATGATGATTCATTTGATTAAATCACCGGAGAACCGTCAACTTTAACGAGATTTTTAAGGGGTCTCAGCACAGGTTCAACCAACAACAGACATATTTCTCAACATCCTGCAACCGGTGCACCGACACATAGTAACACCGTCTTATAGCTCATCATAGCTGTAACAAAAACTGAAAGTTTTAAGCTGGATAACAAAATGAGAAAATTTTCATATTACTCATTATCTAAGAGACAAAATTTATTTATGTGCCTATAGTTCAAATTTATTTATGTGCCTATAGTTCAACGTCAAAGGTATGAACCATCATTAATGGGTGTTTATGAGATCCTCGTAAATACTGACGAGTGATCTTTTTCATTCAGTGTTATGTGTTAAGTGTATACTGTATGTGCACTGGTTGATGATTTTGGTGCGTTTTGAGGAACATAGTGTTATACACTGTCCAGTCACTTTAATGTGACGACCTGTCAGAAGCCTGAAAAAGCACCTTTTGTAGCGCGAGACATGCAGGACAGAAGTCACTGAGATTTTGGAAGGTTCCGACAAGCATGTGGAGCCTTGTCAACTTCAGTGCCGTAGCCTGCTGCGCTGAGTTTCTCGGTTGAGGAGTTCGATCGAGGTGGTCCCGCAGATTCCTGGTTGGGTTTAAATCCGGGGAATTTCATGGCCAAGAAAGTGCCTTAAACTCACCTTGTTGCTCTTCGAACCACGCACATACACTGCTGGTAGATGCCACCGTGCCGAGGAAAAAAAAAAAAAAAAAAAAAAAAAAAAAAAAAAAAAAAAAAAAACCTGCACGTAGTGGATCCACTGTTGATCCACTGTGACTTCCAGAATCACGACATCATCCAGGGAATGCCACTAAAACATTCCAAAGGCCAAACTGTATGCAGGGTGTTGGCTTTCAGACGTTTCACGCCCTACGTGCCAATGGCCATCTATCCAATGGAGTATAAAACGTGATTATTATCTTTATCATTACCTTTATTACCAATTCTATGACATTCATCAGCCACAACTGGGCAGAGAGCGTCAAGATACAACATTATCCAAATACATGAATACAACTCTACTATGATAGAATTTAATGCCGCAAGATTAGATTAGATTAATACTTGTTCCATAGATCATGAATACGACACTTCGTAATGATGTGGAACGTGTCAGGTTAATAAAAGATGTCTGTACAAGAAATTACATTACACAAAATATTGCATGACACTAATGATTAAGTTTTTTTTTTACTTAGTTTATATCTAAAAATTCAGCCAATGAGTAGAAGGAGTTGTCATGTAGAAATTCTTTTAATTTATTTTTAAATGTTAGTTGGCTATCTGTCAGGCTTTTGATGCTGTTTGGTAGGTGTCCAAAGACTTTTGTGGCAGCATAATTTACCCCTTTCTGTGCCAAAGTCAGATTTAACCCTGCATAGTGAAGATCATCCTTTCTCCTGGTGTTATAGGTATGCACACTGCTATTACTTTTGAATTGGGTTGGATTATTATCAACAAATTTCATAAGGGAATATATATACTGTGAGGTTACTGTGAGGATCCCTAGATCCTTAAATAGATGTCTGCAGGATGACTGTGGGTGGGCTCCAGCAATTATTCTGATTACACGTTTTTGTGCAATGAATACTTTTCTACTCAACGATGAATTACCCCAGAATATGATGCCATACGAAAGCAGTGAATGAAAGTAGGCATAGTAAGCTAATTTACTGAGATTCTTATCACCAAAATTTGCAATAACCCTAATAGCATACGTAGCTGAACTCAGACGTTTCAGCAGACCATCAGTGTGTTGCTTCCAGTTTAACCTCTCATCAATGGACACACCTAAAAATTTTGAAAATTCTACCTTAGCTACAGACTTCTGTTCAAATTCTATATATATTACTGGAGTAGTGCCATTTACTGTACGGAACTGTATATACTGTGTTTTATCAAAATTTAAAGAGAGTCCGTTTGCTGAGAACCACTTAATAATTTTGTGAAAAACATCATTTACAATTACATCACTTAGTTCTTGGTTTTTGGATGTTATTACTATATTTGTATCATTAGCAAAAAGAACTAACTTAGCATCTTCATCAATGTGGAATGGTAAGTCATTAATGCATATCAAGAACAGTAAAGGACCTAAGACCGAACCCTGTGGGACCCCGTGCTTGATAGCACCCCAGTTTGAGGAATCAGCTGTTGTTTTAACATTACACGAACCACTTATTTCAACTTTCTGCATTCTTCCAGTTAAGTATGAATTAAACCATTTGTGCACTGCCCCACTCAAACCATAATGATTTAGCTTATCTAAAAGAATTCCATGATTTACACAATCAAAGGCCTTTGAGAGATCACAAAAAATACCAATGGGTGATGTCCGGTTATTCAGAGCATTTAATATTTGATCAGTGAAAGCATATATAGCATTTTCTGTTGAAAAGCCTTTCTGAAAACCAAACTGACATTTTGTTAGTACTTTATTTTTACAAATATGGGAGGCTACTCTTGAATACATAACTTTCTCAAAAATTTTTGATAGAGCTGTCAGAAGAGAGATTGGGCGGTAGTTGTTGACATCCGACGTATCCCCCTTTTTATGCAATGGTTTTACAATGGCATATTTCAGTCTATCAGGGAAAACACCCTGCTCCAAAGAGCTATTACATACGTGGCTGAGAATCCTACTTATCTGTGGGGAACAAGCTTTAAGTACTTTGCTGGAAATGCCATCAATTCCGTAAGAGCTTTTACTTTTCAGTGAGTTTATTATTTTACTGATTTCAGAGGGAGAGGTTGGTGGAATTACAGTTGTTTCAAACTGCGCAGGTATGGCCTCTTCTATTAATAGCCTTGCCTCTTCTAGTGAAGATCTAGATCCTATTTTCTCCACAACATTTAAAAAATGATTATTCAAAATATTTTCAATTTCTGATTGTTTGTTAGTGCACTTGTCATTCAGTTTTATTGCACTAAAGTCTTCCTGTGCTCTTGGTTGCCCTGTTTCCCTTTCAATAATATTCCAAATTGCTTTAATTTTATTATCAGAGTTACTGATCTCAGACATGATACACATGCTTCTGGACTTTTTAATAACTTTTCTTAGTACCGCACAATAGTTTTTATAATATTGAACAATTTCGGGGTCAGTACTCCCTCTTGCTGTTAGATACAGTTCTCTTTTACGGTTGCAAGATATTTAAGTTGCAAGATGTTTAAGTTGTAAATTAGACTACAATAATATCACAATAATAAAATAGATACAAGTATATAACGACATTAAATATAACGGTTGCTGTTGGAGTCATGGAACTGAGCTGCAGCTCAAGTAAACACTATGCTATTACTAGAGAAGAATTCTTCAATTTTGTAGAAGGGTTGCTCTTTTAGCTTACGCAAAATAATAGTTTTAAACTGCTCCCATGGTAAAGACTGAATGTCATCAGGTAGAGCATTAAGCAATTTTAGGACCACCACTGGGAAGCTGTTTTCTGTCTTTTCTAGTCGGCACCTTGGCATGTCGATACTGTCTTTGTTGCGAGTGCTGTATTTGTGAACTTCATTTCTCTTTCTGTCGATACCAAGGTTTCTCTTTATCTGAAAGAGGCAGTTCAATATATACTGGCTGTAAACAGTAAGAACTTGTAACCTCCCCCTCACTTATCGACCTTAATGACAGTGAAAAATTAGATCCGCGTGTACCTAATGGAAATGTGGGAAAAGCAATCATCACCGAAGTTAATCTGTCGGTAAAGAGGGAGGAAAGGGTTACATCTAAATGAAAGGAAAAATGCAAATTAAACTGGTGGAAATTAATTTTGAAAAGGGGTAAAGTTAATAAAGAAAGTAAATGTGCGGCCGTTACGTTAACAATTAACTGGCGTTAATTAGATATTTGAGATTTGGGGAAAATTACGGTCGCCAGTCCTATGGACTACTACTATAATAACTGAAAAAGAAAGGTTATTGCACACATAATTAGCACTAAGGGCGTGGCAACTGAAGGTTGACACGTGTTGTGTGGGAGCTGAAAGTTTGTCAGAAGTAATAAATTTCGCTACACTCTGACTTAATTTAGCAAAAAAACTAATGAAACCGGAAAATTGAAAGTTAATTTAGTGACTGAAATTAATAGTGAGATTTATTTCTGAAGCACTACGAAATTCAGTAAAATAAGGTTAGTCTTGGGCTACCTCAACAATCATTTCAAAAGCTACTTGAATCTACGCAATTTAGAAATAAGAGATTTAACTTTGAACTTGAATTAAAATGATTCTGAACAATTAACAATAGTAAAATTTAGTACGTACCAAGCTGAGCTGCAGTCACAGGTAAGCTAAAATACGGTAACAAAACTCGCACTCTTAATTTGTGCTTGTGTAATTGAAGTATTGAAGCCGGCTCTGAACACTTTAACTGAACTTTGAAATTAAAATAGTGAAATCGAATGATATTACTTTAATGCTGGTGTTTGAATTTCAACGACACTCGGGTTCATTCCGGAAAAGGAAGGGACCCTGCTTGGTAATGCAATTGGGACAATGAGCAACAAAGGTTCACGCTAAGTTGCTGTAATTTTGTGATGCAACAATTTTAAAAGCTGAGGTCTGCCATACGGTTCTAAAACTTTACGTGCTTCCAGTCTTCCTTGTTGGTTGACTGAAGGTTTGCAGTCGTCGGTCGAGCAGGTGACGACAGTCACTCATTGTCGGCCGTCGCTGTTGCATAAGCTGGATGTTGGCGCGCCTTCTTCTCGACACTGTCACCAGACGAAACGGGCTCTTGATGTGCGCCGGCTAATGCTTCCCGTCCGCGACACCGAGTCAGAAACTATCATAGCAATTCGAGCGCAATTACATGCTGCCAGACCCCGAAAGCGAGGCAACTCGCGGGAGCGTCACACAACACATCTGCTCCACTGCACTACCCCAGCCAGGGCAGAGTTAACACTACCAAAGATCCTAAACACTTTGGTTCTCCACACGGCATATCGATGTATTCGTTCGATAGCATAGTTTTTCCTAGGAAAGACCCAGCGTAAAAATACAAATAATATTTACAAAACTGTGTGTGTGTGTGTGTAAATCAATTACAATATATAAAGGCACATAAATGTCATATATTCAGGTAACAAAATAAGGAAAGAATTTATAGTGCAATAGATGGAAATAGGACGACATGCATTCCCGGCGTTACAAACTCCTAACCTGGCGAAAATTGGTTTACAGTGGTCTGCTTTTTTGCTTGAAGTAACGATCCTCATTGCTTTCTTTTCCAGTAAAAACATATTCTTGCAGCCTGCAGAATGGCCCCAAAACAACAGCCCATTACTGATGTGGCTGTGGAACATTGCATAGTATACAGTTAGCAGGTACTGTTCTGGTACTATACTTTTCAGTTTCTTCAAGAGGTACAGGACCCGTGAGAGTTCGGAACATACATGTTTCGTGTGCTGTTGCCAGAGTAATTTGGCATCAATGAGAAAGTCCAGAAGTTTAATATCTACTGCGTTACCCAGTGCTCCAGTATTGCTGAGGCTGCATACCATCCTCTGAGTTTTTTCTTCATTAATTTTCATTTTCTTCATGATAAACCAGGCCGTAGCTTCATTGAGCAAGACTTCTGCTTGTTGGACTGCCTGTACAGCATTCTCTCCTTCTGAGAACAAGGTTGTATCATCCACAAACTACAAGGTGTGCCCATTGGATCCTATGTCATTTACGAAGACAAGGAACAGCAGGGCCCCTATTACCGATCCCTGTGGCACCCCATGCTGTAGCTTCTTCACACCTGAATCAGCTCCTTGGACGGAGACAATCTGTCGTCTGTTTCTCAGGTAGGATTCAAGAGTTTGCGGGACAGATCCCCCTATACCATATGTTTTTAGCTTTCTGAGCAGGGCCTTACGTGGAATGCAGTCAAATGCCTTATTAAGGTCACAGAGTACTAGTGCTATAGACCCTTTGTCTTCATAACACCGACTTATGTTTGTAACTAAGTCAAGTACAGCTGCTGTTGTTGACCTGCCCTTCCGAAAGCCATGTTGCGCGACATAAAAGAGACTATTTCTTCCAAAGTAACTTAATAGTTGTTCTTTGATTATTGACTCCATCACATTCGCTTGTACTAGTATTATGGACCTGTAGCTTGACACTTCAATTGGATTGCTGTTTTTTTATAAACAGGCACTGTGCATGCTACTTTCCGAAAGTCCGGAAATTCCCCTGCTCGGAGGCTTTTATTTATTACTACTGTTAATGGTTGTGCAATTTCACTGATTATAGTTTTTGACATAGTACAGAACGTGCCATAAATGTCAGGGCTCCCTGAAGATTTGTAGCTTTTACAATTTTTATTATTTCTTTTGGATACACCTCTTCCACATTACTATGCTGCATTTATTCTCAAATTTCACAGCAGCTAAAGAGGCCACCGCCGGTCGGCAAGCATTGGACGTCCAGTTGCGGTATAGTTGCAAATTCCAGCCATCGTCGCCTGTGAACAGCAGTCAGCACGGGTGCATGAACCAGGCGTCTGCTGCGGAGACCCATGCAGTAACGTTGGCTGAGCGATCGCTGAGGAGACACAGTTGGCAGCCCTTTTGTTCATCTGGGCGGTCAGCCATTCAGCAGTTGCACGTCTATTCACCCGTACACATCTGTGCAGCCGCCGTTCACCCCTTTATCTGTGGCTCGTAGTGCACCACAGTTGCCTCGGTGCCTCTTTTGATAGCGCCATTTTGCTATGTTGAAGTGGCCTGGGAGTCGGGACAGGTTCCATCAGACTGGATAAAAGCAGTAATCACACCAATCTTTAAACATGGAAACAGAAAAGATTGTAACAACTACAGAGGTATCTCTTTAATCAGCATTGTGGGTAAAATCTTCGTCGGCTATTGTTGAAAGGAAGGTGCGAGTATTAGTTGAAGGCCAATTGGATGAAAATCAGTGTGGGTTTAGGCCTCTTAGAGGTTGCCAGGACCAGATCTTTAGCTTACGGCAAATAATGGAGAAGTGTTATGAGGGGAACAGGGAATTGTATCTATGCTTTATAGATCTAGAAAAGGCATATGACCGGGTTCCTAGGAGAAAGTTATTGTCTGTTCTACGAGATTATGGAATAGGAGGCAAACTTTTGCAAGCAAATAAAGCTCTTTACATGGATAGTCAGGCAGCAGTGAGAGTTGACGGTAAATTGAGTACATGGTTCAGAGTAGTTTCAGGGGTAAGACAAGGCTGCAACCTGTCTCCACTGTTGTTCATATTATATATGGTTCATATGTTGAAAACAATAGACTGGCTGGGTGAGATTAAGATGTGTGAACACAAAATAAGCAGTCTCGCATATGCGGATGACTTAGTTGTGATGGCAGATTCGACTGAAAGTTTGCAAAGTAATATTTAAAGCTAGATCATAAATGTAAGGACTATGGTATGAAGATTAGCATCTCCAAAACGAAAGTAATGTCAGTGGGAAAGAGATATAAACGGATTGAGTGCCAAACAGGAGGAAGAAAGTTAGAACAGGTGGACGGTTTCAAGTACTTAGGATGCATATTCTCACAGGATGGCAACATAGTGAAAGAACTGGAAGCGAGGTGTAGCAAAGCTAACGCAGTGAGCGCTCAGCTACGGTCTACTCTCTTCTGCAAGAAAGAAGTCAGTACCAAGACTAAGTTATCTGTGCACCGTTCAATCTTTCGACCAACTTTGGTGTATGGGAGCGAAAGCTGGGTGGGTTCAGGTTACCTTATCAACAAGGTTGAGGTTACGGACATGAAAATAGCTACGATGATTGCAGGTACTAGTAGATGAGAACAATGGCAGGAGGGTGTCCACAATGAGGAAATCAAAGAAAAACTGGGAATGAACTCTATAGATGTAGCATTCAGGGCGAACAGGCTTAGATGGTGGGGTCATGTTACACGCATGGGAGAAGCAAGATTACCCAAGAGACTCATGGGTTCAGCAGTAGAGGGTAGGAGTCGGGGCAGACCAAGGAGAAAGAACCTGGATTCGGTTAAGAATGATTTTGAAGTAATAGGCTTAACAGCGGAAGAGCACTGAATAGGGGAATATGGAGGAATTTTATATGGGGGGAGGGGGGGCTATGATCCAGACTGAACGCTGAAAGGCATAATCAGTCTTAAATGATGATGATGATGATGATGTACATTTTAACGACGACGACACGTGAACAGTTTACACAGACGTTTCGGAAATGCTTCCACCTTGGCCTGAAAGCCAATAACCATACCGTTTTGGATATCAGATAAATTGCTCCGTTTCCACATTACGACAACGACTGCATTGTTTTTTGCATCACCCCGACATGCTTTACATATCCTCAACTGTTATTGCTGCCACCTGCTGTCTGCGTGAGACTTATCCGTGGACGTCGACCATAGATGGTTGTCACATTAATGTGACTGCAGTGTGTAACTGAAAAATTATGGCTGGGTATCGAAACGAAAGGAAGCGAGATGGTGGAAGCCGGAGTAACGTCCTCATCTGATGGTCAGATCCCCGTCCGTGGTGTTACTTTTCTTTACGCCAAGACACACTGACGAGAGGTAGTTGGGAAATACCGTATGTCAGTACACTGGAAACTCTACGCCTTCCCTCCTTGCCGGCCAAACGGTGCTAACTCAAATTCATTTCACCACCAGGATTTTAGAAACCCTTAGTGGCTTTTATACAGCTATATCAGTCACTCTCATATAATACTTTCTTCTTATTGAAGGACTTCCTCCTTTTTTCCTTCTAGTAAGTCTTGCAGGTAATAATACGAAAGGCAGTGCCTTCTCCAGCATCTTAGCAATCACACGTATCTCTTCGTAGTTTCCTTATTTTTTTCACTACCGTAACATTATAGAGTTTCGGCAGTGCCTGTAGTTCATTTTGTTCCTGATTCCTCTTGCCGTCTATTGATTTACAGATTTTTCAACTGTGTGTGAATTCCTAAGGGACCAAACTGCTAAAGTCAGCGTGGCCACTCCGTGTGGCACAGATTTTTCCTTCAACTTATATTTCGAATTGCAGTACTCTGCCTTCGTCTGTCTTCCTAAACTCCGTAACCTTATTAGAAGAAAGACAGAAAATTGGATGTGCAGGGAGGTACCACACTTAATGAGCTTGTTTTAAAATCTGAAGGTTATGCTGCGCTCTGTGTGGATAGATTTATTTAGCAGTTCGTGCATTTATTTTCGTTGAATTTAAGGGGATGTGGTCTGGATAAACTGACTACACCAGAGGTTGTACAGAGTTTCATGGAGAGCAGAGAGGACGTTGTTATCAAAAGAAAGAAAACTGGCGTTCTACGGATCGAAGCGTGGAATGTCAGGTCCCTTAATCGGGCAGGCAGGTTACAAAATTTAAAAAGAGAAATGGATAGGTTACAGTTAGATATAGTGGGAATTAGTGAAGTTCGATGGCAGGAGGAACAAGACTTCTGGTCAAGTGAATACAGGGTTATCAATACAAAATCAAATAGAGGTAATGCAGGAGTAGGTTTAATAATGAATAAAACAATGGGTGTACGGGTAATCTACTACAAACAGCGTAGTGAACGCATTATTGTGGCCAAGATCGATACGAAGCCCACGCCTACTACAGTAGTACAAGTTTATATGCCAACTAGCTCTGCAGATAACGAAGAAATTGATGAAATGTATGATGGGATAAAAGAAATTATTCAGGTAGTGAAGGGAGACGAAAATTTAATAGTCATGGGTGACTGGAATTCGAGTGTAGGAAAAGGGAGAGAAGGAAACATAGTAGGTGAATATGGATTGGGGCTAAGAAATGAAAGAGGAAGCCGCCTAGTAGAATTTTGCACAGAGCACAACTTAAACATTGCTAATACTTGGTTTAAGAATCATGAAAGAAGGTTGTATACATGGAAGAACCCTGGGGATACTAAAAGGTATCAGTTAGATTATATAATGGTAAGACAGAGATTTAGGAACCAGGTTTTGAATTGTAAGACCCTTCCAGGGGCAGATGTGGACTCTGACCACAATCTATTGGTTATGAACTGTAGATTAAAACTGAAGAAACTGCAAAAAGGTAGGAATTTAAGGAGATGGGACCTGGATAAACTGAAAGAACCAGAGATTGTACAGAGTTTTAGGGAGAGCATAAGGGAACAAATGTCAGGAATGGGGGAAAGAAATACAGTAGAAGAAGAATGGGTAGCTTTGAGGGATGAAGTAGTGAAGGCAGCAGAGGATCAAGTTGGTAAAAAGACGAGGGCTAGTAGAAATCCTTGGGTAGCAGAAGAAATATTGAATTTAATTGATGAAAGGAGAAAGTATAAACATGCAGTAAATGAAGCAGGCAAAAAGGAATACAAACATCTCAAAAATGTGATCGACAGGAAGGGCAATGTGGCTAAGCAGGGATGGCTAGAGGACAAATGTAAGGATGTAGAGGCTTATCTCACTAGGGGTAAGATAGATACTGCCTACAGGAAAATTAAAGAAACCTTAGGAGAACAGAGAACCACTTGTATGAATATTAAGACCTCAGATGTAAACCCAATTCTAAGCAAAGAAGGGAAAGCAGGAAGGTGCTAGGAGTATATAGAGGGTCTACACAAGGGCGATGTACTTGAAAACAATATTATGGGGATGGAAGAGGATATAGATAAAGATGAAATGGGAGATATGATACTGCGTGAAGAGTTTGACAGAACACTGAGAGACCTGAGTCGAAACAAGGCCCCGGGAGTAGACAACGTTCCATTAGAGCTACTGACGGCCTTGGGAGAGACAGTCCTTACAAAACTCTACCATCTGGTGAGCAAAATGTATGAGACAGGCGAAATACCCTCAGACATCAAGAAGAATATAATAATTCAAACCCCAAAGATAACAGGCGTTGACAGACGTGAAAATTACCTAACTATCAGTTTCATAAGTCACGGCTTCAAAATCCTACCGCGAATTCTTTACAGACGAATGGAAAAGCTAGTAGAAGCCGGCCTAGGGGAAGATCAGTTTGCATTCCGTAGAAATATTGGAACACGTGAGGCAATATTGACCCTACGACTTATCTTAGAAGCTAGATTGAGGAAAGGCAAACCTACGTTTCTAGTTTTTGTAGACTTAGAGAAAGCTTTTGACAATGTTGACTGGAATACTCTCTTTCAAATTCTGAAGGTGGCAGGGGTAAAATATAGGGAGCGAAAGGCTATTTACAATTTGCACAGGAACCACATGGCTATCTGTATATTGAGCAAGCAGTGAAGGAAACAAAAGAAAAATTCGGAGTATATTAAAATCTATGGAGAAGAAATTATAACTTTGAGGTCGCCGATGACATTGTAATTCTGCCAGAGACAGCAAAGGACTTCTGCATCATGTTTGTGAAGCCTCTTCCTGCTGTTTTTATTTGCTGCTCCATGTGTATAGGAAAGTCCATCGACTGATAACCCTTTGATTGAATTAGTGTGGTATTTGTTTCCATAAACATTTTCCACTAACTCCTTGGATTTATTTCTAGGCTTATATTAAATGGAACAGACAAGGTTGCTTCTCCGTCTATTAGTCCAAAATTAAGTCTTTGTTTTCATGTTTGATTCTTCATTCCACATAGAGATTCTTTATTACACATTCTTGTTCATCCGGAATAATTTTGAGAGTAATTCAAATTCTCTTATACCACTTATTAAAATTTGATGTTTTACGCTAATGTGAACCTTTTTTACATCGACAAAAACTGTTCGTAGGTCTACGCTTAAGCACCAGGCCTTGGCTGCTGTCTATCTCAATGCAAGTACACTGGTGTGCAAAACGTAAGGACGAAAGAAATTGTCTGATGATGTTTCACTGCTAACTAACATAGCTTGATGAAACTTGGACAGTACGTAGAAAAATCTTCTGCAGTGTAATACTGAAGGGAACTGAAAGAATTAAACGATGAGACGAATAAAAGTGGCACTTTCATTCAAAGACAATAATCACACTGAAGACGCCGGCATTCATGACGGTACCATGGATACTACAAAAGGAGGGACACGGTTTTTAATAGAAGTGTGATCATTACGGACGGCAATGCATGCCCTGCGACGTGCTTCCACATTAGCCAGAAACTTGGCAAGGGGTTCTCGTGGTCGGGCGTTCCATTCCTCTCCACCACTGTTGATGACTGCTGGATGGTCGTTGGTGCATGTGGACATGCAGTACGGGGAGACCAGCCCATTCGCTGAATTCCAAGAGCACCTCCACCTGCGCCGTTCGATGCGGTCGTGCATTGTTATCCGTAGAAATGAAGACAGGGTCCAATGAACCGTTGAAAAGACGTACACGGGGAACGAGTTCAGCGTCACAATAAAGCAGATCGGCGAGTGTACTGTTTTAACAGATCTGGAAGTCAGTAAGTCAGTACACGCATGCAACATTATGCCTCCACACCTGGACCTTATGTTCGACATTGCTGGACGTGGGACCACAAACGCACTTTACTTCCATCGAGCACGTGTGAGATGCGTTGAGGGAGGAGCACTGCAGCACGTTCACGTGAACAAACGACATCCAGCAGTTGTCAACGGTGCCAGAGGAGGAATGGAAAGCCCTGCTACATGAACTCCTAACGAAGCTTGTGACCAGCGAGGGAGCATGGAGTAGAGCACGCAGTGCCATCTGCAGTGGTCACACGCTTCTAAGAACTACGTTCCGCTTCTTGTAATATCTTTGAATGAAAGTGTCATTCCTGTTCGTCACACTGTGTATTTCTTTTGCTTACTTCTTGTGATACACCCTGCAGTTATTTCTACGTACGGTCCAAGTTTTTGTCGTGCGGGATTAGCCGAGCGGTCTTTGGCGCTGCAGTCAAGGACTGTGCCGCTGGTCCCGGCGGAGGTTCGAGTCCTCGCTCGGGCATGGGTGCGTGTGTTTGTCCTTAGGATAATTTAGGTTAAGTAGTGTGTAAGCTTAGGGACTGATAACCATAGCAGTTGAGTCCGATAAGATTTCACACACATTTGAACATTTAAATCCAAGTTTTATCGAGCAAAGTTCATTGGCAGTTATACGAGGGCTATCCACAAAGTACATTACGTTTTGGAATTAAAAATAAATGAAGTATTGGAATTTTTTTAACATACCGATGAAAGCCACACTTAAATACTACTTTTCTACATAGTTGCCATTTAAATTAAGGCACTTATCGTAGCGATGGACGAGCCTGGGAATTCCTTCGTCGTAAAATTCGACCGCCTGCGCCTTCAACCACGTGATTTCCTCTTCTTAAAGCTGTGCGTCGTCATCAAAACTCTGCATAGCCAACAACTTCTTTATTTCTGGGAATAAGTGGAAGTCGCTCGGTGCCAGGTCGGGGCTGTACGGCGGATGACGAAACAACTCCCACTTAAAAGATTCGAGAACTTCACGAGTGGCATTTGCCGTGTGGGCCCGGGCGTTGTCATGAATCAGCAAGATCTTTGAGCCCAACTTTCCCCTGCGCTTGTTTTGTATTGCTCTTCTGAGGTTGTGCAGGGTTTGGAAATACCTTTGAGAGTTTATTGTAGTGCCTCTTTCTAGGAAATCCACAAAAATCACACCTTTTCTGTCCCGAAACAAGAGGTAACCACGTGGTTGAAGGCGCACGCGGCCGAATTTTACGACGAAGGAATTTCCAAGTTCGTCCATCGCTGCGATAAGTGCCTTAATTTAAATGGCAACTATGTAGAAAAGTAGTATTTAAGTGTGGCTTTCATCTGCATATAATAAAAAAATTCCAATGCTTTATTTATTTTTAATTCCAAAACGTAATGTACTTTGTGGATAGCCCTCGCACATCATGCGCTAGTTACTTTTGTCATTACTTTATGCATCCAGAGTACATATTGTACTGTAGAGAGGCTTCTTCGAGAACCGCAGTAGTATTTTCTGTCTAGCTCTTCAGCCATGAACCGGAATTTTATATCTGCCAATGAGCGAAGTTGTGCCACGGTTAAGGCATAAGAGTTGGGTAAGCTCAAGCTTGAGATAGACACGGTTGTATCCTCTACAACAGAAATGTACCTAGTAAATTACCGCTGTGCTGAGAGCATTCTCTTTCTCTCTCTCTCTGTCTCTCTCTCTCTCTCTCTCTCTCTCTCTCTCTCTCTCTCTCTCTCTCTCTCTCTCTCTCCCCTCTTGCTGGAGCACTATACAGTGCATGCGACATGCTAGACCTGTGTAATATAAAAACTACGAGCTAACTTATTAACCTACTTCGTTTTTAGCTTGAAGGAATCAAGTACTTAGATATTTCTGTTGTTAAACTGCGTATGCACTTGCGAGAAATTTATTCGCCGCGCCGGCCGCGGTGGCCGAGCGGTTCTAGGCGCTACAATCTGGAACCGCGCGACCGCTACGATCGCAGGTTCGAATCCTGCCTCGGGCATGGATGTGTGTGATGCCCTTAGGTTAGTTAGGTTTAAGTAGTTCTAAGTTCTAGGGGACTGATGACCTCAGAAGTTAAGTCCCATAGTGCTCAGAGCCATTTGAACCATTTGAATTACTCGCCGAGGCTCATGAGCCGCTCGGGGGAAAACATTCAGCGAGACACTTTGCTCTCGAGCACGTCTTACAGTGCATTCCGCACTGAGATAAACATCCCTTTAACCTCGCCGGAAAACCTGATAGCAGGTAACTTGCCGATCAGCTCACGAGCTGCTTGCGAGCACCGTACACTGTTTCGAGCAACGTATTTGCGAGTCGCTCACGATCCGTTCTGCTGGCAAATGTATACGCAGCGTTACAATTCTACACGACATTCGTCCAGACTATTTTGTAGTGGCGCATGCTGTGCTGGCGCCATGCATGATAAAAGCTTGCTCCTCACACGAAACGGGCACCTAACAGCGGTGTGTGGATATGGTAGTCTGTATTTGCACCGCTCAGCGAACCCTCCATGAATTTAACGGCATTCATCCCACTGCAGGCCGTTTATTAATACTTGAGGGCCGCGCTTGTGCGACATCGCCGGTTGACGCCATGTTCGAATTTGTCAATTCGAATCGCAAGTGCCGTTAACGCTCTCGTAAATGGACTGTAAACTGGCTGTGCGCTGGTGGCGAAGTGCTATCCAATCGACAGCGGCGAAGGCGGCTTTACGGTCCATAACTCGGGTGCGCTGGTAACGCGAGAGCGGTCATCGTCCCTGCTTTACGGCTCGCTGCCCAACTGCGTCACGTTAGCACGGACACCACCGTCCAGAGCGGCAGCATTCTGACCCGCGGGACAGCCTCGCTTAATCCCGCACCGCGCGTCACTGTTCGTGCCGGAGTATGTTGTTGCCACGTCCGACGGAACAGTCAGTCACATCCATGTTTTTAACAGACAGGTTTGCTGAATCCATTATAGCACCAGGTAGGGTTGATAGAAGAGATAGAGAAGATCCAACGGAGAGCAGCGCGCTTCGTTACAGGATCATTTAGTAATTGCGAAAGCGTTACGGAGATGATAGATAAACTCCAGTGGAAGACTCTGCAGGAGAGACGCTCAGTAGCTCGGTACGGGCTTTTCTTAAAGTTTCGAGAACATACCTTCACCGAAGAGTCAAGCAGTATATTGCTCCCTCCTACGTATATCTCGCGAAGAGACCATGTGAATAAAATCAGAGAGATTAGAGCCCACACAGAAGCATACCGACAATCCTTCTTTCCACGTACAATACGAGACTGGAATAGAAGGGAGAACCGATAGAGGTACTCAGGGTACCCTCCGCCACACACCGTCAGGTGGCTTGCGGAGTATGGATGTAGATGTAGAAGTAGATATAAGCGCCAGTAATAAAGTGGCGTCCGTTTTCATGTGTGTGTGTGTGTGGGGGGGGGGGGGGGGGGAGGGGGGCAAATGGAGGGAGATGAACAGTCTCTGCACTGACCAGTCTGCTTATGCTGAACCGTTTCTATTTAAGTCAGTTCATTGACTCCAGGACTGATACCCATTTTTACATTGCTGAACACTATCGCTTATGTGTCGATTTTCCTACGAATTCAAACTGAAGGAAATATGATCAATTGAGTGATGTATCTGACAATAATAGTGCTATTTCAATACTAAATTGTCACATCTGAATTGTGTTTCATATCTAGATCGGTTCCTCATTTCCTAGGTAGTATAATTTGAGACAGAAAAGCATTCATCATGTATTTGCATGTCACTATATTTTCCTTCTTTCGTCCCTCTGGTTGTCTACTTGAAAGCGTCTTTGTCATCTGCTGGAGTTTCTATGTGCCTTTGTAAATGAGGTAAATGTCTCTGAATGCAGGGACAGCTTACCGAATTTTTGGGTGCAGCAAAGGGAAACTCTTCTGAGTCAGAGAGACACCGGCGAGTAATGATTCGTTCACTTTTGTGAAGTTAGCACAAGTAGAGTATGCATATTGTCTATGTGCCGGCTTGCGGCCCGCGGTAGGGACAGTGGGTGAATAGCGAGCAGCCTCACTGTGCTGGGGATCGTCGAACAGGTAACAAGTAACTTTAGTCCTTAGTGTTGTAGTGTTGTTAATATGTAAGTCTGAGCTTAACTCAGTCCTTAATTCATTTCTTAGTAGGTTTCAGCTATAATAGAATAACTCGGGATACCTTGCGTAGGTAGGAATTGAGAATAATTTCGCAATGTTTGGAGTTTATAGTACTGTTTTCTTTGTGCTCTGTAGCTTTGTGACTGTGGACCACAAGGCCACGTGGATCTGTGAGCGTAACGAGACTGCTGAAGAGCTCGTGTAACTGATTAGAGCAGTGCGTATGGATTTAACATTCGGTTAGTCATATTATGAAAAAGGCCACCGGGTTTTGTGCAGATTTGAGTGAGTTTTCCTTGTGCATGGATGGTAGCCGTTACCCCATGTGTTGTTCGTGAGATTCTGCTTTACTATTCCTTGCTAGCAATTGAACCAGTTTTCTTGCTTAAGTAAATTATAGAGTTTTATAGTTTGATTTCGTGATCTCTCTTGTCGTGAATCTTTGTTATATTTTATCGTGTTTTCTTTGCAGTGGGTTGCCACATGGTTGTTAATAATTTTCCATGGCTTCTCCCTTTTGGAAGAAATGCTCAAAAGACGTATTTCCTATACGTATTTTGAGTATTTCTTATTCATCGTCCTTAATTGCAATCCCAAGTAATTTTTTCTATAAATTTGGGAATAATTTTGTGTCAAAGTATTCGACCATAGAGGCTATTCTATCTCTAACCTACCTTGGATCTTGTCTTCCTTATTAAATTACTGAACGAATAGTTAGTCTGAATGCATCCGTCTGTACTCCATCTTTCTCACGGGACTCTCGATTTCAAACAATCGTGTTATCCATGAATGCGTTTCGGACCTTCTTAACAACAACAGTCAGTAACAACATTCCATCGTAGATTCAGGTTTCTCTGTTAAATATACATTTGTTCATGTGCTTCCCTTTTAAAGATTTAATCATGAACTGTATTGTATAGTAAAAGCCATTTCTGATGTTTACCCAATTCCCCATCGAGGCTCATCAAGGCCTGCTTACCTAACACTTGTCTGATTCATTCAGTATATTTAGGTAATCAAACTTTCATTAATTTTTCTTGGATTGAGGAATATCCGCTAGTTGTTTTTTTTTCTTTCCAAGCAAGCAATCTTTGTAATTAAGTGGAAGGTCTATTGAGATGGCGACCTCAGATATCTTCTGTAATGAAATCCCAATTTTCATTTACATAGTAATGTACCAGGCTACGTAACACAATAACTTCCCATCAGCCAACGTAACTATGTAAATGAACAGGTACGTTACAATGGTTGCGAGAAATCTGCATTGTTCCCCGTTTCCCCGCTCGCCTACTGTAGCAATTCAGAGTAACACTTGGAATTGAAAATCCCATGCGGTTTGGAGTGGCAAAAAGTCTCAGTATAGGCCATTCAAAACCGCCAAAGATGTTGATAAAAATAAATTTTTCGTTACCACCGGTTTCGATCATATAATCATCTTACAGGAGTCATAAAATTATTTACAACAGTTTAAGTGAGAACATCCGCACTGTGGCGTCAGATAAGGTAAAAGACATCCTGCATCATCAGCGGCAATAGTAAAATGCATTATATAGTCAGCAGTAAAATAGACTGGTACTTTTAACTGTCATCATACGGTTCCACCTTTTAGCACAATGTACAAGTATGTATAGCATATTGTATAAGTATATACTGAATAGCTCTACATAGTGTATAAGCGCAAGTCATTAGGCTGTTGTATAAATAACTGATGATGATCATACGATCGAAGCCGATAGTAAATGAAAAATTACTTTATCAGAGGTGTGTGGTATCTGCTGCACAAGAAACGTAAAAATCTTAAAAGTGCTGGCATTCAACGTGAAATTTGTGCTGCATGCTGCCCGAATATAATGAATGAAGGTATTTTTTTCTCTGTGCTTAAATGGTGCACTTTGTTTGAGAGTGGAAGAGAAGATGTCGATGATGATGATGGCAGAATTGGACGTCTCTTTGTTATGAACGAGGAATTGGTTCAGAAAATTGAAGAAAATATTTTTTGAAATCGGCGTTTCACGTTGAATCAACATATCGCATATTTCTTGGAGTGTTTTGAAGATATTGTGAGTGAACAATTACAGAATCAAAGATCGGTGCTTTTGGATTTTCAAAACTTCTTTATAAGAAGCACAAAACTCAATGAATTACTGCTGCTTCTCGGGATTTGCTTTTTCTTACGACGCTGAAGCAAAATGGCTCACGGAACGGACGAGTGACTGCTGACTAGACATTGATATCGGGGACAAAACAGTAATCAGTAGTGTGGCATTAACCACCATGCTTAACAATACCTGCCAAGCCTGTCAGCAAGAAAAGCTACGGCTACAATTTTTGGGATCATTTATTCCGCTCTAGTTTGTTGCCTGTAGTTCAAACACAGATTATATTAATCATTATTCAAGGTACTGATAACAGTATGAACAGTAAACGTTTCTGTAAATATTGACACCTGATGATAAAAAATGCAATTTTACAGCTAACACAATACCACTTCCCATTGTCATAACTGTTTCTACTATTAATGAAGACTACCCTTACTACCATGTCGAACTGTTTGCCACTACTATTTCCCCACAACCTGTCCCCATCCTTTCTGTCAATGGTATACACTATGGCTAAGTAAGGAAACCATTTCTTTGTCTAGCATAATTTAAAACGCGCACTATCGTTCTCCAGTTCCCCTCGTTCCCATGAGCGTTGTGGAAAGGGTCTTTAAAACTACCTTGTTTGTGCATTTTGTGGAAAGTGGAAGGACTATCAAGGGTAATACTGAGAAGAACAATTCAAAACAAGCTACGTTGTGTTGACAGTGCGAGTTGCATATTTTGAAGTCTACAACCATTCAGGTAAGGCAGATGCCATATTGAGATTCATCGGAAGAATCCTTTGGAAGTGTAGTTCACACAAAAATGAAATAGCTTACAAAACTCTCGTTCAATTAAGACTAGAATATTGGTCGTCATTTTCGTATCAGTACCAGATTAGATTGACAAAGAAATAAAGAAGATCGAAAGAATGGTAGTACGTTTCTTTACAGGGGCATTTAGTAACCGCGAAATCGTCACGCACGTGCTCAGCCATTAATGTGGAAGATAACACGAAAGCGATGCTCTGCATCAACGTGTGTTTTACTGTTGAAATTCCAAAAACATGCGTTTTTAGAAGAGGGCCACGAGGTTAAAATTAGAGAGAAACGCGCTCCTACTGCGTAGGCTTACCAACAACATTTATTCACGCTGGTTATTCGTGACTGGAAGGGAAGTGAGAGGGGGGGGGGGGGGGGGTGGAGGGGATAGGAAAATCACCGTGGTATACAAAGCGCCCTCCTTCACTCACCTCACGAACGCTTGTGTAAATGTAAATGTAGAACGTCGCAATGCTCGCAACATTCTGCGTCAGTTCAAATCATCCCAGACTTAGCTCGAAGTAATTTCCACCTCTTTATCCAAATCGAAACCAATGCCTCCACTCCGACGAAGGCCTCCAAGGTGCTGTCACTGGTTGGCTGTAATCGCAGAAGGCACAATTTTATGCAGAGTGAATTTCTTAACCCGTTGGGAGGTACAATTAATTCGTAACTCTGAATGATGATCATGTAAAGAAGCAGTACGGAGGCGTAGTTTTAAGATTTTTGGAATAAATTTACTTTTTCTATTCGAGTAAGTTATTTACCTAGAATAAGAGAAAGAAAACCGCTCACCTATAGCGGATCGACGCATGGAGCACAGAAACACATAACAGAAAACAGCATTCACACTAGCTTTCTAGCATAAGGTCTTTCATTTAGAACGCATTCACACACACAATCACACAGAGACCCAGACACACACTCCCCTAGCCAGGGAAAGTACGTTATCTGTATCACATCAGAAGTTACTCCCAGGATGTTCTCGTCAACTTTGACTGCATGTCATTAATTGTCGCGTCACTTCACAGGTTCCCTATGCCTGCACGGCGCAATCGCAACGTTAACGACATTGTGGGTTTAGTTTGCTTTGTTATCAGTCTTTATAGCGGAGATGAAAGGGAGAAAAATCTCCTTGGTTGGAGGGTGTTAGCTTACAGAAGATTGGTAACTCTCGTGGAGTTGACAGATATGATTTACTGAAGTAGCTAATTATTACTGTTTCTTTAATCAATTTATTATGCTAACAAAACACATTTACGTAGCGCAGTATCGGACCAAAATTCCTTATCAGAACGTCAGATGGTTTCAATAATTCCTAGAAAGAATCTTTAGCAGAAATGAGTGCTTGACTGTCACCCGATATGCCACTTGGTCTAACTTATCAGTCATCAGCAGTGTGATCTACTTCACTAGTACTCACATGCCACTTTGCCCATCGTATAAGAGACAAGCACCAAGCAGTAACTAACTCCTGCTATTCACTGAAATTCCGTTACTGTAACGCTTTAAGACAGAGAGTCTCTGCTTAGTACTATTCCAGTGAATAGTACAGCAGTTATTATGTTTCCACCAGTCCGTCACGGTGTCCCTTTAATTGAAGTGTTAACTGCTCCACCAGGTGCTGCTGCGCAGCGTCACTGCCCTCTGGATGCTCGATACTGAAACTAATAATGATGATGATGATGATGATGTTTGGTTTGTGGGGCACTCAACTGCGTGGTCATCAGCGCCCGTACGAAGTCCCAATTTCTATACAATCCAAGTTCTACGCAGTCCAATCTAGCCACTGTCACCAATGACGATGATGAAATCATGAGGACAACACAAACACCCAGTCCCCGGGCACAGAAAATCCCCAGCCTGACCGGGAATCGAACCCTATACTGAAATTGAATGCTCTATTTACTCACTGCTACATAACTCATTTATATCGTTTCTAACTGATTATGGTTGCACACGGCCGTCTCAGTCTCTTTCTGGAACATTCCCTTGGACAGATCCCTCGACATGAGATCACCTTAATGTTTCAGTCCCCTCTAAATCATACGCGGGACACTTCCATTGCGTGCATTCGAAAGTTTCCTATTATTCCGTTGACGTTGATCCTCCGTACCATTGACAAGGTGTCAAATGCACTACTTGCTGGTGTGTTTGACTAAGAAGAAACAAACAATGTCCAATTTTGATTCCCTCTGTCATTTACCGTCTCATCTTGCATTCGACGCCCGCCTCACTTTTAATAAAATTCATTAAACCTTTCTAAGATCACGTCAACATTACGAAATAAATTTTATATCCTGTGCTGCTAATATAGCAAGCAAGAGTTCAGCTGATATGGCGTCTAAGCGTAAATACCAATGTTTGAGAATAAATTCCAGTTAGGATCTGACATCCAGATAGATTTGCTGTAGGTTTGTTAGATGCTGGTCTGCTTTAGTTGGAAACGTAAAGGTATATTTTCTGATTGGTAGAATCTTGTCTAATTCACCTTCTCGACCGTGACACAGACAATATTCCACGACCTCCTGCCATATCTGTGTATTGTTCAAGCTTTACCTTATGAGAGCCATCATCTTACCATCAGATTATGTACAGTACCGAAAAAATGTAAAGTATTTGTACTATTCTTAACTTTTCCCCTCACTAATCTAAGGGCATTGTGTATCACGTGTTACAATAATCTGTTCTCAGGTGTTTTGTGCTCTGCATGTTCTTACACATTTTTCAGACGTCAGATATACTATTCATATTATAAAGTGGTGGTCGTATATGGTGTAGACAAGTCACGTACAAATAAATAACAAATAAATAAAGGATCTGATCCTCCTTCCCCATCACCTCTCCACCACACTCGGTTCGCCTCAAAAACTCTATACGCCAACAGTTACACATATTAGCCTAAACCATGGACCTTGCCGTTGGTGGGGAGGCTTGTGCGCCTCAACGATACAGATAGCCGTACCGTAGGTGCAACCACAACGGAGGGGTATCTGTTGAGAGGCCTGACAAACGTGTGGTTCCTGAAGAGGGGCAGCAGCCTTTTCAGTAGTTGCAGGGGCAACCAAAATGACCTTGCTGTTCTGGTACTGCGAACGGCTGAAAGCAATGGGAAACTACAGCCGTAATTTTTCCCGAGGGCATGCAGCTTTACTGTATGATTAAATGATGATGGCGTCCTGTTGGGTAAAATATTCCGGAGGTAAAATAGTCTCCCATTCGGATCAAGAGGACGTTGTTATCAAAAGAAAGAAAACTGGCGTTCTACGGATCGAAGCGTGGAATGTCAGGTCCCTTAATCGGGCAAGTAGGTTACAAAATTTAAAAAGAGAAATGGATAGGTTAAAGTTAGATATAGTGGGAATTAGTGAAGTTCGATGGCAGGAGGAACAAGACTTCTGGTCAGGTGAATACAGGATTTTCAATACAAAATCAAATAGAGGTAATGCAGGAGTAGGTTTAATAATGAATAAAATAATAGGTGTACGGGTAAGCTACTACAAACAGCGTAGTGAACGCATTATTGTGGCCAAGATCGACACGAAGCCCACGCCTACTACAGTAGTACAAGTTTATATGCCAACTAGCTCTGCAGATAACGAAGAAATTGATGAAATGTATGATGGGATAAAAGAAATTATTCAGGTAGTGAAGGGAGACAAAAATTTAATAGTCATGGGTGACTGGAATTCGTCAGTAGGAAAAAAGAGAGAAGGAAACATAGTAGGTGAATATGGATTGGGGCTAAGAAATGAAAGAGGAAGCCGCCTGGTAGAATTTTACGCAGAGCATAACTTAAACATAGCTAATACTTGGTTTAAGAATCATGAAAGAAGGTTGTATACATGGAAGAACCCTGGGGATACTAAAAGGTATAAGTTAGATTATATAATGGTAAGACAGAGATTTAGGAACCAGGTTTTAAATTGTAAGACCCTTCCAGGGACAGATGTGGACTCTGACCACAATCTATTGGTTATGAACTGTAGATTAAAACTGAAGAAACTGCAAAAAGGTAGGAATTTAAGGAGATGGGACCTGGATAAACTGAAAGAACCAGAGATTGTACAGAGTTTTAGAGAGAGCATAAGGGAACAATTGACAGGATTGGAGGAAAGAAATACAGTAGAAGAAGAATGGGTAGCTTTGAGGGATGAAATAGTGAAGGAAGCAGAGGATCAAATTGGTAAAAAGACGAGGGCTAGTAGAAACCCTTGGGTAACAGAAGAAATATTAAATTTAATTGATGAAAGGAGAAAATATAAAAATCCAGTAAATGAAGAAGGCAAAAAGGAATACAAATGTCTCAAAAATGAGATAGACAGGAAGTGCAAAATGGCTAAGCAGGGATCGCTAGAGGACAAATGTAAGGATGTAGAGGCTTATCTCACTAGGGGTAAGAGATACTGCCTACAGGAAAATTAAAGAGACCTTTGGAGATTTCATACACATTTGAACTATTTTTTCTTTTTTTTTGTACCGTATTTCTTGCGGACACGTTGGATGTTCCACGTTGATACACCAATAAATAAGGAAACTTCATTTACGATGTGGCATGGGGCACATCCAAACACGGTAACTCTTTATCTGTCAGTTTTTCATGTCTCCATGTTGACCCATATCACAGCGCAAACTCCATACAGTCGACTGGCATACACAGACACACATCTACCATTTCTCCGTCAGGGGTGTAAAGTAACATTACGAGTAGTACCAGGTTACATCATCTACAACGCTTCAAAACTACCTACGTGTCCTTTTAAGGGGTGGACTTTCCACTTCGCAAATTACACGAACTGCTGTTTGTTGCTGCACTGGATGTGTTTCTTGTTCAGTAGAGATATTTCACACTAGCGAAGGTGAACAAGTGCTCATAGCTCTTCAGGTATGTGCTTTAGAGCAGACTACCACCTCTGAAAATTGCATACTCTACAATCTTAGCAACAACAGTGCCGGCACATGTATTCCATTCTCATAGAAATCAGAATATTTTCGCTTGTAGCTTTTTACCCGTTCGTTTCCGGGACAGGAACTCTAACCTCAAAGTGATACATTTATCCTTCTCCATCATCCTTGATAGTTTGTACCATCATCACGGAATGACCTGGCATGTACATACATTTACAGGCGCCGTGCCTAAAACTTTGACGCTCTGTAGCATCGTTCAATGACGTTTGAGGACATGGGTTCCTTTTCAGAATATTATGTACTCGCTCCCCGCTAAAAGTCCTAGACGTTACAAACGACTGTTTCCAAGCACCTTATATATATGAAGATAAATTTGTGTTATGATCAGCTATTGTGAAACCGCTTTTACAGTTAAGTGTAATGTTCAGGACCAGTTTTTATAAATAAATGGTGAATTAAAATTATGCCCAGTAAAACCATCAGCACGTTCCAGTTCCCCTATCTATACTCCTACCGGCTAATTTCACATACATACACATTGTTGTTGTGGTCTTTCTGGCTGGATGACTTGATAACTGCTGTAGTAGGGGAACATGCAAAGGCGACGAGATTCTTCGTGGAGTGTCTGGTCAAATACGTTGATGTTTACATTTCCTGTAAATCGATCTGCATCACTGTCTAAGAGAGTAATCTGGAACTGCATCGGGATTAAACGGGTAGACACGCGTTGCTTTGAATCTAGAGAGGGCGTTCCCTGGTGTCGCTGCTTTTCCCAAAAAACCTTGTTGTAGCTCGCCAAATTGCAATCTGTTAAAATAAAGACAAATCTGTTGAGCGGTTGCAGATAAAGGATAGCATGGCTGGGGAGGCACACAAAAATTGTGCTATTCCTCACGGCAAACTCCAACGTCTGTACCGAATTAGGGTATGAAGTACGGCAATCTAGAATCAGCATATGTGTTCCAATGATTTGCGAGGCACAAAATGGTCTCTTAGCCATTCAAAAAAGATCTCAACATTCAACGTAGGCAGATATCTTTGACGTGACAAATTTACTTCCCAGTGGCATGTTTGTCCTCTCACTTTTTTATTTTTTGTTAACTCTCTTGGTGACAACAAAAGGATGAAGAAACATCGCTTCAGCGTTGCAGCATGCAAGTCACAGTGTCTCCTTTCACTGACAAAGTAATCGCAGAATCTATTTTTGACCACTTTTCAGTAACACCAGCTCCTGGTCTGCTATGTAACTGAAGGCCTATATAATCCATGTTAAATATACTTGCCGGTTTATGAAGCAAATCATTTGCTTCCAATATGGTTGAAAGTAAGTTAAAATATTCCTTGAATTCATCACGATTCATTCCCTACGCCTTCAGATTTTCGCACAAACCTACTTTTCCTTCCTTTTCATTATTAAATTTTTATTTTCGGCCAAACTGCACAGCAAAATATTAAGCTAGCCTTCGTACAGAGTTCCTCGTTAAGGAAAAGCCATTGGTTTGCACTTTTTTATGTGGTGGACAAGTCGTAACTCATTAGTTGAACCCAAACGCGAACTAGCACCCTTTGGAACTTTGGAATCAAATCTGGTCTTTAATTTTCTCTCAAAAGATTTACTGGAAATGCTTTTCTCATACATTAACCACAATTTTTTACTTTATTAGTAGCATTTTTAAAATCTTCTTCTTTCCATGATACCCTACAACAGCCGGCGTTTCGAATGTACTATTTTGCATCTGTAAGAAAATAACAATGCTATAAAAATTTTGCACACTGAAGCGCCAAATGGACTGGTAGAGACATGCTTATTCAAGTACAGAGACATGTAAACAGGCAGACAACGAGATTTAAGTGAGTTTGAAAGCGGTATCACAGTCGCCGCACGAGAAATGGGACGCAGCATCTCCGAGGTATCGATGAAGTGAGGATTTTGCCGTACGACCATTTCACGAATGTACTGTGAATATCAGGAATGTGGTAAAACAGTAAATCTCCGACATCGATGAGACCGGAAAAAGATCCTGCAAGAACGAGACCAACAACGACTGAAGAGAATCATTCAATGTGACAAAAGTGCAACCCTTCTTCAAACTTGCTGATTTCAATGCTGGGCCATCAACGAGTGTCAGCTTGCGAATCATTCAACGAAACATCATCGATATGGGCTGTCGGAGCCGAAGGTCCAGTCGTGTACCCTTGATGACTGCACGACACAAAGCTTTACTCCTCGCCTGAGACCGTCAGTACCAACACTGTGCTGTTGATGACTGGAAACATGTTGCCTAGTCGGACGAGTCTCCTTTCAAATTGTATCGAACTGGATGGGCGTGTACTGGTATCGAGATAATCTCATGAATCCATGGACTTTGCTCGTCAGGGACTGATAGCTCTGTAATGGTGTGAGCCGTGTGGAGTTGGTTCAAATGGTTCCAATGGCTCTGAGCACTATGGGACTTAACTTCTGAGGTGATCAGTCCCCTAGAACTTAGAACTACTTAAACCTAACTCACCTAAGGACATCACCCACATCCATGCCCGAGACGGAATTCGAACCTGCGACCGTACCGGCGCGCGGTTCCAGATTGTAGCGGCTAGAACCACTCTACCACTCCGGCCGACTGTGGAGTTGGAGTGATATGATTCCTCTTATACGACTCTGACAGGTGACACGTACGTAAGCATCCTGTCTGGCCACCTGCAACCATTCATGTCCATAGTGCATTGCGTATTTCGACTGACTTGGGCAATTCCAGCATGACAGTGCGTCACCGCACATGTCTGCAATTGCTACATGTGGCTCTAGGGACTGTCTTCTGAGTATAAGCACCTCCGCTGGCCACCAAACTCGCGAGACATGAACATTATTGAGCATATCAGGGATGCCTTGCAACGTGCTGTTTAGAAGAGATCTCGACTCTCTCATACTATTACGGATTTATGGACAGCTGTGCAGGATTCATGGTGTCAGTTCCCTCCAGCACTACTCCAGACATTAGTCGAGTCTATGGCACGTTGTGTTGCGGCACGTCTGCGTGCTCGCGGCGGCCCTACACTATATTAGGGAGATGTACCAGTTTCTTTGGATCTTCAGTGTATATTACACATATATGGGATGTTCATCTATTCCGATGATTGTACCGCCGTCTTTCCCGATCAGCTGGAAGAGATGGTAGTAGCGCGTCATCAAACATAGTGGACGCAAACTCAGACAAAACACAAAACCTACGTCCCGGTGCGGAGTTAGACTTAAATAACCCTAAATTTGAAGTTTTCGTCGCTACTCACAGTCTAAGATATGTTTAAATCGAAAGATTATGACATACTACATAATTTCAAGGTACACTGAAAACTAAAATCATGAAAATTAGTTACTTTTAGTTGAAATAAAGAGTAATTCAGAGCAGCAACAGGATATTTACCCTACATTTCTTGTTGTAGATAATTTGAGTAAGCCGGTACACAGTTTCCATCTTTTGGCATCTAATTTCGTTTGCTATCATTTCAGTTCCATTTTCAAGAATAGTTTAATCGATGTATTTAAAGTGTGAAATTCGTTTAGTTTTGCTATATTTCGTCTCACTGAATTATGATGCCTCTTTGTTGCAGATCATTTATTCTGTCTTTTCAAAAGAAATCTGGTGACCGATTTTCATCGCCGTCCCTTTCAAGAATTAAATCGGATATTGGGCTGATAAAACGTCGCAAGATAAGATAGCTAAATCGTCTGCAAATTCAAACTCCTGCTGGAGGCAATGCTAGGCTGTTCGAATGTTACGTCTGCTCACATTTTCAGTCACCTTCGAGAAGTGTTGGGAAGGGACGGTATTGGAACCAAGCTGACGGAGTGCAGTAGTGGGAGTCTAGAAGAATTTGTGGTAACACGATAGTTGGCGAAAGCTTCGTTTACTGGAGACGATTGGCCGAGTTCTGAAACAAGCGGAGCGGTCCCTCTCTGGGCGCAGGGTGGAAGAGTTGAGCGGAGTTGGTTCATGGCTGCCGCAGGAATCGGTAGCGTACTCTGCCGCCCTTGCTGCACACTAATTTCATTAGCAGTTTCATCTGTCCGACCACCCGAACGAACGCTTAGTGTTCTTCGCGCTTGCGCTTCGATCGGTCCCCAAGGCGGGGCCCACCTCCACGCAGCAGGAACGAGCACTAGTAACAACCGTCATTAGCACACCGCCTTGAGCCGTACTGTCGGCAACATGCGCAGCTCCGGCCTGTAGGGTTTCAAATGAGTTGTCAGTCGTCCAAAATCCGAATTGATGTTTCACTTTGATTCGTTAGGTGATTCGCATCCGATTACCCTCTTGTTTAACGATATTATACATTTCAGTTGTTGTCTTTGCTCCCCCTGTTCCTAGGAGAGAACCACAGTAGATTCAAGGCACTGTCGTTCGTATTAGGTACTTGCCAACACCTCTATCAGGTGAGAAGTATTTACATGTTTGGTTTACTTTAATATGTGCGATTGTTCCTTGTACAAATTCATGATCAACTTTGTGTTCCATTAAAATAAAGTAAATGTAATTGCAAATTTTTAGGACGGCATTTATCTGTTAAACAATCACACTCGCCAGAATCCTTTCCCTCGTCATTTTTGGAGAGGAAATTGGATTAATTAATTTAATGAATAAATTATATGAGAAGCTAGCCACCCACGTAGGATTTATATAAGGGTCATTATAAGATTACGTTACACATCTTGCGCAGATTCAATATAAACCCACTTGTGTGTGGTTTGCATAACATCGTCATTTTACCCAATACTTGCACGTCAGTTAAGGTTCACACGATTGCAAAAACCACAAATAGTTTTAACATATTTTGCTTGCAATAATTCTGCAGTCGCTCAGGAAATATTTACTGGCCGGAAGTAAGACATATTGTTTAACTATTTGTATAACATAATAGCTGCAGCATTCATCCGTCACTCGGATCAGAATTACTCAGCAAATTTTAATAAACGACAACGATTTCTTACGTATAAGGCCGTGGAACACATATTATTTGATATTAAACCTTATTCTAAATATGGCGCTGCACTGTCAGTAAACTCTTAGTAAACCTTGGAATACCAGACTGGAAACTCAGGCGACAGGCTGCCAGCCCACTTCGAACAAACCGAATAACTTTTCGAAAGAACGTGGTCAGGTAGATACTCACCCCTCCAACTCCGACGCAATCCGCTTGAATTAACCTTGTCGAATGACATAATCGGAGCCACGGCCAGACCGAGAGCAGCTTTGAAAATGCAGTTCAACTGCCCTGCCGTCGTGGCAGCGGCTCCTCCCAAGGTACACCGCTATAGAGATGCAGCGAGTCCAAAAAGTATTCGTCTAACTGCCTATTGTTTTTCCTTAACGAGGAACTGTGTACGAAGTCTAGCTTTTAGAAAACAAAGTCTGTGTAACATAAAAAGAAATCTGTTCAAAATCTAAAGAGCCAGTCATGTAAGAAGTACCTGGGTAAGTCATTTTCATTGAAAAGCAAAGATGGGAATTCATCCAAATCGACAGAAACGTTAGCAAAATAGAAAATGTAATACGAGAGTTAGTTCATGAACTATTCGTCTACCATCTGAACACGCCGAAATTCTTCTAGGAGTGATTAAACTATAACGCTGACCCATGGCACACACTAGGGCCAACCACGTGCGACCCCACTCTATCGCCTGTTGTGGTTCTGAACGGCGCCGATACAGTGCAATTAGCGCCATGGGCCGTAAGGGTAGAGAGACGACGCTGATCGAAAGGAAACTTATTCTACGCTTCCATATTGAGTAAAAATCTTCTTACGAGATTGCTAAAGTAGTCGGTAGACCTAGACCGACGGTTAAGTCGATAACAGATCGATTTTGTGTAACGAAATCATTAAGAAACCAATCATGTACTGGGCGCCCTCACACTTTGACTGAAGCAGACGTGAGATCTATCATGAGGAAGAAGAAACCTAAAATTAGCGCTCCTAAGTTGGCTGGGGAGTTAGGGTCTAGGGGAAAGAAGGTGTGTGCGAGCACAATCAGAAATACCTTCAAAACCTTTGGGTATCATGGCCGGGTATCGCGCAAGAAATTTCGGGTCAGTGAAGAGAATCGAAAGAAACATCTTCATTTTGCGATGGAACATAGAGTCAAGAACAAAGACTTCTGGAATAGAGTAATATTTTCTGATGAGAGTAAATATGAAGTATTCGGGTCGGATGACAGGCGAATGGTGTAGAGTAAGAATAATGCGGAGATGTCGCCACGCGGTCTTGTGCCAACGGTGAAAAACAGTGGTGGCTCCCTGATGGTGTGGGGCTGTGTGAGTGCTGCAGGTAGAAGGTACAATCGATCACAATATGTCTATCAACATTTGAAAGGACAATCTGAATCATAATGCCCAAAAATTAGGTTTGCAAGGAAACTACATTTTTCAACAAGATAACGACGCAAAGCTTACGGTTCTAAATACAAGGCTGTGGATCCTGTACAATACCCCAAAACAACTTAACACCGCTCGTCAGAGCCCAGGCATTAATCCTATTGAACACCTTTGGAAAGTACTGGAAGAGAGCATAGGAGAAAACACGTTTCTAACAAGAGAGACCTAAAAGAAGCACTTCAAGACGAATGGGACAAAGTTCCAGCCTCTCTTCAGAAAACTTGGTCAAGTCGATGCCCAGACGAGTACAAGCAGCAATAGCTGCAAAGGGAAACCCCACTAAATATTAATTTTTGTAATTGAAATCATATTTTCAGATTGTAAATTTAAAAAAAATTGATGGACGAATATTTTTTGAAGTAGCCCTTGAATAAATTCTCCATTTTGTCAAATTTGATATCGCTATGGATGTATTTATTTCCTTGTCCATCAGTAAAAATGACTTACCAAGGTTCGTTGCCTATGACTGGATGTTCACATTTTATGTTCCCTTCCTTCCATATACTTAGGTTTAAAAAAAAATACAACTAGACGAATACTTTTTGGACTCACTGTAAATCCGTCCGTTATACCCCTGGTAGAGAACCCTGTCGCAGAATTACATCTCGTGACGGGAGACTGAGTCCTGTTGCTTACTCCTGGCTGTCAACTGCTCTCCACGCTGCACTGATTTTCTGCACTAGAACAAACCTGGAACCAGAGCTGAGCTTTCTTGCCGAAAATACCGCGCTCACACTGCTAGCAAACCTAAGCAATACTACATGTCAGCGCTCCAAGAGCACTGTCACCAGAGAGCACTAGCCGCTTACGCGTGTCTCTTTATCCCTCAGCTACTGCCCACCCGCTGGTGACAACCACCGAAGATCCACCTATCGATCAAAAGTAAATATCTCTTACTCGCCACAATCTTAAGGGAAAATTGCACGGCACAGGTCAGAAGTTTTAGAAGAATACAGTCGTTAGCGTTAAGACCGTATCTCTTAGCGTTAGTCCCGTATGACAGAAGATGCTTTTTGCCCTGGATTTCTAACATTCTTCCACCCCTGTCACTTGAATAGAACACTGGAGGGAAAGTCATAATCTCGATAGGTGTACGGGTTGTATACATTTTTCTCTGGAAAATCGAGCTCATAGCTTACTAACACGCGTGATATGCCGTCTGAAAACCTCACTCGATCTCGCCCGTGTACGAGACCAAGGGCCGGTATACTTCAGCATAGATTCAATCTCGGTTAGGCTCAGCTCACTACCAAGATAGTAAATTACTTATTTTCGATTGTTACCTATTTGAGGTATCATTTGATTTATTTGTGCAGAAAGTGCGCGAGAATAACACTGGGCCGGTTCGCATGGGCCACGGTTATTTGATTGACATGTTGAGCTGGTCTGGCTTTACAGCCCCACCGGCTCCCAGAGTTGTGACCCGGCTCTGCCTGCGCTGTTTGCGCGCCGGCAGCTGCGAGCCCGCCACTGCTCCGCGACCAGCCATCCGGAAAATTCGCAGTCGCAGGCGCTGTTTGTTTACCTGTGGCGCCTGGGAGAGGGTGCCTCCGGCCGCGGCGCGCGTCGCGTCTCGCCTGCACAATGGGAGCGCCGCGCTGTGACGGCCGTCTCGCCGCCTACAAGGAAATCAGATTACGTTGTCCCCTGCGTTGTTCGTACCGTCGTCGCTGTCGACAGCTAAACGTGTCCTGTTGTATTTCTGACCAGAGCTGACACGTGAGCAACGATGGACAAACGCTTTTGCGGTCTCACGCAACTCCACATCTCTTGTCAGTCTGTAACACAAACAATTCTCTGTTTCCCGATATTTCTGTTTGCGCGTTAATGAAGTAATTTGCAGGGATTGTTTTATTGTTACTCAAGTCAGCTTTACAGCTTCGCATCACGTTTATACCTAACATTTGTTTTTCATTTGCTACATATCCGTTTGCTGACTATTAAACTGTGCCGACCAGAGTGGCCGAGCGGTTCTAGGCGCTACAGTCTGGAACCGCGCGACCTCTACGGTCGCAGGTTCGAACCCTACCTCGGGCATGGATGTGTGGAATGTCCTTAGGTTAGTTAGGTTTAAGTAGATCTAAGTTCTAGGGGACTGCTGACCTCAGCAGTTGAGTCCCATAGTGCTCAGAGCCATTTGAACCATTTATTAAACTGTATGACCTGAAGAAAATAGATACCCAAAACCGTGATTTCATTTAATAATTTTATTTACCTAACATGTTCGGTGTGTCATCGGCACCATCTTCACAACCTTACATAAATCGACAAACTCATCAAGCTTATAAGAGAAATCGAATCTGTTATCCAACACCAATCGTCATTATTTACAACACGTTTACAATGCAGAAGCATTAGTAAAAATTATGAAAAGAGAGATCAAAAATATCGGGACAGTAAAATAAAATACACGACATACAAACACTGGTTACTGAATTGTCATGTAACCATTAACAACTTTAATAAAAACGCTTAAACAAAATAGAACACTAACTTAATATTATGAAATTACTGTATTACAGAAATTAGGAAACCCTTCATAGTTCGAACAATCAAAGTTTTGTTCAGGTTCACTTCATATTCTTTAATATATCAGTTTTCCTCATAAACTATTCTATTCTACGTTATTACAGTTTAAAACGATTGACAATGTTACTTGTTTCAACGATTCACTTATTAACTTATGTTATGATAGCTAAAATAAGGGCTGACTGTCTAGGCTCTTACACTAGCGTTCACAGATTGAGAGTTTACTTTTATGGTGACTTCTGGATTTATATTTTCTTTTCTGTCTTTTATCTTTCCCTCCATTATTTGAAATTGGGTTTGTAGAGGATAAGACTCAGAGCTATGTACTAAAAGAAAAAAAATATATTTTCAAACTTAGGCTCTTACTGTGACATAAATGCATTGTTCCTTTTCCTGGTTTTCTATTCTTTTTAGTGGTTCTTGCATTTTTTCACAACTTAATGACACCAATAGAGACGATTCGCCTTCTTATTCTATTGTATTTATGCATTCATTATCTCGTTTCTTTGTTTTTCAAAATAATTATTTTGAGACAGATTCTCTGTCTTCATTGCGTTTCGTCACAGTAAGACGACTGTATGCTATACCATTGTTTGTACCAGATGACTCTGCGAAATTTTCAATCAAAACTTTTCGAATTACTACAATATAGTAATTTGTATTGTATTTCTTAATATTATTTTGTTAAGTAGTTTTATTAAAACTGTTAAGGTATACATGACAATTCAGTGACCATTGTTTTGTATACCATGGATTTTTTAAAATGATCTTCATATTTTTCATCTCTCTTTTTATACTTTTTACTAATGCGTAAGGATAATTCATTTTAAATAATCACAATTGATGCTGCATAACAGATTCGATTTCTGTCGTAAGCTTGATAGTTTTGTCGATTTGTAAGGGTCCTGAGAATGATGCCAATGAGGCACCGGAACTGGTAGGTGAATAAAATTATTCAATGAAATTAAATTTTATGTGAGACAGCATTCTCTTGTGTTGATAGTGCTGATTATATTATAGAGTCAACATCGATAATTTTTTTACCTCTTCAAGTCACATTAACAAGAATCATCTGACATAATGATAACACTTTCCACATTTGACTGCCCTTTTATTTCCTTTTGACAACTGCAATTGCAATAGTGTCCAAAAGAGGAGTCTGTAAAGTAACAACCTTGATGAATGGCCTAATGGAAGACGAATATGAATGGGCAGCTCAGCCGGCCGGAGTGGCCGAGCGGTTCTAGGAGCTTCAGTCTGGAACCGCGCGACCTCTACGGCCGCAGGTTCGAATCCTACCTCGGGTATGGATGCGTGTGATGTCTTTAGGTTAGTTAGGTTTAAGTAGTTCTAAGTTCTAGGTGACTGATGACCTCAGCTGTTAAGTCCCATAGTGCTCAGAGCCATTTGAACCATTTTGTTGGGCAGCTCACCGACACGCACTGCACACAATGTGGAGAGCCAAAGTCTGTAACCCTTCCGAGTAGATTTAGCACAGTGACTGACTGACTGCTAATTCACGTTGTTGGTTAGGGGAGCTAGTTTAGCTGGCACAGGATCAGCTTGCTTACTGGTCTTGTTCATGCCAGACATTCGGCAGTACTCAGGTTTGGGTTTAGACTGCACTGACTGTAAGCCTTCCGAGAGTTAGCTCTGTTCACGTGTCTCTTCATACTCTTCGGCCCCTGTCAGTCTAGTGTACAAGAAATAGGATGCTCGAGACTTACTGTCATATGCCGCTTTTCTGTAACGTCGTTACTGCGGCTTGGGTGATGGAATATTGAGAGTACTGTCCTTAGGGAATTCACACCGCAGTGGTTTCAAGCCATAAGTCACCCTCAGCTACTTTTCCGCTTGCACGTTGCTATACAAACTTTGACTGACAACGGAATGATCAGACGTGTCATGTTGAAACTAATCGTAATCTTTTTGCCAGTATCAGTTAACGACGCTTGATGTACACAACCCAAATTTCAGCTATCGACGCACACTGTAAGTTAACTGAAAAATCGCGAATACTGACGCTTCTGGCTTGACGACTGCGACTTAAAGAGATGGATAGCCCTGAATATCGATAGCTCTGTTGCAGAGTGTAGCGTGGATGATCGAAGAACTGCGGCCGGCGGAGCGGCACTCTTTCAAAAGGAATGTCGAGTCAAGGCTTCGTTAAAAGCGGAAGCTGATATTAGTTTTATTTGCAGTATTTTCCGGTAAACATTAATTTACTTTTTGGTAAATGTTTGGAATCACATAGTTTTAACCATGCTTCAAAGTCCAAAAAAATTCTTTACTAACAATCTCGACTTATAAGTGATGCAAACCATACGAATATATCGACGTTACTGTCACATTTCGTGTGTGATAATATTTAATTTTCTGCGGCTATTTCTCAGTTTCTTAGTGAGCTCGGGCAGTGAATCTGAAAAAGCTGCCCTGCTCCAGTCACGGCAGGTGGTTTGCTGCCAGAAGCGTCCTTATAGCCTCACTTGTTGATCGAAAAATCATGGCTGAATCTCATTACCTCGAACGTCCCCGCTCTGGGAAGAGTAAGCATCTGCGATAAGTGAAAGTCGCAACCCCTCCTTCACCCGTCTCCGGCCCAAGGGACAGTCTGCTATCGATGCTCTATTGCCCCCAGAGAACAACTGAAAGCGACATTCCTCCTTTTCTGCACGGCTTCAAAAGACAGACATCAGGACACCATCTCGCCAGCATGTCAGAATCGTTGCGATCCCTCTAAAACAACTGGTTCAGCCAATAGTATTGCAATGCTCTGCGTAGAGGTCTTGGTCCATAAGGCTGACAAATCATTAACACATCGCTCTGGCCAAGCGCCAACTCTATGTTAAAAGATGTGCGTCTCGTACGCGAAATGATGGAAATTACGTGTGCTTTCCCCTGCTTTTTCATAGATTTATCAACAATTCCCGCCCATCACATTGGCAACAGCATCCCCTCCCTGTAGAGATTTTCAGAGTCGAGGGGACGGTATTATTCCTGCCCGTCGTGTGGTGCTGGTCGGCGCGCAGCTGTTTAAGCGAATGTAAGAAGAGCAATTGTGGTCTCGATCCATGTTCTGAGCAGCTTGTCACTTGCTTACTTTGGAACGCAATTTGCGTTGCTCATTTTGGTCATATTTGTAGTTTCTTGTTGTAACGTTGTCCTCAATTAGGCGAGCTGCCCAGATAAGCAGAACTTTTGCGTTTGCTCCGTACAGCTTTTCACAGGTTTTTGGACCCACCCACTGTGTCAGTGTTATTTGTAATTTTAAATGTAGGGAAATTTTCTCTCTGCTAATCTCATTGTGGTTGATGACAATGAGTAGAGCATGTAAACAATTGTTAATCTCAGTCGTGATTTCACGATGCTTCAACTTGTCTTGCAACTTGTCCTTGCTAGGCGACCCATTAAAAAAAAGAGATATATCCGGTTGTATTAAAAAAAATGGTTCGTTCTATTGCGTCGGCGTTGTCCTTGTGCGCAGTGACCCACTAGAAGGATAACTTGCTTATATTATTCTGTCAAAGTAACCCGCACTGCAGTCGCTTGTATCTTAACGATTTAGTTCCTTTGTTCCTTTGTCACAGCAACTAGCATTGCTTTCACTTATATCAGTACTAGTTAATTTCCTCTCCTATTCAGCGTCAGTATAACGAGCATTGGACTCGCTTGTACTGCATCAGCACGACGTACTCCTGTGTGATGACAGACGTGTGAAATCTACGAACACTGAATACCAGGACGCTGGAAAAATACCGTGGCGTGAACAGGCAGTTAAAGCCTTCAAAGGAGGCCAGTAGGGAACACAACTAACGTTACACAACGTGCCGCTGCCTTGGATGCAGTCATGTCGCTTGTGAGTCGCAGATCCCCGCAACTCTCTGACTAGGAATGGCTGGCAGTGACAGACAATAAACAACGACTGGTGAAGCAAATTATTCGGCCGTGGTACTCCTCATGCTAGTGGCTTCAGCGGGTGAAATGGATGTGACCAGTCTTCGAAAAGGGCACTGTCCTACTTTTTACTCCTGTAGGAGGACCTCCCAGTCTGTGATCCCCATGGCGCGAAGATCATTGTATGCCACATTTTAACTGAATGCATATTATTTTGTGGCAAGCGGGTAGATGCAAATTTAGTTTGGGATCTTCCCTTTATTTTAATTAATGACGAGACAAGTGTGATCAAGATTTTATAATTTTGTGACGTGTCAGAGCATTGGTCCAAGCTCTTAGGTTGGAGATTTCGAGCACGTGAGGGTCTCGCGCGCGCGGGCGTGTTTGCTTGTGCGTGTGTGTGTGTGTGTGTGTGTGTATGTGTGTGTGTGTGTGTGTGTGTGTGTGTGTGTGTGTGTGTGTGAGAGAGAGAGAGAGAGAGAGAGAGAGAGAGTTGCAGTTCCCATGTCAATAATTTTGCATCCGCGCTAAAGACCTTACTGTCGCCCGTCCTCAACACAACATAATAATGATCACGAGGACTGCATTACCGCCTTCTTCCGGAAGGAAATGAAATGAAAATTGACCTGGCACAGACAAAAAAGAACTATTTTTTTCTTATTCTCAGACAACAAATAAGGTCTAGAGGAACTTTCGAGTGGCACATGGACATTGATTCGCAAGATGTAGAGGTAAAATAGATTCAAAACTTTAAAAAACTGAGTCATCTGGCAGAACTCATAAAATGCAGATCACGAATATTTTATTTAAGATACGGGGCACTGACTGAGGAAGATAATGTCAGCTGCAGAAATTAGAAGTGGGACGCTAAAAACATGACGCCCGTAATGAAACAACAAAACTTAGTAATATTTAATTATTAAGTTGTTTCGCAGATGAAAAACAGTAGTGACATCATGCAACAGAAAGAATAAAGCTGCTTTGTAATTGCGAGAGACAAAAAATGGCTGGATACCTAAAGAAAACTCACAGGATAAAAATCACACATACTAAAACAGTGAATGGTTTTCGAATTGGTGAAGAGTGAAAGGAAAACTTTGAATGCAACGTGTGTCGCGGTCCTCAAGCAGCGCTATTGTATTGACTGGACTGGATCCCTTTGGACGGCGGCTCGCTTTGGAGCCACGCAGGACACGGGGAGAGTGAGTGAGGGAGAGAGAGAGAGAGAGAGAGACGACACGTACCGCCCACGCTCCCATGGCAACTGCCGGCTATTGTGGGTCTCTCTCGTTCTGCCCGCTCCACTGGCTTCCATCGAATTGGATCTGAATGCTTTCAGGGACATGAATGTGTTCTGACAGCTGACACACACATACACACACACTCAAAACCGCCTAGCATATGTTACGCTTGTTGCACGACGCCTGAGTCGGCTAGTTTCACCAGCGCAGTACAGGTATCAAACCAGTTTCCTTCCTGGGTGTTTTTAAGTTTCTACACGGTTTAAATGTAATATGAAAATGTTGTAAGTAGGGTGCTCCATAGCGTGTATGTATTTCTTATGTGTATATCTTGAGCCGTACTTCAGAATTACTGTATATACTTCCCAGACCGCTATTCGCACATACAGTCCATCATCCGTGGCATGTGATACACATAATATATAAATGTGGGTGTACTTTTGTCAAGAATATTCTGTATACAGCACAGTAGAAACAGTCTACTTCAAACGACGTGTCTGTCAAGTATAACATCTATGTAATGATTAAAAATGATATCGACCAAGAAAAAACAGAACTCTGCGATTATTTAAAACCTAATTATAACCATATACGTAACTATGCCAACATGATCACGGTAGGTGCCATTATCTCGTGGTAAAAACAAATATCGTTATTTGTGTGTCTTACAAAACTGTGAAATGCTAAAAGGAATGAGAATGAGCGATTGACACAATACGAGGCCATTCCATAAGTCATGGCAAGTGTGGTATATCTTGCGATAATCCGACAACATGAGAATTCCACGATGTGCATTGAACCGGTACGGCAGTGTGTTTCTGAATGCCTACATAAAATAGGGTTATAATACTGGATGTCAAGGCAAAAACTAAAACGACATACTTGCATTAGAACTCTGTGTAAATTTATTGTGCGCGAGTATGACTGGAACAAAAAAGAAACAAACCAACTACTGTGTTCCAAAATAGTTCACCAGTACATAAACACAGCCTTTCCAGCCATGGGCAAGGCGTTGAATGCCACGACATTGCCATCAGCGTGTTCCACCTGTGTCCAAAGTGCAGTGAGGACATTCGCCCTGTTTGCAAAGTGTCTAACACATACCATAGTTGCCGTGAATTATAGAATGAGCCCTGTATTTGTAAACACGATCATCAGATAATTTCTTCGATCAGTTGTGTGTTTCAATATGATGATTATGGATCGTGTTGTAGGCTCATGCGTTGTGATGGGTTTCGATAACGAAAAGCTCCACTAGAAAGATCATCACTGATTGTGGCAAACAGCGATCTTGATAGACTACGCTCGCCCTGTTCGTACATGAGATGCAGAGCATCGTAGACGAAGTGTCCAGGCTGCTGCAGTGTTTCCTGTCCTGCGGAAGATATTCGATACAGTTCCTTAATGTCGTATGGCGAACAAAGTACGTGCCTGCCACGTTTCAGATCAGATGTATGACTGGATTCAGGACCGCAAAATAGATAAACCCTACACGTTGTTCTCAAGGAGGTGAAGTCGATAGACGCAACGGTAATTTTGGGAGTCCTCCAAAGGAGTGGTATAGAACCGTTATTGTATACAATATGTGTTAACTATGTAGCGAATAGTGTCGGAAACTCCGACTATATAACTATCTACAGGAAGGCTCCAGCGCCAGAAGTCTGTAGCAAAGAGCAAAAAGATCTGATGTGGATTGTCGGTTTATTCAGAGACTGGTAGCTGATACTGAACGTCAGGAAACGTAACGTGTATAAGCGAGATAAAAGGTGCATCATTGTTTGATTAGACCATTTGCGACAAATGTCTGAAGACAGTAACAGCTGTTAAATACTTAGACTTACCGTCCGGGGCTACCTAAACTGTAGTGACCACATGAAACTAACTGTAGGAAATGCAGATGCCAAGCGGAGATTGACTGAAAGAATCTTAAGGAAATGTAATTCACCCACGAAAGAACGGCTGATTATGAGGGATCTTACAGATCACAATCGTCACTAAACGGTCGAATAAAGTTTTGTGTGAAACTTCCTGGCAGATTAAAACTGTGTACCGGACCGCGACTCGAACTCGGGACCTTGCCTTTCGCGGGCAAGTGCTCTTCCAACTGAGCTACCCAAGCAAGACACACGCCCCGTCCTCACAGCTTTAATTCCGCCAGCACCTCGTCTCCTACCTTCCAAACTTCAAAGAAGCTCTCGGTTCGAGTCTCGGTCCGGCACACAGTTTCAATCTGCCAGGAAGTTTCATATCAGCGCACACTCCGCTGTAGAGTGAAAATTTCATTCTAGAAAGTTTTGTGTGCTTCAGGTGGGCACATAACTTTGAGTACCTCAACTGATGCATGAGTGTGTCAGGGCTACTAACAGAGACATCCAGTTAAGCAGTGAGTTGTGATCAGTCCATTACCTCGAATGAGTGTGTCCACACGTTTCAACATTTCAGGAATCAGAGCTGTGTGCAGTAGGCCGACACTCAGGAGATGGGACTGGTTTGTACGACCTTGTTGCGATGATGACAGGCGCCTCGTCCGACGACTCAACGTGCTTTCGTTCACTGTCAGATCTTCGTAGACATTCTGCGACGGCCTGTAAATATCTGCGATGCTCTGGTTTACCGCCAAAACAAAGTCAATGATAGCTCTGCGCTTGGAAAACGCCTCAGATACAGACGCTATTTAGGAGGCTACGTATAGCGTCGCCATCTATCGGAACTCCATGAAATGATAGGAGCTCAAGCAGGACTATTCCACGATGTTCCACAACAATTTCTTGATTAGAAACTCTCCTAGAAAAAAATGTTGCATTACTTATTAAGGAGGGTAGGACGTCAAACGGGCCGACTCGGAGCAGGAGAGGCACCACAGGACATTTTAATTTCCAATGTCTATACATTTACAAGTGAATTTATAAACCTTTGTCAGCATGATCAGGAAGGATTCAGGATTCTCACTCGTAGCAGCGGAAGTTCAAAAACATAACAAAATAATTTTTTTTTACATGTGAAATTTCATCATTTTGTCACTTACTCTAGAATCTATTTAATTTATGAAAAAATGAATGAGGTTTTACGTTTTAAACTTTATGTTTACAAAAAAATAAATTTTTGTAGTTAATTATCTCAATTTTTACCACAGTTTTAAATAGATTGGGAAAATTCTAGAATTCCATACATCTGTAAGTATGGTTTGTATGCTGTTCAAAAATTCATCAAAGAATCTCTCTTATTTGTGAAGAAAATCGTACCTATAGCAGCAAATGCAGCCAGCAGTAAGTGAAAAAATGATGAAATTTCATATCTAAAAACAAATTTATTTTGTTATGTTTTTGAACTTCCGCTGTTACGAGTGAGAATCCTGAATCCTTCCTGGTCATGCTGACAAAGTTTTATGAATTTACTTGTAAAAGTATAAACATTGGAAATTAAATTGTTCTGTGGTGCCTCTCCTGCTCCAAGTCGGCCCGTTTGACGTCATACCCCTCCTAAACGTCCTCTTATTTTGCAGAAAGAGTGGTACGACATTTCCTTGAAAACTATACAAGACCTGTATTTTTCAAGTCTGAAACTACCGGAAGCTGTTCTGAATGACTAAGGAATTCCAAAACCTCATTAGGCATGGTAATGCGTTTTTGCTTTTTTTTATATTTCTGCCCAACCACTGTATGTCACCCGAAATGAACACGCCGAGGAAACATGGAACTACAAACCATACACTAGTTGTTCGACTGTCACTCTTCCGGCGGACCGATTGCGGATAAAAGGAGTGAAAAGCTGTGGTGCCTAAAGTACTCTCCGAAAGAGTCTGTAAGGCAGCTCGAGGAGTACAGATGTAGATGTCGTTAGTCTGGTCTGGCGTACAGTAGCTGTGCGGTGTGCAGCGGCCGCGGCGCTAACGGGCGCAGCTCGCTCGGGACGTCGGCGGGCGCTCAATCACGGCATTGGCTGCCCGCAGAGTGATGGATGTGCCGAGCCCGGGTGTCCGAGTAGGCGAGCACTAGCTTCTTTCCTCGTTTCCCCGCTCCCCGCGCTCTGCACCCTCCCGTCCCCTTCTCCGGGCCTGATGAGCCGAGCGATCCGGGGCAGCCGAGAAGACGTCGAGGTCTTAATTAAATTCCGGGCCGGCCAGCGCGAGCGAAGAAGCGCAGACAGACAAATCGTCGTATTATGCAGCGGGTCGCGGCTGCGCCCTGGCGGCCGGCAACCAGTTTATTCGATAAAATGCATTATCCAGTCAATTTATAGGCGATAAATGAGAGTGAGGGGATGTGTGAAGCGAGGGTCCGCCGCCGCCGCCGCCCCTGCGCTGTGGCTTGGGGGAAACCGCCGCAGCCTCCGGCAGAGCAGCGGGGGCCCGTCACTGCTGCGCCTGCCAAGTGGCAGAGCAGGGCAGAGGCAGGGGCGCGCGCTCTGCAGCTGCTGCTCGCCCAGCGAGGGGTCATCCACATCTGCCTTGGCTGGCGCACAAGTTCGTAGCGTTTTCCCGTTAGTTAATAGATACAACACATACACTTAACAGAGATTTTAGTCATCAACAATACAGGGTGTTACAAAAAGGTACGGCCAAACTTTCAGGAAGCATTCCTCACACAGAAAGAAAGAAAATATGTTATGTGGACATGTGTCCGGAAACGCTTACTTTCCATGTTAGAGCTCATTTTATTACTTCTCTTCAAATCACATTAATCATGGAATGGAAACGCACCGCAACAGAACGTACCAGCCTGAATTCAAACACTTTGTTACAGGAAATGTTCAAAATATCCTCCGTTAGCGAGGATACATGCATCCACCCTCCGTCGCATGGAATCCCTGATGCCCTGATGCAGCCCTGGAGAATGGCGTATTGTATCACAGCCGTCCACAATACGAGCACGAAGAGTCTCTACATTTGGTATCGGGGTTGGGTAGACAAGAGCTTTCAAATGCCCCATAAATGGAAGTGAAGATGGTTGAGGTCAGGAGAGCGTGGAGGCCATGGAATTGGTCTGCCTGTACCAATCCATCGGTCAACGAATCTGTTGCTGAGAAGCGTACGAACACTTCGACTGAAATGTGCAGGAGCTCCATCGTGCATGAACCACATGTTGTGTCGTACTTGTAAAGGCACATGTTACAGCAGCACAGTTAGAGTATCCCATATGAAATCATGATAACGTGCTCCATTGAGCGTAGGTGGAAGAACATGGGGCCCATTCGAGAGATCACCAACAATGCCTGCTCAAACGTTCACAGAAAATCTGTGTTGAAGACGTGATTGCACAATTGCGTGCGGATTCTCATCAGCCCACACATGTTGATTGTGAAAATTTACAATTTGATCACGTTGGAATGAAGCTTCATCCGTAAAGTGAACATTTGCACTGAAATGAGGATTGACACATTGTTGGATGAACCATTCGCAGAAGTGTACCCGTGGAGGCCAATCAGCTGCTGATAGTGCCTGCACACGCTGTACATGGTACGGAAACAACTGGTTCTCCCGTAGCACTCTCCATACACTGACGTGGTCAACATTACCTTGTACAGCAGCGACTTCTCTGACGCTGACATTAGGGTTATCGTCAACTGCACGAAGAATTGCCTCGTCCATTGCAGGTGTCCTCGTCGTTCTAGGTCTTCCCCAGTCGCGAGTCATAGGCTGGAATGCTCCGTGGTCCCTAAGACGCCGATCAATTGCTTCAAACGTCTTCCTGTTGGTACACCTTCGTTCTGGAAATCTGTCTCGATACAAACGTACCGCGCCACGGCTATTACCCCGTGCTAATCCATACATCAAATGGGCATCTGCCAACTCCGCATTTGTAAACATTGCACTGACTGCAAAACCACGTTCGTGATGAACACTAACCTGTTGATGCTACGTACTGCTGTGCTTGATGCTAATACTGTAGAGCAAAGAGTCGCATATCAACTCAAGCACCGAAGGCAACATTACCTTCCTTCAATTGGGCCAACTAATGGTGAATCGAGAAAGTACAGTACATACTCACGAAACTAAAATGAGCTCTAACATGGAAATTAAGCGTTTCCGGACACATGTCCACATAACATCTTTTCTTTATTTGTGTGTGAGGAATGTTTCCTGAAAGTTTGGCAGTATCTTTTTGTAACACCCTGTATATTCTCCTTCACTATTTACAATAGTCTGCCAACGCTGGGGTAACTTTCTGTTTCCGCGACTGTGGAAATCGTGTACTTTTGATGCGAATAATCTTCGGACGAAGTTCCTTGCAGGTTGTTCGATAGAGAGCAGAAAAGGTAAATATCTGAGGGCACAAGTTCAGGTGCATAAAAAAAACTGAACTAAACTCCTCCCACACAGGCCATGAAGGCCCAAAGGCACCGACTGGCCACGGTGTCATCCTCACGCCAAAGCCGTCACTGGATGCTGATATGGAGGGGCACGTGGTCAGCACACCGCTCTCCCGGCCGTATGTCAGTTTACGAGACCGGAGTCACTACTTCTCAGTCAAGCAGCGCCTCAGTTTGCCTCACAAGGGCTGAGTGCACCCCGCTCGCCAACAGCGCTCGGCAGACCGTATGGTCACCCATTCAGGTACTAGCCCAGCCCGACAGCGCTTAACTTCGGTGAACTGAAGGGAACCAGTGCTACCACCGGCCGTTGGCTCACGTGCGTAAGGTGGGTGTGAAATGACTTCCCAGCCAACTTCCGTGTATAGTGTTTTTGTCAGTCCGGCAGAATGTCTAGCAGAATGCGAGGGGACTTTATCATGGAGTAACATCACTTAACGCTGTCTTCCTGGTCGTTGTTCTTGGACTGCGCCTGCGAGATATCTCCCTTGTTTACAATAAATATCAGCAGTTCTGGTCACACCTCGGGGATGCAATTCGTAGTAGACCACACTGTAGCTGATCCACCAGATGCACAGCATAATGTTTTGTGGATGCGCGCAGGTACAAGGAGTCGCTGCTTTGTTTGGGCTCAAACATTCCTTTCTTTTCCAATGTTAACACAGGAACACCATTTGCCGTTGGTATCAGTGATACAGGATAGGAATGGTCGGTGCTGTTCACGAGCCAATTGAAAACGAGCAAGCAGAGTTACACATATGGCCACCCGCTGATTTTTGTAATTTTGGTTTATACCATACGGTACCCATACTCCAGATTTTTGAACCATCATAGTTGCCGAACCGCTCAATAACCCTGGGTTCGGTGTGGCGATTGTTGGCAATGTTGATATTAAGTAAACGGTTGTGAGATTTAGGTTTACGACACCACTCGCGGGCGAGAAAGCACGGCCTTGCGGGCACTAAAACAAGTGTGGAGATGGGTGTGGAGTAATCAGGCGGAACTAAGGACACTGACGTGCTATTAAAAAGCCGTATGCTACAGTTACAACGGCGCCTAGCAGCCTGTATGTGGGGGCCAAAGCGAGTTAGAAAAAAGTGACCTTATTATGTTGACGAACGCTGTTTCCCTCCAGAGGCACTTAGAGATGTAGGAATAAATATGGGATTGCAGAGGCTCAAGGCAAGCAGTCGTGTCGCCATTCCGTCCGCATCTTAACCGAAGAGGGGGCGGCCAGCCTTTAAGCGACATCGTCCGTCGGACGGATATCAGGTGTTCCCCAGGAAAGTGTCCTGGGACCTCTGCTGTTCCTGATCTATATAAATGACCTGGGTGACAATCTGAGTGGTTCTCTTAGGTTGTTCGCAGATGATGCAATAATTTACCGTCTAGTAAGGTCATCCGAAGACCAGTATCAGTTGCAAAGCGATTTAGAAAAGATTCCTGTATGGTGTGGCAGGTGGCAGTTGACCCTAAATAACGAAAGTGTGAAGGGTCCACATGAGTTCCTAAAGAAATCCATTTGAATTCGATTACTCGATAAATAGTACAATAGTACAATTCAACTAAGTACCTGGGTGTTAAAATTACGAACAACTTCAGTATTGTGAGGAAGGCGAGCGAAAGGTTGCGTTTCATTGGTAGGACACTTAGAAGATGGAACAAGTCTACTAAAGAGACAGCTTACACTACACTCGTTCGTCCTCTGTTAGAATATTGCGGTGCGATGTGGGATCTTTGCCAGGTGAGATTGACGGAGGACATCGAAAGGGTGCAAAAAAGGGCAGCTCGTTTTGTATTATCACGTAATAGGGGAGAGAGTGTGGCAGATATGATACGCGAGTTGGGGTGGAAGTCGTTAAAGCAAAGACGTTTTTCTTCGCGGCGAGATCTATTTACGAAGTTTCAGTCACCAACTTTCTCTTCCGAATGCGAAAATATTTTGTTGAGCCCAACCTACATAGGTAGGAAGGATGATCAAAATAAAATAAGAGAAATCAGAGCTCGAACAGAAAGGTTTAGATGTCCGTTTTTCCCGCGCGCTATTCGGGAGTGGAATGGTAGAGAGATAGTACGATTGTGGTTCGATGAACCCTCTGTCAAGCACGTAAATGTGAATTGCAGAGTAGACATGTAGATGTAGATGTAGACTGCAAGCTGCCGTCGACAAGGGTGGAACCAGGGCCCGATCTCGCGGCCTCCTGGGTTCAAGGTTGCCCTCAGTCACCGACCGAGCCGTCCTGGGCGGGCGACTGAAGCATCTGAGGCTCTACTGCAACAACAGTTGTATCCTTCCACGCTCTCCACGAGGGGCGCTTGAGGGAACAGCCAGCCGCGCTGTGTAGAGCAGGCGCGGGGCTCCCGGCTCAGCCAGCAGCCTGCCACGCCGCCAGGTCTTTGCTTCTGCGAGGATGGAGCGGCTGGATGTCGGACCTGCAGATTCAGATTCCAGTGCTGGCGTTTGAATTGACACACGTACACACGGCCGAGCGAGATGACGCAGTGGTTAGCACACCCGACTCGCATTCTGGAGGACGAGGGTTCAACCTCGCGTCCGGCCATCCTGATTTAGGTTCTCCGTGATTTCCCTAAATCGCTTAGGCTAATGCCGGGATGGTTCCTTCGAAATGGCACGGCCTACTTCCTTCCTCATCCTTTCCTAATCCGATGGGACCGATGACCTTGCTGTTTGGTCCCCGCCCCCAAATCAACCACCCAACCAACGTACACGCGACGCGCTGCCATCGCCTGGATCAGCAAAGGCACTGTGTGTTTTCCGACGGAATAAAGTCAACGTCAAACTTGCCTGTGTATCTCTGCACGCCCCAGCGTTATCCATCCCCCTCCCCCGAACCATATCTCTCAGTCACCCTGACGCATTACCACCCCTGTGGCCGAGGGGTCGAACATTGTGATGACTGTGACATGAAGTGTTAGGACAAGACAAACTCCCACCGCCCGAGCAAAGAAAATCTTCGACTAGGCCAGGAAAAGAAATAGGGACATCACGATCTAGAGACCGCGACGCTAACAACTTTCCTTTTCTTTTGATTCTATACGTTTCTTCCCTGTTTTTCTCCTGCAGTTCTGTCTGAATGTCACAGGACATCTCTCAAATCTCAACCATGAGAATCTTGCTTAGTTTTTAATTTTTTATTTTTTTTAATAACAGAGGGTCACCAGTGCTCTGACCGAAGCACGCTGAGCTAAAACGCAGGAACCGCTAGATTACGAGCTGTGGACAGGACTCTGTTTCTGTATACTGATTCCTTTAATCAACAAGTAGCTATGGTTTGCGTGGTCCCACGCAACCTGATAGATAAATGAAATATAAAAGCGTTTTATGTTTTGTTTACTACCTTAGGAAGACAGGTACGTTTACTGTTATCTGCTTCTCAGGTCCTATAGGTTAACGCTGTTACCGATACTGTTGTATGCTGTCGTAATGCTCTTATTGATAAATTTGCGGTCTTTTTGTCTTATTTCCGTCTGATAATGGTTTCATAGCTCGAAACTGGTCATAAGATAAAGACAAAATCTGGGCTCATAGATTGCTTTCATTTCCATTAATTTTGAGGACTAGGTCACTGCATATTTCAGAGGGATTAGAAAGACATATGTGTTATGGAGATTCAGCCATTCCAATATTTTTTCCAGCAGTGGTTTACAGAGCACAGGCTGCTTCATGGCGGGAGGTTTCCACGTGTGTATACACCGTGGAGCGTGATGCTTGTATCGGGCCGATGACGTGAGGAGCGGCTCGCTACGTGGAAAAATACTTTACATGCTAACATATAGATTGGAAATGAGCCAAAGAAAGTTCACCAAAAAATCATAACTTTAATTACAAATGTTAATAACATAATTCTAGGGATATTGCAATGCAGTAATCTTCAAGTTTTGCTCAACAAATGACGGGGACTGAGTCTCCCGAGAATATACGAGAATGTGGTGGTGGTTAGCGTTTAACGTCCCGTCGACAAATATACGAGAATGTACCAATTCGTACGAATTAACACAACAGGTTTCTTTAACTAGGCCAAGTGCGTCAGTCGGCGCTTACATAAGATCCAGCAGAGATAGCCGTGTTGGCTAGGAGCACAAAAAGTATACATTTTCGGATTGGTTACATTTCCTCTTATCCTTAGTGTATCACTGTAATGTTCACAGTGTTTAATTGCAATGAACTCACCGTGATAGTGTTCCGATATTTCATTTGAAGATGGTTACCTACCCACAGTCCTATCAGAAACTACAGTTTATCTTTTTGCGGTGTGACGGCACCGCCACCTGCGAGGGACTTCATCGAAAAGTACTGCAACACGGAGCAGACAGGAAACTTCAAATGCTTGCTCACGAGCTTATCTCAGTCTCGAGTTAACCTCACGTTGCCTCCCTCAGTGAGAAGGATTAACCGAGAGCACGTTTACGGCACTGGTCACCACTTACGGACTAAGAAATATATGGGGCTATGCTTGAGACGGATGTAGCAACTTTTGCCTTTGCTTGTCCCAGTCGCGAAAAGTACACGAAAAGACAGCTTCAATCTAATATTATCTGCACGGTCTTTTCGCAAGATACACCTCAAGACAAAAAAATGATTACCTTTTCAGCAAAACTGGATGATTTGAATGAGAAGGGGTTTACAAATTGAGAGAGTTAATAACGTGTTCGTCCATCTCTGGCCCTTATGTAAGCTGTTATTCTGCATGGAATTGGCTGATAGAGTTCTTGGATCTCAACCCTCCTGTTCGATACCCGGTCAAATTCTGTCCAGCCGGCGCTTTACATCGTCAAAATCCCAAACTAGCTGTAGGACCCTGTCCATAAAGATCGCCAATGTAGGATTTGGCAAGCACGAAAACAAGCTGTAGAAACTTTCGCCATGTGGCAGGCATTTTCTTGCTGAAACGTAAACCCAGGATGGCTTGTCATGAAGGGCAACAAAACGGAGGGTAGAAAGTCGTCGATATACCGCTGAGCTGTATGGAATGATAACTAAAGGGGTCCTACATTTAAAAGAAATGGCATCCGAGACAATCACACCTGGTTGTCGGCATGTATGGCGGGCGATTTTAAGTCATATGATGCCATCTCCATTTAGGCCTAGTACTTTTAGAACGTCCTTCGCACACAGGAAACCCACTTAGACCAGCAGCAGCTACAACCCTAATCACAGAAGAACGAGGCCTGTGCGAAGCAGAGAGAACAACAATTGACGACATGGACTATGTGGATGGTCCCGGCGGATGTTCGTGTCCTCCCTCTTGCATGGGTATGTGTGTTTGTCCTTAGGATAATTTAGGTTACGTAGTGTGTAAGCTTAGGGACTGATGACCTTAGCAGTAAAGTCCCATAAGATTTCACACACATATGAACATTTATTTGAACAAATGACGACGAGAACAGAGCAAATGCCATAACCCGATTTCTCATTCGAAGAGGGGTCAGAATAAGGAAACACATGTCTCGGTTTGTACTAAGATACTCGGTAGTTTCTGTTAAATCGACGGTGAAAGCTTATGAGATAATTTATGTGTGTTTTAGCACGTGACAAGTTCTACCGAAGCGTTGGCACAGGTGCTAGCGTCGCACCTTCACCATTTTGTGCCCTGTGTTCGAAACCCAATTATTAGTTTTATTTTTGTTTTTAATTTATTTAACCACGTACGTCGAAGATAACTACATGAATGTTTTCCAGTGTATGTTGAAATGTGACATCTTCATCCGTCTGCTAATTATCTGTCTGGTGAATGAGTAAAAAAAAAAAAAAAAAAAAAAATAAATAAATAAATAAATAAATAAAATAAGGAAATTATTTGAAATTGTTTTCGGCGGGATTCCTATAGTGTATCTTGATTCATAATCAATCACAAGCGCCAGTTTTTGGAAAAAATGCTTCGTTATACGTGGTTTGCGGTGAAATTAATGCCAATGAGTGAAATCTTCAGCAATGTCAATGACCTTACTTTCCCTAGTGAGATTCATACAAAGAAATGTCACCGTGGTAAACCTTCCTTGGTGCCTTGCTCACGGTGTTCAGTATTTCCATGTTTCGAATGTTTCTACGATCGAAATCATCCACGAGAATGTACCAAATCTTTTGAAGAATAAACATAACAATAAAATGCAAGAATTACTATAAGACTTGATAAAGGAATGAAAAATAAGAGTTTGAGAATGTAAGAAGGTTGTAACCCTTGAAAGTACCATACACACACGTATTTTATAATAAATGTATGGCACTTATTGTGAAACCCAGTTGTAATTTTACAGTTAATATAATTCGCTATGAACATGGGTAGGTAAATGAAATGAAATAAATGGGTAAAAGGAAAGCCGTTCCTCTTCGGCTACATAAACAGAATAATGTAATAGGAAGTCGTCCCGTTACGACAAAGGATGCTACATACTATAACCCGCTGCGAATTTTTCGATGACTGTCGTCTCGTTGCTGTGTTGTTTCCGTTGTTTATTCATCCTTATAAAAAAGAGGAACTGGGAAGAGGTGCTATGGTTATCTTCTCATGTCATCGATAATCCAGCTGCGAGGCGGATTATCGAATGCGCTCCAAAGAAAATTAGGAAAATATTGCCTATATTTAGGGTTCTTGACGATCGTACAATGTCGTTCGTTGAGGTAATACCAAAAATCGGGCACTGTCTTTTCGCCATTACCGAATAGGTAGTGAACAGCGTAGCCGCTAATACATGTCACGGAGTTCGTTTTTGCTCTTGGGAATACATCTCATCGAGAGAAAAGAAGTGATCGGGTAGCTATCCTGTCGGGAGCATTGCGTGTGAGAAAAGCCAATATCTGACGCACCAAATACCAAACGTCCTTTGCCCACGTGCATTCGAAACGATGTTCATCAGTGTGGTTTCGAACACGAGTCACAGAAGTGAGAGTCGCTCCGCTACCCACTGTGCCACCGCTTCAGTGCAACTCTGACTGTCCTAAAAGGCATATAAATAACGGCGAAAACTTAAGCGGGCGTTTTCTCAGAAACAGTTGGGTATCTACGGATTAGCCGAGACAGGTTGGCTCAAATGGCTCTGAGCACTATGGGACTTAACATCTGAGCTCATCAGTTCCCTAGAGCTAAGAACTACTTAAACCTAACTAACCTAAGGACATCACACACATCCATGCCCGAGGCAGGATTCGAACCTGCAACCGTAGCGGTCACGCGGTTCCGAGACAGGTATTCGCTTGTTTTGTCTCCTCTTCCACTGAGCGAAGTCTCTAGGAAATCGGCGTGTGGCACTTGCCGTGTTCGCCTCGTGAGCGGTGCGAGACGTGAAAGGCGCGGAAAGCGAGGGGAGGTGGGGGCGCGGGTTGGGTCAACACCGACTCAAAGGAAGGCCTCGGCGCTTGTTGGTGACGTCACGTCAGCTAGGCACGGCGAACGCCAGGACTGTTGCAGGCAGAAACGCCTGGGCGTGCTTATCACTATAAATCTCTTATTTTTGGACAAAATGTTTGGTATTGTTTTGGATTCTGCAGTTTTATTTAGATGTAAGATTTTCGAACTATCGTAAAGCTACAAATGAAGTCATAGTTCTGTATTACTGAATACTGTCGAAACAAACGTAGATCAATATGAGAAGACGCTTTGCCCCATTGCAAGCTTCGGAAATTTTACATTGAAGTAACTATATTTACTTGATCCATTTTGTTATCGTAACTTACCCCAACCCTCTTACAATTAACTCTTTTCTTTTATTTATTTAATTTCGTTTGACATCGTCACTGGAAATGTGAACTAATTTCCATGTGTAAATGTCCAACTGTTGCCAGTCATTAGATTGCAGTCGTTTTCAACGAAAGGAATTCTAAACAGGAAACGAAATAGATTCATACATCGAGAATACTGCTGAGCTTAAACTTTTTTAAACATGCACATTATAAAAGATAAATATTCCGCTCCTGCAACTAAAAGGAAAACTTTATAAGATAAACAAAATTTATTTGATAAAACAAGTATCTCTCTTTTTGCCTCTTCTTCTGCCCCCCCCCCTCCCCCCCAACGTGTACAATCGCAAGATATTTCATTAACATTCTGTGCTCCTCACGCCATAGTCAACCAAGATATCTAAAGAAGAGCACAAATATGTTCACAGTTTCTTGTAAAAGCAACCCAGTACAAACGTAGCTTCCTCAGATTTACAAATAAGGTAAAGAAGCACGAATTCTGCTGCTGCTGGACTATGAAGTTGTTTTTGTATGTCAATCCTTAAAACAGGTGGAAATTTAAGTTCAGGAGTACACTATTTGTTAAGAAGTGTAATGAATTGCACAAGTAACTGATTGCAGAAATCTCTCAGAACAATGTGTGTTGGTCAACTACCGCCAATTGTTTCCCATTTTCCTGTGTCAGAGAGGGAGACACCACCATTATGAGTCTGCCTGCAACAGACATGGCGTCCGCCGTGCCTAGCTGACGTGACGTCACGAACAAGCGCCGAGGCCAGCTTTGAGTCGGTGTTGGTTGGGTTCGGCCGCGCCCTGCCGCGCCGCGCTGCCGGACTGTGGGCGCGCGTGAGCGGCGCCGAGTGCTGCCTCGTCTAGCTGTGGCGGCGGCGGCAGCTACAGGCAATTACTTGCAGAGCCGCGCTCCGTAATTTATGTGGCCATCCCTCTGCGAGCCGACAGCTAGCCGCCGCCGCCGACTAATAATGAAGCTTATTGGCCGACTCGGACTCCGTAATGGCGGCCACCACTCACCGTGTCAACAACATTGACAAAACCGAATTCTACAACCGATTCCCTTCAATTACGCCAATAAACCTGTCCAAAAACTATGTCCCCGAGCGGCGAGGTCGGATTGTGCGCGCCCTATAAATTACGGGCGTCGGGTGTCGAAAACGGCGCGCGCCGCGCCGCCCGCGCTGATTCACTGCGCCGCATAATTGGTATAAATCACCCGCGGCCACCAAGACATTATGAATTGTAATCGACAGGCCGTGTAAGGCTTTTAACATTAATCAAGCGCGCTCGCGGTGCCGTACGTGTAATGGACTGCGCCGGCGAAAACGACGGACGAGATGAGTCTGTGAGTCTGGTGCTGGTTCGATGCGACATGCAACGCCCACACTATAAAGGCCGTCCTTCCTATCCCAGAAGCTGTTCACATGATTTTGACAGTTAATGAGTTCTACAATGTGAAAATTAGAGGTCCACGACAATGGCACCTAAACTGCCTGATAAAAAGAAATTGAAAACACAGAAGACGTGGTCGAATGTCACTGCAACTTCGCACATTATACACCATTGGCTGGTAAGTAAATGATTAGAGTTTCAGTCTCCTGTGACAGGTAGAAAGGCTACTAGAATGGTAGACTGTTAGCGAAGCTACGATTATGGGCAATAGGATCTCAGATATGTGAGTGGTTCGGAAACATCAAAAGTAATACAACCCAGTAAGCTGTCATCGTCAACGAGTGCTCATCAGAGACAAAGGTATCGTCAGGAGGTCCACAGGGAAGTGTGATAGGAGAGCTATTATTTGCTGTATATACAAACAATCTGGCGGGCAGGGTGAGCAACAGTGTGCGGTTGTATACTGATGAAGCTATGATATACGGGAAGGTGTCGAATATGAGTGACTGTAGAATGATACAAGATGACTCAGGCGAAATTGTTACTTGGCGTGATGAATGACAGCTGGCTCTGAATGTTGAAAAATGTAAATTAATACAATTAAGTAGGAAAAACAAACGGTAAGGCGGCCGCTGTGGTCGGGCGGTTAGGCGTTTCAGTCCGGAACCACGTCGCTGCTACGGTCGCAGGTTCGAATCCTGCCTCGGGCTTGGATGTGTGTGATGTCCTTAGGTTTAAGTAGTTCTAAGTGTAGGGGACTGATGTCATCAGTTGTTAACCCCCATAGTGCTCAGAGCCTTTTGAAACAAACCGATAATATCCGGTTACAGTATTACTAGTGCCTTGACACACGTTGTTTAAAGATTTTGGCGTAAGGTTGCAAAGCGATGTGAAATGGAACGAGCACGTCAGGATTGTGGTAGGGAGGGGAAAGGTCGAGTTCGGTTTATTTGGAGAATTTTAGGAAAGTATGGTTCATTTGTAAAAGAGACAGCATATAGGATGCTAGCAGTGCTCAAATGTTATGGATCCTCACGATACCGCGTTAAAGGAACACATCGAAGCATTTCAGAAGTGGGCTACCAAGCTTGTTGCCAGAAGGTTCGAACAACACGCAACTGTTACGGAGATTCCAGAATGAAATTTTCGCTCTGCAGCGGAGTGTGCGCTGATATGAAACTTCCTGCAGATTAAAACTGTGTGCCGGACCGAGACTCGAACTCGGGACCTTTGCCTTTCGTGGGTAAGTGCTCTACCATCTGAGCTACCGAAGCACGACTCACGCCCCGTCCTCACAGCTCTACTTGTGCCATACCCCAGGCTGTGGCTCAGCCATGTCTCCGCAATATCATTTCTTTCAGGAGTGCTAGTTCTGCAAGGTTCTCAGGAGAGCTTCTGTAAAAATTGGAAGCTAGGAGACGAGGTACTGGCAGAAGTAAAGCTGTGAGAATGGGGCGTGATTCGTGCTTGGGTAGCTCAGTTGGTAGAGCACTTGTCCGCGAAAGGCAAAGGTCCCGAGTTCGAGTCTCGGTCCGGCACACAGTTTTAATCTGCCAGGAAGTTTTGTTACGGAGATGTTTCGGGAACTCATACCGGAATCCTTGGAGTGAAAATTTACCGAACCGGCATCTGAAGCTGACTGCAGACCGAGCCTACTGCCGCCATCAGACATCTCGCGTAGGAATCACGAAGATAAGATTCTAGAAAGAAGGGTTTGTACGGAACCATACAGACAGTCGTTTTTCCCTCGCTCTGTCTGCCAGTAATTAATGAAATACATAAAATCTTCAAACCAATAAATAAAATAAAAAAAAATTAAAGACAAACCTAAAAACCTCTTGAAAGGAAAGGAAACGACTAGTGGTGGTACAGGGTATCCCCCGCCACGCATCGCAGGGTGGCTCGCTGAGTATGTAGTAGTAGATGTAGAGTGCAACACTGTTTTCCGTGTTTCACCTTGTTAGCATACCTGGTGTGATATAAATGTGTGAGCAATGTCAGATGTTGAGTGATTACTGCGTTGGATACTGAAATACTGCGTGCTCATGTGAGGTAGAGATTTCTACAAAAGACAGAGTCTGAAAGGCGCCTCATTTGGGGTTTCAATTTGGCTGGCTAGTGAAATCGCGCAATATTTGTAGAGCATTCGCTTGTGACACTGGCCCTTTGTTAGACAGCAAAGGAAAGTGAGGACAGAATACCCACCGTCAAGGTTCCAATACCTCGTCTGATCACTATACGGGAATATCGTTACACTGTGCATCAGGTATAACGAAATCCCTTCACATTTGCACCTCCCATCCGAGACTGAGTCATGCAGTTCCTAAAGCACTCAGGGCCTTCCAACACGACATGTCGGAGACTAACAGCAGCCAGACTAGCGAATTGCCTTCCTACGCTGCCGCTAACAGTGTTAACACTGAGACCCAGACGGCTACTTTTCGATTTGGCCGTCACTGGGAAGAATGGATTGGCGACGAATGGAATCGCACTGTAATCAGCAATGAATCGCGGTTTTGCCTTAACCTGGATGACCTTCGTCGGCGATATGGCGGCTACCTCGGGAGAGGACTCGTTCTCCCAGTGTTTAGGCAGGCACAGCGCTTTTACACGGCGTCGGGGTGTGCTGAGTCATCGCTTAAGACTAGGGCCCTAATTTTACTGACCTAAAAGACAGCGAAATATGCAAGGATTTGTGACCTAAAATTTATATCAATACACTAAAAATTAAAATATGACTTCATATTAGTTTATTTAAAAACATTCTTGTTGGTTTTTTTTATGTATTCCATGTAACACAAAATTCTCTTCTGAACAGTTTGTGAGTATAGTACTCACACTGTGCGGTATTTGAAACTAATTACTACTTATTTTTGAAATGTCAGCATGTTTATGAAAAGAACATGACGTGTAGAGAAAACAATAACAATTACCACGCCAGTAAAACCGTGTTATTATTATTGCACACCACTTGGTTGAAGTATTCAATATTGGTTAACAAGTACGGTCAAATATTCATTTTCTGCAGAGTAGCGCTGGATCAGAAGATGGATTTTCATGTTTCCCTTTTTCAAAGATATACAGTTGTCACTGAGGCTAATTTTTTACTTGGAAAACTTTCTCTTCACATTACAGAACGTCAGATACGAGTATTTAAAGACTACAAAATCGCTAGAGGTCAGCATTGGTTCAGTGTCTTCAAGTGTTGTGTCGTTTCCAAAAAGACTGGCACTAATTTTCACAGTGTGAAATACCCAGGATCCTGCTGGAGAACATTTTATGTTATTCAATTGTCAGCCACTGATCATGACCTCGATCCAATTAACTCTGCACATATTTCACAATACCCAGGGTGTCACACATCTTAGTAGTAGCAGCTTCCAGCAGCGTGATGGCTTTTGAGACGACTGAAAAGTTGGCATTGTTGTACGCCGAGTTTCGCAACAGGCTATATGTAAAAGCTTCTTTCAGAGTTTTGAAAGCACTTGATTCGTCACTATCAAGCCCACAAAAAATCGTCTTTAATTTGGTGTAGCTGGTGCAGCAATACTCAAAGCAGGCAAGCAAAGCAAGAATCCCAGCGTGTTGGAGCAGGCTGAGGGGTGAAGGGCATTGAAGGTGCTTGTTCAATGGATTTCTGCACCCGTTGTGGGGATTTCACATATAATTTCTTGCGACAGGAAATTAATTTTTCCACATTAGGGTAATTTGATCGCATCTCCTCTGCAACTCCGTGTAAAGCATGTACAAGGCGAGTGACTTACACTATATTACGGTAGAGAATCTGAAGGCCCTTCGTGCTTTAGTCTTGTACGAAGTACCATCTGTTACTAGTAGCACATCGTTGTCTCTTTCCACACCATCAGTAGCATCATAGAACTGTCAAACAAACTGGCGACTGTCGAGTTGTTTACACGTTAGCAGGAACATTTCTCCAGACCACTTTCGTAACACAAACAAGGACATTACGTCCACCTACATCGATCGTTTCATCTAAGGTAACCCACATCTTTTGGTCAACAACAATACTCCACACTTTGTTGAGTACCTCCTCGTAGCACACGAATAAATGTAAATTCATCTACAACTGGATGTGTTGCGTACATCTCTAAGAACTGTCTGAAGCGAAGATTTTTCGGCTTCTCCAATGGGATGCTGCAAAACACCATCATCTCACACAAATCCCTGAAGAATGATTCTAAAGTTGAAGATAGATCTGTCTGCTCAAACCACAGCGTTTGTATTAGTATGCTGTCATATCCAGCACTTCTCTTCAAATGGTAGCTGCGTTTGGCAACATTACAATGTTGTTGCACATTTAAGTGCTTTTAGGCACTAACTTTAACTTCACACAGTTTACGAAATAATCAGGGCTGGCTTAAAACCACAGTGAAACAAACCGCCGCTTTACAGTTAGTAACGGAAACTGCCACGGATGAAAGTGTACAGGGGAAAAGGGGGCTCGGGCGAAATGAAAAATCGCTTGTGTGGAAATATGTCCTCGAACCAGCCCTGGAATTAATATTCTCTCGTCAGTGCTGAAAAACCTCTCTCGAAAATCACGAAAAAACCCTCGTAACTTCATGCTGTTGGAGCTCTTTATTTAAGGCATGTTGAAGGAGACGGGCTCTGTAGTCAGACTGACAATGAGTAGTGTGACCATGTATGCGAGGTGAAGTCGGAGTAATTGTAGTAATTGTTGTGCTTGTTTGTGACAATATTACCTGAAACGTTGCCATGTGAGCAACATTTTCATGTTTTTTATTGTTACGTCTTTAAAGCTACGATAAACATATGCATTTTTGCAAAATCTGGACAAAATATCACATGCTTTGACAAAAGTTGGCTGAAATACGACCTACTGCTAAAAAAGTTATAAAACTGACTTCATATGCACAATCAAAACATATTTTTCTGCACTACAACACCTTGATTCGCCATTAACTGTTGCGAAATTCACCCTACGGTACAGTAAAAAAATGACTTGCATTAAAACCCGGGTTCACGACTTCAGACCTTGGATGACATACCACCTACTCATGTGTTCCACCTCAAGCGACAGTACCGTGATGCCGTGTTTCGGTGCTGTCTGTATTGTGTACGTTACAGGACCATTTTGCGGTAGCTGGAAAAATGAAGTTTTGTGCAACCTGAAGCTAGCAAACACACTTTCTCTCTAATTTTTCCGAATAAATCTGCGGTACAATAAATCTTATGATTTGTCTCGCGTGCCGCTCATTGGGCTTCAGACCGAGGCCGTAACTTTGATTCCACGCGATGCCACGATAACTCCGAGACAGAGACTAGTAGCAATGTTTCAAGGTATCCACGTAAGCGTGCTTGGTGTTATTTACTTTTATGTACAGTGATAGCGTCACCTTTCATAGCCTGGCTATGGAATCAGTTAACTCAGTAGCATGTGGGAGAATTTTCATTCTGATTGCTTCCACGACAGATTCCTATAAGTATCTTTACATTAAAGCGTGAAGTTCTTTGAATTCAAAATGGTTCAAATGGCTCTGAGAACTATGGGACTTTTAGACAGACACGCGTGGGTTGTGACAGCAGTCATTTCACATCTTTGCTTCACTGCAGGTTCACGGTTCGTGCTTGTATTAATACGGATTGTTAGAGATAGACTAAGGCTATAAAGAGGCTACGCATTAATTACCAGTTGTGCAATTTTCACTTTTGTTTGGCAAAGTATTCCGTTTTAGTTTATTTGTGTACGCTGTTCCACGTGTTCACACCCTTTGTAGACTGCGTAGATGCTTAAATAAACGAACTCCGTAAACAAGTGGTCCACCGCCGTGGCTAAGGGGTTAGAGTGTCTCAGTGTCACTCGGACGACCCGTTGCAATTTACTGTACCGCAAGGTATTGCCCTCATAGAGTACAATGGACGTCGTGGTTTGGAATAATTTCCGATTTCAAAATTAAATATCTCGGAAACTAATCTGTATAGTCGAGTGAAACGAAACCTATGTTTATTGTTAAAGCTTTAAGGGTTTTATACAGAAGTTATATAGAAGTTTAGAAATAGTTCGAAAACAGATGGCACTGTTCACTGTGCAGCTCGTACAGTGCCACGATGCATATTAAACTGTCATGAAATTTGTCATCACATCCTAACGAACAATGAATTGTGCCACACAGACTGCCAATTCAACCTCTTCCAGTGCGGTGGGATTAGGGTGACCATACGTCCCGATTAATCGGGATTGTCTCGTTTCTTCAGGCTTAAAAATCTGTCCCGACTTTTTTTTAAAAAAACAAGCAATTTGTTCCGATTTTCAAGGATTATTTTCAGACATTTACAAAGTGGTTATTTATTCTCTGAGTGTCGATTTTATAAACTATCAACTGAAACTGACATTCCGTACGTTGGTACCCCCTGATAAAGTACAGCTTAAGCACTACAATTGTTGCGTACTCTTATTTTCTTTGCTTTTGCTTGCCATTGTTGTCAGCACTCAGTATCAGTTTCGTGAAGTGCTAGCACGTCGTGGCGATGCCGAAACGAAAATCAAAGTTTTCGGAAGAGCTTCAGAGGAAATTTCCTTGCTTCACTGCTACAGACAATGACTGTTCAGCAAAATGTAACGCATCTAACTGTGCTGTATCCGTGCCTCATGGTGGTGCTGCAGATCTCAAGCATCATGTGGAATCAGAGAAACACAGGAAGAATCTCCGATCGGCAGGTTCCTCGCAAAAAATGGCGAGATATTTTGTAACTTCAAATACACACGAACAGAAAAACGTAGCTGCAGCAGAAGGAACTCTGTCATTCCATGTTGTTAAACACCACCAAAGATATGGTTCTAAAGAGTGCAGTGTTCAACTAAACAAATAAAAAATTCCCTGATTCTAAGACTGAAGAAAATGTGTCGTGTGGAAGAACAATGTGTGAAGCAATTATCAACAATGTTATAGCTCCGCATTCCCAGAAACAGGTAATAGCTGCTCTAAACAGTGCAAAATACTTTTCAATATCTACTGATGCTAGCAACCATGGGCATCAGAAAATTTTTCCTGTGATAGTTAAGTATTTTTCTGTAAATGAGGGTGGACTGCAGACGAAATTGCTTGATCTTGATGAATTGCAGAACGAAAAGTCCGAACTATTTCCAATTAACTTTCTCATATTATACAGTCATTCAGTATCATCTCAAAGTGTGTTGCATTTGGTGCAGACAATACTAACTGTAATTTTGGTGGGTTAATGAAAAAAGAGGGTTATAATGTTTTCACACATCCGAAGGAAAAATTAAAAAACTCTAACATTGTTGGCATAGGTTGTCCAGCACATGTTGTTCATAACACACTTCAAAGTGCTTGTGATGTTTTACCTGTTGACATTTACTGTACTGTCATGAAGTTGTACAACCATTTTTCTATTTTTTTCTATCCGTGTTGCAGAACTCACTGAATTCTGTGAATTCCTTTTCCAAAACAAGGTGGCTTTCATTGTTACCAGCCATAGAAAGGATCTTGAAAATGTATGAACCTTTGAAATCTTACTTTTTGTCACAGTCTAACGTAAAGTGCCCTGCAATGTTAAAGAGTTTTTTCAGTGATCCTATAAATGAATGTTATTTACTTTTTGTACATTCACAAATGAGTGTTTTCCAGCAATCCATTCTGAGCATTGAGAAACAGAATAATTCCATATGTGAAGTTTTAGCAGTCTTAAATAAAGCTTTGACAAGTCTAAATTCAAGGAAACATGAGCATTTTGTACCACTAAGTGTAAAAAAAACTGCTGAATGATTGTGATGACCAGTCGGTTAAGAAATTTGACGTAGCAGTATCAAGGTTTTATGATGCTTCAGTAGACTATTTATCCTCATGGTTACAGGGAATAGCTGAGTTTTCTGTATTCTCATGGATGATGCTCACAGAACCATCAGAATGGTCAGTAGTTGAAAATACTTTCATGTGGCTGAATGAAAAGGGCAACCTAGTTAATGACAGCCTCTTATTTGATGAAATAGTTCGTATACAGTCATTTGAAAAACAACAAGTGGAAACAGACAGTGAACAATGGAATCAGTTGATGGCACATGAAAAATGGTGTAGGTTTTTCAGATCTTGCCAGTGTAATGAACAGTTGAGAGAATGGCTTAATATAGCGCAGTACTTCTTTTCACGCCCTGCCCACAATGCAAATGTTGAAAGAGTTTTCAGCTTACTATCGTCACAGTGGATAGATGAGAGGAATAGATTTACGGTGAGGAGCTTTAAGTGTATTTTACTGATCTGTTTAAACTTCAGTAAATACAGTTGCACTGACTTCTATTCATACCTATTAGGGAAACCTGAGTTGTTGAATGAAATTTCATCTTCGAAGAAATATGATTAAAGTGAGGAATCCACAGAACCATAAATTCCTTGTGTTCACTAAGACCTTTTCTTGTAGTGATTGTTACTGTATGCCTTTCTACATTCTGTGTAATAAATGTTACATTTCTTAATGAGTAAATTTCTGAAAACTTGAAAGGTACTTCTTTCCAGTCTTTCCATTCTTTGTTTGGTTTTGAACACACACACCCGCACGCACGCACACACACACACACACACACACACACACACACACACACACACACACACACACACACACACACACACATCAGTGAAGGCTATATTTGTAGAGGAAGAAGAAATGTTAGAATTAAAAGTCATATTTAACGAGAAATAAAAATTGTCCCACTTTTTGCCCAAGAAAATGTATGAAAGTCCAACTTTTGTCCGAAGAAAATATGATCACCCTAGGTGGGATAATTCTGTTACACAGTGTCTTTCAACGTGCCCCACAGAAAGTAGTCATAAGACGTCAGATCGAGCGAATAAGGAAGCCAATCCATCCCTGTGCTAGTAAAGTAGCAGTAATCCAACGCAATGACTCCATTCCCGAAGTATTCACCGAGAGAGCTAAACAACTGTTCCCTGCGATGTGATTTGTCTCTATCTCGTGTAAACCACTCCGTACCTGGTCGATCCTCCAGTGATAGCTGTGTGGCAACAAATTTTTCCCAAGTTGCTCCGTAACGTCCACTAGCGATCGTTTCTCGCATGAAATACATACTGAATACATAATGAAATCTAGACAGTAACTTTGTGATAATACTGCGGTTTCGCACAAATGGGGGCTTTCGGAAAACCAAAATTGTCAGTTTTGTTTAGTCATGACTCCATTCAGGTGGAAGTGTGCTACATCTGTGAACCAGTTGCAGCCAACATCAAATCGTTCATTATCAATCAATGTGAGAATCTGGTGCCCAAAGTCAACCTTCTGTCATACGGGTATGGCTAGATGGCTTTGGATTTCTACAGGAACATGTGTAGGAGCTGTGTCAGTATCTTCAGCGTGGCAGATCGTTTCAAACTCTTTCTGCTGCAATGTTTCGGACAAATTTCCGTGGATTTTGCAGAATATATCCAGAAACAGTGACGACATTTTTACGAGTTACTACAGTTTGCCTGAAGCCAACATTCACCGCTAGAACGTCAGCCTCGCTGCCTGTCCGTTGGAATTTGCCGAAGAACTTACGAATGGTTATCGCATCGGTTCTTTTTGGAACATTAAATCGTGTTTGAAAACTGTGCCTTGTTGCTGTAGGACTGTGTTGGAACCTGCGATATTCCAGTTCCAGAGAAAACACGTTGTTCTACGAAACAAATGATTTCAACCTCTCTCTTCGGTACACTAACCTCATTTTACGTTGCAGCGTCGGAGCACTATTTATACAGCGCTCTCTGTTAGCAGCTTTTCGAACTATTTCGAAACTTATGTATAGCTTCTGTATAAAATTCTTACAGCTTTCACAACAAACATACTGTTTGTTGCACTCGTCCACCCCGCTTAGTTTCCGAGATATATAGTTTTGAAATCAGGGACACCTTCGATGAACACTCTATACTTGCACGAGAAGAAGCGGGTCGAAGGTGTGGAAAGTCGACAACGGCCGGAGAGTTTTCTGCTGACCCCGTGACCCTCGATGCTGAATCCGCATGACCCCATATGGCAGAAGATGACACGGCGGTCGGCGCGGGGTTATTTTTTTCGTTCATAAATGCTCCAGTTCCGTCACCCCTCCTTCCCCCGCTGTAGTCACCGCTCACTCAAATTACATTTGCGACTGACCTTCTAGCTCATTTTCACGTTTTTGGGTATAGGAACCAGCAGGCATCGGCGTTGCCGAATCAATCAAGACAACGAGGTAAGCGCATTTCAGAATAAATAATTGTATCATGTAACGTTTCAGCACGTCAAATAGCAACAATGCAACGGGATGCTCTATCCCACAGATGAACACTATGTGGCACCTTGCGTGACTATTTACGAGCCAGATTTAATTCTAAATTTAACTAAGATTCGCATGTGACTATTATTACGTACTAGTGGCGATAATTAATGATGATAGTAATAGTGCTGATAGTGATGAGGCAAAGGATGACAGTTTAGCTGGTAACGAATGGAAGATGAAGCCCTCAGAGGTGGTGATGTGGTTACCACACTGACCTCGCTGAAAAGAACAGTGTTTAAATACTAGTGAAGTTGACAATATTTAAGTAGTCTGTCATTACCCTGAATCGACTGAAGTTCTTTTTAAACGAGCAAGGTTTCTTTCCCTATCCTTTTATAGTTACTTTCGAAAGTATCTTTCGCCGACAACCGGCTACATCGCACCTGTTGACAGCCATTCTTCATGCTCGGACTTGTTAATAGACACTGTCTCCGCACACTCATAGCTTCGAGTATTGTAGCGAGAGATTTCTTGAAATATTATATCTGAGTTGCTAAAATAGATACGTGGAGACGACTAAAAATATACACTCGCAAGAAGTTCTTTTCAAACTACACTTAACCTGAAACAGCTAGGGGTCTCATTGTTATATGTGGGAATGTGGTCACTGGGAACCTTGTACAACAAAAGCACTTGGAGTCTAAATGGTAACAGGAAAAATATGGATAAGAAAATATCCAGAGGATATTAATAAACTTATGCTAAGTTCTGCTTCCAGTACCTTCCAATTGGAAAAGACTTCCGCGATTTTGTGTTTGTTTGGAAGAGGACGGTCTCTATAGGCCGGCCGCTGTGACCGAGCGGTTCTAGACGCTTCAGTCTGGAACCGCGCTGCTGCTACGGTCTCAGGTTCGACTCCTGCCTCGGGCATGGCTGTGTGTGATGTCCTTATGTTAGTTAGATTTAAGTAGTTCTAAGTCTAGGGGACTGATGACCTCAGATGTTAAGTCCCATAGTGCTTAGAGCCATTTGAACCAATGGAACGGTCTCTATAGAGACAGGGTAATACCCAGCAAATTTCAATTTTGGCGCAGCTCAAAGTGGAAAGATAAACACGACGTCTTGGAATTTCATCCAGGGTGAGTCACATGAATACACAAAAACGTTGTAGAACTTATGATATCTTTTTATACAGTGAAAGAGACGCACCACGTGCACTATAAAAGTAGCGTTCACATATCGACATGAACCAAAAAGTGGCTAAAAAGGGAGAAGTCCAACATGTAAGGGCACTGACAGTTCGAGACCTGGAGACTCTCCGAAATCAAATGTACCCTGTGGGAGAGAACAGGGGTCATCACTGTGTTTACAGCTTCCTCGTTTTCTCCTGCCTTGAAGACTGAACGAAATGCTGGAGAATGAGGGATGGTGAATTTCATATTAAAAATGAATTACGTTTGAGTAACTATTTTTTTGTTTTGTTTTATTTCAAATGTGCAATGTGTCCCCACATTTCTCAATTCGCAGTAGTCCTAGACTTCGTGAACCCAATATCAGTAGGGAAAATGGTGTCATTTATTTTCATTTTCTGAATTTTTATTTGTTATTACTTCTTCGAAATGAGAAGTCATTAACTGCAATCTAAAAATACAAGTTCGATACATCAACGAATATAAAAGAAAATATTACTCATCTTTCGCTCATTTTTACTTTGTAATCACACATTTTCTTTGAATGTAACCAGGTCAGAAATTGAAAACTTTGTCACTTACCCATTTAGTGCAACAAAAATATAAATATTTGGCAACAGGTGCCTGACTTGTGTAGAAAAAATCTAGCAACCAGTCACTTTTGGATAATTTAATGTTACGAGGTCTGTTTTAAGAGCTGCAGATTCGATAACCAATAAAAGAAAAATATATTTATTTGTTTATTTAATTAAAATGGATCAAATGGCTCTGAGCATTATGGGACTCAATATCTGAGGTCATCAGTCCCCTAGACGTAGAACTACGTAAACCTAACTAACCTAAGAACATCACACACATTCATGTCCGAGGCAGGAGTCGAACCAGCGACCGTAGCAGTCGCACGGCTCTAGACTGAAGCGCCCAGAGCCGCTGGGCCACAGCGGCCGGCGTTACTTAATTAAGCTGATCTGATTACCAGTTCAGGCCCTCTCTAACATCGGTCCAGGGTTTCACATACGCAGTAGCTATTACATCATAATTACCTAAGAAAATAAAAGTTTCAATTTGACAACTAGTATTAAAATGATTTGAGTGTCTTTATGGCGGGATAGGTAAACAAATTAGGTCAGCAAATTACACTGCCTATGAGCTAAGAAAATTAATAGTGACAATACTTGTACTCCTGCGGCCACTAATAGAAATACTAATACGAATAATAATGACAATTATTGCGAAGTTACTAACAATAGCGACAGTGGAATAAATAAGAAGATTTTATTGGCCTATAAAATAGATGTTTTCTAATACAGCGAGTTCTGAGAAAGGGAAATTTAAGGAGACTACATCGGCCAGAAATTGACAAAATAAGGAAGATCATACTGGAAAGAGTGGAGAATAACGGAAACGAGTGCATAGAGGGACGAAGATAATATTATTGTTCCTTTAGTAGATATGTCGTTATCTATATTCTGAAGCTGGAGACGTTATTTAGTTCTCTAATATAACGTGGGAGGTTTTTCCACAGTCAGGTTGCTGCAGCGGAGATGAAGAAGATGGCTGAACGATGGAGTGGGACAGAAAGGATTTTACTCTGATAGGTACGGCTGTTTCTGCAGTTTTGTTCAGAGAAAAGTGTTAAGGTCGAGGAGCGACATCAAGGACAGTGCTAATTGATAAGACTGTAAAGAAGACAGATGGTATGGAAACCTCTGCCCTTCACTGCACACAGACGACATAACTGTGCATATGATAGTGAAATGATAAAAGAGACGAATAGTCAAAGATGTAACGAAAATTGGCATTGGTAATCAGTTGCAGGTTCCGTGAGCTTTTATGAGAAAGGTCATGTGGGATAACACCTCTGTAATCAATAACTGGTTGTTTAAGTGTTTGTACAAGTTTTTTCAGGTTAAGAGAGAAGAGCTTTTTATATTTTGGTAAGGCATGGAGAGTTGCAGCTACGTCCTCAGTCCAATTTAGATTTTAATCTATTATTACTCCTACACTGCTGAAAGAGAGAAGTTAAAGTTTATAGAAATTCGCGATATTTCGGGCTAATGAGACTAGAATGACCAGTACCTCTTGGGTTTTGGGTGGGATGAGTTGTGGTCCTATGTCCTGCGTCCATGTTGATAGTGCACTTAGCTCACAAATTTCAATACTTTATGAGCAGGAGCATCTTAGTGAAAGGCGACAAAATGTCGCCGTAACATGTCAAAAATTTTGCCGAAGTTTGTGGTGCTATATTGTAGTGGGTAGTTGAACTTCAACTCATAAATCAATTTCGCACCCTATTTGCTTGTAATTGTCTGAGGTCAATGGTTTGCAAAATTAAAGCAGATGATATCACTCTGTAACAGTATGTACGTATGATGTAGAGTTCATCGCTTGGCGCACCGTATGCAGTGAGTAGTACAGCCGAAACAAAAGCGCGTCCGTTGTCGGGCACTGTGCACTCCGGCGGCACGCTGCACATAGCCACCCCGGCGCAGACGGGCCCAGCCAGCACTTCCGCAGACTAACCGAGACTCGGGCGCAGTTGTCGGCTTGGCGGGCTGCACGCCCCGCGTTTAGTCGCGGAATTCTCCGGCGAAAACTTGCTTTATTGTCGAGTGCGACGCCCGGCTGCAGGAAAGGGGCGGGGGATGAGGAGGAGGAGGAGGAGGAGGGGAGGGTCGGAGAAGAATGTGGAGGTGGCGCGGGTGGGGCGCTTGCCCGGAGCTGCCGCCGCGCCGTCTTTGTGCTCCTCAGAACAAAACTCGAAACAGCAGTCGCGAAGCACAACTTTGCCGCGCGCCGAATAACAATAAGACGAGGAGGGCGACAGATGGCGCTGAGCTGCGCCGCGCCGCCAGGAAAGAGGGCGCCACCGCCATTGTCGGTGCCGGCGGGCGGCCGCTGCCTCCCTGCTGCCTGCTTACCAAGTCTCCCGGCTCTCTGACTACCAAATACAGGATGGCCACACCTGTGCTGCCATCCAAACGGCACAGCTTGTGCACAAAATCTGTAAACACCCATTAGACGGAGCAAACCACTCTGCCCGATATTTATAATCTACTAATTCATGTAATTACCTTACCTTCCGATGAAGTCACCCTTAGAGGTGACGAAACCTGGTCAAGGCATACAGGGTGTTACAAAAAGGTACGGCCAAACTTTCAGGAAACATTCCTCACACACAAAGAAAGAAAATATGTTATGTGGACATGTGTCCGGAAAAGCTTACATTCCATGTTAGAGCTCATTTTATTATTTCCCTTCAAATCACATTAATCATGGAATGGAAACACACAGCAACAGAACGTACCAACGTGACTTCAAACACTTTGTTACAGGAAATGTTCAAAATGTCCTCCGTTAGCTAGGATACATTCATCCACCCTCCGTCGCATGGAATCCCTCATTCGCCGATGCAGCCCTGGAGAATGGCGTATTGTGTCACAGCCGTCCACAATACAAGCACGAAGAGTCTCTACATTTGGTACCGGGTTTGCTTAGACAAGAGCTTTCAAATGCCCCCATAAATGAAAGTGAAGAGGGTTGAGTTCAGGTGAGCGTGGAGGTCATGGAATTGGTCCGCCTGTACCAATCCATCGGTCACCGAATCTGTTGTTGAGAAGCGTACGAACACTTCGACTGAAATGTGCAGGAGCTCCATCGTACATGAACCACATGTTGTGTCGTACTTGTAAAGTCACATGTTCTAGCAGCACAGGTAGAGTATCCCGTGATGGCGGTGAATCGAGGAAGTACAGTACATACTGACGAAACTAAAATGAGCTCTAACATGGAAATTAAGCGTTTCCGGACAGATGCCCACATAACATGTTTTCTTTATTTGTGTGTGAGGAATGTTTCCTGAAAGTTTGGCCGTACCTTTTTGTAACACCCTGTATAGAAAATCTATCCAACCGATTAGCAGATTTTTACATATTTTTCAAATCTACTAATACTGTATTTTGTACTCCCCCTGTAACGTTACCTCTCTGGATGCGTTCTGAGCCACCAATCCTGATGTAAGGTCATATTGGATGTCAAGGAGCGCTGTCAGTCCTAGCGTGTAGTCCAATTAAAATTACTCGATAGCAGACACTTGACGTATTGTAGCTGGTTTCCTCCAATCAGAGCCCTGTACGTGACGCGCTAACCGTTCGCCGTTGCCAAAGTGCAGCAACAATTAGTTCATTTCCAGTTCCTTGTCCGACTTTCTTTGTTGATGTGTTTTGATGTCTAATCCTCGGTCTGCGCCTTTCATTTCATATTTCATCACCCATGATAACCGCAGCAAAACACACACACACACACAATGATGCTAACGAAATATACAACACAAATCGCTTTTGCATCTTTCTGCACAAGACACGATCCAGGGTCACATATATCGTTATTATAATCACTGAGCTCGGCTCTCATTGGATATGCTTCGCACGACATTCAGTGAAGCCGAATTTGTGAAGATTGTTGTTAATTTATCAACTGAAGACATCAAGTCTGAAAATGATCCTGTGATCATAGTTTTGGTACTTTATTTTACAGGTCCGTCCCGCTCACACTAACTTTTACACTTCACTGTTACCGGTTTCGGCTACTGGCATCTTCAGATCAAAAGGTCAAGAGTCCCCTAGACTTAGAACTACTTCAACCTAACTAACCTAAGGGCATTACAAACATCCATGCCCCACGCAGGATTTGAACCTGCGACCGTGGCAGCAGCGCGGTTCTGGACTGAAGCGCCTAGAACCGCTCGGCCACATCTGCGGGTATCTTCAGGTCATAAAATATTCTGATGTAGTATCAACGTCAAACTAAACATGTAGGTACATAGTAAGTGCTCTACAGGTTTAGTTTGACGTTGATACTACATCAGAATATTTTATGATCTAAAGATAGCAGTAGCCGAAACCGGTAATAGTGAAGAGTAAAAGTTTATGTGATCAAGAAGGGACTGTAAAATAAAATTTCAGTTAAATGTTGCGACTGAGAAACCAGAGAAATACAACAACGTTCTGCAGTGTAATGGCATAGAGCAATAGTTAGTGAACAAAGCAGACCTGACATGTGGGATGCCGCAGGTTCTAAATTCGTCAAATGTAGCGAATGTTTTTATTTTTCACTCTCATTATTATTTTTATTCAATTAATTGGCTTGAATTTTCATGTCTAATATTTCAGCGCGTCATTTTCATCATCATATTGACTTTTTTATTTGCTCCTATTCTATCATTCTTTTTCCGTTTGGAATCTGCACGTATCGCCTACAACGTGCAACCAAGTGCCAAACAGGTCTGGTCATCGGTTGGTAACATGGCAGTCCATGACGCTGGTAGTTTCAGGTAAACAATACCAGCGAGAAATTACAGTTTCCTGTTACCGCTCAAAGCGAAATTTTGCTGTCTTGAGATTAGTCTTAAACGCCTGAACAAATCGATAGTGATTTTAGTTCTGTCTCAAATAGATGATCGCCGTTTCCTCGGATACATTGCACATCACTGGTTGTGGCTAGGTTAGGACACGAGTTTATATTCATGGCTACAAAACCCGGCGTCAGCCGCAAATTAGTCATTGCTCACTTAAAAGCACTTGTAGACTGAGCATCTCCCATCACCGTCATGTCTCACGGAGGCTGCTTCCAACATTGCTGCGGGTTACACATTAACATCATTTGTGCTGTGACCCAACTCGTTTGTCCCCTAAACCAAGCGGTAGCCGGCAGCGGACGGAACAACACTGTAGCGGCAAGTGACAAACGTCTTCTATCAAGTAATTTTCAGAAGAAGATCGTTGGTAGACATCAGCTAGCATTAGAAAATGGTCTATCTCCTTACTGGAAGTAAGTAACGCATTCGCATGTCCTTATGCATGATTTAGAGATAGTCGGTTTAAGTCCTGCCAATGAAATATATATTTCATTGCCGGAAAGGGAAGAGATGGTAGCGGAAGTTACCAGTCGGACTACTGTCGTAGGTCCAGTTCTGAGCCTTCTTGCAGTGTTTAGAATCTCTACATCGATGCTGATGATGGCATCTCAGAGTCACGCTATCGCAGTGTATTTATAACGTGACAGATCACAGACCTCCTGAGGCTGCACTTTATTAGTCTTGATTATACATATAACATACATAGCCCACTGTGGAACACACATTCTGTCATGAGATCTATCTGAGAAAACTATCGCATTTGTATCGATTTAGTGAAATACGTCCATGCATTTAGCCCTACAGCAGAGGACTCTCGGTATCCTGCCAGACAACTTTATGAGGTAGGTAAAATCACGTAAAGTTATGCAAAACTATTTTTAAGCTCATATGAAATCTAAATTTCCAGTGTTTCACTGTATGGAACAGTATTGAACTGTTGACGGTGATCAGTCCGACTGATGAAAACGGTTTCCATGGTACGCTTCGAGAGGACTAGGATGCGTTTCGCCGCCAAATTTTACTTTCATTATCACGAATATCACAAAGCCGACCTTGCTTCATACATGCACTAATTATTCTCGAAGTTGAAAATCGTTAATAATGGCGCATACGTAAGTTGGGAAAAATGGTTCGGATTGAAAGGCTTCCACCAGCTTATAAGATGCACAGAAAGAAGAAAGGAAGGACATGAACAAATACTACAAATGGTATCTTGGTCTACTATATCTAATTTCAAAACAGAATTCATTCATGTGTAACTTTCTTGCGGTAAATTCAATAGTGAAAGTTAAGTTAAACATTTTGACCTACAGGAAAGAAGACGATAGATAAATGTAACCAATTACAAGAAATATGATTGCCAGGAATGTATGAGCTGAGCTTAAGTAGTGTCTAAAACGACGCAGTGCCAGCGAAAACGAAACAATGTGATCAATGTGATCAAAAGATTCTGGCGGACCTACTTTTAATATTACCCAATAAGCCTTTATATTGTTCAGAATCGTACAAAGTTTCTGCGTGTTCAGGACACCAGGCAAGATGTATAATTTTGTCCATCTTTTTGCAGCAGTGTATCAAGATATGGTAGCGCGTTCGTAACGGGTAAGGTGGTCGTAAATTAGTTCTCTCTGGGGTTTGAGGAAAGACTGGAAGGAAGTTTCATGATAAAAAAGGAATAAAGGCTTAAAAAATACTTACGTGATCTTCGTTGAATTTTTCCGGGAAAACTTACATTTTGTTATATTCCTCCCACACAGGCATATGTAAAAATCCACGTTTGGATAGACGAGCATAAGACCAAGTTAAGATGTTATCCCAGGCCTGTAAAATTACTGAATTTGAATATTATCGAACCACTGTGAATCGTACGAAACGTATTGACGTAATTAAGCTGTTTCGTTACACGATGGCTGAACAGAATGGCTTCAAGTTAACAGCTACCAAACTTAAGAATGAATAGTGGTTGGTTCTGACAGCGACTTTTTTAAATATAAAAATGATACTGTGGGTTAGATTGCGAACTTAAAGAATGAATAGTGTTTGGTTCTGACAGCGACTTTTTTTAAATATAAAAATGATACTGTGGGTTAGATTGCGAACTATTTTGTGAAGCTGTGTTCTTGCAAATGACCGATAAGGGTCAGAATTAAAATATTAAAGTAAACCGAAAAAACTTAATATTTCTGTTCTACTACGTCAAATGATGATGTTATTGAAAAAGCCAGTGTTATTGACAGTAAAACTGGAATGCTCCATCGAATACAACATTGATGTGCTCACGTTAGGTTTTGATTGTTACTTTATATATCAAAATAACACTTTCTCAGCTTCAGTCACGTTTGTTTTTCAATATATACTGGAACGACGCACTTCAGCAGCATCAAGTGATTACAATGCTACATAAGTAACGATTAGGCGCCTGATGAAGATGATATCCTACTCAAAAATGGTTCAAATGGCTGTGAGCATTATAGGACTTAACATCTGAGTTCATCAGTCCCCTAGAACTTAGAACTACTTATACTTAACTAACCTAAGGACATCACACACATCCATGCCCGAGGCAGGATTCGAACCTGAGACCGTAGCGGTGGCGCGGTTCCAGGCTGAAGCGCCTAGAACCGCTCGGCTACTCCGGCCGGCATGATTTCCTACTGAAACGTGACGGGACACTAGGTATGCAGAAACGAACGTGACTCAAGGACAGTGCCGTTTTATCAATTTCGTAGTACAGTCGCAGATCCAAATTAAATCAATGGAACAATAACAAATTTCTTTACATGTTTCAGAGTCAATTTACACTGTTAAATTGGCAGAAACTGGTGCTTTATAAAATGCAGAATACGAAATATGTACATTGAGACGTTGCACCTGATCTGGAAGATGTATAACTAGGTGGAGCCGAAGTCTATTATGCCACTGTGATCTTTGATTGACTGTGACTTCCACGAAACATTGGAGAAATTAAATAATACTGCTAATATGTCCTCAATATTTGCTACTATTCGTCCTCAGTTGCGATTTCACGTAAGAGATAAATAAGAGGGGCGTTGAATAAGTAATGCAACACATGTATTTCTGAAAGCCGGTTTGTATTATTCAGAATTCCAATACACCACATTATTCCTCACCTTTTGGCTACAAAACTCTATTTTTTAACATAATCTCCGTTGAATGCCACTGCCTTTCCCCATCTTACTGGAAGGGCCTGTACGCCCACGAGGTACTGATCGAAGTCGGAGCCAACGTCTAGCTGCACCAATAACCTCCCCATCTTCAACGTACTGCTTCCAACGGACTGCATCCTTCACCGGTCGAAGCAGATGGAAGTCGGAAGATGCGAGATCCGGGCTATTAGGTGGATGGTACAGAAGGAGAAGTTCATCTGAATTTGTGTGGCGACGAACACACCGAAGTTGCTTGTTCAGTTTCCTGAGGGTAGGGCAGTAGAATTCAGAGTTGATCTTTGGACTTTGAGGGAGGGCATCAAACAGAATAACCGCTTCAGAGTCCAAGAAGACCGTGACCTGAGTTTACCGGCTGAATTTGGGACTTTATCTTTTTCTTTGAAAGAGACATGATGTGGTGCATCTCCATGACTTGCGCGTTTCGTTTCCGGTTGGAAGTGATAAACCTACGTTTCATCGCCTGTGACGATGATCGACAAAAGATTGTCACGATCGGTCTCGTAAAGTGCAAGCAATTGTGCACAGGCGACCCTTCGTTGCTGCTTGTGGCCTTCTGTTAAGCACCGATGAACCCAGCGGTCGCACATCTTTGAGTATCCCAATTAGACGGGTGTGTCCACATTACTTGCAGAGACGTCCAGCTGAGCAGTGAGATGTTTGATTGTGATCCATTGACCACCTCGAATGAGAGTATGTTAAAATGACGTAATTCCTCCAGCTGAATTAAGGTGTTGGTTTTATTGGCAACTAGTTTCGATGTTGTTACAACGTCATCTTCAGGCCCATACTTGTTGACAGTAACCGTACGTGTCTACCACTAGTAGTCAGTGGTGGTGCCAATAAAACCAACAGCTTTATTCAGCTGGAGGAATTACGTCATTTTTTAACATATATTATACCAGCTGACGTTCCAAGTCGTCCGTTTTAATCATGGATATATGAAGATCGAATGAGAGTGTCTGCATGTTCCAGTGTTGCAGAAGTCATAGTTGTGTGAGGCCGGCCGGTACGTTTGAGATCGGAGACATTTGGGCGATATTGCTGCGGTGATTGCAGACGCCTCGCCCAACAACTCACCGCGCTTTTGTTCACTGCTAGGTCTCTGTAGACATTCTGCAAACACCTATGAATATCTGCGATCCTCTGGTTTTCCGCCAAAAGACACGGAATGAAAGCCCTCTGCTGGAACGCCATTCCATTGCAGACGCCATTTTGTAGGATACGTATAGCGCTGCCACCTATGGGAACTTCATTAATCCATCAATAACCTCCCCATCTTAAGCGTACTGCTTCCCACGGACTTTGGGTGAAGCAGATGAAAGTCGGAAGGTGCGAGGTCCGGGCTATAAGGTGGGGTCTATTACGTGATGTCCCACTACGAATTCTGCATTTTCCCAGACAAAACTGGTCGACAAAGAAATGCGTTGCATTACTATTGAACGCGTCTCGGTTAATCCTCCGATTAGTGCGATTTTCTTCAAAATTAAAATCTGCTAGTAAATATTGTAAACCAAAGATACTTCGATTAGTTTGGCACGGCCGTATGAATCCTTCTCAGGTACTGGATCTTCATAACACACTCGTTATGAGAAACTGCGGTGGTATCACAAAGAGCAAATATGATTTTGCACGGAGCGCGAGTGCTGTGCTTTTGGCAGTTGTGGCAGGGAGCAGCAGTTGCGCGGCAGGTGGCTGGCAGCGCCGGCTGCGTATTTGCAGCCGACTGTCGGGCACGCGCCGCTGTTTGCCTTGAGGAGCGTGTCGCAGATAGCGGAGGAGCGGCAGTCGGCAGGAGAGGGGCGCCACGGCCAGCCATGTGCCGCGCCGCGCTTTAATATCCACGGACGTCGTGACAAATGTCACCGGGACAGACAGCGGCGCGTGAGAAACGCAAACACCGGACTCACCCCTAATCATAACGTCCGAGCTGCGGAGGTCCCCAGGGGTCGCGAACGCCATGTGACGTCTCCAGCTGTTAACTCTGCGAGCGACGTTCGGAATCATGAGAAATAAAACACTTCACCGTCAACTAGCCTCAATTTCACCTACTCTAATGATTATACAACAAAGGCAGCCCGCTGGAAATACAATAATCACCCTTTCGTTGTCAAACGCGAAGGAGATAACTGTCGCATCTTAACTGCAATGAAGCCCAAATCCGAAAGCCGGGTCGTCAGTGAGTTGCCCGGTGGTTATAATAAAACTTTTACTACTTGAGACGGCCTCCATGAAAAACGAATAAACCATTGAAAGAAACAAGTTCCAATATTCACAAGAAAGGGTAATATTTGTTAATTGCATAGCATGTATAACTTTCAGGCTACACACATTGCTCAATGGGGCTACCACGACAGCGTGAAGTTTGTGCGGATAAAATTTCACAACTGTTCTCCTCACTTTCCGAACGGTGGATCCTGGGCCGGCCGGTGTGGCCGAGTGGTTCTAGGCGCTTCAGTCTGGAACTTCGCGACCGCTACGGTCGCAGGTTCGCATCCTGCCTCGGTCGTGGATGTGTGTGATGTCCTTAGGTTAGTTAGGTTTAAGCAGTTCTACGTTCTAGGGGACTGATGACCACAGATGTTACGTCCCCTAGTGCTCACAGCCATTTTTGGTGGACCCTGGAATGTTCAGCTGTCGTGACACAGCTCGTGCAGTGTTTTAAAATCGCACATTGAGTCCAGCAGTTTCAGCCATGGCAACAGTAACTTCTTCAACAATTTCTGGTGAAATTGGCCGTCATACTTTTCCAGCAGCAATTCCCAAATCGGCGAATCTTCCTCTTCAAACCCGGTGCCAAAAGGGATTTCGAACGTAAATTTTTTTCACATTTTCGGATTTTTATCTCATTATAAAATTTGCAACTTTCCGAATAAAATTATATATTTATCACATATAAATTCATTTGGGAAGTATTTCATTTTATTTTTTAAATATAATCTACACCGGTCGGAAAGTTAAAATTTTTATGTGGATTACTTCAAGACCTAATAAAATCCGTAACTTTTTTTATATATAAGGCTGTGTATAGCTGCGTTATAAAGGTTAAATTACGTGTTTGTATGGTCATGTACAGAAGAGGATGGGCACCAGGTTGAGGAATTTGAAACAAAGTTTGAGAGACAAGAAACTTTCTAGTGGTAAAACTATAAGAGGCAGGCTGACAGACGAAATGATTAATGAACTACAGCAGTATTATGGGATGGTCATTAGAAATAATACTGAGGACTTGTTGGAAATGAAGCAGGCAGTACAGACTGCCTTCTTCCACAGACTGTCAACTGATAAAAAACCAGAACACTACCTTTGCCCTCCTGGACCTAATTCATGGTGCAATTACCGGAAAGGCCACTACTCAAATAGTTCGTACAGCCATAAACATTCGATCCCAGCAAAAGTCATGGATATCATAAAAGTTTACAGAGACCTGGCAAATCATGTATTACTGAAGAAGTGTCTACATGTTCAGACTCAAAAGTCCCAATAAGTCGTTCAATAATCTTATATGGATAAACTTACCAAAAAATGCTTTTGTTGGAATGAAGACACTAAAGTGAGGGCTCTTGATGCTGTTATTGGTTTTAATGCTGGCAACATTGGCAGGGTGAAAGTGCTACAGCATGTGGGAACTATTCCTGGAGCAAACTGCATGAGAGAATTTGAAAGGATGGACAAGGTTCGCATTGATAAAGCAGAGTATGCAGCACAGTTGGCCATTAAGGAGTCCAGAAAGAAGAAAAAACTTGGAAAAAGATATAGAGGATGATATATAGTATGGTGGAGGGTTCTTCTGACTGAATAAAAAAAAATTAAGTTTGTATTAAGTGAGTTACAGTCTTTTGAAACTTCAGAAGCCGTTGCTCAAAACTTACATTTCCTGTTGCATTTTTCCCTAAATCTCAGAAACCACTTCGAATAGAGTATTCAAATTTTCAGGGAGTAATGACATACATACCCTTCCTTAGTCTACTGAACTAAAAGCAGAACATAATGTTATGTATAATTAAAATTATTTAGCATACCGTACAAAAAAGTGCACCAAGTAATTAAAAAATTGTAACTCCGAAAGCAGTGGCTGAAGTGCAATTGCTGTAGTTCAGTAGGCTTGGAACATGCAGTTTAATGTCCTGTAAAAGTTTCATGTCAATGGATACAGTGGTTCGTGAAATACGGGGAAGCCAAGTCACTAAATTTAACATTGTCGGGATAGGCTGTTACAACTCTCCATAATGCGTCAGTACTCGCGAAGAGTAGCAGCAATATTGCCGCAGTTTTGATAAAACATCTTCACGAGTAAAGTCCCGCCCACCTTGTCCAGACCCACGATGAGTGCGCGCAGCTGTAATGCACACTGATTCCTGTGTTACAACGCTACGTTCCCGTACCCGTGCAGCACCGCCACCTAACGGCAAGTAATGCCACTAACGCTACGAACAACGCAAATACCGCAGGGCGCAGACTGGTGAACTTCACTCCTACGAAGTTGGGTACCCACACTGTAAATACACTCATGCTCATAAATTAAGGATAATGCTGATACATGGTGAAACAACGCTCTGGTGGGCGGTTTGCGGGTGCATTTGATCTGCGGTCGTCGCACGGTGGCGCTGGCAGCAGTCCACATACGCAGAGATGTGTTGGTGCATGTCAGAGTACGGTGCAGTGAGTAAGTGTACAGACGTTTTCAGATGTGCTAATGGTGACTGTGTGTTGGAAATCGCTCCAAGAACACATATTGATGACGTTATGAGGGGTAGAATACTAGGACGACTGCAGGCTGGTCAAACACAGCAGGTCGTGTCCCGTGCGCCACAAAGTGTGACCTCAAGATTATGACAACGATTCCAACAGACAGGAAACGTGTCCAGGCACTACACTACGGGACATCCACGGTCTACAACACCATAAGAAGACCGATATTTCACCATCAGTGCCCGCAGACGGCCACGGATTACTGCAAGTAGCTTCGCTTGGGACCATACCGCAGCCACTGGAACAGTTGTCTCCAAACACACAGTCTACAGAAGACAGAACAGACGTGGTTTATTCTCCCAGCGAGCTGCAAGGTGCATTCCACTGACGCCTGGTCACAGGAGAGACCGTAAAGCCTGGTGTTAAGAGCACAGTATATGGTCATTGGAACAGTGGTCCCAGGTTATGTTCACGGAGGAGTCCAGGTATAGTCTGAACAGTGATTCTCGCCGGGTTTTCATCTGTGTTGAACCAGGAACCAGATACCAGCCCCTTAATGTCCTTGAAAGGGACCTATATGGAGGTCGTGGTTTGATAGTGTGGGATGTTTGGTGCACGTACACTCCTGCATGTCTTTGATAGAGGAACTGTAACAGGTCAGGTGAATCGGCACGTCATTTTGCATCAGTATCCGCCTTTTCAGGGGTGCAGTGGGTCCAACCTTCCTCCTGACGGATGATAACGCACAGCCCCACCGAGCTGCCATCGTGGAGGAGCACCTTGAAACAGAAGATATAAGGCGAATGGAGTGGCCTGCCTGTTCTCCAGACCTAAACCCTATCGAACACGTCTGGGATACTCTCGGTCGCCGTATCGCTGCACGTCTTCAAACTCGTACGACACTTCAGGAGCTCCGACAGGCACTGGTGCAAGAGTGGGAGGCTACACCCTAGCAGTTGCTCGACCACCAGATACAGAGTAAACCAACACGTTGTGCAGCCTGTGTACGTGTGCATGGTGATCATATCCCATATTGACGTTGAGGCACATGCTCAGGAAACAGTGGCGTTTTGTAGCACATGTGTTTCGGGACGGTTTCCTCAACTTATCACCACTAACATGGACTTACAGATCTGTGTCGTGTGTGTTCCCTATGTGCCTATGCTATTAGCGCCAGTTTTGTGTAGTGCCACGTTGTGTGCCACCACATTCTGCAATTACCCTTAATTTATAATCATGAGTGTATTTTTCCGTCTGCACTGGCTCAAGTAGAAAACGTTTATTTATAACCGCTCTGTAGGACAATTAGCACTGAAATCACGTTTATCACTGACACCAATGTACAGACATAACAGTCACGTGGGTCGAAAGTACTGGTATTTGTGCAGACATCGAATATTTCAGAATAGGTAAACATTACAGATATAATAAATTTCGAGAACCTTCCAGAAATGATAAGAATTAAATGACAAACATTTGCTGGTGGTCGGCTAGCAGCACGGTAGCGAATGACGTTAATCACTGCACCAGGCTGCACGTGGCACAGTTGGCGGCAGCATCAACCATGTGTTCCCTTCTTACCTAGTTACGAGCCAAACAGGTCTCTCGAACTCAGTATCTCGAACAGGTCTCTGGAACTCGGCAATTAAGCAGGTGACGGAAATTGCTTGTTTCGAGTTCCCACTGTGACTCGGAGTGAATGGCTTAGCGGAGAACTGTCCCTTCTGCACTGAGGTGATAAAAATCATGGAATAGCAATATGCACGTATACATGCATTGGCAAAGCTGTCATTTGCACTGAGGTGATTCATGTGGAAAGGTTTCTGACATTATTATCGATGCATGACAGCAGTTAACAGACTTAGAAAGCGGAATGGTACTTGGAGCTAGGCACATGGGACATTTCATTTCGAGAATCGTCAGGGAATTCAGTATTCCGCGATCCACAGTGCTAGAGTGTGCCGCTTTTTCAATGCCCTCTTTTTTCTTATAGTATTCGACGTAACAACATGCACATTCGCCCAACGTGTACGAAGAAGGTATACCATGATGAGCCAAAACATTACGACCACCTACGAGGGACATTCAATAAGTAATGCAATGCATTTCTTTTCTCGGCCAATGTCGGTTCAAAAATGCGGAATTAGTTGTAGAATGTCGTGGAACATTCCCGCTTCAGCACCAATAGTTTCATGAAGTTCCAATACGTAGCCTTCAATATGGCGCCTGCAACGAAGGTGCGTTCCAGACGGAGAGCTGTCACTGAGCTGTTTTGGCGGAAAATCAGAGCACCGCAGATATTCATAGGCACTTGCAGAAAGTCTACAAAGATCTTTCAGTGAACAAAAGCATGGTGAGTCGTTAGGCGAGGCTTCTCTCATCATTGCAACAAGCTCGCACAAACGTCTCCGGTCTCCCGTGCGTCGCCCGGCCGCACACAGCTGTCACTTCTACCATGTTGGAACGTGCGGACACCATTGTTCGAGGTTATCGACTCATCACAATCAAATACCTCTCTGCACAACTGGACTTTGCCGTTGGTAGTGCTGACACACTCGTCCACCAGTTAGCGCAATCAAGTGTGTCTGCCTGCTGGGTTCTCGCAGCCTAACCGAAGACTATAAGCAACAACGAAGGACCATCTGTGCGGAATAACGAGGCTGATCGTGACAATTTCTTGTCGAACTACGTCACAGAATACGTTGTCTCCGACGTCGACCAGTAGAGTGGTACTATGAGGGCATACAGGCCCTTCCAGTAAGGTGACCTAAGGCCAATGCATTGTACGGAGATTACGTTGACACAAAGGATTTTTTTAGGCAAATGAGTGGGACACATTTTGGCGAACTGGAATCTTGAATAAAACCACCTTGGTTCGCGTTGCCTTGAACGCCTCTCGTACTGTTCCATCTTTGGTACGTAATACACCAGCGGCCTTTCGTTTCGAGGGTTCGGGAAGTCCTTGGTAAGTTTTCGGAGGTATGTGGAACCAGATGCCTGCGTGGGTCGATGATTTGTGGGTACTGAGCTGGCATCTGGTCAGTAGTTCACTATCATACATCTCAAACCACTATAGTACGATTCTGGCCTTGTGACATGGACAGTCCCACTGGAAAATGTCGTCGTCGACGGAGAAGAGACCAAGCATGAAGGGATGAGGGCGGTCCACAATAACATTCACGTAATCTATACCTGTCACTGTGTCTTCGATTACTATCACAGGGACCATGGAAAATGAATACCGTCCTCTCCTATCACACACATACACACACACACACACACACACACACACACACACACACACACACAGCGAGAGAGAGAGAGAGAGAGAGAGAGAGAGAGGGCGCATAGTACTGCCCCCACCAGCGCCTGTGACGCTGCGCATGTTTCGAGCAGCAGTTGATCTGGATGACGGTGAATCCGGGCACGATCATAGACCCGACGTAACATCAAGCCAAGTTTCCAGTCTTGATGATCCCGTCCCCGTTGCAGTCGTAATTGACGAGGTCGTTGGGTCAAAATGAAAACTCGTAGGGGTTATCTCCTGCAGAGCCCCATGTTCAACAATGTGTGTTGAATGGCATGCTCCGAAACACTTGTGGCTGCGACAGTACAGTACTCTGTCGTCATAACTTTCACAGATTCCCCCCTTTACAGAGGAGCTAAGCTACGAAGTCCGAGTTTTGTAATGAGGTGAGGTCGTGTAGTACCATGTCACCTACTCATGGTTCCATTACCCTTCAATAACTTTCCATAGATGCTCATGACAGTGACGTACGAACAACCAATTTGGTTATTTCCGAGGTACTCGTTCCAGGTGCCGGTCTGCGACAATCTGCCCTTTGTCAAAGTCGCTCATGTCAGTCAGTTTCCCTATTTACGGTCCATATCGCTGTTAGAACGTGTCCCCATTTGCTTCTTCGCTTGTATACTTCAGATGGTTCAAATGGCTCTGAGCACTATGGGACTTAACTTCTAAGGTCATCAGTTCCCTAGAACTTAAAACTACTTAAACCTAACTAACGTAAGGACATCACACACATCCATGCCCGAGGCAGAATTCGAACCTGCGAGCGTAGCGGTCGCTTTTATACTTCCATTACCGCACTACGTGCCTGCAACACCACCAGGCGATATGTAATTAGTGGTGGGCCGTGTTCATAGTATTTTGTCTGATCAGTGTGAATTATAGAGGGTGTTAATGGTGATATTGTGCAGATATTGTGATCATTGGTACCTTAATATGTACCCACTTCAGCGTGTTAGCTGTTTTTTCTCTGTGTCCGACTGTTGTACCGCAAAGAAGTCACGTAATTTACTACTTGATGTTTTCTGAATAGTTGTGACTGCACCACCAAGTGGATTATGCTTGTCAGTATAGACTAATCGTTTTTCTCAAAGTGTTCACACTTCATCACCTGATCCGCTGCCCTGGGGAAAATAAGCGTTAGTGGTTGCCTGTTGCTACGTATACTTTCAGGTAGTAACCACCTAAAAAGTGCTATTTCTAATAGCTGTAACTATTAGTTTGCAAATGAAATAATTAACAATAAAAATATCTGCACTTAAATCCTTAACACGTAGTACATTACGTTTAGTTCCTGACGCGTTATGGGCTCTGTGCTTTATATCTAGAGATACAGTCCCTGCCGTCCTCTAGTTGTTATATCGGACCTACAACCCTCAATACCGTTCTTTCGAAGTGTCGAAAAATTAAAGAGTATGGCAATATCTGTTACATCAGTACTGAGTTCCCGCAGTGCTTTGCAAGCTTACGTTTCAGTTCGCTGATGGGGGACTACGTAAGTATCATTGTCTGACAGCGGTGGCGGTCCTCTGCTGCGTTTATAGCAGATGTGTTTGTGCGAGGAAGGAAATAAGCCAACGCCCTGCCCGATGACGCCCTCGGCAATAAGAGGAAGCCCCTGCGTCAAGTGTCGCTGCGTGGAGGCTAATCCAAGGACGAGGGGCTGCGCCGCGCAAACACTCCACAGCGCACGCTCTGCTCCGCGACTCCCAAATAAAGTGCGCCTGCCAAAGGCTTTGGGCTTCCCATTACCCCTTATCCTTCAAGGTCGAGGACATACAGTGACTGACGCAACAGTAAAGCTCTGATATTGAAAATTGTAACACCATGAAAAAGGGAATCAAATTTTGCAGTTGAACAGAAACCACTGGAGGCTACGATTGCCGACCGATGAATGACTAGATTCATATCGTCTTCTGCCAAGAAATGCACATTTTCTGTACTAGGTACCACAAGGAAATATGGAGCGAGGACTGGATGTTAGAATTACGGGCTGACTTCGAAATTTTTGTTAAAACTAAACATTCACCAGCGATTACAAATCATTAAATCATTAATCGTGATCTTGCTTTTTCGGTACGCCTTCTGTGGATTATATCTCGCCGGTCGTTGTGGCCGAGCGGTTCTAGGCGCTTCAGTCCGGAATCCCGCTGCTGCTACGGTCGCAGGTTCGAATCCTGCCTCGGGCATGGATGTATGTGATGTCCTTAGGTTAGTTAGGTTTAAGTAGTTCTAAGTCTAGGGGACTGATGACCTCAGATCTTAAGTCTCTTAGTGCTTAGAGCCATTTGAACCATTTTTTGATTATATCTCCCAATCGATATTTAGCAAATAACTTTCAATTAAATAATTAATGGAAACTCGCAGACTGGGTGTTGTGTGATGTCCTTAGGTTAGTTAGGTTTAAGTAGTTCTAAGTTCTAGGGGACTGATGACCATAGATGTTAAGTCCCATAGTGCTCAGAGCCATTTGAACCATTTTTTTGAAACTCGCAGCTGAATAAGACTACTTTCCTTTAAAATTTTAAATCACTGAAAAATTACTTGACCAAAAACCCTTAAAACACTCATGGCCAATTAAACAATTAAGATTTATTTGGAACTGCTTGACCGGAGAAACCGTGAAACCGTGAAACCGTATAGGTATTTACACAACTCATGATAGTTCAGTACAGCATCACAATTTTCTACTAGCGATGAAATGGTAATCAAAGAATTTCTTACAATTTATGTCCATGCCTCGCACACAAGGCAATAAAAGCATCTCACGTACTGTCACAATGAGTTAGCATTAACAGTCCTTAAGGTTACATTAAATTACCAGCGCTTGGCAAGGATTAGGAAATTTATTGTGACCTCAGCTTTGTTGACAATCCTGGCGCCGCAGTAGTTTCAGACCCGCTACGGAGACACGCAGCATACACCAGCAAGTGGCGCCCGACTAGTAGTACTGGCGGTATTCACTGGAGCTCCACGAACGCTGCATCTCATCAGGTGATATTAAAAAGAACCATAATTAGTTCCTGGAAACCAGTGTCACTGAGGCAATTACCTCAGGACTTTGCCAAGTTGTGAGAAAATTATACTGACAGTAATGAGAGACTAGTCTCTTCCGGATAATTCTTTTTTAAAGAATAGCGCAGTAGTCTGTGATATTCCTGGATGTGGCCGCCGGTATTTTGTTTTGCTAGAAGCCCGCCTCGATCAGGTTGCTACACGTGAAGTCCCATATGGTGAAGTATGTACCAGTCCCGTGGGAGAGCCCGCCAGTTGTACTGAACTTGCTTCTGATTGGTCGGCACGTTCGGGTGCAGGGTGCCAAAACGCCTAATTTTTCTTATTAATTATTTATATACTTTTCATTGTATTTAATCCAGTTCCTAGTATGGCAATCTCTCATGGTTACCACACGAGTCTATCGTTTTGTTTATTAAATTTCATTAGTTTTGAGAAACATAAGAGTAACGATATTGCAACCGAAGTGCGTCGGATACCATAGGGTCGCTTTGGCGCGCCTAGGAGACGAAGTAATTCGGCTGTACTATAGCCACTCTGTTTCGGTACTTCTGGAGGACCGGACACGTATCTCTGTTGCGGGCGTTCTGGAGTGTCGGACATTTATCTCAAGTATCGTGTGTTATTTAATAACAATATTATACATAAAAACCCACCAACTAAACACATTAGTGGGTCATTTTATTTACAGTACATAGTTATGTTGCAGCATTACAATTTTTGATTATTATTTGGAAAAACACTATACATGCTACAGGATAAGGTTAGTGATTGTTGGGTGAGATCTTCGGTTAGTACTAATCTACTGTTCTAAGACTCTGCTACCTGCAGCGATTACAATTGTGCCAGAAAGAAATATAAACCTACCAAGTTGGCCGTGCCCACCGAGCTAACCCCTGTGGGCGTGCCCCTGGCACTGGGCTGGCCTTTACGAAAGTCGCTGCAGATTCATTTTCAATTATCCAAGAAACTAACCTACAGAAAACTCTTAACTACGAGTCATAATCGGTGTGCATGGTCAAATCCGGTATTTTTTGCGCTCCATCCCCCTACTCCATGACGTGGCGGTTTCCGACCTTCACGGCGATCGGCCAGTCCACGCCTCGGCGGAACGGGATGGTCGCAATGAGTCAGGTCAGGATCAGTTTTCTAAGTTCTCCCTTCTATATTCCCTCAAGACCTTTGCTGATACCTCGCTGGCAAGTTCATCTAAGATCTTGAAGGTGACGGGATTCCTGATGAGATGATATGTGTCATGGTTGGGAAGTTGCTGTCTAAGACCGGTGGCTACGTCGTCAAAAATGGAACACTCGTAGATCACATGATCCGGAGTTACGATCTCAGCCCCACAGTCACACGAGGGGGTTGGCCTTTTCCCGAACCGGCACAGATATGCCGGATACGGTCCATGACCTTGAGGAAGTGCAGCAGTCCCTTGCTGGGTTGAAAGTGAGAGAGCTGTAATCTTTCTTTAACATTTGGAAGCAGCTGGTGTGTCCTTCTACCTGTTTCCTCCCTATCCCACAGTTCCTGACATAATTCTTCCCCTCTCCGCTTTATTTGCAAACTTGTCCCCCACCCTCACCCCAAGAATTTGGTCAGTTTTTTCAATTTCCCCTTTTTTCACCCAGTACCACGCCGCTTGCTCTCTGATTTTTATATCTAGGGGGCATATCCCATGAGTACCAATAAAGCTCCACCAGGTGATGTTCTGTATGCCCCAATTGATCGTAACAGCATGTTCCGCTGCACCCTCCTCACAGCCAAGGCAGGCATGACCCTCGTGAGCCTGTGTGCCCAGACTCCGGATCCGTAACCCACGATGGATGCGAGTATGGTATTATGGTACAGTTTGATAAGATGCGGGGGAAGATGAAATCTTCTGTGCCCAATCATGATGAGGTTATTTAGGGCCTCAAGTGATCTTTGTGTGGCTGTTTCGATGTGTTGTGAAAAGCTCCACTTTTCGTCAATGACGACGCCCAAATACCGGGCTTCCTTCCGCCGAATAACTGGTGTTCCCGCGATTCTCACTGTCGGGTTCCTGGCCAATTGGCCTTTCAGCAGTAGATATAGTGACTTGTTGGGCGCAATCTTCATTTTAGCCCTTTGGCACCATTGTGACAGGACTGTTAATGACCTATCGATTTTGGGTTCAAGGTCCTCGCGGCTCCGGCCGCCCACCAACAGAAGGAGGTCGTCAGCGTAGGCTATCGCCTCTAGCACATCTTCACAGCTCTCCAAGCTCTCCAGGAGAGGCTCCATATTAAGGTCCCAAAAGAGTGGCTCCAGGACAGAGCCCTGTGGACACCCCTTTGTAATCTTCTTTCCAACTCTCCCGCTAGGGGACGATAGCTAGACCTCCCTTCCCATACAATAGCTCCTAAGACAGCCGTATAGCAGCCCTGGACACTCCTTCTCCCGTAAACAGGAGAAGAGCGAAGGCCACCACAGGTTGTCAAAGGCGCCACTGATGTCCACCATGATGCCAACTATGTACTTGTGTGGCGACGACCCACAGACCTCGGCCGCCAGGGCAATTGCGTCAGACGCAGATCGCCCCGCGCGAAAGCCGAACTGCCTGTCGCTCATCCCACACAGCACTCTGTGTGCTGCCAATCTGTCAGCCAGCAACCTCTCTAACAATTTACCTAACAGGTCCAACAAACATATTGGCCTGTAGGACTTCACTTCTGTAGGATCCTTGTCATATCCTTTCTTAATGATCACTACATTTGCTTGTTTCCAGATGGACGGAAGCGTTCCAAGGCGCAGTGCCTCATTGTAAATTCTTGTCAGAGGGGCTACCAGTTGAGGTGCAAGGTATTGCACCACCTCTGCTACAATGCCGTCTGGTCCTGGCGCTTTTCCTTTCTTTAACGCCTTTATTTGAGCTGCTACTTCATCTTCTGAGAATGGGTAGACCATCCCATTGTTTTGATAGTCTTCCTCCACTGCTTGCCTAATTAGGCGGTGTTCTTCTGTGTCTTCCTCCTCCCTGTCGTCAGGGAGCAAGGACCGGAGTAGAACCTCAGCGGTTTCCCGCCAAGATCCCGTCATCCGATTCCCATCCCTGACTGTGGAGAGCACCATTGGCGATCGTATTTTTTCGCGCACAATCTTGTAAGGGATGCCCCAGGGATCTATAGCCAGTTGGCTCTGAACATATTTTTCCCAGCTTTGGAGCCTGACTGCTCTCAGTTCCTTCTGGAATTGCTCTTTTGCATCCCTATAGATTTGCAGCCATCGCTGTTTTTCTTCCCAGACGACACTTCGCTGGTAATACCTCCTCGCCCTCCTGACAGACTGGCGCATCTGTCCAAGTTCAGCAGACCATGGTGACGGAGAAGCCGCCACGGCCCTTCTCCTGGTGGGTACAGCAGCCTTTACCGCCCTTGTAAGTGCGTCCACCAGCTCTTCGGCGTGTTTGTTGACATCCTCATCTCCTTCTGGCCATGTCGGTATGTCCAACTCTCCTGCAAGGCGCTCCCAGTTTGTTTTGTTATAGTTTAATTGCACCTCCCACCCTATGTCCCAGTGGCACTCTTCATTCGTGATCATGAAGGTGATTAGATTATGATCACTGGTAGTGATCCTATCTTTGACCATGCAGTCCTTTATCTTTGCAGCTATATTTGCTGTCATCAGTGTGACATCTATGTTAGTTCCATCGCCTCCACCACCAGAGTAGGTAGGAGGGTTGCCAGGTCTATTTGCAACTACGAGTTGTAGCGGCATGATGGTCTCTTCTAATTTCCCACCTCTCTCATCCCGAGTGCCACTGTGCCACAGGGGGGATTTGGCGTTAACGTCGGCTACCACCACAACTTTTCGGCCTCTCAATATTGTAGAGACTCGCGAGAGCTGATCAAGATATACTTCAATGTCGGTGCCGTACTGGAAGTACATGTTCACCAGATATATGACACCAATTGGTGACTGAAGCTCTACAACATTGCAATGGTCGTCTGAAAGGTGTGAGAGAACTGTGATCCGCAATGACTTATTGATCTCCACGATGATGGCCTTTGGATCCTCTCCAAAGCTTACCACCTGCCAGGTTGTGGCAGAAAAAGCTATATTCCCTGCAAGAGAGTATGGTTCCTGTAGACAAAGCACATCAAGGCTCGTCTCCTCCACCACCCTCTGAAGTTCCTGCATGACCAATCTGCTATTGTGAGCATTTAACTGTCCAATATGTATTTTCCTAGTCATGGAAAATAGGTGTGAACATATGATTCTGGAAAGGTCTTCGTCCAGTCATATGCGATCCTTCCATTTGATAGGACTGATTGATTGTAAATTTCATTGAGATCAAATGTCTCGTTTCGTCGTTCAAAAACCTTTTTGACTAGGTCACGCAGGGCGCCGAAGTCGGTAGTGTGTTAGTTAGATGTGAATTTATAATAGTCACTCTGTTTCGGGTGTTCTTCAGAGTTGGACAAGCGGTTCTAGGAGCTTCAGTCGGGAACCGCGCTGCTGCTACGGTCGCAGGTTCGAATCATGCCTCTGGCATGGATGTGTGTGTTTTCCTTAGGTTACTTAGGGTTAAGTAGTGCTAGGGGACTGATGACCTCAGATGTTAAGTCCTGTAGTGCTTAGAGCCATTTGAAGCATTCAGAGTCACACATTTTGTACTCTAGATAAGGCATAACTTAGCTGTGAATATGTTATACTCACGTTGTAATTTAGTCATTCGTATAGCACTAGAAATTTACACAAGCCTCAGATAACCCTGGAGACAAAATTAGCTCAAAAATCGAGTGCTAACAGCATGAGTGAAACAACCCTCCCCCTCCTCCCCCCCCCCCATATGTTTTTCTTAAATAGAAGGATACCCCTTCAGTACTCGTAATACCACTTTCTACATACATTTGAAGGTTTGTCATTGCAGTGCGAACCTTTACATCACACTGCTTATACCACACAGAAATACCTCAGTCTACAATTATCTTCCCAGATCTGGCCTGTGATAGATATCTAATCAGAAAGGCTATGGTAAAAATGTAAATGTCGTGTGACTAGGGCCTCCCGTCGGGCAGACCGTTCGCCGGGTGCAAGTCTTTCGATTTGACGTTACTTCGGCGACTTGCGCGTTGATGGGGATGAAACGATGATTATGACAACACAACACCCAGTCCCTGCGTGGAGAAAATCACCGACCCAGCTGGGAATTGAACCCGGGCCCTGAGGATTCACATTCCGTCGCACTGACCACACAGCTACCGGGGGCGGACAAAAGATTATCGTGAAGTGAGGAACGGCTCGATCTAACATACGAATTACGATTGCTCCAAGGAGAGACAATTGCGTGACGTAATCACAACCGTTAACAGCAAAAGTTAAGAGAAAAGTCACCACTAGTATCCACAACAGGCTGCGTACATAGAAATGTAGTCGCGCATTATACAGCAGAAAGATAGGCGTAGAAAACACGATTACTCGTACCGCCTTAATTCTTTGTTGTCCATAGGTCATCCAGCACACTATTGTCGTACGAAATCCAACAAACTCCGCCGCAGGTCACGGTAGCGCAACGTCTCCATATGCATACCCGGCAGTGAAATCTGGGTAAACATTGATCCGTCCCAAGTTCCACTGACTGCCTTTAGCCTGACAAATTCGCACGCAACCCATACTGAGCGTACCCAGGAGGAACCAGCTGTATCCGTATCCTCGTACCAACTCACACTGACTACCCATCTGCGCCTCTACTTCCGGTTTCGGACCCAGGATGACGCCAGCGTGACCTTTGAGTGAAAATAGTTAAGTATAACTGTACCAATGGGCCAGCGATCGTATCAGCAACAAAATGAAATGGTTCTCATTTGTGATCAGGTAACTAAAATGGTCGGCTGCGTTGGGGATGTCACTACATTTGGTGGATTTTGAACGACGTCGTGGCATCGCCATGTTTTCAGTTTGCGTCTCATGCCACCTGTGAATGGTGATAAAATCAATAAACAGATTCCCACGGTAGACATACCTGATTTTCTATTAATCAGTTTTCAGGAATATTTGATGATGCGGCGGAATGTCCCCAAATCGATAATGTGAAAAGAAATAATAAAAACAGTAATGATAGTCTGAACAGTCAGTTATGTCAGACAACATAAAATTATGACTACGTGTCCCTCATTGACAGTGATGGAAAGAGTTTATCTGGCTCACGACATTTCAGGAAACTGATCTGCCAAAAAACATGTGCCCTACACGAAAAAAAATCTTCGGTTTTAGCCAGCAGTGGGTGTGCACGTATGTTTGATAGCGGATTTTCCTCTCGGCGAAGTAGACTAAAGTTGGTGCAAATTTGAGTAAGGAGGACACATGAAACTTGAAGTGGTACCACCGAGTAGGTAGACAAGAAGTAACATATGAATAGTTCTACAGAAGTCTGCAAGCTCAGTGATTTTCCTAATGTAGTACTGCATGAAGCCGCGTTGCGCTGCAGTCAGGGCATCTAAAAGTCGTGGGCCCCAGAGAAGGCTTCTGTTTGTAGAGGTGTCCACAAGGCATCAACACTTGTTGCTAAAGGACCGTGGCGATCAAGTTACAAACCAACCGCATTCGGATCAAATTCGATAGGCGCATTTCTGGTGGATACTAAGCAAGCAGTGGCCCCGCTTCTTTGAAAAATTGTTGTATAAGCCTAATGAAGTGTGGCCTGGGATTCTTCTTTTGAAATTCGGTATGTAAAGTTGACTGAAGTTGGGGCAGTAGCTTTGATTCTTCATATTTATTTTTCGGATTGTCCTCAGTGTGCAGCAGTCAGGGTCAAATATTGTTTCCAGTGGTGTTCCAGATCATCACATCTTACTGTCGTTTTCCCACAATTTTGCTCAACAGTACAGATTGCCAGTTTGAAAGCGCCGGGATTTCATCTGACAAGTATGCGGTCCTCGCTGTCGTAGGTCGATATGAGAGTTATCAGAAGAGATTAAACTTTATCACTGACGACGTAAGAAATAGAGTTCATGTTCCCATTGCTTACTGAAAAAATGGCATAAAAAGCACCATGTCAGTCTGAAATGGACGCAGTCAAACAAACCGTTGACGCACAGTGGTACACAGTAATGCATTGTTCTAATGTTGAACCAACACTGTGGACAACTGTGTGCGCTCCATTACGTTCATGCGGACAAGATAGCTGTCTTTCCGTGCTGTGACCACGCTGCGTAGTATAGTGCTTGCACGTTGCTCGCTACGATCCTCTTAGAACGGATGGGTACTCAAATGCTTCACTTCGTAGAATCAATTTCACAAAATGACAAATCCATGTTTTAGATGACTTCGTTCTGCCACGTTACTCACGTTATTCACAGACTGCTATTGCGACCTTCCACGATGACATTTCAGTAAATGCGCTAAATGCAATCTCAATTTTCTAAGGTCTTGTAATGGTTCAAATGGCTCTGAGCACTATGGGACTTAACATCTGAGGTCATCAGTCCCCTATAACTTAGAACTACTTAAGCCTAACTAACCTAAGGACATCAGACACATCCATGCCCGAGGCAGAATTCGAACCTGCGACCGTAGCGATCGCACGATTCCAAACTGGAGCGCCTAGAACCGCTCGGCCACACCGGCCGGCAAAGATCTTGTAACATGGCATAATTCTGTGGCAGACGTAACGGGCAAACATGTCGCATAATCTCATTATGGAAATAATTTTCACACCGATATATGAATAACGGAATGTTGTCATTTGTAAAATGTTTTGTCATGTTTGCAAGTTGTTGAATATGTATTGTGGAAAAGAGCTCCGAAACGAGCATCCCTTGTTGACGGGCTCCTACTGTAGCCGTAATCGTTCAAGAGAGAACCGGCGTTGTGCGATGTAAAGCGGAGGTTAAGACACTGGACAGTACACGAATGCGGCCTATATCTCCATTCGGCAATCCTATAGTAGGTCTGTTGAGGTTCCTCTACTACCACTTTGCTGAGCAATGCTGCATTGTTTCTTTAGAAAGGGTCACAACCGCTTTCTTTATCCTTGTTCAATATAAGCAATCGAACCTCTAATGTCTTTGAATCAGATAGTACGACAAACTGTAGAGTTTCCACAGTATTCCAAATAGGCGCAAGATATTTATCTTATGCATTTGCAACAGTTTATGAACCAGTAACATAATAACGCAGTAACTGTATAGTCCCACAAATGAGTTACTCAGACTTCCGAACTGGAGCCACCAACTCTAGGCTGTTAGTATCTGCAGTTTACAATGATTACTCCCACACTGCCCCTCATTATTCATTAATATCGCAGAAGTTTGTTAAATGACAGAAAGTCACACGACCTCCGTAGATACAGGCCCAAAGGAGAGAGGAAAAAGAAATCCCAAAAAAGGTATAGCAGAAATTCAACTGGTTAACGCATGATAACAATAAAATAAAAGTAACTGAAGGTTCTGAACGTCTTAAGAATACCCATTTCATAAACAATGTAGAAAGTGCAGGCATTCATAGTGAAGAAATCTGACTTGACTCGTGGCGAAATTCCTAGTCGGCGCGTGAGTGGTACAGGTCTATAAGAGCAGTTCTCACATGTGATCACAGGAGGTTAGAATTCGAGGGAAGTTTTCTCTCACGATGCTGAGGCACTGATAGCACACCACTTCCAAATTACCTATACACTTACTACCTCAAGATTCGAACATGAGTATGCTTCAGGCCTAGCGACACTACAAAAAATCAGGTGGCTTCGAAAAGAAATTCCTTGTCATTGGTTCGAAGCCTTTTATTTCCAACATCCACCGTCCACAGCCATGCCCCCTTGCTCTGTCCATCCTTGAGATAACAGCAGGGAGTCCTATATCTGTAGCCTTATCTGGCAGACATTCTGGTCAGATACAATAAATATTGGTGCTGAAAATAATCTCTTTTCCGATTCAGTCCTACGCAGATAGAGTCGTAAAAGATGACGATGCTAAACAATTGCTTTCCTGTCGTTAGTCGATTGATTCGGCCGCATAGTTAAAAATAGCAACGGCTTGAGAAGTCGGCAGTGATCTTTATTAACGAAATACTGTAAAAGTCGTTTTAGTTAACCACGAAAATTATAAATTCTGGTCGATGAATTCTTATTGTCTCTGGGGATACCTAAACAATACAATGGTATAGTGTAAACACTGGATATTAGGCAGATACCTTGGGGATATCCACAATTGTGAAATAATACGAATATTCCACAATTTTAAGTATCCATGAGCGTTTTATATGCCGTTTCGTCCTTTTATCTCACTACAAATGAGCAATGTACCGAGTGTTACTCCGCTTTCTCTTACTGAAAATTGACACTGTCTGTAGCTGCGTTGATGCCGTAACTGGCTTGCTTTAGCAATGCAATTTACTAAAACAAAAACAATTTTGATGCGAATTACTTTGTCTTACTGAAAATAGCCCTGTAGTGAATTAAGATTATTAAACAATAATAATTTGTGCAACGGAATCTCGCTGTAGCCCTGCTATGGAACCCGTGGACTCGTTCTGCGGTGGCTCATTCCTCGTATTCTGAAAATGGATATATGAAATCATCATCATCATCATCATTTAAGACTGATTATGCCTTTCAGCGTTCAGTCTGGAGCATAGCCCCCTTATAAAATTCCTCCGTGATCCCCTATTCAGTGCCCCTTCTGATGTTAAACCTATTACTTCTAAATCATTCTTAACCGAATCCAGGTACCTTCTCCTTGGTCTGCCCCGACTCCTCCTACCTTCTACTGCTGAACGCATGAGTCTCTTGGGTAACCTTGCTTCTCCCATGGTGCAGCTAATGGGGTGTAACGTACATCAGTATTGTTAACGCAGATCGTCAAAGGCTGAAGACTCACAATCAAATACGTGCCTATGTGTCACTTGATGAAAAATATCAACAGCACATTAACTGATAAATTACTTTAACTGCTGCTAAGGCGTGAAAAAAATAACATAAAAGCGCCGAACAATACAGGAAAGGAGAAAGAGGCTATTTTGTCTACAAAATGGATTCGCATTTTGCAAACATGGATTGACATCAGCTGTTCGTGTCATATGAGTGTCTGTGCCGCATTTGGACTCGAACCTGGATTTCCCGTTTATCGCGAGCGGTCGCCTTAACCACTTTTTTTTGTTGATGTAGCTGAATTTATTTACAGTTATATTAAAAGTATAGCTTTTTGTATCAGAGTACTAAACATAGATTCATTCAAGATCTGCGAACATTATCAAAATGACGTAGAACAAAAATTCCCACAGGAAAGCCCTCGAGGTGAAACAAAACAAAACGACGACCGCATATCAACCAGAGATGCGTAGGTTCATAATGATCGCCATGTCCGAGCAGGGGTGATTCGGGTGCGTCTTCTCGAAAAATATTCCACAGCCCTATTACATGGGTGAAGTTCCACAACAAACACCAAACAAGAATTCACCTCCTCATACCCGGCACAACGCAACTGCGGGGAGTATCCACGAAAATACTAACCAAAAAATTGGAATAATATCGACGATATCTCAAATGGCATATTAAACAGAGTTGACAATCTTGCAGAAACTCCCAAAACTCAAGGGCGCTCTTCTTATCACCTTGAAACAAGTAATGAACTGGCAATCTTTTCATAAAATTCATTGCATTTGTCCTCGTGCATGGTAAAAAGGTCTCATCCAGGACCATAAACGACAGCGGCACAGTAGCATCCCAGATGAAGCACGAAGAAGAAAAGCAAGTGTTTTCCGTATGAATAGCGAAACCTCTGCAGAAGGCCCACACACCAGTCGCTGTTCATCGGTGTCAAGCTTATGAAACTGAGGGCAAAGGGGAAAATCTGCCATATTAAATGCGTTTATGAAGTTTGTTTTCGTGGTCACCCAAAAACTCAAATAACAGTAAGCAACCACTTATTTACATAAAGAAATAAGACATGTCAAAACAAAACTGTAGCAGCCTAAATTCCATTGAAGATGGCTTAAAGTAAAAGGCGTCTGGGAAAAAAAATGCATTGCCGCAAGAACAAGACTTTTTTTATTTACATTGATAATGAGAGATCACGTCGCACAAGCCTCCGTAGAGAGGAGGACGTGGTGAACGGAACGTCGCACTACGGGCCATGCGTCTCAGGATATTCCGGATATGACCCCCAGTCACCATTTCGACTCTCCGAGCATGCCCCCATGCCCGACTCACACTTCAACATGTCACGGATTCCACAACTCCTACGTTTGCACATCTCGTGATTACCGCACAGAGAGAGACAAACTATTTATTTTATCGTCACTGTAGCCCATCCATGCATGGATACTTTATTGATGTTTACGATTTCTACCTGTATACAGTGTCCGCAAATTCACATAACAGGTAATTTGGCAAGATTAAGAATTTTGTTTCTCCCCAAAATTGTTTAACGAGATCAGCAGACACGTGAAACATACTGAGACCACGAACCACCAGGAAACTTTTCAGCGCAACCCACGCGCTTGCCGAGAAGCAGTTTGAACAGAGATTAAGGGGCTGCAAAACAACATGGAAAGTAATCGCGGCATTTACATTCTTCTCCGCTCAAAAGAGACGTAAGTTGAAGGGCGTTTCGCTGCTAGAATTTTTTTTTACCAAACTCCAATACACTTGACAGCTCGTGGCGCATGTTAAACACACGATTGGACCTTTCTTCTCCAACACGGTGGTAAGGATGTTCGTTTCTCACCAAAGTGTGCACCTGCGTTGGGCTTAGCGGAAAATGACGTCACCAGATGACCAAAATTACCGACAAATCGAAATCGAACTCGCGCATGGCCCAGGCTCAAACACTTTCTTTCTTTCAGGATGGACAGTAGAGGCCGTGAGCAGCAACGTGTCGGTATATGTTTCCAGTCATTTTCATTTAACTTTCAATATCAGGATGACCCTGCTTCCACAGCCGTCCATACTTTCGAAAGTGTTGCTGGTGCAGAATTTTGTGCACGAACTGACCTCTCGATTATGTCCCGTAAACGTTCGATGGGTCGTCAAATCATTCGTACAAATTGTCCAGAATGTTCTTCTAACCGATCACGAACAATTGTAGCCGGGCGACATGGCGCATTATCAACCATAAAAATTCCAACGTTCTTTGGGAGCATGAAGTACATGAGTGGTTCAAATAATCTCCAAGTAGACGGACCTAAACATTTCCAATCAATGAGTGGTTCAATTGGGCCAGAGGACTCAGTCCATTCCATACAAACCAGCCCACAACATTATGGAGACGCCACCAGCTTACGCAGTGCTTTGTTGACAAATTGGATCCATGGCTTCATGAGATCTGCGCCACACTCGAACCCCATCAGCAGCTCTTACCAACTGGAAACGGGACTCATTGGACCAGGCCGTGGTTGTCCAGCCATCTAGGCCCCAACAGGCATGGTTACGAGACCAGAAGAGACGCTGCAGGCTCTGGTGTGCCGTTAGCAAAGGCGTTCGCGCTGGTCGTCTGCTGTCATAACCTACTGACGCCAAATTTCACTAACGGATACGTTTGCCATAGGTCCCACATTAATTTCAGCGGTTATTTCACCCAGTGTTGCTTGTCTGTTAGCGCTGACACCTCCACGCACACGGCGTTGCTCTTGATCATTAAGTGAAGGCCGTCGGTTACTGCTTTAACCGTGGTGAGAAGTAATGCCTGAAATTTGGTATCCTCGGAACACTCTCGACACTGTGTACCTCGGCATACTGAATTCGCTAACAGTTTCGTAAATGGAATGCCCCATGCGGTGTACCGTGGGTCTCTATAAGAGAGTAGCGTTCCAAAGGATTGGAAAAGGGCACAGGTCATCCTCGTTTTCAAGAAGGGACGTCGAACAGATGTGCAGAACTATAGACCTATATCTCTAACGTCGATCAGCTGCAGATTTTTTGAACACGTATTATGTTCGAGTATAATGGCTTTTCTGGAGACTAGAAATCTACTCTGTAGGAATCAGCATGGGTTTCGAAAAAGACGATCGTGTGAAATCCAGCTCACGCTATTCGTCCACGAGACTCAGAGAGCCATAGACACGGGTTCCCAGGTAGATGCCGTGTTTCTTGACTTCCGCAAGGCGTTGGATACAGTTCCCCACAGTCGTTTGATGAACAAAGTAAGAGCATATGGACTATCAGACCAATTGTGTGATTGGATTGAAGAGTTCCTAGATAACAGAACGCAGCATCTCATTCTGAATGCAGAGAAGTCTTCCGCAGTAAGAGTGATTTCAGGTTGGCCGCAGGGGAGTATCGTAGGACCGTTGCTATTCGCAATATACATAAATGACCTTGTGGCTAACGCCGGAAGTTCACTGAGGCTTTTTGCGGATGATGCTGTAGTATATCGGGAGGTTGTAACAACAGAAAATTATGCTGAAATGCAGGAAGATCTGCAACGAATTGACGCATGGTGCACTGAATGACAAGTGAATCTCAATGTAGACAAGTGTAATGTGCTGCTAATACATAGAAAGAAAGATCCTTTATCATTTAGCTACAATATAGCAGGTCAGCAACTGGAAGCAGTTAATTCCATAAAGTATCTGGGAGTAGGCATTAGGAGTGATTTAAAATGGGATGACCATATAAAATTAATTGTCGGTAGAGCAGATGCCAGACTGAGATTCATTGGAAGAATACTAAGGAAATGCAATCCGAAAACAAAGTGAATAGGTTACAGTACACTTGTTCGCCCACTGCTTGAATACTGTTCACCGGTGTGGGTTCCTTACTAGATAGGGTTGATAGAAGAGATAGAGAAGATCCAACGGAGAGCAGCGCGCTTCGTTAGGATCATTTAGTAATTGCGAAAGCGTTACGGAGACTATAGATAAAATCCAGTGGAACACTGCAAGAGAGACGCTCAGTAGCTCGGCACGGGCTTTTGTTGAAGTTTCGAGAAGATACCTTGACTGAGGAGTTGTTCGAATGTGTGTGAAATCTTGTGGGACTTAACTGCTAAGGTCAGCAGTCCCTAAGCTTACACACTACTTAACGTAAAGGACAAACACACACACCTATGCCAGAGGGAGGACTCGAACCTCCGCCGGGACCAGCCTCACTGAGGAGTCAAGCAGTTATTGCTCCCTCCTATGTATATCTCGCGAAGAGACCATGAGGATAAAATCAGAGAGATTAGAGCGCACACAGAGGTATGCCGACAATCTTTCTTTCCACGAACAATACGAGATTAGAATAGAAGAGAGAACCGATAGTGGTACTCTAGGTACCCTCCGCCACACACCGTCAGGTGGCGTATGGATGTAGATGTAAATGTAGATGCGTCAAGCTCCAGTTACCATTCCGCGTTGAAAGTCTGTTAATTCCTGTTGTGCGGCCAGAATCACGCCGGAAACCTTTCCACAAATGACGGCTCCGCCAATGCACTGCCCTTTTATGTTTTGTGTACGCGATATTATCGGCAACTGTAAATGTGCATATCGCTATACAATGACTTTTTTCACCTCAGTGTGAATGAGACTTTCAAATGTGTCGTTACAATTGAAAATTTGTGCCGGGTTGGGACTCGAACATTTTCATTTCACTGCTGTGCCAGCACCTCTGGACGGTTTGCGCCCACATCATTTGTCGTTATGACCTGTTCCACATCGATCATTGATTTCATTCAGTTCAAAATGTCGATCGAGTGCTGTATGTCGATCCCCGCGAGGGAGTCGGGTCCGTGCTGGCGATGGAGACGTCTGGCGCAGCCGCAGCGGAGCCTGAGGCGTGAGTCAGCCCGCGGCGTGGTGCGCTGCGGTGCATTTCAATCACTCGCAGCTCAGATAAGCGCCTGCCGCCTCCCCCTGCCCACACCCACCAGCAGGACCGACTGCCGCCGTCCGCACATGAAACATAAGCAGGCGACCCCGGCGGCGGCTGCGGCTGTGGCCGCCACTTCCGCAAATACAAACATTGGTTTCCACTGTATCCCACTTACCTCCCCCTGGGGGTAGCCACATAGTCCATCTCATTTAATTTCATGGCTTGACGGCTCAACAGAAATCAAAACAAGTCTCACAAACCAATATCAACAGCGTCGACAGCCCAGATACTATCAGACGAATCTTGTTCACAAAGTACAGTGAATTCATTTTCCTATCAATCTTACATTACTTATCTAGATGTATTTGCCCTGCGAAGTAAAAAGGACTAGCACGTACTTTGGACTGGAAGGAAATTACACAGTGATTCCACTTTTCTGATACATCGGAGACTGTTTGCATGGATCTTCGATCATTCGACCCTGATACTGTTTGTCTATTTTCTTCCCAGCTTAAATCGCAAAATTTTGGGTGTTGCTTTCAAAACAAGTGTTTGTCGCTGACTTTTGCTTTGTCGCTAAGTTCAAAATTGGCTCTGAGCACTATGGGACTTAACATCTATGGTCATCAGTCCCCTAGAACTTAGAACTACTTAAACCTAACTAACCTAAGGACAGCACACAACACCCAGCCATCACGAGGCAGAGAAAATCCCTGACCCCGCCGGGAATCGAACCCGGGAACCCGGGTGTCGCTAAGTATTAGGAGGGTTTGATAAGTCTGGTAAATTTCCATGAAAGAATGGAACATTTTTGTTACACCTACACGACTGATAAACTTGATTATTTCAAGGATCGTGTAAGGAATTTTAACAATATATAGCTTAAAGTTCATTGTTGGCGACCGTCGGAATTGGTCAGTGTATCGACTGCGATTGAAAATGGAGAACACAGAGTTCTGCGCTGTTATCACATATTTTCATTTGAAAGACTGAAGTGGTGCACTCTTGGATTAATGAATTTAAACATGGTTGGACAAGCACCGAATTCGAAGCGCGCTCTGGCCTCCAATTGAGCTGACTACAAAAGAGAATTGACAAAACCCATACAACACCGACGAATAAAAATTCATTGACAATGTTGGGAGCATCTTAACTGAGCGAGTGCATAAAAACATACATGGAGAATTGGCTATGAAGAAGTGCATCCGGCATACGATTTCAACACAGTTTCTGGCGACGTTTAATCGCAATTCTGAAGATTTTTTGTGCCGATTTGTGGCTCTTGATAAAACTTGGATTCATCATTACACACAAAAGTCAAAATGGCAGTCAAAACAAAGGATAAAGGCTGGTGGTGAAAGTACACCGAAGAAGGCAAAGACCGTTTTGTCAGCTGGTAAGGTGATGACCGCTGTTTTTTGGAATTCCCAAGGAGTAACCCTCATAGATTATTTGAAAAAGAAAAGGCAGGGCCATAACTGGATCCTATTATACTTCATCATTGAATTATTTCATACTTACACTGGCTGAAAAAAAAGACCAAGGTTAGCACACAAAAAAGTTCTCTTTCAGAAGGATATCGCACCATCCCCCACAGCTGCGTTAACAATGCCGAAAGTGCATGAATTAGGATTTGAATTGGTTTCTCATCCTACTTATTCACTAGACTTAGCCCCTAGTGTCTCTTTTCTGTTCCCTAACTTGAAACTTTGGCTTACTGCGAAGGAATTTTCATGAAGAGAGAAAGTGATAGTTGCAGCCAACGAGTATTTTGCAGAGTTTGGTTGGTTCCAATGGCTCTGAGCGCTATGGGACTTAACTTCTGAGGTTATCAGTCCCCTACAACTTAGAACCACTTTAACCTAACTAACCTTAGGACACCACACACATCCATGCCCGAGGCAGGATTCGAACCTGCGACTGCAGCGGTCCTGTGGTTCCAGACTGTAGCGCCTAGAACCGCACGGCCACTCCGGCAGGCCGATTTTGCAGAGTTTGACAGAGCTTACTTTTCCCATGGGATGTAAATACTAGAGGATTGCTGGACTGAGTGTATGTCGCTCGAAGGGGACTATGTCGAGAGAAAAGGTAAGTTGTCTACAATACAAACTTTTTTCTTTGCTTTTTTTTTCCAGACCTATCAAACCAACCTCGTATATTGAACATATACTTGCACAGTTTCGGACCGATTCCTCCAGTTTTAGTCATTTTCTGGTTACTTTCAGTTGAACGCTTGCAGCTATAATTCGAAGAAGTACATGCATGAAAGAAACTGCATAATTTGGAGCAGGTTTAGGTATTATAGTCCTAGGATATTTTATCCTTTTTTTTGTTTTTGCTTTCTTCCCCCGGAAAAGAGAATAACTCGAGCTGCGAAAGGTTATGTTTAGTTCCCTATTTTTCACTAAATACAGCATAGCTCCATCTGTTCGCTACGCTCAGCACTGCTCTCGTTTCCAGATATGCGTTGCGCTAGATTAGGTTATCTTGCTAAGCCCGCCGGATCATAAGGAATGTTATGTTTTCACTTATGTCTACATCTACGTTGGAAGATATTTCAAAATTTTTCCAGCTCCTTAGACATATACTGAGTGTAGGCTATGTACTAATTTGAAATGAAAATCGAGAGCAGACTGCGGTCGTTTCATGTCGTATTTTCCAACTTCCTGTGCCCGTTAGACGGAAGAACAATATGACTTTCCTGTGACTGATAATTATTATATTTGGAACCCTCAAGCAAGAAGATGGGTCAGTAATAATGTACATTTATACATAATATTCAAATTTCACATTACTCTACAGGTTTACCCAGTTCCGCTAACGGTTTGTATCACGTTGCACCACCAATAGCGGTTACTATTCTGCATTCTTACTTTTTTTTACGTGGTCATACAATAGACTGGTGAAAACATTTGTAATTGGTACAGTTACTGAGGCTGGTGTATCTCTGTATCTGTTTTCAGTGTAAGAACTGTGATGAATACTTGTGAAGTGTATTGTTGTGTTTGTCATGATCAGAGTAAAGGAACAGAGTAAAATCCGGTGCCAGCCAATACCCTATCTTTGTTGAGTAGTATTATGGGGCATGCGTTCTACTTAACGTCCCCGTCTGAATTACGTGTCACTGCAAATAGTGTCAGATGTCTTCAGTTGATGAATCACGCCAGAAAGGTATGAAACATAACGCAGAACATTAGCATAAAGTTGTGGGATCGAGAACTTGATATCAATTTTTGGCCAAATGCTGACGATGAAAAAATTATTCTATTTACAGAAACTGAAAACTTTCTCTGATTCACAGGAGTGTGCTTGACATCGCCTACAGAGCAGGTACTTCATTAGCTGTCTGGTTATACACATAAAATCATCACAGACATTACTGTGATTGTTCCATTTAGCAGCAATGCGGTCTATTATTTTATATTTTTCATTCAACATCACAGAAACAGTACGTCTCTAAACATGAGCCTAAGTTCAAACATTTATAACTGAGAAGTGTGTTCTCGTGGTAGAAGCTGTAAGTGGATTAGAAACTCGTTATGTACATAGTGAATCACACTAGAGTATATGAAGGACAACATTTAGGGACGTTATTTTCAATAAAAGTTTTTTTCTATTCGCTCTTTCTTCATCCTTATTGTCTGTTTCGAAATGTATGATTTAAGTACTTTAACGGAAAGGTTAAATCTCTACGTTAAAATAATACACTGGACATGAAGCAGTGGAAATAAACACTACATTGCTTTATTGACAGGATTGTGTTGCAGGATATGTGTTCCTGCCACCTGTGAACGACTCAGACAGTTATACCAAGCCCTATTGTGTAACGTGCAATACTAGTTACGGTGCAATATCAGTTTTCAAGTACACACAAAGTTACGAAATCGTAAGGCATGTTAAGAACCAGAAAAAAAACCAGAAGAAGTCCTGGAGATAACGGTTTCCAATTTGACTCACACCAGTTGAAGAGAAAAGCCGATCTCTTATAATAGTAGCAGCACTTCGTTGTATTATTTTTCAATGTTTCCCTTCAGACTAACTGGAGGCGTATGTTAAACACAGCAGCAATAGTGAAAAATTTGTGAGAACTGTGGGTCTCCGTCCATCCACTCAGATTTAGACTTTTCATTGTTTCCCTAAATCGCTTAAGGCGAATGCTGGGTTGGTTAAGGCTTTTTTCGTTGCTCATATTTTCCAGATCCGACTTTGCCGACCGAAGTGTCCAAGTGGTTCTAGGCGCTACAGTCTGGAACCGCGTGACCGTTACGGTCGCAGGTTCGGATCCTGCCTCGGGCATGGATGTGTGTGATGTCCCTAGGTTAGTTAGGTTTAAGTAGTTCTAAGTTCTAGGGGACTGATGACCTCAGAAGTTAAGTCCCATAGTGCTCAGAGCCATTTTGAACCAGATCCGACTTTGTACTCCGTCCCCAATGACTTCGTCGTCGGTGGAATATTAAACACCAATCTTTTGATCGTATTGAAAAAGCACCTGAGAACTTTAGATTTGCCTGTTACTTTCACTGCAAACAGCAATCGGCGTGACCGACTTGTTACGGTCGTTGACTGACTTTCGTGATGATTACGGTTGCATCCCCATTTGGTGAAACAGATTTAAGCTGTCCCTAAATATTTTTCTACGGATGAGAGGACACATTCAGTTCTCTTTCCCACCTTTCTCCAGTCCGAACTTATGCACTGTCCCTAAAGAATGGCCTCGTCGCTGGGACATTAAACCTAATCCGTATAACCATTTTTTTGTATTGCTTTGTAACGTTATATCAACATGTTTAATCTATGTGACAGAGTCAGTAAGTTGACTGTAATACTGTAACGGATACTATAACATTTTCTGCCTTTAGGTCCTTTGCCCACATTCGAATTCAACTAACATTCAGTACATCAAGTGGAAACTTTTCCTGACAATAATCCAGGTTGATACTGTCCGGTAGACAGGAACACCTTTCGAGCATCGTAAAAAGATACTCCTCATTATTTCAGATAAATTGTTTATGTATACTGAACACATTAACGACACTATGAAGGACATGGATTTTTAAAATGGTATCCAGCTACGATTTCATCAACACACGTAAATTTAAGAGAAATGTAACTTATAAAAGGCATTAATTCCAACTGTATGCATGTAAACGCATACCGGGATTCCGCCGTGAAGTAGCACTCTACATATTTTCCGCTGTTCGGTTGGTTCTCAACATCGGGATTATTTATTCGGATGTCCAATTTGTCAAACACTTTACCGTTCGCAAAGTTCAACTGTAAGTAGGCTGTTTAGTTTTTTTTATTGGTAACGCCACGTAGCGCTCTGTATGAAAATCACTGGCTGTGCCGTGTGCAGCCTGTGGCTGGTTTGCATAGTTGTCTGCCATTGTAGTGTTGGGCGGCTGGATGCTAACAGCGCGTAGCGTTGCGCAGTTGGAGGTGAGCCGCCAGCAGTGGTGGACGTGGGGAGAGAGATGGCGGAGTTTTGAAATTTGTAAGACTAGATGTCATGAACTGCTATATATATTATGACTATTAAGGTAAATACATTGTTTGTTCTCTATTAAAATCTTTCATTCGCTAACTATACCTATCAGTAGTTAGTGCCTTCAGTAGTTTGAATCTTTTATTTAGTTGGCAATAGTGGTGCTCGCTGTATTGCAGTAGTTCGAGTAACGAAGATTTTTGGTGAGGTTAGTGATTTGTGAAAGGTATAGGTTAATGTTAGTCAGGGCCATTCTTTTGTAGGGATTATTGAAAGTCAGATTGCGTTGGGCTAAAAATATTGTGTGTCAGTTTAAGCACAGTCGTGTATAATTGTTCGAAGAGGACGTTTCACAACTTTTCATCTTTCGCTGTCTTCTGTTTGGAAACAAACTGATCGACGAGTAACTGAAGGGAAAATTTTGTGTATCTCAACGATTTGCGTGGGATCTGAACTTCCCAAATTCTCCGAACTTTCTTATCGTATGCTATCGTTATGAAAGGAGACGCACTTCACGCATAAATCTTCTTGCACATGCTCAAGTTAAATCTTAAATCTAGCTCCCAGAAGTCTGCAGTCTTTGCACTTTCAGAACGGTTCCATAAAATGCCTTTGATCACTTGAAGATTTCATTAATTATTTTAGTATACCATGTATTTATTTAGTCTGTGATGAGCAGCGAGTCTCATCTGCATAACATTTATCTTATCCTCCTCATATTCGACCTAAAACCATTCGGTTCGTGTAGCAAGTAGGGATACTGCTGACAGCATATGTTTCACTACACGTCGAGTAGCGCCAATATTGCAAGCTAAATAAAAGATTCTAAATACTGAAGGCACTAACTACTGATAGGCATAGTTAGCAAATGAAAGATTTTGATAAAGAACAAACAATGTATTTACCTTAATAGTGTTCATAAAAATGCAACAAATGAAGCAGGTAAAAAGGAATACAAAAGCCTCAAAAATGAGATCGACAGGAAGTGCAAAATGGCTAAGCAGGGATGGCTAGAGGACAAATGTAAGGATGTAGAGGCTTATCTCACTAGGGCTAAGATAGATACTGCCTACAGGAAAATTAAAGAGACCTTTGGAGATAAGAGAACCACTTGTATGGACATCAAGAGCTCAGATGGAAACCCAGTTCTAAGCAAAGAAGGGAAAGCAGAAAGGTGGAAGGAGTATATAAGGGTCTATACAAGGACAATGTACTTGAGGACAATGTTATGGAAATGGAAGAGGATGTAGGTGAAGATGAAATGGGAGATACGACACTGCGTGAAGAGTTTGACAGAGCACTGAAAGACCTGAGTCGAAACAAGGTCCCGGGAGTAGACAACATTCCATTGGAACTACTGACAGCCTTGGGAGAGCCAGTCCTAACAAAACTCTACCATCTGGTGAGCAACATATATGAGACAGGCGAAATTCCCTCAGACTTCAAGAAGAATATAATAATTCCAATCCCAAAGAAAGCAGGTGTTGACAGATGTGAAAATTACCGAACTATCAGTTTAATAAACCACAGCTGCAAAATACTAACGCGAATTCCTTACAGACGAATGGAAAAACTAGTAGAAGCCGACCTCGGGGAAGATCAGTTTGGATTCCGCAATGTTGGAACACGTGAGGCAATACTGACCTTACGACTTATCGTAGAAGAAAGATTAAGGAAAGGCAAACCTACGTTTCTAGCATTTGTAGACTTAGAGAAAGCTTTTGACAATGTTGACTGGAATACTCTCTTTCAAATTCTGAAGGTGGCAGGGGTAAAATACAAGGAGCGAAAGGCTATTTACAATTTGTACAGAAACCAGATGGCAGTTATAAGAGTCGAGGGACATGAAAGGGAATCAATGGCTGGGAAGGGAGTAAGACAGGGTTGTAGCCTCTCCCCGATGTTATTCAATCTGTATATTGAGCAAGCAGTAAAGGGAACAAAAGAAAAATTCGGAGTAGGTATTAGAATCCATGGAGAAGAAATAAAAACTTTGAGGTTCGCCGATGACATTGTAATTCTGTCAGAGACAGCAAAGGACTTGGAAGAGCAGTTGAATGGAATGGACAGTGTCTTGAGAGGAGTATATAAGATGAACATCAACAAAAGCAAAACAAGGATAATGGAATGTAGTCGAATTAAGTCGGGTGATGCTGAGGGAATTAGATTAGGAAATGAGACACTTAAAGTAGTAAAGGAGTTTTGCTATTTGCGGAGCAAAATAACTGATGATGGTCGAAATAGAGAGGACATAAAATGTAGACTGGCAGTCTGAAGAAGAGAAATTTGTTAACATGGAGTATAGATTTAATTGTCAGGAAGTCTTTTCTGAAAGTATTTGTATGGAGCGTAGCCGTGTATGGAAGTGAAACATGGACGATAAATAGTTTGGACAAGAAGAGAATAGAAGCTTTCGAAATGTGGTGCTACAGAAGAATGCTGAAGATTAGATGGGTAGATCACATAACTAACGAGGAGGTATTGAATAGGATTGGGGAGAAGAGAAGTTTGTGGCACAACTTGACGAGAAGAAGGGATCGGTTGGTAGGACATGTTCTGAGGCATCAAGGGATTACCAATTTAGTATTGGAGGGCAGCGTGGAGGGTAAAAATCGTAGAGGGAGACCAAGAGATCAATACACTAAGCAGATTCAGAAGGACGTTGGTTGCAGTAGATACTGGGAGATGAAGAAGCTTGCACAGGATAGAGTAGCATGGAGAGCTGCATCAATCCAGTCTCAGGACTGAAGACAACCACAACAGTGTTAAAAAGTCATATTAATTCGTGACAGTCATTTTTACAAATTTCCGTTCTCTGGCGGACACACGTCCAGATCGTCCGTTTATAGCAACCTCTCAAACCTCGGGCATCTCTCTCTCCACATCCACAACTGCTGGCTGCTCAGCTGCAACTGCCCAACGCTACGCTCTGTTCACATCCAACTGCCCAACACTGCACAGGCGAATATTACAACAATGAGTCAAACCATAGCGCTGGATTAGCCAAGCGGTCTCAGGCGCTGCAGTCATGGACTGTGCTGCTGGTCCCGGCGGAGGTTCAAGTCCTCCCTCGGGCATGGGATTGTGTGTTTGTCCTTAGGATAATTTAGGTTAAGTAGTGTGTAAGCTTAGGGACTGATGACCTTAGCAGTTAAGACCCATAAGATTTCACACACATCTGTACATTTGAATGAGTCCAACCAGCCACAGACTGCACACAGCACAATCAGTGATTTTCATACAGAGTGCTACGTGGCGTTACCAACATAAAAACCTAAACATCCTACTTACAACACCAACAGACGAGCTTCGCGCGTCTGTGCCTCAGATTTCGTCCGAGACGCACACTGTGACTATCTCCATGAAGAATCACGCGCTGTTAGAAGAGCCTTTTTTACAAAAAACGGTGACTGAACGCCAGTACCCCTGTAGAAGTTCCGCGTACTCAGGGGTACGAAAAAAGGTGTTGGTCAAATGTCTGCTAAGAGCCCGGAGAAAAAACTTACAAAAATCGAAAAGATAGTTTTTTTAAGTACAATATGTCAGCGGGAGGGACGTCTGTGGAAAATGCGGCCACAGCATTTCAGGAGGGGCTGAACGATGGTGTGCACACATGCAGTGCAAGGAGAATTGACCGAAAGTTGGGCATGCTTGCGAGCACGGCGCACAAAATCCTACGAAACATTATGCATTGCTAACGATACAAAATTGCCCACGTTCAGAAGTTGCTAACTGCTGACCTGCCAGCAAGCAAATTTGTTGCTCGCATGGAACTGGACAATGCACGGCCATGGAACATTCTGTGGACAGACGAAGCCCATTTCCATCTCCAAGGACATGTCAATACGCAGAATTGCAGAATATGGTTAACGGAAAATCCGCAAGCACATTAACCAGTATCACTTCATTCTGCAAAGGTGACTGATGCGAGTTGACGGCATCGTCTATCATATCGGCATTTTGAGGGGATGAGTCCTGCGGGTCCTGTTACCTATACCCTCACTGGTAAACATGCAAACGTCATTGCAATACTTCAAAAAAGTATATGTGTGGGTAGGATCATTTTTATACAAGCAGGCGCTCATCCGTACATTGAACAGCCAGTGTCCCCAGGACAATTAAAAACCGATTTTTCCCATCCGATGTGGTACGACCTTGCACTGGTGGATGACCTTACCTAACTAACAGTACCACAACTGTTGACCACCGAAGTCGTGCAGTCAGTCATGTTGAACAGTACGAATGGTGTAACGTGCAACTCAAACCGTAATTCGATGTCATTCAGAGCAGTTGTTCTCTTTCTACAGCTTTGTGAAACTGGAATTTAATTACTATACTATAATAGCTAATAATGGCTAATTGAGTAGCAAAACTCGGCGCCCGTGTTAGAAGACTTCTAAAGGAACGTTTCCACATTTGATGCTTTCAGAATTCAAAGCCTACGCTCACAGAAGTCTGCAGAAGGGTGACGTTTACTCTCCAGTTATAAATACACGTTGCACACTTCCTGCTGCACATTAAAACTGTGTTCTGCGTTTCTTACTGTGGGTGTCAGGATGCACATAGTTGCTGCAGCCGCTTCGGCAGCTGACAACCTACACCACAGTGGCCGTCATTTCCATAACGTCTCCATTACCGCAGCCGCTGTCGTTACACCGGTACGGCGTTATTTGAATGAAGACATTTAGCTGTACTAAATATTTCCACTACCAACCAAATTGTGACATTAATATTCATTTAAACGTCTCAATATAGCAGATTCTCCAAAACGATCAAATTATTGTTGTTTACGAGCATTTTAACCAAAATTATTTACACAAAAATGAAGAAACTGATCGCAGTCGTCACATAGTATTATTCTTCTTAAGAGGAAAAGGCTCATTTCATATCGATTTGTCAAGTGTTTCCTGCTTATTCTTTAAAACCCTCAATTATAGAACAAAAGATGTCATTAACAATCCTGTTGAAATAATGGATTATTCTTTTTTTCTTTCTATTCAACGTCTCGCTGGCAATCGGATATTAGGAGGAGACCGTCGGCAGTATTTTACCTGAACAGAGGAAGAAGGCAGCAATTACCGCAGTGAGAAATAATGCCATCACTCACTGGAAACACTGTTAAAACTAAGAACGTCCCCGCGTCTGTCTGCGTTAATAGGTTTCTCTACATAATCGTTCAGGATTCGTCAGATTTCCATACAAAATTGAAGAGTGCATAAAACTTAGTTATTATTACGATAAACAGCTCCTGCTTTTTTTGTTATAAACTGTGTCCCTTCTAGTCTAAAAATAAATGTAGCGTAAAAGTCACTTAAATTATTTTGCAGAAATGCTAAATCATTTCACAACTCAGAGCAATTGTGAACAGTTTCAAGTTTTTCATATGGCCATTTCTTGTCGGGCAGCTGCATTCGTAGTTACCCACTTTCTTCGTGTACAAAATTGTAACCAAATTTGCCTCTACGGTCAGGGCTTATTTACACAAATACAAAAAAAAGTTGATTATGTTCTCTCTCTCTCTCTTTCTCTCTAACACACACACACACACACACACACACACACACACACACACACACATACACACAAATAAGCCCAAGAGCCTAACAGCTAAAAATTGGATAGAATCTAATGGGCAGTAGAAATACCACATGAAGCTATTACTAGGACAGCATATGGATGAAGCTCATTAAAAGTCGTCTTTCAAGCAGGTGGAAGAGTTTCAGAGGGAAACAGTTTAGCTCGGTGAAAACTATTACTGAAAAATCATCTAGTATTCACTCCTTTCGCATTTACATGAAATCTTAAAAACTGAAAGTTAATGCGGTTGTCTTAAAAAAAAAGAGACGGAGGTACTAGAGTATACAGGGAAAATAAAAATGACCTGGAGAACAGAGTTCCAAGATACAAACAAACACGGCAGAGAAAAGGAAATACAATACTAACCTATTTCAGACATTGGATGTGAACACCATTCATCTCTTGGCACTTCTGGGCCATGGTCAGCAAGGTGCCGAAGGCGGGTCGAAGCTGGACTGCTGGAATTGCTGCAGTCTCATCCATAATGTTCTGCTGCAGCTCTTCGCCATGAAAGACCATGAAGGGTTGTTGTGATACACCTTAGACTTGAGGACTCCCCGCCCAAACCAGTCGAACTCTGACAGATCAGGTGACCTGAGTGACCAGCTAGGGCCACGAGCAGACTGACCTCTGCTAACAACGCTGTCTGCGTGAAGATTGTATAAATGCGCTCCAAGGTTCGGCCGAATGTGTGGGCACTTGCTCCATCTAGTTGCAAGTAACTGCAGGCCTTTTTCTCCTCTGTTAATTCTGCCACAGATAGTTTCAAACTGTTGGCAACGTAACGCGACGAAGTCAGCGTGTATGAAAGAAGATAGCCGGCCGGGGTGGCCGAGCGGTTCTAGGCACTACATTCTGGAACCACGCGACCGCTACGGTTGCAGGTTCGAATCCTGCCACGGGCATGGATGTGTGTGATTTCCTTACATTAGTTAGGTTTAAGTAGTTCTAAGTTCTGGGGGACTGATGACCTCAGAAGTTGAGTCCCACAGTGCTCAGAGCCATTTCAACCATTTAGGCGCAGGCCGACAGGGATACTGTACCACAAAAGCACTCACGGTTCTCACTGTCAACCAGTTACTTGAATTACCTGAACCTATAAATCTGTTAAATAAATATTCACAGATGTAGAACACTCACGACATGAAAGAAGTGATTAAAATCACAAACAGGAGATAACAGTGAGTACCTCCAACGGAAACCACAAAACTTACATACCAAATCTCAGTGCACCTCTAAATTCAAACTCCTTTCTTCTGATAGCTAAAATTACCTCACAATCTTCTCTACCTACCAGTTGGCTTTTAGCATAATGAAGACTGCTCCTACTGGTGGAATACGCAAGTTCCATAGCGTTCAGAGCCATTTTTGAAAGAAGATAGGCCCAATAATATGGCGTGCAGACACTGCACACCAAACCCAAATCTTCTAACCATGCAATGGTGTTTTGTGGAAGCTATGTGGATTCTCCGCTGTCCAGAACCTATGATTCTGTGAGTTGTCATAACCACTCAGGTGAAACCAGGTTTCATCAGACATAAAAACCAGATCCACGTCCAAGCCATTCATTGTTATCTCAGTGAACAGCCGTTCACAAAACTAGAGGCGGTGAGGAGCATCTGCTAGTTTTAGTGCATGAAGAACACACACTCGGTAGGGATGCATGTGCAGGTCCAGGTGGAGCATTGGTCCCCATGATCGACGTGATATGCCGGTCTCTTGCGACAGTACTCGGGTTGATTTGGTAGGACTTTGAAGAATTTTCTGGTGAGCTGCAGCCACATTTTTTGGCGTGGGGACACGTTTAGGAATGTTTTTTGACTTGTTCAAGACGGATCCTGTCTGACGCAATTTACGGAAGAAGCGTTGAATGGCACTCTTTGCTCACACTTTGACACCATTAAACTTTTCAGCAAACAACTGATCACGCCGTTTCCATGCTTTTGTTGCCACGTAACTTTCGATAGTAAATGCCCGCTGCTCGATTGTGGGTAGAATCGCCCCCTTAGTACTGCTCCACTTACACTGACACAGTCTGCACCACGCTCTGAACCGGCGAAAATCACGTGGCGTGCTAATACGTGGTTTTCCCGTCACGGGATGTCGTTGTATGCGTACATTCACGTCCAATCATATCCACTCGTCCAGGCCACTTACATTTGCTCGACCCTGTATTATACAGAAACTATGCTTGGTTTCGCTATGCTTTCTGTAACTTATCTCGAATTTTTCCAGAAACAGTGAAAACCGTTTTGAGATCCTGGCACGCTAATGTATATGATTAAAAAAAGGCAGCATGTTACGTAGTGTCCTTTTGTCATCCGCGACGACGTTTAGTTTTTGCAGTTAAAGTCAGTGCATTTTGTACTTGTTGCATTTCGTATAACACAAGATGTTACGGAAATTTTAACACTGGATGAAAATTGAAGTACACAACTGCCGTATGATCATGTGACACCGATGTCATGTCGCCCACCAAGATATCAGGCATATTTATTTAATTTTACATAGTCTGTTTTAGTGCTTAGCTGTTTGTGTTTGTTAGTGAGAAACAGACAAATATGCTAGGCAAAGCTTTTCAGTTAATTTATTCATTAGTTATATGTCGATGGAAGTTGCTGAAACCTTGGCGTAAAGCCGTGGATCGATACTTCTAAAAGAAACGACTAGCAGAAAGATTTACGAGGGGTAGAAATGAAGCCAAAATTATCACCCTTAATAAAACACAAAACTTGATGTTATTAGTCCTTCTCTACTTATTCGCCAACGAATGAGACAAATTTTCCCATCGATGACTTGGCGGAGACGTTGGTTGAAAAAGTCTGCGTGTGGGCTGTTTAGAAAACGTTCCACCTCGAAAATTATATCGTTGACTTTTTGAAAATGCCTGCCACGCAATTTTTTCTTCATAAGAGGAGAGAGAAGGAAGTAAGTACTGCTTGCCATTTCTGGAGAGCAAAAGGGAGGGGGCTGCTGGTTATGTAAAATCTGAACACCCTAAGAAGCAAATGTGTGACTGTGTCTCGTGCAGAATGAGATGGGGTAATGTCATTGAGGAAAACTCCCCTGTCGGACAGCCTCCCACGACGCAGCCTCATGTAACTTCGTCTGGGGTTTCACGCGCTTCTGACGGTTTACCCCCTACGTTAACACCACACTATGACAGTCCAGAAAAACACTCGGCTTCCTCAACAATGACTCGGTTTCACTCTTTTAAGCAATGTGAATCAATAAGTTTCTCTGTTTGCTTTATTCCTTGCGTCATTATAATGCATCCACCACTCGTCTGTGGTGATAATCCAGCTAAGGAAGTCATTTGGACTGTCGAGATACAGCTTCAACTTTTTTGAAGTTACCTCTGTTTGAAGATGTTTTAGATTATTGTGAATGCTAGAGGTCGTTCGGATGTGGTTGTTATTACTGTGCGAAAACATGATAGTGGGCCTCGTCTTTGACATGTGTCCGCGTACCTCTGCATTGTACGGAATGCTTTTATTATCCACTCATTTATATAAGGCGTGCAAATAAGAATCAAGTGTAATGTAAGAGTAAGGTTACATTAGTAAATGGCTGACAATCTCTAGTACTGTGGTTTGTCATATTCCTCGATGTCGATTAAATGTTCTCATTAAATGGGCCTTTTATTATGAATTTACATTCGTTACATGAAAATTTCTGGAAAAAGGTCACATAATATAAGCAGTCAAGAACTCCATCTGCAAAATGGAGTACAAGATGTTGAAAACTGATCTGTGACTGAGATTTTCACCTTCCTCCCCCCCCCCCCCCCCCCCCCCCCCCTCAGCGCCTCCACCCGTTTGGTCCCGATACTGATACATACATATCAGAAAAAGGTTTGCGTCACCTCGGTTCCTAGAGTTCCGGAACCTGTACAGAAAGTTGGAATGTAGATCAACTTAAACATCATTTCCGCTCTTTTTATTGCTCATGAATACCACACATTGCATGTTGTACCGCTATACAGCGAGACCTTCATAGGTGATAGTCCAGATTGCTGTACACACCGATACCTCTAATACCGAACAGCACGTCCTCTTGCTTTGATGCATCCCTGTATTCGTCGTGGCACACTATCCACAAGTTCGTCATGGGACTGCTGGTCCGGATTGTCCCACTCCTCAACGGCGGTTCGGCGTGGATTCCTCAAAGTGGCGGTGGGTCACGTCGTCCATAAACAGTCCTTTTTAATCTACCTCAGACATGTTCAATAGGCTTCATGTTTGGAGAACATGCTGGCCACTCTAGTCGAGCGATGTTGTATCCTGAAGGAAGTCATTCAGAAGATGTGCACGATGGGGGCGCGAATTGTCGTCCTAGTAGACGAATCCCTCGCCAATATGCCACCGATATGGTTGCACTTTGGTCGGAGGCTGGCATTCACGTATCGCACAGCCGTTACGGTGCTTTCCGTGACCACCAGCAGCGTACGTGAGCCCCACATTATGCCACCCCAAAATAGCAGGGAACCTCCACCCTGCTGCACTCACTGGACAGTTCGTCTAAGGCGTTCAGCCTGAACGGGTTGCCTCCAAGCACGTCTCCGACGATTGTCTGTTTGAAGGAATATGCGACACTCATCGGTGAAAAGAACGTGATGCCAATCGCGAGCGGTCCATTCGGTATGTTGTTGGGTCCATGTCTACCGCGCAGCATGTCGTGGTTGCAAAGATGGGCCTCGCCATGGACGTCGGTAGTGAATCTGCTCATCATGCAGCTTATTGCGCACAGTTTGAGTCATAACACGATGTCCTGTGACTGCACGAAAGCATTATTCAACAAGGTGTCGTTGCTGTCAGTCCTCCGAACCATAATCCTTGGATAGCGGTCATATACTGCAGTAGTAGCCCTTGGGAGGCCTCAGCGAGGCATGTCATCGCCAGTTCCTCTGTATCTCCTGCATGTCCGAAATACATCTCTTTGATTCACTCGAGGCGCCTGGACACTTCTCTTGTTGAGAGCTCTTCCTGGCACAAAGTAACAATGCCGATGTGATCGCCCCGCGGTATTGACCGTCTAGGCATGGTTAACAACAGCCAACACGAGCCGTGTACTTCCTTCCTGGTGGAATGACTGGAACTGATCGGCTGTCAGACCCCCTCCGTCTAATAGGCGCTGCTCATGCATGGTTGTTAACATCTTTAGCCGGGTTTAGTGACATCTGTGATCAATCAAAAGGACTATGTCTGTAATAAAATATGCACAGTCAATGTCTATCTTCAGGAGTTCTGGGAACCGGGGTGACGCAAAACTTTTTTTGATTTGTTTATATTCTTTGACCAACAGACCTCTAGTTCGCTATTTCTGGTTCTACAGAGAGGGATCGTCATCAATTTCGTTCTTCATCATTCAGGTTTGTTTCACGTCACTGAAAGTGTCTGTGCCACGTGAAACAATGTTTCTTATGATGGTCCATCGTTGCCGTACATTTACGTTTAACTTCACTGATGGTTCATCACTTAGATAACTAACTGGAGCTTTCTGCAATACATTTTTACACGTTTTACAAAAGATTATTTTATGCATCACAATATACACTTAGGATATTGACACTGAACATAAACTTAAAATGACTCTACTGAAAACTGGGTGAATGTAACTTAAAATTATTTCATTACGGAGGGAAGAAAAGGAGGAAGGTAGGGTAGTACCAGCAGCGTCACTCCAGTTGTGAGGGCCTTGTTGGTACACTTCACGCCGCTTGCCATCTGTGGCATGTTGATTTCCAGTCCTAGTAACTGACTATGCGGAAACACCTCCAAATTAACGTGGAGTCGCTGCCTTCAGTCCATCTTCCATGCTGTTCTGTGGTTGTTGTGGTCTTCAGTACTGAGACTGGTTTGATGCAGCTCTCCATGCTACTCTATCCTGTGCAAGCTTCTTCATCTCCCAGTACCTACTGCAACCTACATCCTTCTGAATCTGCTTACTGTATTCATCTCTTGGTCTCCCTCTACGATTTTTACTCTCCACGCTGCCCTCCAATAGTAAATTGGTGATCCCTTGATGCCTCAGAATATGTCCTACCAAACGATCCCTTCTTCTCGTCAAGTTGTGCCACAAACTTCTCTTCTCCCCAATCCTATTCAATACTTCCTCATTAGTTATGTGATCCACCCATCTAATCTTCAGCATTCTTATGTAGTACCACATTTCAAAAGCCTCTATTCTCTTATTGTCCAAACTATTTATTGTCCATGTTTCACTTCCATACATGGCTACACTCCATACAAATACTTTCAGAAACGACTTCCTGATATTTAAATCTGTACTCGATGTTAACAAATTTCTCTTCTTCAGAAACGCTTTCCTTGCCATTGCCAGTCTACAATTTATATCCTATCTACTTCGACCATCATCAGCTATTTTGCTCTACAAACAGCAAAACTCCTTTACTGCTTTAAGTGTCTCATTTCCTGATATAATTCCCTCAGCGTCACCCGACTTAATTCGACTACATTTCATTACCCTCGTTTTGTTTTTGCTGATGATCATCTTATATCCTCCTTTCAATACACTGTCCATTACGTTCAACTGCTCTTCCAAGTCCTTTGCTGTCTCTGACAGAATTACAATGTCATCGGCGAACCTCAAAGTTTTTATTTCTTCTCCATGGATTTTAATTCCTACTCCGAATTTTTCTCATTTTTCCTTTACTGCTTGCTCAATATACAGATTGAATAACATCGTTGAGAGGCTACCACCCTGTCTCACTCCCTTCCCAACCACTGCTTCCCTTTCATACCCCTCGACTCTTATAACTGCCATCTGGTTTCTGTACAAATTGTAAACAGTCTTTCGCTCTCTGTATTTTACCCCTGCTACCTCCAAAATTTGAAAGAGAGTATGCCAGTCAACATTGTCAAAAGCTTTCTCTAAGTCGACAAATGCTAGAAACGTGTGTTTGCCTTTTCTTAATCTAGCTTCTAAGATAAGTTGTATGGTCAGTATTGCCGCACGTGTTCCAATATTTCTACGGAATCCAAATTAATCTTCCCCGAGGTCAGCTTTTACCAGTTTTTCCATTTGTCTGTAAAGAATTCACGTTAGTATTTTGCAGCCGTGACTTATTAAACTGATAGTTCGGTAATTTTCATATCTGTCAACACCTGCTGTTTAGGGATTGGCCATCTGAATAGTTACTTGTATCTCATCATATATTTCATCAATCTCTTCATTATCTGCGTCTCTAGTTGGCATGTAAACTTGTATTACTTTGTAGGCGTGGGTTTTGTGTCTATATTGGTCATGATAATTCATCACTATGCTGTTCGTAATAGCTTACTCGCGTTCTTACTTTCCTATTCATTTTTAAACCCACTCCTGCATTAGCCCTAACTTACTTTGTATTTATAGCCCTATATTCACCCGTTGTATTTATAGCCTTATATTCACCTGGCCTGTTCCTCCTGCCACCGAACTTCACTAATTCCCAATATATCTAACATCAACCTATCCAGTTCCCTTTTAAAATTTTCTAATCTACCTGTCCGATTAAGAGATCTAATAGTCCACGCTCCGATCAAAGTAATGCCAGTTTTGTTCCTCCTGATGTCGATATCCTCCTGGGTAGTCCCCGCCCGGATACCCGGATGGGGGACTATTTTACCACCGGAATATTTTACCCAAGAAGACGAAATCATCATTTAACCATTCAGTAGAGTTGCACGTCCTCGGGAAAAATTACGGTTGTAATTGCTTCCAGCCGTTCGCAGAAGCAAACCGGCAAGGCCTTTTTGGTTGATGTTACAATGCCAGATCAGTCTATCACTCAGACTGTTGCTTCTGCAACTACTGAAAAGTCTGCTGCCCCTCTTCGGGAACCACACGTTTGTCTAGCCTTTCAATAGGTACCACTCCGCTGTGGTTAGCACCTACGGTGTCCGACCCCGGTAGCTGAGTGGTCAGCGCGACAGAATGTCAATCCTAAGGGCCCTGGTTCGATTCCAGGTTGGGTCGGAGATTTTCTCCTCACAGGGACTGGGTGTTGTCCTAATCATCATCATTTCATCCCCATCGTCGCGCAAGTCTCCGAAGTGGTGTCAAATTGAAAGGCTTGCACGCGGCGAACGGTCTGCCCGATGGGAGGCCCTAGCCACACGACATTTCATTTCAGCACCTACGGTACGGCTATCTGTGTCGTTGAGGCAAGCAACGACACCACCGACGGCATTGTTCATCTCATGGAGCGGGGGGGGGGGGGGGGGGGGGTGTCTACCACTATCACTGCGAAATTCATCCTAACGTAGCGACTGTATAAAGATAAGGAGGAAAGAAAATTTGGATGGTCGGATCCTCCCATACTTGGGTGATGTAACATTCGTAGTACCAACAAAATGCGCCGACTGAAGTTGGGTCTTCCCTTGTGATAATGTAACGGCCAGCAGCGGCGCTCGGCGTAGAAGCGTGTAGCGGAAGACAGTGTTGCGGTGCCAGTGGACCGTCGTCAGGAAGGAGGAAACAAGTGTGCGGAGAGGCGGACGCCGGGTACAGGATGTCGCCGATGATTGCGGACGGGCGTGTCCGTGCCGGGCCCGGCGGAGATTAGCAATGGAAATGTAATTACTCGGGCTGTTATTGTGCCGGCGGCAGATAAGCCGCGGGGCGGGCTGGGAGTGGCTCTCGGCTGGCGCTGTCCCTCTTATTGGCGCTGGCGGCCGTGTCGGGGTGACACCGGCGTCTCGCTACAGCGCCTGTCGCGCGTGTCGCCGCCGCCGCCGCCGCCGCCGCCCCGACTCTCGCTCTGCCCTATCGATTTCTGTTACTTAGCAACCGCCACAGCGCCACTCAGCGCTCCGCAACCGCTCGCAATCTGTTACGCGTTTTATTCTACTCGCTCATCCCATCCAAACAGACGGGACGTACAACACAATTTTCATACGAATCGAATTTCCTGGCAGCTACATCTATACTCCGCCAGCAACCTTATAATGCGTGGTGGAGGGTTCTTTGTGTACCGGTGTCACTTCCCTCTCCGCGGCTCTCCCCGTCGTTGGTTCGAGTCCTCCTTCGGGGAGGGGTATGTGTGTTCTCCTTAGCGTACGAGGGAAGTCCTAAAAGTAAGGTCTCCTATTTTTTATGAGTACAGTACTCTGTTTCTGTGGCAATTGGTCACACTGTTAGGAAGAGTGCGTCATGCGCTGTGTGTAAACACGCGCAAGCCGCACTGAGGCGCTCAGTCTTGGCTTGGCAGCCATTGAGAATGGAGCTCCCGTTGGAGGTTACCGCCAAGTGCGAATTGCGCTCAGTTATCAGGTTTTTGAACGCAAAGGGTGCCGCGCCGATTGGAATGCATCGCCAATTGACGGAAGTGTATGGTGAGTCGTGCATGGATGTCAAAAATGTTCTTAAGTGGTGTAGAGGGTTTGCAGTCTGCAGGTACAGTCATAACATCAGTTTTTTGGGATCGGAAATGGTTATTGTTGTGTACTTTAAGCCCACTGGGACCACAGTTAACCCTGACACGTACTGTGAGACTCTGAAAAAAGTCAAACGCGCAATTCAGAACCGGAGAAGAGGAATGTTAAGCAAGGGCGTACACATTCTTCATGACATCGCTCGCCCTCACATCGCTCGGCAATCCGTTGTTCTTCTGCAACAGTTTCAGTGGAACATAATCATGCACCCACCCTATAGTCCTGACTTGGTGCCCAGTGACTATCACCTGTTCCCTAGGTTAAAAGAACATTTGGCCGGAAAGCGATTCAGCTCCGACGACAAGGTGGTGGTTCAAATGGCTCTGAGCACTATGGGACTCAACTGCTGTGGTCATCAGTCCCCTAGAACTTAGAACTACATAAACCTAACTAACCTAAGGACACCACACACATCCATGCCCGAGGCAGGATTCGAACCTGCGACCGTAGCGGTCGCGCTCCTCCAGACTGTAGCGCCTAGAACCGTTCGGCCACTCTGACAGCATGGCGGCGAGCTGGTATGATATGGGCATACAAAAACTGCCACAGCGTCTACAAAAATGCATCGACAGAAATGATGATTATGTCTAAAAATAGCTAAATCGTCAAGCTGTAAACTTATGTAAACCATTGTAAAAATAAACAGGTCTATGTACTTATAAAACATTGGAAACCTTACTTTTGGGATTACCCTCGCAGTCTGTAAGCCTAGGGGGCAGGTGACCTCAGCAGCATGGTCGCATAGGAACTTAACACAAACTTCCAAATTTACTTCCCCCTTTTCCTGATCCATTCGCGAATGGTCCTTGTGAAGAACGATTGTTGGTAAGTCTACGTGTGGGCTAGGATCTTTTTAACTGTACCTTCGTGGCATTTTCATGGGATATACCTTAGAGGAGGCAATATACTGGTGGAGTCTTCTGCGAAAGTACTTTTTCACAATCTTAAGAGTAAAACCATACAGTGATCCACAACGCCTGCCTTGCAGCGTTTGGCACTGGATTTGACTGAGCACCTCCGTGACCCTTTCGCGCTTCCTAAATGAACTTGTTATGAAACGTGCTTTTCTCTTTTGGATCTTCACAATTTCTTCTAGCAGTCCCTTCCATTGCGAGTCGCAGACTGATGAGTAATATTCAAGACTTGTCAAAAGAGGGGATTAAAAGCCACCTTCTTCGTGTATGGAGTACTCTTTTTGAGGATTTTCCAAATAAATCTCAGTCTGGGATCTCCTTACCAGCGGTTAGTCTTATGAGGTCGTTCCAGTTAAAATCACTTCATACGCATAGTACCAGATATTTAATGACCATTATCGCTTGCACTAATTCATCAAACATGCAATCACTCAGTGACTGGCTTTTCTGCACATTTAGCACAATGCTTTACATTTATTTGAGAGTCCACTGCTAGTGCTTGCACCAAGCGTCAGTCGTCTGCAGGTCTTTCTGCATTTCGCTACAGTTTCCTGACCGGGCGATTTCTCTTTGTTCAAGGACATCATTCGTGATAAACCTCACTGAACTTCCGACGTTACCACGAATTTATCTCTTATTGCTTCGATGAACAGTTACTAGGCGTTGATCAGTTGGTCAACTTCGTAAAGGATTGCACGATCTGTCGTGTTCTGCCTCAGAAATGTTCTCTCCGTCTTTTCTATATGAAGACCAATATTCCGTTTTCCGCTGGGACTAAATTGTAAAGCAGTTTTAGTTACTACGTTGTCTTTCATGCGTTGAACACGATTCCTCCACTGTGCTTTGTATTTTTTACCGCATCTGTTGCTGATGCATGTTTAATTCCTGTCTAACGTCAATAGTCTTCCTATGTTAGAGGGGCGAAGACCCTGCTATATAGCGTGGGAGCGTTATTTAAGACGATTCAGTTTGTGTCATTTGGTCAAAATTTAGAGTCCAGCTTTCGCATCCGTAAACACTAACAGAAAAGCTACAACTCTGCACAGTCTGAGTAGAGTTTTCTTTCGAAAATCATTTACAATATTCGTCGTATTTTACTACAGAAATACCAAAATCTCTAAAGCTTTCTTTCATCAATGACTGATTTTTTATACCTACACTGGAGTGCTAAACTGAAGGACGGAAGTAACCCACGCATGATGTGTAACTGCTAGATGAAACTTGGAGCAAACACAGAAAGACCTCATACAGCATAGTACAGAAGTTATGTGAAAGAAATACGCAATGATGCGAACTATAATGACACTTTTATTAAATGATAATAATTACACTGAAGTCACCACGATTTACGACGGTTGCTCAGAAAGTAGTGCATCTCATTTTTTTTCTTCAACAATTCTTTATTAAACGTAATGGGAATTACTCACACGATAGATTGGTGTTTTATCGACATACTCTATTTTTCCACGTAATCTCCATCCCGTTCTATGGCCTTCCCACAGAGCGAAACAAGCGCCAGTATGCCCTGTCGGTACCAATCCTTGTTCTGGTGGTGGAGCCAGTGCTTCACTGTGTGAATCACCTCCTCATCGTCCTCAAAATGTCTTCTACAAATGGCATCCTTTAATGGCCTAAACTACTGGAAGTCAGAGGGCGCTAGGTCAGGGCTGATGGGGGGATGACATAACACTGTCCAATCCTGTTTTGCGATGTGTTTAGTATTCCTGAGATCTGTGCGGGGCCGAGCGTTATCGTGTTACAGCAAAACATCTCCTGGGTTGTTGTGGCACCGAAGTCGCCGGAAGCGCGTCTTGAGTTTCGTTAATGTGTTGATAAGTGTGTTTGTGTTCATTTTAATCGTTCTCGTCGTCTTTTTACTTTGCCTGCCTTGCATATGGGGGATACTGTCCTACATTTTAGAGACACAGTGCGGTTTCTGGGCCTAATTTTTGACTCCAGGTTGTCATGGCTGCCACACCTACGTGACTTGAAAGCCAGAACCCTGAAGGCACTCAACATCCTCAAATGCCTCAGCCACAGGTCTTGGGGAGCGCACAGGGCGCTTTCGTGCGTTCACGGTTGGACTATGGGTGCACAGTATATGGGTCAGCGAGGCCTTCTTATTTGCAGATCCTTGACGCTGTCCACCATGCTGGAATTCGACAGGCCACGGGTGCTTATCGGACCAGTTCCATACCCAGCCTCTGTGCTGAGGCTGGGGAACCGCCACTTACCATCCGGCGGCAGCTCCTGCTGGTGCGCCAGGCTTGTAAGTTTCTTGCAGCTCCCAGCTCATCTGCTCACCATCTTGTTGCCCATTCACCTCTGGACCGCCTTTTTTCCCGCCGTCCCCGGGCTACGTTGCCGTTTGGGTTCCGTGTGCAACGTGTATTAGAGTCCCTCGGTGTGGAGTCTGTACAACCCCAAATCCAGGGTTTTAACCGCCTGCCACCCTGGTTACTGAAGAGGCCTGGAGTGATTTTAGATTTATTGCAGTACAAGAGAGATTGCACTCCTGCCACCGTTTTTAATGCAGCATTTTCTGCCATTTTATCTGAGCACCACGACTATGTAGCTGTTTTTACGGATGGGTAGAAACAAGGGGATTCTGTTGGTTGCTCAGTTATTTTTACAGATCGTATCTTCAAGGTCCGCCTGCCTCAGACTTTAGCTGTCATTGATGCAGAATTGTCTGCTATCTTGCGGGCACTGGAGCACATGAGACATTCTTCCTCTGCTAAATTTCTTGTCTGTTCTGATTCACTCAGTGCCCTTCACTTATTGCAACGTTCGTATCCGGCAGACAAGACTGTCCAGACCATACAGGATGCCCTCCTCCGACTACAGCGACTGGGGAAGGTTGTAGCTTTCTGCTGGGTTCCGGGGCATGTCGGCATTGCTGGGATTGAAAGGGCAGGTCTCGCAGCCAAGGAGGCGTGTCTCGCCCCACACGTATCTCAGTGTGCTATCCACTTGCACGCACTCACCTCGCTGTTGAGCTCACGGGTTATGCGTCGGTGGGAGGATGAGTGGCTGGAAGTGACTGACAATAAGCTCCGTATAGTCAAGCCCACAACGCGTGTGTGGTGTACTTCCTTTCAGCCCCATCGACGGGACGAGGTTCTCCTCACTCGGCTTCAAATAGGCCATAGCCCTATGACGCATGGCTACCGGCTTCGGCGAGAGGACCCTAAAGTGTGTGGTGCTTGTGGCGTCCAGGTCACTGTGCGCCACGTTTTATTGGATTGCGTTTTATTTTCTGACCAGCGGGCCGCAGCTGAATTGCCAGCGGACCTGCCATCTCTTTTAGGCAACACTCGGACGAATGTGGCTAAAGTTTTCAAGTTCTGTGCCATGTCAAATGTTTTTACAAAGATTTTAGGGAGAGAATTTTAATTTGCTCACTGTGTGACAAGCTAGCCCGTATTTTATGTAAGTGGCCAGCCAATAATAATTTCCTGTGACATTCTTGTTGCTATGTTTCCCCTTTCCTTAGGTTTTACTTTCTTATGTAGCATTTACCTTATTTTCCTGCTTTCTTTGAGTGTGTGCTTTAGTTTTCTTAGGTCTGTCCACGTTCGTTCCTTTTAATGTGTGTCAGGGCGCTGATGACCTCGATGTTGAGCACCCATAAGCCCCAACACACACACCTACATATGCTTTCGAATTAATGGTACCGCCTGTTGGCATCACATAAATGAGAACCATACCTTCACAGTCCCAGAACACGGTGGCCATTACCTTACCGGCGGAAGCATTTGCTTTGAATTTTTTTTTCTATGGGGAGTGAGAATGGCACCAATCCATCGACTGTCGTTTCGTTTCGGGCTAAAAATGGTGAAACCACGTTTCATCACCTGTCAGAATCCGGGTCAAGAGGGCTTCCCCTCCAGCTTAAAAACGTTGCAACAAATCAACACAAATGTCTGTTCTGTGCGATTTGTGATCCACCGTTACATCTTGCACTAACTTTTGAATATCCAAGACTGCGGATAATTGCATCGACACTTCCTTTATTGATTGACAGATGCAGCACGAAATGACGAGTCGCAGTGCCTCTATCCTCTCGTATGACAACATCAGCTCGCTGGAACATGTCAGGTGTGACGGCCGTTGATGGTCTCCCCGACCACAGAAAATCGTGGAGCTCCGTCGAACACCCTTCTCATGATCTCAACCTCCGTTCCCAGCGACTAACCGTACTTCCGTCGACAGCAGATGTTCCGTAGACTTTGCAAAAGCGTTTGTGAGTACTCACCACGGTTTCTTTCCCTGCAGCGAGAAATCAATGACGGCATGATGCTTGTAACGTACATCACTTAAGGAAGCCATTTTGAAACTGTACTGCAGCTACGTTGTCTGTCGGAGGTGACGGAAACTTGGCGTGCTCATTTATGCGACTTCAAATAATATATACGTAACGTTTCTCATTCGTAGCATTGTTTTTGGCTGATAAGAAAATATGCGGTGCAACCCTTGTATAATCGTCCCCCGGACATTACAAAAGGCGAGATATTGTGTCTAACAGGGTTTGTGATCACCTTGGACAGCAATGCAGTTCTGCAGCGTTCCAGCATTCTCGCCTTAGGGCTGGTTAGACTTTCTTGTCTTAAGACGTTTTAGTCCTAAAGCAACGCGATAGGTTCGAGTAGCTGCTGGACGGTCGTTAGTGCAAGCGGACGTTCTGCAATACGCCTCCTCAATGCATCCTAAACGTCCTCGATGGAATTTAACTGAACCACTGGCCATTAAAATTGCTACACCAAGAATAACTGATGATGATAAATGGGTTTCATTGGACAAATATATTATACTAGAACTGATATGTGATTACATTTTCACGCAATTTGGGTGCACAGATCCTGAGAAATTAGTACCCAGAACAACCACCTCTGGCCGTAATAACGGCCTTGATACGCCTGGCCATTGCGTCAACAGAGCTTGGACGGCGTGTACAGGTACAGCAGCCTATGCAGCTTCAACAAGATACCAGTTCATCAAGAGTAGTGACTGGCGTATTGTGACGAGCCAGTTGCTCGGCCACCATTGACCCGACGTTTTCAATTGGTGACAGATCTGGAGAATGTGCTGGCCAGGGCAGCAGTCGAACATTTTCTGTATCCAGAAAAGCTCGTACAGGACCTGCAACATGCGGACGTGCATTATCCTGCTGAAATGTAGGGTTCCGCAGGAATCGAATAAGGGGTAGAGCCACGGGTCGTAACAAATATGAAATGTAACGTCCACTGTTCAAAGTGCCGTCAATGCGAACGAGAGGTGACCGATACGTGTAACCAATGGCACCCCATACCATCACGATGGGTGATACGCCAGTATGGTGATGACGAATACACGCTTCCAATGTCCGTTCACCGCGATGTCGCTAAACACGGATGCGACTATCATGATGCTGCAAACAGAACCTGGATTCATTCGAAAAAATGACGTTTTGCCATTCGTGCACCCAGGTTCGTCGTTGAGTACACCATCGCAGTCGCTCCTGTCTGTGATGCAGCGCCAAGGGTAATCGCAGCCATGGTCTGCGAGCTGATAGTCCATGCTGCTGCAAACGTCGTCGAACTGTTCGTCAGACGTCAGCCGCAGGCCAGTCCATTCGCTGATATCCTCGCGTTCCATGAGCTCCTCCACATACGATGTTCGATGCGGTCACGGTTTGTCTTGCATCCTGTGATTAAAAATTCTTCTACGTCACTATCCCAAATAAAAGACTGTGTGATGCTATCGCCTCCCTCACCCCTACCTCCTACTCATATTGTATCAGCAGAACCAATTCACGATCAACTGTTCTCAGTCCTGCAAGTAAGATCGAACCGACGCCATTTGGCGTTTAATATCCATGTTGCTCTTCGAGAGGAATCGTAGGATTACACTTATCCGACGAACATGTTTTAAGTAATTACTTCAGCCTCATTAGCGCAGTAGCTATCATGGGCAATTAATTCATCTCAGATGCAGGACGACAGGGGATACTGTACCACAATAACACTCTTGGTTCTCATTGTCAACCAATTACTTGAATTATCTATATCTATCTATATCCGGATCCCACTCCAACTACTGCTGGGTCTGGGTGCTGACGAGACCTCTCCATTTGGCTCGGTCCTCCCACCACTTGTTGCCAGGTCACACCTCTCCTTTCTACAGATATTCTCACACCCATTTTCCACCGTGTTCTTGGGCGCCCTCTAGGTCTTTTCCCATCCATCTTTAGTTTTTCCACAATTTTGGGGAATCTCTGCCCATGCATCCTCTTAACATGCCGATACCATCTTAATCTCTCTTTTTCAATTTCTTCTCTCATACTTTCTTGTTTAATGTCCTTTCTGATCTCTACCTTCCTTACTCTGTCCATTTTTGTTTTTCCCTTAACTGCTCTGAGAAATTTCCCCTGCTTGCAGTTTGCTCCAGTCCCTTTTTGTCATTGCCCATGTTTCTCCACCATAGGTGACAACAGGTAAGTAATAATTCTTATACGTAAGGAGTTTTGCTCTTTCTGAAACTTCCTTATTCCAAATCAGGTGTTTTATTGTTTGGTAGAAATTGCCTCCCTTCTATAACCTCCTATTAATTTCGTTAGTTATTCCTCTATCCCTAGATATTTCACTCCCTAAATAAGTGAAACTTTTTACCACTTTGAGGGGTTCTCCATTCAAGGTAATATTTCCGTTGATCCCTTTCTCTCTTCCAAATACCATTACTTCACTCTTCAATTATCTCAACCTATAAATCTGTTAAATAAATATTCATAACTGTAGAACACTCACGACATGAATGAAGTGATTAGAATCACAAACTGGAGATAAGAGTGAGTGCCTCCAACGAAACCACAAAACATGTAGACCACATCTCAGTGCTCCTCTGAACTCGAACTCCTTTCTTCTGATAGCTAAAATTACCTCACGATCTTCTCTGTCTACCAATTGGTTTTTAACATCATGAAGTCTGCTCCTTCTGATGGTATATGCACCTCACGCCACCTTTAGATACATTACAACTTTGACTTCTGATAGTGCTAAAAGCTACTTACTGTCCTTATTGCTGCGTTGCTGCGAGCAAGAAGAGCGACCCTAAAATAACACATGAAGTTGTGGAAGTAGAACTGAACCTCCATTATAATCTTTATGTCTCAAAATCAGTTTATCAGAAACGATATCATACTCATCCTACAACTGCACAATGACTCATATTATCATTCACAGAGCCGCAATTTAATATTGTGCGCACAAATTTACGCCATCAAATTCAAATCTATCTTCGTCGAAAAAGTTATTCATAAAAACACAACACGTCCCCACTTCTGCCGCGACGATTATTTTTCTTTTTTGTGTGTTTTTTCAGGACGGTAGGAATCTAATTATTTCTAAGATTTGTCTAAAGATGACGCGTGAAACATACACATGCATCTTATGGACGGATTTAATAAGTACCTACATAGTACATCGTCATGTTTGTGTTGTGACGGATGGTTATAGATGCGTTAGGTAAATATGGATGAAGTCTCGTTCCACTAAATTGTCCATGTTGTTGTTGTGGTCTTCAGTCCGGAGACTGGTTTGAGGCAGCTCACCATGCTACTCTATCTTGTGCAAGCTTCTTCATCTCCTAGTACTTACTGCAACCAACGTCCTTCTGAATCTGCTTAGTGTATTCATTTCTTGGTCTCCCGCTATGATTTTTACACTACACACTGTCTCAAATGCTAAATTTGTGATCCCTTGATGCCTCAGAACATGTCCTACCAACCGAACCCTTCTTCTTGTCAAGTTGTGCCACAAACTTCTCTTCTCCCCAATCCTATTCAATACCTCCTCATTAGTTATGTGATCTACCCATCTTATCTTCGCCATTCTTCTGTAGCACCACATTTCGAAAGCTTCTATTCTCTTCTTGTCCAAACTATTTACCGTCCATGTTTCACTCCCATATATGGCTACACTCCTTACAAATACTTTCAGAAACGACTTCCAGACACTTAAATCTATAATCGATGTTAACAAATTTCTCTTCTTCAGAAACGCTTTCCTTGCCATTGCCAGTCTACATTTTATATCATCTCTACTTCGACCATCATCAGTTATTTTGCTCCCCAAATAGCAAAACTCCTTTACTACTTTAAGTGTCTCATTTCCTAATCTAATTCCCTCAGCATCACCCCACTTAATTCGACTACATTCCATTATCCTCGTTTTGCTTTTGTTGATGTTCATTTTATATCCACCTTTCAAGACCCTGTCCATTTTATTCAACTGCTCTTCCAAGTCCTTTGCTGTCTCTGACATAATTACAATGTCATCGACGAACCTCAAAGTTATTATTTCTACTCCGAATTTTTCTTTTGTTTCCTTTACTGGTTGCTCAATATACAGATTGAATATCATCAGGGAGAGGCTACAACCCTATCTCACTCTCTTTCCAACCACTGCTTCCCTTTCATGTCCCTCGACTCTTATAACTGCCACCTGCTTTCTGTACAAATTGTAAATAGCCTTTAGCTCCCTGTATTTTACCCCTGCCACCTTTAGAATTTGAAAGAGAGTATTCCAGTCAACATTGTCAAAAGCTTTCACTTAGTCTACAAATGCTAGAAACGTAGGTTTGCCTTTCCTTAATCTTTCTTCTAAGATACGTCGTAAGGGCACTATTTCCTCACGTGTTCCAATATTTTTACGGAATCCAAACTGATCTTCCCCAAGATTGGCTTCTACTAGTTTTTTCTTCTTCAAGTCTGAGGGTATTTCGCCTGTCTCATACATCTTGCTCACCAGATGGCAGATTTTTGTCAGGACTGGCTCTCCCAAGGCCGTCAGTAGTTCTAATGGTATGTTGTCTACTCCCGGGGCTTTGTTTCGACTCAGGTCTTTCAGTGCTCTGCCAAACTCTTCACGCAGTGTTGTATCTCCCATTTCGTCTTCATCTACATTCTCTTCCATTTCCAGAATATTGTCCTCAAGTACGTCGCCCTTGTATAGACCCTCTATATACTCCTTCCACCTTTCTGCTTTCCCCTCTTTGCTTAGAACTGGGTTTCCATCTGAGTTCTTGATATTCATACCAGTGGTTCTCTTTTCTCCAAAGGTCTCTTTAATTTTCCTGTAGCCAGTATCTATCTTACGCCTAGTGAGATAAGCCTCTACATCCTTACATTTGTCCTCTAGCCATCCCTGCTTAGCCATTTTGCACTTCCTGTCGATCTCATTTTTTAGACGTTTGTATTCCTTTATGCCTGCTTCATTTACTCTATTGTTATATTTTCTCCTTTCATCAACTAAATTCAATATTTCTTCTGTTGCCCAAAGATTTCTACAAGCCTTTGTCTGTTTACCTGCTTGATCCTCTGCTGCCTTCTCTACTTCATCCCTCAGAGATACCCATTCTTCTTCTACTGTATTTCTTTCCCCCATTTGTGACAATTGTTCCCTTATGCTCTCCCTGAAACTCTGTTCAACCTCTACTTTAATCAGTTTGTCCAGATCCCATCTCCTTAAATTCCCACCTTTTTGCAGTTTCTTCAGTTTTAATCTACAGTTCATAGCCAGAGTCCACATCTGCCCCTGGAAGTGTCTCTCAATTTATAACCTGGTTCCTAAATCTCTGTCTTACCATTGTATAATCCGATACCTTTTAGTATTTACAGGATTCTTCCATGTGTACAACCTTCTTTTATGATTCTTGAACCAAGTGTTAGCTATGATTAAGTTAGGCTCTGTTCAAAATTCTACCAGACGGCTTGCTTTTTCATTTCTTTCCCCCAATCCATTTTCACCTACTATGTTTCCTTCTCTCCTTTTCCCTACTCTCTAATTCCAGTCACCCATGACTATTAAATTTTCGTCTCCCTTCACTACCTGAATAATTTCCTTTATCTCATCATACATTTCATCAATTTCTTCATCATCTGCAGAGCTAGTTGGCATATAAACATGTACTATTGTAGTAGGTGTGGGCTTCGTGTCTATCTTGTCCATAAACTACCGTTTAAAGATTCTGGTATCAATACATGTGATTGGGATAACGTATAGAGATCAAAAAACTCTTGTGTCCACAATGTGTGATCTTCTGCCTACGTGAATACACATCCGAAGATATGGGCGTTGGTCATACAATTTTCTTCTCTCTGTTGCCGCATCTTTTACTTCTGGCAATGGAATGTGTGTGTGTGAAAAATGTCACATTGGACTATAGTTTAGAGTGCACAGTGAATTTACTTTCCCCTATAACGAATTGGGTAACTCATTTCAAATGTAATCGGAAGGCACCGGTGTACCACCTTCAATATAACAATGTTAGTGACGATCAAAAATATATTTGCCTTTCCTGGCAACATACAAGCAAAAATTTTATCACTATTGCAAAATTATGGATCAGACGTTACCCAAATATCTTCAATGGTCGGCCCTTCTCGCCAAATACATAACATAAAAACTGGGCCGCGCGGAGTGGCCTAGCGGTTTGAGGCGCCATATCACGGATTGCGCGGCCCCTCCCGCCGGAGGTTCGTGTCCTGCCTTGTGCATGGGTGTGTGTGTTGTTCTGAGCGTATGTTAGTTTAAGTAATGTGTAAGTCTAGCGACCGATGACCTCAGCAGTTCGGTTTCTTGGGAATTGACACCCACTTGAACATAAAAACTGGTTACTAAAGGACAATTCAGGAGCGACGAGATCTTGATCAGGTGTGCCTGTCGTACGCAGTAGGTACATCTACATCTCAGTCTACATGGCTACTCTGCAAGTCACAAATAAGTGCCTGGCAGAGGGATCATCGAACAACCTTTACAATAATTCTCTCTTATTCCACTCTCGAACAGCGTGTGGGTAAAACGAAAAATAAAACTTATTTTATTGTGATGATCGTTTCTCCCTGTGTAAGTCGGTGTCAACAGAATATGTTCGCTTTCGGAGGGGAGACTGGTGATCGAAATTACGCGAGAAGATCCCGTTTCAAAGAGAAACATCTTCGTTTTAATGAGGTCTACTCAAATCCGTATCACATCCGTGACACTCTCTGTCCTATTTCTTGATAATATAAAAGGTGGTGCTCTTATTTGAACTTTCTCGATGTACTCAGCTAATCCTATCTGGTAAGGTTCTCACACCACGCTGCAGTACTCCAAAAGATGAATAAGGGTTCTTTCCAATTTAAATAGTATAGGACACACAATACTATGTTACATGCATACCTTTCTGTGAGTTTGCTCGCTGCAGATGTTGAGCATTGTTCCTCGAGAATGCTCTAAATAAAATTTTTACGTTGTTTCACCACCACCCTTGAACATGCTGGTATGTAGCTACATGTAATTAGAAAGTAAAAATACACGCAAAGTAATGGTGTATAAGTACTACAGCTTTCCTAAACATCATACTGTAATGCACACCGTTTTAATGTACCTAATTAGGCCCAATGGGCACATTTAATTGGCATCGTGAGTCTTATGAGTTTTGTTACAGTAACGCCAATCCAAACACTAACGCTCGACTCTTTATGTTTTGCACACAGCGACCCATGCGTGAACATGTACAGTACAGCGAATTTGGTGCTCGCTGTTACGTATTTTCGCTACAGCAGCTAGAATTTAACACACTCAGCTGAACTGAGAAAACTTCTGCTCTGCCTCTAACATTGCCAGACTCTGAACACACAATAAGAGATTGCCGGTACAGGAGTTTTATTTATTCATCAAGGCGGTGAATCTTTATTTTTGTTCGGATGTCATAGGCCGTTTCAAAATAAAACATTTCTTTTGAACATAAAAAGTACGACCGTAAATTTAAGGGGCACTCAAATGAAAACTAGGCAGACGGAAAAACGTAAGCAAACTGTCTGCTCAATATTTTATCCATCCTCAGTGTTGGTTGAATATTATTTCGTTATAAACTGTCGGTTATTTCTAAAAGTTATCGCTATAAATGTTAATATAAGGGGTGTCAAATACTTTCCGTTCTAAGGCCGTACAGTCCAGAATCGTTACGCCAATCAGGCAAATCAGCTGTGAGGCAATCATCCCATTGATGCAGCAGGTTGAAGATACCCTTTTGGTAAAACACCGTGTCCTGCTTCGTAAGGAATTTCGTAACATCCTTATCCCACTGCAATAATCGATCCTTCACGATCTTTTTTTAACGGACCGAAGGCGTGACATCACATGGGGAGAGATCAGGACTACAGGGCAGAAGGTCGAATATCTCCCACTGGATGAGGCTGGCCTTGCAGATCGTCCGGCGCCTTGTGATGAATCGCAATCAGCAATGAAATTGGGACACCATTACAAATAGATGGTTTTCTACAGACATGGTGCCATGCACATTTTTCATTTCACGATGTATATCTACAGGTGCGTGTCCTTCGGCAGCCAGGAAAATAATAAAAGTACTTTGGTCCTGTTTGGACGAATGTGGTAAAAATGTCGCCATAATTCATATTTTTGCATTTATGCACAGACATGGGGAAAATACGAATGCCACACTAAACCCTTTCCTACATGTCGATGCTTACATACCCTAATCGGAGTCGCGCTACGTAGCACATACGCTGCAGCAGTGCCCTTAAACATAAAATTTTTGATCGCCCCTTAAACATTAATCGCCCTGTGAGACAAGACTGTCTGCGCCATCAAGAGAAAATGTCTACAGTTATCTACGGAACAATGATTGTACCCAGGCGTGCAAATCTTCATCCGAAGCAAATCGACTGCCACGAATGTCTTTTTCTAGCGCTCCAAAGATACAGAAATCGCTCTTGGGGCGATCTGAACTCTATGGAGGATGCGTAAGGGCTTTCGAGAGAAATTTCTGCGCCAAGCAATCTTGGCAGCATGTGGGCGGCTATTGTTCTGCAACAGAATGATGTCGTGTGTCAACGTTCCTGGATGTTTTGACTTGATACTGCGCTTTATGTTTTGCGAAGTGCCCACTTACAGCTGTGCGTTAATTGTGGTGCCGTGTTCCAGAAAGTCAATGAGCAGCGTCCGCTTTTAGTCCAAAAAAGGGTCATCATGACTTTACTGTAGCTATTGTGCACGGCTTTGGATTTTTTTCTGTGGGTCTGAATGAGGGCGACTAACATATGGTTATAATTTCAACAGAGATGACCAACATCTGACCAGGATTTTGAGGAAGGTTTGATGGAGATTTAGTGGCAATGAATTTCAGTTGCACAACTACGTGGGATTTTCTTTGAGATGGTGGGAAAGGAGATATAAATATATAAAAAACTAGCATACTTTTCTTGTTTTTACCTTATTATATCATACGGCGTGATATTTTAGGGCTATTGCTTAAACTGAGAGAAAGTTTCCGGAGCGCAAAACCGTTTAATGAGACATAATGTAGTATAATATAGTATTATAAGTACCATTACTTAGTGAAAACCAAACAAACTGGAACATCCCGTGTTGGCCGTCTTCTACTTTCGACTGCTGCCAACTTAAGCGATCTATCAATATTTGCACTTTCGAAGCATGTGCAAAATGCTTGTAACATACCTAGTGATTGATACTACCCGACCACGATATTATTGCACTTGGTCTTCCGTGGGCGTTATCGGAAACATGCGATGATGCTAAACAAGTACAGAGGCGACTAAGGAAAACGCATCGCATTGTGTATGATTTCAAGACAGCTGCACATGTACTTTCAACCGGGTCAGCGCCTCCTCATGAAATGCCACGATAAAAACTCCCCTTAAGCCGACAGAAAAAAGCTGCCTCACTTTCAGGTGCGGTGATACACTACTGGCCATTAAAGTTGCTACACCAGGTAGATGACGTGCTACAGGCGCGAAATTTAACCGACAGGAAGAAAATGCTGTGATGTGCAAATAATTACCTCTTCAGAGCATTCACACAAGGTTGGCGCCGGTGGCGGCACCTACAACGTGCTGACATGAGGAAAGTTTCCAACTGATTTCTCATACACAAACAGCAGTTGACCTGGCGAAACGTTGTTATGATGCCTCGTGTAAGGAGGAGAAATGCGTACAATCACGTTTCCGACTATGATAAAGGTCGGATAGTAGCCTATCGCGATTGCGGTTTATCGTATGGCAACATTGTTGCTCGTGTTGGTCGAGATCCAATGACTGTTAGCAGAATATGAATCGGTGGGTTCAGGAGGATAATACGGAGTGCCGTGCTGGATCCCAACGACCTCGTGTCACTAGCAGTCGAGATGACAGGCATCTTATCCGCACGGCTGTAACGGATCGTGCAGCCACGTCTCGATCCCTGAGTCAACAGATGGGGACGTGTGCAACACAACAACCATCTGCACGAACAGTTCGACGACGTTTGCAGCAGCATGGGCTATCAGCTCGGAGACCATGGCGGCGGTTACCCTTGACGCTGCATCACAGACAGGAGCGCCTGCGATTGTGTACTCAGTGACGACCTGGTTGCATGAGTGGCAAAACGTTATTTTTTCGTATGAATCCAGATTCAGTTTACAGCATTATGATGGTCGGTTCCGTGTTTGGCGACATCGCGGTGAACGCACATCGGAAGCGTGTATTCGTCATCGCCGTACTGGCGTATCACCCAGCATGATGGTATGGAGTGCCATTGGTTAGACGTCTCGGTCGCTTCTTGTTCGCATTGACGGCACCTTGAATATTTGACGTTACATTTCAGATGCGTTACGACCCGTGGCTCTGCCCTTCATTCGATCTCTGCGAAACCCTACATTTCAGCAGGATGATGTACGACCGCATGTTCCAGGTCCTGTACGGGCCTTTCTGGATACAGAAAATGTTCGACTGCTTCCCTGGCCAGCACATTCTCCAGCTCTCTCACAAACTGAAAACGTCTGGTCAATGGTGGCCGAGCAAGTGGCTCGTCACAATACGCCAGTCACTACTCTTGATGAACTGTGATATAGTGTTGAAGCTGCATGGGCAGCTGTACCTGTACACCCCATCCAAGCTCTGTTTGACTCAATGCCCAGGCGTGTCAAGGCCGTTATCACGGCCAAAGGTGGTTGTTATGGGTACTGATTTCTCAGGATCTATGCACCCAAATTGCGTGAAAATTTAATCACATGTATAATATATTTGTCCAATGAATACCTGTTTATCATCTGCATTTCTTCTTGGTGTAGCAATTTTAATGGCCAGTACTGTATTAAGGTCGACTAATGTGAGACGAGGCATCCTTTGGTTAGCGATACTTATCGACAAACAAGTAAACATTCCCTCTCTCACGGTCCCCCTAGACGCGTAGATAATGTTATTCTTTCTCCACTCCTCACATTCCCTTGAGCCAAACAGTCTTCTTTCCATAGAAGAACGTACAAAAAGAAGACTGTATGTCAACAATAGTATCGATTACTACGTGAAAGTTTTTCGAAATTGTCAGTCAGCGAATTTGAATTATCCACAGTTCATCGTGGAATTACTATTTATAGCACTGTTCACTGCTAAAATATTCATGGGAACATGTACGTAATACGCGACCTGAAAGTATTAAAAAAATTGTATAGTACGGGAGATTTGGTCACCCGTGGGTAAATCCATGTGAAACTTCCTGGCAGATTAAAACTGTGTGCCCGACCGAGACTCGAACTCGGGACCTGAATCCGCTGCAGAGTTAAAATCTCATTCTGGATAAATCCATGTGCTTCAATTGTTGGTTCCGATACTTGCCCTCCAGCTCTTGCGACAGTACGGCATCGTAGTGCTGTTCCATGTGCTGTGGTGATGTGACATTCTGTTCAACTTTTGCTCCTCCGTCAGACCCTGGGGAACTCAGTGTGGACAGATTTTGCGGAACTTCAGCCGCTCTGTTATTATGCCGTGAGTGGTGCCGTGACTGTTGCACAATATGAGCCGTCGGTCATTCCTGAAGGCAGCATCCACTGCAGCAATGACAGAACGGGTGATGACGCGATAAGCCTGCCCTGGCCGACTGCTGTCTTCCAGCGAGACCCGACGTTCTCAAATCTTTTATTCCACGCAGACAAACACAAACGTGACATACTGTGTTCACTATGCGCTACAGGCATTCGTACATGAATTTCACTCCCTGACACTCCCTCCACAGTCGCGGTTCCTTTTAGACAGGCTTCATCTTCTCTATGCGTAAATGGCAATATCCTGACAGACACTGTTATCATTGTCCTACCCAAAACGTTTAGGATAGAAACATGAAATTTGGAGAAAGTGTCGTACAAGAAAGGGATTTTTCGAAATTCGAACCCTAAGGTGGTGAAATAGGATATGAAGGGATTTTTTAAAAAATGTCGCTATTAAGGCAGTTGTAAAGATAGACCTACAAGAATCGGTATTTGGTTCTCGGTCAGAAATAAAGAAGTACGTGTTTCATCATTTTTTGAAAATTTAACCCTATGAGTGTGGAATAGTTGGGGAAAGGCTGTTTTGGAAATATATCATTATTAAAGACCTACCAAAATATTTTTAAGGCTACATCTATGAACACTGGTATTGGACTTCACGGTCACAAATAAAAGAATACGTGTTTCAGTGTCTGTGGAAATTGAATCCCTGGTTGGCTGGAATATGCTCAGACTGATTCAATTACTCATCATTGAACCAGCCCCTACCGCAGAATCTTGAAGTCTGGAGAGGGTGTGGATCTTTAAGGATCGGTTCTTATTATGTAGGCATCATTTAAGAAGGGGTTGTCCGAAATTCCACTCCTAAGGAGATGAAATAGGGGATGAAAGGATTTTTGAATGTATGTCTCTATTAAGGGAATTTTGAAGCTAGAACTAAAAAAACTGGCATTTGTTTCTTCAGACAGAAAATAAGATATATGTGTTTCAGCATTTTTGGAAATTCAACCATCAAGGGGGAAAAATTGGGTGAAAGTTTTTTTTAAAAATAAATAATTACTAAAGGACTACTAATGGATTTTTAAGGCTACATCTATGACAATTGGTGTTTGACTTCTCGGTTAGAAAAAAAAAATACGTGTTTCAGTGTTTCTGGAAATTCAGTCCTTAAGGGAGTGCAATAGGGGCTGAAAATTTTTAATAAATATTTTGTTACATAAAAGAATTTTAAAGCTAAATTTATAAAAACTGATATTTCACATCTCAGATACATACAAAGAAATATTTGTTATGGGATGTAAGTTGCTTTGGAAAGATTCCCACAAGAACATAAAAGAACGATTAACAAACACTTAGGGATCCAGCAACCAGAATCGCCCTTTGGGCAAAAGTATATTCGGAAAAGACCGTGGTTGTATGGCCTTCATTAGCGTGAAAAGCTTAGAAGGTGCTGCAGTTTTTGGTCAACATAAAAATTCCATTACATAAAAAGAAAACAAAAAGAACTGTGCAGGCCGTACGGTCTACGCGAACGAAGCAGCGGGCGCTAAACTAGTAGATAATATGGGCTAAACTAGTAGTGAATATGGACGCACGCACGACTCGCTGACCTCACGTCGATCGCATCTAACAGTAAAATGGCCCAGCAGCGGACTTTCGCGCAATGTCTTCCTAATTCCCAGTATATGGCACTTCTATATGCACGCCTCCCTGCGTTACCAATGTCCGTGACATGCTCGTTATTTTGTTTGTCTAGCTTCCATTTGACTGTACCTTATAAATGCATCAAACGTCTTTTATATGCCAACAATAACAATTAACAAACAAATTATGCAATGCCAAATCATAACCATCAAAGAATATTAATACATATAATAACATTGAAAAACACAAATACTTTCAAACTCTTCCACAATGTTTTATACGAATCATGAAGTAGATAGAATACCAATTATTCCTTTCATCATCTGAAACTTTGCAAATGGTATCCCTCTGGTCAGAACGTCTCCTGGTTGGTGTGCAGTTCACTCTAATTTTCTTCTCATTAATTACTTGAGGAATGTAATGACGCCTTGTCTTTGCGTATTTTTGTCATTCATAAAATCATGATACATTAACTGATTTGATAGTGCGTTGGTAATCTATTTACAGAATAGGATCTGAGGACTCAACAGCTGCAGTTACGTTCAAGAGTCGGTCTGAGCACAAATGTGATTTGTAAATTTCATTTGCAGCCATATATTGTGCCTTCATTGAACAAGGGGCAACATGGTGCTGTGATTTACTTGTCCACTTTGCTAGTCCTCCATGACGCCGAAGTAGAGTGCCACTGTTGTGATCCACCCCCCAGCATGATAAGCGTAAGTTTCGATACTGTGGTCTTAATTCTTCTCAAACATAATACCATATGCAACTTTTGATTTAAGATATCTGAGTATTCCTTTGAGCAATGCAAAATGCGCCTGTGTTCGTGAGTCTTGGGTTTTGTAAACAATGTTAGCAGTGTACCATAAATTGCCATGGTACTCTATACTACATACATGAAACGTCCAACTATATCTCGATACAGATATAGGACGCACACGCTATTCGTCTTGGTTAAGATGTAAAGATGATGGTTTTGCATCCATTACGCTACAGTTATCTAAAATTCTCATTAATAGCAATGCAAACTAATTTATTTTAATACATTTGTAAGGTTCGCTGATTTGTAAACCCAGGTAGAAATCACTATTTTCAATAGTTTACGCAACTGTTGAATTAACTTAGATGTTAAATGAATAGAGCCCGTAACCAAACCGTCATCAACATAAAAAAGCAGTACCAGGTGATCACAACTAAACGTACATGGATCTGAACAACTCTCCAGTAAATTGAATACACCGGGAAATTTAACAGTACATCCATATCAGCATTTTGAGGCTTGTTTTCAGCTGTACAGATTCTTCAGCAATTTACATACACATCCTGCACCATTACTTGATATAGATAAATTTCCTCCTTCAAAATACCATTGAAAAAGACTGTACTTATATCAAATTTCTCTGTACACCAATCACCTTGATTTGCAACACTCAACAGGGCTCTTAACTTATCCAGTATTGCTACAGGACCAAATATTTCAACATAATCTCTTCCAGTCGTTGAGTACGTATATGATTTTGCACCAGGCAAGCCTTGTATCGAACTGTTGTATTATTTCAATTTAATTTTGTGGCTAAAGTCCATCGATTTTTAATCAGCTTATTTGTTTTAGTCTTATAAATTAGATACGCGTTTTATGCTTCTTCAGAGAAGTTATTTCCTCGTCGATTTCTTTGTTCCATTCTTCAGAATTTTCTGACTGCACTACTTCGTTTAATATCCTGGTGTCTCACGAAGAAGCATCAATCTTGGTTGATGGGCTGAATCTCTACATTAATGAAATAGTTTATTCAAACTTCGTCGTTCAAGTAAATTGTCGGTTCCTTAGCCCCCATTAGTTACTCCTAAGTTGACCTCAGCTTGTCCCTCAGTGTCATACAAATGACTGCTATCTTGTCATTTCGTATAACTACATGCCTATTCTCTTCAAAATTAAAATCATCACGTTTAGTTACTGTTTTCTGTTCATTTTTATCTATATCTGACACATCAACAATCCTTTTAGTCCGTGGTTTATGTAACTGTTTGCAGTTACATTTTACAGCTCTAAATATACAGAAACATCGTTTTTCAGAAAAATAGAGACGATACCCACAACCATCACAGCAACCAGACATATATTTGAAGAAGTACTTTCGAACTTCCATAATCATGCGGAGATCCATGCATAGCATTCCATTCCAAAAATCATTATCAAAACGACCTTCCTTCTTCGAGAATATCTCAGTTTAATTTTCGTGGTATCACTTCTATTCAGAGTGTATGTTGCAGCCAAAATTGCCACACCCCACAATCCTTTTGGTAAGGTTTCTTTAGAGCAGAGAGAAGATCATACTATATGACATAATATTCTTTTTTCCCGCTCATCTGCTAATGAGTATACGGCACAGTAATACATTTCAGTACAGATCACTGCCTAAACTATGTTCATCTTTAGTACAGAGCTTCTTGTCACCATCTGTACATCATTCAGTTTGAGTCTTTATCAGCTGAACTTGGTCAATCAGCCTTCTATACTAGACGGTGCTGCCGCTTGTTTTGGAGCTGTGAACCGCGCGTAACTCCAAATGCTGCTGGAAGTTGAGCTGGTGGGCCATCTGATAGCTCACATCTGTTGACTGCGAGGCACCCATCTGGGGTTCCGTTGTTTTGTAGGGGTGCCAAGCGGAGACACATCTACATTCTCAGGACGGTATAGTGGAACCTGTAGGGCGTCTTTTGGCGCTAATGAAACATGATTAGCCAGTTAATATTTATTCATTCAGGCTTACAGATCTGTGTCTTCTCATCAGCCTCCCTGTCGATGCCTTGTGCCAGTGACCCTGAGAAATTCGGATGACTCTTGATGACGGCTGGGCTGGGCTGTTAGTCAAGGCCGCTACACCAGCAATTTCGGCCAAAGTGTTGCGGGCTTCCGTCTGGCAGGCGAAGCTGTAGAGATTATTCCCCATCGCTGGGTTAGAGCCTCCTTATCGCACTCTGGAATATGACGGTGATCCTTGGTGATCCATTAGGATGTGCTGCACTCTCAGAAGTCGTGTAGTCATCTAATCTGACTGAGGTAGGTGACGCAGTGATTAGCGCTCTGGACTCGCACGCGAGAGGATGACGGTTCAAATCCGCGTCTGGCCATTCTGATTTAGGTTTCCCGTTATTTCCGTAAATCTCATCAGGAAAATTCCTTGGTGAGTCCTTTGAAAAGGCACGGCCGACTTCCTTCCCCGTCCGTCCCTAATCCGATGGGACTGTTTGGTCCACTCCCCCAAATCAATCTGATCCAGACCTCACCAGACACGTAAGTCCTGCCACCCGAAATGCCCGCGGTGATGATCAAGAACAATGAATGGCCCTCTCGCCTAGCAGCGAAAATGATGTTAGTGCGATTACACCACGACGTGCACTGGTGCTCCCCAACAACGATGCAGTAGGTGGCCAATGCGAAGTCCCTTGGTTACTTGGACGTTGTCATCTCAGGGACAGCCAGCGACGTGTAATCAGGAAGTGCAGAAACATCTAATACATTGATGCCACTACACCGTAATAATCTCTGAATCGAGTATTTTGCTACCAACTACACTGATACGAATGACTAACTAAACTGAGAGCTGGAGAACTACATTATTTATGGAGATGGGAGAAGGTAATGCCGTGAGGCTCTTTTTGTTAAGAATTTTGTGCGAACGTGGCCTGCTTCTTTACTGGTAGGCAGTGGTCGTCGTTCACTGTGTTTACTTAACAATCTGTTACAGGCTAATAGCACTGTCAGGACTCTGCTATTGCATCCGAGATACAACTTGTCCCTGCGCTGACTAATATATCTCGGTATATATATATATATATTTATATATATATATATATATATATATATATATATATATATATGTATATATATATGTGTGTGTGTCCGTGGACGTTCTGCAGAACATGTAACTTGTGGCAGGTGATTGGTGCTAATGTAGCAACACTTGCTAAGTTCTGCAACCGGCTTACAGTGTAGCTGCATAGCTATGTCATCACCTCTGGCTGGTGTCACCTGAAGCTGTGCTAACATGAACTTAGGAAAATTTTTAATTTATTCCCTTGTCCACTATCTGGCGTAACAGTTCCTACCTGCGTCGCCGCCGAGCCATCATCTGCTTCTTGTGGGCACATTCTACTGCTGCTGGCTTGCCTTGTGTGGTCACTTTGTGCCTCTGCAGGCCCACTGGCGTTGCTGCCAAAGCGGAAGTCCTCAGTTCATCACTGAGCCAGTGTTCCGTGCACTAAACCGCTCGTCAACACCAGCCAATGCGGCCGACTTGCAGAGGTCGGCACAGCTGCCTGCCGCCACGACCTGGCTCCTGACGCTGTGCTTATTCACCCGGTAGAGCGCTGACGGCGTAACTCTGCCCCGCTGCAGCCTGCTTGGCGCTGAGAGCTTGCCGCGGCTTCCAAGACAGCGCTCTAAGTTCTGTAAACTCTCCACACTTTAGGACCTCCATGCGACCCTGTTGGCTGCAACAACACAACCGCTGTATCTAACGAAATACATAAACGAATGTCTCTTCTATTTTCATGATTTATCAACAGACATAAAAATGGCTCCACGAATCCTAATCAGATCGCACCATTAATGCAATCTGTAACAAAGTACCTAATTACAGCAGCTGTATTACATACTAATATATTCTAGTCCTCTTCCGCCTCTACTTTTTTTCCCTTCTACTAATCCTTCCAGTTCAAGCTAACTGTTCCTAGTTCCCATATCTCGTGACTCATTAACTCATCCATCTTCTGGTAAGGATTTTCTCCAGAAGTCCATCGTCTTCTTTTGTTCTATTTCTTCGTTTTGGGCGTCGGTTGTTCGCTTAATTTTTAAAGTTTCAGATTCTGCCAATTTACTCATCTCCAATTTTTCAGTAAGCCAACGGTCTTGCCGCAATGGTAACATCGGTTCCTGTCAGATATCGAAGTTAAGCGCTCTCGGGCTTGACATGTATTTGAATGGGTGACCGTCCGGGCTGCCGAGAGCTATTGGCAAGCGGGGCGCACTCAGACCTTGTGAGCTGTTTGATTTAGAAGTAGTGGCTCTGGTCATGGCCGGGAGAGCAGAGAGCTGGTCACATGCCCCTCCATATCTTCACCCAGTGATGGCTGTCGGCTGAGTATGAGTGGGCGGTTGGTCGGTACCGTTGGATCTTCCGAGGAATGCTCGGAAGGAGTAGAGTAGTAGGAGTTTTCAGTGGTCCACGCGTCACTTTTATAAAATGTTGTCTTCCAGATGTACAAGCACTCGATTAGGTACTTCCTCCTGATGCTCTCTTAATGAAAAAACTCCCTCCTTAGATTCACTCTACTTCTTATATATCCCTTACTTCGACCATCCTGTGTAGTCTTCTCCCTTGACATTCTTTCACTCCTCCCGCTGTTGTACTGTTAACAATAACACTTTTAAAGCCTGAAGTTGTTCTGTTTTCCACAACTCTTTACCTCCTTGTGATTGCTTTCTTTACCCTTAAGCTATTTTCTGTGCTAAGTATGATGAATATTATTTTCAGCCGGTTCCCAAAGTCGTTCTTGCGTTCAGCCAAAAGACCTATGCCGTTTGTGAATCTTCCCTCCGTACATTCACTCCTATTCGAATTTTTTTTTTCGTATCTGCCAGAACTTCTTCGACGCACGAGATGCAATAATTAACGATAAGCTGTAACCCTGTCTTAGAACCTTCTCAACACAAATTTGCTATACGTGACCTTGTAACGGTCTTGTTATATACTTTTCTTGTTCCCTGCTAAATTTAATTTCATATGTAACGAGAGGACTATGAACCTTTAAATTTTGCTGAGTGATGGGAGAAGGCAACAAGTGGGAAAACGGTTCTATTACCCATAATTTTGGAAAATGTTTTAAGAGACACGCCATCCACATTGCCCCTTCGTTACTGAAGAAACACGAAAATTTTGAGGTTTGCGTTAGTCAGTCATTGTACTGTATTGCATTCGTCCTACATTGACGTGTCTATAGTTGTACCAGGCTACGGCTGTTGCAGTTACAGCTGACATCATTTTTAACTGTATTAGTAAGGTTAACGCTATGAGGCGCATTGCTTGCAGTACTATTCAAAGAATATACACTCCTGGAAACTGAAATAAGAACACCGTGAATTCATTGTCCCAGGAAGGAGAAACTTTATTGACACATTCCTGGGGTCAGATACATCACATGATCACACTGACAGAACCACAGGCACATAGACACAGGCAACAGAGCATGCACAATGTCGGCACTAGTAAAGTGTATATCCACCTTTCGGAGCAATGCAGGCTGCTATTCTCCCATGGAGACGATCGTAGAGATGCTGGATGTAGTCCTGTGGAACGGCTTGCCATGCGATTTCCACCTGGCGCCTCAGTTGGACCAGCGTTCGTGCTGGACGTGCAGACCGCGTGAGACGACGCTTCATCCAGTCCCAAACATGCTCAATGGGGGACAGATCCGGAGATCTTGCTGGCCAGGGTAGTTGACTTACACCTTCTAGAGCACGTTGGGTGGCACGGGATACATGCGGACGTGCATTGTCCTGTTGGAACAGCAAGTTCCCTTGCCGGTCTAGGAATGGTAGAACGATGGGTTCGATGACGGTTTGGATGTACCGTGCACTATTCAGTGTCCCCTCGACGATCACCAGAGGTGTACGGCCAGTGTAGGAGATCGCTCCCCATAGTAATAGACGGCAAATCATCGAGTAAAACTGAAGTGATATCAGGTGTTCCCCAGGGAAGCGTCCTGGGACCTCTACTGTTCCTGATCTATATAAATGACCTGGGTGACAATCTGAGCAGTTCTCTTAGGTTGTTCGCAGATGATGCTGTAATTTACCGTCTAGTAAGGTCATCCGAAGACCAGTATCAGCTGCAAAGCGATTTAGAAAAGATTGCTGTATGGTGTGTCAGGTGGCAGTTGACGCTAAATAACGAAAAGTGTGAGATGATCCACATGAGTTCCAAAAGAAATCCGTTGGAATTCGATTACTCGATAAATAGTACAATTCTCAAGGCTGTCAATTCAACTAAGTACCTGGGTGTTAAAATTACAAACAACTTCAGTTGGAAGGACCACATAGATAATATTGTCGGGAAGGCGAGCCAAAGGTTGCGTTTCATTGGCAGGACACTTAGAAGATGCAACAAGTCCACTAAAGAGACAGCTTACACTACACTCGTTCGTCCTCTGTTAGAATATTGCTGCGCGGTGTGGGATCCTTACCAGGTGGGATTGACGGAGGACATCGAGAGGGTGCAAAGAAGGGCAGCTCGTTTTGTATTCTCGCGTTATAGGGGAGAGAGTGTGGCAGATATGATACACGAGTTGGGATGGAAGTCATTACAGCATAGACGTTTTTCGTCGCGGCGAGACCTTTTTACGAAATTTCAGTCACCAACTTTCTCTTCCGAATGCGAAAATATTTTGTTGAGCCCAACCTACATAGGTAGGAATGATCATCAAAATAAAATAAGAGAAATCAGAGCTCGAACAGAAAGGTTTAGGTGTTCGTTTTTCCCGCTCGCTGTTCGGGAGTGGAATAGTAGAGAGATAGTATGATTGTGGTTCGATGAACCCTCTGCCAAGCACTTAAATGTGAATTGCAGAGTAGTCATGTAGATGTAGATGTAGATGTAGATACCATGATGCCGGGTGTTGGCCCTGTGTGCCTCGGTCGTATGTAGTCCTGATTGTGGCGCTCACCTGCACGGCGTCAAACACGCATACGACCATCATTGGCACCAAGGCAGAAGCGACTCTCATCGCTAAAGACGACACGTCTCCATTCGTCCCTCCATTCACGCCTGTCGCGACACCACTGGAGGCGGGCTGCACGATGTTGGGGCGTGAGCGGAAGACGGCCTAACGGTGTGCGGGACCGTAGCCCAGCTTCATGGAGACGGTTGCGAATGGTCCTCGCCGATACCCCAGGAGCAACAGTGTCCCTAATTTGCTGGGAAGAGGCGGTGCGGTCCCCTACAGCACTGCGTAGGATCCTACGGACTTGGCGTGCATCCGTGCGTCGCTGCGGTCCGGTCCCAGGTCGACGGGCACGTGCACCTTCCGCCGACCACTGGCGACAACATCGATGTACTGTGGAGACCTCACGCCCCACGTGTTGAGCATTTCGGCGGTACGTCCACCCGGCCTCCCGCATGCCCACTATACGCCCTCGCTCAAAGTCCGTCAACTGCACATATAGTTCACGTCCACGCTGTCGCGGCATGCTACCAGTGTTAAAGACTGCGATGGAGCTCCGTATGCCACGGCAAACTCGCTGACACTGACGGCGGCGGTGCACAAATGCTGCGCAGCTAGCGCCATTCGACGGCCAACACCGCGGTTCCTGGTGTGTCCGCTGTGCCGTGCGTGTGATCATTGCTTGTACAGCCCTCTCGCAGTGTCCGGAGCAAGTAAGGTGGGTCTGACACACCGGTGTCAATGTGTTCTTTTTTCCATTTCCTGGAGTGTATATTGTGTTTTTAATTCAGTGAACAATGGCTTAATTTTAAAAAGTGAACTTAAATGAAAATATTCTCATTTTGTTTTCAGTAATTTATTGCAATGTGCAGTTCTTTTAATTGCTGCATGAAGCTGATACAGTTATTTACTCTCTGTTTGATGATGTGGTATTCTTTGGTTGGTTTAGGGGCGCCCGGAGCAACGGAGGAACATTTGAATGCAGTCAGATGCGAATTCTAAAGCCCCAGTTAAGATTCTTGTAATGCTAACTTATATTTTCCAGGCCATTTTTATTTTAGTCCCTTTGCAGCCATTTCTTAGAGCAATGACATATTTGCTTTTTTGTTGTCTTTTTCCCTTCCTAAAGCCAAACCAATCTTCACCCAGTACGACTTCAGTTTTTATCTGTGTGCTTGTGTATATCGTGACTATCAGATTAATCGTCCAGATCCTTCTACGTTCATTTGCACTCATCTTCTTTAATGACATGACGAGAATACTTTTCTGGAAATGTAATGGTGACTCCAAAGCAATTCAGAACACAGGACTCGGGTACTAATCACCTACTATCGCTGGAAAAGTGCTGCAATGATTACTGATAAACATGTAATATATCTGGAATGTATAATAACTGCACCTAACAAGTGTCTTATAAAGATTTATATATGATTAATGCACTTTACTTAAGTACAGGTATTTTGTAAGTTGATTTAAATAAGAGTGTTATTTTCGTATTTTATATGGATTGGGTAGCTGAAGACGTAAAGACTCAGTAGGGACCAAGTCGACAGGGTAAGGTCAGCGATTAGGCGTTGCAGAGGAAGGACGCTTAAGTCTGGTTGGGTGAGAATACTTGGTAAGAAGACAGCGGAAAGTGGGGGCAGATTTGTATGGTTCTATGCAGCAATCGTTTCATTTCTGCATAACTGAATAATGGTATTTACGAAGATGTGGTGAGAAAATCGCCGGAAGAGGAAAAAGCAACATAATGACGATATGCTGTATAGATGGACTAACCTTACTTACCGTAAACTGAGCAACTGACTAATGCCTATATTACAACTACCGAATTTAGCTTGTTGACCAAATTCATCTTGCGTGTGCGTGAGACAGACAGAGAGGGGAGAGAGAGAGAGAGAGAGAGAGAGAGAGAGAGAGAGAGAGAGAGAGAGAGAGAGAGAGAGAGTGAGAAAGAGAGACAGAGAGAGAGAGAGAGAGAGAAGGAGAAAAAACAAACAGAAAGAGTAGTAAGAATATTCAGTGTCTGATTTAACAAAGTAGTGAACACAAAACGAGAAGCCAAGTATGCAGAGAAACAGCGTTTCTACTACAGGTGCTGAATGCAACCAAACTCTCTGTGCTTAAGAATTTATTGTTTCTCTTGACTACGTCTCCAGCTATAACGTAAAAATAGATTACTCTCAAAACTGTGAGAACCTGAAATGACGGTGGCGAAGATTTTCTCCGTCAAGAAATAAAGCAGTGTATTTCCACTGACAAACAATATATGTGACGATCATTTAGTATAATTCTGCATATCAATAATTTTTATAAATGTAAACAAATTCAATGTATTCTGTAAATATGTTCTTATGTTCTATGTAACTTTGACTGTATGTAATTTATACGTAAAAGAGACTACATTGGTCCCATATGAGATATGTTATCTTGCAAGACGCAGACGTGGGCTTCAACGTAACTGGTCGCTTTAATGCCTGTCTTCGTGTCCATCGTCGGGAATCAGAACGCTCTCCACGTATTGATATGTGCCAAGCAGAGTGGCCGCTCGCTTTGAGGCGCCATATCACGGATTGCGTGGCCCCTTCCACCGCAGGTCCGAATCGTACCTTGGGCATGGGTGTGTGTCTTGTTCTTAGCATAAGTTAGTCTAAGTAGCGTGTAAGTCTAGGGACAGGTGATCTCAGCAGTTTTGTCCCTTAGCATTACACACATATTTGAATATTTTATTCATATGTTGTTGTTGTGGTCTTCAGTCCAGAGACTGGTTTGATGCAGCTCTCCATGATACCTATCCCGTGCAAGTTCATTCCTCTCCAAATACCTACTGCAATCTACATCCTTCTGAATCTACTTAGTGTATTCATGTATTGATCTCCCTCTATGATTTTTACCCTCCACGCTCCCCTCCAATACTAAATTGGTGATCCCTTGACGCCTCAGAACGTGCCCTACCAACCGATTCCTTCTTCTAGTCAAGCTGAGCCACAGATACGTCTTCTCCTCAATTCTATTCAGTACCTCCTCATTAGTTACGTGATCTATCCATCTAATCTTCAGCATTCTTTTGTAGCATCACATTTCGAAAGCCTCTATTCTCTGCTTGTCTAAACTATTTATCGTCCATGTTTCACTTCCGTACATTTCAGAAAGTACTTCCTAACACTTAAATCTATACTCGATGTTAACAAATTTCTCTTCATCAGAAACATTTTCCTTGCCATTGTCAGTCTACTTTTTATACCTTCTCTACTTCTACCATCATCAGTTATTTTGCTCCCCAAATAGTAAAACTCATCTACCATTTTAAGTGTATCGATTCCTAATACAGTTCCCTCAGAATCACGTGATTTAATTCGACTAAATTCCATTATCCTCGTTTTAGTTTTGTTGATGGTCATCTTATATCCTCCTTTCAAGACACTGTCCATTCCTTTTAACTACTCCTCCAGGTCCTTTGCTGTCTCTGACAATGTCATCGGCAAACCTCGAAGTTTTTATTCCTTCTCCATGGATTTTAATTCCTACTCCGAATTTTTCTTTCGTTTCCTTTACTGCTTGCTTAATATAGAGATTGAATAACATCGGGGAGAGGCTACAACCCTGTCTCATTCCCTTCGCAGCCACTACTTCCCTTTCATTCCCCTCGACTCTTACAATTTCCATATGGTTTCTGTACAAATTGTAAATATCCTTTCGTTCCCTATATTTGACCCCTACCACCTTCAGAATTTGAAAGAGAATATTCCAGTCAACATTGTCAAAAGCTTTCCCTAAGTCTACAAATGCTAGAAACGTAGGTTTGCTTTTCTTTAATCTCTCTTCTAAGGTAAGTCGTAGGGTCAGTATTGCCTCACGTGTTCCAACATTGCGGAATCCAAATTGATCTTCCCCAAGGTCGGCTGCTACCAGTTTTTCCATTCGTTTGTAAAGAATTCATGTTGGTATTTTGCAGCCGTGACTTATTAAACTGATATTTCGGTAATTTTCAAACCTGTAAACATCTGCTTTCTTTTGGATTGGAATTATTATATTCTTCTTGAAGCTTGAGGGCATTTCGCCTGTCTCATACATCTTGCTCACCAGGTGGTAGAGTTTTGTCAAGCATGGCTTTCCCTAGGCCATCAGTAGTTATAATGGGATCTTGACTACTCCTGGGGCCTTGTTTCGACTCAGGTCTTTCAGTTCTCTGTCAGATTCTTCACGCAGTATCATATCTCCCATTTCATCTTCACCTACATCCTCTTCCATTTCCATAATAATGCGCTCCAGTAGATCGCCCTTTTTTAGACCCGCTATATACTCCTTTCACCTTTCTGCTCTCCCTTCTTTGCTTACAACTGGTTTTCCATCTTCGCTCTTGATATTCATACAAGTCGTTTTCATTTCTGCAAAGGTCTCCTTAATTTTCTTGTAGGCTGTATCTATCTCCCCCTAGTGACTTACGCCTCTACATCCTTACATTTGTCCTCTAACCATTCCTGATTAGGCGTTTTGCACTTCCTGTCGATCTCATGTTTGGGACGCTTGTATTCCTTTTTGCCTGCTTCATTTACTGCATTTATATACGTATTCATACATGTAATATTAAATTATCGCGCAACGTATAACGCAGAGAAGTCGTCGTAAATCAACAATGCGTGAGAATCTAGCATTAATTATTTAATTTACTTGCACTGGTGGTACAGGAACTGTTGAATGGGTCATGTTGAATGGACGGGATGTTAACCAGACACGTAAGAAATTAATGGCACGCACTCGACCCTGCATGGCCAGTCCTGTAGTAACGTCTGGACACGATTCACTAAGGTGACACCCACTTGTGACGCGGAGAAAGAAACTACTTTAACCATTGGCATGGAACTGAATAAACCACGCGTCACCGTAAAATTCCTTCAGGATTAAGAACGCCTACTCGAATCTACAGCCTATTCAGCAGAGCAGCGCTTATCAAAACAAATGTCAACATCAGTGTCTAAATGCAGCGTCTGTCCCGGTCGGAATCTGAAACGAGTGTCCGGACGTCCGCCTACGCCTAGATCTGATGACAGTGTCTCGAAAACCTGCTGTTGAGCATTCCGCGAAAAAAAAAGATAAAAAGCTCCCTCAATCAATCAAACCGTGAAAGCTTGTAATTGGCGGTCAATCAATGAGAAGAGGAGAGATCGACTCTTTGACATCCTCTCCTAAGAAAATTTCTAAAATTTCAAACTGATTTATCTCAAGCAAGAACACAGATGAAATTATGGTAAGGAGAGAGAGGGTGAGGAAGGGAGGTGGAACGGGTGGGGGTGGACACCATCTCCTAGTTGACAGGTCCAGCACTGCGTCCCTAACTCCAGATTGCTCGAAGTTTGACGAGCCAGTGTCTCAAAGAAAGGAAGTAAATTTATATGAAACTGACCACCTCGACGCCGCTCTGTCGGTCCGAAGCCGGCCGTTGTGGCCGAGCGGTTCTAGGCGCTTCAGTCTGGAACCCCGCGTCCGCTACGGTGGCAGGTTCGAATCCTGCCTCGGACACGGATGTGTGTGATGTCCTCAGGTGAGTTAGGTTTAAGTAGTTCTAAGTTCTAGGGGACTGATGACCTCAGATGTTAAGTCCCATAGTGCTCAGAGCCGTTTTTGTCGCTCCGAGCCTACACGCAAACAGATTTGCAAATGACAAATTTTGCAACAAACAAGAGGAGCTCCAACGTTAGGCGGGTGATGGAGCCCCTTAGGGAAATAGCGGAAAGGTCGGGGAAGAAGGCCAGTGTTCACTCTGTCTGCTTGCCGGGGGGTCTCATCCGAGATGTGGAGGAGGCCCTACCGGCGGCGATAGAGAGCACTGGGTGCACCCGACTGCAAATTGTTGCTCATGTCGGCACCAATGACTCTTGCCGTCTGGGTTCAGAGGTCATCCTCAGTTCGTACAGGCGGTTGGCGGAGTTGGTGAAGGTGGAAAGCCTCGCTCGCGGGGTGGAATCAGAGCTAACTATTTGTAGTATCGTTCCGAGAACCGATCGCGGTCCTCTGGTTTGGAGCCGAGTGGAAGGCTTAAACCAGAGGCTCAGACGATTCTGCGGAGAGCTGGGGTGCAAATTTCTCGACCTCCGCTATCGGGTGGAGAAATGTAGGGTCCCCCTGAATAGGTCAGGCGTGCACTACACGCCGGAAGCGGCTACGAGGGTAGCGGAGTACGTGTGGAGTGCACATGGGGTTTTTTTAGGTTAGAGAATTCCCTCCCTAGGCCCGACAAGACGCCTCCTGAGACGCGGCAAGGCAGGAGTAGGCAAAATGCAACAAGGAATAACAATATTAATGTGCTAATAGTAAACTGCAGAAGCGTCTATAGAAAGGTCCCAGAACTGCTCTTATTAATAAACGGTCACAACGCCCATATAGTACTAGAAACAGAAAGTTGGCTGAAACCAGACGTAAACAGTAATGAAATCCTAAACTCTGATTGGAATGTATACCGCAGAGATAGGCTGGACAGTGAAGGGGGAGGCGTGTTTATAGCGATAAGAAGTGCAATAGTATCGAAGGAAATTGACGGAGATTCGAATTGTGAAATGATTTGGGTGAAGGTCACGGTTAAAGCAGGCTCAGACATGGTAATTGGATGTCTCTATAGGCCCCCGGGCTCAGCAGCTGTTGTGGCTCAGCACCTGAAGAATAATTTGGAAAATATTTCGAGTAGATTTCCCCACCATGTTATAGTTCTGGGTGGAGATTTTAATTTGCCGGATATAGACTGGGAGACTCAAACGTTCATAACGGGTGGCAGGGACAAAGAATCCAGTGAAATATTTTTAAGTGCTTTATCTGAAAACTACCTTGAGCAGTTAAACAGAAAACCGACTCGTGGCGATAATATATTAGACCTTCTGGTGACAAACAGACCCGAACTATTTGAATCAGTTAATGCAGAACAGGGAATCAGCGATCATAAAGCGGTTACTGCGTCGATGATTTCAGCCGTAAATAGAAATATTAAAAAAGGTAGGAAGATTTTTCTGTTTAGCAAAAGTGACAAAAAGCAGATTACAGAGTACCTGACGGCTCAACACAAAAGTTTTTTCTCAAGTGCAGATAGTGTTGAGGATCAGTGGACAAAGTTCATAACCATGGTACAATATGCGTTAGATGAGTATGTGCCAAGCAAGATCGTAAGAGATGGAAAAGAGCCACCGTGGTACAACAACCGAGTTAGAAAACTGCTGCGGAAGCAAAGGGAACTTCACAGCAGACATAAACATAGCCAAAGCCTTGCAGACAAACGAAAATTACGCGAAGCGAAATGTAGTGTGAGGAGGGCTATGCGAGAGGCTTTCAATGAATTCGAAAGTAACGTTCTATGTACTGACTTGGCAGAAAATCCTAAGAAATTTTGGTGTTATGTCAAAGCGGTAGGTGGATCAAAACAAAATGTCCAGACACTCTGTGACCAAAATGGTACTGAAACAGAGGATGACAGACTAAAGGCCGAATTACTAAATGTCTTCTTCCAAAGCTGTTTCACAGAGGAAGACTGCACTGTGCTTCCTTCTCTAGATTGTCGCACAGTTGACAAAATGGTAGATATCGAAGTAGACGACAGAGGGATAGACAAACAATTAAAATCGCTCAAAAGAGGAAAGGCCGCTGGTCCTGATGGGATACCAGTTCGATTTTACACAGAGTACGCGAAGGAACTTGCCCCCCCTTCTTGCAGCGGTGTACCGTAGGTCTCTAGAAGAGCGAAGCGTTCCAAAGGATTGGAAAAGGGCACAGGTCATCCCCGTTCTCAAGAAGGGACGTCGAACAGATGTGCAGAACTATAGACCTATATCTCTAACGTCGATCAGTTGTAGAATTTTGGAACACGTATTATGTTCGAGTATAATGTCTTTTCTGGAGACTAGAAATCTACTCTGTAGGAATCAGCATGGGTTTCGAAAAAGACGATCGTGTGAAACCCAGCTCGCGCTATTCGTCCACGAGACTCAGAGGGCCTTAGACACGGGTTCACAGGTAGATGCCGTGTTTCTTGACTTCCGCAAGGCGTTTGACACAGTTCCCCATAGTCGTTTAATGAACAAAGTAAGAGCATACGGACTATCAGATCAATTGTGTGATTGGATTGAGGAGTTCCTAGATAACAGAACGCAGCACGTCATTCTCAATGGAGAGAAGTCTTCCGAAGTAAGAGTGATTTCAGGTGTGCCGCAGGGGAGTGTCATAGGACCGTTGCTATTCACAATATACATAAATGACCTGGTGGATGACATCGGAAGTTCACTGAGGCTTTTTGCAGATGATGCTGTGGTGTATCGAGAGGTTGCAACAATGGAAAATTGTACTGAAATGCAGGAGGATCTGCAGCGAATTGACGCATGGTGCACGGAATGGCAATTGAATCTCAATGTAGCGAAGTGTAATGTGATGCGAATACATAGAAAGATAGGTCCCTTATCATTTAGCTACAAAATAGCAGGTCAGCAACTGGAAGCAGTTAATTCCATAAATTATCTGGGAGTACGCATTAGGAGTGATTTAAAATGGAATGATCATATAAAGTTGATCGTCGGTAAAGCAGATGCCAGACTGAGATTCATTGGAAGAATCCTAAGGAAATGCAATCCGACAACAAAGGAAGTAGGTTACAGTACGCTTGTTCGCCCAATGCTTGAATACTGCTCAGCAGTGTGGGATCCGCATCAGGTAGGGTTGATAGAAGAGATAGAGAAGATCCAACGGAGAGCAGCGCGCTTCGTTACAGGATCATTTAGTAATTGCGAAAGCGTTACGGAGATGTTAGATAAACTCCAGTGGAAGACTCTGCAGGAGAGACGCTCAGTAGCTCGGTACGGGCTTTTGTTGAAGTTTCGAGAACATACCTTCACCGAAGAGTCAAGCAGTATATTGCTCCCTCCTACGTATATCTCGCGACGAGTCCATGAGGATAAAATCAGAGAGATTAGAGCCCACACAGAAGCATACCGACAATCCTTCTTTCCACGTACAATACGAGACTGGAATAGAAGGGAGAACCGATAGAGGTACTCAGGGTACCCTCCGCCACACACCGTCAGGTGGCTTGCGGAGTACGGATGTAGATGTAGATGTAGATGTAGGAAGGCGTGCCTTGACTTGGTACGCACGTCACAGCGACTCAACAGGAGTGTAAATGATGTCTGTCTTTTGAAGCTTCCGTCACACAGTGTATGTAAACACAAACAACGAGATACCTTTCTTCAAGGGACACGAAAGGGATAGCGGGGACTCAACTCGCGGTCAGGTTATGGATGCCACAGAGTCGAGTTTTCTCATGCTACACGTGGCTTCACCCACTCCTCACTAGCGCTTGCCATGAAGGTTTAGTTAGCATGCGAAAGCTCATTTACTATAGTAACGAATAAAAAACTGCTAAATCACACTCAGAAGATGGGATGTGGGAGGTACTAGCTACCAATCGTACGCAATTATTTCTTGAATTCTTTATCCATTCTTTTTATCAGAGTGGCGGAAATTGGTATCAGATGATACAAGCCAGGCAGACCACTGGAGGACGCATTTCAGTCTGTGCATATTTTTAGTGAGGGGGTGACAAATGAAAAAGAAGGGTTGATTGAAGCTGAAACGTGGCTATGTAAAGACGGACGGTAAAGGCTTGGCGTTTTATTCGTGAGAGAAAGAGAGATAATTTTGCGGAAAAGGGCAGTATGCTTTGTAGTACTAATCGGAAGGTGTAACATGGGAAGAGATAGCGGCAGTTTGAAGACGCAGCTGTCGGCGAAACGAAGAGGTAGCCAGCAAATTATCATAGCAGCGCTGTTGCAATAAAGTACCAAAGTTTAAGAGGAGGCCACAATTTTTTTCAAATTATTAACATAGAGGAGAAGATAGAAGATAAAGAAAGTCAAGGGACAAGATATAAGAGTTGAAGATTCCGCAGAAGGTTGATACGAAAGGCAGAAGACTATCAAGATGAAGAATCAACGCATCGAAATTACAAGAAGGGACTAGTCGCCAAATGTTGCGCTAAGAGAGACTATGTGCGAAAACGGTAAACGTTCTTTCAACTGAGAAAAAAGAAGGACTTTATTTTTATAAATGCCACTGGTATTGATCATTCTTGTTTGAGAAGTGGGGTATAAACAGAGGAACTATTTGTTAAAAGTATTTACCGCGAGGGCAAGGTACACTTTAAATTTCACAGTGACATATTAAGAAATGAATACCGTTCAAATACTATGTGGGCATCGACTATTGTGCTTAAAACTGTCTCCGCATATCGATCCAGCACATTACATTCCTGTTCCATTTATAAAGAGTTTTAGATGGCTATTTCAGTGAAGTTTCCACAGCAAGATGGCGTTCCGGGGCTGCAGCTGGTTTTAATGGCGTTTTCTAACTTAATTAATTTTCACTACGACACATCGCCCTCTTACTGTCTTCTTGTGGGCCGAGGGACATCTTACGTACTACGTCTCCTGTGATCGTTAGCTACTGCAGAATACGTCTCAGGCGAGGAAGCAATTTTAAAAACTGGTTCACATAGCTCTGAGCACTATTGGACTTAACATCTGAGCTCAACAGTCCCCCAGAACTTAGAACTACTTAAACCTAACTAACCTAAGGACAGCACACACATCCATGCCCGAGGCAGGATTCGAACCTGCGACTGTAGTGGTCGTGCGGTCTCAGACTAAAGCTCCTAGAACCGCTCGACCACAGCGGTCGGCGCACTGCAGCCGCTTGTCTTGTATCTGTACGATTTAGTTCCTGCTGGTATTACTTTGTCAAAGCAAGTATCATTACTTTCAGTCACTTATATCAGTACTAGTTAATTTCATCTCCTATTCAGCGCCAGTACAACGAGCATTGCAATCGCTCGTATTGCATCAGCGCGACGTACTCTTGTGTGGTGACAGACGTGTGAAAGCTACGAGCACTGAATACCAGGACGCTGGAAAAATACCGTGGCGTGAAGAGGCACTTAAACCATTCGAAGGAAGCCTGTAGGGAACACAACCAACGTTACACAACGTGCCGTTGCCCTGGACGCTGGCATCTCGCTGGTGAGTCGCCGGCGAAGCAATTTTATTTCTCTGGTGATAGCCTTTATTTTCGACAGATCAAGGACTATCTGCAGCACAACTAAATAATACAAAGAAGATTTCACGTAACGGTAAACGACAGTAGGGAATGTCGAAACTAAATGAGTTATTTCAGAAGAATTACAATAGATCCAAACATATCCGATTCTACACTCAAATGCCTAATTTCCTCATAGTCGAATGTTTTTGTTAATACACTTCTGGAAATGGAAAAAAAGAACACATTGACACCGGTGTGTCAGACCACCATACTTGCTCCGGACACTGCGAGAGGGCTGTACAAGCAATGATCACACGCACGGCACAGCGGACACACCAGGAACCGCGGTGTTGGCCGTCGAATGGCGCTAGCTGCGCAGCATTTGTGCACCGCCGCCGTCAGTGTCAGCCAGTTTGCCGTGGCATACGGAGCTCCATCGCAGTCTTTAACACTGGTAGCATGCCGCGACAGCGTGGACGTGAACCGTATGTGCAGTTGACGGACTTTGAGCGAGGGCGTATAGTGGGCATGCGGGAGGCCTGGTGGACGTACCGCCGAAATGCTCAACACGTGGGGCGTGAGGTCTCCACAGTACATCGATGTTGTCGCCAGTGGTCGGCGGAAGGTGCACGTGCCCGTCGACCTGGGACCGGACCGCAGCGACGCACGGATGCACGCCAAGACCGTAGGATCCTACGCAGTGCCGTAGGGGACCGCACCGCCACTTCCCAGCAAATTAGGGACACTGTTGCTCCTGGGGTATCGGCGAGGACCATTCGCAACCGTCTCCATGAAGCTGGGCTACGGTCCCGCACACCGTTAGGCCGTCTTCCGCTCACGCCCCAACATCGTGCAGCCCGCCTCCAGTGGTGTCGCGACAGGCGTGAATGGAGGGACGAATGGAGACGTGTCGTCTTCAGCGATGAGAGTCGCTTCTGCCTTGGTGCCAATGATGGTCGTATGCGTGTTTGACGCCGTGCAGGTGAGCGCCACAATCAGGACTGCATACGACCGAGGCATACAGGGCAAACACCCGGCATCATGGAGTTGGGAGCGATCTCCTACACTGGCCGTACACCTCTGGTGATCGTCGAGGGGACACTGAATAGTGCACGGTACATCCAAACCGTCATCGAACCCATCGTTCTACCATTCCTAGACCGGCAAGGGAACTTGCTGTTCCAACAGGACAATGCACGTCCGCATGTATCCCTTGCCACCCAACGTGCTCTAGAAGGTGTAAGTCAACTACCCTGGCCAGCAAAATCTCCGGATCTGTCCCCCATTGAGCATGTTTGGGACTGGATGAAGCGTCGTCTCACGCGGTCTGCATGTCCAGCACGAACGCTGGTCCAACTGAGGCGGCAGGTGGAAATGGCATGGCAAGCCGTTCCACAGGACTACATCCAGCATCTCTACGATCGTCTCCATGGGAGAATAGCAGCCTGCATTGCTGCGAAAGGTGGATATACACTGTACTAGTGCCCACATTGTGCATGCTCTGTTGCCTTTGTCTATATGCCTGTGGTTCTGTCAGTGTGATCATGTGATGTATCTGACCCCAGGAATGTGTCAATAAAGTTTCCCTTCCTGGGACAATGAATTCACGGTGTTCTTATTTCAATTTCCAGGAGTGTATGTAAGTTAAGCAGTGAATGTTAATAGCTATATCAAATGCCTGTAGTAACTTATCGATTTTAGTTTAATGAACAGAAATCCTAAATTATATTCTCGAAACGGAAGTCGGCTGACATGGTTCCATACGCTGCAGCAATAATCTTTCGATAGGAATTCAATATCGTAAGTTTCATTCCTATTATAAATTGGCGTGTATATTGCACAATAAATTTCAAAGAATCACATTAATTTATATGTTCTTAGTTCTGCACAAGAAAAGTAGCGCTGACTATGTTGACGCAGACGAATTCCGTTGAAACAGAGAAATATCTTAAGTATGTAAATACTTACATAATAATATTACTGTTATTTTATATTTGTACCTGTTTCATGTAAAAATATCGTACGTAAGTGTGTGTGGAATTAAATGATTCGTTAGATGCAAGAGCAGAAGTGAAGCTAACATCACGTAGTTTAGGCGAAAGTATATGTCTAGATCTGAATTATTTGGCGAAACTTTGGCAGGTAAAGAGGTAGCATTTCGTCTAGTGGTATTCAAGCGTTCAGCAGTAGCATCACAGAAGTATTCCAGTGTTATTCTGGTAGTCAATCAGACATATTAAACAATTAAAACCGTTATATGTTTACATTATAAATGGGTTTGTTTCGTCATAGTACTAGTGCTATCCATTGGCTTCTCATGATTAAACTTCTGCAGTAATAATCACGTTTTTGTACCGTCTGCTAGTTAGCCACTACCTTTGCGAATTAGTTCAGGGTAGACGGAAATGGAAAGGCACTCCAAGACAAAAAAAAAAAAAAAAGGCGCACCACGAAGAAATTATCAGAATGGGAAAGAAGTCGTTAGATGTGATGTGTATGTACAGATAGACAAACGGTTACAATTCCAGAAAAATTGGGTGATCTATTCAAGAGCAAGAGTTTCTCAAACTGAGCAAGTCAGTAACACGTTGATCCACATCTGGCCCATATGCAAGCAGTTGTTTGACTTGGTATTGCCTGTCTCCTGAGAGGTATCGTGTCACATATGTCCAACTGGCATGTTAGACCGTCAAAATCCAGAGCTCGTTGGAGAACTCTGCCCATAATACTGAAAACGTTCTCAATTGGGGAGATATCTGGCAACATTGTTGGCTAATAAAAGGTGTGGCAAGCTCGACGGTAAGTCGTAGAAGCTCTCGCGGTTTGTGGGCGGGAATTATCTTGCTTCAATGTAAGCCCAGGACAGCTGGCCACGAATGGGAATCAAACGGGTCGTAGAATACCCTCGACATAGCGCTGTGCCTGCCATACCGTACCTTGGCCAGCAGTGTCGACGGTTCTCTCCCTATGTGGTGGTGGTGGTTAGTGTTTAACGTCCCGTCGACGACGAGGTCATTAGAGACGGAGCGCAAGCTTGGATTAGGGAAGGATTCGGAAGGAAATCGGCCGTGCCCTTTCAAGGGAACCATCCCGGCATTTGCCTGAAACGATTTAGGGAAATCACGGAAAACCGAAATCAGGATGGTCGGAGACGGGATTGAACCGTCGTCCTCCCGAATGCGAGTCCAGTGTGCTAACCACTGCGCCACTTCGCTCGGTTCTCTCCCTAGTTGAGAACGTTTGAATACTTGTGGGAAAGTCCCTCCAATCAGCTCAGGATTTTGGCGATCTAATGCGCCGTTTCGACAGAATTTGGCACGTTATCCCTCAAGAGGGCATCCTACACCTCTACCAATCAAAGCTAAGCCGAATAACTGCTTGCATAAGGGCCAGACGTGGACCAACGCGTTATGGACTTATTCAGTTTGAGAAGTTCTTGCTCTTGAATAAATAATTCAATTTTTTTAGAAATTGTACTCATTTGCTTGTCTCTACATATACATCACATCTATCGCTTTCCGTCCCATTCCAATAATTTCATCGTGGTATGTCTTTTCTTTGGGCTAAGAGTGTATTTAAGAGGGCAGTTATCAGTATATATTGCAAGAAGCAGAGATAAGGTTATGTAGATAAATGAAATTTTCTCACTGGATAGACAAACAATTTTAGTATGAATTTTCTCTGTCTCTATTTGCTTCGATGGACCATTTTTTTCCAAGTTCAGAGTAAATCAATGCTTATAATGTATTTACGCCTCCCGACATGTCTCTGTGTTGGAGATTCGACGTTTTCAATGTGAGTCTGTTAAAGACCCCGTCCTGCCTTAATGTGCTACACTGTTACCGTCTGCATAAAATGGCTGCAGGTGAAGGCATAATTGTGCGTCCTTGCAGGAGACGCTGCTGCGGCGATGACGTCGACAAAAACGCGAGGCAGGCGGGCCGGAGGAGATATCCGCGGAATTCAGCCGATACAGCGCGCCGGGGGGCGCCGGAACATCCATCAGGATATTGGGAGAGCCGCGGCCCCGCCCACTCGATCAATAGACAGCCCCACCCCTGCGTTTTCCGCACAATAAAAGTTTGTCGCGCTAAAATATAGACATCCGGCCGGCCGGCCGGCGACGGGCGCGGGCACTCCCAGACTACTGCGGCCGCGCGGCGCCGGATGTGCAGACCGGGTTCAGAAAACTTGCCAGCTCTGCTGTTGCAAGTAGAGGGGCGGAAACAGCCGTTACATGTGAGAGATAGACATCCAGCGAGTCTACGACGAGTACAGCGGCTTACCATCTACCCTCGTCCGCTCCGGCGCCTAAGTTCCCTTTCGTTTCGCGAACCCATTTGTTCGGACCAATTGATCACCCAAAAGAGCTACAAGGCAGCACAACGCAAAGATGTACAGATGCTTAGAGACGAAGGCGGTCAAGGAGTGTGTATCTGATTTCTCTTTTTTTTTTGGATTATAGGTTTAGGACGCAAAACTGCTACGGTCATAAGCGCCAATTCTGTGGCTTAGTGAGGGGTAAAAAGGCGAAACGTAGATGGAGATTAGCATCAATGGGAGCTATACTCCGGAATCAAGAAGGAGGACACTAAAAACCGGAAGAAATCTTAGAAAACTGCTGTTGAAGGGGGATTCTTTTCCCAGAAAAGAGCTTCAAATAACCAATGTCATCTCACTAACACTGATAAACTCAAGGACGCGATCGGCTGAGTGCGTTGGTTCAAATGGTTCAAATGGTTCTGAGCGCTATGGGAGTTAACTTCTGTGGTCATTAGCCCCTAGAACTTAGAACTACTTAAACCTAACTAACCTAAGAACATCACACACATCCATGCCCAAGGCAGGATTCGAACCTGCGACCGTAGCGATCGCGCGGTTCCAGACTGTAGCGCCTAGAACCGCCCGGCCACACCGGCCGCTGAGCGCGTGTCATCTGCTAAAAGGGAAGATATATCAGGCGACAACTGTAAACGGGCGCGTAGCGGATTAAAATAGGGGCACTGAAGTAAAAGATTTCTCACCGTCCACGATTGAAAGTTGTGAAAACAAAGCGGGGGAGGATCACAACTTAAAAGATGTCAATGGCTGAAAAGACAGTGCCCAAGCCGGACTCTAGTTAAAATTAGCTCCTCCCGACGACGAGGCTGGGAGGAAGGGGTCCAAGCACAGGGAAGAGGTTTTATGTCCCGTAATTTACTACCGGGAAGTGCTGACCAATGTGTGTGCCATAAAAGAGCAACACGACAACATAAAATGCTCTATAGATCGGCAAAGGGAACCATGTGAACAGCGGGCCGAGGAAGAGAGACTGCAGCCTTTTCCTCTATATCGGCTGCCTCGTTTCCGCGGATACTGACATGCCCTGGGATCCAGGGGAATGCCACAGAGGTACCCTCCACACCACCCCATCCAAGTGGAGCATGTGGAGGCAGCGGAGCATGAGGAGGCAGTCCGGTGGACCAGAGGGTGGGCAGGGATAAAGAGCTTGGAGGTTGAGAAGAGAGCTGAGCGAATCCGAGCATATAATATACTTTATCTGTTTATGGCGACCGATGTATTGCACAGCCTGGAGAACAGCGCAAGGCTCCGCAGTAAAAACCGAACACTGGTAGGGAAGCCGAAATCTCATAGGGGTGTCGCCAACAATATAGGCACCAAAGTTGGGCTTTGAGCCATCGCTGTACACGTTCAACTCGAGGTGATTCGACGTTACCAGGGCCGAGCAGGGTTTTACAGTGGCAGCAAAGGACAATGTGTCTGGATGTGGCAAGAGCCACAACTTTTAGCTGCCCAGCATTTGAACTCCGCATCTTGCCCATGGCTGCACTTATCAGTAGTGCACGAACACACCAATGCCCATAGGACTCGAACCTCCGACGGCGGGGGAGGGGGGTGGTGGGAGCCACACTGACTGTGGCAAGGCGCCCTAGACCGCTCGGCTATTTTCGTCTGACCAACACATTAGTAAGCCATGTTGTAAAGTGCAGCAATGGTAACCGTATTAATACTATTATATTTTCCTTACAAATTTACAGAAAATTAAACCGTGATCAGGACGACGAAGAAGTGTTTAAAGGATAGAAATTAAGGATAGAAATTATATAGTAATGAGTTTGAATGGGAAGCACTTTATTTGGAAGATATTTTGTCGCTAACAACAGCATTTAATCTTTGTCCGAAACACACATCAGACACTGCATTCAGTCCATTTTGCCACTCCACAACATACTTGTGGATCAACACTCGTGTTGAACGGTCAGTGCATAACATATAAGCTACCATTTAACCACTCATATTGTGGGCCCACTCATTCACGTTAACCGTTAACATGAAACAGGATTTTGATTTCAACATTCTTGGCAACATTCACAGGGCCGCATGTAAACGTTCCAGGTTTGACCAACGCTTTGGTAACCTACACCACCTCGACTGACCCACTAAATCACTCGACATTAGTCCCAAAGAAAGTGTCTAGGAGTATTCGAAATGTAGCACTCAACATTCCTGCAACTTCGTATCTTTATGGTGTAAGGGTGAATCCAGGCTTTTGGTCTGGAAGGTCGGAGGGGGGCTATAGTAATAAAAATATTGTATTGTTGTATCACAGAGATGGATCAAAATTTTTTCGAGTGAACAACGGTCTTTTCTTAACCCTTAAGCTGTCTGTCATGACATGAGTGCTAAGACGTAATTTTTTTGTACCCTACACGCAGGAATGTCATTAAAGTGCCATAGAGCACACTGTATCCAGTTTTCAGAGCTGGAAAAAAAGATATAGCTTACCCATGAAAGTTTGTAATTTATTATCGTATATGCACATCTTTATTCTTCTTCGCTTGAAATGAGGCACCAAATAATAAGTTTCTCTTAAAGAAATATGAATTTCGGTCAATAAAATTCTTCTGGGTTTGAGATCGCATTGCCATCTGTAAAACACCGACGTTTCGGCGACTGTTGGAAGACGCCTTCCTCAGGGTGTGTTGCGACCTCAAACCAAGAAGTATTTTATTGATAGTGACAACTGCCGCTGGAGCCTACGTTTAGAAATATAAATTTGATTTTTCCGTTATACCTTAACACTATAATTTGTAAAATCCTGCTTGTATAGAAAAGGATTACCCCTATCCAGGAAATTAATTAAGAACTGGACGCACATATAAGGCTAAAGGTGATGTTACTGCGTGCGACGGAAAGCCTAATGTGAAGAATGTATGATTCTAACTGTGGATCCTAAAGTGGAGTGTTGCACACTATTAAATGTGACTTTAAGTGAAGGTGTTAACACAAACAAGTTTTAGATGAACACATTAACTTATTCAGTTAAAACACAAACGTGAAACGCTTCTGACTGACAGAACTGATACTAAGAAGTGATACTACAAATCTACCCTGCATGATTAAAAAAAAAAAAAAGACAAAACAACCTGCACACGCAAGTTGGTTCTAATGGCTCTGAGCACTATGGGACTTAACATCTGAGGTCATCAGTCCCCTAGAGCTTAGAACTACTTAAACCTAACTAACCTAAGGACATCATACACATCCATGCCCGAGGCAGGATTCGAACCTGCGACCGTAGCAGTCGCGCGGTTACGGACTGAAGCGCCTAGAACCGCTCGGCCACCTCGGCCGCCCTGCACGCAAGTGAAATTCAAAAAACTGACTCATGAACATCTAATTAAGGGAATACAGTGATTATCGGTCTGACATTCTGACTGAGAAATCCATCTACTAAATCAGTGATGGACCTGTGACAGATAACTGCAATAATATGACTAAATAAAAACCAAAGATTGTCCTACGATGCTTCGTGCTGTTGGTAATTTTCACTGTAAATAATCTATATGAGACACACAGAACACTGTCGTCATACTTGTGTCTCTGAAGTACTGAATGAGACAAAGTGTGGGTCCCAATTGGCTGCTAAGACGCACACCAGATGTGCCTTGATTTCCACCCTTGAAAAAATTTTCAGATGCACCACCATCTTCATATCCAAACGAACTCTAAATTTTCCAGCTGATTCATACGGCTTACTCTTTCCTTCCCATCAAACGATATGTGACCGCCAATCACTGAGAAAGGACATTCAGGCAGCAAATGGCATGATGGCTTCTTCCACAAATATCCCACCAAGTAAAATATGTCATATTCAAACTCCGAAAACTTCCTGATCGACCCTCCTTTGAAACCTTCGCGTCTAATATTGGATGAACGTTTGCTTGCTGACTGAACGCTGCGTCTCTTAAAATCTTTTAACTGCTGCTCTGTCAAGACTACCTGCTGATTATTACGACGAAACATAAAATGTGTTGTCGCCGTGGCCCTCAGTCGTTACCTAAAATTATTAAGACTGATTCTTACCTTTAATTATTTATACTGGATCGCCATCTGACTGCTACAGCAAACTGTGGAATGAATATACTTACTTCTCTTTAACATAATTATAAGCTGCTGGTGGAGTTTCATAATACTTTGTGACTGGAATTCTTTAAGTTGAAGTTAATTTAGATTTGATAAAAGCTGAAGCTCAGTTTAGACTTTTCTTTTAAGATAACAATAAATTCCGTAAAGCATTTACGTGAATGATTTTGGGATAGAAAATTCTTAATGCATTTAATCTGGTAGAAGTTAACTATATTCTGTGAACGATCTTGACAAACAATTACAAGGGGTATAGTTCTTTACAAAAATTCTTAAAAAGTAGCGTTGCGCTACATACCTAATTTTCCATCAAAATTACATAACTATATTCTGAGAACGATCTTGACAAACAATTACAAGGGGCATAGTTCTTTACAAAAATTCTTAAAAACTAGCATTGCGCTACATATAGCGAGTGGCTGGCGAGCACACCGCTTCTTTCAAAGTGTTAATTCATACCTCGCTTACAGCGACCTCCTCTCATGTCTCGCTAGCTACGACTGCCTCGTCTCACATCTTACTCGCAACTGCTCGCTTCCAACGCTCAATGCTACAAAAGTGCGGTCTCGCCGCCAACAATGGTTTTTGGTGCAGACAATCCCTGCTACCATTACAGATGTATTACTGCGCGCTGTTTCCCGCTCTTTCTCAAAATGTATCTATGCGCGGTTTCCCGCTCTTTCTCAATAATACACAATGCAATTTAATTAACAAAACAATTTAAATAAGAAACAGTTCAGATAATTACATGCTAAAACAGTTTAAATACGCCTATTACATAATTACACCTTCCTCAAAAAACTACTGCGTTTGCACCAACTTAGGAGACACCACAAGCATGTTTAACACCCAATAGTTAGCATCGGTTCAGAGAGTCTCAGAAAGTAGAAAAAACTGTATTCAAGGCTAGACTCTTATATTTTGACATGCTGTGTTTCTTCAGGAATGAGTAAGATTGTCACCTACTGAAGGCACTCTTCAGACTACAGGAGAGTGCTGGCCACTCGCTGAGGAAGCTCCTCTCTCACCACTCGTCTGCTGCCAGGTTTGAGGCGAGTCGTAAGTGCACACTAGCACCAGGCTCCTGGAGCACACCCGGTGAGGCTACTTTCGTGCTGGAGACCACACCTGATGCTGCCTCGCTTTGCGAATGTCAGCGGCCCTTCTGGTTGCTTGCCACCACATTTTTGTTACGACGGAGAGCGTCTCTTTTCTGTCCCAGATGCAATGTATTCATTGTTCCCACGCACTTTCAGAAAGTGGAGAGAAAGGAAGACGATCACCATGATGAAGTTAGAAGTGAATATGTCACTGTAGTCCAATTCATATTTATAAAAAAATGTTATCATATTTTTCAACTTGTTATCCTCTGAGTAGTGTGTGAATCTCATACGGAATGAAAATATACGTACCAAATGGCTTCCTACTTTTCAACTTAAGGAAGGATCACTAATGTCCACAAATTCTACATAAATTTCTGAGTAAAATGACATAAAAATATAATTATTAATAGTATTATTATTATTCTGATGGAACTGCATTTTCCTGGATGGAGACATATGAGTCTGAACTTTACTTTCGATAAGGATAGAAGCTGACGTAATCAATTAAAACTTGTATGAAGGTGGGGTTTTCAACCCAGGTCTCCTGCTAGCTAGGCAGATTGGTTGGTTGGTTAATTTGATGGATGGGACCAAACAGCGAGCTCATCGGTCCCGTATGATCAGGAAGGAAACCGGCTGTGCCCTTTCAAAGGAAACCATCCCAGCGATTGCCTGAAGCGATTAAGGGAAATAACGGAAAAACCTACATCAGGGTGCCCGGACTTGAGGTTGAACCGTCGTCCTCCTGGATGTGCGCTAATGACAGCCACCTCGCTCAACTACGCATATGTGCTAACCGCAGCACTGCGGTGAGCTTGTGGTTCAGACAGCTGCAAGGACTGCCCTGGTCCAGTGCCCTCCCTAACATCAGAATAACGGTTCACCTATTCCTGAGGTACAGGTAGGATTTCTCCATTACGTGCAAAGCTGGGTTGCTATTCAGATATCGGAGTGCTTCGGCAATACTGACGATTTAAGAAGGGGAAAATGAGTTGGAGGCGTGAAATGTGGTTTGCGTTAGGGAGGGAAATGGACTAAGCTAGTCTGCACAAGTGTGTGAGACAAAATGCCGCGTTGGTGCAGTGGTTAGCACATCTTCCTAGGAAGCAGGAGACCTGGGCTCAAAGTTCTGGCCTTGGCGCAAAGATTAATTCATTACTTAACTTGCGTCCTTATCGAAAACAATTATTGTTACTTTTCGGAGAGGTAAAGAACATAATGTCTGGGGAGTACGTTACGGACAGTCCCAAGTATGCACTTCCGTGTACGAATATACACTGAATAGCCAAAGAAACCGGTACGCCTGCCTAATATCGTGTAGAGCCCTCGCGAGCACACAGAAGTGCAGCAACACAACGTGGCATGGACTTGATTAATTTTTCAAGTAGTGCTTTAGGCAACTGACAACACGAGTCCTGCAGGGATGCCCGTAAATCCGTAAGAATACGAGGGGGTGGAGAACTCTGATGAAGAGCACGTTGCAAGACATCCCAGATACACTCAATAATGTTCATGTCTGGGGAATTTGGTGGCCAGCGGAAGTGTTTACACTGAGTAGAGTGTTCCTGGAGCCGCTTTACATCAATTTTGGGGATGTAGGGTGTCGCATTGTCCTGCTGGAATTACCCTGGTCCGTGGAAATGCGCAATGGACTTGAACGGATGCAGGTGATCAGACAGGATGCTCACGTATGCGTCACCTCTCAGAGTCGTATCAACACGTATCAGGCGTCCCATATCATTCCAGTTGCATACTCGCCACACCATTACAGAGCCTCGGCTAATTTCAACAGTCCCCTACTGACGTGCAGGACCCATGAATTCTCAGGTGGTCTCCATACCCGTACGTGCCCATTCGCTTGAAACAATTTGAAACGAGACTCGTGCGACCAGCAAACATGCTCCCAGTCATCAACAGTATAATGTCGGTGTTGACGGGTCCAGGGGAGGCGTGAAGGTTTGAGTCGTGCAGTCATCAAGGGTACACGAGTGCACGTTCGGCTCTGAAAGCCCATATCGACGATGTTTCGTTGAACGGTTCGCTGGCTGACACTTGTTGATGTCCCAGCATTAAAATCTGAAGCAATTTGCTGAAGGTTTGCACTTTTGCCACGTTGAACGATTCTATCGAATCATCGTCGGTCTCGTTTTAGCAGGATCTTTTTCCGGCTGCAGCTATGTGGGAGATTTGAGTTTTACCAGGTTCCTGATATTCACGGTACACTCGTGAAATAGTCGTACCGGAAAATCTCCACTTCATCGCTACCTCGGAGATGTTGTGTCCCATCGCTCGTGCGCCGATTATGACACCACTTTCAAACTCACGTATTTCTTGATAACGAGCCATTGTAGCAACAGTAACCGATCTAAGAACTGCGCCAGGCTCTTGTTGTTTTAGGCAAGCCGTATTCTGGTTGTTTATATATCTCTGCCTGTACCAGTTTCTTTGGCGCTACAGTTCATAACAACAGCATGTACACAGTGAGTGCACATTAATTTTTTTCACCCTTGAGAAATGTATTTCTAGGGGACGGTGTTAGAGTCCTGCCGTCCCCCTCCCCCCTCCTCTCCCCTCCTTCTGAATACGCCACTGCTGCTGCGCGGGATTAGCCGAGCGGTCTCAGGCGCTGCAGCCATGGACTGTGCGGCTGGTTCCGGCGGAGGTTCGAGTCCTCCCTCGCGCATGGGTGTGCGTGTTTTGTAACACTTCTGCTACCAAATGTAACTGGGTTTTCTCTTTTGATGCTAGTCAGTTGTCAGGATAAGCCTTACTGCAATGGGCCTTTAATTCTAAGGCATTATGTCAGGGCGAGAATACTAAATAAATTAATTTTTCTCTCTTAACAACATGTGGGCAGGGTGGGTTCTTCCTTGGCTCGGGTATGAGGTAGAATGAAACAGCATTTTTACATAAGATAAATTTTATTGGAAGTTTTGTACAACTGTTTCCTTACTGGATGTTCTAGCTCGGAGAGCGGCAGCTGTGTCGTTTGCGAAGCCTTCTGCTGCGGCAGCGGCGGCATCTGATTACGAGAGACGGTGTGTATCTCGTGTCGCCGTCTCGCCCAGTTGACTGGAGACGCGCATCGTGCTGTGGCCCGTTTAATTATTGAGAACGAAGTCGTGCATCGGATGGTGATACCTTGGATGTGGCGTCCCAGTGTTTCTCTTCTCTAAGCGGCCGCGTGTGTCAATGTTGTGCGTCGGCCAGCGGATCGGCGCGGCGGGGGAAGGCCAGTGTCCCGGACTCGAACAACGGACTCCCGCTTGCCAGTCTTCGGCTGTCAGATCTTCATCCCAGCTCACAGGTGACTGCTGATGTGAGGCCGTCTCCTCCCCGTCCTCACGAGTCACACGTAAAAATCAGCCTTCAAATACCTTTTAACTTCTGTCTTCTGCCGCCGAGGCTGCTGCTTGCTATTCGATTACAGCGGCGGACTTGGTGCGTCTGTGTATGATGTGGTCTCTTCTTGCATGACGGTCTTCAGCACCGAAACTGACTGAAAACTACTGCTACTCTTGTCAGGCGCACTGCATCTCGTGTATTTATTCGCTTCATTTCACTGGAGGTGAACGACTTCACGGTCATTGCCTCTTCTGTCACGTTGAAAAGCTTCTCGACGAATTTTATTAACGTCGGTCATTGGCTCTTGGAATGTAGGCGAGGGCCTTTGATCACATGTGACAATTGAGAAACACGTGAGCAGGTCGGGCGATGCCCTGACGGCTGAGTCGACAGCTTCCGCTAATGTTCAAATGGCTCTGAGCACTATGGGACTCAACTGCTGTGGTCATTAGTCCCCTAGAACTTAGAACTACTTAAACCTAACTAACCTAAGGACATCACACACATCCATGCCCGAGGCAGGATTCGAACCTGCAACCGCAGCAGTCGCACGGTTCCGGACTGCGCGCCTAGAACCGCGAGACCACGGCGGCCGGCTTCCGCTAATGTGGGGATGGCGATGGCTTCTCCATGGGTTCTCCAGAACGTGCTGACTTCTTGGTAATTGGCCCTTTTGTCAGTGCTGCTCTGCCCGTTGTTTGCCTGTGTGTAACTCTTCTAATCTAAACTAAGTTTTTCATTTATTTTCTTATTTCTACTTCACTTCACATTGATTTCACTAATTTATTCATTTATCTTAAGTACCACACAGCAGTTCGTTCTTAGGAAAATTTAGGTTAAGTAGCGTGTAAGCTTAGGGACTGATGGACTTCGCAGGTAAGTCCCATAAGATTTCAAACACATTTGAACATTTTTGAACGCCACTGCTGCGGGATCTCATCCCGAATGAGCATCTTCAGCTGGACATGGCGTACCTGAAGAAATGTGTGGATTCTCTTCGAGGCCGAATTGGGTCCATATCAAAGTTGGAGGCATTGTTACACGGTATGTTGTTACACGGTATTAGCGTGATGTCTGTTGGATATCAGTAATTTGTTATGCGACGTGCTTGGAGCTGCACTTTATAAGCCTAACACACATGACTGGGTAGCTTGTAGGCAGCAAGAATCAGTCCGTAAGTTACGCTTGTTGACTGGAGGGTTGAGAGTCCAGCGGCGACACGCTGCTACTGGCCGCAGCCGTGCGCCGGCTGCTGCCGGGAGACGCCGTTTCCCGGCGCCGGCGCCCTGAGCGGCGGCGCGCGTGCGTCAGACGCCGGATATTAACGGGCGCGGCTCGGCGGAGGCGTGCCACCGCTCAGGGCGCCTGTGTGGGCGTGCTGCCTGCCTGGCTGCGGCCCCCGGCGGCCCGCGTGCCAAGCGCGGCCGCGCACTTTATCCCGGCCTGCCGCCGACGGCCGCACAATGAATGAAGTTCTGCTCGATTAGCCGCAGCGCCACGCCGCGCCGCGCCGCGCCTCGCCACGCCGGCTGTTTTTCGGCGCCTCCCGTGCTGCAACTGACGCGACCGCTGCTAACGACCCGGGACAGACCGGCCGACCATCCTTCACGATCGCAGCAGGCGTTTCTGTCTACTCCTTTCTTTCAGCAGCAGTAGGCCTGCCTTTGTCGCTGCGAGGCTCTGGTTGTCCATTTGAAATGCTGAAGCACCGCAACATCACAGCTACGACTCAGACAACGATAAAACATTGTATTGCTGACGAAGTAGAAACCAACATCATATCTACATTTACATGACTATTCTGCAATTCACATTTAAGTGCTTGGCAGGGGGTTCATCGAACCACAATCATACTATCTCTCTACTATTCCACTCCCGAACAGCGAGCGGGAAAAACGAACACCTAAACCTTTCTGTTCGAGCTCTGATTTCTCTTATTTTATTTTGATAATCATTCCTACCTATGTAGGTTGGGCTCAACAAAATATTTTCGCATTCGGAAGAGAAAGTTGGTGACTGAAATTTCGTAAAAAGGTCTCGCCGCGACGAAAAACGTCTATGCTTTAATGACTTCCATCCCAACTCGTGTATCATATCTGCCACACTCTCTCCCCTATAACGTGATAATACAAAACGAGCTGCCCTTTTTTGCACCCTTTCGATGTCCTCCGTCAATCCCACCTGGTAAGGATCCCACACCGCGCAGCAATATTCTAACAGAGGACGAACGAGTGTAGTGTAAGCTGTCTCTTTAGTGGACTTGTTGCATCTTCTAAGTGTCCTGCCAATGAAACGCAACCTTTGGCTCGCCTTCCCCACAATATTATCTGTGTGGTCTTTCCAACTGAAGTTGTTCGTAATTTTAACACCCAGGTACTTAGTTGAATTGACAGCCTTGAGAATTGTACTATTTATCGAGTAATCGAATTCCAACGGATTTCTTTTGGAACTCATGTGGATCATCTCACACTTTTCGTTATTTAGCGTCAACTGCCACCTGACACACCATACAGCAATCTTTTCTAAATCGCTTTGCAACTGATACTGGTCTTCGGATGACCTTACTAGACGGTAAATTACAGCATCATCTGCGAACAGTCTAAGAGAACTGCTCAGATTGTCACCCAAGTCATTTATATAGATCAGGAACAGTAGAGGTCCCAGGACGCTTCCCTGGGGAACACCTGATATCACTTCAGTTTTACTCGATGATTTGCTGTCTATTACTACGAACTGCGACCTTCCTGATAGGAAATCACGAATCCAGTCGCACAACTGAGACGATACCCCATAGCTCCGCAGCTTGATTAGAAGTCGCTTATGAGGAACGGTGTCAGAAGCTTTCCGGAAATCTAGAAATACGGAATCAACTTGAGATCCCTTGTCGATAGCGGCCATTACTTCGTGCGAATAAAGAGCTAGCTGCGTTGCACAAGAACGATGTTTTCTGAAGCCATGCTGATTACGTGTCAATAGATCGTTCCCTTCGAGGTGATTCATACTGTTTGAATACAGTATATGCTCCAAAACCCTACTGCAAACCGACGTCAATGATATAGGTCTGTAGTTAAATGGATTACTCCTACTACCCTTCTTGAACACTGGTGCGACCTGCGCAATTTTCCAATCTGTAGGTACAGATCTATCGGTGAGCGAGCGACTGTATATGAGTGCTAAGTAGGGAGCTATAGTTTCAGCGTAATCTGAAAGGAACCTCATCGGTATACAATCTGGACCTGAAGACTTACCCGTATTAAGCGATGTGAGTTGCTTCGCAACCCCTAAGGTATCTACTTCTAAGAAACTAGCAGATGTGCGTGTTTCAAATTCTGGAATATTCCATTCGTCTTCCCAGGTGAAGGAATTTCGGAAAACTGCGTTCAATAACTCCGCTTTAGCGGCACAGTTGTCGATAACAGTACCATCGGCACTGCACAGCGAAGGTATTGACTGCGTCTTGCCGCTTGTGTACTTTACATACGACCAGAATTTCTTCGGATTTTCTACCAAATTTCGAGACAATGTTTCGTTATGGAACCTATTAAAGCATCTCGCATCGAAGTACGTGCCAAATTTCGCGCGTCTGTAAATTTTAGCCCATCTTCGGGATTTCGCGTTCTTCTGAACATCGCATGCTTTTTCCGTTGCCTCTGCAACAGCGTTCGGACCTTTTTTGTGTACCACGGGGGATCCGTTCCATCTCTTATCAATTTATGACGAGTACCTGAACTTCTCTGTATATAAAAATGCAATGTCTTGACTGACTGACTCATCATCGTCAAGGCGAAACCGCTAAGGACAGAAACCTGAAATTTGGAAAGGATGTTGCTCTTTTACTGCAGCCATTCTTTAAGAAAACGGTTTTCCAAAATTCTAACACAGGATGTTTTTTTGAAAATGTGTCGCTATTAAAGCAATTTAAGCTAGAACTACGAAAGTTGCTCTTTGGTTTCTAGGTCAAAAATTAAGAAATCCTTATTTTAGCACTTCTGGAAATTCGACTACTAACGGAGGCAAAATAGTGCGTAAATCCTTTTTGTCAAAATAATTAATTAAAGGAGCTGATAAAGCATTTTAAAGCTACATTTACGAAAACTGGTATTTGACTTCTCGGTTAGAAATAAAAAAAGTATATGTTATAGTGTTTTTTGAAATTCAATCCCCTGAGGGAGTGAATTAGGGGATGAAAAACTCTATCAATTTATTTCATTATGAAAGAATTTTCAAAGGTAAATCTACTAAAAATTGTATTTGGCTTCTCCGTTAGAAATTAAAAAGTTCGGGTTTCACTGAGTTTGTAAATTCAACCCCCCATGTCTGTAGCCTATTATGTTAATTTTAACTGAATGAGAAAGTCTCCTAGGGTACTGAGCACAGGTGATTTTGGTATGAAGAGGAGACGTTGTTGGTTTCGTAGGAAGTGCATAAGAGTGCAGACACTTCAGGATTGAATTTAAGATCAGTTAACTTCCCAGTAGTTCAGCCACATTCGGAGAGGTGCCTTACAGTGCGTTTGTACCTTCACAAGTCACACAAAACACGTTATAACTATATAACTACACTAATGGCCATTAAAATTGCTTCGTCAAGAAGAAATGCAGATGATAAACGGCTATTCATTGGACAAATGTATTATACTAGAACTGACATGTGATTACATTTTCACGAAATTTGGGTTCATAGATACTGAGAAATCAGTACCCAGAACAACCACCTCTGCCCGTAATAAGGGCCTTGATGCACACTTGGATGGCGTGTACAGGTACAGCTGCCCATGCAGCTTCAACACGATACCTCAGTTCATAAGAGTAGTGACTGGTGTACGGTGACGAGCCAGTTGCTCGGCTACATGACGTTTTCAGTTGGTGAGAAATCTGAAGAATGTGCTGGCCAGGGCAGCAGTCGAACATTTTCTGTATCCAGAAAGGCCCGTACAGGACCTGCAACATGCGGCCGCGTGCGTTATCCTGCTAAAATGTAGGGTATCGCATGGATCGAATTGAGGGTAGAGCCACGGGACGTAACACATCTGAAATGTAACGTCCACTGTTCAAAGTGCCGTCAATGCGAACAACAGGTGACCGAGGCGTGTAACCAATGGCACCCAATACCATCACGCCAGGTGATACGCCAGTATGGCAATGACGAATACACGCTTCCAATGTGCGTTCACCACGATGTCGCCAAACACGGATGCGACCATCATGATGCTGTAAACAGAACCTGGATTCATCCGAAAAAATGACATTTTTCCATTCGTGCACCCAGGTTCGTCGTTGAGGAGAGCATCGCAGGCGCTCCTGTTTGTAATGCAGCGTCAAGGGTAACTGCAGCCATGGTCTCCGAGCTGATAGTCCATGCTGCTGCAAACGTCGTCAAACTGTTCGTGCAGATGGTTGTTGTCTTGCAAACGTCCCCATCTGTTGACTCAGGGATCGAGACGTGGCTGCACGATCCGTTACAGCCATGCGGATAAGATGCATGTCATCTCGACTGCTGGTGATACAAGGCCGTTGGGATCCAGCACGGCGTTCCGCATTACCCTCCTGAACCCACCGATTCCATATTCTGCTAACAGTCATTGGATCTCGACCAACGCGAGGAGTAATGGCGCGATACGATAAACCGCAATCGCGATAAGCTAGAATCCTACCTTTATCCAAGTCGGAAACGTGATGGTACGCATATCTCCTCCTTACACGAGGCATCACAACAACGTTTCACCAGGCAACGCCTGTCAACTGCTGTTTGTGTATGAGAAATCGGTTGGAAACTTTCCTCATGTCAGCACGTTGTAGATGTCCAACCTTGTGTGAATGCTCTGAAAAGCTAATCATTTGCATATCACAGTATCTTCTTCCTGTCGGTTAAATTTCGCGTCTGTAGCACGTTATCTTCGTGGTGCACCAATTTTAATGGCCAGTAGTGTATATTAGTAATTTCTAGCAACTCCCTGTTCCTGAGTTCTACTTTTCGCTGTCAGGGGCTGCGCTCTGCCTGCAACTCGTTCTCAAAATATACAGTGACATACTTTAACCACAATTGGAGATAAGTGCGAGACAATGCTTGCTCCTCTTTATATTCTGCCACGCAGAAAATGTCAACCATTATCACCTGCTGCTACTATACTCTAACTGTACCGTGCTTTTTCGTTGCTAACGGGCAGAAAAGTCAAGACAATAACTGTTGTTGTTCACTTATTGGAAACTCAGTTGCCCTTCTTAGAATGTGTACGAACTTTAGTTTTTACTGCATCAGCTTTAATGGGTCACTCTATATTGACTGCTCCCAATGACTCTGTTCCAGTACTGCTCCTAGAAGCTTCCTCGAAACTGCTGTCTTGACCTCCTGCACTGGCCATTTTTTTCACGGACTTTTGTAAGAGTTTCTTCGTAGACATAGTCTATCTGATTCTTCCGATTATTTCAGAACCTTTCAGAAGATTCTCGAATATTCTACATGTGTGCAGCATCTAGTCACGTTGGTGCCCAGAATGTTGCCCTCATCTAGCCATTAGAGCATCGCTGCTTCCTCGGCAAGTTATCATCAAGTCTGACTTCACATAGAGCACTGGCCCACTTTCTGATGCCCGCCTCACACGCCAACTTGTGCGTTGTCTTAAGTATTACTGCTAATAAAGATTGTCTTCTTTCCTCGCAACTATGGCACTTCTTACATCAATAAAATCCAATAGCCATGACAAAGTGGAAAATGGGCAATTCAGAGAGGAAGAGAACAGAAGCTTTTTAAATGTGATCGTATAGAAGAATGTTGAAGATTAGAAGGGTGGGTTAAATAACAAATGAAGAGGTACTGAATCGAACTGGTTCAAAAAGAAATTTATGGCACATGGCTGGATTAGCATGGAGTGCTGCATCAAAGCATTCTTTGGACTGAATACCACAGCAAGAACAGAAACTTTAATACTGGACGAAACAGTCGTCTGATAGGAGGCTACATCAAGAAACTTACGTTAAACCTCTCAATTTGGAATTAGGCTGTCAACTTCTTTTGGGAAAAAGGTCACTGCCGCAATAGAGAAGGAACAGTAGACATGCTAGCCAAAGCCGCCGCTTACGATGAAGAAAGATCCTCTAAACGTTTTCGTTCTATTAATCAGAGGACACCTGCACCCAAGAATGCATTAGTTATCCAAATACAATGACGGAAAATATCGCAACACAAAAACGTAGAGTAATGAAATTTCGGAAATACATTTGTCTTGTCAACGTATTTAAGTGATTAATAGTTATGGAATATTCCGTCGGTTCTTAGAAGAACAGACATATTAATAACTTGAATACACAATAATATTTATTTGATAGTTCGTTATGAACCGGCTTTCGGTACAATAATATTTATTTAATAGTTAGTTACGATCCGGCTTTCGGCTTATTATGCTATCGGCAGGTAAGTTATCTGACGACGACCTGAGAAGCCGAATGCCGCTTCATAACGCACTATTAAATAAATATTATTATCAACTATTAATACTGTGTTTTCAAGTTATCAATAATTAAGAGATTAACATTGCAAGATGACAGGTTAATGAAAGCGCGAGGTAAGCCTTTGCAAATGTGAAATGCCGGTACTTCAATAACCGGTGTAACCGACAAAATTTTGAGTGTAAGCGTACAATCGTGCATGTATTGTGTTGCACAGGTACTGGATGTCAGTTCGTGGGATGGAGTTCCATGCCTGTTGCACTTGGTCAGTCAGTCAATACAATGACTGTTAATGATGTTTTTAGATGACGCTGGAGTTGTCGTTCGATGATATCCCATCTGCGCGTGATTGAAGACAGATCTGGTGATCGAACAGGCCAAGGCAACATGTCGACACTCTGCAGAGCATGTTGGGTTACAACAGCGGTATGTCGGCGAGCGTTATCCTGCTGGAAGACACCCCGTGGAATGCTGTTCATGAATGGCACCACAACAGATCGAGCCACATGACTGAGGTACAAGTTTGTAGTAAGAGTAGGTGAGATAACAACTAGAGTGCTCCTGCTGTCATATGAAATCGCATCCCAGACCACAGTCCCAGGTGTAGGTCGAGTGTATTTAGCACGCAGACACGTTGATTGGTGAATGAGATTTTCACTCTGCAGCGGAGTGTGCGCTGATATGAAACTTCCTGGCAGATTAAAACTGTGTGCCGGACAGAGACTCGAACTCGGGACCTTTGCCTTTCGCGGGCAAGAGCTCTACCAACTGAGCTACCCAGGCACGACTCACGCCCCGTCCTCACAGCTTTACTTCTGCCAATACCTCGCCTGCTACCTTCCAAACTTTACAGAAGCTCTCCTGCGAACCTTGCAGAAGCTGTGAGGACAGGGCGTGAGTCGTGCTTGGGTAGATCTGTTGGTAGAGGACTTGCCCGCGAAAGGCAAAGGTCCCGAGTTCGAGTCTTGGTCCAGCACGCAGTTTTAATTTGCCAGGAAGTTTCACGTTGGTTGGAGGTTGTCAGCTGGCCTCCTTCTAATCAATACACGGTCATCACAGGCACCGAGTCAGAACCAACTTTCATCAGAAAACAAAACAGAGTTCCATCTTGCCCTCCAATGAGCTCTCACTGGACACAGCTGAATTCGCAAATGGCGGTGGTTTTGGGTCAGTGGAATGCATGTTATAGGCCATCTGGCTCGGAGCACTCATTGAAGTAACCCATTTGTAACAGTTCGTTGTGTCACTGTTGTGCCAACTGGCGCTCAGTTTCATGCTGAAGGTGCAGAACGATGCATCAGACCCATACTCCGAACACAATGGTCTTCCCTCTCTGCAGCGCCAGGTGGCCCTCCAGAGTCCAGACATCTTGCTTTGTACATTTTCTTGACCACGGCTGCCAGCAATCATATACAGTGGCTACATTCCTGCCAAGTCTTTCTGCAATATCACAGGAGGAACATTCAACTTTCGTATTCCTATTACAAGATCTCGTTAAAACTTACTTAGGCGTTGATAATGGCGTCCTTGGCATCTTAAAGGTATTCTTGACAAAAATCAACTCACCAAAGGTACGTAATTCTCACGACCGTTACGGCGTATGTTTGAAGCAAATCTAGTAGCGTTACTAGCGCCGTTCTTATACGACTGTACAGACATAATATCTCAGATTTAGAAACACGCCTACCAACGCCTACCAACTTTCGTTTATATCGCACTCCTTCTCGATGTTGAGATTTTTTTTTTATCCGTCAGTGTATAAAGAAAGAGATTACACGAAAATCAAGCCCTAAGCTGGTGACTACCAACTGGCTGTCCGAACAGATAAGGTGCTACAAATCAATTACAACTACGTCAGTTCTACAATAGTTGCCGTTGCAGCCTCTGTAGCAGTACACCACCTATTATGCAGACAAGCTCCGGATTCATCATACTGTAGCGACAAGAGGACAGACAGAAGCGGTCGATGCCGTGAAGTAGGACACTGATGGCCATGACCCATCGTTGCGCCACAGCACTCAACGGGAGTCGTGCCTGGACGATTACAGAAACCAGGGACACTTTGGCACGCGGCATACGTGACTCGTTAGGCCACGACGCAACAAACCAGTTTTGGTGCGAATAAATACTGTCCGTCCCGCAGGCTGGGCATCCGTCGAGGCGGAAAGACACCGAACACTCCAGCGGCTTAGTGCCGCGGTGCGCCGTGAGACCACCGTCACTCTCCCATAGACCTGACGTTAGTGATGGCACAACCGAGTGGGTTTGACAACCGATTGGTCAATCGATTGCTTTTATTGCAGTTTAATGAAACTAGACTCTTCAGGCGCATCAGTTATGTGAATGTTTTCACTCACGCCCCGGGTTTGAATGAGTTCGCTTAATGTGAGACAACCGACTGACACAAGTCGCTGGTGGTTACATCCGTTATATGAGTTTCCACTCTGCCTCCAGGTAGGAGTATTTTCACATATGTACTTTTCAGCGTTTTCCGCTAGGGTAAAGTGGGACGAAACCGGGTACCTTAAATTACTTTCAGTTATCAATATGTTTTCAAATTAAGGTAACTCAGACCTGCTATAGGCTATATTCAACATGATTCTATTCCAGATTCAGTTTAAAATAAACCATCTCACAACAAAAATAATAACCTCATTAACTGTAAAATACCCAGATTTGCTTTACACGTGGGGTAAAATGGGGTACCCACTTAATATAAATGAAAAAACTTGACAAAAGCTTTATTCTACACCAAAAATATATGAAAACATCTAGTAGTCCTTGAAAATACTTCCAAGGGATACCGTGAATTTGTTTTAGGTACCAAAACTGGTTTCTGTCAAAGAACTTTAAATTTTGAAAATATTACAGTAATATGGGCAAAGTACCCAATAAATGGTCCTAATAAAAAAACAGTAACACACAAGATTAAGAACAGGAATCGCATACGATATTTTCCTCAACACTGGGACATTGTTCATAAGCACATGCACGACAAGATAGACACTCGATCCGTCCATCCCTCAATAATGAATCTCAACATAGATATTACAAAATATACATGCTTCGCTGGGTATTACTCCCCTGATGAGATAGAAGAATCTCATTTTTCCACCCTATTGTCGTTTCCCGCTTTTTCGCCTTCTTTACGGCTTAACCGCTCGTCGTTATTCCCTATAAAAAGTTTTCTTTTTGAGTTTTCCTTTTCTTCTTCTCTTTCCTGTTTTTTCTTTAGCTTCCAAATTATTTTTGTATAGAGAGGAGCCCATACTACTGTTTTGCCGCTTTGCTATGGGTGATTTTCGTTGCCCTTGCTGCCAAACAACCTCTGAAGGAGGTATTGGAAACTTCGGTGACTCAGAGAATGACGATAGCGTCGTGGAAGTTCCAAGAACTACAAACAACGTACACGATGTCACTTCCGAAGTCCCATCTTGTGATTCTTAGAATTTTTGAGTTGTAGGAGATTGAGAAACTTTGCCTTGGAGCACTTTGGCTTGAGGGACGTCGTCTCGAAATGTCTCAGCTACTGATACTTTCCATTGTCGAGATTTTGCTTGTGCTTCTCTCCCTTTTTTCTTTAAAGTGTGGCCAGAACCAGGTTGGAGCGGTTATGCCCCACCTGGTGTACCCGGGTTACCCCACAACGCAAAATTGTGAAATTTGATGTTGGAAAGTTTTCGTTAGATTACATTCATTATATAAACTTTGAAATACAAGAAACACGTGCTTAATTGAATTAATTACTCCCCTATTCGTATCAGGTAATGTTTCTATTCAGATTATCGGCAACTCCACTAAATGGTGGCTCCTGGAAGTACCTAGCTTCATCAGCCCACTGGCAGCTCTAGTCACATAGGTCTGGAGATAGCCAGTTTATCCCACATACCCAGTTTTACCCTAGTCTTCTCTACATATGAGTCATTACTAGGGCTGCCTACATTTTTAGAGGCAGATAGCGTGTCTCATTTTAAGGTGAGGTCAATAAAAGATATATTTCCAAAAACAAATTATTTTGAAAATTTAATTATTCATTTACTCAAATATTAATTTTTTGTTGATTTTAAAAGATCAATATCTGGCGCTACACTGTAAATTAACCCTTAAATAAATGAACGATTACTATTTAAATTCATTTAACAACTGTCTGGCTCTTTTCGCAGGTTTGCACCGACCACTGACCATTCTCTTTCGTTAAATGCTGAGGTGACGTGAACAGAGAGCTTTAAGGTTAGCACTGTTTTTACTTGTTTGGCGACTTAATAACTTACTTTGTAAGCATATAGTGCTACATTTTGGAAGTATTTGTTCGCGAGAAATATTTAGGGTTCGTTACTTTTTTTAGGCATTCGTCGAGTGTGATGAAACTGCCTAAAAATGTCACTCAGATTGGTCAGGAAAACCGAAAAAAAGACTTCAGCCTGGTCTCACATGAAAACACAAAAGCCCACTCATACAGACCAGTATCTGTTAGCTACTGGTTGCCACCATCCGGCATAAACGATGGGCGTTCTAAAGACCTTAATCCGCCGATCTCATACCATCTCGGTTGCAGATAATCTTCAAACGGAACTGGACCGACTGCGAACTGTGTTCCGGAACAACGGATATTCGTCCCAGCAGTTACAGAGAACGCTACAGGCGTACAATCGACAAGACAGGTAGGATGATGAAGTCTTCAAAACGACAGAGTATTTACCATATACTGGAAATACTTCATCCAAAATAGCATATTATTCAGAAGACATAAAGTTACAGCAGTTTTACGTCCTCTTTCTAAAATCTCATCACTAGTGGGATCTGTTTAAGACAACTTAGATTTGCACAAGGCAGGTGTTTAAGAATTCCCTACGAATGCGGCAAATCTTACATTGGACACACGACGCACGCAGTGCTGGAACGCATCGTAGAACGTCAGCGGCACACTCGCCTCCTCCAAGCCAATATGTTCGCTATCGCCGAACGTTGTATTTCTGCTGGTCACTTGAGAAATACAACCTTGCGTGAGTCCGTTATTAATGGAGACGGCCGTTTCCATTTAAATTCTACATGGAATCCCGTCATAGAAAAACTTCGTGCTCTACGTAGCCGGCGTCGTTTGGCATGCGAAGATAGGCGATCTGATATCGATGGAGCCAGCTTTCACCACGGAGGGAGCGTGACACAGATCACAGGCTTGCAAAGAGCGCATGCGCAATGCGAACGGTACACACCACAGATGTGCCGGTGGGGTCTTAAATACGTGAGCTGCATGCCTTTCCTGTAAGTATTCACCTGAAGAGGGCCAGAAGATTGTCCGGCGAAGTATCGAGGCAGCAAGTTGCAGACATTCGGCAGTTCGCCCTAAATTTTATGAAATAGTCTGTAGGCCATGTAAGTTGTCAATATCACTACAATGAATAATTCAGTGAACGTACCGTATCGATCATTTCCATTCGGTTCTCCTACAGACGAGTTTCATTCGAAAGAAATCAATGAATAGTAATCCAACCGATTCTCTAAGAAAATTAGTTAAGGAAAGCCAAACCTACGCTTATAGCATTTGTAGATGCAGTGAAACATTTTTATTATGTTGGCTGAAATACACTCTTTGAAACTCTGAAGGTAGCGATGGTAGAATACATAAAAGGTTATTTACAATTTGTACAGTAACCAGACGGCAACTATAAGAGTCGAGGATCAGGAAAGGGAACAAGTGACTGAGACGGAATGAGACTGGGTTGTAACCTACCCCCGATGTTTCTCAATCTGTACATTTGGCAAGCTGTAAAGGAGACAAAAGAGCAATTTTCAGAAGGACAGAAAGTTCTGGAAGAAGGAATAAAACTTTCGGGTTTGTCAATAGCATAGTAATTCCGACAGAGGCAGTAAAGGACTTGGAAGAGCACTTGAACGGAATATCCATTGCCTTGTAAGGAGCATATAAGATGAACTTCAGCAAAAGCAAAGTAATAGAATGTCGACGAATTAGTTTGATTAGGAAAAAAGACATTAATTAGTAAATACGTTTTTACATTGGAGCAGTAAAATAACTGATGACAACCGTACTAGAGAGGATATAAAATTTAGGCACCACAATGGCAAGGAAAGTGTTCCTTAAGAACAGATATTATATGACAATGAATATAACTTTAAGTATCAAGAAGCCTTTATGAAGGCATTCTATAGAATGTAACCTTGTATGGAAGTGAAACATAGACAGTTAACAGTTCAGATTGGAACTGAATAGAAGCTTTTGAAATGTGGTGGTACAGAAATATGCTGTAGGTCATGCAGCTAGTCAGGAGGTACGGTATAGAATTGAGAAGAAAAAAATACTGTAGCACAGCTTGACTAAAAGAAGGGTTCGGTTGATAGGACATATTCACTTCAGATGGTTCAAATGGCTCTGAGCACTATGGGACTCAACTGCTGTGGTCATCAGTCCCCGAGAACTTAGAACTAATTAAACCTAACTAACCTAAGGACATCACACAGATCTATGCCCGAGGCAGGATTCGAACCTGCGACCGTAGCAGCAGCGCGGCTCCGGACTGGAGCGCCTAGAACCGCACGACCACCGCGGCCGGCACATATTCGGTGGCATCAAGGAATCATCAGCTTAGTACTGGAGGGAAGGGTGGTGGTAAAGACTGATGTAAGCTGTAATTGCTATTCAGAGTGAAGAGTAACATGGAAAGCTACGTAAAACCAGTCTTCGGTGGATGAATTCCAATCCCTGTCAGTCTTTACCCAATCTTTTTTTTACCCTGTACAGCTCTCTGTTGTACCATGGAAGTTATTCCCCACTGTCATAGCAGATATTCTATCATCTTGTCCCTTTTTATTATCAGTTCCATATACTCTTTTCCTCACAGATTCTGCGGAGAACCTCCTCATTCCTTACCTTAGCAGTCCACCTAATTTTCAACATTCGTCTGTAGCACCACATCTCAAATGGTTTGATTCTGTTGCGTTTTTCTCACAGTCCATGTTTCACTATCATAGAATACTGTGCTGCAAATGCCCATTCTCGGAAATTTCTTCTTCAATTTGAGGCCTATGTTTCTCACTAGTAGACTTCTATTGGACTGTAGACCACAGAAACAACAACACACTTAAAATACAATGCAGTGAACAGATTGTCATAATGTTGTTCCCACTGGCCGGTTTCATTTAAGGACATGATGAATTAATTACACTTTTAGGCAAAACTACAACCAGATGAATCGAATGTTATCCGTCGATTATTTTCCTTCTGTTGTTCCCATATCACCTGATCTAACCATCTACTAGGGATGTCCAGACGCCCCTCGAGAGGCTGAGTGTCGAACTGAGGCCCTCTAGCCTCTATGGCACTCGCCAGCACCAGCCAACGCCTGCCAGACAGTAGACTTTGGCGGCACCCCTGCACCGCACTGCCGAGCGAGGTGGCGCAGTGGTTAGCACACTGGACTCGCATTCGGGAGGACGACGGTTGAATCCCGTCTCCAGCCATCCTGATTTAGGTTTTCTGTGATTTCCCTAAATCGTTTCAGGCAAATGCCGGGATGGTTCCTTTGAAAGGGCACGGCCGCTCTCCTTCCCAATTCTTCCCTAACCCGAACTTGCGCTCCGTCTCTAATGACCTCGTTGTCGATAGGACGTTGAACCACCACCACCACCACCACCACCTGCACCGCATTGAGCTGTCCTACCACAACACTTCGCTGCCACAGGTTCTATGGGTAAAGCCTCACCTTGCAGCCGCCACCAAATGAGGGCTCGAGCTTGTGTTCAACAAAAGGATTTTGTCACCTTCAAATGACTTCTGACTTACCCCAAACCATCACCCTCCACCAGAGCATACTACTAAACTGGTAATACTGTGTAACAACGGCTCTAGCCTTCATCTTATGGTCTGAGTTTGGCGAGGAAAAGTATCCATAAGTCCTTCAGGTATGCCATATCGAGTTGAAGCCACTCATTGATGACTGAATCCCAAAGAGCTAACAATGTGCTTGGACGTTGATTAGTATCTTCCACGCACCGTTTCAGATAGTCCCTGACCAAAGAAAGGGCATCACGTGGTCGCCAAGAATGTTAAAATAAAGATTCTAGTTCATGTTAGCAGCAACCTATACGAGTGGCTCCAAGTCATGCTACGAAAAAGACTCCCCAAACATCATCGAACCACTTCCAGTCTGAACTACACCCTACACACACTACGGGTTAAATGTCTCATTCGGTCGTCGGTGCACTCTAAGACTTGCATCATCTGAAAAGATGCAGAACTGCAACTTTTCGGACCACGGTACAGGCCTTCAGTGGCGGTGGTATAGTTTTTATGTTGTTTGGTCCAAAACCACGATCCGGTATTTTACCTTTTATGTTGACGCTGATGAACATTGTGTAATGCGCGTTTACGGATGTGTGTGTGTGTGTGTGTGTGTGTGTGAGAGAGAGAGAGAGAGAGAGAGAGAGAGAGAGAGAGAGAGAGACAGAGAGAGAGAGAGAGAGAGAGAGAGAACCCAGATTACTGAGCTCAACATCAACTGTTCAATTGTAGGAAGAAAATTAGCCAAGGCGTTTTGAAGAAACTACTCCGATATTCGTCTGACTTAGGAAAATTGGACAACCTAATCCAAAATGGCCCAACGAAAATATGTACCTATTGTACTTCAATAACGTTGCAGCATCTCCATAGATACTGATGAAGAGCTGAAGTCGTAACTTACTGACTGAATCGACAGTAATATTAAATATTTTTAGTTACTATTTTAGCTTTGCTACGTTTTGTTTTTAGCCCAAAGTGTATAGACAGGAACTTCGGCTGCACGACATGGCTTCCTACCAGTAACGAAGTGTTGTTTTTCTGACAGGAAACCACGAATCAGTTGCACAGATGAGGCAGTGCTCCATATGAATCAATGGTGTGTGACTAGGGCCTCCTGTCGGGTAGACCGTTTGCCGGGTACAAGTCTTTCGATTTGACGCCACTTCGGCGACTTGCGCATCGATGGGGATGAAATGATGATGATTAGGACAACACAACACCCAGTCCCTGAGCGGGGAAAATCTCTTACCCAGCCGAGAATCGAACCTGGGCCCTTAGGAATGACATTCTGTCGCGCTGACCACTCAGCTACCGGGGACGGACGATGCTTCATAGAAAAGTAGTTTCCCCAGACGCCGCTTGTGACGAACGATGCCAAAAGCTTTTTGGAAATCTAGAAATTACAAATCAACTTGAGATCCCCTGTCGATAGACCTCATTACTTGGTGCGAATGAAAAGCTAATTGTGTTTTAAAACAAAGATTTTTTCTACGAGATGTTTCATAGTGTTCTAACATACACTCCTGGAAATGGAAAAAAGAACACATTGACAGCGGTGTGTCAGACCCACCATACTTGCTCCGGACACTGAGAGAGGGCTGTACAAGCAATGATCACACGCACGGCACAGTGGACGCACCAGGAACCGCGGTGTTGGCCGTCGAATGGCGTTAGCTGCGCAGCATTTGTGCACCGCCGCCGTCAGTGTCAGCCAGTTTGCCGTGGCATACGGAGCTCCATCGCACTCTTTAACACTGGTAGCATGCCGCGACAGCGTGGACGTGAACCGTATGTGCAGTTGACGGACTTTGAGCGAGGGCGTATAGTGGGCATGCGGGAGGCCGGGTGGACGTACCGCCGAATTGCTCAACACGTGGGGCGTGAGGTCTCCACAGTACATCGATGTTGTCGCCGGTGGTCGGCGGAAGGTGCACGTGCCCGTCGACCTGGGACCGGACCGTTGCGACCGTAGGATCCTACGCAGTGCCGTAGGGGACCGCACCGCCACTTCCCAGCAAATTAGGTACACTGTTGCTCCTGGGGTATCGGCGAGGACCATTCGCAACCGTCTCCATGAAGCTGGGCTACGGTCCCGCACACCGTTAGGCCGTCTTCCGCTCACGCCCCAACATCGCGCAGCCCGCCTCCAGTGGTGTCGCGACAGGCGTGAATGGAGGGACGAATGGAGACGTGTCGTCTTCAGCGATGAGAGTCGCTTCTGCCTTGGTGCCTATGATGGTCGTATGCGTGTTTGGCGCCGTGCAGGGGAGCGCCACAATCAGGACTGCATACGACCGAGGCACACAGGGCCAACACCCGGCATCATGGTGTGGGCAGTGATCTCCTACACTGGCCGTACACCTCTGGTGATCGTCGAGGGGACACTGAATAGTGCACGGTACATCTAAACCGTCATCAAACCCATCGTTCTACCATTCCTAGACTGGCAAGGGAACTTGCTGTTCCAACAGGACAATGCACGTCCGCATGTATCCCATGCCACCCAACGTGCTTTAGAAGGTGTAAGTGAACTACCCTGGCCAGCAAGATCTCCGGATCTGTCCCCCATTGAGCATGTTTGGGACTGGATGAAGCGTCGTCTCACGCGGTCTGCACGTCCAGCACGAACGCTGGTCCAACTGAGGCGCCAGGTGGAAATGGCATGGGAAGCCGTTCCACAGGACTACATCCAGCATCTCTACGATCGTCTCCATGGGAGAATAGCAGCCTGCATTGCTGCGAAAGGTGGATATACACTGTACTAGTGCCGACATTGTGCATGCTCTGTTGCCTGTGTCTATGTGCCTGTGGTTCTGTCAGTGTGATCATGTGATGTATCTGACCCCAGGAATGTGTCAATAAAGTTTCCCCTTCCTGGGACAATGAATTCACGGTGTTCTTATTTCAATTTCCAGGAGTGTAGTATACGTTCCAAAATACTACTGCAAATCTATGTCAAAGATACGAGTTCATAATTCAGCGGACTGCTTTTATTCCCTTTTTGTGCACTGCTGTAAAGGGATAATCGGACATTGTGGTAGAACTGATAACGTGTAATGGGGTTAGGGCTGGGTGCATGATCACGTTGTAAAGCGTGAAGGGCAAGTCCCGGCACTGTCTGTTGCCGAAGAGTAGGTTGGGGCGGTGCTGACAAGGGAACCTCCCCATCGCACCCCTCTCAGATTTAATTATAAGTTGGCACAGTGGATAGGCCTTGTAAAACTGAACACAGATCAATCGAGAAAACAGGAAGAAGTTGTGTGGAACTATGAAAAAAATAAGCAAAATATACAAACTGAGTATTCCATGTGCAAGATAGGCAACATCAAGGATACCGTGAGATTAGGAGCGTCGTGGTCGCGTGGTTAGCGTGAGCAGCTGCCGAACAAGAGGTTTTTGGTTCAAGTCTTCCCTCGAGTGAAGAGTTTATTTTTTTATTTTCAGACAATTATTATCTGTCCGTCCGTCCGTCCGATGCGAGGTAACTGCGCCGTAGCATGAGGATGCTACACCTAAACAAACATCGAAACACACGACGTCAGTCGACAATAGCGCACGGAAGAGAGAGTATTCCTGCTAACGAGGCTCTCTGGCTGGCAGTTGATTGTTCGCTAGTTTGGACGGGAGTGCATTAAATACGTGAGATGTATTCCGTGGCCAATATGAATCCAGCAAAAATAGCTCGCGACTTCAAGAAGAAGGTCAATGAATATTTTCCGAGCTGTAAGTTTGCGGTGCGGTCTAAAAACATAGACGCTAAACTTATTACAGTGAACAGAGACGTCAACGAACGAACGGACAGATCATAGCTTTGGGAAAATAAAGGAAGAAAATTTTTCACGCGAGGGAACACTTGAACCAAGGACCTCTCGCTCCGCAGTTGCTGGGCGCTGATGCCTACGCTGTTTAGCGCCCGTAAACCTCAAACACACACACCTCCGCAGTTGCTCACGCTAACCACGGGACTACGGCGCTTGTACCTTCATATTATCCTTGATGTTTCCTATCTTGCACATGGACTACTCAGTTTGTATAATTCGCTTATTTTTTTCATAGTTCCACACAAATTCTTCCTGTTTTCTCGAATGATCTGTTTTCAGTTTTTCAAGGCCAATACACTGTGCCAACTTATAACTAAATCTGAGGGGGGGGGGGGGGGGTGAGATGGGGAGGTTCCGCTGTGAGTCAGAGGCGGTGGCCACTGGCGCAGGCGCCGGTGCCGCTGCGCTGACAGCGCGTGAAGCCTTGGGGTGGGCGCCGGGACCGCCCCCGCGGTCTGCTCCCAGTCGTCTCCATCACTCACCGGCGACCCGCGCGCATCCCGACACACACACAACCACTCGATCAACACACATGCAGCACCCCTCGCTTCGCTGCTCACTTCTCGCCGGAGCCTAGCATGAGAGAGCAACGTAAGGCTAGAATCTCTGTGTCTGTGTTTCGTATTCATACTGCATACTTACACATTTTCAGCTAGCACCTCATTAACAACCAAATAACAGATGACATATGTTCTTCGAGAAGGCTACTACTGATGTACGCAGGGAGCAAGGAACAAGACTACATTTATTAATTATATGAACATATGGTGTCTCTTTTTTCGGACATGTATGAAAGAACAGGCCCGACGCATTCATATAACTGATTCGCCTCGATGGGCAATTAATTCACGACCTTCCGTGTGGAAGCACATTTACGTTCGACCTCCAGTTGGACTCTATAAATTATCGAGCATGGAGGACATGGACGGGCCTGCAGATAAGTGGTGCTAGATTGGATTGTGGGTCATCCGGGGAGAGTACTGAGATAGTCCGCACATTTGGGATAAACTCTGTTTCAGGGTAGCTCAGTGATTAACACAACTGCCCAGTAAACAGGAGATCCCGGGTTCGACTCCTGGTCTGACACGCATTTTTACTTGTCGCCGCTGATTCCGTATAAAGTACCGATGCAGCTAATATTATTTGTTCCTTTCCTTTCCTTTGCCCTCCTTCCGCCTTCCGTTGCATAAAAGCTTCCTTAAAGTTGCACAGGGATGTTATTAAACAAACGAAGTCCGTGAAAGAACGATAGGCCGCTTGTATATGGATTGTAGATAGTCCAGCAGAACGGTGAGCTTGTGGACGGTGAAGCTGAAATCAAGTGAAGCAGAGAGCTAGAGGACGGGTTGAGCAGACATCCAGTAAGGCGGTTGCTCGGGGACGGCTGGAGTCCGTGGAAGCTGCTGTGAGCTGCTCCTCGTTGGATAGTCATGGTGAATCCGATAGATGAGTTGCTAGGTGCAGCCGGCATAATCCGGAAGAGTGCACTGTTTGCAAAACTATCGGTTGGCGACCTAAATACTCGCCTGGCGAAATAATACCGGCCGAGGTACGTGACTCGCAGCAGTGAGGCACCGATGGTTACCCCTCTGTTGACGAGGTTGGCTTCGCACGGTACAATGACAGTTGCTGGAGGTTTGGTTCAGAACAGCAGGGCGTCTTTCCGTCGATGGAGACTGTTTCTGTCCGCTCGTCGGAGGAAGTGTTGTTAGCGGGTGACAGCTGTGGAAACCTGCAATACACGGCTGTGTGGCTGGTGGCTGTGTCTCAGGCGGTAGTCTCGGGTACAGCACTTGCCGCGCTGAACTATCGAAATATTCCTTCATCCTGCCCTGAAAAACGGCCTGGAGTCCCCTTTTATTCAATAGCAACCGCCGCTGGAACCCTCGCAAAAGATGTTAACTGAGCAAAAAAATTACAGGACATAATACACCACACATTAACAACGAACAATTTTTTCGATGCAGTCAGATCAGTTTCCTGCACTGCTAAACTTTCAAAGTCGTCGTATTAAGAATTGAAGGCTGATCTCGATTCTGGAATCAAATGGATGCTACTGTTCAGATTGAAAGTTGTCTAAAAGGAAACCTAAATGTTAGATAACCTACCTTAAGTATGTGAAAAGCCTCTTTGAACTTTAATCAAGGCTTTAACTCAATGCCTTTAATTTAGGCCCTACCCTGACATGTACTGAAGATCTTCTGTTCCAGTCACCTTATTCCTAAAAAGGACGCTTAACTTTGACATGAACTTGAGAACTGTGAAGTATATCCTGAAACTGAGACCACTAGCACGCTTCGCATGTGATAATACGTGCAACACAAATTCTCTGTGCGCGTACTCCACGTCTTTCGGACACGTACACCGACGAACGTGTGTTATGTGCTGAAGTAAAAAAAATTCGTGTACCTGCATGTGCACTGTACGCAGCTTAAAACGTTAAAAACACGTGAGACCGTGACCTTCTTCCTGACAGGGAGCCAATTACCAAATTATGCTCTCGTTGTACGGAAACACTACCAGCTTTGAATCTGCATTCTGTAGAACCTTTCCAACATGCTCTAGTACTGATTTTACGTGATCGTCCCATTTCGTATTGCTTTTTAGTATTACCCCTAAATACACTCTGTAACGTGCTCGGGACGTCCACCACTAATCTTGCAACCAGACACTATATCGTTATATCTGTGTTACAGGATTCATAGGTTTTATATTTATCGCGTTTAAGGAAAACTGCCATTTATTGCACTAAAGGGAAATGCTGTCTGAGTCTTACTGCAATTCGTGTAGAGTAGTGCACAGTCAGCGAACAATCCTAAGCTGCTGATCCTGGCAGGTAAATCATTTATTTACAGGATGAACCGAAACTCCACCGACAAACTCTTAGAGGGTGTAGTATGAACCAAAACAAGGAAAAAGTGTCTAGTAAACATGGACTCTAAATGCATACTTTCATAGCTGTGAGCACTTGTTCAGTAGAAGAGACGTGTCTCAAGTGGCGAGGATGAACACTAGCTTGTAGCTCTTGAGGTATGTTCTTACGGGCCATGTTTACTCGGCATTTTTTTTGTTTCAATCTACGCTACCACATGCGAAAGTTAGTTTATGGACTTCTAGTTCACCCTATACAAGCGACGTTCAATAAGTAATGCAACACATTTTTTCCTCTGTCTGTTTTGCTTGAAAAAATGCGGAATTTTTTGTGGAACATAATTCCTGCCCTATATTTTTCTGAAGTTTCTATAGCTGGCGGCGATATATGTAGCCTTGAAAATGGCGTCTGTAAAGAAGACGCGATCCAAGCAGAGAGCTGTCATTGAGTTTCTTTTGGCAAAAACATAGAGCGTCGCAGATATTTATAGGTGTTTGCAGAATGGCTACGGAGACCTGGCAGTGACCAAAAGCACGGTGAGTCGTTGAACGAGGCGTCCGTCATCATCGGAACCATGTCGCATGAACCTGTCCAATCTCCGCCCATCCGAGAGGAGCTCACAAAACTTCGTTGAACTTTTTTTCCTCTTCCACAATAAACCGTAGATCTCGTACCTTTCGACTTCCATCTATTTGGCAGAATGAAGAAAGCACCAGTACGTGGACGATGGGAATGTAACTGATGCAGCAAGATGTTGGCACCGACATCGACCAGTAGAGTGGTACCATGCTGGCATACAGGTCGTCACAGTAAGGTGGTGTAAGGCCATTGCATTGAACGCAGATTATGTTGAAAACTATAGTTTTTTAGCCAAAAGAGTGGGGAATAATATGGTGCTTTGGAACCCTGAATAAAATCAACTTACTTTCAGAGATGAAAGAAACGTGTTGCATTACTTACTGAACGACACGCGTATAGTGTAAACTTTAGAGTTCCTTTTGTTATTTCTTGGAGCTCATCCGATGTTACCTTCGTTTTTGTAGAATATTTGTGGCATTTGTGGCTAGTATAACGTCATGGATTCTGTTGGTCAAATATTTCTCGAGCCTTTCACATAACTGCGAAAGGTCTCCTTATGGTGGTATCTTGGTTAGGCTCGAGACTGTGGTACAGCGTCGAGCGTGTTACGGAAATCTAGGAAGACGCACTCTACCTGCTCCCTGCACACATTGTTTGTAATACGTCGTTACAAATAAAGCAAGTCCAGTTTCACACGAGTGCTTTTTTTCTAAATCCGTGCAGATTCTTTACGCCCACAAGGCATTTGGGAGGTATGGCACTCAGCATCAGGGGCCTACAGTGTCCCGTCCACAGCTCCCAACCAACGACCAGCGCTCCACCCTGCAGGCTGTCGGACAGTGCCGGTAGCCAGCAGCAAGCAACTGGTTTCAGCCGGCGCCGCTCGCCCGTCTAAGCTGCGACTGTTAATCTCCTAATGGATCCCGGCTCCGCCGAGTCCTGGCGCAGCGTTAGCTTTGATTTACTAAGAAATTAGACTGTGTTAAGGAGTTTAAAATTAAAATCCCTTGTATCCCGGCGAAATGCACTTTATATTAAAATAGCCCGCAGCGCAGAAGTAACACGCCGGCAGTCGTAAATAATAAGCTAATAAGGAGATTAAAGCGGGCCGTGTGTCGGCGGCCCTGCGACAGTGCAATAAGCGAGAAATATGCCCGACCCGCCCCCGGGCCGCCGCTGTAGCCGACAATGCCGCCGCCTTTATTGCCACTACAGTTTTTATGGCAATTTCAAATCGCAATTTGTTGCCAAGTGCTCCGCGATTCTGTCCCCCGTTCGCCCGCGAGCGACGTACTCTGGGCACCCAGTACGCTGCGAAATTTTATCGCGACTTCGTCTAGATTTGTCCCACTGAAATCTCGTGTGCCTGTTGCCAGCGTTTCCACCGTTCGTTTCAACATAATTAACAAATTAATTTGGTTCTGCCTTTGCGCAGAAAGGACGGCTGCTTTTATGATTGATTTTAGCAAAGGAAATTCAGACTCTAGACGCCACTTGTCCTTTCTGAGGAAAGTAAAACGGACACGTGTGTGAAACAAGTGCTATTAAATTAAAATCCTGAGAGCGTGTAAGCGACCTGTGTTTTGTTTAAGCTCAGAGTGCATATACCAGGGGCGTTCAATAATTAATGCAAGATAGCGTTTCTCTGAAAGCAGGTTTGTTTTAATCACTATTTCAGTACATCATTTTGTTATTCACTCCTTTGGCTACAAAACCGTATTTTTCAACATAACCTCCGTTCTACATCTACATTCACACTCCGCAAGCCACCCAACGGTGTGTGGCGGAGGGCACTTTACGTGCCACTGTCATTAACTCCCTTTCCTGTTCCAGTCGCATATGGTTCGCGGGAAGAACAACTGCCGGAAAGCCCCCGTGCGCGCTCGAATCTCTTTATTTTACATTCGTGATCTCCTAGGGAGGTATAAGTAAGGGGAAGCAATATATTCGATACCTCATCTAGAAACGCCCCCTCTCGAAACCTGGACAGCAAGCTACACCGCCATGCAGAGCGCCTCTTTTGCAGAGTCTGCCACTTGAATTTGCTTAACATCTCCGTAACGCTATCACGCTTACCAAATAACCCTGTGACGAAACGCGCCGCTCTTCTTTGAATCTTCTCTATTTCCTCTGTCAACCCGCCCTGGTACGGATCCCACACTGATGAGCAATACTCAAGTATAGGTCGAACGAATGTTTTGTAAGCCACCTCCTTTGTTGATAGACTACATTTACTAAGGACTCTCCCAATGAATCTCAACCTGGCACCCGCGTTACCAACAATTAATTTTATATAATCATTCCACTTCAAATCGTTCGTACACATATTCCCAGATATTTTACAGTAGTAACTGCTACCAGGGTTTGTTCCACTATCATATAATCATACAATAAAGGATCCTTTTTTCTATGTATTCGCAATACATTACATTTGACTATGTTAAGGGTCAGTTGCCAGTCCCTGCACCAAGTGCCTATCAGCTGCAGATCTTCCTGCATTTCGCTGCAATTTTCTAATGCTGCAACTTCTCTGTATACTACAGCATCATTCGCGAAAAGCCGCATGGAACTTCCGACACTATCTACTAGGTCATTTATATATATATTGTGAAAATCAATGGTCCCATAACACTCCCGTGTGGCACTTAGTACGTCTGCCTTATACCATCTTAATGGGAGGGCCTACATTCCCCTTGCGGCACAACAGGCGTCGCTGCCTTGTGCGGCCGGCAGGCACGCTGGACATCGGACAGGTTTGCGCGACCTGGTTGTGCGGATGACTGACTCAGCGCCAAACGACTCGGCCGTACATTTTCTCACTGCCAGTTCTCCGTAGACATTCTGCTAGCGCCTGTGAATATCGGTGGTGCTCTGGTTTTCTGCCCAATGAAACTCAATGACAGCTCTCTTCTTCAAACGAACTTCCGTTACAGGCGCCATTTTGAAAGCTGCATTTAGCTCCGCCACATATCGGAATTTTGCGAAACTATAGGGATTGAAGCGCGAATATTCCACAAAGTCCCACTATAAATTCTTAACTGACCAAGAAAAAAGTGTATTGCGTTAGTTATCGATTTCCCGTCGAATTATTGTAATGAGATCTGACCTCTTCACGTAAAAGTTAACACACAAACAGCTTATTTCGCGCAGCGGTTAATTTGAGGGTAAACAATGTGTAATTTAATTATAATAATCGAGTTTCCCACTAGCAAAACTATTTATGAAATATTCAATGTGCTCCGTCTTATAGGCAGAGTATGAGCATGAAGCATAATTAGGTCGTAATTGTAATTTAAACGCTTTTTTACAAGGTTTGAGACCACGGTTGAGCATTTAGCATACCTTCGAGACGCTAACAAGATCTGAACCTGCTGGAGACCTGTACAGTGAACAGACCGCTCCCCATAACGTCCTGCAAAATGTTGTGACAAAGACTCACACCAGAAACTAATGAACGTCGGAATTCGAACAGGGGTGACCCAACTAAACATGATACTTGCGTATCATGACTCACGTAGATATAACAAGAAATTGTTTCAACAAACTTTGGAATGAAACTATGGTCACAATAAAAATGTGCTTATTACTAAGATTTCTCGATTCAAATCATTGAATAGGTAGTATAAGCAATCAGAAAGTGCACAAAGGTTCAAATGAATCACGACACAAGAATAGTACCTTAGCACATATGAGTGGAGCTAGAAATGAAATAATACAATTAGCTAAGTCCACGTAAACTGCCAATGATCTCTGTTATTCACTAGATTAAAGAAATGGCCCAGGAAAGTACAAATAAGCCCATGTTGAGTTCATATAGCTGACTGCCTGAATTAATTTAGAAAAGCAAAACTCTAACCCGAAACAAGGACTTCCCGGTCCCCTCGTCACGGCGTGCGCAAATGCGGATCACGCTTACCATTGCCCTAAAACTCAGCTGCAGAGAGTTACTGCAGTGGTAGATAAGCTCAACCCCGACATCTCCTAATTAATTCTAAGGCGAAGACATCTCTGCCTCTGCTCTCCTTCCCAAAATCTCTCTGGTTCTGGGAAAAACACTCCGATGACAAAAGGAACTGAATCATTGAATAATACAAAGACACTGCATTAAACTTGATTTACGTATATGGAACTGTGCTAGTAAGATCTCGACGAAAACTTACGTTCTGGAACGTGAAAGAATCGTACTAAATACACTTTTAACAGTCTTATGTTAGCTGAATGCGTGCAGCACGTTGAAAGCAGTTGTCACTTAATAATTCTCTGTCGAAGGTAAATAATCACAAATACTTCCTCATTACTCAATAATTTATAAATTCATGACCACAAGGCTCTTTCAAAAGAAGCGTTAGAGAAATTGTCTTTGTTTAATTGTGGAAGGGTGGGTAAATAAATGTACAAAGATTTGGTATCACTTGTTAGTTATTGTAACCCAAAAATGTAATAATTTTACACATTTTAAGGCCGATATGAAGAACATCGTTAAAGTCACACGAACCACGTGGCATCTATACCACAGCAAAACAAAGACTTTCTCAAAAAGTATTCATAAAAGCAACAAAAATAAAAGGAGTGATTAATGAATTCAGAATGGATCTATACAGAATAGAATTGAGGAAAAGAATTCTGGGGCGTATTAACTCAAACTGGATGTCCCAAAGTATCGCCCATAATGACTCAGTACAGACGTAAATACCTTGCGTCAACATGGCACGTCAAATAGCGATTTGCATCACATATTCCCTTATTACTCGTCGCCGGTGAACAGAGATAGCAGATCGCAATTCTCATTATAATATTGCGCATATTAACTCCAGTTTTAATCACCAATCAATTTATTTCTCTGTATGTACGAGATTAGCCAATCTTCCACCTTGCTTCGAACACACCACAGAACAGAGTAGATCAGAACCTTCTTTTGTTCCCTATATAGATTTATGTATCAGGAAGTCGTTTCTGAAAGTATTTGTTTGGAGTGTAGCCATGTATGGAAGTGAAACATGGACGATAACTAGTTTGGACAAGAAGAGAATAGAAGCTTTCGAAACGTGGTGCTACAGAAGAATGCTGAACATTAGATGGATAGATCACGTAACTAATGAGGAGGTATTGAATAGGATTGGGGAGAAGAGAAGTTTGTGGCACAACTTGACTAGAAGAAGGGATCGGTTGGTAGGACATGTTTTGAGGCATCAAGGGATCACAAATTTAGCATTGGAGGGCAGCGTGGAGGGTAAAAATCGTAGAGGGAGACCAAGAGATGAATACACTAAGCAGATTCAGAAGGATGTAGGTTGCAGTAGGTACTGGGAGATGAAGAAGCTTGCACAGGATAGAGTAGCATGGAGAGCTGCATCAAACCAGTCTCAGGACTGAAGACAACAACAACAATAACATTCAAACACAGGTCATACTGCTCCCCCACTGGCTGCGTTGAATACCTACTGGCCACGGCTTGCTACTCACCAAAAAGCATCGTTGAGACCGTAACTGAGCAACAGTTGCTTACACTACTAATATCGTCTAGTCGGCACAGATTATCATTGCAAAACTGCTTGCGAGTTAGAAGCAAACAGAGCCGTAGTAGGAAGGGAGGCCGGATTCCCAGGATATTTATTTATACCAGTGAACGAGACTGAACTATTTGGAGCCACTCAAAGCGAAATTTTGTAATTTATTTTTATACATTTAGAAAGTGTTGCTGATGGAGAAAGAGGAAAGGATCATAATCAAAAAGTTTTACGTTGATGAAAATGTAGTAACTACGGAACAAATTTAAGAAAGAAAGTGTTTTTGACACTAACAATGAGAGCTTTGTAGGTAAAATAGATATGTGTGCGTGTGAAACGCATACTGTTCCATGCTATGAAAATGTGGACGCATGTGCGCAAAGCACACGAGGAGCAGTAAGAGTTGTGTAGTACAGTGCTCGGTATCATTTAGTAGAAAACGATTTTAAAAACAGGATTATCCACTTTGGGTCGATTTAGTTCTTATGAGAATGTGATACTAATTAAGATAATTATAGCTCATGGTTGTGATAACCTGATTGAGTCAGCCCAAGTCATGGTACAGACGAAAATCTCAGAACGTCACAGAACCGGCTCAGGCCTTTCACACCCTGCGGGGTGGACGTCTTATTGGACTATCAGTGCTCTCCATGTCATGCATCACTTGAAAAGAGTCGAAATCGCCTCTCGTGGGAAAACGCACTACATACGAGTACCTCCAGTCAGCTGCTGTCCAGTTTCTGCGTTGTTTGACTTGTTGAAGACGTACAGCGTTACGGTGCTGCTCTAAGCAGATACCTTTTGCGGTGCGATGTACACGACTCGACTCGCCACTGCGTGTGCGTCTCCCTTCCCAATGTGAACCTGGAAACTGGTTGGCATGGAGCTCATTCACTGGCAGTAGTAGCAGCTGTTGGAGCTGAATCTGATTGTCACTTATAAGACGTCACACTCGTCTGTGGTTTTTGTCAGGCTTTTTGCACGATCACGTTCACCGTGCTGTTTGGCCTCGAGTGGTACACGTTATTCAAGGTAGGATCACACATTAGTACGGATTTCTTCTGACCGTGATCGTTGTTACCAGATTCATCTCTGGAATCTCTGAGCTTACAATTCACATTATGTGGAAGATACGTAGATGAATAGTAGTGGCTCTGTCTGTTTTCCCCTATGTACATCAGACTTTATATGTGTCTGTCAAATTCTCTCCAGTTTCCGTTCTACCAGTTAAAAAATGGCCAAAAAATCGTAAATGGGCCATATGCACTTCTTGTCTTTACAAGCTATTAGAAAGGTAAGATTCATCCAATCTACATGATTGTGCTGAGAATTCGTACTAACATAGCAATCTAACAATGCAAGGACGACAGAGGTGACCTTTCGGATGAAATAAACAGCGTACTTAGTACAGAATGTAGATTATGGATAAACAAAGTAAAGACAAAAGTAACGTAGAGCGGTATAAAGGGGAATAACGATTTCCTTATCAGCAAAAGTGGGAACGACACACTAGTAGAACAAGTGGAACAACTCCTCTGACTGCGGAGGGCTATTACTCTGGACTGCCAAAACAAGCAAGATGTCGGGAGTAGACTGGCACAGGTGTAGAAAACTGTTTTCAGTAAAAGAGCTCTGCTGTTGTTAGCCGTTGATACAGGAATGACGAAGAAGTTGAGCGCCTTGAGCATAGCATAGGATGGAAATGAAATGCAGACCGTAGAAAAACCACAGAAGAAGGACCTGGAAGTGCTGTCGAATAATGTTGAAAACGATGTGGAGAGATAAATTAATAAATAAAGAAATGTGCCGTATACAGGGTGAGGAAAAAAGTCTGCACTAATGTTGCTTCAAGATCCGACAACATTAGAATAATTGTTATCAAAGAACATGACCTCATAAAAAACGAACTCATACGTGAGAAGTTGTTAACTGAAATTAATACTGACTGTTAAGTCATTAATATAGAATATGACGGGATGTATCCCATTCCCAGAAATTATTTCATTGTCTGCTGATTACCCTCGAACTAAGATTGCGAGCTGCGTTCAGCCAGCAAAGTTGTTTCATTCAATCATTACATTACCGAACGAACTTGATACAAGGGACACTGAACCTTCTCGCTGTGTACCGTCGCTAGTGACGCTGTCGTCCACCGACTTATTTTCTTTCTCCCTTTTTTGCGACGTCGAGCTACTAAAACGTTTCTCTTCATTCACACTACAAAAGCTTCTTGCTAATCATTTAGACTATATTCACTCGTCACACGCGTCATAGGACTGAACATACACCAAGACTACTGCTCAGCACAGCATAGCATTCACAACTAAAGAGTCGTGCAACAGTTGCATCGTGACAGGTCGTTTTGTGTTTGCAGTTGTTTGGTTATGGAAACCTGTGAAAACTAAATTTTTCGCTTCTTAGCCTATGATGCACAATTTGCGCCAACGAACGCTTTCTGTATATTCCACGAGAAGCAGATGTCACGGACACAGAATACTCGATGGCATTTGTGCTCGACGCACAATTATTCTCTACAATCTTAGCTTAATCATTTATAATTCTCAGTTGTCTGGACGTATTACTACGATTTCAATAAACTACAGATTTCGCACAAGAATGCTCATAAGACAGAATTGCAGCACACCACGACAGTTACTTATTGCTTTCCGTGGCTAGAGTTTAAAGAAATTTAGAACGCACCAGCGTACGTTTTCATGTCCTGTGAAGCATGTGATAATTTCGTCAGGATCGCGAACATTTACTGTTACACAGTTCTGATCCTTTCTTATTTGCTACCCAATAATTTTACACGTGAGTACCTCGGAACAAATTGTTGACGAGGAGAACAGGAGGACTGCCAGAACTCGATTTGCCAGGAAGTTCACTCAGTGGAAGAGAATTCAAAATAAGCGACCACTTGTCTTAGATTTTACACAGATACTCGACCGTTTCTGAGAAAACGACGGTTAAAGTTTCCGATGTACATCATGTGGCTCTTAGGGTGTAAATAATACATTAGAATCGGAGGCAGAATGGCTAGCGTCGTGGCTTCACTGTTCTGCGCCCCATGTTCAAAACCGATTATTGTTTTTATTTTTGTTTTTCATGTATCTACCCATGTCCGTAGAAGATTACTGCATTAATGTTTTACAGTGTATATTGAAATGACGTTGTCCTTATTCATCTAATAATTGTATGTCTGATGAACGAATTAAAAAAAAAGAACGAATGGGAAAATTATTTGAAATTGATTCCTGTAGTGTATCTTCATTGTTATTCATCTGCAAGCGCCAGTTTCGGTAAAGTGCTTGTCAACGACGTTTCTCTCCCGAGTGAGACTCACACGAAGGAATGACGCTGTGGCAAACTTGTCCTCGCGCGATTTTCGTGGTGTTCAGAATTTCTATGTTTCGAATGTTTCTGCATTCGGTATCATCCAAGGGAATGCACCAAAACTTCCTAAAGAATAAACATAAAAATAAAATATAAGATTTAATATAAGAATTGATAGAAGAATGAGATATAAGAATTTAAAATGTTTGGAAACCCTGAAAATACGTACATTTTTAATATTACTAGCCAGTTGTAATATTATAATTAATGTAACCCCATTGTATCCCCTAACCTGATAAGAAACATACTTGCAGTAACATTCTGCGGAAATGGTCAGATAAAAGAAAATAAATAAATAAATGAAATACATAGAAAACAATAATCGGGTTTCGAACATGGAGCGCAAAAGTGAGAGAACGAGACGTCAGTCACTGTGCCACCATTTCGGCTGAGAGTATGACGCGCTGAAATGCATCTAAATCCAGTTCAAAACTTTGGCCGTTGTTTTCTAAGAAACGGTCTAATATCTACGGATAAGCTTATTATGACTCTTCTTCAACGAAGTTTCTTTGAAATCGGGTTATGGCACTTGCTGCATTCTCCGCGTGTGCTGTTTTTTAACTGAGGTGCCACCAAACTGATGGTACATCGGAAAATATTAAGTAAGTGATCCAAAATAAGAAAAAATAAAGAAAATGTTACACTGAATATGCAGACACACGTGGCGATCGGTTACAGCATACAGCGAAGACGTTCCTTTGGTACCTGTGTTCGTAACACCGTCGATAAAGAATCACTCATACCCATCACAAACACAAGTACAATTTTTAGAACTGAAGTAATCCACGTAATTACACTTTTATTATGACAGAAAATTATTTGCTTTTCTCGCTGTTAATTGTATAAATGCATTGTACGGTGAAAAAACAGCGTAATTAAATACTGAACCTAAAAAAGTTTGCTATTTTCAAAATACTGTTACGCGTTACGTGTCGAACATATTTCTTTTGTACTTATCATTACTTCATATATTTTGGGGCATCTTTGTGGATTAATGTATATCAGCATCCGACGGATAAGGAAGACAGTCACGAAAAGAGACGTTTCACTCAGAATAAGGTATTATATACGACATTGTGAAGGAAATTTATGTTTTCTTCCCCTCTTGTGTGTTACATCAAGTTTGGTCACTTATTTATGAACTAATTAGTTATAATGTTGCATCATCGATGATCTCAAATCCAAGTTCACCTGATAGTTTTTTATATTGAGATAGAAATTCTGTTTCTTCTTGAACAAAATTAACACAAACAATGTTGCGGTGCATATATGTAAGTATATACGGAGTACAATTTCTGCTCTTCTGTATCGTGACTGCTGCTCACTGGCTGTGAAGTATAACATGTTTCAAATCTCTGCCGACGCTGTCGTTCCATATATTGTGCAAGCACATGTATAAAATTCAATGTGTCTGTTAAATTGGCCATAAACTTCTAGGATTACAAGTGCTAAGGTGCAACCATTTTCTGCATCAAGTATCGAAGAAATTGACACTGTAGATCGATTACTGACATTTCCTTCCGAAGTGTGAATTACGTTTTTCTTCCTAGAAGTAAATGGAACGTCTGTTTCAACATAGCATTCCCTGTAACAAATTCTTTCAAACTCATGGACAAAATAATGTAACTGTAAACGAGATAAATGGAATCTGAAATACGGGAAAAAATTCATGAGACTGGCGCTGCTTACCAGAAGCACATATATTTTGTTAACAACTAAAAACAGGGATATTTTCTGTTACGTACTGATTTTTTAAAGCGACATTTTACTTATTTATTCGTTCTAGAGAAAAGAGCTGAAGGAATTGTCACAATGGGATTAAATAAAGCCTAGTGTTCCGCATTAAGAAATTATATGAAAACATTTCAAAAATTAGTTTTCCACTCGCAAACTATGTAGGCAGAATATTATTAATCTTATACACTGGGGTTTCATCTACTTTTTATGGGCCTCTTCGTTGGGTCCTCCAGTAACAGCATATATTCGTGAACATTTGTCTGCACATCTTTTACATTCTCTCATGAGGGTATTTATTTAAATACTAGACAGCGTAACATACTCATGGACGATTAATTGATGCCAAAATCACACAGAATTTACAAAGAAATGACTGATATTAACTTTGTGAGTGATAATAATCATTCCGAAAGCTTTTTGTGGCTAAAAAACAGGTATAATCACAGCACTTTTTACGTAAATGCACCACCCTTCTCGGAATGAAATTATCGTACTGTAAAGATACGCTGAAGAATGCGAATTGGATACAATTGCTCAAGGACAGAAAGGAAAAGAAAGCACGGTACAGTAAAGAGAAAATATAATGATAATCAGAGATCGCATCAAAGCAATTCGTTTCACTTGTTTCGAGTTAAATATAAGTCGAGTGAAATATATGATTTTCACACAGTCACGCAACGGGCACTCTTTACGTGGTTGAGGAGTCGTATAACTCTTCCTCCTTTTATGCCAGTAAGAGACTGTTTTCACATGAATGGATCTCCGGCACTTGCTGCTGAAATGTTGCAGCCTGTGTCGTCCTCGCGCGAGCTGATGAAGCGCCCTGCAGCCAGCCGATGCTCGAGGATGCAATAACCGTGGCAGCTGCCTTTTCCACAGTGGCAACGGGGCAGCGGGGCTGGGGGCTTCTCGGAACCGCCGCCAGATAGCGCCGGCGGCGCGTTTTCCGGGCGGCGGGGCGCGCTGCATGCCGGGAGGCGGTGGGAGGGGCCTGTCGCCGGCCACGCCCACACGCCGCGCCTCGCCGGGCCGCGCCGCGCCTTGCCTGGACGGGATTACGTGGCGCGAGCCGCTTGTAGCGCGTCGCCGCGCGCTCTGCTACCACCTGGTATTAACAGCGCGGGAATTAGCGCTATTAGCTGCTGCAGCCCGCCCGCCTGGCTAGCTTATTGCCTGAGCTGGTTCCAGCAAGTGCGCCCAGGCTCTTCTTGTGAGATAGCGCTGCACGATAAAGCTTCTCTACTGTGAATTTCGCACCGTTTACAACAAGCGTCCTCGTAAATGCTTTTTATTTTCTGACTTCGTTGAGCTAATAGAAATATAAAATAAGCAAACCTGTCTTTTTGTAGAAAATAACAGGTAAGATGTTCCAGATACATTAAAACATCGTTCTCCCACAAAACGAACAAAAACATTACACAGAACAGATGAACAACAGAAAAAAAGGAGCGAATAAAATCTGTTTTCCATTACATATTGCCCGACAATCGAATTCGATCTGGTTTTCAGCTCCCTAGCGTTTACACTGCTTGGTATGAGGTCCGCGTTTCCGGATTTGGCAAACTTTCTTCTCTTGGGTTGGTACATAATTTATAGAGTTTTTCCATAACGTTAAAAATGCAGTATACACATAACAGACACTCTAGTTATATTCTCCTTCACTATTTACAACAGTCTGCCAACACTGGCTACTTTTGCGATTCCGCGACTGTAGAAATCACAGTGTTTAGAGGCGAAGATTTTGTCAAGCCAGGTTTGTAGCGCTTTTTTATCCGGAAATGAAGTTACTTGAAGGTTGTTAGATAGAGAGCGGGAAAATCAAAACCTCAGAGTGCAAAATCAGCTGAATAAGGTGGGTGCGGCATGATTTCCGAACCAAACTCCTGTATAGTGTTTTGTGTCAGTCTATCAGAATTCGGGGATTGTGTTATCTTGGAGCAGTGTCACTTCACGCATTCTTTTGGTTATTGCTCCTGGACTGCGTTTGTAGGACGTCTCAGCTATTGATAACTAATGTCAGCATTGATGGTTATACCTCGTCTGTGCAGTTCGTAGTACACCACAACATCGCTTATCCACTAGATGCATAACTTCGTGGAAGCTACCATGTCTTTGTACGGAGCGTTGTTGCTTTCTTTGGGTTCAAAGATTCCTAATTTTTCAATATGTTAATATAAAAACACAATTTGCCGTCACTAACAGCGATACTGGATAGGAATGATCGATGTTGTTCACGAGCCAATTGATGACGAGAAAGCAGAGATACACGTATTGCAACCAGCTGTTTTTTGTGATTTTGGCTTAGAGCATACGGTACCCATGCACCCAATTTTTGAACTCTATGGAAATGTCTCACGATGATGGAACGATCACAGTTCATAAAATTTGGCAGTTCTCGAGAACAATGGCCTGGATCACTGTGGATTAATCGGTAAACGATCTCCATCAAACCTCGAAGGTCTCCTGAACGTGGAAAGTCACTAATGTCAAAATGATCCTCCTTACAACGAAGAAACTATTTCATTGCCGTGCTCTGTCAACTGGCGTTATTGCCATTCATAGTGCAAATGTTTCTGGCTGCCTCTCTTGAGCTCAAACAGAAGAATACAGTTACGTCGGAAATGTTCCGACTTTTCCACTTGTGTGATGGCCTTAGGTCCGTTAGGTTTAAGTAGTTCTAAGTTGTAGGGGACTGATGACCATAGATGTTAAGTCCAATAGTGCTCAGAGCCATTTGAACCATTTTTCCACCTGGCACTCCATTTTCTAGCGTTCACAGCTCCACTCAGTATCTCCAAACGACAAAATGACAATCTGTGAACTCCAATAGAAACAGTGAACTAGAAATAAAAAATGGCAATCGATACATAAACTCGTAGCAGACGGAATATCAACCTGCACAATAAAAACGCTACGAACGTATGCACCAACCTAATATTACTTGAATTTGTGGCCAGATGCTCTTTCTGACGCTACGGTCGCCAGGGTAAGCCAAGAGAGGGAATTCTTGTGCACCATCTATCTGTGAATCAAGTAAACTTTCGATCTGTTGTGAATCATGTAAACTTTTGTTTTGTCTGTGTGGGAAACCGCCTAAAAACCACACTCTCGCTGGCAGGTGTACCACTCTGCGGTCGTTAATCTGCCTCGCGGATTTAACTTGGATCTGGCTCACTCCCCTGTCTCACAAACTAGAGCGCTCCGCATTACGCTATACGAGTAGGTCTGTCATTGGAGAACAGCAAGTAATAGTATTACGTGCAATGACTTTGAATTTATCCATTAACGGATTTTTGTTCGCGTCTGCGCACAACTTTAAATGTAGGTTCAGTCGCATGTAATACAGATCCCTTAACTTAAAGTGTCTCGGGAAGCACATACCTCTAGCTTTAGGTATATGTACACACAAGATTGTTCATTGCATCTTTCACATTCAGAGACCTTCACCCAGCAAAGTCCTCAAGGTATTATCAATGACGTATAGTGCAAAAAAGACAGAAAAACGTGGAAGTGGATAAAGCAAATTTCATGATCACTTTCCTGGTAATCGCGCCCAATACTTGTAAAGTGGGCCGTCGACATCTGCAATTGACCAAAAATAACCCAGTATAGGCGGAGCATGTGTGTTGGTAGTGACGTAGTGACGCATTCGTGTGGATGGCCGCTCCTTTACCAAGAAAACAAGTCCGAACGTCTACACATAAGTCTCACGACTGAGTAACTCCAGTACGTTATCGAGGAAGCAAAGACATTCTCATCAGGCATCACAAGTGCCACACATCCACTATGGAAATGACCTCACGCGACAGGTACTTAGGGCACCCACGTCACTAACATAACAAACATTTAATATCGCTAGACACATGAAGTTAAAATTATAACATTCGACAGAATTTTTAAAAGTGCTGTTCGCGTAACCTAAGACATGTTCGTTTAAAAATTCCATTTTTCGCGCTATGCTCGTTAATTTAGAATTGTCTCAGCAGGTCCAATTCTCCACGTTTATTTTGCACGTGCAAGATTTGATACATTTAAAAAAAAAAAAACTTCTGAACATAGGGTGGTGCCCCTTCTGCTACATTTGTTCCTTGTCTTGTGGGTCTCTTCTCTCTCCCTCCCTCCCCCCTCTCTCTCTCACCATTTCTCTCTCTCCCTCTAGATGCATCTCTAGAGAGAGAGGGAGAGAGAGAGAGAGAGAGAGAGAGAGAGAGAGAGAGAGAGAGCAGGAGAGCAATAGGTATCGAGTAACTGCATTTAACTGTTGTAGAAGAGTGTCCCAATTTAACCATTTATTGTTAATATCAGCGCTCTCTTCTGTAATTAAACGTCACAAAAACGTATACGCCACTCCACGGGAATGCAGGCTTTCTCGCAGAATTTCGATGATGAAGTTTTCTCGGGCTATCAGCCGAATCAAGGTGGCGTTCTGCGGTACGTTTCGACAAATTTCCAACTCGCCATCTTCCGGCAAAGTGCTGATTAGCCGAAAAGACTTCGTCATAGTATGTACCTCTCGACCATTTCGCACGACCAACGAACTTAAACTTACTGTTTCAAAAAACTTTATCACCCACAAGGCCGAAGTCTCACGAACGATTCGTACAATCACCGAAATGCACCCTTGTGTTTGCTATATCTCGTTTTGAGCAACTTCCCAATTTGATAGATATAATTCGCACCATAATTTTTACGCTGAATTTTGTCATAGTTGTCCACGTAATGTTTTAAAGTTGTGCCTCAATTTAAAACGTTAGCTATTTTCGCGATAAATTACCAAAATATCGATTCACGACTTTGGGTATGGCATTCCGATGTAGTTTCGAGTGCTTTTTCTTTCGTATTAATTTTATGACCGTATTTTCTTGGTATGAATTAAGGCACAACTTGAAACATTTTTTTCGTTACTGTTTTGTGTGTTACATTGTTGAAAAACGAAATGTTAAATAAAGCCGCATGTATCTCACATACTGCAGGTATTCGAATAAACACGGTGCGAATATGTGTTCTACTGTACAACCAACGATGCCTGTTCCATCGACTTCTCTGTTGCATGCTGCTCAGTACTTCGTATCAGAGATCAATCCCTGTTACTTAAATCGCTACACAGAAACTCACTTCTCTGGTATCCTAACTGTGGCCACCCAGAAAACAAAAACATTCGCAAGTTACTCCTCTGTCGCTACTGTCCGCTTCTTGAGCAAGCTACCCTACACTCTGCGCTCAATCCAATGCCAGCTGCGCTTAGGAAAAACATTGAAGCACTTCGTTCTGTCAGTCTCGTAATTTTGCCTAAAAAAGCTAGAGAATGTAGTCAGTTACTCTCTGTCAAACACTAGAGCAAATTCTTCCATCTTGTCTCAATTATGGTTCTTTTCTATCAGGTCACGCCACGCTCTTTCCCATCTCTTCATCACCTTCGCTCCATCGCCTTCCTCTTTCTCATGTTATTGCTATTTCTGAGTCTTGTATCCCACATTAAATGTAAGTCTTCTTGCTACATAAATGTCGTTATGAATATTATGTAAAAATGGGAGAATGCCTGCTTAGATGTAAGAAAACCCGATGACAGCAATGTGACAGAATAAATAATCAATAAATAAAATAAAAATAAATAAAAATTTTGATTCCTCGCTCAAAGTCATACGCAACTCCACTTCTTTATAATTGCATTGTGAAAATATGACAAGTTAAAAAATTGTGTGGTGGCTAGAACTTAAACTGAGGCACTTGCGAATCGTTGATAGTGGTTAACATATTTTCTACAGCGTTACATTTTTGCATTTCAGTCTCTAAGGCTTACATAGTTCTTTGTGGATGCTATGCTAGCACAAAAATGCAATTGGAGCTAAATAACGAGGCAAACTTTTATAGGAGAATGTAGTTTATTTACCATAAAAATTTATTATGAAACATTTGTACGGTCTGTAATGAAGTGTGGATCAAGCGCGTGAAATCCATACCATGTTAAAAATCAAACGTATACGAAGAATGAATGCACGAGTGGTCAATATGATTCGGCGGAGAGAGAGAGAGAGAGAGAGAGAGAGAGAGAGAGAGAAAGAGAGAGATAGAGAGAGAGAGAGAGAGAGAGAAAGAAATGATAGATAGACTGATTTAGCTGCCCCCGTCGTTTAACGCAAACTGCAACGTACGAGTAATAGTTGGTCTCCGTAAAACACGTACGAGACTTTCATATTCTCTCTCTCGCTACGCGCAGATATTAGTACTTTATAAAAGAAACGAACCAGACCTTTGTGGGAAATCTAATGTAAAATTTTGCACTGGACTACTTTTTCGTTGGAAAGCAGGGCTTCGGAGTTAGACAAGGGAAACGTACAAAAGTGACCTAGAAACGCTCCCCCAACCCACTGTTATTGCTAACCACTCAGGATTCCTAGTATGTTGTTTGTGATACGCTACCCCGCCACTGCACAAAAATTTCCTACTACACCAACTATTCCCGATATTCGACCTTTCTCTGCCTCTATTAATAGGGCTGTTACGCCATCATCATAGTCAGCTACTTCGTTAACATAATCACGAGCGAAAAACGACTTTTGTAAATGTTACGCTAAAACTAATGACGTTAACAATTCGATCCAAACTTAACCGTTACAAGCACAGTCGTTTCGTAGTCAAAAGGTCGGCCGAATACAACGATATAATATTTATTTTATGTTGCTATAAGTCACAAAATTGGAAGCTAAAATTTACACAGACATCAGTTTCACAGTTTTTAAGTGTTCGACTAAGCCGACGGCGTAATAAGGCCAGTCAATGAAGACAAAGAATGTGGAAAACAATTCGTGCTGTCACAAATATTTGTACGGTGTTAGGAGGGAGTGCCATGAATAACATACTAGAAATCCTGACCAGTGAGGACTGAGTGTGGGAGTCGGGCTGCATTTGAAGGTCATTTTTGTACGTTTTACTTGAAGAACTCAAAAACTACTACCTCTAGTGGAATCGTATACCAGTATAAAATTAAACTACATTGAATTCCCTATAAAAAGCTCCGTTTCATTTTTTTTCTGTAAGGCCAATATGAAAATTACGCGCGTATTTTATGAAGGCTAGTTAAAACATTGCGGACTGTATAAAACGACAGCGATAGGGGCAGCTGAATAACCCTGTGTAATCTGAATTGGCAAACATGTTATGAACTTCATTACTCTCACGCTCTCTACGTGTTAGACCGTTTAGCATATCGCACAACGTAACTGCCTGTGGAAAGTGCGATACAACGGCAACAATCGAATCAGGAAGGGGTATACTTTACGTTAACTTTAAAAGTAAAGTTGTAAGTCGAAAGAAAAAAAAAAGTTATGGTAGTCGTCAAACGAGAGAGTACGGAAATCTTCAGGAATGACTAATTGCTAACCATGACGAAAGTCCGAGCATTCCGACCACGAATCAAAATAGGTTATTAGTTTCAGGCTATCAGCTCTTCCATATTACGTACTGTTTGAAGTAGTCTGTGACTCGAGCTCAGACGCTTGCAATGAAAACTTTTTGGGTGAGCAGTCGAGTAACAGAGTCATCGCATATAAAAGGAGTTTTGGTGGACCCAAAATTTAACCTTTTGAGAGTTTACTCATGGTTACTCCTCACACGCTAAAAGTTTCCTTCCTTCCAAAATTGTCTGAATTATTATGTACCACATCCTGCTTTCTTTTAATAGGATGCAAACCAGTTGCTTGTAACAGTATTAATTTCAGAAAATGCAAACTTTTCTAAAAGAGTACCTTACTTAAACACAGTCAAATTCTTTGGATAGATCGCGAGAACATTTTGGAAAAAATGAAGATAAAGCGACGGTCATTATTTAAATCTTTCCTGTCACCCTTGAAGTAAGTACAGCTTAGATAGTCATATTTATTATATTTCTGTAAAAAGAATTTCCCTGCCTTAGTGATATCTTACATAGATCACTAAGACATGACTTGTTAATTTGGAACAACTCTTAAGGAGTCTGTTTGTAAACTCATCAACACCATGTGAGATTTTAGTTTTGAGCACTTCAAGAAATTTATCAATTTCAGTAACCGGTGCCAGTGGTACATCGAGTTTGTTTAATTTTAAGAGAATGAAATTTTCGACCCAATAGCCTTGTTTCTTCGGCCGTTCGCTGTGGTCGAACGGTCGTAGGTGCTTCAGTCCGGAACTGCGCTGCTGCTACGGTCGCAGGTTCCAATCCAGCCTAGGGCATGAATTTGTGTGATGTCCTTTGGTTAGTTGGGTTTAAGTAGTTCTAAGTCTAGGGGACTGATGACCTCAGATGTTAAGTCCCATAGTGCTTTGAGCCATTTGAACCTTTTGAACGTTGCTTCCTCAACGCAACAATTCGATCCTATTTCTATTGCGGTGTGCATATTTATACCTTTTAATAATTCTTCTAAGCCTACTGCAATAATTATTCAAGAATACAATTCAAAATGTTCAAATGTGTGTGGAATCATATGGGACTTAAATGCTAAGGTCATCAGTCCCTAAGCTTACACACTACGTAACCTAAATTATCCTAAGGACAAACACACACACCCATGCCCGAGGGATGACTCGAACCTCCGCCGGGACCGAATACAATTAATGCATGATTTTTACTCACTCTTGCAATTATGAGTGTCCTTCTGTTACACCTACAAAACATATTAATTTTAATATTTGTATGTGATTTTTGTTTATATACAGCATCTCCCTTCTGATAGTTGTCACACACATTTATCTGCCGTTTCAGTGGGTATTTACAATTTTCCTTTTACAACATGTAGCTCGAGTCAGCCCAGACAAGTACTGACCATGGTGGCTTTCATGCGACGACCAGTGCCTACGGAAAGCGTCGGTTTTTGTACTGTTACAAACAAAATGGATTTTAAAAACGGAATTTATGTGCCCATTCGATAAAGGGGCCCGAAATTAGTCTACTACGATATCTGCTTTATCGTTATGTATTAAAAGGGAGAGTTAAACAAGAAGAATAACCCGCACTGCAGCAGCGGCGCTAACGCCATGCAGCAGCGCTGCTCAGTCGCTGCTGGACTACCGGCTGTGACACAAAATTCGATTCTACAATCAGTTAGCTTAACAATGAGTCGCATTTATCAAATCACAATACAGAACTCCAGATACCGATTACAAGAAGTTAATTATAACGGAAACACTTCACCAGCACATGGAATAATGTAATTCTCGGTACAGAGATACGTCTTCAATGTATTTTCACATCGCGTTCGTAACGAGAGAAGACTTAATAGAACTGGAAAAAAAAATGCTACGTGTGTCCTGATCAATATTTCGAGGTCAGTTCTGGAAGCTATATCTGTCACTCATCACTTCTTTCACCTCTGGCAATTTTTTGTTGATGTGAAAACACCGAATTGGAGCGTGGTTCGGAGTGCACGTCACCCTGTGACTGGCTGGCTCAGTCAGTTCACAGATCGGAGGACGGCCACTTCCAACAGGACAGTGCCTAGTGAAGCACCTTAGAGTTGATGACGGCTTTATCTTGTGAATAGATGTACCACTGAGATCTTGTTTTATGCTGTGCTTTCCATGTCGGTACGAAGGGAATACTTCCCACATGATCGACAGAGCAGCAGGATTCATCACAGCAAGACAACTTCAAGGACTATTAAAAGCTGGAGAATTTCAGTTGTTATTTGCTCTGCTACGACGTGCTTTAGTTACAGTATTGGTCCTACTTATTTTACATTTTCTAGGAAAGACGTACGATAATAAGGTTCACTGCAGCACAGACAGACTGCAATACTTCCTCATTAATGTTTGAGGCAGTTTCAATGCAGTCACTCCCTTAAAACAGATTTGCTGGACGTTCAGTTTTCTTCGTTGCTACAGATCCAATACTTAAACCACACAAAACTGAGTTCAGCAGTTGATATCTGGAAGGACAGAACCGGCTGTAAGATCGCCCAAACTCAAATAAACATGCCGAATCCTCAGAGCAAGAAGAAACGCAAAGGAAGAAGAAGAACTGAGTTCAGCAGTTATGTGACACAAATAATCGGTTTCCCTTTTTCTTGTAATGCCTCATCCGTTCCGAGTGATGGCACTCATCATGACAACGTGGTCCTTGTGTGTTGTTGCCTCGAAAACATCATGAAAGTGGCAAGATTGGGCTGAGCAAATGTTGTGCGCTTATAACCGCGCAGTTGAGCGCCCCGCAAACCAAACATCAGCATCATCGAAAACATCAGACGGTATTTACACATTCAGTTTAGGCCTACTCAGACTGGTTGAAAGAACACTATTCTTCTTTCACGGCTTTCGTCCTTTCACTTTTATTGGATCTTTATCAGGAGAAGGTTCAAAAAATGGCTCTGAGCACTATGGGACTTCACTGCTGAGGTCATCAGTCCCCTAGAACTTAGAACTACTTAAATCAAACGAACCTAAGGACATCACAAACATCCATGCCCGAGGCAGGATTCGAACCTGCGACCGTAGCGGTCGCGCGGTTCCAGACTTGTGCGCCTAGAACCGCACGGCCACCACGGACGGCTCAGGAGGGGGAAATAATCGGCGTGCAGTTTCATAGCATTGTCAGAATATTTAAGTTTCTTGGATAGAATAAACCTATGTTACCACTTGATCGCTTTCATAGCCTCTCTGTTTCACACACAACCGATCCATGCCATAAACAGCTTCGTAGTCTTGGCTTTTCTTTTCCCAGATAAGTGTCAAGCCCGCCTCTTCTGCTCCATATACAGGGCCGGTTTAAGAGCTGAGCGACACAAGCTGCTGCCTGGAGCGCCAAGTCCAGAGGAGTGCCAGACGCGACACAGCTGTAAGATTTCTGTGCAGAGCGTATCATAATTACTAGCGGCAGCTTGGGGCGGCAAGCTTAGAGAGGCGCCAGCGGCTGCTTACTGCAACACTTGTACAAAGCACGAGAGAAGATGGAGGGAGGATAATTTGATTGTTTAGAAAAAAAGATCTAAAACCGGCCCTGTCCATATGGAAGGACTGCAACGGATTTAGAATCCAAATCCATCTCGCCATTTGCGGCACGCGCCCCACAAGTCTGCTGGTTTCATTCTGCCATAAATGACTGTGGTACAGTGGACACGAAGCTAAATATCTTGCGAGTAATGCAATCAACATGCTGGGATGTCCCCGTGTTTTTTTAAGGGATGGTCGTTGCGTTGATGGAGTAAAGATGCTTAGCACGTCGCCGTGAACGTGTTGTCTCTTTGGTGTTTAGAACCAGCCCATGGCTCTTATTTGGGCTGGAGAGACGCTTAATACGCTTCCGTAGGCCTTGTAGTGTGCCTGTCAACAGAATAGTGCTACCTGATTGCGGGATACTGCCATCGCGGTTTCGCCGGCCGTAATACCTTACCTCACTGAAGGCAGTCAGCGTAGGGTACTTCCAAAAGGATATTTTGAATACAGATCGAAGAGTGTTGCTGTGTGTACAGTCGTGCTTCAAGTTTTGTTCGGAATGAAGTCATTCAGATGGATCCCCTACAATCCACACTACTACTTTCTTTTCTCAGAAACGATTTTGTGAAAGAAGTATTTCTTCCAACGAAGCATGTTGTTTGTGATATTAACATCGTTTCGTCACCCTTTAAAAATTTTATTGTAGCCCCTGAAGCGATACGTCTTCTACACTCTTAGACTATAAGTGAAGCGAATGGTGGTTCTTAGGTCCCAAGCTTGTTTCAGAAGCCGTATGATGCTTCGTGAAATAACTTTTAGGTATAGTATCTAAATATCTCCTGTGGTTCACCTCTCGTTTATTGTATTTTACTTGTGGTTACACGTTCGATAGTTGTTAACAGCGCACTGAACGAACTAGTGTAGTAACAGAAACTGTAAATAACCGATCAAAATTAGTGATATTAATACTGATATTGCAGTATTTTCCTCTACTAGATGTACAGACAACAGTTACCGATAGAGAAATTCTTATCATAATTTACGCTACTATATACTCGTTAGAGAGACGGGTTCAAAAGGACTCAGTAGCCAATGGACATTATTGTCGTAATTCATCTGCGTTTTTATGGTACGTTTTTCTCGGGATATTGATATTGGTATTGAAACTGATAGACGTGTTGCGCTATTGTATATTCAAAGTTATGATACTGTCTGCGCATAAACTACAGTATAATGAACTAGTGAATCGTACTTGCACATTCATTTATGAGTTTAGTCAATTCACCAAACCAAAGCAAAGGAAGGATTGTAAAGCTAACTTGAAACATAGGAAATCAGTGAATCTCAATTTTTCTTCTTTCATGCACATAGAGAAACAACCGTTTGGCTGAATTTGTTTTTAAGTAAAGTTCCGGGTTAACTGCAGTAAATTGATGAAAACTGTTGCATATGATAGAAACGTACCATGTGGGAGGACAGTAAATATAATCCATGGCCTCTGGAAAGTGAGCTTGGTCAAAGTAAATAACGCAGCCTTAAACTTAGAAACATCGGTTGACGATCGAAAACGTGATGACCGACTTTTTTGTTTTAGCTTGTAATTGTGTATAAATACACATTGTTATTTCAATTATCGACTTGCTGTATTAGGAACATTGAAATTTTCTTTACGTGAAGTAACACGTTGCCGTGTTGCACAGGTCGGTTGTTTTATGCGCAAATGTCCGAAAACCTTTATGCCCTTGACAAAGTCGCTTACGAATAACAGCAAGAGTGACAGGTGACGCGGACAAAAAACAATTATCATGTTAGAAACTCGGTCCCAACCGTATAATTCAATTTTTTTCCCAAATAATTGCAGAAAAAGTCATGACTGATCCTTATAACAGATTGGTCCACTGACTATGCTGTTTTTTTTAACCCCCTTTAAGTGCAACTTAAAAAATTTGTTTATGGCTGTACGTTATTGAAAGCACGTGAAAACCAAAACATTTATTGCGCCCTGTACGTGTATTCCGTTTTAAAGGCAGCACAGTGTTGTACGGGAACCCACAATAGTGTGGAGAGCGCAGTCTTGGGACCGAGCACCACAACAGCCCAGAAGATATCCAACGTGGTAGGAGCTATAGACTGTAGACTGGTGAGTAATACTCAAGACTCGATGGAAGGAAATTTGGTAAGCTATCTCTTTCGTGGGTGCATTTAAGTTCCTTTCAAGGAATCTAAGTCTGGCATGTCAGTTTCGTACATTTTTCATTTTACTGATTTATTTTTTGGTCTTCCAATTTCAAGTCGCACTGCCACATTTCCCTCGATATTTTACAACTAAATTGTAGGGAAAGGAATAGGAAGCAAAGCTACAGGAGAATACATACTCTGTAGCATGAATTAGTGAGTTCCGAAATAAATTTCAGCTAGTAATATAAAATAGAAAGTTCAAAGCGCAAATGAAAAAGGTAGACTTGGAAATGACCAGGGTACACCAATTGGATGACATCATCGTGAGACGCGGTTTATTGAGGATTAGCCAGGACCAGATATAGACTCAAATCTAATTTAGCAATAATGATGTAACGAAAAAAATGGTTCAAATGGCTCTGAGCACTGTGGGACTTAACTTCTGAGGTCATCAGTCCCATAGAACGTAGAACTACTTAAACCTAACTAACCTAAGGACATCACACCCATCCATGTCCGACGCAGGATTCGAACCTGCGACCGTAGCGGTCGCGCGGTTCTAGACTGAAGCTCGGCCACAGCGGCCGGCCGATGTAACGAAGAGCGGGTTGAACATAAAGGGGTAACACCATTGTAAAGGCCTAAGAAAAGTGTTTCTTGACGCTTTTTTTCTACAGGGGAAAGGTGGTAGAGAAATAATACTTAGGTTAGTTGTTGAGCGTATATTAAAATAAATTACAAAAAAAGTCGGGAAATTTAAAATGGCGACTGAGCAGCAATTCTCCCGAGGCACGCTGAATTTGACACGATCTTTGGCACCCACTATATCTGCAAATCTGAATCTTAAAAAAAAAAGATCTATGTAATCTATATGTGGGTAGCTAGTGAACCACATAGGAATTTTAGAAATATTGATTTTTTATCGAATGTTTGAATGAAGTCGTTAAGTTTTCACAAAAAGGGGCACTCATTTGTTAATGAGTATAGCTTAAATTAACAAATCAAAAATCCCCTAGGTGGCTCACTTTGAAATATTATTTCAAAATTGTGGTTAAATTTTCAAATGCAAAGATTGAAAGTTGTTGGAGTTACGCTGCTTGCCGTTTTGGTAAATCGTATTCCGAGAAAAACGCATTTGAAATTTAGAAATGAGCTACAGCCGGGAACAAATGAAACAATTCTACTTTTGGAAAACTCTTACCATTAATCTACTAACCCAGGACAGCCATTTCGTACTGTTGCTGTTGTGAATGAAATTATATCCACTAGTTTATCACAAAACGACTGAAATGTCGGTCCTGGCAGTGCAACGAACGCACAAAACTTTACAATTCCGATTCGCTCTGCTCCAAGAAGGCGATTTCTAGGACGATTGGACGGTTGACTTCATACACGTTTCATATAAACCTACTGTTCGGTATAACAACTTCTGGTCAGCTTGAACAAGCAGTAATTATTCTGAAGCCTAAGCGTCGACGACTTCATTCTTGCAGCGTTGTGTCTGCATTACACGTACTACTTTTCACGTTTTGAGAAATAACAGAGAAAACGACAAGAAACTTATAATCCTACGGCTCAATCCGTAATTTCCGTGAAAATACTGGTCATAGTCTTTCAATTTCTTACCAGAGGCACTGACTCCTTCCGAACTGCTGTCAGCCTCATATCTATTCTTTGGACGTTTTGATGACATACTGCCGCGATGCGGCGTTGAATACAATGTTTTCGTACATTTTCAGTCCTGAGTACACTTTCTTACCACTCATTCTTACTTGAAAGACAAAACTGTATACTATAAGATTACAAATAAAGTGTCAAATGTCACTACTGCACACAAAAATGAAGATTCGAAGCGAAAGAATTGTCTTTTTCGTACGCTTGCTGACGCCAAACTAACGTATTATTGTTTTGAAATGCTTCTAACTATACCCAGACGCTACAGTTTGAGGCGAAGCAAGCACTGTACCATTGTAAGAGGTGCAGAGGCGAGCGTGTGCCGAGACTTACCCCAATTCATTACTACTAGCTTCACGTCACCATAACGTACCTGTGCTTAACATGCAAAAGATTGCACCGTAATTTAAGAGTGAAATTAAAGATTAAAATAATTTTTCCAAATTTCGTCAGTGTATGCAGAAGTTGTTGTTGTTGTTGTCTTCAGTCCTGAGACTGGTTTGATGCAGCTCTCCATGCTACTCTATCCTGTGCAAGCTGCCTCATCTCCCAGTACCTACTGCAACCTACATCCTTCTGAATCTGCTTAGTGTACTCATCTCTCGGTCTCCCTCTACGATTTTTACCCTCCACGCTGCCCTCCAATGCTAAATTTGTGATCCCTTGATGCCTCAAAACATGTAATACCAACCGATCCCTTCCCTTTGTGCCACAAACTTCTCTTCTCCCCAATCCTATTCAATACCTCCTCATTAGTTACGTGCTCTATCCACCTTATCTTCAGTATTCTTCTGTAGCACCACATTTCGAAAGCTTCTATTCTCTTCTTGTCCAAACTAGTTATCGTCCATGTTTCACTTCCATACATGGCTACACTCCAAACAAATACTTTCAGAAACGACTTCCTGATGCATAAATCTATATTCGATGTTAACAAATTTCTCTTCTTCAGAAACGCTTTCCTTGCCATTGCCAGTCTACATTTTATATCCTCTCTACTTCGACCATCATCAGTTATTTTACTTCCTAAATAGCAAAACTCCTTTACTACTTTAAGTGTCTCATTTCCTAGTCTAATTCCTTCAGCATCACCCGATTTAATTTGACTACATTCCATTATCCTCGTTTTGCTTTTGTTAATGTTCATCTTATATCCTCCTTTCAAGACACTGTCCATTCCGTTCGACTGCTCTTCCAAGTTCTTTGCCGTCTCTGACAGAATTACAATGTCATCGGCGAACCTCAAAGTTTTTACTTCGTTTCCATGAATTTTAATACCTACTCCAAATTTTTCTTTTGTTTCCTTTACTGCTTGCTCAATATACAGATTGAATAACATCGGGGAGAGGCTACAACCCTGTCTCACTCCTTTCCCAACCACTGCTTCCCTTTCATGCCCCTCGACTCTTATGACTGCCATCTGGTTTCTGTACAAATTATAAATAGCCTTTCGCTCCCTGTATTTTACCCCTGCCACCTTTAGAAATTGAAAAAGAGTATTCCAGTCAACATTGTCAAAAGCTTTCTCTAAGTCTACAAATGCTAGAAACGTAGGTTTGCCTTTTCTTAATCTTTCTTCTAAGATAAGTCGTAAGGTCAGTATTGCCTCACGTGTTCCAACATTTCGACGGAATCCAAACTGATCCTCCCCGAGGTCTGCATCTACCAGTTTTTCCATTCGTCTGTAAAGAATTCGCGTCAGTATTTTGCAGCCGTGGCTTATTAAACTGATAGTTCGGTAATTTTCACATTTGTCAGCACCTGCTTTCTTTGGGATTGGAATTATTATATTCTTCTTGAAGTCTGAGGGTATTTCACCTGTCTCATACATCTTGCTCACCAGCTGGTAGAATTTTGTCAGGACTGGTTGTCCTAAGGCCGTCAGTAGTTCTAATGGAATGTTGTCTACTCCGGGGGCCTTGTTTCGACTCAGGTCTTTCAGTGCTCTGTCAAACTCTTCACGCAGTATCGTATCTCCCATTTCGTCTTCATCTACATCCTCTTCCATTTCCATAATATTGTCCTCAAGTACATCGCCCTTGTATAAACCTTCTATATACTCCTTCCACCTTTCTGCCTTCCCTTCTTTTCTTAGAACTGGGCTGCCATCTGAGCTCTTGATATTCATACACGTGGTTCTCCTTTCTCCAAAGGTCTCTTTAATTTTCCTGTAGGCAGTATCTATCTTACCCCTAGTGAGATAAGCTTCTACATCCTTACATTTGTCCTCTAGCCATCCCTGTTTAGCCATTTTGCACTTCCTGTCGATCTCATTTTTGAGACGTTTGTATTCCTTTTTGCCTGCTTCATTTACTGCATTTTTATATTTTCTCCTTTCATCAATTAAATTCAATATTTCTTCTGTTACCCAAGGATTTCTAGCAGCCCTCGTCTTTGTACCTACTTTATCCTCTGCTGCCTTCACTACTACATCCCTCAGAGCTACCCATTCTTCTTCTACTGTATTTCTTTCCCCTATTCCTGTCAATTGTTCCCTTATGCTCTCCCTGAAACTCTGTACAACCTCTGGTTCTTTCAGTTTATCCAGGTCCCATCTCCTTAATTTCCCACATTTTTGCAGTTTCTTCAGTTTTAATCTACAGGTCATAACCAATAGATTGTGGTCAGAGTCCACATCTGCCCCTGGAAATGTCTTACAATTTAAAACCTGGTTCCTAAATCTCTGTCTTACCATTATATAATCTATCTGATACCTTTTAGTATCTCCAGGGTTCTTCCACGTATACAACCTTCTTTCATGATTCTTAAACCAAGTGTTAGCTATGATTAAGTTGTGCTCTGTGCAAAATTCTACTAGGCGGCTTCCTCTTTCATTTCTTAGCCCCAATCCATATTCACCTATTTTGTTTCCTTCTCTCCCTTTTCCTACACTCGAATTCCAGTCACCCATTACTATTAAATTTTCGTCTCCCTTCACTATCTGAATAATTTCTTTTATTTCATCGTACATTTCTTCAATTTCTTCATCATCTGCAGAGCTAGTTGGCATATAAACTTGTACTACTGTAGTAGGTGTGGGCTTCGTATCTATCTTGGCCACAATAATGCGTTCACTATGCTGTTTGTAGTAGCTTACACGCATTCCTATTTTCCTATTCATTATTAAACCTACTCCTGCATTACCCCTATTTGATTTTGTGTTTATAACCCTGTAGTCACCTGACCAGAAGTCTTGTTCCTCCTGCCACCGAACTTCACTAATTCCCACTATATCTAACTTTAACCTATCCATTTCCCTTTTTAAATTTTCTAACCTACCTGCCCGATTATGGGATCTGACATTCCACGCTCCGATCCGTAGAATGCCAGTTTTCTTTCTCCTGATGACGACATCCTCCTGAGTAGTCCCCGCCCGGAGATCCGAATGGGGGACTATTTTACCTCCGGAATATTTTACCCAAGAGGATGCCATCATCATTTAATCATACAGTAAAGCTGCATGTCCTCGGGAAAAATTACGGCTGTAGTTTCCCCTTGCTTTCAGCCGTTCGCAGTACCAGCACAGCAAGGCCGTTTTGGTTAATGTTGCAAGGCCAGATCAGTCAATCATCCAGACTGTTGCCCCTGCAACTACTGAAAAGGCTGCTGCCCCTCTTCAGGAACCACACGTTTGTCTGGCCTCTCAACAGATACCCCTCCGTTGTGGTTACACCTACGGTACGGCCATCTGTATCGCTGAGGCACGCAAGCCTCCCCACCAACGGCAAGGTCCATGGTGCATGGGGGGAGGATGCAGAAGTGTATTAATGTTAATATTGTAAAGTCTCAGAATCTTCGCATATGTTAGGTCAAATATACCATCTTAAGAAAGAAAAAAATGTCACTGAATAATAAAACTAGAAAGCTAAAACTGGTCAAAATATGTAAATGTTTATCACAATTAAAAGTTACAAGTCTCATGTTTGATCAGAGCAATATTTTTTTAAAGTTAAAATCGGAGTTTTTAAAAAAACTGAAGTCACAAAATCTTAGCCTAAGAAGGCTGAAAACTTGTACGTAGCCTCAATTTTACGTAAAAACATTAAATGTGTGACACCAATAACCTAATTCTATAGTTATTAACTAAAATCTAAATCTGGAACCAAAATGTCCTTAGATTAAGTACCATTTGTATTTGTATTAGAAATTTCAAATTAGAGCACCCGATTACATTCATGAGATAGTAAAGTTCTGCCAAGTTTCAAGAATGTATTGCAAATAACAATGGTTACAAGGAATCTGAAAGAAGCAGTTCAGAGGTCATGTTCTAATGTCAGTTCGTTCTAAAAATTTTAACCAGCAATGTTTAAACGCAGTTGTCCTAAGACTTTTTCAGCAACTGAAGCAAACTTAACTCTATTTATATAAAAATTAAGAAGAGAGTTAATCGTTAAATGACAGAGTTATTAATTAATATGTGTTCGAGAAAGAGGCCATTTGCCTGTGCCTATGGCGGTTTATGGCAGATGTTCCGTTTGGCGTCCCGCTGTTTCCCTTTATAAATACAGCCAAAGAGGCAGTGGAAGGGCACACTTCGCACCTTGATATCAAACTGTCCACATTAGTCAAACGCCTGCGTGCGTTGTGCCTCGGACGACGTCAGAGCTGGGCAGACTAAAATGCGTTTTTGGTAAAAGTGGAAAGTGAACTCGTGAAGACTCTACATCGCTCTGGATCACTTAGATTTCACGGAAGTAACTGTTTGTGTGCCGCCCGTAATGTTGACAAAACCGCGTGACAAATGGCAGGATTATTTTCCACTTTTCAGGCGTGGAATTAACTTTTGGTGACGAGAAGTCAGGGCGATAGACGATTTTACTTGGAACTTGCCGTAGAGTGGCCTCTGAAATGTTAACAGCGCTGTTTCCGATAAGAATATTAGTTACAATACTAGGACTTATGTTTTGAGCATGTGAACTTTTGCAGACTATATCGATCAGTTAAAACACAAAACTTTTATTTATAGTCATAGTTCCTGATACCGCTGAGTAAATAGCAAGTAGGAACATTTACTTTCAGTGAACATGAATTGTAATATGGACTTTCAGACTGGAAATTATCGTCAATATGTTCTCCATCGTTTTCAGGCTCTTATATACGGCGAAGGTCGGTGGAAAGCGCGCACAGACAATTTAAGTGTCTGTTCATAACGACAGAATAAAGTAATGGCCATTTGATCATTACCCGTCTCCTCACAAAGGAATATAGAGTTGGCGCTTGTAGGTCGCTTCGGGTCATCTGAGGCGCTGAAGGAGGAGATCTATAACTCTATAGCACAAATTCTGTTTCTGGGATTAGACTTTTTGCATGTTTCCGAAGGTTCAAAGCATCTTTTAAGCAAGTAAAGAAAAACCGACTTTTTGTTTATTGATCTTACCCATCAAGAAGATCATTAGGAAACATCAACGTAGGAGATAGAGGGATACCTACGTACAGAGGAACAATAACGTGTGCTCGATGTTCTCTGAATTTACAGAGGCCACAATAACGAAAACCACAGTACATAGTTCAATTAAATAGGAATGCGAAATGCGAATGCGAAGAGTTTCTGCGAAACAGAAGAAATACTTAAACTGACCGACGAAAGAAGAAATAAAAACATCTTCAGGGAAAGAAACACACACTACAGCTACGTAAGTCACTTAGGAATTAAATCAGTAAGATACGCAAGCAAGCTAAGGTCGAGTAGCTGCAAGGGAAACGTGAAACTTCGAAAAAGAAGTAGTCGTTAGAAGCACCACTTCAGTATAAAGAAAAGTTAATATTGCTTCCAGAGAATTTTGAAACAGAGATATCAACACAAGGAGTGCAAGAGGAATTCCACTGTCAATGCAGAGGAGTGTGCTGGTAAGAGAAAAGAGTTGTCTGAGGACCTCTTCAAGGGGGATGAAATGTCCACTGACGTGATACGAGGGTAAAATGGTCTCTGTTAGGACATGAAAGATCCGGCATTTCAGTCAGAATTTGATGGAGCTCTATAAGACTTGCGTATCTAAATTCCTAAGGGACCAAACTGCTGTGGTCATCGGTACCTAGGCTTACATACTACTTAAACTGACTTATTCTAAGAACAATACACACACCCATGCCCGAGTGAGGTCTCAAACCGCAATCCGTGACATGGCACCTCTAACCTCGCGGCCACTCCGAGCGGCTATAAGACTTGCCTTCAGAACAGGCAGAAAGGAGAAATTACGAAAAACACTGGGGTAATGGCAATCAACCTATTATCCGAGCTTTGAGGAGTTTTCGAAAAGCAAGTTGCACATTATTAATGCAGGCCAGGTAACTTTTATTGAATGCACTTCAAAGCGTCATAGATACATGACACTGTTTTTCAGTATTGTTAACAAGTCTCTGGAAAAATGGTTTTAACATTCTAAAATTGTTCAATTCCTCTTGGGTCACGAAGCCATTACATAACTGCTGTCTGTTAGTCGTTATCGATGGAAAATCTGTTTTCCCTCAGAGATCCTTTCAGCTTAGCGAAAATATGGCAATCTCATAATGCAACATCTGGACTTCGGATCGGATGATCCACTTTTGTGCAGCATTTATCAAATTATTTGCACCATTTTAGTACCGCTAGACGTGACAATGCATCTGGTCCATACACCATCAGAATTTCACGGTGAATCTGTATGGAATTTAGAGGTTTTGCCCACATGAATCCTTCTGCACCACGTACATATCTCTGGAGTATGTTTAAAGTTGCCGCTCCATTTCAGTCAAATATAGTGATACGCCTGTTGTCTGTACCGCAACAGAATTCTGTCAGCAGAAAACCCGACAAATATAGTCGGTTCTGACAATGTGCCATTCTTTTGCACTGTGATCTTAGCGTGGGAGACATGTAAATTACTTCTGAAGTCTCTGCTGCGTCTACAAAATCTGTGAGATTATAGACACATACCTTCTGTTGAGTGGTACTTAAGATAGGTAAATAAATTAGTGAAACCAATGTGAAGTGAAGTAGAAATTAGAATATAAATGGAAAACTTAGTTTAGTTGAGAAGAATTACACACTGGCAAACAGCGGGCAGAGCAGCAGTGACAGAAGAGCCAATGACTATGAAGTCAGCACATTCTGCAGAAGCCATCACCCTCCCCACATAAGCGGAAGCTGTCGATTCAGCCGTCAGGGCATCGCCCGACCGACTCACGTGATTCTCAATTGTCACATGTGATCAAAGGCCCCCGCCTACATTCCAAGAGCCAATGACCGACGTTAAGAAGATTCTTCGAGAAGTTTTCAACGTGACGGAAGAGGCAATGGCCGTGAAGCCGTTCACCTCCAGTGAACTGAAGTGAATAAATACACGAGATGCAGTGGGCCCGACTAGAGTTGCAGTAGTTTTCAGTCAGTTTCGGTGCTTAAGACCGTCATGCAAGAAGGGACTACATCATACACAGACGCACCAAGTCCGTCGCTGTAATGGAATAGCAAGCAGCGGCCTCGGCACCAGAAGACAGAAGTTAAAAGGTATTTGAAGGCTAATTTTTACGTGTGACTCGTGAGGACGGTAGGGAGACGGCCTCTCACATCAGCTGTCACCTGTGAGCTGGGATGAGAATCTGACAGCCGAATACTGGCAAGCGGGAGTTCGTTGTTCGAGTCCGGCACTGGCCTTGCCCCGCCGCGCTATCCGCTGGCCGACGCACAACACACGCGGCCGCGTAGAGAAGAGAAACACTGGGACGCCACATCCAAGGTATCACCATCCGATGCACGACTTCGTTCTCAATAATTAAACGGGCCACAGCACGATGCGCGTCTCCAGTCAACTGGGCGAGACGGCGACACGAGATACACACCGTCTCTCGTAATCAGATGCCGCCGCTGCCGCAGCAGAAGGCTTCGCAAACGACACAGCTGCCGCTCTCCGAGCTAGAACATCCAGTAAGGAAACAGTTGTACAAAACTTCCAATAAAATTTATCTTATGTAAAAATGCTGTTTCATTCTACCTCATACCTGAGCGAAGGAAGAACCCACCCTGCCCATATGTTGTTAAGAGAGAAAAAATTAAATTATTTAATATTTTCACCCTGACATAATGCTTTAGAATCAAATGCCCATTGCAGTAATGCTCATCCTGACAATTAAGTAGCATCAAAAGAGAAAACCCTGTTACATTTAGTGTCAGAAGTGTTACACTTCAGACTTTCGGAATTCACACAATCCCGAATATAGCAAGGGCAGCCGAATGCGGGGACCATCATACAATTAATTGACAGCTCGTGTATTCAAGTTGCTAACCAGAGTGGCATATGAAAGAATGACAAGCCAGCCGGGCGACGTAAGCGGTTCTAGGCGCTACAGTGTGGAACCGCTCGACCGCTACGGTCGCAGGTTCGAATCCTACCTCGGGCATGGATGTGTGTGATGTCCTTAGGTTAGTTAGGTTTCAGTAGTTCTAAGTTCTAGGGGACTGATGACCTTAGAAGTTAAGTCCCATATTGCTCAGAGCCATTTGAACCAAAGAATGAAAAATAAATTTTTTTACTTTACGACCAGTTTGGCATTAGGAGAGGTAAAAGTGCGAGAGTGTTGGTTCTGATGTTTATAACGGAAGCAAAACTTAAGCAAAACCTGTAGTACACTTACACAGAATTTGTAGACCGAGAAAAAGAGTTCAACAATGTAACTCGTGCAAACTGACCGAAATCCCCTCAGAAACAGGTATACTATGTAAGGATGGACTGATAATGTACAATATGCACAAGAACCAAGAGGAAATGATAAAGATGGAAGAAGCCTTTTCTATGTTTCAACTCATAGAAGGAAGAGCCAAAGAAGAAAATAAAGAAAACTTCAGATGTGTGTTAAAGTTCACGGGGGGAAGGATATGAATGGTACGATTCGTTGACGACATTAGTGCCCTTTGTAGAAGTGAGGAAGATTTACAATACCAACTGAACGGAATTTCACCGACCACAGAGTACGAACTGAGGGATTGAGAGTAAACGGAAGAAAGACGAAAACACTGAGCAGGATCAGAACTAAGATTAAGGAAGAACATCACTAATATGGATATGAAGGTAGTCTAAATGAAGGATTTTCACTACCTTGGAAGAAAACTAACCAGGGCAATCTCCGTCAAATGAAGTCCTCTACTATCACACACTGCCTCCATTTTGGAGTCTGGGAATGCACGTCTGGAGCACAGAATAGTAAAGAAGTAAATCGTGGAATGTAGGAATACCGGAAAAAAGAAAATGGAATAATTTGACACAAAGCATTACAAAAGGATGTGACGTTAGTGGACTGATAAGATAAGGAACAAGGAGATTCTTCGCTGAATTGCCGAGGAAAGTAATATGCGGAAAACACCGAACAGGGGAAGGGACAAATGACAGAACATCGCGGAATAACTTTCATTGTACTATAGGTGACAAAAAATGTAGTGGATGACGAAGATTGGGACATAATATCCAACTGTCTTGTCACGGACGTCAAGGAACATGAAGTCTTCTTCGACACGGTTATTTACTATCTTCTGGATCTTAAGTACGGTGACAACGAGTTTTCAAGAGGGCAATTTTCGTTAAATGCTTGTCGATCCCTGCGGAGCAATTTTTATGACTTTAAACCTGTTTCAGCTCATTACTTAACTCACTTCCAGATGTTTTCACCATAATAGGAACAATTATTTAAACTAAGAATCCGTAGTGGAGCAGAGTACCAAATGTTAAAATATCCATGCATCAGGTAGACGAAGAAGAGCTTATCATTTGGACCAAATTTTAAATAAAATGCCGAGAAGTTGATTCTCAGTGGTTCCTGCACATTTCTACAATTTGTGTAAAAAATTTAATACATATTTCCTCGTATTTCATATTTTGTTACGAGTAATGTGACGTATTAAAAGACTCTCGAGTAGTGGTGGCCTCAGGCTGCGATTTACTGCGAACACTGGCGCCAGATTTGTGAGTGGCGCCAGCCCGGCGGCAACGTACCCGTAAAAAGCCAGCTCCGGCCCGTACGCCCCGCTTCATCCTGTCGGCTCGCATGTTTGCCTCGCACTCGAGTTTGATTCAGAATATTTACTCACGCACGTATATAGCCCCCAAGTGCACTTACATCCCGTGCTCCGCGCCTGCCAAAGCTCACCCCTGCGCTCGAATCGAACCTGTCTGGCGCAAGTAAACCAGAGTTCAGAGACCTGTTTATCGAGAGAGCTCCGAGGCGGGGTAGTTTTATCGGGGAAGCCCTCGCTTTTCCTGTTTCCTGTCGTTGCATACTTATTCCGCAAAACATAAAAAATCAGGTTAAGACTTCCGAGTTGATATGCCGTGATTGATATATAAAACTATTCACTGACGTTCCGTCTCCATCTGCGGGAGACATCGTCAGAGATAAACCGACAACATCGCATTTGGACCCACGCAGCAAGTTAGCGATTTATCACACACTGAAGTATTTTCAAAGACGAAACACTTCCATTTTTACTTTCTGGTGTAATACATTTAATATTCTTTCTCTAAAATACTTATCGCAAATAGCCATTCTCCACGTCAGAGGTATTAGCACAACAGTTTGCTGTATTTCGAAACTCTCAAAATGTGTTTACTGACAGCACACGCCCACATAGCGAATTTATCTAGTACTTGTCTAAAAAAAAATATGACCACAATGTCACATATGATAATAACTCTTTGTTACACTGTAGCTCAATATTTCTTAACATGTAAGGGGCCTCTTGTAAAGTCATCAGATGATCCAAACGAATTACAAAATGATTTAGATAAGATATCTGTATGGTGCGAAAAGTGGCAATTGGCTCCGAATAAAGAAAAGTGTGAAGTTATTCACGTTTGTACTTAAAGGAATCCGCTAAATTTCGATTACGCAGCAAGTCATACAAATCTGAAGGCTGTAATTTCAATTAAACACTTAGGGATTATAATTGCAAATAACCTAAATTGTAACGATCACATAGATAACAGAGCAAACCAAAGACTACGATTCATTGGCAGAACACTTAGAAGGAGCAACAGGTCTACTGAAGAGACTGCTTACACCACGTTTTTCCGCCTTATTCTGGAGTATTGCTGTGCGGTTTGGGATCCGTATGAGGTGGTACTGACGGATGACATCGAAAAATCACAAAGAAGGGCAGCTCGTTTTGTATTATCGCGATATAGGGAAGATAGTGCCACAGACATCATACGTGAATTGGAGTGGCAATCATTAAAACAAAGGCGTTTTTCGTTGTGACGGGATCTTCTCATGAAATTTCAGTCACCAGTTTTGTCCTCCGATTGCGAAAACATTCTGTTGGCGCCCAGTTACATAGGAAGAAATGATCATCACGATTAAATAAGAGAAATCAGGGCTCACAAAGAAAAATTTAAGTGCTCGTTTTCCCGAACGCCGTTAACAGTGGAACTGTAGAGAGACAGGTTGAAGGTGGTTCACTGAAACCTTGGCTATAACTAGGCCTTTGTATTACCTATCTATGAAAAGTAACTTTTCTCCTTTGCCATGCTTCGATTCGCGTCCTAAAAATCAACAATTATTTACCATCGATGTTATTAACAAACGAATGCTAATAAACGAGGCATATTAGTGCCGTATTAGCTTTTCATCTTCAGCGCAAATTGTAAGTAACCGGCGCTACAGAGAAGTGAGATGATGATTCAGGTTTGATATTCGTGACATCTGCAGATATTCCCAAAATATGGTTCACGTTAGGGAGGTCAACAAGAGATGGAGACATGTTAAAAAGTAAACAGCAACCCTATTGGTGTCCTACAATCCAGCATAATCATTTCATCAAGCAATAGATGAGAAAAGTACGAGACGGTGTGTTCTTTGTAGAAGAAATTAGTGTTGAATCAAAAACACAAGTGTCATGAAACGAATAGAAGATAATTTCTTTTGGTTATTAACAAGCGGGTGAGTACAAATTATTGTAAATCGAATGTGAGAGTGAGTGTTTGTAATTCAGATTGACTTTCTTGCTCTAAAGAAGTACACAGAAAAAGTTATAAAATTTCAGGTTGATTGTACTTCAGTATGTGAGTTTCTTTAAAATAGGCAGAAAAATTGCTACTCACATCGTGAAGTTGAACTATTTTTTGATTTACAAGACAGCAAAATTCATTGTCTGAAGAAGATTTAAGCACAGCAGAGGTACATTTCTGCTAATGGAACAGGCTGCCGATTTACATTGTTGGACAGCACTATGACAATCAAACAGGCAACATTTGTGCGAGGAAGGCGCTGATCAGAGAAGATAAGAACGTTGATCTTCTGTTGTCTACGCAAAATCATCACACTTACTGTAAATCAAAAACAACGAACAGAGAAGTAAAAATAGAGAACTGAGTTGTCTTTAATGATTCAGAAGCTTACTGAAGGCTTGCGATAGAGCTTAACTTAAACTATGGGGAGTATTTGCTGTGCAGATACGTATATAAAATAAGTTAATTTCTTCATTTTTGGATCCACAGTCTCGACGTAATATCTGAATACTATTTAAAACTATTCTGAATATTCACTGTAGGCAGTCAAATTCCTTATGCAGAAGAACATTGTAGCATCATGTATTACTTTAATATCTGCGCAAACTAAGTTGACACTCGGCGCGTTGTCTGATGAGAACGACTGTATATGGGAAATGCGTTTGCAGTCGCGTCCAGCTGCCAAGCTTAACAGGTGTCCTGACATCCTGTCCCTTCTTATTGTCAGTGTTTTCCATACACTCTTTTCCTCGCAATTCTCCGGAGAACCTCCTCAGTTATTACCGTATCAGTCAACTTAATTTTTAACATTCTTCTGCAGCACGACATCTCAGTTGCTTCGATTCTATGCTTTTAACATTTTAGCACACCCCATATATCACTACCATAGACTGCTGCGTTCCAAACATACATTCTTCCTCATATTAAAGCAAGTATTTGGTATTAGGAGACTTCTGTTGGCCAGTAATGCCCTTTCTGCCAGCGGTAGTCTGCATTTTATGTTCTTCTTGTTAAGTCCATCATGAGTTATTTTGCTGCACGGGCATCAGCACTTTTTAACTTCATCTACTTCATCATCACCAAATCTAATATCAAGTTTATCGTTGTTCTCATTTCTTTTATTACTCATTACTTTCGGCTTTCTTCGATTTAGTCTCAGTACGTATTCTGTACTCATTAGACTCTTCATTCCATTCAGAAAATCCTATAATTCTGTTTCACTTCCACTGAGGATAGGAATTTCATTAGCGAACCTTATCACTAATATCCTTTCACCTTGAATTTTAGTTCCAAACTTGATCCATTCTTTTGCTTCCGTCATCGTTTCTTCGACGTGTATATTGAACGGTAGGGGCGAAAGACTACATCCTTGTCTTACACCCTTTTTAATCGGAGCACTTCATTCTTGGTCTTCCACCCTTATTGTTCCCTCTTGGCTCTCTTGTACATATTGCATATCACCCATCTTTCCCTATAGTTTACATCTATTTTTCTCTTGCACCATCTCATAATTTCGCTTTTTCCGTAGATTACTCCTCTCAAAAAGCACGCAGTGGTAGTCGAACGTTCCTGTGCGACGGACAAATCACTATCACCAGTGTCACATTCACTCACACCATGAGAGTCCGTGGAGAGGTTTGGAATTTATTCTAGGACATTGGCGCTAAGTCTGTTGTTCAGGAAGTTAACGCTATCACATTTCCTCCTTTTTTTTCAGCCAAATACTGTTTCTTTCAGCATCGGCTACCTCCAAATCGAGCGCCACTGCCCAGGAATATGTTGCGAGAACAGGTTTTTTACCTGACTAATCAGACCGATAAAGTTACGTACACAGATCATTCCTCAGGAGTCAGTGCTGATTAAGTTATGCAACGGAACTGAATAACGTGATCAGTTATGGGACCATAAGCACTACATCCTGATTAGGTTTCAGCTGACTCTCTGTTACTCCTCCCCATGGACATGAGATTCATTAAGTACGAAAGGAAAATGAGTGACTCAAACACATTTACAATTCATTCCACAATGTCGTATGAAATCTTGAGCGGATTAAACTTTCACTACCAGTGGCTTCGATGTAAGTAGCACAGATGTTCACATTAATGACAGTAACTAATTGTTGGTAGGGCTCACTATCACTGTTATTATTTCGTGAAGTTAGATTACAAGTATCCAGTGATTCTAAGGCGTGAGGATGACAGCAAGTGAAGACAGTCATATTACTAGGGCAGAGTGACCAATAGACTGTTCGCCGCTACCCTAAAAGTTGACAATTTAGCGCGCCTATTTGTCCCTGTCATGCGGTTGCTGCAACCTCTTCTTACCGTAAGCAGCACTGGTCGGCTTCGAACCGTAGCGGCATAACTCGAGGGGGCCCTCCGTCTCCGCCAATCTGGTGTGTGCTCCACTGAGCCCGTCCGCCTACTAATCTAGTTCACGGATCTCCACTCCAAATGTCCGTCTACGAAGCTCTGTACCTCATTGTCCCCAGTGTGTACCCAACGTTTGCCTTCCACTTATTTTAACCTCTTCCAGTCCTAGCGACGGTTTTGTGTGTGCCTCAAATTTCCAAACAATCACCAGATTTTTCGCCAACAGTGGCCAATAATATACTTTTATAATATCTTTTACGGTCCTTTCAGCAGGTCTGTAATATCCTTCTCTCAATCAACCTACGTGCCACTTCTCCCAGTCTAAAAGATAATGCCCAGGACCAACGTCACAGGCCGTCTAGCAATGCTGGAGCGTGCTTTTCCTGCCAGGGCGTTTTCACCATCATGGGAAAACAAAAAAGGAAAAAACGGCCATGCTCTCCTTACATCAGCTGGACGAGTCACCAGTCATGCAATAAAGTCACAGTCGATGGTATTTTGGTGTGTGTGTGTGTGTGTGTGTGTGTGTGTGTGTGTGTGTGTGTGTGGTCTTCAGTCCAGAGACTGATTTGATGCAGCTCTCCATGCTACTCTATCCTGCGCAAGCTTCTTCATCTCCCAGTACCTACTGCAACCTACATCCTTCTGAATCTGTTTAGTGTATTCATCTCTTGGTCTCCCTCTACGATTTTTACCCTCCACGCTGCCCTCCAATACTAAATTGGTGATCCCTTGATGCCTCAGAACATGTCCTACCAACTGATCCCTTCCCCTCTAGTCAATTGTGCCACAAAATTTTCTTCTCTCCAATTCTATTCAGTACCTCCTCATTAGTTATGTGATCTACCCATCTAATCTTCAGCATTCTTCTGTAGCACCACATTTCGAAAGCTTCTGTCTCTTCTTGTCTAAACTATTTAGCGTCCACGTTTCACTTCCATATGTGGCTACACTCCATACAAATACTTTCAGAAACGACTTCCTGACACTTAAATCTATACTCGAAATTAACAAATTTTTCTTCTTCAGAAACGCTTTTCTACCCACTGTCAGCCTACATTTTATATCCTCTCTACTTTGACCATCACCAGTTATTTTGCTCCCCAAATAGGAAAACTTCTTTACTACTTGAAGTGTCTCATTTCCTAATCTAATTCCCTTAGCATCGCCCGACTTAATTCGACTACATTCCATTATCCTCGTTTTGCGTTTGTTGATGTTCATCTTATATCCTTCTTTCAAGACACTGTCCATTCCGTTCAGCTGTTCTCCCAGGTCCTTTGCTGTCTCTGACAGAATTACAATGTCATCAGCGAACCTCAAAGTTTTTATTTCTTCTCCATGGATTTTAATTCTTACTCCGAATTTTTCTCATTTTTCCTTTACTGCTTGCTCAATATACAGATTGAATAACATCGGGGAGAGGCTACCACCCTGTCTCACTCCCTTCCCAACTATTGGTTGCCTTTCATGCCCCTCCACTCTTATAACTGCCATCTGGTTTCTGTACAAATTGTAAATAGCCTTTCGCTCCCTGTATTTTACCCCTGCCACCTTCAGAATTTGAAAGAGAGTCTTCCAGTCAACATTGTCAGAAGCTTTCTCTAAGTCTACAAATGCTAGAAACGTAGGTTTCCCTTTGCTTAATTTATTTTCTAAGATAGGTCGTAGGGTAAGTATTGCCACACGTGTTCCAACATTTCTACGGAATCCAAACTGATCTTCCCCGAGGTTGAGTTCTAACAGTTTTTCCATTCGTCTGTATAGAATTCGTGTTAGTATTTTGTAGCCGTGTCTTATTAAACTGATAGTTCGGTAATTTTCACATCTGCCAACATCTGTTTTTTTTGGGATTTGAATTATTATATTTTTCTTGAAGTCTGAGGGTATTTCGCCTGTCTCATACATCTTTCTCACTAGATGGTAGAGTTTTGTTAGGCCTGGCTCTCCCAAGGCGGTCAGGAGTTGTAATGGAATGTTGTCTTCTCCCGGGGCCTTGTTTCGACTAAGGTCTTTCAGTGCTCTGTCAAACTATTCACACAGTGTCATATCTCCTATTTCATCTTCATCTACATTATCTTCCATTTCTATGATATTGTCCTCAAGAACATCGCTCTTGTATAGACCCTCCATATACTCCTTCCACCTTTCTGCTTTCCCTTCTTTGCTTAGTACTGGGTTTCCATCTGAGCTCTTGATATTCATGCAAGTGGTTCTCTTTTCTCCAAAGGTCTCTTTAATTCTCCTGTAGGCAGTATCTATCTTACCCTTAATGATATGCGCCTCTAGAACCTTACATTTGTCCTCTAGCCATCCCTGCTTAGCCATTTTGCACTTCCTGTCGATCTCATTTTTGAGACGTTTGTATTCCTTTTTGCCTGCTTCACTTCCTGCATTTTCATATATTCTCCTTTCATCAATTAAATTCAATATCTCTTTTGTTACCCAAGGATTTCTATTAGCCCTCGCCTTTTTATCTACTTGATCCTCTGCTACCTTCATTCTCAAAGCTACCTATTCATCTTCTACTGTATTTCTTTTCCCCATTCTTGTCAATCGTTCCCTAATGCTCTCCCTGAAGCGGTGTACAACCTCTGGTTCTTTCAATTTTTCCCTGTCCCATCTCCTCAAATTCCCACCTTTTTGCAGTTTTTTCGGTTTTAATATACAGTTAATAACCAATAGATTGTGGTCATAGTCCACATCTGCCCCTGGGAATGTCTTACTATTTAAAACCTGGTTCCTGAATCTGTGTCTTACCATTATATAATCTATCTGAGGCCTTCCAGCATCTCCAGGCTTCTTCATTTGTATATAACCTTTTTTATGATTCTTGAACCAAGTGTTAGCTATGATTAAGTTATGCTATGTGCGAAATTCTACCAGGCGGCTTCCTCTTTCATTCCTTAACCCAATTGCATATTCACCTACTACCTTTCCTTCTCTTCATTTTCCTACTATCGAGTTCCAGTCACCCATGACTATTAAATTTTCGTCTCCCTTCACTATATGAGTAATTTCTTTTATCTCGTCATACATTTCATCAATCTCTTCGTCATCTGCGGAGCTAGTTGGGATATAAATTTGTTCTACTGAGGTAAGAGTGGGCTTCGTATCTATCTTGGCGACAATAATGCGTTCACTATGCTGTTTGTAGTAGCTTACCCGCACTCCTATTTTTTTTATTCATTATTAATATTACTCCTGCATTACTCCTATTTGGTTTTGTATTTATAACCCTGTATTCACCTGACCAGAAATCTTGTTCCTCCTGCCACCGAACGTCACTAATTCCCACTATATCTAAATTTAACCTATCCATTTCCCTTTTTAAATTTTCTAACCTACCTGCCCGATTAAGGGATCTGACATTTCACGCTCCGATCTGTAGGACGCCGGTTTTCTTTCTCGTGATAACAACATCCTCCTGAGTAGTCCCCTCCCGGAGATCCGAATGGGGGACTATTTTACCTCCGGAAATTTTACCCAAGAGGACGTCACCATTATTAAACCATACAATAAAGCTGCATGCCCTCGGGAAAAATACGGCCTTAGTTTCCCCTTGCTTTCAGCCGTTCACAGTACCAGCACAGCAAGGCCGTTTTTGTTAGCGTTACAAGGCCAGATCAGTCAATCATCCAGACTGTTGCCCCTGCAACTACTGAAAAGGCTGAAGCCCCTCTTCAGCAACCACACGTTTGTCTGGCCTCTCAAGAGATACCTCTCCATTGTGGTTGTACCTACGGTGCGGCTATCTGTATCGCTGGGGCACGCTAGCCTCCCCACCAACGGCAAGGTCCATGGTTCATGGGGGAAGGGTATTTTGGTACGCTTTCTAAAGGTGTTATTTGCGGTCAGAGCCTATGCTTTTGCACAACCAGAGAAGCCGATAGCGTTGTTTTTTAAATCCCCCACAGCGCCGTGAAATTTTTTTTCGATGCCTCAAGGGTTAGACGGTTGGAGGAGAGAGGGGTTACGCTTTTAGCTCAGCGAATGGATCTCATTGTATTTTCACTGGCTCTGGAAGTCCACGGATCGGTGCCAGCACGGCGACTGCCGGCCAATGATGCACTGTCCAGCTTTTGAAGGACACCGCTTCTTACGTCCCAGTGGAACGACCCATGTTGTGGCTTCCCCTAGAGTTCTCTCATCCTTGACGGTTCATGCCTGCTTCTACACACCATTATACAGCTATGAATAAATCCCATCAAAATATAAAAGCACAGAGAGTTTGTACTGTTTCTGCAACGACTGTTTTCCCTCCTTAAAGTTCTGAGTGAGACTGACCCATTTAGTTGCTATTAACAAAGTAACCCATCCCATTATCGCTTACATGGATGAGATGTGGCTAGCTAGCCTAAACGGTTAGCCGCCTCTCAGTGTTACCGGATAAATGGGTAGTTTCAGGAAAACTGTCACGTACAGAGATTTGTTATTATGGTAAGGACTCCTATGACCTGTACAGTCTATAATCAGTAGTCGCACTAACCTCGTCATTCATGTCTTTCAGGATTTTTTCTTTCTATGACATTGCTTTAGGTTTTGTTTCGGTCCTTTTGAGTCATGACAAATGTGAGTGGAGTTTGTAAGTGGAGAATGACGACGCTGTGACACTAAGTCAGCGAAAATTAATCCATTAACAATAATGAACGCATCGTGTCTATCCGTATTTCAAATTTTCTTTACTTAATTACATGAATTATAAGCCGTTTACTAAAAAATTACTGTGCCGTATTGGATGGTATGGATACCACTCCTTACACTAGCATATCCATATACCAATTCTCTTGCAGTTTATGCAACACGTATGCTGAACAAAGCTTAAATATGCATGAAATTTTGTTGTGCTCGATAATGCTATAAAGTAATAATCAACAAATAATTAATGCATGTATACACAAACTAAGTCAGGTGCTATTATACAGTTACTTTCTCTGAAATTGTAAGTTCGTATCGCTTCGGAACATGAATAATGGAACATGGAACTAACTAGCGGAAGACATGAAATTGACATACAACTGACATAACTCGCAGCATCCAAACACAAAATAAGCTTTGTGACGAGGCCCTGAAGATTACGCCATGATGACTGGCCGACAAGTCATCCTGTGCCGTAGTGTCACTTGGATGAAGTACTGATAGGGGAGGGGTGGGGAGTATGGCGACTGGGCGGGGGGGGGGGGGGGAGGGTTGGCGGCGTGCGCCGATGGCATTAGGATTTCACACCTCTCGCACAAGCCACTGTCAGCTTTCCAGAACTTGGAGCCAGTACTCCACATTCATGTCTCCCAGTCGCTTCTTAATCGGCTCCACGAAACTAAGTGCAGCTTTAGCAGTCTTCTGACCAAGGAAAAGAACGCAAAACCCGCAATACTGGCAAAGTTTTACAGAAGCTTAAAATGTAGCGCGAACTTCACTGCTTTTAATACTTTCCACAACGATACCCTGTCTCTAAACCTGGTAGAAAATCCAAAGTATACCAGCAGGGAGACACAATCAGTACCGCAACTGCTAGTTAACAATGTTGACGTTACTAACGACAATGCCGTCACAGTAGGGTTACTAAACATAGTTTTCCGGAATTCCTTCACCAAAGAAGACGAAGAAAATATGTCAGAATTCGAACCAAGAACAACTGCCAACATGGATAACTTAGAAGTAGATATCTTCGATGTAAGAAAACAGCTTAAATACACTCCTGGAAATTGAAATAAGAACACTGTGAATTCATTGTCCCAAGAAGGGGAAACTTTATTGACACATTCCTGGGGTCAGATACATCACATGATCACACTGACAGAACCACAGGCACATAGACACAGGCAACAGAGCATGCACAATGTCGGCACTAGTACAGTGTATATCCACCTTTCGCAGCAATGCAGGCTGCTATTCTCCCATGGAGACGATCGTAGAGATGCTGGATGTAGTAATGTGGAACGGCTTGCCATGCCATTTCCACCTGGCGCCTCAGTTGGACCAGCGTTCGTGCTGGACGTGCAGACCGCGTGAGACGATGCTTCATCCAGTCCCAAACATGCTCAATGGGGGACAGATCCGGAGATCTTGCTGGCCAGGGTAGTTGACTTACACCTTCTAGAGCACGTTGGGTGGCACGGGATACATGCGGACGTGCATTGTCCTGTTGGAACAGCAAGTTCCCTTGCCGGTCTAGAAATGGTAGAACGATGGGTTCGATGACGGTTTGGATGTACCGTGCACTATTCAGTGTCCCCTCGACGATCACCAGAGGTGTACGGCCAGTGTAGGAGATTGCTCCCCACACCATGATGCCGGGTGTTGGCCCTGTGTGGCTCGGTCGTATGCAGTCCTGATTGTGGCGCTCACCTGTACGGCGCCAAACACGCATACGACCATCATTGGCACCAAGGCAGAAGCGACTCTCATCGCTGAAGACGACACGTCTCCATTCGTCCCTCCATTCACGCCTGTCGCGACACCACTGGAGGCGGGCTGCACGATGTTGGGGCGTGAGCGGAAGACGGCCTAACAGTGTGCGGGACCGTAGCCCAGCTTCATGGAGACGGTTGCGAGTGGTCATCGCCGATACCCCAGGAGCAACAGTGTCCCTAATTTGCTGGGAAGTGGTGGTGCGGTCCCCTACGGCACTGCGTAGGATCCTACGGTCTTGGCGTGCATCCGTGCGTCGCTGCGGTCCGGTCCCAGGTCGACGGGCACGTGCACCTTCCGCCGACCACTGGCGATAACATCGATGTACTGTGGAGGCGGTACGTCCACCCGGCCTCCCGCATGCCCACTATACGCCCTCGCTCAAAGTCCGTCAACTGCACATACGGTTCACGTCCACGCTGTCGCGGAATGCTACCAGTGTTAAAGACTGCGATGGAGCTCCGTATGCCACGGCAAACTGGCTGACACTGACGGCGGCGGTGCACAAATGCTGCGCAGCTAGCGCCATTCGACGGCCAACACCGCGGTTCCTGGTGTGTCCGCTGTGCCGTGCGTGTGATCATTGCTTGTACAGCCCTCTCGCAGTGTCCGGAGCAAGTATGGTGGGTCTGACACACCGGTGTCAATGTGTTCTTTTTTCCATTTCCAGGAGTGTAACTTAATAAAGACAAAGCCTACGGACCTGACTGTATACCAGTCAGGTCCTTCTCAGAGTATGCTTATACGATAGCTCTATACTTAGCGTTCATATACGTACAATCGTTCTTTCGAAGAAAGATCGATGCTCAAAGACTTGAAAGTTGCACAAGCCACAACAATACCCAAGAAAGAAAATTCAAGTAATCCACTTAATTATAGACACTTATCACTAACTTCGATATCCAGCTGTCCTCGAACATTGTGGTTCACTCGAAGAAAACGATTTATTGACAAATAGCCTACACTGATTCAGAAAATACTGTTATTGTGAAACACAATTATGTTCTTTCTCCTCACGAAGTAATGAGTGCTGCTGACAGGGGCTGTCAAATTGATTCCACATTTTTATATTTCCACATTTACCGTACCTCACATGTGGCTTGCGTGCCTATGGATTATCGTCTGAGTTGTGCAACTGTATTCGTGGTTTCCTGTCGGAATGGTAACAGTTCGTAGGACCTGACACAAAGTCATCGAGTAAAACTTCCCCAAGTAAGTGTTATGGGCCTTTTGCTTTTCCTCATCTACATAAACGATTTATGAGATAATCTGAATAGCACTTTTAGATTGTTTACAGATGATGCTGTCACTTATCACCTTGTAAAGTCATCAGATAATTAAAAAAATTGCAAAACGATTTCGACAAGATACTCGTATAGTGCAAAAGTGGCAATCGACTCTCAATAATGGAAGTTGTAAAGTCGTCCACGTGAGCACCACAAGGAATCCGCCAGATTTTGAATACACGACAAAACACACAAATATAAAGGCTGTAAATTCAATTAAATACTTTAAATACTTAGGAACTACAACTACGAATAACATAAGTTGGAACCATCACCTAGGTAATGTTGTGCGTAAACCGGACCAAAGAGTACAATTTTGTGCCAGAACACAGAGAAAATACAACAGGTCTGCTAAAGAGACTGCTTACATTACACTTGTAGGTCCTCTTCGGGAGTATTACTGTGCGGTGTGCGGTGTGCGATCCGCATGACAGGATCGACGGAGGATATCGAAAAAGTTCAAAGAAGGGCAGCTCGTTTTGTACTATGGGGAACTAAGGGAGAGAGAGTCACGAATGTTGTTGTTGTTGTTGTTGCGGTATTCAGTCGAGAGACTGATTTGATGCAGCTCTCCACACTACTCTATTCTGTGCAAGCTTCTTCATTTCTGAGTAACTACTGCGACCTACATCCTTCTGAAACTGCTTAGTGTATTCATCTCTTGGTCTATCTCTACGATTTTTACCCTCCATGATACCCTCGGATATACTAAATTGGTGATCACTTGATGCCTTAGAACGTGTCCTACCAGCCGGTCCCTTCTTTTAGTCAGGTTGTGCCACTATTTCCTCTTCTCCCCAATTCTGTTCAGCACCTCCTCGTTACTTACGTGATCTGCCCATCTAATCTTCAGCATTCTTCTGTAACACCACATTTCGAAAGCTTCAATTATTTTCTTGTCTAAACCATTTATCGTCCATGTTTCCTTCCATATATGGCTACACTCCATACAAATACTTGCAGAAAACACTTCCTGACACTTAAATCTATACTCGACGTTAACAAATGTCTCTTCTTCAGAAACGCTTTCCTTGCCATAGCCAGTCTAAGTTTTATATCCTCTCTACTTCGACTATCATCAGTTATTTTTCTCCCCAAATAGCAAAACTCATCTACTACTTTAAGTGTCTCATTTCCTAATCTAATCCCCTCAGAATCACCTGGCTTCATTCTACTACATTCCATTATCCTCATTTCGCTTTTGTTGATGTTCATCCTATACCCTCCTTTCAAGGCACCGTCCATTATGTTCAACTGCTCTTCCATGTCCTTTGCTGTCACTGATGGAATTACAATGTCATCGTCAAACCTCATGAATATGATACGTGAATCGGGGCGGCATTGATTGAAACAAAGGCGTTTTTCGTTGTGACATGGTCTCCTCATGAAATTTCAATCATCATATTGTGAAAATATTTTGTTGGTGCCCACATATACATATCGAGGAATGATCATGATAATAAAATGAGAGCAATCACAGCTCGCACAGAAAAATTTAAGTGTTCGTTTTTGCTGCATGCTGTTCGTTAATGGAACTGTAGAGAAATTATTTGAAGGTGCCAGAATGAGATTTTTCACTCTGCAGCGGAGTGTGCGCTGATATGAAACTTCCTGGCAGATTAAAACCGTGTGCTCGACCGAGACTCGAACTCGGGACCTTTGCCTATCGCGGGCAAGTGCTCTACCATCTGAGCTACCGAAGCACGACTCACGGCCGGTACTCACAGTTCTACTTCTGCCAGTATCTCGTCTCCTACCTTCCAAAATTTACAGAAGCTCTCCTGCGAAACCTTGCAGAACCAGCACTCCTGAAAGAATTCTTTCAACTTGAAGGTGGTTCTATGAAATCTCTGCTAGGCATTTAACTATGAACTTCAGAGTAATATGTGGATGTAGATGGACTCTATGGCAGTACTAGGAATCGAACCCATGTCTTCTTTAGCACTTAGACAAGTTGACCAGTCAGATACGGCCGTTAGTGTTCAAGAGTATTCCTCAAGTTGCTTTAAACAATGTCATTGTCAACCGCAGTTTGTTTGACTATTTTTCTGACGTTTTGTCAGGAGGGGTGGCATTGTCAAAGCTTTACCCTCCAGTCTGCCATTAGCAACAGAGTGTGAAGCTTTGACAATGAAAGCATCTCTTACAGGCGAAAAGTAAAAAATAAATAAATAAATAAATCGTCATACAAACGTCGCCCGAAGAACCAGAGACAGTAGGCAACCTCACTAACTGAATCATTATAAATTGCTTTCTCTAATTTACTGAATGCTATACAGATATTAGCATTGACACTAAGTGTGTGCGGACTTATTTCGTAATTTTAATGCAGGTTATGGGCTTAGCGTTGCAACGGTCTTGCCGCAGTGGATGCATCGGTTCCAATAAGATCACCGAAGTTAAGCCCTGTCGGGCATGGCAGGCACTTGGATGGGTGACCATTTTTGCCGCCATGCGCTGTTGCCATTTTTGGGGTGCACTCAGCCTCGTGATGCCAATTGAGGAGCTACTTAACCGAAGAGTAGCGGCTCCAGTCACAGAAAACCGTCGTAACGGCCGGGAGAGCGGTGTGCTGACCACACGCCCCTCCTATCCTCATCCTCAGCTGAGGACGACACGGAGGTCGGACGGTCCCGATGGACCACTTGTGGCCTGAAGAGGAAGTGCTATAGGATTACTGCTGCTTTGCAAAAGCATATTGTCGCAATTACAAAAGAAAACAAAACTGATCTTAGTGTAACCTATCCTCCGAAAAATAATTCATGCATTTATAGATATGTATTACAAATTACATGTCGAGAACATCTAGCACATACCATATTTCTTTGGTTTCAATTATATTTTCAGTTATGAATGCACGGCCACCCAATGAAGACAATAGATTCATCAGAGGTACGCGGGCGGGTTTCATGATTGAATTGATAGTATCGTTGCAGACAGACATATCATGATTTTTATAGACAGTGAATGCAGATAATCCTGAAGCAGATTTACTTTGGTTTCCATAAATCGTTTCAGGTGGATGCTATTTCCCTCCTCCTTTGTATATCTACTCGGTGAACATAAAACCATCAACATTTTCGAGGTAGTTTAGGGCTATTTTCTGAGCTTTCTGTAAGAGGGACGGGTAGTCTCCGGTGTATCGTTACAGAGAAATAGTATTTAGCATTTTTTCTTATCCACATTTAACTTTTTATCTATACTGAAATAAAAATATTTGTTCAATAATGAAACTGTCGACAATATGCGGCATGTGTCTCGTTTGGAAACAAACTTTTTCTATTCACACACAGTTCTTACTGTTGATACCAGTAACACCGACTTTACTCTTCACATTAAATAGTGCTCTGTTCTGTGTCGGGTTTGATTTTCCGGTTGTACTACTTTTACGTTAATAGAGATACACACCTTCTATATGAGCTCACTGATTGCGATGGCGCTATGCTGAACTGCTCTAGCAGCGGCGGGAGCCACACCGCAGTACATTCACATCGGAGAACTATGGCGTTTCTCTGGGCGATGCCATACTGCAGGATTCTTCACTGTTGCGAAGGTATCTTCAGAAACACAAAAGTAACTAGATAACAAAACTAAGAAGTTATTATATTATTACTCAGCTATGAGCACCAGAGACAACGGTTTCGTTTTACCAAAATACCCAGGAAATTGAATAACTTTCAAAATTCCTTCGATGGTGTTGGGTTGGCAGAAGTGCCAACACCGTGTTACTAGAGGAGGCCGAAATGCACGTGATTTAGCTCACGCAGGCTGGCGTGAGAAGGGAAGGACTATACTGACGTGAGGTCTGGAACATGAAAAGGAATTAGAATTTAGAAAGGGGACGTAGCTAGTGTGATGCTTAACTTTAATCCATTAATGATAAACGTCGCTCTTGACGGTACATGATTCACAATAGTATCTGTTCAGAATACATTCTCATACATAGTAACTGAATATGGCGCCTTGCTAGGTCGTAGCAAATGACGTAGCTGAAGGCTATGCTAAACTGTCGTCTCGACAAATGAGAGCGTATGTAGACAGTGAACCATCGCTAGGAAAGCAGCTGTACAACTGGGGCGAGTGCTAGGGAGTCTCTGTAGACCTGCCGTGTGGCGGCGCTCGGTCTGCAATCACTGATAGCGGCGACACGCGGGTCCGACGTATACTAACGGGCCGATTTAAAGGCTACCACCTAGCAAGTGTGGATTTGTGGATTGTTTCGTATACTGCGGGAGCTACTTCGAGTTATTAGGGTGATAGAGAGCAACTGCGGTACCATCAGCATTTTCTCCTTTCTCTCTCACCCATTTCCAGTTCTGTTCGCGAATGGTGCATGGGCTGATCTACTGTGTACTTGTCCCCGTATGAACTGAAATTGAATTTTTGAAATTGCGGTCGTGATCACGACGGGAGGTGTAAAAAACAAATAAGTACCAGCGTTCTGGTCACAGACTGATCAATAGGGACCGATGGACCTGCGTGTCATCATCTGTCAATGTCGGCATTAGGATGCGGTATGGAGTAGTGGGTAACAGCACACCACGCTTCCGGCCGTTGTCGGGTTAGCAAACCTGGTGCCACTATTATTCGGTTAAGCTGCTCATCAAGTGACATTCCTAGGAAGTATTCCTGGCAGTGGCGGCAATCGAATCTGGGTTCCCCACTGACCGCTCAGAAACTGAGGCTGAACGGGTTCTCGCTTGACTGTTCTCGGAACACACGCTCTCGGAGTTTTAACAACGAATCTGCATATGACGCACAACTCGTCTACTGTTGAGCAAGCCACGAAGTATTATGGACACTCTAGTGCCTTAGTGAACGCTTGAGTTTCCGTGACGCCCTTAATTGGGATGTCATTCTATATATTGGAATTGGGAAGTTAATTCCATTTTTTTAGATTTCCAGAAGGCTTTCGACACTGTTCCTTACAAGCGTCTTCTTACCAAACTGCGTGCCAACGGAGTATCGCCTCACTTGTGGGACTGCAGTTGTGATTTCCTGTCAGAAAAGTCACAGTTTTTAGTAATAGACGGAAAGCTATTGAGTAAAACAGAAGTAATATCTGGCGTTCCCCAAGGAAGAGTTATAGGCCCTCGATTGTTCCTGATCTACAGGGTGTTGCAAAAAGGTACGGCCAAACTTTCAGGAAACATACCTCAAAAACAAATAAAGAAAAGATCTAATGTGGACATGTGACCGGAAACGCTTAATTTCCATGTCAGAGCTCGTTTTAGTTTCGTCGGTATGTACTGTACTTCGTCGATTAACCGCAAGTTGACCCAAATGAAGGCAGGTAATGTTGACTTCGGTGCTTGTGTTTACATGCGACTCATTGCTCTACAGTACTAGCATCAAGCACATCAGTACGTAGCAACAACAGGTTAGTGTTCATCACGAACGTGGTTTTGCAGCCAGTGCAATGTTTACAAATGAAGAGTTGGCAGATGCCCATTTGATGTATGGATTAGAACGGGGCAATAGCCGTGGCGCGGTACGTTTGTATCGAGACAGACTTCCAGAACGAAGATGTCCCGACAGGAGAACGTTCGAAGCAATTGATCGGCGTCTCAGGGAGCACGGAACATTCCAGCCTATGACTCGCGACTGGGGAAGACCTAGAACGACGAGGACACCTGCAATGGACGAGGCAATTCTTCCTGCATTTGACGATAACCCTAGTGTCAGCGTCAGAGAAGTTGCTGCTGTACAAGGTAACGTTGACCACGTCACTGTATGGAGAGTGCTACGGGAGAACCAGTTGTTTCCGTACCATATACAGCGTGTGCAGCCACTATCAGCAGCTGATTGGCCTCGACGGGTACACTTCTGCGAATGGTTCATCCAACAATGTGTCAATCCTCATTTCAGTGCAAATGTTCTCTTTACGGATGAGGCTTCATTCCAACGTGATCAAATTGTAAATTTTCACAATCAACATGTGTGGGCTGACGAGATCCGCACGCAATTGTGCAATCACGTCATCAACACAGATTTTATGTGAACGTTTGGGCAGGCACTGTTGGTGATGTCTCGAATGGGCCCCATGTTCTTCCACCTACGCTCAGTGGAGCACGTTATTATGATTTCATACGGGATACTCTACCTGTGCTGCTAGAACATGAGCCTTTACAAGTACGACACGACATGTGGTTCATGTACGATGGAGCTCCTGCACATTTCAGTCGAAGTGTTCGTACTCATCTCAACAACAGATTCGGTGACCGATGGATTGGTAGAGGCGGACCAATTGCATGGCCTCCACACTCTCCTGACCTCAACCCTCTTGACTTTCATTTATGGGGGCATTTGAAAGCTCTTGTCTACGCAACCCCGGTACCAAATGTAGAGACTCTTCGTGCTCGTATTGTGGACGGCTGTGGTACAATACGCCATTCTCCAGGGCTGCATCAGTCCATCAGGGATTCCATGCGACGGAGGATGGATGCATGTATCCTCGCTAACGGAGGACATTTTGAATATTTCCTGTAACAAAGTGTTTGAAGTCACTCTGGTACGTTCTGTTGCTGTGTGTTTCCATTCCATGATTAATGTGATTTGAAGAGAAGTAATAAAATGAGCTCTAACATGGAAAGTAAGCGTTTCCGGACACATGTCCACATAACATATTTTCTTTCTTTGTGTGTGAGGAATGTTTCCTGAAAGTTTGGCAGTACCTTTTTGTAACACCATGTATATTAACGACGTAGGAGACAGTCTGAATAGCCGTCTTAGATTGTTTGCAGATGATGCTGTCATTTACCGTCTTTAAAGACGTCAGATGGCCAAAGCGACTTGCAAATTGGTTTAGGTAAGAAACCTGTATGGTGCGAAAGGTGGTAATTGACTCTGAATAAAGGAAAGTGTGAAGTTATTCACATGAGTACTAAAAGAAATGAGCTAAATTTCGATTACGCGATAAGTCACACAAATCTGAATGGTGGAAATTCAACTAATTACGTACGGATTACAATTACAAATAACCTAAATTGGAACGATCACATAGATAATATAGTGGGTGGAGGAAACCAAAGACTGCGATTCATTGGTAGAACGCTTAGAAAGTGCAACAGGTCTACTAAAGAGACTGCTTACACCCCGCTTGTCCGCCCTATTTTGGAGCGTTGCTGTGCGGTGTGGGATCCGCATCAGGTGGGACTGACGATGACATCGAAAAAGTACAAAGAAGGGCAGCTCATTTTGTATTATCGCGAAGTAGGGGGGATGGTGTCATAGACATGATACATGAATTAGAGTGGTAATCATTAAAACAAACCCGTTTTTTGTTGCAACGGGATCTTGTCATAAAATTTCAGTCACCAGTTTTTTCTTCCGATTGTGAAAAATTCTGTTGTCACACAGCTATATAGGGGGGAATGATCATCACGATAAAATAAGAGAAATCAGGGCTCGCACAGAAAAATTTAAGTACTCGTTTTTCTCGTGTGCCGTTCGAGAGTGGAACGGTAGAGAGATAGCTTGAAGTTGGTTCATTGAAGAGTCTGCCAGGCACTTTATTGTGAATAGCAGAGTAATCATGTAGATGTAGATGTAGATGGGTCGCTTCGGCCTTCTCTATTAATCGTAAGGTTTGTGCCCTGTCAGCGATATTCTATAACTGAGCTAATGCTTCGTCACGAATGAACTGGAAGTCAAGCTTTCTTCTTTCTGTCCTGAGAGATAGCAACACCGAGCACACCTGAAACAAACGTCGTGAAATTGTCTGCTGTGCTGCTGGAAGCGAGTGAAATATCGAGTCCTGTCTGCGCCGTTACGACGGGGGAAGAAACCGAAGGGCAAAGGTGCGGCGGATCTCACAGATGGAGCCGTCTCGGTTGGCGGCGCGCACACGCGGCCAACAGGAGGCAGACGGAAGGCGGCGGGCGGCGACAGGAGGCCGGGGTTATCGCCAGCACGCCGGGGCAGCAGAGCAGGAGCAGGCGCGGCGCGCAGCTGCCGCCGCCAGTAACGAGGGACGCTCCGGCTAAGTGGCTGCGGCTGATACGGCGCTGCCGTAAATCCGTCAGCGCGCGCCGCGGCGCCCGCACTTGAGGTGGCGCCTCGCTCACCACCAGGATCTGCACACCCGGAAGTCGCCGGTCGCGGAAGGCCTCGCGAGTTTACGATCCTCTCAGCACAAAACTGCCGTGTCCACACAATATTCTCATACTCTACGAGAACAAACAGTTAAATACCAGCCAAAAAATGCCTCTATCGAAGCGCAAAAAAAAACGACTATGTTCCTCTTTATTTAAAAAGCAAATGGTCCCCAACCCAAGGGCTGTCAAAAAAACTTAATTTCACCTGTTCATCACCAATGGAATACAAGATATCAGCACATGAAAATTCCGTTTTTATAAGCGGGTTTTTGAAACATAGGTACGCATAGTATCATGTGCATGCCGATACAAGTGTGTCATTACTAATGGTGAAAATTGGCCCACTTTTATTCACAAATATCTTGATCACATTTGATGTGTTCATTGCAACCGGTTTCGACTATGAGTCATCAACAGAACCAATATCTTGTTACGAAAGTCAGAAGTTGATTGTACTGACCACGACGAGCATTAGATTACGACTTCAGTAACAAGACACTGGTGACTCAGCTGAGGCAAATCCAGTTAACTGTCGTAAATCTATCAAGAAGTTTGTGTATTTCAAGTAGATCATGTGCTGCAGTTTACAAATGTCGTATTTAATGAAACTGACGTGAGTGAAAGTACAGATAATAGAGGAAAAACATTATAGTGCATATGATTCTGCAAATGAGCAGTTCGCAAGGTAATTGAGGAAATGTGGCTACGAGCCATCACTGATTTCAGTTTGAGCTCCTTCGTACCAGAGTTGAGCTCCTTCGTACCAGAGTATTTGAAATGTAAGCTTTTCGACTCCGTCCGTCTAGTTGGGCTCGTATTTCACCAGGGGACATTGTTGTGGGATGTTGTGGATACACCAAGGAACATGGCACATTTTGCTGCTAATGTAAGACGACATCTACAACACCATTATGGCACAAAGCGGATACCTCAAGTAGGACCTTGCCCCCAAGACCGCCTGATGTCAACCTTCTCATCTTCCTGTCTGTGATCATTTCAAAAATAAGACACACTGCACTCTCGTTGACAGAATTAAAAAACTGAAGTAGCAAATTCTACAGATTTAAATTCCTGGAAGTAATACCGTGCAACGAATAGGAATAACCGTTCGGTACGTCGTCAAGTGTAGTAGCCACATAGAAGTAGTTCTAGAAAAAACAGCTGCCATACTGACATTCAGTCGAAGAATCGTAAGGCAATTTGACATTGAGTCACCTCTAGGATTGTTACCACTTATAGTTAATAAAAGAAAATGTAACGAAAAGCAACGAAATAGTTTAAGAAGTACGAAAGCTCTTAAAACCCCAGTCACTCACGTTACAAGGGAGACGCTGTACATCACGGAGAAAATTACAGCGAAAACTCTGGGAGTACAGCTTGGAAGAAGACTCAGGCAACATATTAGTTCCTCAGATACATATCTCGGGAAAGTAACATGACGAGAAAATCAGAGAAATTCGAGCCCATGTGAGAGTTTATCAACAGACGAGCTTCTGAAGCTATATATCTAGAGTGTAGCCTTTACTGAAGTGAGTAGAAGCTTTTGAAATGTAGAATTAGAGAAAAATGCTGCAGATTAGATGGGTACATCGATAAATTAATGATGGCGTCCTGAATCGATCTGGAGAAAAAAAGATATTTATAGCAAAGCTTTACTACTCCATTAAGGACCGGATATGTTGTGAACTTAGTCAATTTTTCGGCTACGTTGTTGAGCACTTCCCTGTATGATAGTAAAACAGCTGCGATAACATCAGATGGTACTTCAAAGGGAAGCCCGAAGACGCGCAGGGAGTGCAGTTCGAGCCCCACATGATCGGAGCTAACCACTCTTATGTGTCCGTTGGTGTGTTTGAACTTGAGACCACTGCAGAATCTGGACGTTATGTCGTGACAGAAAGCGTCTGCTTGTCATTTGGACGTATACGACGCTACTGCTGATAGATGGACGCGTACTACGTCCTCAGGATCGGGATGAACTTCGTTTAGAAGGAAACATTCAAATTCAAAGGCTCTGCGTCGTGCATAGTCCGACTGAAAACTGAACTTGATCGTAGAATTCCAATAAGCGTGAGCCGTGGCGCGTCTAACAATGGTTGTAGCACTAAACGGCGACGAAGATGTAAACAGATTGCGTGCGCTCCTGTACGCTGCCGACGGGATGCAAACAAGACGTACTCGTCGCTACCTTGCCGAAGGGAGACTGTTAACTTGTATATGCATTGCGGCAGGATAGTTGATGAAGCTCTGCTAAAAAAAAAAGCGATCGGTTACTGGGACGTATCCTGAGGTATCAAGTCAGCTTGCTAAAGAAGATACTGAGAACTATGGATGATAAAATTTGTAGAGAGGCCAAGCGTTGACTGTAACTGACAGGTTCAAATTTATGTGCACTGACTAGGAAGAAATCGCAACACATAAAAGGTTAATGCAGAGGAATGAAATTAAAGGAATACGTTTGTGTAGATAACATATTTCAATGATAAACATTGCAAGATCACAGATTAATGTCGGCGCGAGGCAAGCCACTGCAAATGTGAGACGGTGGTACATTAATAACCGGTGTAACCACCAGAACGTTGACTATTGGAAGCATGATAACTTCCGTGCATTCTGTTGTAGAAGTGGCAGATGTCAAGTTCTTAGATGGAGTTCCATACACGTCGTCCAACACAGGGACCGTTACTGCTGTTTGTGGATGGAGTTATTGTCCGATGATGTCCCCATATGTGCTCGACTGGAGACATACCTGGTGAATGAGGAGGCCAAGGCAACATGTCGATACTCAGAGAATGTTGGGTTACAATAGCTATGGGACGATCGTTATCCTGTTGGAAACCGCCTCCTGGCATACTGTTCATGAATGGCAGTACGAGAAGCCGAATAAGCAGACTGACATACAAATTTGCAATCAAGGGGCGTGGGATGACAATGAGAGTGCTCCCGCTGTGAAATCACAACCCGGACCATAGCTGCTGATGTAGGTCCAGTGTGTCTAACAGACATGTTGCTGCAGACCTGCAACTGGCGTCTTCCTAACCAACATACTGCCATCACTGCCATCGAGGCAGAACCAGATTTCATGATAAAATGCAACAGACCCTGTCTGCCCTTCAATGAACTCACGCTTGACACCACTGAGCCGCGCGGAGTGGGCGCGTGGTCTGGTTCAAATTGTTCAAATGGCTCTGAGCGCTATGGGACTTAACATCTGAGGTCTGTCCCTGGACTGAGAACTACGTAAACCTAACTGACCTAAGGACATCACACACATCCATGCCCGAGGCAGGATTCGAACCTGCGACCGTAACAGTGGTGCGGTTCCAGGCTGAAAGGCGTAGAACCGCTCGGCCACAGCGGCCGGCGCGTGGTCTGAGGCGCCATTTCACGGACTGCGCGGCCCCTCCCGCAGGAGGTTCGAGTCCTCCCTCGGGCATGGGTGTGTGTGTTGTTCTTAGTATAAGTTAGTTTACGTAGTGTGTAAGTCTAAGGACCGATGACCTCAGTAGTTTGGTCCCTTAGGAATTCACAGACACACACACACGCACACACACACACACACACACACACACACACACACACGACTGAAGTAGCAAACGGCTGTGGCTTGGGGAACGTACGCTGCTTGACGTCTGTCTCGGAGCTGTCCTTGAAGTATCCGATTTGTAACAGTTCATTACGTCACAGTGGTGCCAGCTGGTGCTCAGACTGCTGCAGCAGATGCAATATGATACGCCAAAGCCATACCTCGAACGTGACGGTCTTCCCTCTCGGTAATATCACGTGACTGTCCGGAATCTGGTCTCCCTTGTTCCGTACATTCTCGTACCACCGTTGCCAGCAGTCATGTACAGTGGCTAAATTCGTACCAAGACTTTCAGCAATATCGCAGAAGGAACTTCCGGCTTCTTGTAGCCCCTTTACAAGATCTCGTTCAAACTCAGTAACGTGTTTCCCGCCTTAAGGACATTCTTGACTAACATCAACTCACCACACGCAGTCTCAGAAGTAAGTAAGCCTCACGACCGTTACAGCGAGTATTTACGACTAACTTAATTTGCATCCTCATAGTGGCGTTACTAGCACCATTCATATGCGACTGGTGTGAAAACTGAGTACATATCATTTTTTGGATATAGAAACATGCCTACCAACTTCCTTTTATGTTTCACAATTCCTTTTTGGTACTGAGATTCTTTTGCGTCATTGTTCAAAAATGTTCAAACGTCTGTGAAATCTTATGGAACTTAGCTGCTAAGGTCATCAACCACTAAGCTTGCACACTACTTATTCTAAATTATTCTAAGGACAAACACACACACCCATCATGCCCGAGTGAGGACTCGAATCTCCGCCGGAACTAGCCGCACTGTCCATGACTGCAGCGCCTAAGACCACTCGGCTAATCCCGCGCGGCTGCGTCATTGTACGCGACAGTGGTTACGCATAAGTGAAGGGGCTTGCACAGGATAGAGTAGCAATGGTGAGCTGCATGCAAGCAGTCTTCAGACTGAAGGAAACTTTAATATTTTTTGTTGGATCTGAAATTTAAAAACCTCTCTCTCACACCGGCCTGGTTTAGCTCACTGATTAGGATACTAAAAAAACATGCGTATATTAAGGGAATTTTCATTGACAAAGCAGGCCTATCACATTCACATAGTTCAATACTGTTCTATCCTGATTAAATTGAGCTTAACTTAAATTCCATAAGGCAGTGAAGTAATTTCGAAGTCTCGGTGCGACGAAAATTGTCAGTCGATCTCCTGAAAACATTTTTAATAATTATAACTTTCGGTGATCACATGGGCAAAACCGGAGATCCGCTGATAAGACCGTGTAAGCCCATTTATTGAAAGTAATGAAATGGATATCTTGAGCGTACAAAACGGCAGGTTCGTCCAGTGTAAATCGGACGTTCCCCACTGATCCCGTGCAACACAGCGTAGTAAGCAGACAATGTCAATAACAGTCAGTTAAATAATACGCGAACACACTTACTTTAGTTTAGTTCATATATTAAATTCCTTCTCATACAGAATCTCATCAAGATGGCGACTAGCTCAACAATACATACATATACATCTTCGTTCTTTCACGGCTAATCGGCAAGATCTCAATCATTCTTTTCATAAGAGAAGATCCACAGGGTTATTTGGTAACCGTGATAGCGTTACGGAGATGTTTAGCAAACTCAAGTGGCAGACTCTGCAAGAGAGGCGCTCTGCATCGCGGTGTAGCTTGCTCGCCAGGTTTCAAGAGGGTGCGTTTCTGGATGAGGTATCGAATATATTGCTTCTCCCCTACTTATACCTCCCAAGGAGATCACGAATGTAAAATTAGAGAGATTAGATCACACACGGGGGCTTTCAGACAGTCGTTCTTCCCACGAACCATACGCGACTGGAACAGGAAAGGGAGGTAATGACGGTGGCACGTAAAGTGCCCTCCGCCACACACCGCTGGGTGGCTTGCGGAGTATAAATGTAGATGTAGATGAAGATGTAGAAAACGTAGATAGGAGAGAAGCTATTCCATGGAGTAAATGCACGCTCCAAGGAATAATAGGGCTTGAAACTATTTTGCATTGATAATCATCGTATATTAAAGTTTAGGAATCGGTAAGAGAAGAAGAGATATTTCGAGATATGTACTGAGTTATATAATGTATAAAATTTTGTGAAAATATCGCGGAGAGACCGCTGCAAGAGACATTACACAACAACACGTAGGCTTCCGCTTTGTTTCCTCGAGCCCTTTGAATCACAGTCCAAACACATTCGCGGATGTGCAGATGGTGCAAAACGTTTTTCGAGGAGTTTGTCTAGTAGTGCTACGGTGAGCGAAGTAGGGGTTTTTCGACGGAGAGTTCGTCAGGCCGTGTAGCGGTCGGCTGGCCCGCGCGACCCGGTGATCGCGGTCCGTGTAGGACAGGGGCGCGCATCGATCGCCTGCCGCTCTCCGCTCTGCGCCTTCTTCTGGACGCCGTCTGCAAACAGCGGCCGCGGCCGCTGCCGCGGCGCCCGCGCTCTGAATTATGCAGCAGGCGGGACGCCGCCCCCGGGCTGTCGGCACACGCACGGACACTCAGCGCGCCGGCCAGCCCTGGCGCCCAACTTCGCACTACACTTTCTCACACGTCCCCCGCCTCAGGCACACGCGCTGCTACATTAACCGCGCTCGTAGGAACACGTCAGAGGCGGATTTCGCGACCAGTCCTTTGACACCGTACTGGTCTGTGATCGGAGTCGCAGTGGGTGCGTGTCTTATTCTGGGGAGTGCAGCTCGCGGTATCGGACGCCATCCGGTCGGCCGCACTTTTAAAACAGGCGCGCCGCCGGTCACGCCGCCGCGTTTCGCACAGTCGCCGACGTGGCATGAGGGCGCTGCGGCGAACGCTTACACCACTTTCATTGATATGCAAGCAGCTCCTCTTTTCCGCCATTTTCATCTCTCGTGCCGCTGTACCAGAGGGGGGGATTTTGCATTTATGTCAGCTGTTATGACCAGTTTTCGTCCCCTCAACGCCGTGGCTACTCTTGTCAAATGATCTAGGTGTTGTTCAGTATTGTCTCCGTACTGAAAGTACATATTTATGAAAGTTGTAATTCCAACGGGAGACTGTATCTCCACGACGTTGCAGTGACTGGTGGAATATTGTGAAAGTGTTGTGACTTGTAGAGGTTGGTTTGTGATAACCATTGCCGCTTTGCAGGCATCCCCACTGCTAGCTATCTGCCATGTAGCGGCTACAAATGATAGTTTCCCAGCTTGAGAGTACTGGTCCTGTAGGCTGAGTACATCAAGCTTCCACTCCTCCAATTCACTTCGAAGCTCCTGCAAGTCTGCTGTTACGTGTATTTAGTTGTCCGACAGTTAGCATCTCGTCTTCAGAGGTAATGTCGCTTCGGAGGAGAAGGCTCGAAGAACTTTTATTCCGTTGCTCCTCCTCCCCAGTGGCATCCTGCATAGTGTTTAAAGTACCGGGTGATCAAAAAGTCAATATTAATTTGAAAACGTAATAAACCACGGAACAATGTAGATAGAGGGGTAAAAATTGACCCACATGCTTGGAATGACATGGCGTTTTATTTGAACAAAAAAAAGTTCACAAAATGTCCGACAGATGGCGCTGGACAGCAAAACGTCAGTGATTGCGCATGACAATAGTGTATAAAAGGAACTGTAATGAGAGAGAAAATCAGATGCGACAGTAGTCGCAGCATGTTTACTTTACCTGAAAAGGCGCTTTTAGTGAAGTTGTATTATCAGATTTGTGAAAGACCTCTTGTGCGCGGCGTTTGGTGATGATCGTGTGCTCAGCCGCCACTTTCGTCATGCTTGGCCTCCCAGATCCCCAGACCTCAGTCCGTGCGATTATTGGCTTTGGGGTTACCTGAAGTCGCAAGTGCATCGTGATCGACCGACATCTCTAGGGATGCTAGGCAACATCCGACACCAATGCCTCATCATAACTCCGGACATGCTTTACAGTGCTGTTCACAACATTATTCCTCGACTACAGCTATTGTTGAGGAATGATGGTGGACATACTGAGCATTTCGTGTAAAGAACATCATCTTTGCTTTGTCTTACTTCCTTACGCTAATTATTGCTATTCTGATCAGATGAAGCGCCATCTGTCGGACATTTTTTTAACTTTTGTATTTTTTGGTTCTAATAAAACCCCATGTCATTCCAAGCATGTGTGTCAATTTGTACCTCTCTATCTACATTATTCCGTGATTTATTCAGTTTTCAAATTTATACTGACTTTTTGATCATCCGGTATTCTGCACACAAGTAGCAATGTATTACTCGTCTTATTGTATGCAGACAGAAGTATTTTCTCTTCTCTATTCAGAGCTATAATCAATGAATTTCATATATCAGAAATGTGTTAAGTTATTTAAGGAATAATGCATTCAAGTAGCAATGAACTATATTCTACTTCAACTAGTAAGCTACAAACATAAGTGTATTTTTCATGTGAAGCTAAAATTCATGTATTCCGTGTATGAAGTGCTCAGTCACCTTTTAATCTGTATAATCTGTGTAAACGTTCATTAGCGCAAACACTTTCAGATGAGAATAGCTCGAAGTTGCACCGAGAACTCATTTGATATAGATAGAAATAGGCCATTAGTAACCAACATGCAACTTAGACTGTATTACTCATCCAAATACAGCACGTAACTTCCCTCTATGTATTACAAATTATTCCTAACCACGCTCATTGTATTATTTATTTTTTATTTTTCTTTGTCAATTACATTGTATAAATTATATTCTCATAAACTAGGTTGTAACAAATTATATGGAACCATTTTAACAGTTGTTACGCATTCAATTCGCTGTAACCTCAGAGAAATCTTTAAGTATTATGTTCTTTATATTATTTAAAAAAAGCATTAACAAATATATACCAACAAGACTGTAACAATGAGAAGTCTTTGCTATCAGATTCAGAAGCATCCGACCCACCTTACATTTCAAGGCGGTGCGTTACTCTGTGCCGTCAATGAAATAAATAAATAAAGAAAGAAAAATCTCTGTAGGTCCAGCAGCGGTGTTTTTCTCTTCAAACATCGATGCAGAGAGCCCATTTTGTGTGTTTGCCATTTTATAACTTTTACAGACTTTAACAGAGGTCAGGGCTCGTCATCTACGGAATAAAGTATGTATTGAAGGCTGACTCAACTGTAAACCTTTGTATCTGTGTATATTTCAACATTCAAATCTACACTCCTGGAAATTGAAATAAGAACACCGTGAATTCATTGTCCCAGGAAGGGGAAACTTTATTGACACATTCCTGGGGTCAGATACATCACATGATCACACTGACAGAACCACAGGCACATAAATACAGGCAACAGAGCATGCACAATGTCGGCACTAGTACAGTGTATATCCACCTTTCGCAGCAATGCAGGCTGCTATTCTCCCATGGAGACGATCGTAGAGATGCTGGATGTAGTCCTGTGGAACGGCTTGCCATGCCATTTCCACCTGGCGCCTCAATTGGACCAGCGTTCGTGCTGGAAGTGCAGACCGCGTGAGACGACGTTTCATCCAGTCCCAAACATGCTCAATGGGGGACAGATCTGGAGATCTTGCTGGCCAGGGTAGTTGACTTACACCTTCTAGAGCACGTTGGGTAGCACGGGATACATGCGGACGTGCATTGTCCTGTTGTGGCGCTCACCTGCACAGAGCCAAACACGCATACGACCATCATTGGCAGCAAGGCAGAAGCGACTCCCATCGCTGAAGACGACACGTCTCCATTCGTCCCTCCATTCACGCCTGTCGCGACACCACTGGAGGCGGGCTGCACGATGTTGGGGCGTGAGCGGAAGACGACCTAACGGTGTGCGGGACCGTAGCCCAGCTTCATGGAGACGGTTGCGAATGGTCCTCGCCGATACCCCAGGAGCAACAGTGTCCCTAATTTGCTGGGAAGTGGCGGTGCGGTCCCCTACGGCACTGCGTAGGATCCTACGGTCGCTGCGGTCCGGTCCCAGGTCGACGGGCACGTGCACCTTCCGCCGACCACTGGCGACAACATCGATGTACTGTGGAGACCTCACGCCCCACGTGTTGAGCAATTCGGCGGTACGTCCACCCGGCCTCCCGCATGCCCACTATACGCCCTCGCTCAAAGTCCGTCAACTGCACATACGGTTCACGTCCATGCTGTCGGGGCATGTTACCAGTGTTAAAGACTGCGATGGAGCTCCGTATGCCACGGCAAACTGGCTGACACTGACGGCGGCGGTGCACAAATGCTGCGCAGCTAGCGCCATTCGACGGCCAACACCGCGGTTCCTGGTGTGTCCGCTGTGCCGTGCGTGTGATCATTGCTTGTACAGCCCTCTCGCAGTGTCCGGAGCAAGTATGGTGGGTCTGACACACCGGTGTCAATGTGTTCTTTTTTCCATTTCCAGGAGTATACATTTGTAAATTGACGCTACCGCTACAGCAAACGAAGTTATGTATTACTTTTACTATTTGGTACTAGATGTAGAATAAACTACTATCTGAGTTCTCTTTGTGCGAATCGCATCTTTTCCTCGCTCTTATAGACACTAAATAATCACAGAGCGTGCAAGGGAATGTACAACAGGTGTGACATTCCGCAACTCCTTTATGGTTTATGCCAGTACGATTAGTTTGAAGAGATCGCAGCCGATTTCCTTATTCACCTTAATTTAATTAATTATTGAAACTTCATAGTCAACTGTGTCAAAGGCTTTACTAAAATCTTAATAAAGCACATGATAGTTGCCTCTTGTGCATCCATGGCAAGCTTCAGACCATCTGTTACCTTTATTAAGGCAGATGTTTTACTGCGATGTTTACGACAGCGTGATTGGTATTCTTCCATTGGGTTGTTTGTTGTTAGGCAGTTTGTTAGGTGGTCGTGGATAGCATATTCAGAGGCCATGGACAGAGCAGGAAGAATGCAGATAGGTCGGTAATCGGAAGGTATTGTGGCAGCGTTCGTTTTAGAAAATGGCTTAACTCGTTCCTCTTCCCAGGTCTCAGGGAAAACACCTGTGGTTAAGGAATGGTAGAAGATATCTGTTATTGTGTGCAGTAATGGTTCAGCAATAAGCTGCATCATTAGAACTGTGATGGCACTGTGTCCAGTAGCAGCTGACATGAGCCGATATCGGACTGTGTGGAACATAACGACATTGGACAAAAATCTCCCAGGAAACATCACGCTAAGACCGCGAACAAAGCTCGTAACTTTATAATGCCCTGAGTTCAATGAGTAAGGAGGTTTCTTGAGGTACACCATGTCTAGTTGAAGCCACACGCTGATTAGAACTATCAAATTGCGGAGATGTTGATTACTAAGTTTCACGCACTGATCCAAAACATTCCAGAAATTTTATGTGTGATTAACATCACATGATTTAGCGGGCACTCGAGATGCGATAGAATGCTTGAGAGTTCACCAAACCAAGAACGTACTGCAGCTTTGTCATCTTGGAAGACAGGCGTACACAAAACGTACTCATCATGTGGAAATTGAAGGAAAGACAAATTTCTTCGCCAAGAATCTTGAAGTAATTTCCCTGGTTCATGTTCGTGGCAATGAATGTTAGTGAACCCAAACCATGCTACGAAAAACAGTCCCAAAACATCATGAAGGTGTCTGTGTATTGGACTACATTCTCTAAACACCGTGAGTTAAATGCCTCATTGGACTGTCGGTTCGATCGACACCGTGCATCTTTTGAAAAGAGACAAACTGGTCAGGACCTCCCAAACGCCTCCAGTAAGCCACTGAACAATTACTGTGTTCTATAGCCCACTGCTGAACAGTTTATGATCAGTCATACAGGCGGTAACGCAGAGACAGGTCGAGCAAACAAGGGGTTCCTGAGGTCGATGACAGCGGAGTTCACGAAGTGAACTGATAACCAAAAACAAGTCCAGAGAGCAGCAGTTACGTCTTAAGCGTATACTCTCATAGCAGGGAGCAACCAGAAACGAAAAACGTACTACAGTCAAGGACAAAATTGTACTGATCAATTGTGAGTACTTAATTCTTCAGTGAACTATTGAGACTGAGAAGTGTCAGGCTTGGTCTTTGCAGGCAGTTTCCACGTGAAGTGAAAGCTTATAGCAGCCAAGAAAATCGGAGATTGTTGAACACTGCCTTGCTAATGACAGCCACATGGAGTACAACATAAAGTTACCGATTTCAGCTTCGCAACATTCGGGTAGTGTTACAAGGCATCCACCCAATTTCAGATCAACAGGAATAGAGAGTTATGTTTTACTTCTGCACGGAGTAATGCTTTTTCTCAAGTGAAACTGCCTATGGATAAAATGAGTATCACTCCTTGGTCCGTTCCCTAACCCGGTGCTGTGATACATCTATGCGGTACTTGTCTCTGGGAGACAGCGACCCTAGTTTCGTCGTGTGTGGTATACCTACATGGCCTCCTATGTGTGTCCACGCCTTACCACTCGACTACAGCTCTAGTTCGTGCCTTGAAAATGAGGATGGGTCGATGTATTTTCTTTTTACGAGCTGTTTCATCCGTGTTATTGAGAAGTCTTCAAACTTCCTTTGTGGAGCTCACTGATCTCTCTTTGTGCCACAAAGTAAATAAGTGGCTTATGCAGTGGATTAAACACCAGTTACGTCGTGCAATAGGGGCGTTTAAAATTAATAGCCCTAACAAATGAGTCCGGGGGATATGGTCCTTACAAAAATCAATAGTAGTAAGGGGTTACGAGTTTCAGCTAGCTACCGAAATGAAAGGTTAGTGTAAACTGACCCGAATTTATTATAACTACAAATGTGAACAAGAACAAACATGTTTTGATAATAGCACAGTATTAATTCCGAACGATCAGAGATAAAAGATAATTAAAATGTAAAATTCGTAAACAGATTCATTTACAAGCGACTGTACTGTGACTAAGGCCGTAAGGTCTGGGGAAGGAAATGATGATAAAGAGTTCACAATTAATTGAAAAATAAAACAGATACAGTATTAAGCTGAGGACATTGCTTTCAATTGCGGCCGGGTGAATGATATCACATGCAAAAACCTCAATGTGCCGAATCTTTACTGAGCCACCAATTATTTAGTGGAATACTTTAACAAAATTCCAATAAGCTATACACGTTCCAGTCTCATTAATGTGATCACCGCCTATGTCCGACGCCAACGTTCAATAACCACTCAGACGGTAGTTAGCAGCTCTAGCAGTGGAGTTAACACTAAGCAAGTCGGGTGGACGTGGACAGTAGTGCAGTCGTTGTCGTAATGCGGAAACGGAGCGGTTTTCCTGACGACTAAAAGGTCACGATTATTGGCTTTCGGCCCTTGGGTGGAAGCATTATCGATATTGCTAAGTTTGTAATCTGTTCGCGTGCCGACGTGGTTAAAATACAACCTGCATGGTAAAATGGCACCATCCGAAACCGACGCCGAGGCAAGTGTGGTGATCCACAGGCCACGGATGACAAGGGGCGAATAGACATGCAATTGTTGAGCAACTGACCGCCCAGATGAACTAAGGAGCTACCAAAAGTATCTCCTCATCGACCGTTCAGGGAACGTTGTCAGGTATAGTATATGTGGTAGATGCCTGGTTCATGTGCACTTGCTAATTGCTGTCCATCAGTGATGAAGGCTGGAATTTGCACACCAATACGCAACTAGACATCCGCTGTGTGATCTTTTCAGGTGTATCACGTTCTATGGTCCGTCAGACAGATGGCGTCACAGTGTGAAACATGTGACAGCACACATCCTACAACAACTGTTAGACGAGTCCAGGTTGGAGGAGGGAGCGTTGTGGTGTGGGAAATGCTTCCATGGTACTTCTCGTTATTCTGGAAGGTGGAATGGATGAACACAGGTATTTATATATCCTTGGGCGTCATGTGTACCCCTACATGTGGTTTGTTTTTCCTCGGCATGATGACATCCTTCAACAGGACTATGCAACGGGTCACCATCTCACAGTGTACGTGCTTGAATCGAATAGCACCAGGATGAATTTACCGTACTCCCCTAGCCATCGAACTTCCCAGATTTAAACCCACTCAAGAATATGTGGGACCACCTAGATAGGGTTGTTTGCACAATGGGTCCTCAACCAAGAAACGTAGCACAGCAGGCCAAGGTAATGGGCACAGTATGGCTCCACATCCCTGTCAGTACCTTCCACAACCTCACTGACACTCGTTCTCGACATCTCTCACCAGTCTGCACTGCAAAAAGTGGATATTCCAGCTTTTGACAGGTGGTCACATTCTAGGCACTTCAGTCCAGAACCACGCGACTGCTACGGTCGCAGGTTCGCATCCTGCGTTGGGCATGGATGTGTGTGATGTCCTTAGGTTAGTTAGGTTTAAGTAGTTCTGAATTCTAGGCGACTGATGACATCAGATGTTAAGTCCCCTAGTGCTCAGAGCCATTTGGTCACATTAGTGTGACTGGACAACATAGAAAAGCGCCTACATTCTCCTAATCCTTAACATATTGTTCTGCTAAAAGGATCCTTATTTTGGATAGACAGGCACATAATCTATTGTTCCACAACCCACTCCCCTCCACCCCTCAGAAAACCACACCTCTCGCTGCTACAGACACACTTTCAGATCTGGAATAGCCCATCTCAGTCTTATCGATTTGATTGACTACTTAATTAAATTGATCAACTAATTAACCAAACGGTGGGAAGTTCAAATGACATCAGGACAATACTACACTTCATGACTACCACCGCTAACCATCGAAAATGTGGGAAAATAGGTCACTTGGACTACCTCTGCTAACCTATGTCATCCAACCGCCACTTCTTCCTAGGAATTGGCTGGTAAAGGACTCAGCCTGTGCTGGATGGGATGGACATAAGTCTTGATTTCCAGTCTTAATTTAAAAAATGAGAGGCAGTACCGCCATCAGATGTGCTCACCATGAGTTCCAGAGTCCAACTGACCTAGTACACAGTTCTGCCACCAGAGGGCGCTATTGCCCCTCCAGTGACATAATCCATTATGGTGGTCTTGAGGGGAAAAAATGCAGGGATAGGAACCAGCCTCTTCTGGGCTGCTGGAGAGGGAAAGGAGTGTACTTTATTTATTTTGGAACAATATATTTAGGACCGGATTTGACATAGCATATTTATTACACTGATACAAAAAACTCGCTCTGATGTACTTGGGGTCAAAATACACAGTTTACAGACCTGCAAACTACTCATAAATAATGCACTACACTGACATACAGACACGCAAACAGCTCGTAAATTACCGAAATAATGCAGTACACAGCATACAGACCTGAAAACTACTCGTAAATCATCGTAATAATGCAGTACACTGATCTATGGACAAGCAAACAACTCGCAAATTACCGAATAGTGCAGTACACAGGATACAGACATGTAAGCAACTCGTAAATTGTCAAAAAACATTTTATGTGTAATGATTTGCAAACATGCTCACAACACTTAAACAATCGAATATACTGCAGTTGACAAACACTCATTGCACATAAAAAAGCTTATGAACTATCATCATCCGCTATGTATCAGAGTCTCCAACTCACGCATGCCTCACCGCTGCCGCAAGCCACCAGCACTGCCATGGCAGCCATCAGGTAAAAGTCGCGTCTGCAGTTAAGAGCTCTCCTAGTGTAATAGTGATGTCATAGAACTCCAACGCTTACACACACTGCCCATCATCCTCTGTCCACTACACCACACAGGATGCTACCACACATGGTCCTAGGAGTAGGGATGCACCTCGGCACCTGTGAAGTGATTATGTGGCCATCAGCAGCCGAGTCATGCACAGGTGTCTGCCGCATCATGCTTGCATTACTTGTATGGACACCTGCATGTGGCTTGGCTGCTGACAGCCACATCGTAACTTTGCGGATGCCGCCAGTGCATCCCGACTCCTGGGAGCATGTGTAGTAGCATCCTGTGTGGTCCAGTGGACAGTGGACGGCAGGTGGTGTATGCCCACATTGGAGTTCTGTGGCACAGTGTAACACTCGATAAGCTCTAACTGTCAACATAACATTCACCTGCGTGCTGCTGTCAGCAGCAGTGGTGGCTCGTGGCTGCGTCCATGAGTGAACGCATTTGAGACTCTGATACATTGTGGTTGATGATAGTTAGAAAGGTTTTTATGTGCAATGAGTGTGTGCACTGAATTAATTTTGGTTGTTTAAGCATTATGTGCATGTTTGCATAGCATTACACATGCGTTATTAGTTGACAATTTAAGAGTTGCTTGCATGTCTATATATGCTGTGTACTGCATTATGTCAGTAATTTACGAGTTGTTTGCCTGTCTGTACATCAGTGTACTGCATTATTTATGAGTAGGTCTGTAAACTGTGTATTATGACCCCAAGCAAATCCGAGTATAATAAATATACTATGTCAAATCTGTCCCTCGATAAATTGTTCCAAAATAAATAAAGTACATCCCTTCCTCTCTGCAGCAGGCCAGAACAGGCTGAGTCCTTTTCCCACCATTTTTCCCCTTCCAACCGCCATATTAGATTATGTCATGGGAGGGGGGATGGCGCCCTCTGGTGACTGTACTGTGTACCAGGTCAGACCTAATGATGAACACACCTGATGGTGGTACTGCCTCTAATTGTTTAAATAAAGACTGAATATGAAGACTTATGTCCATCCTATCCAGCACAGGCTGAGGCCTTTCCAGCTAATTCTTAGGAAGAGGTTATGCTCAGATGTCTTAGGTTAGTGCAGGTAGCTCAATTGAACTATTTTCCCACCATTTTCTTAGTTCAGTGAAGGTAGCCGAGGTGTGTTGCATTATCCTGATAGAATTTGAACTTCCTGCCATTTTCTGGGGGAAGGGAGAGGAGGGGGTTTATTTAATTGATCAATTTAATTAAGTAGTCAATCAAATTGGTAAGAGTGAGAGGGGCTATTCCAATAACTCATACATGAAAGTTTACCTGTAGCACTGAGGGGTGAGGTTTCCTGAGGGGTGGGGAGGGGGAGAGGGGTATGGGAACACAATAGGTTATGTGCCTGTCAATCAAAAGGAATGATACTTTTAGCAGAACTATATGTTAAGGACCTGCCAGTCAAAGTAAAACAATAGGTTAAGTACCTGTCAATCAAAGAAGATCAATAGGTTAATTTACTGTCAATCAAAGGAGAACAATACGTTAAGTACCTGTCAATCAAAAGAGAATAATAGGTTTGCCCCTGAGTGCATATCTGCCACTTATGTAGGCAACCCACACTAACAAAATGTTCCAGAACGCTCTTTGTTCTACTACTCAAGTGTCCTTTTCAAATCCACTCCACTCTCAGTTCTTCACGGAACTCTCACCAAAACACGATTTTCTTGCAATAAAAAAATTTGCTTCCCTCATTGAATGGCGTCTGATCCCACAGTCAAGCTCCTCTTTTTAGGCACTGTCCCAATCATTCTTCTTCCCACAATTTCCTGATGTGTCCAAGTCAATAACTTTGTAGCCTGGTGACAGAGTGTTGGTACACTGGCTTTTACAGAACACTGTCGACATTTCATTTCCAAACATGAGCTATGTACTCTCATGGGTCAAATAAAATCTTATCTACCTTTCTGGCTATCCTCACTTCATTATTTTACGATCAACTTCTGGTCTGCGGCCACCAAACACCAAGCGATACCATTTTAGCTGAATAGTACAGTACGTGAAGAAATGCAGAAGCCTCACACAGTCCCAGCTTTCTCTTTAATGCTCATTGCTAAGGTCTATTGGGCGCCACTCAACTGCTAGATGCATGCCCAGTTTCTCCGTAAAGCCTGCAGGCATCACCACTTTGCAGTGCACACGACAGCACTGCTTACGTGACTAGTCACTCACCAGAGTATTTTCTTGCACCGAGAGGCGAGGCCCTTTAGATCTCACCTTAAATTATCTCCTGGATGCACTTCCCTTGTCTGTGGCCGGCCGTGGTGGCCGTGCGGTTCTAGGCGCTGCAGTCTTGAATCGCGGGACTGTTACGGTCGCAGGTTCGAATCCTGCCTCAGGCATGAATGAGTGTGATGTCCTTAGGTTAGTTAGGTTTAAGTAGTTCTAAGTTCTAGTGGACTGATGACCTAAGATGTTAAGTCCCATAGTGCTCAGAGCCATTTGATTTTGAACCTTGTCTGTGGCTAGCAAGTTGACGTCATGCAGATGGCTCCCAAGATGTGGCCAAATTTTCCTACACAGTACTGTATGCAGTCTAAATTCTCAGAGTTAATCACACTTACTTTATGGAAGGGTGACTTGACTTCTGCAATCATCTGTATCACCATTTTGAAACCAAAATTTGAATTAATCGAGAAAAAGGGAAAATATAACTTTCGCATGATCGATGATTAATTATTGATCATCATAATGAAACAACAGTCCAGCTACAAAGTGGGGCGTTTGTGCACTACTATAGACAAATTATTGAACATAAATCCTTTTATGTCAGCCCTTGTTCGACTGTTCATAGTTGGTTCTCCATTACCTTCTGTAGCGTAGCAATGCTTTAGTATTACTCAAACAAGAGAAAGTAAGGAACAAAATATACTGAATACACTATTTACCGAAGCACTAAAGACCGTAAAGGTACACAGCAACAAAGAATTCTATGCTTCCTTTCAGTGGAGAGCACTGTCAACAGATTTTGTCGGATACAGACTGCAGTCTGAAGATCTGTTTTATGATACAGAGACTTTATGCTGAGAAATCTAAACCGATACAAAGGAACAGTATTCAAGCCATTAAATACGCGCTCTCTTTGACTTTTGGAATTCTTGTGGAATGAGTAAGACAGGCTGCTGAAGAAACGTTTCATACATTGGTGATAGCTAAGTATAAATTTCTTAAACAAATCGAACTGATTATTTAATCAAAATGGATACATATGTAAAAATCGTTACCTACAGCATTATGCAGAGCACTAACAAATAAATCAAACGATGAAATAGCAGGGTTGTCGCCTTCAGTAGTTCTGGAAACAAAAGAGTGGGAAGTCCATTCGCCACCTACTTTAACATTTATACCTGCACTTAGGTAAGCACCGTATGGTGGCATTACAAGGGATATATCTTTAATATACGCAGATGCCTCTCTGAAAAATGCTAATTTTTCGTTTAAACCCATATATCTTTAATTTTATCATAATTGACATTGTATGTGGGACAAAATAAGTTAACCTGTTTTGAGGTATCCAGCATCAGTAGACGCGATACTCGAACCTTTTTGTGGAGCATCTCTAATTCTGTGGCGCTCTCTTGCTCCCTAAAACTCCCGTGATGAAACAGGAAGCTGTTCATTAAATATTTTCAAATATTTTGATAACACAGCTCTCTAACGGTCTTAAATGGTAGCCAATGTTCAAGCGCCAGTAGGAAGAAAGTAGTATACGAATTCTCCTTTGTGAATAACAAAGATAGATTTAGGGTTCTTCCAAATAATTCTATTTAATATTAAGTACAAGACGCAATCAAAGTGAACCAGTTATTAACCCTAAGATTTGTCTGAACACCACAGAGTATTACTGGTTCTGACGTGAGAACTAGCTTGTCTGCCCAGTTATGAGGTATTGTTTGAACATGTTGTTAAATATGCAGCAGTAGCAATACATGACATACAGACAAGATAGGCTATAGTGAACCTCTCGCTCTGATTTTCTGTTAGCGCCATAATGTGAGCTCCAGATTTCATACTGTCAAAGGTAGTTTAGAACTTAAAATAATAATGGAAGATGTTCCCAAGCTGTGATTACGCTTCAGAATTGTACGCCACGCTCATAGAAGGGGTGTTAAAGTAGTACTCAAAGTGAGAGAAATTAATATGCCTGCATTTACACAATATAATTATTATGACTTCTATTATTTTCATATGCCTATAACACTGTACATAAAAATCTTGTAAATGGAAATAGGCAACAGTGTTCAAACTGTGTCTTTTTCTATAGATTCCCCACAATAGTAATAGCTTTTAGCATTCTTTATTTAGCACATGTACAAACATGGATGTTGCTGACACCTTGCGAGTTTTCTCCGAAGAGTTAATCAGACGATTGTAACGAGAACTTCGGTACCAAAACTTACTGACCTCGAAAACGAAATTTAAAACAATGGTACTTCCAGCTTTATAGTTTTGTTGTGAACGTAACTGATAACATTTTAGAGAGCCATTGATCTACATTTATGAGATATTTTTGAAATTTAATTTATCTGTTAAGGAATATAGTAGCCATAATTTCGATTTGTGACCGGTAACGTGACAGATCGTTACTGGAACACTTTTATAATTAAGTACTCTGCAGTGTCTGTACAAACTGTTATAGTTTGCCACTGATTCGTGTTTACATACAAGAGGAAGAAAAAAAGTTCTCGAGACCCCGTCTGACCTCGGACAGAGATCCTTCCCTGTCACATCTCCCAGTTATCATGATATTGCGCCAACAGCCGTTTCTGATGGAACTAGTTAATCGTTTCTCTCAATACATTCCGCGCTCTGTTTATTAGTTATAGTTGAGTAACTGGCTTCCGTATAACAAAAATTAGATTTTATTTCAAAATGACGAGTTCCCTTTTCACGTTACAGTGTTCTCCACTGCAAAGATAAACCGATAGTATGTGTGTCTACTATGAAGTCAAACATCTGTGCTCTGCCTTAATATCCAAGTGTTTGGTTGCTAGTTTTGTAGTCCTTTCGGATTGTTGAAGCTATTCCTCAACTTCACTAGTTCTTGATTCAGATTGAGTATATTTTATTCTTTCCTGATATCTTCAATTATATTCCTATGAACTAACGTGTAAATATTCAGTCTTGTCAGAAAGTAATGAAAGAAAGCAGAACACAAAAGTTACTGCTGAACTACCGGTTGGTTAAAGTTAAACTAACAGTGTTCAGAGTGCTGCGGTGTGGGCTGTATACATTGCAGGAACTAGAAACATCATATGTTATGTTCATTAATGAGTGCTCTCGCGGAGTTCGCTAAAAAAAGTAATACTTCCAATTTCCTGCCACCAGATGAAAATATGGTTCTGTAAGCAGTGACAACTTGGTGTGGTTGAGGGAAAGGGGAGAAACGATCAAACACATGATAATGGTGATTATGGCACGTTTATTGACGTATGGTCACAAGGTACAACATGTATTCAGTGTGGTACCCCGACTCAGAAGCGTGATGTCATGGTCCACAGTTGTTCGCAGCACATCTGGTGCAATCAGAACGATATATGGTAGCATGCTATCCTTCAGATCATGAAGAGTCCAAATAGATCCTTGATAGCACATGGATTTGTGTCGATGGACCAGGAAGGCCAGACATCTTGAATTTGTCAAGAGATGATGTAGTTATTAGCTAGGGTTTCTCGAAGAAAATCTTTCACCTGGCAAGAGACGTGTGGTGTCACTCCTTTCCTGAAAATGGTGCTTTGGAGACAGTTGCGTTCTTGCAAAGCTGGAATCACGTGTTGCTCAACTAAGTTTTTACATCGTGCAGACATCACTGTACAACTAACAGGCCCACGAGGTGTCATGACTTCGAAGAAAAACGGATCGAGAATGAAGAAGCTTGTGACACTACTCCACACAGTGACGTAAGTTGAGTTCAATGGGTATTCTTGCACAAAATGTGGCAGAGCAGAGCTCCATATGCGACAGTTTCGTGCATTCTCGGCACCATGCCGAGTAAAATGTGCCCCCTCTGTCCAAAGAGATTTCCCCGGCCCGATGTTACCAACTTCCATGCGTGACAAATGACGAAGGGCAAAGTCAGAGTTCATTTGGTGCACATTCTGAATTTTGTAGGGATACCGCGTAAAATGTCCTGCAAAATCTTTTGAACTGTTGACCAGGGGAGAGAATTTGAGGCATGTGCTGCATGGTCATCTATAGTTATGTAGCATCAACAACTGCCACGGGGTGGCCACCTTCTTCTCCCGACTGAACAACTTAAATCACCAGCTTTTTTTAATTTTTTGGCCACATTTTTTAGCCCATCTACTGACAATGCGCCCTCTTCGCAGCTGTTTCTGTCGACAATATCCCCGCAATGCAGGGATACTATTGCTGTCGTCCTTGGGAGGGGGGGGGGAGAGGGGGGGAATTAGTAGCAGTGTATGGTCTTTCTTCTCAAGAGCCATTACATTTGAAACGTCCCCTTAGATCAATTATACAAGACTGTGCTTAAACTGACACACAATATTTTTAGCGCAACGGAATCTGACTTTCAAAAATCCCTGCGAAAGAATGGCCCTGACTAACAATAACCTATACGTTTCACAAATCACTTACCTCACAAAAATCTTCGTTACTCAAGCTACTGCAATACAGCGAGCGCCACTACTGCCAGCTAAATAAAAGATTCAAACTACTGAAGGCACTAACTACTGATAGGCATAGTTAGCAAATGAAAGATTTTAATACAGAACAAACAATGTATTTACCTTAATAGTCATAATATACACTCCTGGAAATGGAAAAAGAACACATTGACACCGGTGTGTCAGACCCACCATAGTTGCTCCGGACACTGCGAGAGGGCTGTACAAGCAATGATCACACGCATGGCACAGCGGACACACCAGGAACCGCGGTGTTGGCCGTCGAATGGTGCTAGCTGCGCAGCATTTGTGCACCGCCGCCGTCAGTGTCAGCCAGTTTGCCGTGGCATACGGAGCTCCATCGCAGTCTTTAACACTGGTAGCATGCCGCGACAGCGTGGACGTGAACCGTATGTGCAGCTGACGGACTTTGAGCGAGGGCGTATAGTGGGCATGCGGGAGGCCGGGTGGACGTACCGCCGAATTGCTCAACACGTGGGGCGTGAGGTCTCCACAGTACATCGATGTTGTCGCCAGTGGTCGGCGGAAGGTGCACGTGCCCGTCGACCTGGGACCGGACCGCAGCGACGCATGGATGCACGCCAAGACCGTAGGATCCTACGCAGTGCCGTGGGGGACTGCTCCGCCACTTCCCAGCAAATTAGGGACACTTGCTCCTGGGGTATCGGCGAGGACCATTCGCAACCGTCTCCATGAAGCTGGGCTACGGTCCCGCACACCGTTAGGCCGTCTTCCGCTCACGCCCCAACATCGTGCAGCCCGCCTCCAGTGGTGTCGCGACAGGCGTGAATGGAGGAACGAATGGAGACGTGTCGTCTTCAGCGACGAGAGTCGCTTCTGCCTTGGTGCCAATGATGGTCGTATGCGTGTTTGGCGCCGTGCAGGTGAGCGCCACAATCAGGACTGCATACGACCGAGGCACACAGGGCCAACACCCGGCATCATGGTGTGGGGAGCGATCTCCTACACTGGCCGTACACCTCTGGTGATCGTCGAGGGGACACTGAATAGTGCACGGTACATCCAAACCGTCATCGAACCCATCGTTCTACCATTCCTAGACCGGCAAGGGAACTTGCTGTTCCAACAGGACAATGCACGTCCGCATGTATCCTGTGCCACCCAACGTGCTCTAGAAGGTGTAAGTCAACTACCCTGGCCAGCAAGATCTCCGGATCTGTCCCCCATTGAGCATGTTTGGGGCTGGATGAAGCGTCGTCTCACGCGGTCTGCACGTCCAGCACGAACGCTGGTCCAACTGAGGCGCCAGGTGGAAATGGCATGGCAAGCCGTTCCACAGGACTACATCCAGCGTCTCTACGATCGTCTCCATGGGAGAATAGCAGCCTGCATTGCTGCGAAAGGTGGATATACACTGTACTAGTGCCGACATTGTGCATGCTCTGTTGCCTGTGTGTATGTGCCTGTGGTTCTGTCAGTGTGATCATGTGATGTATCTGACCCCAGGAATGTGTCAATAAAGTTTCCCTTTCCTGAGACAATGAATTTACGGTGTTCTTATTTCAATTTCCAGGAGTGTATATGGTAGTTCATGACATCCAGTCTTACAAATTACAAAACTCCACCATCTCTCTCCCCACGTCCACCACTGCTGGCGGCTCACCTCCAACTGCGCAACGCTTCGCGCTGCTAGCATCCAGCTGCCCAACACTACAATGGCAGACAACAAACCAGCCACAGACTGCACATGGCACAGGCAGTGATTTTGATACAGAGCACTACGTGGCGGCGGCGTTACCAATAAAATAACCTAAACAGCCTACTTACACATTTCATACGAAAAACGTAAATCTTTCTATCCCTTAACACCAACAGTCACTTCACAAAAGAAATCGACTTGCGTCGTCAAGTGAGAAACACCATACTGGCGTCAAAATGGGAAAACAGCTCGCATTCTGACTACCTACAGCGCCATATTTTCACCTGGTAGCAGAAACTGGAACTATGTTTTCAGCATACTTCGTGGACGCACCGATTAATGAGCATACCTGTGGTTTTTCAGCATGCTGCAATGTATATAGCCCGCACTACAGCACTTGGAACACGATTTGTATAATTGTAGCCACGTGGTAGACACCAAAATGAGGAAGGAGGTAGTTCGCTTGGCCAAAGAGAAGTATTTATTTATTGTACCCTTTCAGGAAATTGGATGAAAATAATCAACTTACTGAATTAACAGCAATGAATGCAGCCGCCCCCGACCTCCACTCCCCGCCTTCGCACCCCCCTCCCCCCCCCCCCTCATCCTAGACAACGAAAAGCGGAAAGGTTAGTGTGATTGCATTACTGATCATACGGCTATCTCAGAGCCATACTTTATGAAATTTTAGTGTCCCCAGTTAAGGGTTACATTACGGTGTTCACCATCAATTCGCAGTTTCTCTATCCGACGAGATACATCATGCCCCTGTCTCAAGGAAAGACGATGTCAGACATAAGTGAACGACATGTTCGAAGATGAATTTGCAGCCAAATCGATCAAGAGTGTCTCGATCAAGAGTGGCTCGATGGTTGTAGAGAGTGTCACGCAACCATTCCATTCCTCAGAAAGTTAATCTGCCTCCTCTGGAAGCTGCCAACTGCTGAAAAGCAGAGAAGGCTATCTGTCGACAGTCAGCAGCAGACTCTATAGAGGGATTCCGATACTTCGAAGCAAATATACGTAGCCAGCAGCTATTTTAGTAAATACAAACCTTGTCATGCCTAGACATTCAGCCCGTAACCACGCACATCAGCTACGTGCTCTCCAGTTATTCACAATGACGCCATTATTCCAGTCATGGCAAATTAAAAAAAAAGTAGAAAATGTAATGCCGACTCCCTCCTGGGCGGAAGAGATGCGGCATCAGTTGCAGCTACATTTAGTAGAAAGCCCTAATTAAATGATATTCTGTTCAAATCTGCTTTAAGTTCCACAAGTTTGAAGGAGGTAGTAGCGGTGGATTCATGCGGGAGACATGACACGCATCCCCTCAATCTCACGAGGCCAGACACTTTCCTATTGAACTAGGGTTCAATTTCGGGAAACTTGCAGCCCTATGCAGAAGCTTGTACCAAGTTGAGATTTTCTTTGTTTTCATTAGCAACTGTTAAAACACTTATTATTTTATTTATTGTTGTTTTTATTTTCTGTGCGGTGCTGAACAATGTCAGGATCAGGCATTATTATGAGGAAAATCAGTTCGACGCCACTTTCTTGGCAACGGGAAAGCCGTCCGATCTCAACTTTGACAAAGAAAAATTTAATTTTTGGCCTATTTGTCTTCGTTTACAAGACATCCAAAAACTGCTGCAGCTTTCACTGTAAATAAAAACGTGTTGTGAAGATTGGCAGGGAAGTGTTTGAGAATGATTACAATCTGGAACCACGCGACGGCTACGGTCGCAAGGTCGAATCCTGCGTCCGGCATGGATGTGTGTGATGTCCTTAGGTTAGTTAGGTTTACAAGTTCTAAGTTCTAGGGACTGATGACATCAGAAGTTAAGTCCCATTGTGCTCAGAGCCATTTGAACGATTTGTGAATGTGATACGTCGACATGTTTATGATTATTATCGTAAGAAGTAACATTCACCAAATTGCGGAGCCGTGTGGCCGAGCGGTGAGAGGCAGCCCCTCCCGCCGGAGGTTCGAGTCCTCCCTCGGGCATAGGTGTGTGTGTTGTACTTAGTGTAAGTTAGTTCAAGTAGCGTGTAAGTCTAGGAACCGATGACCTCAGAAGTTTGGTCCCTTAAGAATTCACACACATTTGAACATTCTCACCAAATTATTGGTCACCATGAAGAAGAGAAATCTTTTTGATTGCTCTCACGCATCGTTATTTACGGTTCCACACGGCAGAAGCATTCAGTATGGACATAACCATGGCCGCAAGCTATTGTTAGGTAAGATACAGATGCGTGTCGGCTCAGAATACATGGTAATAGATTAATTACAGTGCTAGCGATCTCCTTCTCGCAGTGAAACCAAACGGCTGACCCCTTAGTTCTTGACGCTCAAGCGAAGCGTTATGCTTCATATTTAACTCAAATTGTATTGTCAGAAATCTCTGACAGATTTCCAGTCTATAGCAACTGAGAACACAATTGAGTGTTAAGCTTTTGTTTACATAAAATGTTGAGTTACCTACAGAAACAAAAACGTTCCCCACCAGTTGAAAACTCATCCTTCATTAGGAAACGCATGGCAACCTATCACTTAAAAAATTTGTTGGCGCAAATGAAATTAAAATGAAAAGATTATGCGAATTGAAGGAGTACGCGCGTGTTTCGTGAAGAATGTTACGTGTCTGCTTCGTGCCACCACGTGCTGCTGTCAAAGTGCCAGTCTTAAAGTAACTTTGAACAGAGTATAGCTAACACGAAGGTGAGTCAAATGAAAACCCTAAAATTTTTTAAAAAATATTGTTTATTGTGCAGAAGTGATACAAAGCTGTATCGATTTTCAACATTATCTCCCCCACGCTCAATGCAAGTCCTCCAGCGCTTTCAAAGTGCATAAATTCCTTTAGAAAAAAACGCAACCACTCATGCACCGTGTGGCGTACCTCTTCATTAGAAGGAAACGTCCTTTCTCCCAGTGCGTCTTTGTGTGGTCCAGACATATGGGAATCACTTGGGGAAAGGTCTGGTGAATATGGTGGATGAAGAAGACACTCAAAATACAGGTAAATGATTATTGCAACTGTTGTACGAGCAGTGTGAGGCCATGCACTGCCATGTTGCAAAAGGACACCTGCTGACAGAAATCCACGTCGCTTTGATTTGATTACAGGCCTTAGATGATTTTTTAAGAGATCTGTGTATGATGCACTGATGACAGTTGTCCCTCTAGGCATGTAATGCTCCATAATGACGCCTTTTTTGTCCCAAAAGAGAGTCAGCATAACCTTCCCTGCTGATGGTTCTGTTCGAAGCTTCTTTGGTTTTGGTGATGAGGAATGGTGCCATTCCTTGTTCGCTCCCTTCGTTACCAATTGGTGGAAGTGAACCCAGGCTTCGTCCCCAGTAATGATTCTTGCAAGGAAGCTGTAACCTTCTCGTTCAAAGCGCCAGGGTAGTTTTTCACAAGCATCAACACGTCGTTCTCTCATTTCAGGAGTCAGCAGCCGTGGCACCCATCTTGAAGACACTTTGTGAAACTGGAGCACATCATGCACAGTGTGGTGTGCTGACTCATGCCTTTTCTGTAAACATGCTGCAATGCCATTCAGTGTCACTTGGCGGTTTTCCTTCACTACGGCTTCAACTGCTGCAATGTTCTGTGGAGTCAGAACTCGTTGTCCATGACCTGGATGAGGAACATCTTCCACTGAAGTTGTAAGTAGGCTGTTAAGGTTTTTTTATTGGTAACGCCACATAGCGCTCTGTATAAAAATCACTGGCTGTGCTGTGTGCAGTCTGTGGCTGGTTTGCATTGTTGTCTGCCATTGTAGTGTTGGGCAGCGGCAGCTGGATGCTAACAGCGCGTAGCGTTGCGCAGTTGGAGGTGAGCCGCCACCAGTGGTGGACGTGGGGAGAGAGATGGCGGAGTTTTGAAATTTGTAAGAATTGGTGTCATGAACTGATATATATATTATGACTATTAAGGTAAATACAATGTTTGTTCTCTATTAAAATCTTTCATTTGCTAACTGTGCCTATCAGTAGTTAGTGACTCCCGTAGTTTGAATCTTTTAGTTAGCTGGCAGTAGTGGCGCTCGCTGTATTGCAGTAGTTCGAGTAACGAAGATTTTTGGTGAGTTAAGTGATTTGTGAAAGGTATAGGTTAATGTTAGTCAGGGCCATTCTTTTGTAGGGATTATTGAAAGTCAGATTGCGTTGCGCTAAAAAGATTGTGTGTCAGTTTAAGCACAGTCTTGTATAATTTTTCTAAGGGGACGTTTCATAAAGTCACACCATTTGCGAACTTCCTACTCCATTAGACATTCTGCTGTGACAAACATGCGTCACCATACTTGAACCTTCATTCGTCGATGAATTTCAGTAGGTTTCACACCTTCACTACTAAGAACGCTGTTCTTCCCTGGTGCAAGTCGCAAGTGGGGCAGCCATCTTTATACTGATACTGCGACGGTATGTGTGCATCTGCACTATGCTGCCACCACCTACAGGCCATTCTGCACGCTGTTTGTAGCACGCTTACCAACTTACAGGATAACGACGGGAAATTCCGATTTGTTATTACAAATTTAAGGTTTTCATTTGACTCACCCTCGTAGTATTTTCTCAAAAGCTTTATTCGCTCGCGTTCTGTTCGGTCAGCTACTAAAATCATGCAATGGGTTAATTTAAAAATACGGGTGATGTACGCAGAGTTCTGTACAGTATTAAGATTTGGTGCTATAAATTCAGTATTGCGTGATGCTAGAGACGCGGTCCACAGCGAGGTGAACTCTTAGCCCTCCGCTGGCTCCCCCGCCGCTCTCGGGCTTATCGGCAGGCTGGCCAGCTAACATGCCGTCCACGATACAAGCGCGCGTTCACTCGGAGAATGAGGAACTAGCCGCGGGAAGAGCGACGCCCGTGGCCGATCCCAGGCTCGTGTACCAGATAAAGCGCAAAGTGAGACATAATTAACACGCGCGGTTCCCAGCGGGACAAACATTTCTGGCCGCTCCTCTTTTTGTCACTGACACCTCAGATTCTAGGGCTTCCTATCCAGCCTCTCAGGACTGGCCGTCGTTTTACGGACATACATTGTCTGATGAAGAGTATCCGGACACCTTTTAGTAGACATGAATACAGACCGAGCGTGGTGGCGCAGTGTCTAGCACATTGACCTCGAATTCGGGATGACGCTGGTGCTAACCCGCGTCCGGCCATTCTGATGTATGTTTTCTGTGATTTTCCTGAATCGCTTCAGGCAAATTCCGGTATGGTTCTTTTGAAAGGGCCCGGCCGACTTCCTTCCCCATCTTTCCCCAATCCGATGAGACCAATGACCCAACTGTTTGGTCCCCTCCCTTAAATCATCCAACCGACCTTGAATATGGAGTGTGTCCAATTTTCGCCTTGATGACAGCTTGAAGTCTGCTCAGGACACTTTCCGTGGAGTGTCTGAATGTCTGTGGAGGAACGGCAGACCATTTTTCCTCGAGAGTCAAAACTAGAGAAGATAGTGATGGTGCACGCCGGGCTCTGGAGCGAATTCAACGTCCTAACTCATCCCATATGTGTTCCATTGGATTGAAGTGGGGCTCTGAACAGGCAGGTCCATTTTAGAAACGTTATTGTCCACAAGCCGCTGCCTGATAGGTGGTGTTTCTTGGCAGGATGCATTGTCGTGCTGATAAAGTCATCGCCTCCAAACTGCTCCTTTACTGGAATGAGATTTTCACTCTACAGCGGAGTGTGCGCTGATATGAAACTTCCTGGCAGATTAAAACTGTGTGCCAGACCGAGACTCCAACTCGGGACCTTTGCCTTTCGCGAGCAAGTTCTCTACCATCTGAGCTATCCAAGCACGACTCTCACGTTCTCACAGCCTCTCTTCTGCCAGTACCTCGTCTCCTACCTTTCAAACTTTTCAGAAGCTCTCTTGCAAACCTAGCAGGACTAGCACTCCTGAAAGAAAGGATATTGCAGAGACATGGCTTAGCCATAGCCTGGGTGATGTTTGCAGAATGAAATTTTCATTCTGCAGCGGAGTGTGCGCTGATATGAAACTTTCTGGCAGATTAAACTTATGCCGGACCGAGACTTGAAGTCGGGACCTTTGCCGTTTGCAAGTAAGTGCTATACCATCTGAGCCACCCAAGCACGACTCACGCCCCCTCCACACAGCCTCACGCCTGCCATTACCTTGTCTCCTACCTTCCAAACTTTACAGAAGCTCTCCTGCGAAACTAGCAGGACTAGCGCTCCTAAAAGAAAGGATATTGCGGAGAAGTTTCATATCAGCGCACACTCCACTGCAGAGTGAAATTCTCATTCTGGGAACATCCCCCAGGCTGTGGCTAAGCCATGTCTCCGCAATATCCTTTCTTACAGGAGTGCTAGTTCTACTACGTTTGCAAGAGAGCTTCTGTAAAGTTTGGGAGGTAGGTGACGAGGTATTGGCAGAAGTGAGACTGTGAGGACGGGGCGTGAGTCGTGCTTGGGTGGCTCAGATGGTACAGCGCTTGCCAGCGAAAGGCAAGGGTCCGGAGTTGGAGTCTCGGCCTGGCACACAGTTTTAATTTGCCAAGGTGTTCCTCTACTGTGCGCAGCACACTGCAGAAAAATGTCTTCAAATCATTCCGCATTTAGCGTTTTCTTAAGCGCAATAAGGGGAGCACATTTTAAACACGACTGAATCCGCAAAATGGCTAAATCAATTCCTTCGTACTTCACTGCTGTACATGGTCCAGGCACTCGCTAAAGCCAAACCCTTTCAGCAGGTTTACCGTATTTCTCCACTACAGAGCAGTATTTTACAGTCTCCTCCCGCCCAGTGGGGCCGCTGTTTATGTAGCCTCAAGATTTGCTTAGCGTTAATTACAGAAATGTTGGCTTGTGAGCATCTGTCTTGCTACGCACAGTCACTGTGCTAGCTGGTCTGCTGGTAGCACTGTGGAAGTGACGGCTGAGTCTTTCCACTGATTTCATGCTATGTTTAACAACCGCACTCCGCAACGGTCGACAGTACCAGTCCGTCAGCACAAGAGGTCTGCCAGGTCTTGGTTTATCTGCAGTTATTTGTTCGCATCTCCATGTCACAATCACGTCGCCAACAGCGGAATTGGGCTGCTGTAAACGGTGGCTCAAACCTTCTGGATCAAACTGAAACAGTGGATATTGGGTCCACAACCGATTGTTTTGCTATAGGGGACTACCGATCGAACATGCGAATTTATTGTGTTATGGACATACTTAACAGCAACGTAGTTCATAGTAATTCTCTGTATGTCCATCTTTTCAGAGATAGTTGCGCGACTCGGCTGTTCAATACAAGATGTCAAATCAAACGCCTCACACCCGTCTAGATTCCGAACTTATTTTGTTTGACTACCAGTTTCGGCGATTTACTATGCCATCTTCAGTCCTCTGACCGACGCGTAGGAAAATTCCTTCGGTTCTGGTCAATACAGGGGCCACCAATACTGGTATTGGCAGATTTCTGCTTGCTATAGCTATCTATGGCGATCGCTATAGCAAGCAATCTGCTAATACCAGTATTGCTGGCCACTGTTTTGACCAGGTGGAATCTTCCTACACGTCGGTCAGGGGCCTGAATATGGTGTACTAACTCGACGAAAGTGGTAGCCAAATAAAATAGATTTGGAAACTAGTCGGCTGAAAGGTCATACTAACTGTTCAAAGTGACGAGCGCTGTTCTCAGTGCATGCGTGGTAACAGCGCATGAAGTTCCGCCGCACTTCTCAAGGTAGCTGGTGTCCGTTGGCCAAGGAGACAGGCAGTAACACACCTAACCGTGGACACATCACAGGCTATCTCATGAAATGGCACTGACATCAGGGATCGTGGGGCATGGCACAGGTTAATGCACCAGTGCGATGCATGTGGTCATCACACGACACACGTGCTATGCACTAAGTTGTGTACTGTATGCCTGTATAGTGGTCAGGGGTGAACGCTGTTTGTCACTCGCTGCCTCTTCTAGTGTACGACAGACACCTGGGATCTTAGCAAGAATGCGGCAGAATTGCATGCGCCGTTGCAATACTTGCGTTGATACTGGGGGTCATCGTTTTGAACAACTGCTACGAGCTACGTTGTTTTTATGCGATTTATAATGTGAACTCAATAACAAAGTAAGTAATAATAATACACTACTGGCCATTAAAGTTACTACACCAAGAAGACGTGGAGATGATAAACGGGTATTCATAGGACAACTATATTACACTAGAACTGTCATCTGATTACATTTTCACGCTACGTTGTGCGGTTTATAATGTGTATTCAATAACAAAGTAAGTAATAATAACACACTACTGGCCATTAAAGTTACTAAAACAAGAAGAAATGCAGATGATAAATGGGTATTCATTGAACAAATATATGGCACTAGAACTGACATCTAATTACATTTTCACGCAATTTGGGTGCATAGATCCTGAGAAATCGGTACCCAGAACATCCACCTCTGGCAGTAATAACGGCCTTGATACGCCTGGGCATTGAGTCAAACAGAGCTTGGATGGCGTGTACAGGTACAGCTGCCCATGCAGCTTCAACACGATACCAGAATTCATCAAGAGTAGTGACTGGCCAGTTGCTCGGCCACCATTGACCAGACGTTTTCATTTGGTGAGACATCTGGAGAATGTGCTAGCCAGGGCAAAAGTCGAACATTTTCTGTATTCAGAAAGGCCCGTACAGGATCTGTCGTGCATTATCCTGCTGACATGTAGGGTTTCGCAGGGATCGAATGAAGGGTAGAGACACGGGTCTTAACACATCTGAAATGTAAAGTCCACTGTTCAAAGTGCCGTCAATGCGAACAAGAGGTGACCGAGACGTGTAACCAGTACCATCCCATACCATCACGCCTGGTGATACGTCAGTATGACGATGAAGAATACACGCTCCCAATCTGCGTTCATCGCGATGTCGCAAAACACGGATGCTACCATCACGATACTGTAAACAGAACCTGGATTCATCCGAAAAAATGACATTTTGCCATTCGTGCACCCAGGTTTGTCGTTGAGTACACCATCGCAGGCTCTCCTGTCTCTGATGAGCGTCAAGGGTAACCGCAGCCATGGTGTCCGAGCTAATAGTCCATGCTGCTGCAAACGTCGTCCAACTGTTCGTGCAGATGGTTGCTGTCTTGTAAAAGTCCCATCTGTTGACTCAGAGATCGAGACGTTACTGCACAATCCGTTACAGCTATGCGGATAAGGTGCCTGTCATCTCGACTGCTAGTGATACGAGGTCGCTGGGATCGAGCACGGCGTTCCGTATTACCCTCCTGAACCCACCGATTCCATATTCTGCTAAGAGTCATCGGATCTCGACCAATGCGAGCAGCAATGTCGCGATATGATAAACCACAATCGTGATAGGCTACGATCCGACCTTTATCAAAGTTGGAAACGTGATGGTACGCATTTCTCCTCCTTACACGAAAATTCACAACAACGTTTCACCAGGCAACGCCGGTCAAGTGTTGTTTGTGTTTGAGAAATCGGTTGGAAACATTTCTCATGTCAGCACGTTGTAGGTGTCGCCACCGGCGCCAACCTAGTGTGAATACTCTGGAAAGCTAATCATTTGCATATCGCAGCATCTTCTTTCTGTCGGTTAAATTTCGCGGTTGTAGAACATTTTCGTGGTGTAGCAATTTTAATGTCCAGTAGTGCAATAATAATGAATACGAACATTCGTTTCCTATCGAATATAATCGTGGATCCACTATCACCTGTTTCAGTTTGGATCAAAAGGTTTGAGACACCTGAAGAGGTGTTAAAACGTTGCTGATCGATTTGTTACACAGGTAACTAGTCAGGATTTGAAGTCTCTCAGCTCTCTTGAACAGCGCTTTCTGCTGTTACTGTCTACTGGGAGCACAATACTCCCTGCCTCCTTTTATACTGGCAGGTCCACCTCTAGTGTCGTCTGGTGGTCAGCCCGCATACTGCTGATCAGATAATGTAACAGCGTTTACTGAGAGATTTATGGACCCGCGGCTCATTTGCGCTGCGTCCCGTAGCTGCCGTGATACCTACGGTGGAGAGACCGGGCATTGCAATAAATACGGACGCTCCCCCGGGGAGAGGCGGGCGCCGGTGTTATGAGCGGGTTGACACGGCGTCACGGCGCGCCGCACGGCACCCCAGGGCCGGTGCCGGCGCCGCCGCCGACAACTGATTCGACACCGGGACAGGTGTTCGCGCGGCCCACGGCGGCAGTCGATACCGGCCCAGAGGCGCGGTAGCGCGCCGCCGCTGCTTGTACACGCCAACGCGCTCTGTGTAGGCAGAGCCGCCCATTGCTGGGTAATGTGCCGCTGTGACGCCTCGTGCACTGCGACCAGAACTCTAGGCTCTAGAGGACTACATGCCTATACATGTGTATCTACACCGTTTCAGTCTATACCAGTATTTCCACGCCGGTGGAATGTGCTGATTAAAATTTTATCCTCATACTATTTCATCCCTACACTATCTTCAGTATCATCAGCTCAGAGAACGCCCGATCCTAGAGGTGAATAATACGAGTAGGGTGAGCACATGATAGCCACTGAATGTGTTTAACGTTGCTGGAAGGTTTGAGGTGGTTATCGCTGCACAGCATGCGCACGTCCAGCTTGTCAACAACTTGCGAGTTTTGTGAAACGGCCAATCAGTGTCATGGCGGACGTCGAAATATCATACCGACCAATCACACATACAGTAACCTGCTGTGCAGGGACTGCAGAACTAGTGACATATAAACGGACTTTGGACAACAGCGAGGTAAGGAGAGTGGAATCGGGCTCCTCCAGAAAGAGTTCTCCGCTAGATGATCGTAGAATTGTCCGACTGGCTCTGACGGATAGACGGATGGTAACAGGTTAGATATAGAACAGATGTTATAGATAGTGGGTCACCACGAACTGTCGGAGACAGATTCGTGAAAGCTAAATTGAGATCCCCAACTACAAGGGCATGCTGAAAACTAACGCTTCCGATTTTTTTTACTGTAGAAACTATTAAAGTTTTCCAAATAAAACAATCTTAATTAACGTTTTTCATCTTTACTTTTCATGTGTACATATTTGTTTCTCAACATAGTCACTCTGGCGACGAACAGATTTCTCCTAACGAGGTCCGCAGCTCCTGCTCTAGTGGCTAGTGTTGCTGTCGCTGGATCAAGAGGTCCCGGGTTCGATTCCCGGCCGAGTTGGGTGTTTGCTCTGCCCAGGGTCTGTGTGTTTGTGTTATCCTCATCATTTCATGATCGTGATCCTTCGTGACAGTGGCTAGATTGGACCGTGTCAAAACTGCACCTGTAAAAAATTGGGACTCTGTAACGATGCTGATGACCGCGCAGTTGAGAGCCCCACAAACCAAACATCATCACCATCATATCCCAATGAGAGGCCAAGTAATTGATGCCGTCACTGTAGAATCTTTGACTTTGTGGACGGAGCCACAACCGCGGCTACCCATACCGTTTCATCACTATCAAAGTGAAGTCCTCGAAAGTGTTCCTTAAGTTTTGGAAACAGCTGAAAATCGGATGGGTCCAAATGTGGACTGTATGGAGGATGAACGACGACAGCGAGCAGATGTCGCAACGCTCGTGTATGGTCTAGCATTTTGTCATCCTGAAGAAGAGAGTGCTAAGTCTGTGGATGAACTCTTCGAATTTCTGCTTTCAGTTTTCTGGCGGATTACAGCATGCTGTTTTCGGGCACCGACATAGTTACATTACACACCTCCTTGTTACACTGTACGATTCGGAGCCGTCCAGTGGCAGAGGGTTGCACCTTGAGTCAGCAAAGTGGGTAAGTCGATCGATTAACATGCGAGACCTGTAGTGCCTCAACCGATATTGAGAACAGAATAAAAAATTTGGAGATATTACTTTTCTGTACGCCCTCGTCACCATGCGCCTTTTACTGCCGACACCACAACACAGACAACATAGACATACATGATGTAGACCCAGAGCCAAGTGGTACATTAAGTGGCGTTCTAGGACGAGTCTCGCTCCACTTTCTAACAGTTAGATCGACACCAACGTGTCTATAGAAGGCCTGCTGAACTGCCATAGGAAGCAGCGATTTTCTAGAACTATACCTCTCTCCACCAATTCCTGCAATCATGGTGTGGGAAGCCGTTGGCAATAGGGCCGTTTTTGCGTTTATTGAAAGTATGCTAAATGTTAGCCTGTACGTGGCAAGAATGATAAACCGTGTGGTCATACCATTCACGACCATTGAACCAATTGGCATATTCCAGCAGAATCATGCAAGAGTCAACTCCGCAATTCAGGTCTCTTGAGGAATGTACGGAGCCTTGACTGAATTAGCTAGTTCCCTGATTTTTCACCCAAAGAGCATGTATGGGAAGCGATGGGAAGACGCTCACTTTCAAATTAGCTTCCAGCCAACAATTTTCATGCACAGATGCAAAATCTGTTTCACGCCTGACATGAAATCCCTCAAGATGATTTTCGGAGGTTGTCTTCATGCTGCAAAGGATACAAGAGAGTAACCGTGTCCCCGTTATACGATAAATATCTCCACAACATTTGATAAATGTCGGACTGTTGCTGTAACGGTAAACACTTGCAGTTTCCGCCCGGTGTAAGAGGAACTGTCCAGAGTGACTGACTCATCATCGTCCATCCCAAACCATTAAGGATAGAAACTTGAAATTTGGGGAAGGTGTTGATCTTCTACTGTTGGCGTCGATTAAGAAGGAATTTTTCGAAACTACACTCTTAAGGGAGTGAAATAGGGGAGGAAAAGTTTTTTGAATACATATCGCTATTAAGCTTATTCTGAAGCTAGGACTACAAAAATTGATGTTTGGTTTCTCGTTCAGAAATAAAGAAATACTTGTTTCAGCATTTTTGGAACTTTAACCCCTACGGTGGTGAAATGGTGGAAGCTTTTTTAAAAATAAATAATTAAAAAGAACTACTAAAGCATTTTTCAAGCTGTATTGTGACAACTGGTATTGAACTTGTGCTTCAGTGTTTCCGAAAATTTAAATTGGAAAAATTTTATGGAAATATTGTATTACAATACCATTTTTGAAACTAAATCTCTGAAAAGTTGTATTTGGCTTCTTCGTTAGAAATAATACATGTTTCAGCGTCTTTTGGAAATTTAACCCTTAAGGATGTGAAATAGGGGATGCAAATTTATTATGAAAATATTTCATTACATCATAAAAAATTTACAGCTAAATCTTTGATAACTAGTATTTGACTTCTAAAGAAATATATCTTAAGGCATAAAAGTTTTTATAGAAATGTCGCCAAAAGAGCTCAAAATGCAGGATTAACAAAGACCACCGACTCCAGCTACAAGAATCACTTTTTGGTGAAAAGTCCATTCACAAAAGACAACGTTCTATAGTCTTTGCGCAAAAAGTAAAGAAAGATGTGGACATTTATTGAAGAAAAAGAAACATCTGTCATACAGTCTACGCGAGCGAAACAGCAGGCGCTAAGCTAGTAAAGCCGACATTCCTTCAATATATCCGCACCACATTTCCTTCACCATGATAGACAGCAGTCTGCTTATTATTATTGTCCATCGAAATTTCTCAGGTTTGAGATTCTTTCACTCGTGTAATGAGCAGTTAGAGTCTAACGTATTTACCAAGCAAAGTTGGTTCGTCTGCTGAGACAGCAGAGTCACACTCGTTACATCGAGTTCGTACTTTCGTCCGCCGATTCCGAGCTCAAAGCAGATTCTCTCAGCATGGCGATGGCTCGCTTACTGACAACTTCAATGCTGCAACCAGACATGACTAATGAGTTCATTCCCTCAGCCGAAGCCAATGATGATGATGCTTTCACTACCAGTTGCCACATCGACGACAATTCATTCATCCCAGCATGGTCTGTCACGTCCTCGAACACACAGACATCATCAGTCTGTACCTAGCAGTAGCAGCACTCCGCTGTGTTATAGATCTCCAGGTAAATCAGGCAGCCACACAGGACTCTTCTGTGGCTGCCAGCACTTTTTGGATGGGATCTTCGAAGCTCACATTGCTGAAAGCAATGTGCGCTACCAGTATTCAGCCACAGAAAAGTATTGTCAAAATGTCGGAAATGAATCAATTGCAGAATGATTCCTGTACGAACTGCCCAAAAATTGTAGCAATGTGCTTTGTTTTTGTATCAACACCAGTACGTCCAACAGCTCAACATGGTAATGCGGACGCACTTTCACGTCTTCCGATTGGTCGTGACACAGACTTTGACGCTTCTGCTGTCTTGTTGTCACATCGATGCTTAGTCTTCTGAATTGCTTCAGTCTTTTGCGCTGAACTATAAGAAAATTGCACAGGCCACGGAAGCTGATCCAGATGTAGTGCCCCCATACTTCACACGTCAGCATAGCCTTGCTGTACAGAAAAGTGTGATTCTTGTTCAAAATGACAGTAGACAGTCACGTGCTTTGATCTCAAAATTTTTGCAAAAATATATGTTGCAGTTACTTCACCAAGGACACTGTGGGATTGTTCGTACGAAACAGTTAGCGCATCGACACTGTACTTGGCAGGGTATGGACACCCAAATAGAACAGATGTCGCACTGTCGCACCTGTCTGGAAAAACAGTCCGCTTAGCCACAAACATTCCCTCCTTGGCCTAAGTCGAAACCACCAGGGCAACTTGTGCACATAGACTTTGCAGGATCTTTTTTGAACACTCATTGGTTGATTGTGGTTGATTTGTATAGCAAGTTTCCTTTTGCTGAGTTAATGAACTCGAAAACGTCACGAGCATAATTCAGGTGTTGCCATCGATTTTTTTTCAGGTTTACCTGAAGTAATAGTGTCAGACATTCTGTGAAAGCAATGGCATGTAGCACCTAAGTAGTGTACCGTTCCATCCACAGACAAACAGCGAAGCGGAACGTTTTGTCAGAACCTTCAAACAGCAGATGGCCAAACGTCGCTCTGCAGACACCAGAGATCAAGCACTGCAACTGTTTCTCACGTCATGTCGTTCGCACCCATAAGATGGACCATCGCCGACGGAATTGCTTCACGGTCGCCGCCATCGGACGCTGCTCCACCTGTTCCAAGCTTCTCAGGAAGGCGGCAAGTAGCGCTTCGCGCCGCATGATATTGTCTTTTACAAGGTTTTTAGCGGCAGCAAAGGGCGGGCGCGAGGCGAGTTCGTCCGTCGACTTGGCTTCTTATTTCAGGTCCTGGTGGCTTAGAGCGCCTCTTTCATGTCCACGATGATCTATCAATGACTCTTGCCCCAGATTCACGGGTCCAGAGGGCAGTGCGCCCACAACAGACGCCAGAGGGTGTCCTCACAGCTCTGTGGGACGACCAATGGAGCCTTCGCCTACTTCACCTCCTCTCGTCCTACCGATGCAGCTGGACCTGCCCATACCGCAGCAGTCGCCACCTTCTTCATCTGGTTCTTGGTATCAGGAGGTGGTCGCTTTTCTGGGACGTTTCCACCAGAGTGCAGGCCGGATGGCGGGGAACAGCCGGAAGCTTGACGTCCCCTGCAACCATAGCTTCCGGCCTGATATTGTCCCCACACTCCTGCCTCGCCCGGCGCCCGGCATTGTCGCACTCTCTAGACGACGACGATCCGTCGCTTTTGAGGAGGCGGGAGTGTGGGGGGAGGGGTGGGGGGGGGGGGGGAGGAATGTTCCGGCGTATCGACAAGCGCCGGCACGAAGACGAAGATCGCAAGAGCAAAGAAGGCGGTGAGACGTCAGCCAATAGCCCGCTGACAAGGACCGCACCACGAAAGGAGAATGCCCTAGATGAAGAGAATATAAGCACTGCTCGTGCCAGCTTCGGCCGGACAATGTTCGGACAGTACTAGGAGGGCACTACGACAGCAGTCACGTGTGATCCATACCAATTGCTTGTATGGTCGTTGTGTACAGCATAGGACTTTGATTGTTTGCATGTCACCCATCGCTTCAAAGTTAAGTATCTCTGTCTTCTTTATTGTAATAAAAACTATTAATGTGATTTGCTTGAATTGTTGTATAGCATTCCGAGAACGCAGAATCCCTTAGCCACCCTATACGAAATGAGAAGGCAAGCACCTTACAGGTTTCCACTGCCTTCTACAGCCTCATGCTGATCACTGTTGATTCTTCCGCCTTTAGGGGCAGTTTCCTATCCCAAGGACAAGAGAGTGCCCTGAACCTCTGTCCGTTCGTCCGCCCTCTTTAACAAGGCTGTTAGGAGAATGAGCCTGACTTCTTATGCTGGAAGTCTTCATGCGCCAACGCCGACTGTTAATAAAAATGGAAGCAGCGGCGGGTTTCGACCCGGAACCCACGACGTTTTCATTAGTAATCAAAGACGCCGGCCCTTTTTTCCCATTTTGTTCCTTGTTGATCGTTGTGTTTGGTCGTTGCGGACGTCACATGTCATCCGTTAAAGTTCGTTTGTTGGTCCTTCCACTCAGTTTTTTTTTTTACAGAGGCCAACCAGCTCCCTGACCGAACACGCTGTAGACCACGTGTGCACGTTTTATGTGCTGCTACACGACAGTTTTGCAGTAGTGTCTCATCATTTATACGAAGCTCAAGTATCTATAAAGGCATGTGAGTGACCTTGGTAAGAACTGGTAAATGTAGAAATATCTATCGAGAATGAATTTTTTTTAAATTTAAGAACAACCGCCATTAGGAACGCTGTTCTTTCGACGTGTACACTGACTGAGTACTTACTAGCTCCTGTGGTGCATTGTGAAAGTTATCCCATCGTCCCTCACACCACCTTCACTGTATGGAAAGTACCAAATGCAGCGGCGTATCAAGTTGTGTGCTTGTATAACTTTAATCTCAGTCCATTCTAATCATACATCTGGGATAATCCTGCGATCTGGTTGCTCTCTTAGGTCGAAAAACGTGCACGGCGTGTTGATACTACTTACAGTAAAAAAAATTCCCATGACCAAATCGCAAGCGGACAGTTTACCGTCATATTTGCGGGAAGTTACTGGATAGAAAAGTAGAAACTTCACATAGAGACTATTATCATCTAATACGGAAGTTTTGCGGTGCAGATCACAATACATGCAACTTGAAATATCAGCTGCCACGACACATCCGTTTTCTTTCATAATTTGAGCGGGTGTGATGCACACTTCCTTGTAGAGCACTTGGGAGGTTTCGGCTTGCAAGATGATAAGTTTGTGTCATAGCTGACAATGTAAGAAGTTACATCACATGTTTCAAACGTATCACGCCAAAAATAGTGCCCGACTTCGACGTTTCATGCGAACTCTTCTTCAGAAACTTACCGAACAGTGCATCAGCAGGATTTGCATATCACCACAGCCGCATATCCTGATGTCGCAAAGTTTCAGCTTTGGACGAAGAAGGAGTCTTCCTCTTCGAAAACCTGGATCCGAAGGAGAGTCTCGACGGTATCACATTTCCCTACATAACTGGATTTGAAACTTCCTGGCAGATTAAAACTGTGTGCCCGACCGAGACTCGAACTCGGGACCTTTGCCTTTCGCGGGCAAGTGCTCTACCAACTGAGCTACCGAAGCACCCGGTAGCTCAGTTGGTAGAGCACATGCCCGCGAAAGGCAAAGGTCCCGAGTTCGAGTCTAGGTCGGGCACACAGTTTTAATCTGCCAGGAGGTTTCATATCAGTGCACACTCCGCTGCAGAGTGAAAATCTCATTATGGATAACTGGATTTACTAAACTCACATTCACTGCCATAACAGATGCAGGCTATAAACAGGCAGCAATTGCTGGGGAGGAATTTAGCATCCCCGATTTCGAGGAATATTCTACACTGTACATAAACACTGATATACAGCAGCTCGCAGACTTTCATGGAAATATCTGGAGTGTATGCTTGGACACATGTACTCTGGATTCTGCCTTCTATTACGCCGTGCCAGGGCTTTCGTGAGACGCAATGTATAAAAGAGACACGTATTGACATCAAACTGTTGACCAATGTTGGCATGTTTCTCTTTCTCGAATGCGGAGTTCATGGGGGAATTTTTAAGTGTGTTCGCAGGGATACCAAGATGAATAACACGCGAGTGAAGAGGAAAATAGGTCATCTGACAATTTACGTCCTTTACTTGGGCGTCAACAATTTCTTCGGGCACACTATACAACAATCTCTGCTGTTCAGAGAGTTCCGGTGACTGACCAAAAAGGAAACATCCAAGATATGGTTGCGGGTTCTGGTAAAATATATGTCTTTGAAGCAGACCTGGCATATCCTACACATTTGCATGACACCCACAGCGACTTACTGTTACATCCAAAGCGCTTGTCTCGTGCAATGGTTCCATCCTAAAGCTGATTACGACGCTGGGGAAACAGAGGTACATCCCACTCTGCAGAAATCCCCAGAAATATCTCAGTTTGCGGGTGAAACTAATTACAATCACCTGCAGCATCTCCTTCAGGCAGCGTCGCTGGTTGAAGGAGTATATTGGTGTAAATACTGAAAAGAGGACTCTCACAACTTGTTGTTTTAAAAAGGACTTTCATAAATTAGTGAATAATCCTGCTTTCAGTAAAACCATAGAAAAGTTGGAAATAGCCGCAAAATTAATTTACTTTACCACTGGAAGGAGCAAATTTTAAATGGACCGCAATTTTCAATGAAGAACTAGTCTCTGTGAAGATGGCTAAGGTTTCTGCGCAATTAGAGAAGTCTATTTTGTTATGTGTGCTCTGGAGCTCACAAAACATTCCGCTTTCAGTTTGTGGAGCCAAACATCACTTATCTCAAGATATTTTATATGGATAAAGACAGTTTCATCTAGTGGATGAACGCTTGTGACCCATGTGAAGTAATTAGGTACAAATTAGACACATTTGACATGTTTGGATATGTGGCTTATAATCCTGCGCCATAAAGCCTCAGAACAAGAAGATTACAGGCGTGGTGAAAGACGAGGTGAATGGTTCGCAGATTGTGAAGTTTGTGGCTCATATCTAAACGTAAGTGTACTGTATTCATTGAGACGTGGCGGCTCGGCTTGCTCGTCTAACTATACTTGTTGTGACTTACGTTTCGTTTTCCTGGTTGAGGTGTGGAGGCTCAGCATGGGGTCAGTGAGTGGTGAATAGCACATGACAGAAAGTAAAGGACTAGAGCTGTAGTGGCTGGCTGTGGGGTTTCGTTGGGCCGACTTGGCTCTGACAACGCATGTAACCAGCCGGATCGCAGAGCGACTTGTCAAATGTTGGGCAGCCGCTACAGAAGGTGACGAAGGTCGTGCTCTAGAGCTCTGGTGACGGGGACGTCCTTCTGTTACTTGAAAAGGAGTTAAAAGGATAATTGACGGCGGGGAGAGTGCACGGTAACATAGTGCCTATTGATACTCTGGCCCTGTTGTTTTATTGTTTGAAGGAAAATGTGCGCAATGTTATTGCATTTTGTTCAGTGAATAAAATGTATTTGTTTGTTTTGCAGTGTGCCTTGGCTTGAGAGTGGGCAATGATTGTCAGTGCGTCTTCTTTGAAACCACTTGATTCTGTTAACTGGTAAACCGTTTGTGTGCACCCGCTTGCGTTGCGATGTTATGAATTGAAGTGATAACACCGGTCAGTGGCACTGTACCCGGTTGCAATGTCATGATACTGTATCATACATGAAACTGCCGTACAAAGGTGGTTTAAGAATGTGCACCGTGCTTCCTCAACGGCTTTCATTATCGAAGATTAAAAAAAGTCTCTGCTTGACCATATTGGTGGTACTCTACAATCGTTTGTCAAGTAGTCTTTCGCCTGTGACGTCCTAAAGTACGTAGTGCAGTCCAGCTGAGTTTCCTCATTGCATCATGGGGAAAAATGGCTCAGCTGTGCAGATGGGACAGGAACCCTCCCATTCAGACAAAATTCACTTCATGACTGGTTGTCTGGATGTGTATTTGCTTGTATACAGTCGATACGTCCATGTGTGTATATGGAATAGCTGGATGAACCATTTTTCACAGGTGTGTTTAGGTATATGTGTGAATGGTTTCTCGATATGTGCGTATATATATTGCGTGCACTATACACACAAGTACACAACATATGTGCATGAAAAAGTGTGTGTGTGTGTGTGTGTGTGTGTGTGTGTGTGTGTGTGTGTGTGTGTGTGCATGAGTACGTCTATGTGTAGTTTTCCTTCACCTGCTACTGCTGCAATACACGTTTACCAAACATTGTAGATACTACATAAAGAATGAAAAAAAATTGTATATACAAAGAGAAAGAAAAAATGTTGTATAATCATTCAATGAGATATGTTATGTAGATATATTATTAGTTTTAGTGTAAATAAATTATATATAGGTATCTTTGTACCTGAAAATATTTATATATTCATCTATAAAGTGCAAAATGAACTGTATTTACAGAAAAACTGTCATCGGTAGTACATCATACAACAGTATCTCCCCGTGAGGTGCAGAACCAATAATAGAGTATTAAAAGATTACGCGTTTTAAGTGTTTGTGTAGCGTGATATTCTCGATGACTCTCTCGGAATCCAATCATGATGCAGCAGTACCATTTCGTGAAATAAAAAAGCTTTATTGACTCGCAACCTCATTTGCCAGTATCACAAAAGAAAAATCAGTTTCATAGCATCTACCACAGGAATCGCACTGACTAAACGAAAATGTGCACTGAATGTTCTGTTAATATAACCTAGTAAGGGTCCCAGTACGACGATTAATACCTAAAAATTCAGCCAAACAAGCGTTTTACGACCATGGTCTTTCGAGTATCAATTAAACTTCCTCACTTGGTCACTATGGGTCGGACAAGATTGTTACTCTTAGCTAGCTCTTGATTTGTGTTCATAGAGACCAGTTCCCCATATCGACGGGTGAAAAAAAAAGTCAGATTTTAAGATGCAGTATCTTATAGTTAAAATTTACGTTTGTTCACCTTACTGTAATTTTCGTTTTACAACGGATAGTAAATTGGGAAATAATATTTACTTAATTAATAAAACATGTAACAAAAGCTTTTGGTGAAGCTAACTTTTTTACCAGTACAGGTGCTGTATTCACACTTTTAAAATTCCCAGAAAAGCATTAAAATAACGTTTACGGAAGTTCTAATTTCAGAAAGTCTTCTCGGAAGGTCACAGTACAGAAGTACCTTTTTTTTTACGTATCGGATACTGCTCTTAGGTATGATATGATTTTTACTGTTTGCGCAAGTAGTGCAACAGAGAAGTAATGGATTTTTTCCCTTACCTGCATCAATGTCACTGTAGCAATCACCTGCAGATCACTATCTTCTTATAGACAGCCACGTCATCCACGACCTTGTGCAGTAAAGTGATGCACGCTGCAGAACCCCAAACTATCTACAATGTTTGCGTGATCATGATTCCACAGAAGAATAATTGACTGACTAGCAAAGTGTTCCAGCGGCCGATTAGAGAAGCGTTCATCTACCTAACCCACACTTGTACTCCCTTATGTGTGCCATCTTCTTCCTATATTGCTGCGTAAGCGACAGCATTTGCTTACATAATTTACTCGAGCAATGCAATGTGTAATTTGATGTATAACTTACTATGTGTCATAGTCTTCCCTCCATTAAACTACATATGTGATGCTGTCTTCCCCTTATATATATCTGCCACTACTGTATATTAAAGCTCCGAGCTTTCGTTGCAAATTCCAATTATTTATATATATATATATATATATATATATATATATATATATATATATATATATATATATATATATATATATATATCACTTTTCCCACTGTAATAACATTAAAGACATGTGACACATGGTTGTAGGCAGCGAACTGTTACTTACAAATAATAATGGAAACGAATTTTTGATCACGCAATATGCCCTCAACTCAGCAAAGGGTCCACACTAACCAAAAATGGTTGAAACGGTTCTGAGCACTACGGCTTGTCTCTGAGCACTATGGGACTTAACTTCTGACGTCATCAGTCCCCTAGAACATAGAACTACTTAAACCTAACTAACCTAAGGACATCACACACATCCATGCCCGAGGCAGGATTCGAACCTGCAACCGTAGCGGTCTCGCGGTTCCAGACTGAAGCGCCTAGAACCGCTCGGCCACAACGGCCGGCCAACACTAATTAACAGAGTGCACACGTTGCCTTTGACATGCAATTCCCAACATCCTAAGACACGCACGTTAATGAATGGTACAGAAATGTATAATACAGGTCAGTGTTTTCGAAGGAAGAGTTAAAATCATGCCGTAATCATAGTCATCATATTAACTAATGATAACGATGTTTCGTTTGTGGAGCGCTCAACTGCTTGGTCATAGCGTCCGTACGAAGCCCCAATTTTTACACAGTCAAATGTTTAACTCAATCCAGTCTAGCAATTGTCACGAATGATGATGATGAAATGATAAGACAACACAAACACTCAGAGCCCGGGCAGAGAAAATCCCCAACTCGGCAGGGAATAGACCGGCAGCAGTGGCCGAGCGGTTCTAGGCGCTTCTGTCTGGAACCGTGTGACCGCTACGGTCGCAGGTTCGAATCATGCCTTGGGCATGAATGTGTGTGATGTACACTCATGGAAATTGAAATAAGAACACCGTGAATTCATTGTCCCAGGAAGGGGAAACTTTATTGACACATTCCTGAGGTCAGATACATCACATGATCACACTGACAGAACCACAGGCACATAGACACAGGCAACAGAGCATGCACAATGTCGGCACTAGTACAGTGTATATCCACCTTTCGCAGCAATGCAGGCTGCTATTCTCCCATGGAGACGATCGTAGAGATGCTGGATGTAGTCCTGTGGAACGGCTTGCCATGCCATTTCCACCTGGCGCCTCAGTTGGACCAGCGTTCGTGCTGGACGTGCAGACCGCGTGAGACGACGCTTCATCCAGTCCCAAACATGCTCAATGGGGGACAGATCCGGAGATCTTGCTGGCCAGGGTAGTTGACTTACACCTTCTAGAGCACGTTGGGTGGCACGGGATACATGCGGACGTGCATTGTCCTGTTGGAACAGCAAGTTCCCTTGCCGGTCTAGGAATGGTAGAACGATGGGTTCGATGACGGTTTGGATGTACCGTGCACTATTCAGTGTCCCCTCAACGATCACCAGAGGTGTACGGCCAGTGTAGGACATCGCTCCCCACACCATGATGCTGGGTGTTGGCCCTGTGTGCCTCGGTCGTATGCCGTCCTGATTGTGGCGCTCACCTGCACGGCGCCAAACACGCATACGACCATCATTGGCACCAAGGCAGAAGCGAATCTCATCGCTGAAGACGACACGTCTCCATTCGTCCCTCCATTCACGCCTGTCGCGACACCACTGGAGGCGGGCTGCACGATGTTGGGGCGTGAGCGGAAGACGGCCTAACGGTGTGCGGGACCGTAGCCCAGCTTCATGGAGACGGTTGCGAATGGTCCTCGCCGATGCCCTAGGAGCAACAGTGTCCCTAATTTGCTGGGAAGTGGCGGTGCGGTCCCCTACGGCACTGCGTAGGATCCTACGGCCTTGGCGTGCATCCGTGCGTCGCTGCGGTCCGGTCCCAGGTCGACGGGCACGTGCACCTTCCGCCGACCACTGGCGACAACATCGATGTACTGTGGAGACCTCACGCCCCACGTGTTGAGCAATTCGGCGGTACGTCCACCCGGCCTCCCGCATGCCCACTATACGCCCTCGCTCAAAGTCCGTCAACTGCACATACGGTTCACGTCCACGCTGTCGCGGCATGCTACCAGTGTTAAAGACTGCGATGGAGCTCCGTATGCCACGGCAAACTGGCTGACACTGACGGCGGCGGTGCACAAATGCTGCGCAGCTAGCGCCATTCGACGGCCAACACCGCGGTTCGTGGTGTGTCCGCTGTGCCGTGCGTGTGATCATTGCTTGTACAGCCCTCTCGCAGTGTCCGGAGCAAGTATGGTGGGTCTGACACACCGGTGCCAATGTGTTCTTTTTTCCATTTCCAGGAGTGTATTTACGTTAGTTAGGTTTAATTCGTTCAAAGTTCTAGGGGACTGATGACCTCAGATTTTAAGTCCCACAGTGCTCAGAGCCATACTATCATGACATTTTATTATAATAACACTTAGAATAAGGTGTAGGGAATCAACTAAAGATACTACATACACTAAGCTTAACATTGTGCACATACTGATACCGACTACCACCACTGTGGCAATATGAGAGCCATGTGTATTTGTCTACTGCTACAGAAAAATTGAGTTAAAACAGTAGTGATTCATATATGTTCTATACTCGATATTTTTAAACCTCACAAACTGTTACATGGTCGCGAATCGAACAGCGATCTAGAAAGTACAGAATAATTTTTTTTATTTCCGTCTATTCCCAAAATGTTAGTCCTCAGATTACAGGTCTGAGTCGCAGTGACCATCTTCAGATCTGCTTCAGAAACATATCCTAATATAATGGAATCATAGTGCCGTCGTCAAAAGATAAACGAAAATTCAGCTCAGTATCGTTACACGTAAATGAAATACTTATGTAATACTCTCATATTTTGAAGATTGCTATTGGTTTAAACCTGCTCGACACGTGGGTTCTATTTCTTAATACCTGTGGAATAAAGCTGTTCGAAGGAACCAGCCCTAATACGGTAAGAACTCTATATTTGACGGTTATGTGGCAAAAAAAAAATAATTCTGAAGTGAGAAAAAAAGATATTTCTTCTGCTTTGATATAACCCTTACGTATTGATAGCTTTTAACACATTTTGACAGTCCTCCACGGATTCCAACACGAACAATCGACTCTATAATTGGAAATCGTGAAGTGAAAGTATACTACTAGAAATGCTCTTCAATGCCCCCTTGCCAATTTTTGTTTATACTTTTTGCGGCTACAGTATTGCTCCTGTGTAGGAGAGCTTCATCTTGACATCATGGTGCCAGAATCTAATATTTTTCCAATACAATACGTCCCTAATGAGGCATCGAGTTGCTACTAGCTTAGTGGAGTGTAGATATTGCCTCTTGAGTGCTATTTCCACATTGGAAAGCACTTGTTAGCAGATGATGAAGTACCTAGCGATACAGACATTATGGGTGCAGACATCAAATTGTATTTGATACGTAACATCATATTTCTCAGTACAACCTCATGTCGTTAGTATCCGCCTGGATAGCTGCACATGTTAAAGCGACCACTTGCAGGATGGGGAAGTATGCCTGTCCAGGTTCAAAGCAGTTCGGCAGACTAACGAAGAGGGGGTGATATGCAGGCCTGCCTGGTTCGGTTTTTAGGCAGTTTCTCACATGGGCCGTGTACCTCCCCAGATATACCCTGTGCAAACATTTACAACACTTAATCACACCTGACCTTTTCTGTTTGGTCTCCTTGAACACTTCCTTCACATCAGCGTTGAGTCGTTACTAGGTCACTGGTTTAGTGGAACGTACACTCCTGGAAATGGAAAAAAGAACACATTGACACCGGTGTGTCAGACCCACCATACGTGCTCCGGACACTGCGAGAGGGCTGTACAAGCAATGATCACACGCACGGCACAGCGGATACACCAGGAACCGCGGTGTTGGCCGTCGAATGGCGCTAGCTGCGCAGCATTTGTGTACCGCCGCCGTCAGTGTCAGCCAGTTTGCCGTGGCATACGGAGCTCCATCGCAGTCTTTAACACTGGTAGCATGCCGCGACAGCGTGGACATGAACCGTATGTGCAGTTGACGGACTTTGAGCGAGTGCGTATAGTGGGCATGCGGGAGGCCGGGCTACGGTCCCGCACACACCGTTAGGCCGTCTTCCGCTCACGCCCCAACATCGTGCAGCCCGCCTCCAGTGGTGTCGCGACAGGCGTGAATGGAGGGACGAATGGAGACGTGTCGTCTTCAGCGATGAGAGTCGTTTCTGCCTTGGTGCCAATGATGGTCGTATGCGTGTTTGGCGCCGTGCAGGTGAGCGCCACAATCAGGAATGCATACGACCGAGGCACACAGGGCCAACTCCCGACATCATGGTGTGGGGGGTGATCTCCTACACTGGCCGTACACCTCTGGTGATCGTCGAGGGGACACTGAATAGTGCATGGTACATCCAAGCCGTCATCGAACCCATCGTTCTACCATTCCTAGACCGGCAAGGGAACTTGCTGTTCCAACAGGACAATGCACGTCCGCATGTATCCCGTGCCACCCAACGTGCTCTAGAAGGTGTAAGTCAACTACCCTGGCCAGCAAGATCTCCGGATCTGTCCCCCATTGAGCATGTTTGGGACTGGATGAAGCGTCGTCTCATGCGGTCTGCACGTCCAGCACGGACGCTGGCCCAACTGAGGCGCCAGGTGGAAATGGCATGGCAAGCCGTTCCACAGGACTACATACAGCATCTCTACGATCGTCTCCATGGGAGAATAGCAGCCTGCATTGCTGCGAAAGGTGGATATACACTGTACTAGTGCCGACATTGTGCATGCTCTGTTGCCTGTGTCTATGTGCCTGTGGTTCTGTCAGTGTGATCATGTGATGTATCTGACCCCAGGAATGTGTCAATAAAGTTTCCCCTTCCTGGGACAATGAATTCACGGTGTTCTTATTTCAATTTCCAGGAGTGTATAAGCTGCACCCGAAATACACAAGGGAGTGAGAAGTCGGCAGACTCGGTAAGACTATCAACACACAGTTTTTCAGAGAAGACCATTTAGATAATCAGAAAATAACCAGTTCTAAGAGTGGAAAAGGCGTGGATCAGTTCTTCATTGCGGTAATACCCCAACTATGGAGTGGGTTACGAAACACACTACAAAGGAGATTAGAGAAGAACTGTCTGTATTAGGGATTGTGGAGAACTTGAAGAGATATCTGATGAGGATTTGTACAGGTAATTAAGGCCAGAATCTGTCACACCAAGAAGCAGACACCTATCGCCGATCTGCACGTCAGTCGATGCTCGTCCGTGTCCAGAACATTACAGACGACAGACAACGGTGGGTCCGCAAGCTGAAACCCGTGAACGGGTGACCGACATACTTGCTTCCCATTGATTGTAAGGTGCCACGTAGACTGGACGTCAGTGGCAGGATGGGGAGCGCACACTGGCTGTGCTGCTGAAGAAAGCCACTGATCGCCTTCGTGAATCTCAAGCGCATTGGCAATACCACAGTACAGACATAGCTCAGTTTAAGGAAAAATGACGGAAGTAATAGAAGGGCTGTGGGACGTCCGAAAGATGGATGAGGGCTGAGAGAGAATGTGGTGTAAGAGCCTCCAGCAACAGGCTGGTAAGATGCGCTTTGCACAGAGGACCAACCATGACAGGACAGTGATATGCATCACATTGTCGACGACAAACTGTGCATGTGGTCTTGATGAGCTGCTGGCAGGTTAAGTAAGATGGACGGTGTTCAGTTTCCATGGTCCGTGGCCGCGCTACACTCCTAGTGCTGCGGATACTAATGGCACAGATATATCTTTCATGGTGAAAGGAAGCAATAAGACAGACTTCAGAAGCTTGCAGCTTACTCACAAAATCACGGGAGATATAAACACCATCGAGGCGACTAGGAGACTGGATAGTGAAATGTGTAAACCCCAGACGCCCCTGACGACTGCCATCGAGATGTTCCCAAGAGTCGACAAACTTGAGGTGATGGAGAACTGCCCCTAGCGTTGCGCATTGAGAGTGGCACGGTAGATGCTCTTTGGGTGCCTGGATGAAGTTGAAGAGAACAGTAGGGAGATGGGACCATGAGTGCAATTTTGATATCAAATTGATGTGAAAATTAATTAAACTGATCAATTAATTACCCCCAAACCGCGCCAAACCCCATGTGTTTTTGTCAACCAGCATGTGTGTCTCAGGCACATCGCCCTTCCCCACCCTTCCCCCTCCCCTTTTCCCACCTGCCCTGTTGTTTGGAATTTCGAATTTTGGCGGGTATTTCTTTGTCCCAGAGCCGTGCTGACGTCCTGTCCCACCCCCCACCTAGGAACTGACGGGAAATTGAAAGTGGCAGTACCCTTTATAGGACTCAAACTCTGGTTCTCCTGGACGGAAAGCACAAGTGCACGGCTCCCCCTCTCCCTCCCAATACAATTATACCACCACAGACGCTTGTAATTGGCAGGAAATTAAAAATGGAGGTACCCTTTCTTTGACTCGACCCCTCGTCCTTATGGATGGAAAGCCCAAGTGCACTTCCCCCAACACATGAAAACTGCACTGACGCAGGAGAGGATTGTTAGGTTAGCGTATTTTATTTTCGATGGGAATCTGAAGTAAACATCGGCCGTAATTATATAGTTAATCATAAGGATCGGTCCTAATCACGAAACTATATGCTAATCGCCATAAAAGGACTACCTATATAGCTCAAAAATTGACGATTCCATACAAGTGATGGGAAAAAATTTCACAATGCAACTCGAAACTAGTGGCAGGCTACTCCACAGTCCTTCTATAAGCTGGCGGGGAAAGGGTTGCGGTGTAAGGTACTATATTTATTCTTCTTGGTGGGAAATATAATCAAGTTACTAGAAGCTGGTGTTGGACACACAGGAGTTTAATAAGTGTATTACCTCTAAGGATACAGCTAAGGACTGTGTCTATCGTTGTTTGACGTCAAAGTTTGCTGCAGATGACTGCTCGACAATCAAACTGAAGCCCAGGTAATCGAAGACAGTACATTCTACCACAACTGATGGAAAAATGCATCACTGTTATAATTACACATCGAAATCGTCATGCAAACAAAAAAAAAAAAAAACTAGCACTCATTGCACAGAGGGCAGCAGTGGAACGTGCGTTCCCATCGATGTACAATCACAAACTGGAGAAATTCGAGGCCCTCTTACCTCCTCTCATCCTCCCCTCCCTCCCTCCTTCCCTCCCTCCCTCCATCCACCTACGGGGAGAGGCACAGGCTTTTTCAAAAGGTCAACATCTACTTGTAAGCGTCTTTCGGTTTTTCTGCGGCCAACAGCCATCCCCTTACGGTCACTGGCCAGACCCGGCCTTCTGCCATACCCCCACAGTCGCTGGCCGCATCCAGTCTGCCTTGAGGCGATGGTCCTCCGCCAAAGCAAAAGGGAAATTTAGCAGCACCATCTCAGCCCCACAGCTGTGTCGGAAGATCCGACACACACTGGACTGTCCCACACACCGCCGTTCTGCGATGGATAAGAATTGTATTTAACGTCAATACAGCTCTTATAATTGAGCACCTATGAAAAAGGAGAACACAAGCGTGAAGATAATAAATGTCTCCTTTCCACGAAAGTAGACACAGTCCATTTTCTTGTAGTTTTATGAGCAAAATCGGTATAGTTTTTACGCGATACAATTCGACCTACACATGTCCACCTCGCATAAAATAGGGGAGAAACTTAAACTATTGTGCTGCGAAAACTACCGACCACTGCAGAATGTCCTCGTTATTTCGAAACCGTCATCGGAGTAAAGAAAAAACAAGAATGTACACTCCGAAAAAAAACATTTATGTTAAGCAATTTCTTTACGGTTGATGGACAAATTATGCGACCCGAGAGCGTCTCTCTCGCTTTCAAATAAGCGTCTGCAAATAAACTCTCATGCACATGCGTATTACAAACATTTCAGACACGTGAAGTAACATTAGATTATACAATCAATCTTCCAAATGTTTTTTATTCCCGTCTTTGACCACAATATCAGTTCTTTAGACGATGACCGGTTTCAGTCCGTAATGACCATCCTCAGATCTTTTTTACACCAAGTCCTAAAGTGATAAGGCCATAATGGCATCGTCAAAACATATAGATATAATCAGCACAGCATCGTCATATAGATCTAAAGTAAGGTGTAGAATAGGCCACATCGTCCACACAGTGATTATTGCAACTCAATCTTTCACACCATTGGCTAACATGTCGGAAAAAACACAATCATTTTACACTAGACAGCAATATGCTATAATTAAAGAGGTTATTGGTGTTCTTTACACTATGGCAAGTCGCCTTTTACTAATGGAACTCTATATCACACCTCCGTCTACGAAACAAATGGTGAGAGCCTGTCTTGTAATAGAACCTCCTATAAAGATTTTACCGCGTCTCTCTTTCTCTTTCACTACATTGAAACCAATTAGCGTCTGGGTGCTTACATTTGACATTTTCGCTTCACAACTCCCCTCTACCGACATGTCTGTAAAGCTTCTAACCATACAGCAGGTTCTCGCGTTCTAGTTTTGTAAGCAATTTGATCATCACACCCTGACTCATACAGTTAAGAAATGTGGGTCGCTACGCTTTCAGCTAACTAGTTTCAACTACTTTTCAATGTCATCCTGCCACCCAGTTCCCACATTCGAAACACATGCACATAAATCGTTGTATATAGGAAATGTGGAACACTTTAACAATAGCGTCATGGAGAAGATGCTGGGGCCATGGTTTCGCGAGCTCTGCACCACTCTCGAACCCTTGCGTCAGGTCTTACCAACTGCAATTGGAGCTCATCTGACTAGGCTACAGTCTTCCAGCAGTCTATTGTCCAACCGTTATGGTCACGAGTAGAGATGGGCAAACTCGTTAATCCTTGGGAACTAGTTCACTTGTGATCGCTCTTTCTTACTCGTTGACCGTTCATTTGTGCTTGGTATATGGTTCTTATGAGAAATAGAAAATTAGTAGCATAGATGACTAAAGATGGAAGGCGCCAAGAGGGGGCACGTGTCTCCCGCCTGAAGTACAGAGTTTTTATTCATAACGGAAATCTCGCATACTTATAATTTTCGTATTTCTGCAAAACTTCTCGTTTAGCCAACTGTAGCGTTATGTGGCTGATGGCAGTGAAATAATACAAGATGGCGCACGAAAAAACCGGTCCCGAGTACAGACTGCTCGCCAATTACGCACGATTTGTTGATCGCTACGAGCAGAATAATAATTAGGCAGTGAAGAAATAACAAATAAGCAAATGCAAACAACTACTTCGAAACAATAGATGACGATTGGTGGGCGACTGTGAGCAGTCTAGTACTCGGGGCCGATGTTTCGTGCGCCACCCTATACCATTGAAAAAATATTGTAGAAGTTATCACCTTCTCTTCGCAAAATGTGACACCAGACACTCGATTATGCAGCGCGGGCTTCATTCGGTTGTGAAGTCAGTCTGCCTTTCATAACAATGAGCATGCTCTTTAACTTGGATAAAAAAAAAGACGGCAAATGGCCACTCGTGTATGCCGTGCTGACTTCCTTTGCATGTGTAATAAAAAAAAAAATCTTTCTTTTTTACAAGTATTTATTCTGCAGTTTATCGAAATAGTGAAGTAAGCTGATATGCCGTTTTGTTACCTGAAAAGATGTATGTATTACATACAACGTAATTTTTATGTAATTTACGAAATTATAAAATACATTTTAATTACCGGTTATGTACGCTGAATAGAATACGAAAAGAACCAGAAGTTTAGAACTGAAAAAAGGTTTGAGACAGATCTAGAATGGGCGTGGGCAGCGAACGAAACGAACAACTCGATACTGAACTAAACTATGAGCAATTGGCGGTGGAACTGCGACGGGTGGCCACGTGAAGGACGAGTCCACCCAAGCGAGACCGAGACCGAGACAGACGGCAACGGGACCGAGGCTGGAACGAGACCGGCCGACGTGCCATTCGGGGATCGAGACCGACCGTTTCCCGTTCCCGGGAACTGTAAGTAGAAAGCCGCGACCGAAGTGAACTATGGAAGACTGTTCCTTAGAATTCGTTCCTCGGTCGTTCCGTTCACCTTGATGAACCGTTCCTTTGCACCCGTTAGTTCGCGAACGACCCATCTCTAGTCAGAGCTCAGAAGAGGTGCTGCAGATGATGTCGTGCCGTTAGCAAAGGCACTCGCATCGGTCGTCTGCTGCCATAGCCCATTAACGCCAAATTTAGCTGCACTTTCCTGATGGGTAGATTCTTCATACATCGTTGGTTTCTGCGGTTACTTCATGCAGTTTTACTTGTATATAAGCACTGACAACTCTATCCAAACGCCGCTGCTCTCAGTCGTTAAGTGAAGGCCGTTGCTCACTGCGTTTTCCGTGGTGAGAGGTAATGCCTGAAATTTGGTGTTCTCGGCATACTGCTGACACTTTGCATCTAGGAATATTGAATTATCTAAGGATCTCTGAAATAGAATGTACCATGCGTCTAACTCTAATGCACCATTCTGCGTTATAAGTCGGTTAATACCCGTCGTCGGACACCTTTTTACGTGAATCGCATGAGTACAAATGACAGCTCCGCCAATGCACTGCCTTTTATACCCTGTAAACGCGATACTACCACCATATGTATACGTGCATGTCGCTATGCCATGTCTCTTAGCACTTCAGTGAAGATTGTGATAAAAAATGACTGGTTCGAATTTATCGCTTTTTCCCATATAAGTCCGCCCCCGGTAGCTGAGTGGTCAGCGTGACAGACTGTCAATGCTAAGGGCCCGGGTTCGATCCCCGGCTGGGTCGGAGATTTTCTCCGCTCAGGGACTGGGTGTTGTGTTATCCTAATCATCATCATTTCATCCCCATCGACGCGCAGGTCGCCGAAGTGGCGCCAAATCGAAAGACCTGCACCAGGCGAACGGTGTAACCGACGGGAGGTCCTAGCCACACGACATTTCATTTATATATATAGAGGGTGTTTCAAAAATGACCGGTATATTTGAAACGGCAATACAAACTAAACGAGCAGCGATAGAAATACACCGTTTGTTGCAATATGCTTGGGACAACAGTACATTTTCAGGCAGATAAACTTTCGAAATTACAGTAATTACAATTGTCAACAACAGATGGCGCTGCGGTCTGGGAAACTCTATAGTACGATATTTTCCACATATCCACCATGCGTAGCAATAATACGGCGTAGTCTCTGAATGAAATTACCCGAAACCTTTGACAACGTGTCTGGTGGAATGGCTTCACATGCAGATGAGATGTACTGCTTCAGCTGTTCATTTGTTTCTGGATTCTGGCGGTACACCTGGTCTTTCAAGTGTCCCCACAGAAAGAAGTCACAGGTGTTCATGTTTGGCGAATAGGGAGGCCAATCCACGCCACCTCCTGTATGTTTCGGATAGCCCAAAGCAATCACACGATCATCGAAATATTCATTCAGGAAATTAAAGACGTCGGCCGTGCGATGTGGCCGGGCACCATCTTGCATAAACCACGAGGTGTTCGCAGTGTCGTCTAAGGCAGTTTGTACCGCCATAAATTCACGAAGAATGTCCAGATAGCGTGATGCAGTAATTGTTTCGGATCTGAAAAATGGGCCAATGATTCCTTTGGAAGAAATGGCGGCCCAGACCAGTACTTTTTGAGGATGCAGGGACGATGGGACTGCAACATGGGGCTTTTCGGTTCCCCATATGCGCCAGTTCTGTTTATTGACGAAGCCGTCCAGGTAAAGATAAGCTTCGTCAGTAAACCAAATGCTGCCCACATGCATATCGCCGTCATCAATCCTGTGCACTATATCGTTAGCGAATGTCTCTCGTGCAGCAATGGTAGCGGCGCTGAGGGGTTGCCGCGTTTGAATTTCGTATGGATAGAGGTGTAAACTCTGGCGCATGAGACGATATGTGCACGTTGGCGTCATTTGGACCGAAGCTGCAACACAGCGAACGGAAACCTCAGGCCGCTGTTGGATCACCTGCTGCACTAGCTGCGCGTTGCCCTCTGTGGTTGCCGTACGCGGTCGCCCTACCTTTCCAGCACGTTCGTCCGTCACGTTCCCACTCCGTTGAAATTTTTCAAACAGATCCTTTATTGTATCGCTTTTCGGTCCTTTGGTTACATTAAACCTGCGTTGAAAACTTCGTCTTGTTGCAACAACACTGTGTTCTAGGCGGTGGAATTCCAACACCAGAAAAATCCTCTGTTCTAAGGAATAAACCATGTTGTCCACAGCACACTTGCACGTTGTGAACAGCACACGCTTACAGCAGAAAGACGACGTACAGAATGGCGCCCCCACAGACTGCGTTGTCTTCTATATCTTTCACATCACTTGCAGCGCCATCTGTTGTTGAAAATTGTAACTACTGTAATTTCGAAAGTTTGTCCGCCTGAAAATGTACTGTTGTCCCAAGCATCTTGCAACAAACCGTGTATTTCTATCGCTGCTCGTTTAGTTTTTATTGCCGTTTCTAAGATACCGGTCATTTTTGAAACACCCTATATATATATATATATATATATATATATATATATATATATATATATATATATATATATATACTATTTCCTAGTAAAACATGTTGTACACTAAAGCCCACTGTGCTACACCGCTACACAAGTAACAAATTCTTAATGTGTCTGTCTGCCTGCAAAAAGCCGCTAACTCCACAAAAAACTCCACTGTCTGCAGAGACGTCTCCCCGCAGAAGCGTAGCACCGTATAAGTGATATTTCTTTATTTCAAAATTAAAGAACTGTTACCCGATGTTTAAAAACAGGTCGTATACCATAGAGATATCATTTGTCACCTTCCTGTAGTTTTTTGTTTTGTTTTTATCTACTAGATTTGACAAAGGATATTTTCTTAAAATATTGTCTTAAATATTTGCCTTTACCGACTGTGACTGGTGGTGAACACCTCAAAATGGTTTCTTCGACCTGTGACCACCAGTCAAAACAAAAATGTTTAGTTAGCAGTGTAGGAATATTATTTCTAATATTGTGCGTTAACATTAGGTGCTCATCCATATATAACATTAGGTTAGATCGCCAGGACCTTACAGCTGTTTGCTGTTGCATCTCGTCTTCCTCCTCCTCGTCCCCATCCTGCTTCTGTGTAGTGTCACTGTGAGTGTCGCTTTTCACCCTTCGGAGAAGGTTGTTACGTTGCATATAGGCATGTCTGTTACGTTGCGTCCGCAGATGCTCTTCATGTGTTGTTTTTGAAATACTGTTTGTTAAAGCACAGAGTTGTGCCCACTGTTCTTCGTCTCTTATTGCTGTTTAAGTATGTATGTTTCTGTGTAGTCTAAGTACAGTGTATGTCTATTGTTCGCGTACTGCCTGCAGAAGAAGACAGTGTGTTCTGGGGAACTTTCTTTCCCGCTTGTGCATGTAGGTGTCTGCCTCAGACTCATACGGTTTAACTGCGTGAGATAAGGTCCGTGTCCAGTTAATAAATGTACCATATTGCACCTGAGATCGATATGTTCATTCTCTCCGTCTCCATGATCTCACGGAGGAAGTCGTGCAGCCTACATCCCTTATCACTTACATCCTACTCACCTTGCTATGTATCCAAACGCCAACTTCTAAGATGACGTGTCATGTGTATCGGTACAGCAGTTATTGTCTGTACCTTATCTAGTCTCCCAATCTGTGACTAGTATCTTGCAACCTTGTATACGACCGTGATATCTATGGGGCGTGTTCCGGCTACCACACTCAGAACAACCACTGAGGTGGTGCCGACGGCTCCAGATAGCCTAAGTAGGACACTTCTCTGCCCTCGTCTGACTCATGCTTTGTTGGTGACCAGGTTAAACCTGCGTGCCCACGTGCTAGCTGTGAAGCTGAGTACTGCTTCAAAGAGCGCACAGTGGTATGGCTGTATGATTGGTGGAGGTAGTCTGTATTGTTTTGAATTTAACCTAACCAGTTTACGTTCTATTTTTTCTGTTTTGTTTGTTGTTATCTTTCTGTGCTCGTAGAAATTCAATTTCTCATCTATGTGTAGCTCAAGATAGTACATAACATGTGCTCGTTTGATGTTTGTGTCCGCTGCTTTAAGTTAAGGGTTCCTGTGGAGAGAACCTTTCAGTTATGTGTGTGTTGTTTTGTTTTTGTCTATCCTACGTTTGTTGTTGTGGCACAATAGTGCAATTGTTTGAATTTCCACTGGCTTTCTCTTTCAGCTGGGCTCTGTTGTTTGTAGTAACTATAACTAATAGGTCATCTGCATAACCGACAATTACGTCTGACCTGTCATCCCCATCTACAAGTTGCAGAAGGGGTTCGTTTGTTATGTTCCCTGAAGATGAGACCGCAGATAGAATTTTGAGAACAGACTTTCGTAATTAATTTAATTACTTTCCGGCTGTCCATCTGAAATTTAACTACTCGGTCTTTACAGTAGTCTAGAGAACTGTTGTACAGTGACTGCGATACCTCCAGATGTCTTAGCCTTGGAAACATTGTGGGCCACCTGAGGTTGTCAAATGCCCCAGCAGGTCAATCATTGTTGCCATGGCGTATGTCTGAGTTGTAATACTGAATATGTGTAGGGCATGGTTGATGGAACCATCAATGGTTTTGCCGGTTCTGAAGTCGAACTGATGTTGGCTCTTGCCACTGAGAGCTCTGTGGGTTGGCAAGCGCTTACACAACAGCTTCTCCTTTACCTTCGCTAAAGTGTTAATTAGGCGTATTAGCCTGTACGTTGTTGGATCTGAAGGAACCGTCTGCTGATTTCTTAATGACTGCTTTGGAGGATTTTCCATGTTGTAAGTACCCTGCCCAGCCGTAAGGCATCGTTCAGTAATGTTTTTAGGAACGGTGCGATTGCGCTGCTAGTTTTTTCAGTGTTTCCAAGTGGATATCATCTGTTCCAGGTACTTTTGTTTTTTAGTTCTGGGGTTGTTAGCGCAACCTTTTCGTGCGTAAAAGGACAGGTGATAGTTACACTGTTGTGTGGTGTGTGTAGGTCTTCTCTTAGTGGTGTATCATATTGTGTGTCTGTATCGATGACGTCGTCAGGAAGCAGTCATTTGTTCTTGTCTGCTTTGTAGGTGTCTGATGTATGATTTGGTAGTTGTGTTCTGATGTGATAGTGTGTATGTATGTTATGACATTGTGGTCACTATCAGTTATATTGTCGTGTGTGGTCCAGTTTGTTACGTATTTCATTACTGCATTACTTGCTAGCGTAAAGCTGATATTACTAGTCGAAACCTGCGTATGTTGGTATAGTCCCTCAGTCTTCATCACATGGAATTGTGTTTCTCGTATTAGGTCGGTGATTTTGCGCCCTCTGTCATTTTTTCTGTCTGAGTTCCAGAGGGCGGATCTTGAATTAATGTCAGTACTTACCACTAATTTTTTACTTCTACCGTCTTTTGATAGGTCTCTGATGTGGTCTGCGTAAGGTTGTATTTGATTCCTGTAGCGGGTGTACATGGACGCAATCACCCACTTAACGTTCCCATTGGTTATCTCCAGGATAACTACATGTTGACTGAATAACTGTGTTACGTTAGTTACGTTGAAAGTTCTATTTAAAATTGCTATTGCAGCCTTCCAGTCACTGCTGCCTTTTTTTATGGTAGCATATTTTGGTTGACATATTACTTGCCAATTTCTGTTATAAGTTAGTTGTAAGCTCATGGTGTCTGTCTGCAGGTCTTGTGCTATTTTCGGGATCTCCTCGGTAAACGTAGCACTGTTTATTATATTACGTTGTAATGTATTCATTTTTGTGTCTGTGTGTTCTGGGTACTTAAGGTGTACAAAACATGTACTGTCTGTCTGTGAGTAATCAAAATATATTCGTTCATTTGCTTTTACATGACCTGTATGTGTTTTGTCCAAGTCGAATGATTTTCACTTGCGCAAGCAGACTCGGAGCATGAAGTTGAGCAGCGGCTCTACTGATGTAGGGATATTCTCTGTCCTTAAGATGATTCTTTCTTACTGCTCACATACTGGGAAATAGAGAGAACCACCCTCTGGATGGCACAAACTAAGTAGTATCCGCTGCACTCTCTGCAGTATATCTTTTTTTTTTCTAGTCTACTTAAAGGTAGGTTAAATTCGAAATTATCATAATTAAGTGTAGCTGGCTTGTTGTTGGCGGTACTGGATGGTATTAGATGGACTGTAGTTTGTTGTTGGCCGCTGATTGGGAGACATTGGTTGTTTCTAGATGCACAATGACAACGTTGCAAATGTCATATGCGTCTCCCTCCAATTTGTCTTTGTCTAATTTGTCTACTTGTATAAGTCTGGGTTCGGTAGTTTTGTGGCCTCATTGTCTCGGCGTATTTTGATTCAGACTCTATGTAGCTGTCTATTCCTTGTTTCTGTTGTCCTGAGTAGAGAATTCCTCCCGAGACAAAACTGACTATTTTGATGTATTGTTCACATGTACGTGTTTAGTAGGGTTTTCCATGTGACGGTGATTCCGTTTTTTGTGCCTCTTGTGTACGCGTGATGTGATGTTCTCTGGTTCGGAGAAATTGTATGAGTGTCGGTTTTGTTTGTACATTTTTATTGTTTAAAGTGTATGCAAGTTCATTTTCGAACTCATGTATCCTCTGATTTAATGTTATGTGGTAATTTATGTAGTGGGGTAATTGTCTTTTGATTTACTTTGCCATCTCGTAGTGGCTGGGGATTTTCATGTCATTTAGATATCCCATCGTCTTTCGTGATGTCACCACTCAGATTCTGCTCATAAAAGGCTTTCTAGAAATTCCTGACTGGTATGTGTAACGGGCAAGTGATGTACTGCTAGGAGAGGCTTGCGTTTCTGCGGCCCTTCGAAGAATGGCTAAATGGCTAAATGGTTCAAATGGCACTGAGCACTATGGGACTTAATTTCTGAGGCCATTAGTCCCCTAGACTTAGAACTACTTAAACCTAACTAACCTAAGGACATCACACACATCCATGCCCGAGGCAGGATTCGAACCTGCGATCGTAGCGGTCGCGCGGTTCCAGACTGTAGCGCCTAGAACCGCTCGGCCACAAGGGCCTGGCCCTTCGAAGACATTGGTACGCATGTCTTTCGATTTTTCTATTATTTTTTGACAATCATCCTGTGTTGCCGCTTCTACTATAACTGCAGTCTGGCTGGTTCTAATTGACTTGATGTGTACATTCCCTTTCCTGTGATTTATGTTCTTGGTGATAGTCTGTCATGCAGCTTTGGCATCTTGATTCGCTGTCGACCGTTTCGTTTTAATCTATGTACCACCTCCATTCCTTTGGGCTTAAGCGAGACAGTTATTGTGAATGGGGTCGAGAGAGTATGGCATGATTATCCTCGCACGATCAGCTGCGTATTGCCGACAAGAGCCGCGTGGTTGCCTGTCCTGAGATCTGTGTGCGCCTGCCCGTTCCAGTCAGAGCCTGCTTCCTAAAATCATTCCTGCAACCAAGAACTCTGTCGTAAATTACGGACTAAACCGTTGGCCAAATAAAAGAATGCAAGAAGTATTGCAGTCTGCAGATTATCTCTGCTTTCTATAAGTGACGTTTCTGCACTCATCGAAAGGTCACACTCATATCTATGTCGCCAGTATACATAATGTGACCCGCCTCATGAACTACGGACTTAGTTTGTTACACATAGCAAGTAATCGTGACATTGTGACACAGCAGCTGGGAGTTCGATTTCTGTCTGCTACGAGCACCAGAGCGCGATTCTTCGATAATGCTGGCCGCTTTAGTTTGGGCATTGACGGTTAAACTGCGCCCGTAACAGAACCAGACTAACAAGGGATCTTCCTGACTGGATGTCGCCGTGTCCACTGCTGTCGGAGACAAACGACGTCGAAACCGTCGGGGCGAGGCGGGGCGCGGCGCGGCGCGGCGGCTGCAGAGCGGATACCTGCGGCGGCGTGGGGGTGGCTGTCGGCCGGCGGCTAGTGTTCCCGGCGGATAATGTCTGGGGCTAATCAGGCGGGCTGGCTCTCCCAGGCAATTAGAGGATCCCTGGTCCCCGGCCCCCTGGCCGCTAAGTAGAAAGCCGTGTAGCGGCTCCCCGGCTGAGTGATGGGGGCCGCCCCCGCCACCCCCACCGCCCCCGTGTGACCGCGCCCGCCGTCGCCGCCGCCGCCCGTTGCTCGCCACCCCGGCCCCGCGCCGCCCCGCCGACATCAAAAAATAAACCCCCGCTGCTCAATTAAAAATAGCCGACGAAAAAAGAGCGGAACCGAGGAAGAAATAACGCTATTGAACACGACCCGCGTCCGTGGTCCGACCACCCCGCCGCTTTTAGAACGGCCCGCAAGGGGTGGAGAGTGGCACAGGGGTGCGACACGCCCAACCGCCCGCTGGCTTTTCTTCTGCTCGCCGGTCCTCGGCGGCTTTCCGGAGCCCCGTCTGTTCACACTTGCTCTCCCGTGTGTCACGACTTGCGAACTTCACGAATCCGGTGTTTTCCGTGTACACTGACGTGACAGAAGTCATGGCGTATCTCTTAATATCGTCTCGGACCTTCTTTTATCCTGCAAGTGCAGCAACTAGACTTGGTATGGACTCATCAAGTTGATGAAACTCCGCTACAGAAATACTGACCCATGCTGCTCCAATAGCCGTCCATAACTGCAGAATTTTGTGCGCGAACTGACCTCTCGATTTTGTCCCATAAATGATTAATTTATGTTGGGCAATCTGAATGGCCAAATCGTTCGCTCGGAATTCCCAGAAGTTCTTCAAACCAATCGCGTATTGTCATCCATAAAAATTCCATCGCTGTCTGAGAACATGAAATCCAAAAATCACGAAACATAACCATTTTCAGTCAAAGATCGTCTCAGTTGGACCAGAGAACTCAGTCCATTCCTCGTAAACACAGTCCACAGAATTATGGAGCCACCACCTGCTTGCACAGTGACTTTTAAACACAGCCAACAAAATTATGGAGCCAACACCAGTTCGCACAGTGACTTGCTGACAACTTGGGTGCATGACTTAGTGGCCCTGCGCCACACTCGAACGCTACCATCAGCTCTTACCAACTTAAATCTGGACTCATCCGACCAAGCCAGCCATAGACCACTAACGCCAAACTTCGGATCACTGTCCTAACGGATATGTTCATCACACGTCTCATATTGATTTCTGCGGTTATTCCACGAAGTGTTGCATGTCTTTTAGCACAGACAGCTTTGTGCAAACGGGACTGCTCTCGGTCGTTATGTGGAGGTTCAAAAAAGGCTCTGAGCACTATGGGACTTAACATCTGAGGTCATCAGTCCCTTAGAACTTAAAACTTCTTAAACCAAACTAACCTAAGGACATCACACACATCCATGCCCGAGGCAGGATTCGAACCTGCGACCGTAGCGGTCGCGCAGTTCCAGACTGAAGCGCCTAGAACCGCTCGGCCACACCGGCCGTCGTTAAGTGGAGGTAATGCATGAAATTTGATATTCTCGGGACATTCTTGACACTGGGTCTTGGAATATTGATTTCTCTAACGACTTCCAAAATGAAATGCCCCATGCGCCTAGCTTCAAGTACCATTCCACTTTCAAAGTCTGTTAATTCCCGTCGTGTGGCCATAGTCACGACGGAAGCCCATTCGCATGAATCACCTGATTACAAATGACAGCTGCTGATGTTTTCTACACAGTCGTGAACACACTATTAAGTGGATTACATTAGTCAGTATAGACTAACCGTTATGCGTCCAAGTGTCCACGCTTCAACATTTCAGCCGGCCAAGGTGGCCGTGCCGTTCTACGCGCTACAGTCTGGAACCGGGCGCCCACTACAGTCGCAGGTTCGAATCCTGCCTCGGGCATGGATGTGTGTGATGTCCTTAGATTGGTTAGGTTTAAGTAGTTCTAAGTTCTAGGGGACTGATGACCTCGTAAGTTAAGTCTCGTCATGCTAAGAGCCATTTGAACCATTTTTTTCAACATTTTATTCGCTGCCAGAGGAAAATAAGCTCTTAGTCTGTAAGTGACGTAAATACTGATGTAATGCTGTCCAGTACACCGTCCAAGCCACCAATAGAAATATCTGCACTTACAGTTTTTACACCGAGTATTAAGGTACCATGTATCACAATATTTGTAACTATACCCCTAACACTATGTATTATAAAAAGCGTATTTCCACCGCTCGGTGCCTGACATCTATTTGAATATCAAGTATTCATTTACAGTTTACTGTGATGTGCGGCGTGACGGAGCGGTTCTAGGCGCTTCAGTCCCGAACCACGCTGCTGCTACGGTCGCAGGTTCGAATCCTGCCTCGGGCATGGATGCGATGTTTCTGAGGGCAAACACCCGCAACAATCGTCGGAAGGGTCTAAGGCGGAAGGCTTTCCCTGGGTGATCTCGTCATGCTGGAAGGCACACTGGATCAACACAAATATGCATCCGTCCTTGGGGACCATGTCCACCCTTACATTCAGTTTGTTTTTCCTGCGTACTGTGACATCCGCCAGCAGGAAAATGCAACGTGTAACATAGCTTGCAGTTTACGTGCAGTGTTTGAAGAGCACCAGGCTGAGTTTCCTGTCCTCCCCTGCCCAGAAGACTTCCCAGATTTAAACCTAATCGAGAATCTGCGGAACCAGCTCGATCGCGCTGTTTACCATATTGATCCTCAACCGAGAGACTTAATGCTGCTGGCTACGGCTCCACAACCCTGTCGGCACCTTCCAAAACATCACTGACTCTCTTCCTGCACGCAGTCCGAAAAAATGTGTTTATTCATGCTTTTGACAGTTGTTCACAGTATTGTGACTGGACAGTGTACATATTAATTATTTTAGTTTGTATGACATGTTCTACGTGAAAATCTGTGTCATGTAAATTTGCGTTCCGTATTATTTTCGTATGTCATCTACTCACCCGAGAGCCTCTTCAAGTTGAAATCGTAGAGTTATTAGCACATCTATTGGCCTACATAAGCATTTCACTAACTGTAAGTGATCGTGCACGCCACTGTACCTGATGATACACGTAAACGGAGTACTATGGTAGTAAACTCGTTATCATCAAGTATTTCGCGTCGGGAAATTTGTTATAAATCTGAATATTTTGATACAGCCAGGGATGAAGAAGAATGTTAATCAGTAATATGTCTATCGGCTGTTTTTTTATATTGCATATGGGCCTCTAATTTTCTAAATTTTAATCAGAAACTGCATTGCCACAGCCCCAAATAATGATTTATTATCCACTAATTATGCATTCCCTACCATTATGGTACCTAAAGCCAAATAACTGACTTTCATGCTATATTTTCAAGAATACTGAACATTCATATGTGATTATATTATCAATGGTTCAGACAGTGTTCGAAGTTTCAACTGTCGTGTTTGACTGCATCCTCCCCTTTTCTGTTCTAATACCAATACGGATTACAATTACAATTTTTCACCTATAGGGTGATTGAAGAGGTTGTGCACAGATTAAAGGAGTTGATAGAGGAGTCGAAATACAACAACTATGGAACAGACACGTACAGTCTTGGGAGTAGCGCCGAACTAGTGAAAGCTCTGCAATGTCAGCAACAGCAAGGACAATCAACGCACACGGCCGTGAGTTCAGCAATGATAATGTACTGTTTCAGTGTACGTCCAACTGCTCGTCGTGTAAGTACTTTACGTCTGTTATTATGCCGTTAAATTCTTGCGTATCAGTCCCTGAGTAGGTTCATTTCCTTCTCATTCGTGCGTTCTGTGATCTGAAGTGAGGTCCAGTTACTTGGCCACCCGACCACACACACACACCTGATGACGTCTCCTGCTTTTTTTTGGGGGGGGGGGGGGATGGGGAGGGGGGGAGGTTATATCAAGAGCCTATCGTACGTGACACCAGTTCCCTACGAAGAAACGCTTGTCGTCATAATACGTACAGCGTCTCATAAGGCTTGTGCGCTGCCTGGTGTGCTTAGAGTGCGCACAATTTTCCACGAAGATGTTATGTCTGTATTAAATGTGGTGGTTGCCGTCCTGAACATCTTGTGCAATGTACAGGTGTGTTCACTATCTAGTACATTTTTCTTGCTAAACTTGGGACGCGTGTGCGCTTATTGTCCTTGTTGCTCCCGACATTACAGTGTTTCCAAGACCATAAGTCCCTATTTCAAAGTTGTACTTCGATTCCTCTCGGAGCTTCTTCAGTTTGTGAGCAACATTTTGGGTCATTCTTAGAAATCACCTCAACTTGCAAGCTGCTGGAATACATTTTAAGGATACAATCTTAATAAACATGACAGTGATGCTGACAGTATGGGGTACGTCCTTGCAGTCGCTGTGAGAAGAGGTATTCTTTTTTTTTTTTAGTATTAAGTGCACTTTAATGGAACTTGTTCCTCACATACGACGCCAGCGTCAAGGTGCTACGAAGATTTTCAGGTCAGAGAATGCATCTGCTACCTTAGCAAAAGTACAGATTGCAAGCTAACTCCATATAAAGAAACTTCTCATAAATGCGCACAAATTTTGTGTTGAACGTACAGGGCCTACGCTGTCGGTAATAGCGATTGTAAGAATGCGAAGTAAGCGTGCGTACAGTCATGTCTTGACTCAGCTAACCAGTCTTGTTGGACCATTGGTGGGTAGCGAAATTCCTAGCTGTACTGTTGGTCTATTGGTGGGTAGCAATATTATCTGAGTGATGTGCTGCGAAGGTGTGTTTGATATTCAGTGAGCACTAACTAACACTTGCAGTTGATAATCGTAGCAACTTGCATACTGCATTTAGTGTCAGCAGTGTTGGGTCGTTGCCTGTCACCTTCATCAACACCACTGAAACAGAGAATGAATTTGCAAGATGGTAGGCCCTCTGGCCTCTTCACATTCTTATTAAGGGCCATCAAATTGGACTGTTTTGCATGTCTAAAATCTGAAATTGTATACATGCAAATTAACGTCATTTTGCAATCATATTACGCTGTCATGCAAAGTAGGTAATCGGGTACTATGTACCGGCATTTACCTGATCGGAGGCAGGATGCTTGCATGTCGTAATTCTGTCCGTTTCACATAGGAGACGAGCAGGAACTTTTGAGCTCTAAGGAGACCAACTACTCACAATCGCAGGGGTTGGAGTTGGGGGGGGGGGGGGGGGGGGGGAACACGCGGTCCCTGGGAATTTCGGACAGATTCCCGATCCCTCGCTGGCTGGTTTCTCTTTTCACGTTAAAGGTCCCACGATAGCACACACGCAGCTAGTTCCCAAATTCACTGAGCAACGAATATGGAAATTGACCTCGTCATTCCGATTCTTTTAAAGGACAAAAATATGTCTTTCGAAACTGAACTCCTGAACCTAACCATAACACTTACTAGTGTGTTATAGTGGGTATGTTCTACGATGATATGTAACTTTCAGGAATGATGGAGAAGATCAAATGTAACAATTTTAAACCTATATCCGTGGTCTCGAAACGAATAAAAGAAATGCTATAAAAATAGCAATTTGGCCAGTTATGGGGCTATGTAGATACAGTTTGCAGTCTGCTTTGTTGCCACATTTTTGAGGACATCAATGATTATGTTATGCATTGTTGCCAGATTGCTCCACACACTCCTCTACATCTCTCCGATCTTACAGCGGACACTGGCCAATTGCCTTACACATAAAATGGCAGAAACTCAAAAGTTGATAGGAAATTCAGAAATTCAAGTTGTCAGACCTAGCCCAATTGTTCTAAGCACAAATTGTCCTGTTGGTAGGAAAACCAAGGTGGCTGAACTAGGCCTTTCATGATAATTATAGAACACAAATGACAGACCTGTGTTCTTTGGTTTCGAATACAAGACGGCCACTTGCACAAATACTAGACAGCCACTGGATTTTTCCCAGCACTATAATGTCAGAATCCAAGATGATCTAAGATGGCATACTGTAGAATGGGTGTGCATCGTGCATGATTGCCAGGTCACTTTAGCTAAGTACAGAATCCGAGATGGTGCATCTGGGGACAAGGGTACATCCTGCAGCTTGCATGGTTGCCAGATTTTGTGTGTCCTCAGATTATAATCCTGTATTATGTATAAAATGGTGAAAAATTTAAAAAAATTCAAAGATGGAGCATTTGCCCTCAGTTCAGAATTGTGTGGCACAGCTTGTGTGATTAAGCAATATCCTCCATCAAGGTTATCCTAAGTTTAAACGATGTTGATCACTTGTACTTTTTAAACATTTACAATTTGTTTGTTTGTTTGTGTGTGTGTCGTAGGATAGGGTAGGAACACCGACCTCCTTATTTAAAATGCAGGACGCAGCAGAAATGCTCCCCCCCCCCCCCCCCCCCCTTGCTGTCTTTGCTGTCTCCACACTGATGCAGGCTGTGGGCAATAAGACTCAGATTTTGAATTGACGAGACCACTAGTCATAAGTTAAAAATTGTGAGAAATTCAAAATCCAAGATGGTGGAACTAGTGGAGTTGTCCTCCTGATGTTTGTCACTCACTGTATAGGCTCCACCACCCTCGCAGACTGGGCGTCAAGGCTTGCAATCGATCAGTTCCTCTGTGTGTGTTGTAGTATAGGTATGGTTTATTTATTTTTTTAAAAAAGATGAAGACCTTTGCAGGACATGGCAACTTATGCTGAGTGTCACATGGGGTCACAGTGAGTAATGCAAGGCACACAAGCTTTTAACAGCTGAGGCCCAACGCAGGACCTAGTGACATCTGTACGAGTTGGCTTCCCAGACGAGTCTGAGCAGGTCCACACAAGTTTCGGCAGATCTCGCTGATACAGGTTCTATTACTAGCGTTACTCTAGCCGCCACTCGTTCTCGGAGCCAGCAGGGTTGTCTGACTTACTTGACCCATGCAGATTTCTCAGATTTGCTCTTACGACAATCCAAATGCAAGATGATGGAACGGGCAACTTGTCTGAAGTTAAAAATTACGGTCAATTCAAACATCCAAGACAGTAATTTGGATTCCTGCTACTAGATTGCAGTCATCCACTCACTCTTCTGTGGATCACATCCCACTAGCCCCCATTCAGAAGAATGGGAAATTAAAAAGTCTCAGGGGCACATTTTTCCTCAGGGGAGAAACTACGTTATGTCCCTGGAGCTGGAAGGCTAGGGTGCTATGTTTTTAAAAAGGCACCTCAGAAATTTAATATGTGGAAGGCCGACAAACATGCAGTAATCGGCGCAGGTGCATGAAAACTCGAGCTGGCAGCTCTAACACTAGCGATAACTGGCCTCATCAATATCATGCCTCACAGATCCATGGAAACAGTATGTTATATGTATCATGCATGTACCCTCTGCATTTGATAGCTGAATACGTCTATATGAAACGACCAGATGGATTTGCGACCACCAAAAACGATACAAATACAGATGAAGAAACGAACAACCTGCTTGTGCGATGTATACTAACGGAAAAAATCGCTAGAAGGAGATGTAGCAAATTAACAAAAGTTGGTTGGTATGTTTCTAGATCTGAAACATGAAGTCTAGTTAGATTTCACCTAAGAGTGGCGTTAGAAGCGCCGCTATGAGGCCGCGGTGGTCTCGCGGTTCTAGGCGCGCAGTCCGGAACCGTGCGACTGCTACGGTCGCAGGTTCGAATCCTGCCTCGGGCATGGATGTGTGTGATGTCGTTAGGTTAGTTAGGTTTAAGTAGTTCTAAGTTCTAGGGACTGATGATCACAGCAGTTGAGTCCCATAGTGCTCAGAGCCATTTGAACAATTTTTTATCCACTATGAGGATGCAAGTCAGCTTTGCTTTAAATACATGATAAAATGGTTGTGAGCGTTATTTAGCTTTGATACTGGACGCCGTTAGTTGATGTTAGTCAAGAATTCCTTTAAAGCGACAAACTCAGTGAGTTTCAACAAAGTCGTGTAATAGGGCTATGAGAAGCTGGACGTTCCTTCTACGATATTGCAGAAGTATGTGGCCGGAATGTAGCCGTTGTACTCTGCATGACTGCTGGCAGCAGTGGTCGCTAGAATGTGCGGTGCAAGAAGACCAGGCACCAGACGACCATGTGGAACTACTGACAGGGAAGACAATCGTGTTCGGCGTATGGCTCTGGTGCATCGTACTGCATCTGCAGCAGCAATTTGAGCAGCGTTCGGCACCACAGTCAGACAACGAACTGTCACAAACCCTTCATTTTAAGGCGGCTCCGAGCCAGACGCTCTGCAGCGAGCAGTCCACTGATCCTAAACCACCGCCATTTGCGACTTCAGTGGTATCAAGCGAGAGCTCATTTCAGGGCATGGTGGAGCGCTGTTGTGCTTTCTGATGAAATCTGGTTCTGCCGCTGTGCCGGTTAAGGCCGTGTGTTAGAATGGGGCCACCTGAAGGCCTGCGTCCAACCTGTCTGGGTGCTAGACGTACTAGATCCACACGTGGAGTTAGGGTCTGGATGACATCAGGAGCACTCTGACTGGAAATTTGTATGCCAATCTTATGATTCGACCTGATGTGCCGCCACTTATGATCAGCATTCCAGGAGTTGTCTTCCAGCAGGATAACGTTCGCCAGCATACCGCTGTTGTAGCCCAACATGCTCTGCATAGTGCCTGACTCTTTCGCCTTTTGTGACGTTGCGACTTTTGTTTTCGTCAGTGGATTTCGAGAAGGAAAACAGTGAGCAACGGTAGGTGCAACACTTCAACACTCATAGTGGGCGACAGCCACATTATAATGGCTGGCATGGTAGAGTCGCTGTGCGTCTTCTCACACGACAGCGAGTGGCTCGTTCCATAGAACAGCATGCGTGAGCCTTCCCACATAGTGGAGTCTCCATTCTTCACCACACACCGGTCTGATAGGAGGTGCAGCCAGCAGACCCTACCAGGGCCTCCGACCTAACAGCAGCACCTCCATCACACATGGAGGCCGAAAGCATCAAGCCGCGCGGCTGTTGTTTTGGGCCCCATTTCACCGAGGCCGACTGCTGGTGCTGGACTCAATGCGTAGGTCGTTCAGCCCTACCGCAAGGTCTAGCCACAAGCCATGCAATCCCGTAACTATTGTATCCAGCCTAAAACAGTCGCTGAATTGATCCATACAGTTGTTTTTCTAAGAGCACAGTTTGTAACTTGGCAGAAGTCGCTATGCACAGGAAAAATTGAAAAGGAATGTAGTGTTAAAATCGTTTTTTACTGTTTTTCCAATGAAAGTTCTTTGAGAAAAGGACGTAAAGCCACAAAATTTGATTTTGAAGTCAACAGTTTCTACGTCTACTGGCACACACATATAACGCAATGCCAACTGTATTGTATCACCAGACTGGATCAAGAAATGTAACGCAGCTTCCACCTCATACAGTGGAATATTTCCCATGGACGGAGGGTACAAAATCTATGATACACACTGTCTGAATTAGCGAGGTAATGAGACTGAAAACCTGCAGGACGCTTGCAAAGAAAGCTTACCTCGTACACAGTTGCGCGATTTTGGAAGCAGTCGAGGAACCTGGTAAACGTGATCCAAGTGTAAACGTCGAGAGTAGCAGTGCTAATGAATCGAAACATCATAACCACGTGCTCAACATCGTGTTGATGCACCTACTGCTTCCAATACGACAGTGGTTCCGCATGACTCAGATTGGACAAACCCTCGGTAGGTTTCCAGGGATTTGTGGCACCAATGTTTACGAAATTAGCGTAAATTTCGGGTACAGTGTTGACGCTCCATCTGGTACATGTCACGTGAATTTGGCGGGAAAGAAGTCACAGATCTAGAAAGCATAGCTAATGCGAAACTTAACTTTTCATTTTCTCCCATGATATCTTGCGAACATGGATAAACAGGCAGGTTCCATACGGCTAAATATCCGGAAGGCATTAAATGTATTCGCAATTGCGAGTAAAGACAACCGTCAGCTATAGAATTGAATCATGACAATGAAAATTTGTGCCGACCGGGACTCGAACCCGGATTTCAAGCTTATCGCTTGCGGTCGCCTGACCATTTGGCTATCCGTGCAGGACTCAAGGCCAGACCCAAACTTCATATGTTGTCAATCATGCGTCTACGACCTGAACTCGTAAGGGAATATACATGATGGATGTACATGTCAGATGAACTTGAAAGTTGCTTGCCCACTATCGGGAGATAAGTAAGAATTTGCAATGTCTGTGTTATTCTGATGCAAAATTCCTTTGGGCATATATGCATGCTGAAGATTAAATTCAGTTCGTACGTCTATAGGTCCAGACTTAATAATCCCCTTCTGTTTCTAGCAGTCTATTGTGATGATCGTTGGTAGCTCCTTGAATTTCCGTGGGCTGACTAGACACTCTCCCTCTTCTTCTTCAGCACTTTCATAGTAAGAAGCACGAAACTTCGCATACGTGTCATACGTTAGACTTTATATATTTCCATCCCACTGCAGGTGCAAATTGTCAGATGGGTAGAATTCTGAATTCAGGTAGTCACTGGCATTAGTTATCTTGCAGTTGTCGAACACAGTGAAATAATTTGGTATATCCCACACCGTCAACAAAGGTCCGGGCAAGCGGAGTAGGGGACCCAGATATGTGAGTGGCTCACAGACATTTAAAGCAACAGAACCCAGTACGTTGTCCTCGACGGCGAATGTTCATCAGAGACAGGTGTATCGTAAGGAGCGCTCCAGGGAAGTGCAATATGACTAGTCTTCTGCTCTATACAGGGTGATTCTTATTAACGTTTAAAAATCCCCGAAGCGACGTAGATGGGGGTGAGATAAGTAATTTATTACGAGACACATGGGCTGCAGATGTCGGTAAATACCCCAAAAGTGGATGAAAAGTGTAGAAAATACTAGGATACCAGATGACGTATCTTGTCGTACGAGCATGGTTGAACATACCGATCTGTCGCACCTGATCATCGCAACACTAGTCAAGTGTTCAGGCCACGACTTCAGCGCAGGCTCCGAGTTCGGGTCTCGGGGCTGGCAAGCAGAATTTATTTTCATTTCGCCAGACAATTGTGAGTTTACACAGAGGTAATAAAATGGAGATGTCGTGTGGCTAGGGCCTCCCGTCGGGTAGACCGTTCGCCTGGTGCAAGTCTTTCTAGTTGACGCCACTTCGGCGACTTGCTTGTCGATAGGGATGAAAGGATGGTGATAAGGACAACACAACACACAGTCCCTGAGCGGAGAAAATCTCCGATCCAGCGGGGAATCGAACCCGGCCCGTTAGGTATGACATTCCGTCACTCTGACCACTCAGTTACCAGGGGAGGACTGCACTGAGGCAAGATTTATTATTTTATCTGCCGATCTCGCTGTCTTTACTGGTTTATTGCAAAGTACGGTACAACAAAAACCTACCGTATTGCGTCCAAGTAAACAAACGGTGTTAGAAATTTGCACCATTTACTCGAATGCAGGTTTTGGATCGCCTAATCATTGCATCACGCCCAAGCTCAACTGCTGTACTTGCAGCGAGGCGCATCGTCCTGTGGCATCACGTGTTCAATATTTCTCATCCCGTTTTGGCTATCTTCAAATTTGCGGTATTGTGTGCCTTGTATTGAATTAGTGGTCTGAGCGTCATCTACGTCGCTTTTCTGCGCGGGATTAGCCGAGCGTTCTTGGGCGCTGCAGTCATGGACTGTGCGGCTGATCCCGGTGGAGGTTCTAGTCCTCCCTCGGGCATGTTTGTGTGTGTTTGTCCTTAGGTTAATTAAGGTTAAGTAGTGTGTAAGCTTAGGGGCTGATGACCTTAGCAGTTAAGGCCCATAAGATTTCACACACATTTGAACATTTTTTTGAACGTCGCTTCGGAGATTTTTAAACACTGATAAAAATTACTGTGTGCACATAAATGATCTGAGGAACAGGGTAAGTAGCAGTCTGCGGCTGTCTGCTGATAACGCTATGATGTACGGGAAGATATCGTCGCCTAGTCATTGCAGAAGGATTTTGTGTGACAAAAGCAAAAAAAAAAAAAAAAAAAAAAAAAAAAAAAAAAAAAAAAATGTAGGTAACTGCAGATGAGTAGGTAAAACAATTGGAAAGTAGTGTTAGTTTGACACATCACATATTAAATATCTAGTCTTAACGTCGCAAAGCAATGTGAAATGGAAGGATCACGTAAGAATGGTATTAGCAAAGGTGAATGTTCGAAGTCGATTTATTGGGAGAATTTTAGTAAAGTGTAGCTCGTCTATAAGGGCGACCGCTTATAGAATACTAGTGCGACCCATTTTTGAGTGCTGCTCGAGTGTTTGACACCGCATCGAAACAATTCAGAGGCGTACTACTATGTTGATGGTAGGTTCGAAAAACACACGAGAATTACAGAGATGCTTTGTGAAGTCAAATGTGAATTCCCGGTGGGATTTAATGTATTCTGTTGGTAGAAAATGATCCAGTTTGTATCTCTGAACAACTGACTATACGACACGTTTGTTATGGTGGTGTACAGTCATTGATGCCGTTCAGTAGACTAGCACGGAAAATGGTTTCCCCCGCTCGGCCGCAGGAGAGCAGAATTACCGTTTGCTCATCTCCCCCTTATCGCGCGGCCCGTATCGGCCGACAGCCGTGTGTAATTAAGGGAGGCTGCGTCGGCGGTGTCGGCGTCGGCGCCTGTCGTCACCTCCGCCCCCACCCTCGCCCCCACCCGCGTCGTGGCGGCGCTACGTGCGTCCCCGGCGGCCGGCTGGCTTCCGGCGAGTCCTCGTAATGACACCACCGCCAGGATTGGGTTGCCCGCCCGCCAGACCTAATCCCGCGCAATTGCTTTTATTTGCCCTCGAGAATTAAAGTCGGCCGGGTGTCGAAATCGCCAACTTAGCGCTGCAGTCACGTCCGCGTGCCTCCGCGGCTGCGGCGCCGCCGTCGGCATCGGCATCGGGTTTTGCCCGGTCCGCCGCCCCCGCATCCGCCGCCAGACACGCAGGTACCGCCCGCGACACTTGCTGGCGCTGCCTCTCCACTCCTCTGCGTCTCGTGTTTCCCTCCGCGCTCGTTATTTGGCCTGAAATACGACGCGTATCTGGATCCGTGCCTAATGGCTGCGGGCGACTTACTACGCGGGCACCGCTGTGTACACGACTGTTAGTTTTCCGAGGCGAGCTTCGTACTCGAGTCGGAAAGAGACACGTAAGAGCCAGCAAAACTCGAAAGGCGAGAGTCTTCACAATTTCACTAAACTCTTTCTCTGTCTGGAGCCCCTCTTCCACCAGCAAAGCAGCCTACCAAGCTGCTGCACACACGAGCAACTTCGTGTACTTCCGTCAGTTCCCCGTTCCTACTCTGGTAGTGAATGGTGCAAGGGAAAGATCATTTCTGGTAAACGTCTATTCACAAGTTATACATAGGAGGAAGCCAAATGTTATTTGATCTGTGCGCTGCCACTGGCCGTGTCGCAATGGTAACACACGTGAGTTTACCGAAGTGAAGTGTTGTCGTAATTGGGCTGTGCACTGCTTTGTTTAAATTGAATAGCTCGATAATGTCATATCTGCTTTCATGATCAGCACCTAACTCACTGCAAATACATTACTGGCCATTAAAATTGCTACACCAAGAACAAATGCAAAGAATAAACGGGTATTCATTGGTCACATATATTACACTAGAACTAACATGTGATTACATTTTCACGCAATTTGGGTGCATAGATCCTGATAAATCAGTACCCAGAACAACCACCTCTGGCCGTAATAATGGACTTGATACCCCTGGACATTGAGTCAAACAGAGCTTGGATAGAGTGTACAGGTACAGCTGCAAATGCATATTCAACGCGATACCACAGTTCATCAACAGTAGTGACGGGCGCATTTTGACAAGCCAGTTGCTCAGCCACCATTGACCAGACGTTTTCAATTCGTGAAACAATGTGCTACCCAGGGCAGCAGTCGAACATTTTCTGTTTCCAGAAATCCTGAGAAATCAGTACCCTGAACAACCACCTCTGGCCGTAATAATGGACTTGATACCCCTGGACGTTGAGTCAAACAGAGCTTGGATGGAGTATACAGGTACAGCTGCCCATGCAGCTTCAACACGATACCACAGTTCATCAAGAGTAGTGACTGGCGTATTGTAACGAGCCAGTTACTCGGCCACCATTGGCCAGAGATTTCAGTTGCTGACAGACTTGGAGAGTGTACTGGCCAGGGCAGCAGTCGAGCATTTTCTGTATCCAGAAAAGCCCGTACAGGACCTGCAACATGCGGTACTGCATTATCCTGCTGAAATGTAGGATTTCGCAGGGATCGAATGAAGTGTAAATCCACGGGTCGTAACACATCTGTAATGAAACGTCCACTGTTCAAAGTGCCGTCAATGTGAACAAGAGGTGACCGAGACGTGCAACAAATGGCACCCCATACCATGACACCGGGTGATACGGCAGTATGGCGATGACGAATACAAGCTTCCAACGTGCGTTCACCGCGATGTCGCCAAACATGGATGCGGCCATTATGATGCTGTAAACAGAACCTGTATTCATCCGAAAAAATGACGTTTTACCATTCGTGCACCCAAGTTCGTCGTTGAGTACACCATCGCAGGCATCACAACAAAGTTTCACCAGGCAACGCCGGTCAACTGCTGTTTATGTATGAGAAATCGGTTGGAAAATTTCCTCATGCCAGCACGTTGTAGGTTTAGCCACCGGCGGCAACCTTGTGTGAATTCTCTGTAAAGCTAATCATTTGCATATCATAGCATCTTCTTCGTGTCGGTTAAATTTCGCGTCTGTATAACATCATCTTCGTGGTGTAGCAATTTTAATGGCCAGTAGTGTAATACTGTCACCCTGCATCCAAATAGTCTATCCACTGGCTAGAATGCGAATTAAGGAGATGACATTTGTGATTTATGTTGATTGATTTAGTTGACACCAGGGAATTACGTTTGCGATGTTGGCCTGTGATGGCACGTCCAAGTGCGACGTCCATCGTGATTTCTCAACTTGTTGTCCTATCATTCACTGCAGCTATGTTGAACAGAGTTATTTTACTCCCATTTATGGAAGTGGGTAATTCTGCGATTTACAGAATCCGAGGCAATGTGTACCGGTTTTCTGAGTTCAGGCTAGGGGAACGAAGTGGCACAATGGCCTGTCTTTCCATCAGATCCAGGAAATTTGGTACTCATAGCAAGAAATATGTAGCAGGGTATTGCCAATACCAGAATTTGATCTGCAAGCACAAGGAACTTCATGAAAACTTTTATGAAATCGAAGTAATTCGAATCTAATTTCACTTTCCTGCTGGATCAGTTTAAAGAATTTAGTACCTACGCCTATTGTCTATCTTGGTCATTACAGGTATGGGGCCCCCTCAGCACAATTAGCCACAAGGATTATTCAGAATCTAAGAGTTGATTTGAGTTTACGTGGCTAATTATACTCGTGTAGCATAAATTTTTGAATTTCGCCACTAATTTCGTGATAGTCTCATTGACGTATGATAGCAGTAGCAAGAGAACGTTGAACAGCGACCTCTCACATAATGTATATTGAAAAACATGTGTCATTGAAATTGTCCGTCCCCAGCAAAGTGCACCAATTGAAATCAGTGGTGAAGGTATGTGGGGACGTTACAGGAAACGTGAGTAATGACAGGCAATGGTACAGCATCTTAATGAACAGCTTTTCGACAAACTCATTCGTGGAGATCAGCGGACTACGACCAAGCAACTGTGTGCACATGTGAATGTCAGCTATTATGTCTTGGACAAGATGTTACGCAACCTTTGTTACAGGCTTATAGCAAAGCGTGTGCAAAATGGATCCCGTGGGTGCTTTCACGACACAAAAAGTCATCGGATGGAAATTTGTGGGGACTTCTTGGACCAGTACAACACACATCGGATCTGGTGGTCTAGCAGTCAGCCCGGCTTTAGCAGTCGAGCGAAGCAGGTGAACTGTGTGTTTTCGCTTGATACAGGGCCACGCTCGACTTGTTTACTTCTTCTGGCTGGTACCAATGTGACGCCGTAGCGCGACAAGATGACGACGAAAAAAATGGTTCAAATGGCTCTGAGCACTATGGGACTTAACATATGAGGTCATCAGTCCCCTAGAACTTAGAACTACTTAAAACTAACTAACCTAAGGACATCACAGACATCCATGCCCGAGGCAGGATTTGAACCTGCGACCGTAGCGGTCGTGCGAATGACGGCAAATCAATACAGAAAATCAATTTAGAAATTCGCTTTTCGAAACAACTTTGCTAGCACTCAGTGTCGAGCACTTTTTATAGGAGGCGGCCAAGATACCGGCTGCTGACTTCGTCCGCATCCGCTTTTCGATCGTAGATAATACTGTTTGTCTGAAACTTACTAACGATGCTACATGTGACAAGGTTCTTTCAGAGATGAAGCAAGGATTCCTCTTCTGCCACACAAACAGAAATGTTAGCAATGTCGAGACTGATCGTGCTGGACTGGGACTGCAGACTGCATGATTGCATCACTATCCAGATGGTAAAACTTATTATTAACCAACTACTGCCCTCTATAACAGACATTTTCAACGATTCATTAATCACAAGTGTTTTCCCTGAGGCCTGGAAACTGGGACAAATTAAGCCACTGCCTAAAAAGGACATCGTCACAGCACCAATCTGGTTTCCGTAAACATTGAAGCACAACATCCGCACTGATAAGGGTGACAGATGACCTGAAACTTGCCATGGACAGACAAGAAGCGACTATAATTTGCTTCTTAGATTTCAGCAAAGCATTTGATACTGTCGACTTCGACATCTTACTAGCCAAACTTTGCGGTCTAAATTTCTCACCAAGTGCAGTACAATGGTTTCCCTCATACATGACGTCTCGTCAGCAACGCGTCCTATCTGGGGATATAAAATCACAATGGCGGCAGGTAGTGTCAGGCGTTCCCCAAGGCTCAGTATTAGGTCCTATACTCTTCTCCCTGTATGTCAATGATGAGTCATCTGTTCTGACCTATTGCAAATATCATATGTATGCTGATGACCTTCAGTTGTATCTAAGTACGAAACCAAGCAATCTCAAGAAAGCTATTGAAAATTTCAATGCTGACCTCGATGCACTGTCAAAATTGGCACAGGACATAGGTCTAAAACTAAACCCATCTAAAACCCAAGCGGTACTTGTTGGTCACTCTAAGCTCATTAGCCCAAAACATGGGGAATCCGTACCATCTCTTATCCTAAATGGAACAAATATTAACTTCTCTCCCTCTGCAAAGAGTTTGGGGGTAATAATAGATGAAAATCTAAAATGGACAGAGCACGTAACTGCAGTGTGCAAAAAAGCATCAGCACCCCTTCATGTCCTACAAAAATATAAAAAAAACTCTTCCCTTTCGATCTGAAAAAGAAATTAGTACAAACGCTTATACTCCCAATCATTGACTACAGTGATATTATCCTACAAGGCCTCTCTCAGGAAAATTCGCGACTTGTAGAACTGGTCATGAATGTCTGCGTCCGATATATCTGTGACGTTCGAGTTTTTGATCACATTTCACCAGCATATGCAAAATTGTCCTGGCTGCGTGCAGACAAACGCAGAGATTTCCATACACTCTGTGTCATCCACTGCCTTATAAATGTATACTGTCCCTCATATCTCTCCTCGTCCCTAACGCTCATGTCGGAACAACATGACAGAAACACACGTTCCCATTATAATAAAATCCTCTCTGTTCCACTGCATCGCTCACTCACCTTCTCCAAGTCCTTTACAGTAGCAGGGACCCGACTATGGAATAACCTCCCTCGTTATCTTGGAGAACTTAAAAACATGTCCGGCTCCAGAAAACAGTTAATGACGTATCTACTTAAGCAACAGTAATGCCTTCCTCTGTACATGAATGCACTTAACCTCATTACTTCCCACTTTCCCCCTCCTTAAATCTCCCTTCCCCAAAACTCGCTACACTAGTAAACAAATACTTTACACACCAAGATATTAATGTACATCTGCACAAATCTTCATTGCTACTGCCCATTTTTCTAATGTTTATCATTATTATTTGATTTTTTACTGTTCTTATTATTGCTTTTATCATAACCTGTATGTATAGTACCTGTTGTAAAATACAGCCAGGATTCACTTTATTAGGTCTTAGTCATGTTTATCATAATATTTTTTTTTACTGTTATTATTATTGCTATAATCATAGTCTGTATGTATAGCACCTGTTGTAAAAATACTGCCGCATTTACTGTATTATGTCTTTGTCACTACTTTTTATTCATATTGTCACTAGAGTAATCTAATTTTCTCATTTAAACTATTGTCATGATGTTACTTTTATGTATGAAGTGCTGAATGTGTGGAACACTGGTACGATGTAAGAGAGGGCCTGATGGCCCTAATCTGATCAGGTTAAATAAATAAATAAATATACGTATATTCGAACTGTCTTTTAAATTCCCAGCATCAGATGTCGTGGCAGCACTCCGCCTCTATGACGCAGTACAAGAACACGTGGGAGAAAAATGGACCCAATTTCAGAAGTGTACAGTCCTAAATGAAGCACGCTACGAGCACCTCGAACTCCGACGATATGTAGCTTCACACTTCCAGATAATAATAGACTACCAGGCCACAGTTATTTATGACTGTACGCCTAAAATGGGTAACAGATGTGGCAAGGAAGGCCACGTACGATCCGAGTGCCTCCAGCGTCAGATCACATAACTTCTACACCGATGCCGATGATCCTCCCAGTGACTTACATGGTGGCCGTAACAACGTGTGCACCTGTCTAGACAAAATACACTGACATTGCATTAGCGAAGCAACAGTCTCGATGCCTGGCCAACCAATCAGCCTGGCCAGTGGCAGAACCTCATAGAACACCATCGATACCACAAAACACTACAGGCACCACTGACAGCAGGGTGGCAATCGATTTATTTGTCGTACCAAATGGAGCCATTGTGCTGGTCAGTGCCATAATCCGACACAGGAGGCCACACACGAAAACAGCGTTCACCGAAACGTCGAAAGCGATGCCAGAGGACCACGTCGGAACATAGAAAGTTCCACTACTGGAGAAAGAAGAACTGTTCTTGCAGTACGCTGAGGCTGTTACCAGTGCCACTGATTACACCCCCACGGAACCGATGACGGGGTTGGTGGTGTTCTTCTGCCAGCCCTCTGCAGTGAACAACGATCAGCAGGAAGGATCCAGTGTAGGTCGCGAAGCCGCTCGCTCCCTTCCTATCAGCCACTACGAATTTGTCTCTCCACTTGGCTATGATGAATATCAACATGGTTAGATCACTGCCAAAATACCACTCCTGAGAGGAACAAGGGGGGTCTACTTCACATTCCTGCAAGAAGTGCTAATTTTTTTGGTTAAGCAATGTACATGACAGCTGCTGCACCGGCAGGCACCAGCGTGGCTTTTTTAGTGCATGGTGGTATCTCCCCTCCACTCAAGGAGTCATGGTCACAGAACTCGACACCTGATTCATTAATACTTATGCTCTGTCAGGCACTACCAAACGTTGTGACTGGGCCAGGTTCAACTTTGTGGACTTCGACCTCCTTTTTCTAGGGCGGTATGAACACAGCATCCTGGCTGGAAGTTTCAGTTGTGAACTTCATCCCAAGGACCCTACCCTGCACTACATGCCTTGTCCAGAACTGGGTATGTTGCTTCACAATCTTCACATGCGTTACTCATGGGAAAGGTACAGGACGACAACTCTGGACACTCACATCTTACCAGTCATTAGGAAAGCCGAATGGATCTCGTATGTGTGTCACAAGGTCTTACACAGCGAGTCCTGGCCACTGAACTACAGCCTCTGGCCTTCTGCGGTCACAGCTCCTATATCTGCATGATGCACCTTCACCTCCAACAAGTCTGGCATAATAACAGTTTTTGCAAGATGAATGTAAGTCACCTCCAGGACCCAGACTGCCATCAACCACAACATGGGGCAATTATAAATGATGTCACCCCCCATACCCCTCTACTTTGATGTTGTGGTTCCTCTGCGCCAATCCAGCAGTGTGCAAGACACATATACAATTTGGCAAGTATACAGCTGTGTGGCACTGGAAGGCTCTGGACTTTAACTATGCAACTCTCAGGGACCTCGACACTCTAACCTCATTGCTGGACAGACCATAAGAGTGACACTGAATCAAGGCTCACATCCCATGGTGGACAAGCGCCTATTCCGCTTGCGATTGCACGACCGAACAGCCACAGAGATACTTACCACGCACCACGATGTGGCGGATATGTGCCGACATCGCCGACGGTTAATCACACTACTGTACAACCTTCGCAACCATAGTCAGAGCCATGGAGGATCATTTTCGTCACGTTTACCAGGATACAACAGCAGACGATGAGACCACTCTAGAAGCGTTACAACAGGTGATGCGCACTATCGACACAGCAACAGTGATGGCATTAAAGAAGGAAGTATCTCCTAAAGAGGTGGGAGACACCTTGGATGAGGATGTGGTAAAAAATGTCCAGGATCCGATCGATTACCAATCGAGTTTCACTGTACCTTCCATGACTTCACAATGCCCTTTTGGGTTGCAATGTTTCAGAAATTCATGTCTGCAGACTGCGTTGAACAATCTACTTTAGTTGAAGGATTTCTTATACCAGTACATGAGCCAGTGGCAGGGTAACCAGTCAAACTATTGGCCACTTACAAGATTGAACGCTGACTACAAAGTCTTCACCAGGCTTTTGGCAGGCCACATGAAGACAACATTGCCGACAATTCTCACACATGAATACATGTCGCAGTTAGGAGATGTCAACACAAAGAGGCACTGGCGACTGTAGGGACTTAATAGCGAATGTCTCAGTGTGTCTCATGAGAGCGGCAGTGGTCTCCATCGCCTTCGATAGACTGGACAATAACTTCCTCCTACATGTGATAGACCATATGTGACTTCCTCTGAGCCTCACTAATACTCTGTGGCTCTCGTGTCCAGGTTAATGCGTGTAGTGTGCTTCATACCCATTAAGAGGTCTCTATGATTAAGATGTCTCTGAGACAAGATTGCCCTGCCTTTCTCGAGCTACTCTTCAGAGTTCTCGACCAATGGCTATCTAGCATCTTCTCACCAAAGGCTGTCTGGCATCATCCTACAGGACATCACCTCCCACTATAGGGCATGTGCTGATGACCTGCTACTTCCACCGATGAAGTTCTCAGCTGGATTGAGCAGGCATCTTCTGAGCATCAACAAGTCAGTGGAGTTGGATATTTCGAGCGGTCTAAAGCTTAGCACTGATGGCCCCCTCCTACCATTTACGGAAATGAGCTGCTCTGGGACGTGAAACAGGGCAGTGTGTGGAATACCTGAACCTCTACATGGCGCCAAAACTCCATTGCGTGCACAGGTCCTTTCGCTACCGGCAGTACAGATGGCAGAATTCAGGCAACCTTCGGTTATTTCCCGTCCACAGCATACGTGTATAAGGACGTTACGGCACCTGCACCTGCTTGTCTTTGGGCTAGGACTGGTTAACGTCTGGGCTAGGGCAGCTGCGCTCTACATAGGTAATATGTGGAAACCAAAGTCCAGTCAACACACCTCCTTCACGGGTCGTCTACTGGAGGTTCTGATGGCGCTCTCTTACTTCCTGCTGGTGCCGGTGGCACATGTCGTGATACAGCTCTCCAGTGTATTGACACTGATTCTCGAACACAGCTATGTGATCTTGTAACTCCTTGAAACACCCCTCGCCGAAGTCAAAAGATTACTCCACATTCTGACGGTGGTACTGCGTAATGTGGTAGAAACCAAGTACCCAACTGTCCATTGGTCACAAGTGTCGAAAACACGAGCACTTGCTGTCCACCACCGTGCTTACGGCATGGTATCAAGTGACCTACAACAAATATGCGATAAGACGCCGGCTCCACGCTATCGGATGAATGGACCTCCCGACTTTGCTCTGACTTTCGCCCCCCTGGACACTGAAGAATATCCCTCCACGTTCATGTCATCTTTCGGCATTAGGCTAAAGGCACCGAAGATCTTTGCTTGTTATCTCCGCTTAGCACCTGATCTGTCTGAACCTCGGACTCCCTCTGTCCGGATGATTATTACTTTCCCACCGCAAAATATTATGCGCTTACATGGTAGTTAAGTGGAATGACCGTCGACTACGTCTTCCGTGAAAGGGAGAAAGAGAAGCTTTATTACTGTTGGTACCTGCAGAGCGCCTCACAATTGCTAGATACCGTAAGATCTTCACAAATTATTTACGCAGTGTTTTCGTTAACTTCCACCATAGGTGGGGAGTGCCAGGTTCAGTTTGGCGTTCCGCACAGCATCACATTGAAGACAGAATGTCCTGAATTATAAGCAGTGAGAAAGGAAAGAGACTGGCCGATTCATGGAAAGTTGCATTCATTGAGACATACGCAAAGGAGAGTGAGTCTTCTAAATACTTTTACGCGGCACTGTTGGAGATAAGAAACGCCAATGGCGATGGACAAGAAAATTCCAGTTGCGCTATTTCTTGAAGGGAGATTCTTTTAGCTGAAGTAGGAAAAGTAATACACAAATGTTACTATGTTTTATCCATTAGATAACTTTTGTTTGCAACATTATGTTTCACATGATTTTCATTTGTAGACATTTACTGATTATAATCATGTAATAAAATACACTCCTGGAAATTGAAATAATAACACCGTGAATTCATTGTCCCAGGAAGGGGAAACTTTATTGACACATTCCTGGGGTCAGATACATCACATGATCACACTGACAGAGCATGCACAATGTCGGCACTAGTACAGTGTATATCCACCTTTCGCAGCAATGCAGGCTGCTATTCTCCCATGGAGACTATCGTAGAGATGCTGGATGTAGTCCTGTGGAACGGCTTGCCATGCCATTTCCACCTGGCACCTCAATTGTACCAGCGTTCGTGCTGGACGTGCAGACCGCGTGAGACGACGCTTCATCCAGTCCCAAACATGCTCAATGGGGGACAGATCCGGAGATCTTGCTGGCCAAGGTAGTTGACTTACACCTTCTAGAGCACGTTGGGTGGCACGGGATACATGCGGACGTGCATTGTCCTGTTGGAACAGCAAGTTCCCTTGCCGGTCTAGGAATGGTAGAACGATGGGTTCGATGACGGTTTGGATGTACCATGCACTATTCAGTGTCCCCTCGACGATCACCAGAGGTGTACGGCCAGTGTAGGAGATCGCTCCCCACACCATGATGCCGGGTGTTGGCCCTGTGTGCCTCGGTCGTATGCAGCCCTGATTGTGGCGTTCACCTGCTCTTCGCCAAACACGCATACGACCATCATTGGCACCAAAGCAGAAGCGACTCGCATCGCTGAAGACGACACGTCTCCATTCGTCCCTCCATTCACGCCTGTCGCGACACCACTGGAGGCGGGCTGCACGATGTTGGGGCGTGAGCGGAAGACGGCCTAACGGTGTGCGGGACCGTAGCCCAGCTTCATGGAGACGGTTGCGAATGGTCCTCGCCGATACCCCAGGAGCAACAGTGTCCCTAATTTGCTGGGAAGTGGCGGTGCGGTCCCCCACGGCACTACGTAGGATCCTACGGTCTTGGCGTGCATCCGTGCGTCGCTGCGGTCCGGTCCCAGGTCGACAGGCACGTGCACCTTCCGCCGACCACTGGCGACAACATCGATGTACTGTGGAGACCTCACGCCCCACGTGTTGAGCAATTCGGCGGTACGTCCACCCGGCCTCCCGCATGCCCACTATACGCCCTCGCTCAAAGTCCGTCAACTGCACATACAGTTGACGTCCACGCTGTCGCGGCATGCTACCAGTGTTAAAGACTGCGATGGAGCTCCGTATGCCACGGCAAACTGGCTGACACTGACGGCGGCGGTGCACAAACGCTGCGGAGCTAGCGCCATTCGACGGCCAACACCGCGGTTCCTGGTGTGTCAGCTGTGCCGTGCGTGTGATCATTGATTGTACAGCCCTCTCGCAGTGTCCGGAGCAAGTATGGTGCGTCTGACACACCGGTGTCAATGTGTTCTTTTTTCCATTTCCAGGAGTGTATATTCGGACGGCTTTAGCTCAGACAGCTAGGTTTTGTGACGCCGGCGCTACTGGGCTGTATTCTGTCCGAGTCGCTGGTCCCCCCGTAGGAGACAAAAGTTGAGTATTCTCTCTTGCAATTATTTGGAGATTCCCCTCGTTAATGTGTTCGGGCTGTGACAAGGTGCGTCCCCTGTTCCTAGCACTTTGGTCTCTCTTCTGTTAGGGTGGGTCATCCGTTGGGCTGTGCCCGATGTTGCATGGAGCTTCAACTAACTATTAACATAAGTGTCTTTTCTGCCTAAATATTGTTGTTATGCTTGAAAGGGATTTCACGAATGAGTTCAGTGGAATAAGTCACTATACAGGGTGAATCACTAACTATTGACATCTAGAATAACTCTGAAAGTATGATAGGATCTGAAAAGTTTGTGGGACAAATGTTGCATTGGACAATGGGGACCATAATATCACGTTGGTTTTATTTTGTTGCAAGGTGGGGTCGCATCAGAATATGAGAGTCAACTTTGTTTTTTTTTTTTAAATGGGATGCTATAGTTTGGCACTTATTTTCTGATAGTGGCTATCGAGACGAATCCAATGATGTGTAACAGTAAGGTCTTTGAAGGTCAATGAAGGTCAAAAATGTTGCATGGACGTCCATTTACAGAAGGTGTTCCAAGTGATGACCATTGGTATCAATACAGAATTGCAATCTTCTGTCATGGATTGAGTGGTATTCCTTATCACTTCAGCACTTATTAAAGCACATGCTCTGACAATTCTCTCTCGTATATCGCGCAAACAGTAAATATTCGCCGAATACGGAGTATCCATCTAAATTGCCATGGACAAGCAAACACCATTTAACGGTTTCGCAATACAAAAATAATAGGAACAGTAAGACTAGTATCGCCGAATCAAGCGAATGTGAATGATGTAATGCCGGCCGTTGTGGCCGAGTGGTTCGAGGCGCCTCAGTCTGGAACCGCGCTGCTGCTACGGTCGCAGGTTCGAATCCTACCTCGGACGTGGATGTGTGTGATGTCCTTAGGTTAGTTAGGTTTACGTAGTTCTAAGTCTAGGGCACTAATGACCTCAGATGTTAAGTCCCATAGTGCGTAGAGCCATTTGAACCTTTTTTGAATGATTTAACCCTTCGAAGGACAAGACGATATGCTTCTCATTTACGGAGAATGCCAACGAAATTTAGTGAGAGCTAGAGACTTATACACAGAAAGATATCCTCAACGTACTCACCCTACACGTCGTACATTTAAATATGTGTATAATGAATTGAGAACAACTGTATCTTTAACACATCGGAAACATATCCAGCAAAGGAGAGTTACTAGCGAGGAAACGGAAACTGGTACTCTTGCCACTGTGGTTCGAGATCCTAGTTTTAGTTCGCCTCAAATCGCAAGGGAATCTGGTATGAGGCTGGGGTAGTGTTGTTCGTTTTCTACATCGCCGTAAATATCATCCTTACCATATCAGTCTCCACCAAGAATTAATTGGTACGGATTGTACGTATCGCACTGGGTTCTGCCGATGGGTTCAACTTCAGATTCAGTGGGATAACACATTTATTAATTTGATTTTAATTACTGACGAGGCTACATTCACTAAACATCGAAATTTTAATTTGCATAACATGCGTTATTGGCGAACTGAAAATCCATGTTGGCTGTTGCAAATTGCACACCAAAAACCGTGGTCGATGAATGTATGGTGTGGGATTCTGTAGGACAGAATTATAGACCACTACTTCATCGAAGGAAACCTTAATGGTAGGAAGTACACCACATTGCTGCAAGAAATATTAGTTCTGTTATTGTTAGAAATAACTTTAGGAACAAGGAACAGAATGTGGTATCAACACGATGAGTGTCCGACACATTTTCCGCTGATGGCTAGAAATGAATTGCAGAGACAATTCCCAAATCCTTGGATTGGACGCTGTGGAGATGTGTCGTGGGCGGCTCGTTCGCCAGACTTGACGCCTCTGGATTTTTTTCTTGTGGGCATTCTTAAAAGACATTGTTTATAAAAGACGTTCCAACTACACCTGACGACATGCGAGAGAGAACTGTTAGAGCATGTGCTTTGATATGTGCCGACGTGATAAGGAATACCACTCAATCCATGTTAAGAATATTTCAGCATTGCATTGATACCAATGGTCATCACTTCAAACACCTTCTGTAAATTGACGTTCATGCCACATTTGTGACGTTTTGACTTTCAACAAAGTTGACCTTCATATTTCTGAAGCGACCCCACGCACCAACAAAAAACCAACGTCATATTACTGCACCCGTTGTCCCATGCTACTTTTGTCCCACAAACTTTTAGATCTTATCTTACTTTCGGGGTTATTGTTGGTGGCAATAGTTTGTGACTCACCCTGTGTAACTGGTGGAATTTCGTTGGTCTACGATCTGTTTAATGGTTTAAGATCCCATTGGGGATTCTGCTCTTTTATTTAAAAATTTTTATTTGAAATTCTGTAATGTTGCTTGTTTTACCAATGGGGATTTAGTCCCGGTAAATTCCTGCAAAATTTGTGCAAAATTATGCTTGTCCATCTATATTTATCTAGGACTATTTGCTATTTAGTTAAAATGAAAGATCTTTACTTAACTTGTTTCATTCCATGTAATCTTATAAAGACTGTACAAGGTTTTTAATTATATTTGTTACTGGTGGCTATTGTAAGACAGATTTGTAACAGATTTTATAATACTGTTTTTCTTGATATGTGTAATAAATTTCTGTGAACTAAAACCCTGTGTTCGCGTTTTCTTGTGACTCACGTCCCACTGATCACTGTTCGTTCTTCTCTGAACAAAATACAGCCTTCCAATTCCTTGGTATGTCTTTGCTACCCATACCATTACCAATGTAGCACTTTCATGGTTAGCACAAAGCAATAACGACCCATCCTTTCATTGGTTTCGCACCTGATGAGCTGTTGTCTGTCACTCATAATGGAAAATCGGCTTTCATCTGAAATCATCGCAGTACCCTACAACTCTTTTATCCAGTTTACGTGCAGTCTGCCCAATTCGAGCCTCTTTTTCCTCACTGCAGCAGTTAAGAATGGCTTCTTCTTGGGAACTTCAAGATCCATTCGCATTGCACAGAGTCTTTTCCTAACAAATGATGCACCGGAAGGAACAACCGGCGCCTTTTGTCATGGTTTTTCGGTTCAACTGAAGTAACAACTGAGGTTTTCCTGCTTAGTCGAGGAGTATTGTGTCCTACCGGGCGAAGAAGTCCATGTTCGTCCACTTCGTAGTAAAGTTTCCATTTATCTTTTGGCCATCTGGTTCAGCAGCTTTCGACTCACTGATGACCTCAAATACACTATTGGCCAATGGAATTGCTACACCAAGAAGAAATGCAGATGATAAATGGGTATTTATTGGACAAATGTATTATACTAGAACTAACATGTGATTACATTTTCACGCAATTTTGGTGCATAGATCCCGAGAAATCAGTACCCAGAACAACCACCTCTGGCCGTAATAACGGTATTGATACGCCTGGGCATTGAGTCAAACAGAGCTTGGATGGCGTGTACACATACAGCTGCCCATGCAGCTTCAACACGATACCACAGTTCATCAAGAGTAGTGACTGGCGTATTGTGACGAGCCAGCTGCTCGGCCACCATTGACCAGACGTTTTCAATTGGTGAGAGATCTGGAGAATGTACTGGCCAGGGCAGCATTCGAACATTTTCTGTATCTAGAAAAGCCCGTACAGGATCTGTAACATGCAATCGTGCATTCTCCTGCTGAAATGTAGGGTTCCGCAGGGATCGAATGAAGGGTAGAGCCACGGGTCGTAACACATCTGAAATGTAACGTCCACTGTTCAAAGTGCCGTCAATGTGAACAAGAGGTGACCGACACGTGTAACCAATGGCACGACATGCCATCACGCCGGGTGATACGCCAGTATGGAGATGACGAATACACGCTTTCAATATGCGTTTAGCGCGATGTCGCCAAACACGGATGCGACCCTCATACTGCTGTAAACAGAACTTGCATTCATCCGAAAAAATGACATTTTTCCTTCGTGCACCCAGGTTCGTCGTTGAGTACACCATCACAGGCGCTCCTGTCTGTGATGCAGCGTCAAGCGTAACTATGGTCTCCGAGCTGATAGTCCATGCTGTTGCAAACGTTGTCGAACTGTTCGTGCTAACAGTCATTGGATCTCGACCAATGCGAGCAGCAGTGTCGCGATACGATAAACCGCAATTGTCATAGGCTTCAATCCGACCTTCTACATCTACGTCCATACTCCACAAGCCACCTGACGGTGTTTGGCGGAGGGTACCCTAAGTACCTCTATCGGCTTTCCCTTCTATTCCAGTCTCGTATTGTTCGTGGAAAGAAGGATTGTCGGTATGCTTCTGTGTGGGCTCTTATCTCTCTGATTTTATCATCATGGTCTCTTCGCGAGATATACGTAGCAGGGGGTAATATACTGCTTGACTCTTCGGTGAAGGTATGTTCTAGAAACTTTAACAAAAGCCCGAGCTACTAGCGTATCTCCTGCAGAGTCTTCCACTGGAGTTTATCTATCATCTCCGAAACGCTTTCGCGATTACTAAGAGATCCTGTAACGAAGCGCGCTGCTCTCCGTTGGATCTTCTCTATATCTTCTATCAACCCTATCGGGTACGGATCCCACACTGCTCAGCAATATTCAAGCAGTGGGCGAACAAGCGTACTGTAACCTACTTCCTTTGTTTTCGGATTGCATTTCCTTAGAATTCTTCCAATGAATGTCAGTCTGGCATCTGCTTTACCGACGATCAACTTTATATGATCATTCCATTTTAAATCACTCCTAATGCGTACTCCCAGATAATTTATGGAGTTAACTGCTTCTAGTAGCTGACCTGCTATTTTGTAGCTAAATGATAAGGGATCTATATTTCTATGTATTCGCAGCACATTACACTTGTCTACATTAAGATCCAATTGCCATTCCCTGCACCATGCGTCAATTCGCTGCAGATCCTCCTGCATTTCAGTACAATTTTCCATTGTTACAACCTCTCGATATACCACAGCATCATCCACAAAAAGCCTCAGTGAACTTGCGATTTTATCCACAAGGACATTTATGTATATTGTGAATAGCAACGGTGCAACGGCACACCTGAAATCACTCTTACTTCGGAAGACTTCTCTCCATTGAGAACGACATGCTTGAATCGAATCACACAATTGGTCTAATAGTCCATACGCCCTTACTTTGTTCATTAAACGACTGTGGGGAAGTGTATCGAACGCCTTGCGGATGTCAAGAAACACGGCATCTACCTGGAAACCTGTCTCTATGGCCCCCTGAGTCTCGTGGACGAATAGCGTGAGCTGGGTTTCACACGATTGTCTTTTTCGAAACCCATGCTGATTCCTACAGAGTAGATTTCTAGTCACCAGAAAAGTCATTATAATCGAACATAATACGAGTTTCAAAATTCTACAACTGATCGACGTTAGAGATATAGGTCTACGGTCCTGCACATCTGTTCGACGTCCTTTCTTGAAAACGGGGATGGAACTTCTCTATCTCTTCTATCAACCCTATCTAGTAAGGATGCCACACCGGTGAACACTATTCAAGCAGTGGGCGAACAAGTGTACTGTAACCTATTCCCTTTGTTTTTGGATTGCACTTCCTTAGGATTCTTCCAATGAATCTCAGTCTGGCATCTGCTTTACCAGTGATCAACTTTATATGATCATTCCATTTTAAATCACTTCTAATGTCTACTCCCAGATAATTTATGGAATTAACTGTTTCCAGTTGCTGAGCTGCTATACTGTAGCTAAATGATAACAGATCTTTTTTTCTATGTTTTCTCAGTACATTACACTTGTCTACATTGAGATTCAGTTGCCATTCCCTGCACCATGCGTCAATTCACTGCAGATCCTCCTGCATTTCAGTACAATTTTCCATTGTTGCAACCTCTCGATACACCACAGCATCATCTGCAAAAAGCCTCAGTGAAGTTCCGATGTCATCCACCAGGTCATTTATGTATATTGTGAATAGCAACGGTCCTATGACACTCCCCTGCGGCACACCTGACATCACTCTTACTTCGGAAGACTTCTCTCCATTGAGAATGACATGCTGCGTTCTGTTATCTAGGAACTCCTCAATCCAATCACACAATTGATCTGATAGTCCGTATGCTCTTACTTTGTTCATTAAACGACTGTGGGGAACTGTGTCAAACGCCTTGCCGAAGTCAAGAAACACGGCATCTACCTGTGAACCCGTGTCAAAGGCCCTCTGAGTCTCGTGGACGAATAGCGCGAGCTGGGTTTCACACGACCGTCTTTTTCGAAACCCATGCTGATTCCTACAGAGTAGATTTCTAGTCTCCAGAAAAGTCATTATACTCGAACATAAAACGCGTTCCAAAATTCTACAACTGATCGACGTTAGAGATATAGGTCTATAGTTCTGCACATCTGTTCGACGTCCCTTCTTGAAAACGGGGATGACCTGTGCCCTTTTCCAATATCTTGGAACGCTTCGCTCTTCTAGAGACCTACGGTACACCGCTGCAAGAAGGGGGGCAAGTTCCTTCGCGTACTCTGTGTAAAATCGAACTGGTATCGCATCAGGTCCAGTGGCCTTTCCTATTTTGAGCGATTTTGTTTCTTTATCCCTCTGTCGTCTATTTCGATATCTACCATTTTGTCATCTGTGCGACAATCTAGAGAAGGAACTACAGTGCAGTCTTCCTCTGTGAAACAGCTTTGGAAAAAGACATTTAGTATTTCGCCTCTCGCATAGCCCTCCTCACACTACATTTCGCTTCGCGTAATTTTTGTTTGTCTGCAAGGCTTTGGCTATGTTTATGTTTGCTGTGAAGTTCCCTTTGCTTCCGTAGCAGTTTTCTAACTCGGTTGTTGTACCACGGTCGCTCTTTTCCATCTCTTACGATCTTGCTTGGCACATACTCATCTAACGCATATTGTGCGATGGTTTTGAACTTTGTCCACTGATCCTCAACACTATCTGTACTTGAGACAAAACTTTTGTGTTGAGCCGTCAGGTACTCTGTAATCTGCTTTTTGTCACTTTTTCTAAACAGAAAAATCTTCCTACCTTTTTTAATATTGCTATTTACGGCTGAAATCATCGATGCAGTAACCGCTTTATGATCGCTGATTCCCTGTTCTGCATTAACTATTTCAAATAGTTCGGGTCTGTTTGTCACCAGAAGGTCTAATATGTTATCGCCACGAGTCGATTCTTTGTTTAATTGCTCGAGGTAGTTTTCAGATAAAGCACTTTAAAAAATTTCACTGGATTCTTTGTCCCTGCCACCCGTTATTAACGTTTGAGTCTCCCAGTGTATATCCGGCAAATTAAAATCTCCACCTAGATTTATAACATGGTGGGGAAATCTTCTTGTAATATTTGCCAAATTATCCTTCAGGTGCACAGCCACAACAGCTGCTGAGCCCGGGGGCCTATGCAGACATCCAATTACCATGTCTGAGCTTGCTTTAACCGTGACTTTCACCCAAATCATTTCACATTTCTGATCTCCGTCAATTTCCTTCGATACTATTGCACTTCTTATCGCTATAAACACGCCTCCCCCTTCACTGTCCAGCCTGTCTCTGCGGTATACTTTCCAATCTCAGTTTAGGATTTCATTACTGTTTACGTCTGGTTTCAGGCAACTTTCTGTCCCTAGTATTATATGGGCGTTGTGACCGTTTATTAATGAGAGCGGTTCAGGGACCTTTCTATAGAAGCTCCTGCAGTTTACTATTAGCACATTAATACTGTTATTCCCTGTTGCATGATGGTATACATTTCTCCTCTTTACACGAGGGATCACAAGGACGTGTCATCGGGCAACGCCGGTCAACTGCTGTTTGTGTATGAGAAATCGGTTGGAAACTTTCCTCATGCTAGGAAGTTGTAGCTGTCGCTACCGGCGCCAACCTTGTGTGAATGCTCTGAGAAGCTATTCATTTGCATAATACAGCATCTTCTTCCTGTCGGTTAAATGTCGCGTCTGTAGCACGTCATCTTCGTGGTGTAGCAATTTTAATGGCCACTAGTGTAGTTTCATCTCTTCTCAAATTCAGTGTTGTTTAGGCCTCAGCTGTGTAAAACCTCGATGAACTTTTATTTTCTAGGGGTTAATTGTGAATTTTCATCTTGTCGGTATTGCATATATGCACAGTAGGAAGAAAATTAAAAACTTCAATTGTACTTTCAAGCAGAGGTAGTGAACACCAAGCCTCACTTAAACATAGTACGTTGTGAGGGAATAATCGGCATTGTTGCTAGGCATACCCATTTTTGTGTGAAGATGTACAGCTATTAAAAGAGCATCACTGTAATCAAGGGAGTGGAATACTTTAGAAGAAGAATGTGTAAGTGTTCCTTATTACCGATTACAGTACAGAATCCTTTAAAAAAACCACATGTGTAATACGATGTGGATAGCGAGACTTACCGCATGTTACTTGCGGCGAGACTTTCACAGAGTGGTTCTTTTACGCCGGGCGGTTGTGGGTGAATGCGCCGGCTTTTTGCGGCGGCACTTGTTAGCTGGGCTGTGCTCGGCTGGGCGCAGCGCGGCGGCGGTGGAGTGTGGTGCGGTGGAGAGCGGCAGGGCCATGTCAGGCGAGCCAAGGGGAAATTTCCCTTGATTTGCGAGGAAAGAGTAACAACATTTCCCTATACAGCGCGCTGCGCCGCGGCCCCCGGGGCACCGCTGTAAACTCGAACGAACAACGGCGCGCCGCCTGCCGCCTGCCGCCTGCCGCCTCCAACCCGCCCTGCTGGCTGGGGACCGTGTTCCTCGTCCGTATCGACCCCCGAGGCACGGCGACGCGCCGGGCCGCGCCGAAAGTCGCCGCTCAAGATACTCTCGCTGCCCCGCCACGGCCGGCGCTCCAGCACTTTGACAGGACGACGTCCGCGTCTCCGTAGCCATACTCCCCAGTGACTCGTTATCACGTCGAGGATACCAGACTTCAGTGCCTCCACTGCATAATAACGATACATTAAAGGGGCTAGAGGCATCTGCGTACGCCACATAACAAACAAATTACAGGGTGTGTTCCGAGACGACATGGGACAAGTGTCAATCACTTAATAACACGTAACACAAAGGAAAACGTTTACTATGAGTGATATCTTTGTAATAATTTATAACTGTAAGATCTTTAGACTTCACTAAAAAAAAACCTCGTATGTAAAGACATAAAATTGAAACAGTCACTTTTTTGAATTGTTATTTATTATTCCATGAACCGGTTATTGAACCTCTCCAGGTTCACCTTCAGGTGGTTTTCTGGAAGTTACATCACTATTTCTAGCGTAATGCTGGTCGCTGGCTGTGTGACAAGAAGATGGAACACGCTTTAATGTGTCGCCATGACAATTAAACGTTTGTCTGTCGATATGGAAGAAAAATTTGGTTTTTTACTTATTGCGACAGTATGGGCAGCTTTTTTTCGTTAGTGTTCAACTGTCTGCTTTTATTTTTGTAGCCAGTTCGTATATCACTTCACACGCTTTCACACAGCCTATATTCATTTACACTGTGGTATCGAAACTTTGCCAGCATCCGGAGTGTGCTATACAACTGATGAGCGACACAAAGCCTTGATCATTCAAAACGTGTCACCTGGACGGATGAATCACGTTCTTGTTACACCATGTCGACGGTCTATCCTGATACCCGCCATTCAGGCGGACGGCCGCTCGAGACTCGAAGTACTTGGTCTCTTGATAGATAAAACACAGAAGGTAGCTCGCTTCCACCAACATCTGACAACAACTCTGTTTCGACCACATTCTGCGACCTGTAGGCTTCTCGAATGCTTCAGCCTTGTCACGACACTGACTTTCGTAAGGTGTTCCTTGCTGCAGGCAGAACGGGTCACTAACTTTCGCCTAGTCTCTGCGGTTCATCTTGGCGCCGTCCTAGCTGGAGCACAAACGCTGCTGTGCGAACTCTGTGGCAAACGTCTGTCTTCGAAATATTGTATATTCAGCCAGCAAGTAGTATGCGCAAAATATAAAATGTCGCCGGCCGGAGTGGCCATGCGCGCTAAGTGCTTTTTGATTGAAAATGTTTTATTTCTGACAAACTTTTGTGAAATGTACTGCATTTTATCCCATGATAAAACAACTTGGCTGGACGTTCCAACTCACAATGAATGCGTTTTGTAAAAAAAGAAAAATTGAAAGTCTGTCGAAACCGGTTGCCGACAGAGAAATATATTTGAGATCTTGGTAGCAGATTTGTTTTTAACGAAGTAAAACAGATAGCTCCTTCTCATTTCTCAACAAGAGAAAATTCAATTAATCTCAGAAAGCGATAATTTCTGGTTCATCGCGTTCTGCTGTGGGGAGTATCTACAAGAAAGTGGTTGAAAGATGGTAATACCAAGAGTAAGCGACAAGTTGCTGGACGTCGGCCCCTCGTCACAAAACGCTGAAGTCGAAATCCTGTCTGCTCTTATAAAGCAGAGCAGGAGGCCGTCTGTGGCAGACATGACGGCAGAGAACAACGATGACGCGGGACAGCATTCAGTGCGTACTGTTGAACTCGGAGCTCAACATCCGACGACATCGTCCTTTACTATCTAAGTAGACACAAGATAATCGAGACTAAGCCCTGATCATTCGGAACGTGTCACCTGGACGGATGAACCACATTCTTGTTACACCAGGTCGACGGTCTATCCCGATACCCGTCATTCAGGCGGACGGCCGCCCGAGACATTCAGCACGCCACGGACAGAAGCCGGTGGCTGATATACACTCCTGGAAATGGAAAAAAGAACACATTGACACCGGTGTGTCAGACACACCATACTTGCTCCGGACACTGCGAGAGGGCTGTACAAGCAATGATCACACGCACGGCACAGCGGACACACCAGGAACCGCGGTGTTGGCCGTCGAATGGCGCTAGCTGCGCAGCATTTGTGCACCGCCGCCGTCAGTGTCAGCCAGTTTGCCGTGGCATACGGAGCTCCATCGCAGTCTTTAACACTGGTACCATGCCGCGACAGCGTGGACGTGAACCGTATGTGCAGTTGACGGACTTTGAGCGAGGGCGTATAGTGGGCATGCGGGAGGCCGGGTGGACGTACCGCCGAATTGCTCAACACGTGGGGCGTGAGGTCTCACAGTACATCGATGTTGTCGCCAGTGGTCGGCGGAAGGTGCACGTGCCCGTCGACCTGGGACCGGACCGCAGCGACGCACGGATGCACGCCAAGACCGTAGGAGCCTACGCAGTGCCGTAGGGGACCGCACCGCCACTTCCCAGCAAATTAGGGACACTGTGGCTCCTGGGGTATCGGCGAGGACCATTCGCAACCGTCTCCATAAAGCTGGGCTACGGTCCCGCACACCGTTAGGCCGTCTTCCGCTCACGCCCGAACATCGTGCAGCCCGCCTCCGGTGGTGTCGCGACAGGCGTGAATGAAGGGACGAATGGAGACGTGTCGTCTTCAGCGATGAGATTCGCTTCTGCCTTGGTGCCAATGATGGTCGTATGCGTGTTTGGCGCCGTGCAGGTGAGCGCCATAATCAGGACTGCATACGACCGAGGCACACAGGGCCAACACCCGGCATCATGGTGTGGGGAGCGATCTCCTACACTGGCCGTGCACCTCTGGTGATCGTCGAGGGGACACTGAATAGTGCACGGTACATCCAAACCGTCATCGAACCCACCGTTCTACCATTCCTAGACCGGCAAGGGAACTTGCTGTTCCAACAGGACAATGCACGTCCGCATGTATCCCGTGCCACCCCACGTGCTCTAGAAGGTGTAAGTCAACTACCCTGGCCAGCAAGATCTCCGGATCTGTCCCCCATTGAGCATGTTTGGGACTGGATGAAGCGTTGTCTCACGCGGCCTGCACGTCCAGCACGAACGCTGGTCCAACTGAGGCGCCAGGTGGAAATGGCATGGCAAGCCGTTCCACAGGACTACATCCAGCATCTCTACGATCGTCTCCATGGGAGAATAGCAGCCTGCATTGCTGCGAAAGGTGGATATACACTGTACTAGTGCCGACATTGTGCATGCTCTGTTGCCTGTGTCTATGTGCCTGTGGTTCTGTCAGTGTGATCATGTGATGTATCTGACCCCAGGAATGTGTCAATAAAGTTTCCCCTTCCTGGGACAATGAATTCACGGTGTTCTTATTTCAATTTCCAGGAGTGTATTATGCTAAGCGAGACTCTCACCTGCGCATCTGCAGTTCCACTGGACCTGTGGTAGCATTCAAAGGCACCATGACAGTTGTGGATCACCTGATCATTACCGCAGACTACCTGAATCCCCGAGCGGTTCTAGGCGCTTCAGTCGGGAACCGCGCGATGATGTCGTTAGGTTACTTAGCTTTAAGTAATTCTAAGTTCTAGGGGACTGATGACCTCAGAAGTTAAATCCCATAGTGCTCAGAGCCATTTGAACCATTTTGAACCTGAATCCCTTCATGCTTGATGTCTTGCACAACGGTGACAGCATTTTACAGCATGATAACTATAGGTGTCGCAAGGCCAGAATCGTGCTACAGTGGTTTGAGGACCTCGATAGTGAACTGTTGTCAATGTCTTGTCCACCAAATTCACATGATCTGAACTCGATGGCACATATCTGAGATGCTATCCGGGCGCCTGCTTCGTGCTCATTGAATGCACCTTTAATTTACGGAATCTGTGCGTCCACTTGGGGTGCCACATACCTCTGGTAACATACCAATGAACCGTGCCACTCACTACCGCTACTGCATTGCGTTCCAAAGGTGAACTAAGACGCTATTGAGCTTTACACTTGGGAACATCAGTGTATTTTTCTTCCTTGCTCCGTGCATATTTGTGTGCAGACAACTGTACTGCGTGTGATGTGGCGGTAACAAAGCACTTCGCGACTAAACACGTATCGAAGATGTCTAAATAAACTCCTAATTTAAGAGAAAAATACCTTCCTATAGTAACAGCACTGGAAATTTGTTAAAGTGTGCTTGTGATTTAATAGCGCACACAGGGGTCAAAGTGAGTGAACAAAAGAAACTGATGCAACTGTCAAAAAGAAACTTATTCTCATAACAAAATTGTCATTCTGGCGAACAACAAAACATTTCAGAAAATGAGTTTTCTCGTTGGAATTCAGTGTTACAAAGCTTTGTATGCAACTGTTGTAAGTACACTACTAGATATTAAAATTTGCTACACCACGAAGATGATGTGCTACAAAAGCGAAATTTAACCGACAGGAAGAAGATGCCGTGATGTGCAAATAATTAGCTTTTTAGAGCATTCACACAAGGTTGGCGCCGGTGGCGACAACTATAACGTGCTGACACGAGGAAAGTTTCCAACCGATTTCTCATACACAAATAGCAGTTGACTGGCATTGCCTGGTGAAACGTTGTTGTGATGCCTCGTGTAAGGAGGAGAAATGCGTATTATCACGTTTCCGACTTTGATAAAAGTCGAATAGTAGCCTATCGCGATTGCGGTTTATCGTATCACGACATTGCTGCTCGCATTTGTCAAGATCCAATGACTGTTAGCAGAATATGGAATCGGTGGGTTCAGGAGGGTAATACGGGACGACGTGCTGGATCCCAACGGCCTCGTATCACTAGCAGTCGAGATGACAGGCATCTTATCCGCATGGCTGTAACGGATCGTGCAGCCACGTCTCGATCCCTGAGGCAAGAGACGGGGACGTTTGCAAGACAACAACCATTTGCACGAACAGTTCGACGATGTTTGCAGCAGCATGGACTATCAGCTCGGAGACCATGGCTGCGGTTACCGTTGACGCTGCATCACAGACAGGAGCACCTGCGATGGTGTACTCAACGACGAACCTGGGTGTACGAATGGGAAAACGTCATTTTTTCGGATGAACGCAGGTTCTGCTTACAGCATCATGATGGTCGCATCCTTGTTTGGCGACATCGCAGTGAACGCACATTGGAAGCGTGTATGCGTCATCTCCATACTGGCGTATCACCCGGCGTGATGGTATGTGGTGCCATTGGTTACACGTCTCGGTCACCTCTTGTTCGCATTGACGGCACTTTGAACAGTGGACGTTACATTTCAGATGTGTTACGACCCGTGGATTTACACTTCATTCGATCCCTGCGAAACCCTACATTTCAGCAGGATAATGCAATACCGCATGTTGCAGGTCCTGTACGGGTCTTTCTGAATACAGAAAATGTTAGAATGCTGCCCTGGCCAGTACATTCTCCAGATCTCTCACCAATTGAAAACGTCTGGTGAATGGTGGCCGAGCAACTGGCTCGTCACAATACGCCAGTCACTACTCTTGATGAGCTGTGGTATCGTGTTGAGGCTGCATGGGCAACTGTACCTGTACACACCATCCAAGCTCTGTTTGACTCAATGCCCAGGCGTATCAAGGCCGTTATTACGGCCAGAGGTGGTTGTTCTGGGTACTGATTTCTCAGAAACTATGCACGCAAATTGTGTGAAAATGTAGTCACATGTCAGTTCTCGTATAATATACTTGTCCAATAAATACCCGTTTATCATCTGCATTACTTCCTGATGTAGCAATTTTAATGGTGAGTAATGTACTTTTTCTGACTGTGAAAGCATTATCCCGCGACGTCCAATAAAAATTTATAAAATATAACGAATTGACTGTAATGGCAGCATGACTGCCTACAGCTTCTTTGTGCCGTCAAAAAGTACAGATTTTGGAATAGCCTGAACCAATGAACGTTTGAGGGATTCCGGAAAGCGTATGTGAGCCTTGCGTGGCTCGTGTTCGTGCCATTTCTTACTTAACACCCTGTTTTTACCGTACTGCCACCTAGTTATGTTAATTTTCAATTACTAGTGTCACTGAGATGCTGCCTTGCCTGCGCGTGAGCGACAGCAGCAGCGCTTGTGGATATAGGCCCTGCTGCATTATCTTTACTGGATTGGTATTACTTCTCGTTCGTCGTGTGGGGAGTTAGTTCGGACCGGGCAATGAACTCAGTTGGATCGTGCTAGCAGTTAGTTCGGACCTGGCAGTGTTTGAGTTGGCACGCGGGACAAGTTCAGTCGGAGCGCGGCAGCAGTGAGGTCCGGACCGTCATGAGTCGCCCGACGGTTGCCGTCACACATGATTGGAGTGGCGACGACTTTGGTTGGTCGTCGGTCGGTCGTCTTGCCGGACGACGTGTATTTGGCCGGCGATCACTAATGGGTTGGCTATGTGTGCCGATTCGTGATTCGTCCGTGTTATTGTACAATCACTGCCGTTAGCATTGTCTAGTTCTTCGTGCAAGTGTTCGTGAAACTGCGTGTAGCCTGTATGATTTTAATTGAGAAGTTATTTTAAATGTTTTTGGCTGATTGGTTCTGAGGAGTCGATCGATTGGGGAGGAGCAATGAGGAATTCTCGGTGGGGCGTAGTTTGGCCGGAGCCCGCTGGCGGTCTCTACGCGGTGTCGGAGAGTGTGGCGCTGTTCCCACATCTACGAAGTCCGTGGCTCACCGACCCTGGACACGAAAGTTAAGTTTTCATTTAACCTACCAGCAAGTCAAGACTGTTAACATTGTGTCGTTTGGAGTTCGTTGTCAGCTGTTGGGATATTCCCGCGAGCAACAACGTGGTTTTCAAGTTGGAAAATTCTAGCCACCCTCCGGTGGAGGTTCACTGTATTTTGTCATTTGAATTGAAATGCACCATCGGAATCTTCTGTCTTGTAGCCGTCGACTTTCCGGTCACCTGCCATGGGCGTTGACGTAAATTTCAGGTAGTGTAGTTTCCTCATCGTGTTGTTGCTGTACAACACAGTGTGTAGTTTGACAGCTCCATGTATGATTGGTTGTGGGCGCCAATATCTTCTACGTTGTTCGATTGAACTCCCTGTTGTGCCCTGGTCGAGTGAAGTGGAAGTTATCTTGTCGGTGCTTCCGCTGACTGTCGGTCGGTTGGGTTGTCGTCGGATTGTGAATGGTTTGCCTGATTGCCTGTCTCACCTAAGCGAGCGTTTGAATAATAGGCCGACCCTCCAACATCTGGGAGCCCTTGTGTGTACTTCCTTATTTTTTAAAATTAATCTTCGTTGTTGGTACTTATATGGCTTCTAGCCGGTTTGGTGTTTTAAATTCGAGTTGTTTTACTCTTCAGGCATTCAGCCAAGTTTAAAGTAATGTTTCACGTAAGTCTCTTGGCATTTAATTTTTTTTTTTTTGAATTTTTAAGTCTTCGGCCTTCAGCCGATTTCAATTTAAATTGTTTACTTTAACCTACTGAATTTATAAGTCTTCGCCCTTAAGCTGGTTTGAGTTTCAGTTGTTTGTTCTTAACGCTTTCAGCCTAAATTAAAGAACTGTTTCACGTAAGGACTTTGGTATTTAAAAAAAAAATAATGTTTTGGAGTTTTTCAGTGGTCGGCCTTCAGCCGATTTGAATTTCACTTGTTACTTCAGCCTAAGTAATGAACTGTTTTAAGATACGGCTTGCCTCTTAAATTTATGATTATGCTTGCGTTTTAAGTATTGGTCTTCAGACATTTATACATTAAAGTGGCTTTCAGCCGGTAATTAAGTCCCAAAGATTAAGGCTGTGTATTTAAAAAAGTTTTTTGGCTCTTGTAATGTTTGATCAAATAATGAAGTTGTATGTTCCAGTGTAAATGACAGCCCCTTATTTTGGCCCCTTTCCACAATTTATTCTATCTGTGCTGTCCTGCGGGTTAAGCAGGGCGTATCAATATGCATGTATTAAAAATAATGACGAAAGCATTTTATTGTGTCATCACATTAAGTTGTACTCAGAGGTGTTTCGCAGCAGTCGAAACAGTCTTTTAGGTGTTGATACGTGTGTGACAGCTATAGTTGAAACTTGGATAAAATGTCCTAATCTCCGCAAAAGCTCTATGCAAAGGTATTTAAATTGCCACTATTCCCAACAACAATCTATATATCTGTTTTTCATTCAAAGAACAGCTAGCGCTAAAATCTTTGCTACACTTGAAACCTTCCCGTCTCCTCTATATCTCTCTTGTTCCCTTCTACAATAACCTATGAAACTTTCCCTTAGGATTTCTATCTGTTGCTTAATAATAATAAATGAAATCTTCCCTTTGAAATTTATTCTCTTTGTCATTCTTCGCATACAAATTTAATTGCTGCTTATTAAAAGTGATTTTCTGATTATTTCGACGAAAGATGGAATGTGTCGTCGTCGTGGCCCTCAGTCGTTATCAGCAATAACCCAAAACTGTTCCTTACCCTTTTTACTGTTACTGGATCGCCATCTGACTGCTACATCGAACTGCGACATGAATATACTTACTCTGGTTTACAATACTCTATTAACTGCTGGTGGGCTGTCATAATAAGTGGCTGTATTTATTACCAAAGATGACGTTATTCTTTAATAGGAAAGCTGACGTTATTCTTTAATTTATTTGACTGAAGTTGCGTAATTCATAGTTACACTTTTTTTTGACAACAATAAAATTTTTGCGAAGTTTTACGTTGATGGTTTTTGGGATGGTTTATAATCAGTAATGCAATATTGCTGGCAAAAATTAATTATATTCTGAATGAAATGATTTTGCAAACGTTCAAATGGGACTTACTTTCTACAGTAATATTACAACTGGAAAATGCGCAAACATGCCTTCAGTAGTCTTGAGTTTCTCAAAAAATTAATTCAATAATATTAGTTCCTCTTATGATAATAGTTAGCTGATGTCTCTGTACATCCGTTTATAATCCCTTGTAAATCATAGCTGGTGGCTGGCAGGCACACTGCTCCTCTCAACTTCCCTCTTCAGACCTGCTACAAACTCGCTCACATCTCGTTTACTACTGACTTCCTAAGTGCGGCCTCTCTAGCCAACAATGCTTTCTGGTGCAGGCAGTCCCTGCTACCATTACAAAATGTATCAATGCGCGGTCCTTCCCGCTTTTTTCTTAAAATGTATGCATACGCGGTCTCTCCCGCCCTTTTTAAAATTACATCAATGTGCGGTCTCTTGCCAACAATACTTTGGTGCAGACATTCCCTGCTACGACAATTATTTCCAACATGACAAATATTAATTATTATACTTAATCCTATTAATAAAATACAGGGTGTTACAAATAGGTACGGTCAAACTTTGAGGAAACATTCATTACACACAATGAAAGAAAATATGTTATGTGGGCATGTTTCCAGAAACGCCTACTAACCATGTTAGAGCTTATTTTATTACTTCTCTTCAAATCACATTAATCATGGAATGGAAACACGCAGCAACAGAACGTACCAGCGTGACTTCAAACACTTTGTTACAGCAAATGCTCAAAATGTCCTCCGTTAGCGAGGATACATGCATCCACCCTCCGTCTCATGGAATCCCTGATGCGCTCATGCAGCCCTGGAGAATGGCGTATTCTATCACAGCCGTCCACAATACGAGCACGAAGAGACTCTACATTTGGTACCGGGGTTGAATAGACAAGAGCTTTCAAATGCCCCCATAAATGAAAGTCAAGAGAGTTGAGGTCAGGAGAGCGTGGAGGCCATGGAATTTGTTCGCCTCTACCAAACCATCGGTCACCGAATCTGTTGTTGAGAAGCGTACGAACACTTCGACTGAAATGTCCAGGAGCTCCATCGTGCATGAACAACATGTTCTAGCAGCACAGGTAGAGTATGCCGTATGAAATCATGATTATGTGCTCCACTGAGCGTAGGTGGAAGAACATGGGGCCCATTCGAGACATCACCAACAATGCCTGCCCAAACGTTCACAGAAAATCTGTGTTGATGACGTGATTGCACAATTGCGTGCGGATTCTCGTCAGCCCACACATGTTGATTGTCAAAAATTAACAATTTGAACACGTTGGAATGAAGCCGCATCCGTAAAGAGAACATTTGCACTGAAATGAGGATTGACACATTGTTGGATGAACCATTCGCAGAAGTGCACCCGTGAAGGCCGATCAGCTGCTGATAGTGCCTGCACACGCTGTACATGGTACGGAAACAACCGGTTCTCCCGTAACACTCTCCATACAGTGACGTGGTCAACGTTACCTTGTACAGCAGCAACTTCTCTGGAGCTGACATTAGGGTTATCGCCAACTGCACGAAGAATTGCCTCGTCCATTGCAGGTGTCCTCGCCGTTCTAGGTCTTCCCCAGTCGCGAGTCATAGGCTGGAATGTCCCGTGCTCCCAAAGGCGCCGATCAATTGCTTCGAACGTCTTCCTGTCGGGACACGTTCGTTCTGGAAATCTGTCTCGATACAACGTACCGCGCCACGGCTATTGCCCCGTGCTAATCCATAAATCTAATGGGCATCTGCCAACTCAGCATTTCGCCCGCATCTCGTCGTCATGCAGTAGCGTTCTCGCTTCCCACGCCCGGGTTCCCGGGTTCGATTCCCGGCGGGGTCAGGGATTTTCTCTGCCTCGTGATGGCAGGGTGTTGTGTGCTGTCCTTAGGTTAGTTAGGTTTAAGTAGTTCTAAGTTCTAGGGGACTGATGACCATAGATGTTAAGTCCCATAGTGCTCAGAGCCATTTGAACCAACTCCGCATTTGTAAACATTGCACTGACTGCAAAACCAAGTTCGTGATGAACACTAACCTGTTGATGACGCTACGTACTGATGTGGTTGATGCTAGCACTGTAGAGCAATGAGTGGCATGTCAACACAAGCACCGAAGTCAACATTAACTTCCTTCAATTGGGCCAACTAGCGGTGAATCGAGGAAGTACAGTACATACTGACGAAACTAAAATGAGCTCTAACATGGAAATTAAGCGTTTCCGGACATATGTCGACATAACATCTTTTCTTTATTTGTGTGTGAGGAATGTTTCCTGAAAGTTTGGCAACACCTTTTCGTAACCCCCTGTACAAACATAATTTGTGGTTTGACAATAGACAAACAAAATACACACGTGTTACACACTTGCCGGGTCAAATGGAGTGTATTTCTGATATCTGCACTAAATGAGGACCGCAGAGGTGTCGGCCGATGTATTACGGACCGTGCCCGTCGTCGCTGGTGTGTTATTTGCGTAGGCGGCAAAACTCGCGCCCGTAATGAAGTCCGCGGCGCCGGCGGAACAAGCGCGGCCGCGGCAGTGTTTCCGGTGTTGCGGACGGGGCTCGAACCTCGGCGCTGTCGGCTGACCGCAGGCCCCCTGGACTCTGGCTGCGGCCTGCGGTCGCCGCACTACGTCAGCCGCGTCGAATCCTAGATTTGCGGCCGCACTGAGTCCGGCAGGCGGGGCCGCAGCCGCAGCCGCAGCGCCGCCATCTGGCAGCCCCGTAATGCGCCGCCTCGCCGCTCCTAGCTTCTCCGGTGCCAACTGGTCGATATGTTCCCACACCGAAGCAGGAAAGAGATGCCTTTCAGTTCATCATGCACGTTACATATTAGACTGAATGTTCAAAACATCGCTGTGCCGAAGCTTCGTTTGGACGTCACAGTGTTTCAATTGCTGTTGCTCTACTGGAGGCGTATGTCCTTGCTTCCCTTCCCATTGGATGCATCATTACCTAAAAACATACGCCTATGTGATGACCTTGTGGATAATATCGGAGGTTCACACTTCTCAACCTCCACAGTTTCTTCCCGCTCCATCCGTCTTTAGCGATTAATATCCCTCGGCGGTAGTCGATATTTTTTCTCTTCCTTCTTTCCCAAAGTTTGATGCATATACAGGGCGATTCAGCAGCTCTTAAGTAGTTTCGTGCAACCCCATTGCGTCTGTATAGGAACGGTATCGAGACAGGCGGAAAGCATGTAATCGGTATATCTTCCTTCTCAAAACTTTGGGCAACTCAAAGCAAACGGAATTAGTCTGTAAAAAACAGAAATGATGATTGACCATGAGTAACACCGTGCTTTTGGACTGAGATACACTTTACTTCTGCCATAATTATCCCAGTGTCTCCTATCTTTCTTTCTTTTTGTAATTAGCTGTGTAATCACAGAGCTTTTGGACATCTCTTAAGTTTATTCTGTATGTAGTACTTAATATTTCGTAAAAGGTTCTCAAAAGTTATTTTCGCTCATAATGGCTATGGTTGTAAACCGTAACTGTATGGGAAAATTATTTATTTCAAGTTTCTGTTACCAGTCACTTTTTATTTTATGCTTAATCTAACACAATGTAACGCGTTTCGAATATGTTTTGTTCATCTTCAAGCGTTTGTACATACATACATGCATGCATACATACATACATTGAGAAATTTTACTTAAAAATAAACAGTCTTAAACTAGATTAATCTAGAACACTTTGTTTTTTACTGTAGCTGCTGGTGTACCATTTTTAAGTAACATTTCTCGATGTATGTATGTATGTACAAACGCTTGAAGATAAACAAAACATGTTCGAAACGCGTTGCATTGTTAGATTAAGCGTAAAATAAAAAGAGACTGGTAACAGAAACTTGAAATAAATAATTCTCAAAGGATGCCTTATAAAGTTTCTGTCACCGCCAGAAACAACGAAATTTACAGGAGAAATCAAAATGGGAATTGTGGAAGTAATAAGTTTTCGTTATATAACCCAGGGAAAAGATTGATATATGCCGCGCTGCGTTAATCTGATGAAGTAATTTCATAAACAAAATTTGTACAATACGTCTAAATTGTCTTCGTATATTCCACCAGTTATTCTGCGACACTTTGACAATTAACTTCACATTCCCAGACCGAACTGTCCAACATTCTTCTGTCATGATGAGCTGCATAAAAAGATATCGATTGTGGCAGACGAATCCACCTGTGTATAGACGCTATTGTTTTGTTTATAATTTTTTAGCTTTGTTTGTGAGCTTCGTTCCAAATGGACATTTTCAGGTGACACTGAAGCTCAGCAACGGTTTCCGTAAATAATTTGTAATTAGTTTTCGCAAGTAATTTCTCGCAGATATATGTGAGCCGTGATGCGGCTCTCGTTGCTGCTGTTTGTAGGTTTCTGCCCTGTGTTGGAGGCCAGGCGGTATTGTTCGGTTGGCATGGTTGCGGTTGTTTGTCTTCTTCTCGTGTTGACTCGCGCCACTCGGTTTTGCAAGCGTTGCTGTCCGCTATTCGCAGTTGCTGCTCGTAATGTAGCCGAGGCGAAGAGCAGCGAGTGGAGTGCTTGGGGAATTCGGATCTGATAAGCTTTCCTCTTCTACTGCGTTCACTTGTTGAAATTTGTTAAGTTCAACGAGCGGTAATTCTTCCTGCCTCGTGGCCGCTAACGCCCCAGTTACCTGTCCTTGTGGTTAGTGTATGTAATGGCAATGTACATTTGCTCGCCTTGCCGCTGCTGTCCGGTAAGGCGTGTAGTTTTGACAGCTTTCTTGATTGTAGGCCGGTTGGTAATTCTTCTACTCTGGTGATAGTGGTTCCTTTCCCGTTCCGGGCAGCTCTAAACACAGTATTCTGGGCACGTAGTGCATACCGCTGGTTCCAGCTTTGGTGTATTGTTCCATCTTTGCATTTGGTTTGTCGGACGTCAGGTAGCTTAAGCAATATTATCATTAGTCATTCGATAGACTGCCACTAGTCTAAGTTACCATCTTGTGAAGACAATGCAACTCTTGCCTGACTATTTCATCGCTCGCGAAAGTTTTGATTAACGGACGTTCTCAGATGTCGATTCCTGGAGCACCGTCTGGATTAGTTGCTTGTTTTTTTAATTAACATTTGCTGTTGTATTTGCTGTTTTACAGCAGGTTACAATTTTTTTAATATTATTGCCGTTCCTGTCGTGTAAGGCCATCAGCCGTGATAGTGGTTATTTGCATTAAAATTCTATTTGGTATTTGTACACTCCTGGAAATAGAAAAAAAAACACATTGACACCGGTGTGTCAGACCCACCATAGTTGCTCCGGAAACTGCGAGAGGGCTATACAAGCAATGATCACACGCACGGCACAGCGGACACACCAGGAACCGTGGTGTTGGCCGTCGAATGGCGCTAGCTGCGCAGCATTTGTGCACCGCCGCCGTCAGTGTCAGCCAGTTTGCCGTGGCATACGGAGCTCCATCGCAATCTTTAACACTGGTAGCATGCCGCGACAGCGTGGACGTGAACCGTATGTGCAGTTGACGGACTTTGAGAGAGGGCATATAGTGGGCATGTGGGAGGCTGGGTGGACGTACCGCCGAATTGCTCAACACGTGGGGCGTGAGGTCTCCACAGTACATCGATGTTGTCGCCAGTGGTCGGCGGAAGGTGCACGTGCCCGTCGACCTGGGACCGGACCGCAGCGACGCACGGATGCACGCCAAGACCGTAGGATCCTACGCAGTGCCGTAGGGGACCGCACCGCCACTTCCCAGCAAATTAGGGACACTGTTGCTCCTGGGGTATCGGCGAGGACCATTCGCAACCGTCTCCATGAAGCTGGGCTACTGTCCCGCACACCGTTAGGCCGTCTTCCGCTCACGCCCCAACATCGTGCAGCCCGCCTCCAGTGGTGTCGCGACAGGCGTGAATGGAGGGACGAATGGAGACGTGTCGTCTTCAGCGATGAGAGTCGCCTCTGCGTTGGTGCCAATGATGGTCGTATGCGTGTTTGGCGCCGTGCAGGTGAGCGCCACAATCAGGACTGCATACGACCGAGGCACACAGGGCCAACACCCGGCATCATGGTGTGGGGAGCGATCTCCTACACTGTCCGTACACCTCTGGTGATCGTCGAGGGGACACTGAATAGTGCACGGTACATCCAAACCGTCATCGAACCCATCGTTCTACCATTCCTAGACCGGCAAGGGAACTTGCTGTTCCAACAGGACAATGCACGTCTGCATGTATCCCGTGCCACCCAACGTGCTCTAGAAGGTGTAAGTCAACTACCTTGGCCAGCAAGATCTCCGGATCTGTCCCACATTGAGCATGTTTGGGACTGGATGAAGCGTCGTCTCACGCGGTCTGCACGTCCAGCACGAACGCTGGTCCAACTGAGGCGCCAGGTGGAAATGGCATGGCAAGCTGTTCCACAGGACTACATCCAGCATCTCTACGATCGTCTCCATGGGAGAATAGCAGCCTGCACTGCTGCGAAAGGTGGATATAACTGTACTAGTGCCGACATTGTGCATGGTCTGTTGCCTGTGTCTATGTGCCTGTGGTTCTGTCAGTGTGATCATGTGATGTATCTGACCCCAGGAATGTGTCAATAAAGTTTCCCCTTCCTGGGGCAATGAATTCACGGCGTTCTTATTTCAATTTCCAGGAGTGTATTTTAGCAGTAACCCTCAGAACCTCATTTACTGCCATTCCTGGCGTCAGATGACTTCTGCTGTGTTTGTGGCGACTTACCTTAATATTTCAATACCAATAAGTTGTAAATTGCAGTGAGTTCTTAAACAATTCTTAATTTATTGCCATTCCTGGTATGTAAGGCCTCCTGCCCACATCACAGTGGCTTACTTTTAAAACATTTGTAAGGTGTCAGGCAAATCCAACACATTTCATGAAAACCCTGACATGATAAGCAAATCCAGTAGTATGTCACATACTCCGAATAAATCGTGACATTAAATTAACCAAAGTAATACGAGTAACGAGTGAACAAATTGAATATCACAGACTAGCACAAGAATGCCTAAATGCATGTCATACCTTCCCACCGTGAGACAGACGCAATTCTGAGGGGAGAAACGAGAACAGAAGCCGAAAGCAGAACCGTGTTAAGTTACAAGGCCCTACGATAAGGGGCGGACACCCACGTCGCCAGCTAACCGTTAGGACCACCCCCAGCCCATGTTAAAAGCTAGAGCCCTCCAGAAGAGCAGTATGATCTTACGATAACTCAAAAAGGGCCACACCACCCACACGTTTTAGCGTGAGACTTTTTCGCGTCTCTCTTACGTTAGGACCAAACCCCCGCCCATGTTAAAAGATAGAGCCCTCTAGAAGAACAGTATAGATCTTACGATAACGCTAAAAGGACCACACCAGATGCAAGTTTTAGCGTGGGAGTTTTTCGCGTCACTGTTACGTTGCAAACTTTAAAAACATTGCCCCACCACGAAAAGTATAACGTTTATCAATGGTTAGACTGAATTTTTGTAGGCGGAGCATAAAGTTATCATTGACACCCTGATGCGTCAGATGAAAACACAGCCAGATAGTATTTATTTAAACCAACTTCAGTAAATTGTAGTAAGGAGAAGTTAGGAGGAGAGTTGTTTTCGAGACAACTAGGTGACGGAGCTGTGCTGTCCGCCGCCCCCTGACGAACACCGTCAAGGTAATGAACGCACGCGATGCTGTATAACAGCGCATAAAGCTTCACTCAGAAAAGCAGAAATCTCATTTGTTACACCCCCTTTTTGCGTAATACTAGTGTCGATCGTCAATTAAAGCTCATGGTATTCACATTTGCTACGTAAGTTAAAATCTGAAATGCGATGATTTTTCTGTTGTATAATTACTGAGAAGCCACATCAGCCACTGTAATTTACGACAAGTTAAATAAGTAATTAAAGATAATTGAGGGTCACTGTAGACCATTTTGATAGTTTTCTCTTTTGTGAAACTTAATTTAAACCTAGATAATAGATGTGATATGGCATAGGCCATCCTTCGATCCATTATAGAACTTGGAAACCCATTCAGGGAATATTCGTTCACATTTTTGTTGAACGCAGTTGGTTTTTACCATCCTGTATAAAAACATTTCCTTTTACCAATAGTTCAATTTAATGTTTTGTGAGTAGAATAAAATTTCCAATGGTAAACTTAACAGCTTTTCCGATGTTATTTTACCAGTTAACTAAAAATAGGAAAGCCTTGAACCCCTTCCACTAAATTTAGTTAGTATTAAGATTCTTTTACAGGGAGTGCAGTGGAGCTGACGCTGAAATCATTAAGTATTTGGTTATATAATCGCTAGTCTCACTGAACTCTTCTGAATTATGTGTCATGTGTGGTATAGCGTCTCCTTACCAGCAACAGGACCCATGTTCAAACTAGTGAATTCCCTAAAAACACTCAGAGCGTCATTGCGCGAAAGTGGTAGGGAGAGTCTGGCAGAGACAATAGCATAAGTAAGTTATGAATTTTAATATTGTTAGACTTAAGGTTTCTCTCCAATGCAAGCGCGCAGGTGGCGGATACATCGCTGACAAGTTGGTTCTGACCCAACAAGTAAGTGAATGGTTTGTCTAGTCGTGTGAACAAAAAGTTTATGAAACGCGTGAGATCGTATGAGCGCATGTTGACGCGAAGTAGGGCGCGTGAATTGGTTTTAAACTGAAAATAAGGGATTCGGAAAGATTAGCAATGGCAGATCGAGACCTTGACCGAATTGAGGTAGACACCCAGCATGAAAATGAACAGAAAATCGAGGTCAGTACAACAGAGGATGCAGTATCGCAAAAAATGGGACAAATAACGCACCATAACGAGGATAATGTACGTTAAGGCATATAAAACGTAAGTCAGCATACGACAGAGGAGCAGGAAAGTAGAGAGACAGTCGATGAGGATTCTAACTTGCGTCTTGAATACGTAGAACCCATAGTACAAGTAATCAGAGCTCCCTCACCACAGAGTACAAGGAATGCGAGCAGAAACGTGTCAGTTCAATGCAATCGGTTGCGAACCAACACTTGGGCGAAAACACAGAGTGTAGGACGTCGGAAGAAAACGCAATAGGGCCCACCAATCTGGCAGAATTATTACGACAAATTACGGAAACCATGACAAGGCAAAATAAAGACATAGCGAACCAAATTCAAATTCAGAATGCAGAAACCACGAGACAAATGCGTGAGATTAAAGAACAAAAGAAAAAAAAAATCAGTTACACCTACGTTATACTGAAGACAAGACAAAAGAATCTCGAGAAGTGATAGGAAACTTAATAACAGATCACAATCAATTGAGAACAGACATTGACAAGGTACAAACGGACGTAAAAACAATGCGTAATGACATTCAGGACGAGATCAAAACATTACGTAACAACACCCACGGAGAAGTCAAGAAACTAGAGAAACAGATAAACGTAATTACTGGACAAGCAGCAGGTACAGCGCATGAAGTTGTTGAAAACGGTGTGTTACACAAATGTATCACAAAAGCAGCGCTGAAAAGATATGTAAACCGCATAGTCAAAATAGAAGCGCAAACGAAGCGACAATTTCAGAAATTGCGAACAGAGTTGTTGCAAACCATTGAAGAGCGTAGTGAACAGGATCGAACGAGCGCAGCGTCTGCAACCACATCCGTATCTGTAACAGCACCGGAAAAACAAGCAATTAACAAAGATATTACGCATTTGCGATTCCAATAACAGGCGTAAAGTAACATACGTGACAATGGAAAGCCAGGTCACGAAGAGCACAGTGCAATGCATTCAGCTACACGTTCACAACCGATGGAAGAAAATTATTGCGTACCACTCCAACGATGCTACGCAAGTGTAGTCAAAAGTTACAGTGGACAATATCCAATGGATCTACCACAACCAGAAGAAACGACTGGAGAAATGATCAGAAATAAAAGTGGCGAAGAATGGCGAATTTCATATGGAATTATGATGAAGTTTTCTCACAGTCAGAAAATTTCAACACTTTCGAGAAGGAAACTCATTACATCCACGAACTTTTATTGATCAATTCCGAGTAGGATTACCAGAACAGTGGACTCTAGCACACAAATTATACTTTATATGTGCAGACATGTTAGGAACAGTCGCAGAAATCATGCAAAATGTTGCAGCGACATGCCGATCGTACGAAGATTTCAGAGAGAAGTTTCTCTCACGATATTGGTCCAGTGAAGCACAGAACAGAATGAAGTACGAATTATTACAGAACCCATATTTTGAAAATTCAGTAGAGAAGAGTCCCGTGAAAATTTTCGAAATAATGGCAAAGAAAAATCAATGCTTAGATGTACCATACAGTGACGGAGAGTTGATTAAACTATGCGCGATGAAGCTACCATTGAAATACCAGCAATCATTAGTAGGTCGCGGGGCAATGACGTCGAAGTATTTAAAGGTATTCTAAGGCAACTAGAGTTCATATTTTCGGAAGATGACGCAAGAAAAAGACGAAGCGCACGTGAACACAAAAGCAAAAAGCAGTGGAATCCACAAGACACAGTACGATGAAACAATAATTACGAACCATGTGATAACTTCGCACCAAGAAACGACAATAGATTTCAACAAAAAAGAAGAGAATATGGCAAAGAAGAGAATATGGCAATAACTATAATGTTGATGATGTGATTATAGCAGAACCCTCTTGGGAACATCACAACGACACATTAAATCAGTTCTTACAGATCATGAAAGAGCAAGGGGTCACAGTAAATATAACAAAATCCAAATTTGGAAGGCGAGAGGAAAAATTTCTAGGACACACAATTTCAGAGAAAGGGGTAATGCCCGACCCAGAAAAACGAACGGCAATCAAAGAATTCTGTACTCCATATAATAAGAAAACTCTCAGAGGATTTCTAGGTCTCACCGGATTCTATAAAAAATTTATTTGGATCGACTCTCTCGCACCACCAATCTTATGTGCATTGACTGGAAAAACACGCCATGGGTATTGGATCAACAAGCCAAAGAAGAATTTTTAAAAGTGAAAAACGCACTAACAACAGCACCGATTTTAGCACATCCTGATCTAACACAAAATTTTTGTATGGCCACTGATAGCGCGAAAACAGGTTTAGGAGTTGTGTTATTCCAAGAATACGAACAGGCAGGGCTAAGATCATACAGAAAAATTGCATTTGCCAGTCGGGTACTCACAAATAGGGAGAAAAACTATTCAGTCACGGAGCTGGAAGCATTGGCCATTGTATAGGGCTTCCAACGTTTTCGATACTTACTATTCGGAAGAAAAACAAAAGTATACACTGACCACAAAGCATTAGAATTTGAATTTCTGTTATCCGCCAAACTAACTCATGGGAGGTTAGCTAGATGGATGTTAATACTACAAGAATTTGACTTCACTATTACACACATACCAGGACCAGCGAATGTATTAGCAGATGCTTTATAACGATGTCCACAGGGTACATCCAATAACATAGGTCTGGAAGCAGCAGAAGACCAGTTTACAATATACTATATGAAACAAGTACCTTTCGAAAACTACACTACGACAGCATTGAAAAACATAGGCAAAGAAGAGGACAAGGATCCAGAAATACTAGGAATCAAACACAAGTGGAGAAGTAAGGATTTTCCAGAGATTCGACAGCACTATCTCGTAAAAAACAATGTTTTATTTCTTAGACGAAATATTGCAACGAATGAATGGTTCATTTATATCCCAGATGAACTAATTAATAAGTACATATGGTGTACACATTTAAGTGATGGCCACTTTGGACCGAAGAAATGCTTTTTAAAAATAAAACAAACAAGTCATTTTCCTAATGTGGAAAGACGAATTAGAACAGTATTAGTCAAATGCAAAAAATGTATGAGGGCTAAACACGTCACTTTCCAAACCAAACCACCTATGTTTCCAATATCCCTAAAGGATTAAAACAAATAGCTGAAACAGATTTGATGGGGCCCATCCCATGCAAAAAAATGGATATATTTTCATATTTGTCGTTTTGGAACTTACTTCTAAGTATGTTACCTTGACACCATTAAAACAGGCAACAGGTCTTACTATAAGTAAAGCATTTAGACAAGATTTTCTCAGACAAGTAACTCGAGTAGAACGAATAATTTCGGATAATGGCCCATAATACAAATCAGTGCAATGGCAGAACACGTTAAAACAACACAAAATAAAACCCATCTACATGTCTAATTACAAACCTAGCGTAAATCCAGCAGAACGATCTATGAAGGACATAGGCACTTTATGCTGATTATATGCAGGCAAAAGACACACCACTTGGGATATATATCTTAAAGATTTTCAAAAAGTAATAAATGAAATGCCACCTAGCACTATACTACTACCTCCAGTTACTGTACTTAAAAATATTGAACCCCCAAACATAACCAGAGAAAATGTTAGATTTCCTATTGTACCACGTAGACAGCACAAACAAGTCATAGCAACAGCACTCTCCAACATCAGAAAGGCAGCCATTAAAAGAAAAGAAAGAGGAGATGGAACAGCAATTAAAAGAACATTCTCAGTAGGCCAGAAAGTATTTCTAAAAACACACCATCTCTCCAGCAAACAGAAACACAAAATACATAAGTTTTACACTGCATACAAAGGACCTTTCATAATTAGCCGAATTGCTCATGATAATGCTGTGGAACTAATTAACCCAAAAACAGGCAAAACCTTAGGACTTCACCATGTGAGCCATATCAAAAAGTCTGAAGATTAATTTTATTACTGGTAAATAATCAGCACAATATTTCAAGATTATGCTGCAGATAAGGTCGTCAGGAGAAGGAAGAATGAAGAGAGAGGAAGGTGGGAAAAAGAAAGTAGTTTCAATAAAAACAAAAACAAAAATAACACCAATAGTACCATAGACTAAGGTGAAGAGATAAAGCGTAGACAGTCTAACAGCATGAAATACTAAATTGCTACACACGATGACACTACACAAAAATAAAAAACGAATTTGAGGTTTCTTGTATAAGTTAAGACTCAAAATATCTTAGAATTGTAACATGGAAAGGGCGCCGAAATTTGTAAGCTTCTTAAAAAGTCGTAAAACAATGTAGGTACTACACATATGTTAGATGATTATAAGGAAAACTTTTTGTAAGAACCATTGTAAAAACTCCAGCAAGGACGAGATGCAACGACCCACAAGTTGCAACACGAGAAGTATCAAGAAAGAAAAGGATGTAATTAGCAAGACACAATTCCAACAAGGCAGAAGCATCGAGAGAAAGGAAAGGACAGCGAGACCAACAGAAAGCCCTTGTATCGAAAGTGAGCAATAAATTTGCCTGCTACGCGGAACCCTGCTGGGAAGGAATACAAACCGCACAGTGGCAGAGCCCCGCAGACACACGATGGGACGCCGAATGCCGGAAGGGTCTCCGAGTGCCCCGAATGAATGGAGTAAGCAAATAATGGCCCAATGAGAAGACCACTTGGGCAATCCATCACTGCCAAAAAATATGTGTAAAAGTCACACTACTACTATTAAACAGCACGCTGATGCACGAAACTGAAGAAAACTTCCACAAAGTAAAAATGACATGCCCAAACAATTTATCAAACTGTTACTAGGAGGAGAACTTGAAAGCGACTAGTTATCAATAAATATTTCCATACCCTGCCCAGAAAAGAACCAAGAAGAAAGTAAGAAGCAGAGAAAAAGCAGGAAGAACAGAAGTTGAAGATTCGCAAGATTGAGACCAAGAAAGAAGATGGGTGAAGAATAGACGACATACCTTTCCAAATCCCTATCCTATTGTAAACTAGTCGTCTGTGAAGTATTACAACGAAAAACGACCGCTTTCAGTGACACATAACGATGACTTTCACGCATACAAACCCAGTGAACCACGAGATTCTGTACTCACAGCTCCATTCCATTATGGGACCTCCACAACAAAAACATACACTTGCACAGCCAACAAGGAACAACGAACGAAGCTGTACATCAAATACTTTCCCACATCCATCTCACTCAAGTCCATCACCTTTGTGTAAAAACATTCACCAACCTCATGCTTAAACATTCATAGGATTGTGTGAATGTGTGAAATCAAATTATGTAATGTAGGAATTGTGCAAAAGAAACGTGTGAAAAACTGAATAAGTTAAGCACACCAGGCAGCTAATAAACCACGAAATAACAGTCATTGACTATGGACTTAAGAAAAAAATAGACGATCGATAAAAATAAGTCATTAGTTCTGGAATGGACAGTATATAAAGAACAAAAGTAAGGCATAAGAAACACTAAAACTATATGCCACTTATTTTCTCCGCATAAAAATAAAAGAATAACTATATTTTACTTATTTTCTCATTATAAAAACAAAGAATAAAAAATTATTTTGTTGGATGTTTTCTATTTTTTAACATTTGTACCATTTGTTACGATAATATCTCAATACATGTGTATGTGTATTTCTTTGTCAAAGCAATTCTTGGAAATAATTTTTATTTGTTAGTGTAACAATGTTGAAATGAGTGTCTAGAAACACAAACATCTTACTTGTATATGATATTTAGAAAATGTGTTAGGAATAGATTTTACTTAATTACTACATTGATAAAAACAATATTTCTAAGAAAATCGATGTGAAAGACTCCTCACTTTCGATAACAAACTTATTAAAAAACGAACTTCACACTTAAATAAAGAAAGAAAGTAATTAAAAATTAATATTAGCATAAAAATATTCTTCTGTTGTCATTTTTAATTATAATATGGAAGAACATAAAAATATAAATTAGTAATACAATCTAGCACAGAACAGAACAACGTGGCTGAACAGTAGGCAACAAAATTTAGACAACAGAATAATTTTTGACTGACTTAGACAACGATTCAATCATTGCCAAACTTCAGTGCAAAAATTAAGTTCGAAGGGTGGTGGGTGATATGTAAGGTGTCAGGCAAATCCAACATCTTCCATGAAAACCCTGACATGATACGCAAATCCAGTATTATGTCACATAGCTCCGAATAAATCATGACATTAAATTAGTAAATACGAGTAACGAGTAAACAAATGGAATACCACAGACTAGTACAAGAATGCCTAAATGCATGTCATACCTTCCCACCGGGAGACAGACGCAGTTCCGAGAGGAGAAACGAGAACAGAAGCCGTGAGCAGAACCGTGTTAAGTTACATGGCCCTACGATAAAGGATGGACACCCACATCGTCAGCTAACCGTTAGGACCACCCCCAGCCCATGTTAAAAGCTAGAGCCCTCCACAAGAACAGTATGATCTTACGATAACACAAAAAGGGCCACACCACCCACAAGTTTGAGCGTGAGACTTTTTCGCGTCTCTCTTACGTTAGGACCAACCCCCAGCCCATGTTAAAAGATAGAGCCCTCCAGAAGAACAGTATAGATCTTACGATAACGCTAAAAGGACCACACCAAATGCAAGTTCTAACGTGAGACTTTTTTGCGTCTCTGTTACGTTGCAAACTTTAAAAACATTGCCCCACCACGAAAAGTATAACGTTTCTCATTGGATAGACATAATTATTGTAGGCGGAGCTTAAGGTTAACATTGAGACCCTGACTGGTCAGACGAAAGCACAGCCAGATAGTTTTTTTTAAACCGACTTTGGTAAACTGTAGTAAGGAGAAGTTAGGAGGAGAGTTGCTTCCGAGACAGCGAGGTGAGCGGAGCTGTGCTGTCCGCCGCCCCCTGACGAACACCGACAAGGTAATGAACGCACGTGATGTCGCATAACAGCGCATAAAGCTTCACTCAGAAATGCAGAAATCTCATTTGTTACACCCCATTTTTGAGTAATACTAGTGTCGATCGTCAAATAAAGCTCATGGTGTTCACATTTGCCACTTGTAGCAAAAATCTGAAACGCGATGATTTTTCTATTATATAGTTATTGAGAAACCATATCAGCCACTGTAATTTACGACAAGTTAAATAAGTAATTAAAGATAATTGAGCGTCACTGTAGACCATTTTGATAGTTTTCTGCTTTGTGAAACTTAATTTAAACCTAGATTATAGATGTGATATGGCATAGGTCATCCTTCGATCCATTGTAGAACTTGGAAACCCATTCAGGGAATATTCGTTCACATTTTTGTTGAACGCAGTTGGTTTTTACCATCTTGTATCAAAACATTTCCTTTTATCAATAGTGCAATTTATAAACAATGTTTTGTGAGTAGAATAAAATTTCCAATGGTATAATTAACTGCTTTTTCGACGTTATTTTACCAGCTGACTAAAAATAGGAAAGCCTTGAACCCCTTCCACTAAATTTAGTTAGCATTAAGATTCTTTCACAGGGAGTGCAGTGGAGCTGACGCTGAAATCATTAAGTATTTGATTATATAATCGCTAGTCTCACTGAACTCTTCTGAATTCTACATGTCATGTGTGGTATGGCGTCTACTTACCGGCAACAGGACCCATGTTCAAACTAGTCAATTCCCTAAAAAACACGCTCAGAGCGTCGTTGCGCGAAAGTGGTAGGGAAACACGATATAGAACAAACAGACATCACGCAGAATGTTAGACATTATCTGTTGTATCTGAACTTAATAGTGATTTGCTAAATTGTAACTCACTGAAAACACTATCATTTACACAGCTGTTTATTCCTTTATTAATGACGTGTGGTATTTTTTAATTTATTGTTGAGTCTGGAATCATTGGTTTAAAATGAATTGTGTGTAGCTGTAAAAGGAAACCAATAGTAACTGATTATGGCCCCGTCCACAATCGTCAACGAATTCTGCCTTCCCTTGACTACAAGGTGGCCGGCCGCTGTGGCGGAGAGGTTCTAGGTGCTTCAGTCCAGAATCCAGCTGCTGCTAAGGTCCCAGGTTCGAATCCTGTTTCGGGCATTGATGTGTGTGATGTTCTTAGGTTAGTTAGGTTTAAGCAGTACTAAGTCAAGGGGACTGATGACCTCAGATGTTAAGTCCCATAGTGCTAACAGCCATTTTTGATTACCAGGTCACATTATGCTGGTGTCACAACCCAAAAATGTCTAAGTGCCATACATAACACTGAGGCACGTTCTGGAACACGACGAGGACAGTGAAACACTTCTCTGCCACCTGGCACAGCCAAGTGAAGCGTTCCATTGTGCTCAGAATGTGCCTGTTAGTGTTATGTACGGCGATTAGACGTTTTTGAGTCATAATACTGGCACGTTTCCAGCACTTTTGAAATGCTCCTTTCGTGCGTATCTCGGAGCTTTCGACGTGTCACCGCCGCGACGGTAGCATGGATTCGCGTACTCTTCGCTGTGTGCTGCACGAATGATAAATTATGCGGCGAACTTCTCAGTGCTTCTGCGCAACGCGGCTAAAGGGTCACTTTTTCGAAACGCTAAAATTGCCTCCCATTGTGAAACATAAGTCTGACATTTGGATCAGAGGTGCTTACGATCTTCCTCTGTAACGGTGCGAAAGCGTGGCACCGTGCAATGTCACCCTCGGACCCAGCGACGCTTAAAATTTCAAGGAGGGCATGAAAAAGGAAGGTTGAAACGCATAAATATCTTTTACAACTTATGGGTCGCGTTCGAATTTTGCCGAATGGTTTTGAAGGTCCCTATTGGTTCGGCTCTGTATAACAGAACAAAAATTGTGGTTCAGGTACACTTCAAAGCGCTCATGTCGCGTTTAATCGGGCTGCAGGCACAATGTTTTTAGAAACGGATTGAATCGTTTGGGGGTGTCAGCAGCATCAGAGGTTGTCAAGAGCGTCGTCCTGTTGTACATCGCAATGGAAGAGTCGTTTTTGATCGCGGAATCTGTGTAAGAGAATGCCCCAGCGAAAGTGTGCACTGACGCTCTTTATAAACCTTTTCGTGTCAGTTCTGAGCGCAAGGTGTGTCTGATATGTTTCTCTCGGCCAACTATAGGGCGCTTCACTTCAGTGCTGGGAATTGCGGTTCTGAAACCCATTGCAGAGACGTCAAGAGAAGAGGTGAAATGTGGATAAGAGGAAATATGACTACTTTCCCATCATGTAGAGATGAGGGAATGTGACGACCTTCCCATCATGTGACACGTCCACTGCAGTATTGGCCAGCACTGAATTAAAATATGGTGGAAGTGTGCAATCATTAACCCATCTTTGACCTCATGCGAACTTTTTTTCCGAATGTGTCGACACCTTCTTATTTAAAGAGTCGCCAAGACCGATAGTGATATCGCAGGAGTCTCGTTTCTGCAGCATTACAGGAGAAGACTGCAGGCAGCCCTGAGCCAAATTTGAAACGTATGCTTTGCAATGAGATTAGAAAAATTGACCCTTCACTTGTGTTGTGCAGTGTAGTTAGGACCGTTTATTTGCGGACCTGAATTTATTCTCTTTTCTAGTACTCTATAAATTGACTCCAAGTAACAATTGACAACCACACTTTGACACTCGTACAGGGTTGAACTTCACAACTCCAAAGCCAATAAGTAAATGTCTTGTCGCTACCTGAATAATTTCAAGAAAGATGCCGATATCCGACCACTGGACTGGAACAACTCACCGCTAACGTTTCAGGGCGCGCCTCCAGATGGACACGCCCCTCGCCGATAACCTCGATAACAAAGGACACAAATTGGAATTAACAGGGAAATGCCATTCACACACCACTCTCAAATTTTCGCGGAAGCAAATGAAATTTACTGGCATCAATTGATCCTAGGCATAGCGCCACTTTTGTCCAACAACTCTTCCATCTAACTAAGGTCTCCATGCCTTGCTCTAACGCCCTTTTATTTTTACCGAACAAGTCCGCACTCATTATTTTGCAAGACTCTTACATACAGGCAGGGAAGTGGTTTAAGCGGAATTCAGCGCCCATGTGTGCTGTATATTTTCGAATAGACTGCAGGCTTTCCGTAGCGAAAAAGTAAATCCTTTGATCATAATTAATCACTAACTCTAAACTTACAAAATTATGACCACTTTGTAACACCATCTCCAGGCCAGGTCGCCAAAGAATTACCATCTTATCCCCCCCCTCCCCTTCACACCCTCCCTCCCCTCCCCCCTCCCCCCTCCCCCCCTCCCCCCCTCCCTGCGCCACGAGGTACAACGACCGACTCCCTATGTAGATTGCGCTCAAAACTGCTCCACGAGATTATTCAAATAATGAACAGAATGTAGGAATTCTCATTCGCCACTTAATTCTGCTGCTCAATGCTCTTCTGATAGGTGGTAATTACTGCCAGCATTCTTTGTACACTGTGTTCAAAAGTATCCGGACGCCTGGCTGAACACGACTTACAAGTTCGTGGCGCCCACCATCGGGTAAAGCTGTAATTCAATATGGTGTTGGCCCACTCTTAGACTTGATGACAGCTTCTACTCTCGCGCCCATACGTTGAGCAGGGTGCTGGAAGGCTTCGTGGAGAATTGCAGCCCATTCTTCGCGGAGTACTGCACTGAGGAGAGGTATCGATGTCGGTCGGTGAGGCCTGGCACGAGGTCGGTGTTCCAAAACAATCCAAACATGTTGCACAGGATTCAGGTCAGGACTCTGTGCAGGCCAGTCAATTACAGACACCGCAGGCCGTGCATTATGAACAGGTGCTCGATCGTGTTGAAAGATGAAAGATTGCCCTTCAACAGTGGAAAGCAAGAATATGCTTAAAACATAATAGTAGGCCTGTGCTATGATAGTGCCACGTACAACAAGTGGTGCAGGCACCCTCCATGAAAAATGCAACCACACCATAACACCACCGCCTCCGAATTTTACTGTTGGCACTACACACACTGGCAGATGACGTTCACCGGGCATTCGCCATACCCACACCCTGCCATCGCATCGCCGCATTGTGTATCTTCATTTTTCAGTCCACGCAACGTTTTTACACAGTTAAATCGTCCAATGTTTACGTTCCTTACACCAAGCGAGCCGTCGTTTCGCATTACCGGTGTACTATGTAGCTTATGAGCAGCCGCTCGACCACGAAATCCAAGTTTTCTCGCCTCCCGCTTAATAGTCATAGTACATGCAGTACATCGTGTTGCAGTTTGGAGTTCCTGTGTAATGGTCTGGATAGATGTCTGCCAGTTACGCATTACGGTCTCTATCTATCTCTGTTGGCGGTCTGTCAGTCAACAGACGAAGTCAGCCTGTACGCTTTTGTGCTGTACATGTCCGTTCACGTTTCCACTTCACTATCACATTGTAAACAGTGGACTCACTATGTTTAGGAGTGTAGAAATCTCGGGTACAGACTATGACAAAAGCGACACCCAATCACCTAACCACGTTTAAGTAGGTGGCAATCAAAATGCACCTAATATGAAAAACGTATGTTTCGGGGGTGTAGTGTAGTTTTCATGCGACGCTAGAAAGTACCGACCGTCACTGGGGAATCACTAGACCTAGAAAGATTGAATAGGGCGCCTACTGGGTTACACAAAAGGACAGGGTTTGGAGAAGGATACAAGTAAATTTTACAAGTCAGACCAGACTGTGGACACACTTCCCGTCGGCGCAGTCCGGGTCGAGTGTAACATTGCAACGAACTCCTATCTCAACGACAGTCTGATTGATACTATTTACGGATCCTTGCCTTCAGGTGCAACGGAGTGTAAGATTGTTGAGACCCCTGCCAATGTAATATACCTTCCAGTGACAGGTCAGACATTAGACTATTTGGAGCTGCATATTGTTGACCAGAATAATCAACTTGTCGACTTTCGTGGTGAGGAAATCATTGTACGATTAAACCTAAGGCAGAATGGGTGAACGGTATAAAACAAGTGCACGCAATCCACAGCACATCACTTCGCTACCGAACTGCGAACTACGAGTTTCTTAAATCAATTGGCTTGAAACCTCGCAATGACGTCTTTGTCGTGTCACCGCCAGACACCACACTTGCTAGGTGGTAGCCTTTAAATCGGCCTCGGTCCGTTAGTACACGTCGGACCCGCGTGTCGCCACTATCAGTGATTGCAGACCGAGCGCCGCCACACGGCAGGTCTAGAGAGACTTCCTAGCACTCGCCCCAGTTGTACAGCCGACTTTGCTAGCGATGATTCACTGACAAATTACGCTCTCATTTGCCGAGACGATAGTTAGCATAGCCTTCAGCTACGTTATTTGCTACGACCTAGCAAGGCGCCATCATCAGTTTCTATTGATATTGTAAATCATGTAATGTCAAGAGCGACGTTCGTCATTAATGGATTAAAGTTAGGTATTCCACCAGCTACGTCCGTTTTTCGCAATTCTAATTCTCTTGTCATGTTCCAGACCTCACGCCAGCCTGCGTGAGCTGAGAAGCGTGCATTTCGGCCTCCTTTAGTTATACGGTTGGCTCTCCTGCCAACCAAAACAGTCCTCACTCAATATAACCGTCCCAGTACAGTATGATGAGAGAATTATACGTCAGGAATACTTCCCTCATAAACCTTAAGCTTCGACCACATTTAACAAGAACGATGAAATTAGGATTGTTATCCAGCACCAAGACGCACTGACGCTTTTATGCAAGAGTTTCATATATCTAGAGGGGTCATGCAAGAAAACCGACGGCAGCGATACAGTGGGATCCACGCTTACACCTAACGCTTTAGCATTCCTCTTCCAAGAGATACGCTATGAACTCAGTGGGTCTGAGATCGACCATCCACGCAAGTTCGGCACAAAATCAACCCTGAAATCATGTCTCTGCATCAATCGCGGATTTGCATACTTAAGAAATTGCGGGGTGGTTCATAGATGGTATGGAGGATAGAACAGTTGCAGAGTACAAACGATTTACTGTATGCATACCTCAAAGAATACTTATGCGTTGCTTTCAGGACATGAGACTGATTATTATGAGCGCCAAACAAGATCTCATTCTGGTATAGGGTGCGACGGATAATGACCCATACATTCAAGGAGCTCAAGAAGAGAATGTTATCACAATCAGCAAGATAATATGGAAGATGCCTGACATCAGTGTATCAGACGAGGGGCATTTGAAACTTTTAAAAGTCCTTAATTCCGGACATTTCTGTCAGTGACATTTCGCTCGTGGGAGTTTTTCGAGTACCCAGTGTTACCGACTGCGAGCAGACAAACATGGGTTATTAAAAACCCCTCTCATCTAGAGACACCTAGATTCATCATATTTGCGTTTCAGACTGACAGAACGGGTAATATAGCAAATGATTCCGCCGTGTTCGACAACTGCAAGTTCATTAATGCCAAAGTCTACCTTAATTCAGAACTGTGCCCATATGACAATTTACACCTGCAGCGGAATGAAAATGTGTACAGTCTAGCATATGACATGTAAGCAAGGTTTTGTGCTTCTTACTATGAGGAGGGTATCTACTCAGTCCACGGAAGTTCAAGGAGCTTTCACCGATCATCGTAATAGACTGCTCGAAACAGATCGAGATAATTAAGTCTAGACCTGTAGACGTGAGAATTGAATTTGAATCTTCGACAAATTTCTCAGAACATACTCCCGGGTATGCTCTTCATTACCGTGTGATCAAGTACTGCCTGCTCAGGTATGTGGTGTGAAACGTGTTGTATAAATGAACAGGTGCTGCACCATACCTAGAGCATTTCACAATGGCATCTCAAGGCTTGAACATCGTTGCCGACGCTCAGGTATTCTATAATGGTGAACATCGACAGTTCATATTTAAAGATGTTGCATTCGTACTGTACACACACGATGCAGGAATAATAGAGGCATTCTCAGCAAACAATGCATCATCAAAGTCTCTCAAGTATGTGAAGTGTGCTAAGACATGGAAGAGTGCAAACTGGTTAATACATTTCTACCATAGGCGTCACTGGGATGATTCTGGCATACCCTATGAAGATATGGTGACTGCACTTAAATTATTTGATCATATGGACACCATCATCAAAGTGAAGGGGAAGGAGAAGATCTCATGGATACGTTAAATCTTTAATTTTGCTACTATAGATGGCCTGGAATTCTGTGGGTGTCCTTCTCTCCATCGACATAAGAAGAAGAGGATGTGTGAAAATAGTGTTGCTGTGTCTGCTTATGAAAATGTAAAATTACTTTTAAGTTGGATGAGAAATAAATGAATTTTTAACTCACAACCTGTGTTTTTTTTTCAGTGTACAGTTTTAATCACATGCTATGTCTGTGATTTTCTTCTAGCACATTAGATGTAATTTTAGACAAGTCTGCTATATATCTTTGGAAGCGGACACAGACACGTGCCTCTTGCTCCCATAACCCAATTCGTGCTGCATCATAGGCGCAATTTTATGCAACCATTCTATATATTTTGTTATCTTCCATCTTAAACTTCACCTCCTTAATAGCAGTCACCTTCAGCACAACTAATGCCATTTGAGACATGGACAGCCTTTACATAGATGTACATACATATTCAATAATAACAAAGGTGTATGGTGACTAATTTTTTTCTTGGTTTCTTTAGTTCACACAAATACGATATAGTTCTTGAGGTACAATGTAGTTTTTGAGGTACAATACAGTATTCTTGAGTTATAAATTGACTCTGCTTTTCCAATGCAGAAATACTTTTAACTTACTTGCTAAAACAGTAACACTGGTAGGAGTTTTTTTATAAATCTACACTAAAAACTAATGTGAAGATTCTTTACTATTACTAAATTCCACAGTCCCAGTAACAAAGCTTTTAAAATAATTCTGATGGACTATGCATGCTTAGAATCTAATTTCAACAGTCTCCAATAGCACAGGTTTTTACAATAACAATTCTGATTGACTGTGATATATATATATATATATATATATATATATATATATATATATATAGTTGAAAACTATTTTGACTTGGTTGGCTAGTGGCAGGTGAAAATCTTACAAGCTACTCTATTTACATGACGCACATGGTGCATATATATATATATATATATATATATATATATATATATATATATATATATATATATATATATATATATTTGTAGGCTACATATAGATTGCGTATGAACAAATAAATCAGTTTTTTTGTTTATGCTTCATTTAAAATTTTTCTTTCTTTCACGAGCATGATGTGCATATATAAATATATTTTTTTATCCTTTCTTTTTCAGACATTCTCTCTATGTATGTATTACATGTGTACATAATACACAAAAATATTTACACAAAACACACACACACACACACACACAAAATGATAAAAGGGTCATACTACTACTCTGCAGACACTCTCTCTCTCTCTCTCTCTCTCTCTCTCAATCAGAGTCCCCCACCACTTCTGTCACTACAAGTGAGTAGTGTGAGTACGGGAGAGTTTCAATCCCATCGTCACAAATGACCCTTTTATCATCGTGAGGTGACAGATCGATTTTAGACTGTGGCATAGTGTACACCTTGTGTCCTCTCGATCAAATACTGGTCTGCCGTACCATACGCGGTGGCTGCAGTGCAGCACCGCGAACACCTCTGCACAGGCACTGGAAATAGTCTTCCATAGAGAGGGCTCTCGATGCCATATGGCGCACACCCTTAGCCCACCTCTGGGTGGCACCTTCTAATGTGCGATACACATACAATTTTGAGCATAGACGTGCAAACCCCACTATCGGCAATCCATTCGCCTCGTCCTTCATAAGACCGATAACCTTCTTTTCTGTGGAATAATACCATTAGGATTATTGGCTGTGTATGGGATTTCATTAACGAATTCAATACCATGGCACCTCATTACTTCATATGGATTGCAATTCTTCACCAAACAGATGAAGCTACCTGTATCCATATAAAGTAATTTAGGGTCTGCAAATTGAATTTTCATGAACTCATGGTGAAAGCGGTACATGTGGAGTTTGGACAGGTCTAGTATGCACATCCCCACATAAATAGGTTTCGTAAACTCTACTGCAGTCTTCGCCATCTCCACAGCAACAAAGTTCTTATTGAATATGGTGAGCCACTTAAAATTTGGTCTGTCAGTGCATTTTCTTACACCATAACGCCCATCCCATTCGGTTCTAATAAAAAGTTCACGCCGTTCCCTCAAATTATCCATTGTTTTACGGTAAATTTAATTATTGATTAATTTATAAAAATCTTTCTCAAAGTCAAATGTCAAGGAAGCTCTCGGTCTCCTATTCAAATAAATATGCTACTTCAACTGGGGGACTGCTTGAAGGAGATAGCTCGAGTGATTCTAACTAGCTCCATACCCAAGCTGAGACACTGATGGAGATTACGATAATGAATAATGTATATCCGCTTATCCCCCAGCGTTGTTATCAGTTTTGGCGTGGAGCCTCCTCACGGAACTAGTTGCTCTGGACACATCGGCAAATTGGCGTGAGCATCATGCAAACTAGTACGGTATATTTCTGCCTCCACCACAAACCCTACATCAGAATCGTCTGCCATACCCCCCATGATTTTTCCACCTAATCCATTGTATTCTTCTTTGGACACCCATCGAAACCCACCAGTGATTGCTGCATGGCATACCTATATAAGTTATTTATGTCCAGGTACATTATGTAACTCGAATCAAGGGATGTGTTGAACCTGTCACCCATCCATGAGTTATTTGCCTTTGCATGCCTATGGACACATTGGCAAAGTTCCCCACGGATCCCTCACTGAAAGAGAAGAAGCATGTCAACATCGGTTCAATGCTGCACTTCATTTCCTTTTGCCATTGCATCCCAAGACAACACAGGTGCCGTGTAACAAAAGGTAATATCCAGAGAATATGTGGTCATGCATAGACTCCAGAATTTCTCGGAAATGTCTGAAAGGAAGCTCACATCTGTGTCCATGTAAAGCCGTGTGTGCTCTCCTAAAGTTGAAACACTGCGTTCCTGCTAGACATTCACGGCATGCTGATACTCTGCATCTGCTATGGCATCGCGTATAAGGTTGATGGAGAATACACGTATGTCGGGTAGCCTGGTTTAGTTTAGTTTCGCCATACTATCGACATACTCATATGGGAAAACCCCTTCCTAGTCACAAGTCGAAATTTTTCCTCAAGTGACATGCACATCGCCCCCCCCCCCCCCCCCGAGGTAGATTTTCAACGGGTTTCTGGAGTGGCGACTACATAAATAGTAGCACACTAAGGAAGTGGAGCGTAATTCTTGGCATCATTCGTTTGGAGAATGAAATGTATTTCTCAACACTCTCAGGTAGGACACTGACCTGATTGTTCTCCAAGCCGAAATGAGCTAAGTGCTCAACTAGAAAGTGTGCATCATACCCTCTTAAATTATGAAAGAAAACAGGTATGTGTCTTGGTAGCTGGTACTTCAAATTGAATGCATTGTGAGCTGCACCACAGAACTTTCCCATAAGATGACAGTGGTCCCTACAAGGAGTTTCCACTTTTCTGTCAAATGGCAGCCCACAAATATAACAATCAACCACATTATTATACAAATCTTCATTCTCCTACGATTTGGTCGCTGTAAAGCTTATCAACCTCCTGTGAAAATTTTTCGAGCTCAGTGAGCAGCCAAACTGCATAATTATCCGCGACATAAAATTTCTAGCAGTGAAGACTGGAATCATATGACAATACAATTTGTTACACTACCGCATATGGTAAGTGTTTTATTGCAAAGGTTGTACGTGAGGCTGTAGGGTCACCTTCACAGCGGGCCACAGGAGTGAGGAGGCATTCAATGTCGGTGTACACTACAAACGGGCATTGCTCCTGGTGGTGAGCATTATTGAGCTTTATGAATTTGTTTTCCTCAGTAGGCATAATAAAACGTACTGGGTCCTTGGCATCAAGTCTACTAGATGCGCCACTAATAACTTGTCTGAGGACAAATAATTCAGCACCTTAACCAAATACGTTTTACACAACAGTCTGTTGATAGTTGGGAGGAAAGGAGTTGAGACATGTATTTAACCCAAACAAGGTGGTAATTACCACCTTCAGAGAAGAGCAGCATGTTTACATGCAGCTCATGCTCACCGGAAAATTCTGAGAAATGGAGGGGGCTGATATCAGTATGCTTATCTTGCTCATCTGACTTGCTTTTCTTCTTCAGCTTGTAAACATGTACCGACATGCCGGTATTCTGCACCTTAAATTTAGATATGTCCTGGATCTTGACAGCGAACTCTATACTATGAAAGTTATAACACGAACGAATATTATCACCTACATGCTATGTACTGGGACACTCAGGATGGTCCCTACGATCGTAATTCCTTTCGCAAGCCAGGATTGATCACACAAAACAAGCCTGATCCTTTCTATTTTCTACATTAGTGCATGCCTTCTTGTTAGCTACATCTTTAGGGAGCTTGATATAGCTTGAGCGTCCATTTACCGGATCATAGACATGTGTATGGATGTCCAGGTGTAGTATTCAGCTGAGTGCCTTACCTGATCCTCTGACTTCCATCTTAGGAAACTGGCTCAATATATCACTCAAGGTGGATTTACGAAACCACTCGGCGATTGACATTCTCTGCCATTTTCCTCCAAAGATAATGAACAGTTGTCTTTTCAGCACCAGACTCAAACTCAACTTTGGAGGAGGGGGGGGGGGGGGGTGCGACAATTCGATGCAAAGGACAGCACTGCGTTTACTGGCGGGATACCGGGGATCATTGAATACCATGACGAGCTGCGTTTCCTCTGAAAAACAGTAGGGTCGCAGTAGCCTCCTGCCGGGTTCTCAATCCTTGTGAACGAGGTTCACTCCTCAAAAGCATCTGCAATCACCGAGTATTCTAACTGCAGTATGGTATCATTGACCTGATGACCTTCACTAAAAGGATATGAGCCACATCTGTATTAGCATTAATAATATTTTGAGTCCACCCTGTTGATGATGATGTTCGGGTGGGGGGGAGTTGGTATGCAGTGAGGCACACATACCTTACGCTTAAGTCAATTCTGACAAGGCTCATACGATGATGATGATGATGATGATGACAGAGGAGGATGTTGCGGTCTTACTGGGTCAGAGCAATGGGAACATCCAGGCTGCGGCGATTGCTCCCAATGCTGTTGTAGACCCGACCCGGTAACTTGAGGGGTGGTGGTTCATTGCTCGGCCCATGGACACCAGAGCGGCGGTGCTGGGGCCGCGCCAGCTTCCTGCGCAGTGAGTAGCAGCGCCCTTATAGGCGATCTGTGCCTTAACGGGCGCCGCTTTGGTGACGAAGACGGTTTAGCTGCCACCGGTATGCAAGCCACACTGTGTTGAGGTTGCTGAGACGTGATCGTTGTAGAAGAAGAGATAAAATAAATAATAGTTATGGACAATGTTTACTGCTGGTGGTGCTGTGACAGAAAGAATTATGACGATCACATGGCTATAAGCGGAGTGAGTAACTACCTTTTTCACTCTGGCTCCAGGGCATTGACTGGGTGACTCCACTGCACCCTTAAAAAACTCATCATCATCATCACCTAATGGGACCAGTGAGAGCGCCTTTGCTTGTCCTCATCGGAATCTGGCAATTCGTCTGCGTCGCCTACAACAACAACAAGAAAGAAGATGTATAAACCAATTAGTTGCTACTACCACTAGTACTAGAGGCACGTACAAATGTAATCTTCTTTAAACTTACAAGTATGCTGCATGGGCATCTCATTATTTGCTGGAGGCTGTTCCTGCATTTGCTGAACAACCTCTGGCGCCTGTCCAACAAATCTAACTCCTCTAGAGCTGTTTCTGTAACGGAACATAATTTTATTTATTTTGAATATCAAGTTACACAAAAAGATCGCACATAAATTTAGTGAGTGTTGTCGTTGGTTATCCACAGGTGGAGGCTGTTAAATGTAGCGTTGCTGCTGCTGCAGTAGTTAGTTGTTTTCAGCCCCCACCTCTGCCTCCAGCTCAATTTGCATTTACTTTAAGTGACATACAGGAACAAAAAAAAGTATGAGATCATAAAATTTTGAATCGCTATTATACAGGAACAAATTACAATGGCAATTATACTCAAAAGGCAATTGTGACTGTGAACCGAACACAGGAGGCTGGACTTCAAGAGTCTGTCGCAGTCCAGCTCCCTCCTACCTCTCCTCACACTCCAAGACAAAATCCTGTAGTTGTACTATATCAAGAAGACAGAATTAATGAGGCGAATTTAACATACACAAGAAAATTTACACTAAAAATAGAAGTTATTTACTCATGTGGTAATCCTTTCTCCAGAACTCTAAGCTTCTTGCCACTACACTCAAGAGTTGCTGCAGCATCTCTTCATCTTGTGGAGAGAAAAGAATAAGTACACACACACACACAGACGATGAAACGTACTAGGCGGACAGCAGCGGACTGAGGACAACGGAGGTTGGTTGTGGATTTATATATAGACCGAAGCAACCAATGAGAGAGCTTCATTTGAATGTTCAGCGAATAAGAAGCTTATATGGAACGTCACTATATCTGGAAGGACTTGATGCGACCATAGTCTCTCTCTCCCCAAGCAACAGGAATGCTTTTGTGATTGAGGGTGTTTTCTTAAGCATGCACATACATGATGAAGCGTGTTAGTGGTGAGCAGTTGACGGTTTCTGAGGCATATGTTGAAAGCAAGATGTTACGATTTCCGGGAAGGGTAACATGTGATGCCTCGTTAGGACCATCAGGAAGAATGCAGTCGGGTTTTTCTGATCTATTTTCTTTAACAGGTACTGTTAAGGACAGTAATTTCCATTCAGTCAAGCTGAGACGTCACGAAAGCTACAACAGAAGCGACGGCTAACTACTTCTATGACAGTTTAACTCTGAGAAGCGGCTAGTAAGTAATGGACAGGCTGTCGCATTACCATCGCGAGGGAGAAAGCAGTCCATGTTATTCTGGACTATTTTCGTGAACAGGTCCTGTTAGGACAAGAATTTCTATTCAGAGGAGCTGAGATGTCACGAAGCTACAAAAAAAGCTACAGTTTTATGTGCTATGAGTGTTTGTGCAGTGCACTATTTTCGGCTGTTTAAGCATTGTGTGAATGTTTGCATAGTGTTACACATGCATTATTTCATTGATGTACAAGTAGTTCGCACTTCTGTATGCTGTGTACTACATTATTTCTCTAATTTATGAGTTGTTTGCGTGTTTGTGCATCAGTGTACTGCATTATTTACGAGTAGTTCGCAGGTCTATAGACTATTTACTGTGACCCCAAGCATGTCTGGGTGAGTGTTTTGAATAAATGTAATAAATATTCTATCACAAACCCATCCCTAAATAAATTGTTTCAAAACAAATAAAGTGCACTCCTTCCTCTCTCCATCAGCCCACAACAGGCTGAGTCCTTTTCCCACCATTTTTTCCCCTCCAGACATTCGTCTTGTTATGTCATTGGAGGGACAACAGCACCCTCTGGTGGGAGTACTGTGTACTAGGTCAGTTGGATTCCAGACCTCATCGTGAACACACTGGATGGCGCTACTGCCTCAAATTACTTAAAGACTGCCTGCAAAATACTTAAGGCCATTCTGTCCAGCGCCAGTCATGTCCTATTCCCACAAATTCTTAGGAAGAGGTGGCGCTCAGATGACTTAGGTTAGTGGAGTTAGCCCAAGTAGCCTATTATCCTGCTATTTTCAACGTGGAGGCAGCTGTGGTGTGTTGCATTGTCCTGCTGGAATTTGAACTTCCCACCATTTTCTGGGGGAGAGGAGAGGAGGGGTTTAGGTTAGTGGAGGTAGCCCATTTGACCTTTCTTCCCGTCAAAATTTGAATTTCCTGCCATGACAGCATTGCGACGTTGCCATATCTATCCCTGTCATCTTGGATCCGCCATCTCGAATAAATTTGGCAACAATGGAGAGTTTGTCAGAATATAGTTTGTTCTACTACTTGCGTAGCGTTGTTCGCCATTGAAACAGTGATTTCATCAACCATCCATAGAGCAACATATCGTCAGCCTCTTCCCAGAGCGATACCCATTTTTACAGTTGATTCGAACTACTTCATCATGCTCTGCACAGCAGGTGGAGAAAGAGGTCCCTTAGTTAATCTTTTCAGCTGGCGATATTCTCAAAGCGCAGCTTCAGCATTCGTGTTGTTTTGGTACTAGAGATTGAACAATAATGCCCTGCTCCTTTTGTCCAAGCCGCACCACAGCAAGTACACATCGACTAGTCGGGTGTGTGAGACTTTGAGTCACGATGACTGATCACGGCACCTGGTAGCCATAATTCGAACTGGACGGTGGCGTTGTGACACATGGAAATAATGCAACCCACACTCTGAACATTAGTGCTACCAAGTTTAGTACTCGTGTGGCGATTAGTATCCGTGTTAAAATGTGTTAAATAGGGAAAGTTTAATTACAACCGCCCGATACTAGGTTATAATGCGACAAGTAATGTTCGTATACCGCTGTCCTGGGGAACACCTAAAGTTATTTGTACGGCTGAAGACTTCTATCCGTTGAAAATGACATGCTGTGTTATGGTTGCTGGAAAATTTTCAGTCATAAAACTAAGCTGGTCTGATATTCCGTACCCTAGGCGGAAGTCAAGGAACAAGACAGCCACCTGACCGTGACATTTACTACCTTCTGGATTTCGTGGACGAACAGAGCTCGTAGGGTTTCCCACGATCGTTGTTTACGGACCTCATTGGTTCCTACAGAGGAGATTTCCGGTTTCCACAAAAGTCATATTATTTGAGCATATAACAAGTTCCAATATTCTATAGCAGACGGACGTCATATAGGCCTATAGTTTTTGCAGATGTTCGACGACCGTTCTCGGAAAAGGGAATGACCTATGATTTTTTCCCATCATTAGGAATGTGTCGCTCCTCAAGAGAACTACAGTGCAGTGTTGTGCATATATTTTCACTTCAATATATATTCAAAGATAGATGGAGCTAAGAAATCAAACGAAATGCCATTTGTAACGTACCACCTGAGACCATGCGCCACTTACACCAAAACACGAGAGTCATTTCAAAAGCCCTACACACTGCGCGTGTGCTCCTGTTATGGTGGCGTGATCAAGTTCAAATTCACATCAGCTGTGAGGGAAACCTTAGACGTGACGGTCGTATATGCGTTTGTTAGTTATTGTTGAGAACGTTTTGAGAGAGGATCGATGAGAAACGTTTGAAGAAGCTGCATATGAGTCTAGACTGCCTGTCACTTCAGTTTACAGAATCATAGTAGGAAAGTTAAGACGAGAAAAGTTGCTGCCAAATGGGTTCCTCAGTGAAGGGCAGAAAGCAGATCGCAAAAGAATTGCACGAAAATTACTACAACGCTATCTAACAGAAGGAGAGCAGTTTCTGTAAAGGAATACTGCACCTGGTGAAGCCTGGCTACCATATTTTGAGGCAGAACTGGAGTCTCAGTCGTCAGAACGGAAAATTTCCGACTCCTGACGCTCGAAAGCAATTCACCGCCAACAATCAAATGTGAAACTTATGATGATCTTTGCGTATGATATGAATGAAGTCGTAGCTAAAAGCAGAATATCACAGGGGATCTCTGAACGGGCGCGTACTACAAGCTGTTTTTGCAAAATGTTGTACGTCCGAGATCTGACATGCTTGCAGCTAGTGTCTTCATTGTGCACGATAATGCAAGACTGCATATTGCCCTAACATCGACAAATATGGATTGGAAATAGTTGCCCATCCACAGTTCTGGCATGAGCCAATCAAACTTTGATTTATTTCCCACTTTTAGGAAAAAATCCGTGGAAAACCTTTTGATGCAACTGATGAAGCTTCTACTGACGTGACCGGAGTAATGGGACAGCTCAACATCGAAGGTGACACATCCGGAGTACGGAAGTTGCCAAAACTATCATAAGCAAGAATGGAGATTATATTGAAAACCTCTAAAGGTATCTTGTAAAAAAATTATTATCTTCAGTTCTATCTTACAGAGTGCAGAACTTTTTAAATGGCCCTCGTACGTAACAATATCCCTAATAATCTCCGAAATTTTGTGAAGTTCGGATCCACCCTGCAAAAGGAAGCCAAACAATCATACAATAAATACCATTGCCACATATATCTGCAATGTTTTCAGCTGTTAACACCTAACCGTATTCCACTCCTTTTAAGTGTTTCGTGAAAATTATTACATTTCGTTAACGGTCAATATGAAAAGGCACTCAGAGCGCCTACTGTGACATAAAACAGGCGTAGATAAGCAGTGCTGGTCGACGAAACTGCAGATGAGCAGCTGCCACAGCGGTAGGTGCCGGCGGCGTCCACGCAGACGGCAAATGGGAGAAGAGCAGGGGACGCAGGCCGCGCCGTTTCCGGCGGTCGTTACGGCACCAGGCCGGCGCTCCGCTCAGGTGCAGCCAGGCCGTGAGCCGCGGGCGGCCTAATCCCAGGCGCTACATCTGGCTGATCCGGTAGCTGATGCCCGCGGGCCATAAAGCGCGTGTTATCGGCGCGCGCAGGCGCGGCAGCAGCAGCAGCCACTGGCGGATATCGCCAGATAGGCGGCGCACCTGCCGCCTAATGCCCTCGCCTGCTCACACGTGGACGCAGCCCAGCCGCGCCGAGCCGAGCCCAGCACAGGCTCATTACCCGGCACCCGCCTTTACGCACTCTCGTATGTTGCAGCCTACTCGAAACTTGCCTCTTTGAACCGAGAGGGGGAACACGTTGTTTGGTTTTTCAAAATAAATAAACAACGTAATAACTTCAGAAACTACGACGATTAAAATACAACATATTATTCGCCAATCTTTGGGCTATTTTTCCACTTAATCTCTTTTCGGGCCTCACCGCAAGAGTCGCAAACGGGTTCAAGTAAGTGCAAGTCAGTAGCAATGTTCAACCTTGCAACATATCCTTCAGTAGCTAACCTGATCACGCCTTTCACAGGTAAAACAACAGAGGATGTCACAGCGTTCATTAACGATGTGCTGGCAACAGCTACAATGAGCAATTGGTCGGAAGTAACTACGTTACGTATGGCAAATTTGCGACTTGCAGGGACAGCCAAAATGTTCGTGATGTACCATGAGGAGCTTAGTAAGGCGAGCACGTTTGAAGAATTGTCAGGTGTGTTGTGAGTTACGACAAAGATATCGTAAGGAGAATAATGCAAGATTTTTTAGAGAGAAGTTAGCTAATTTGACACAGAAGATCAATGAGACAGTGGAGTCTTATTCAGATAGGATACGGAAAATTAATTCGCACACCTATGAATTATCGGGTAATCCTGAAGCGGATCGTGTGTTACTACGAGAGGCAGAAAACAGAGCCCTCGATGTATTCCTCAGACGAATTTCTGCACAATTTTCTCGTAGGGTTAGGATGAAGAATCCTGGGGATTGAGCTGCAGCACTTCGTATTGCAACGCATCTGCAGAAGACTGACATTGCAACAAGGGTTCGCAATGATAAACGCATCTTTGCGTCGGAGAGGAATTGTTACCGTTGTGGGAGGAAAGGTCACGTGAAGGCTCAATGCAGACAGCCGCAGTGTTATGCTTGTAAACGCTACTGTCACAAGGCGTAGAAGTGGCGTAGTAAGCAGAATGGTAACGGCAATAAACAGAAAAAAGCGTTAAACGGGAACGGGAGTATTTCGTCCGTCGGAAGACATCCCCGGTAAGCAGAAGTACAGTGAAAACTAGTACAGAGACGGATTGTTGCTTGATGGGTGTTGTAAGGAATAACAGATGTAAGTTTTTGATTGATACAGGGGCACATGTATCTGTTTCTAGTCTAGACCTCGTGGGTAAGAGAAGACTAGGTACTACTAGGTATAGATTACGTGGAGTAGGGAATAATGAGTAGCAATCATTGGGTACAACACAGCTCGTTTTTAAGATTGGAACTGAAGAGTTCGGAGAGCAAATGGAAGTGTTGGCAACTGTGGAACAAGGGTATTCTGTGATTCTCGGACTGGACTTCCTCGATAAACACCATGCCAAAATTAATCTTTCACAGCGTACAGTTGAACGTAGTGGAAACTTGTTTTCAACGGGTACAACAGCTGTAAATGTTTCTACGTCGCGAGGTGCATCCGTTACTAAGATGTCACCAATTGAACGGCGTACAAGGGCATTAAAGATGATTACGCATGTCAAGAGTTTGCGACTCTTGCTGGCAAGCCTATATGCCTTCATGGTACCACTCTACTGGTTGACATCGGAGCTAAAGTCTTGCTGCGTCAGTTACCTCCCCATCACCCACATACTGCTTGCTATGAAATGCACCCTTCAAAGGGGTCAAACAATGGAAGTCAGAAACTGCGAGATCTGGGTTGTAGGGTTGTTGAGAGAAAACAGTCCCATGAAGCTTTTTGAGTTACTCTCTGATGTGCAGACTTGTGTGAGGCCTTACTTTGTCATAGAAAAGGAGAAGTTCGTTTGCGTTTTTATGGCGACGAACACGCTTAAGTGACCGAGCGGTTCTAGGCGGTTCTGTCTGGAACCGCGCGCCGCTACGGTTGCAGGTTCGAATCCTGCCTCGGGCATGGATGTGTGTGATGTCCTTAGTTTAGTTAGGTTTAAGTAGTTCTAAGTTCTAGGGGACTGATGGCCTCCACTGTAAAGTCCCATAGTGCTCAGAACCATTTGAACAATATTCAGAGTTGCACCATGAGAAAGGAACTCAAACTGAATAACCCCTTCAGCGTCACAGAAAACGCCACCATGACCTTACTGGCTGCGGGAGCGGCTTTGAAGTTTTTCTTCGGAGGAGAGGTGATGTGGTGCCACTCTACAGATTTCCGTTTTGTTTCCGGTCCGAAGTCATGAACACATGCTTCATCGCCTTTTACGACGCTCCATAAAAAAAATCTGCACGAATAGCCTTGTAACGTGCGAGCAGTTCCGCACAGATGGTCCTCCGTTGCTCTTTATGGACTACCGTTAGGAGACGAGGAATCCACTGGGCACACATCTTTGAATATCGCAACTGTTGGACTTGTGTGTCAGCAGTACCAACAGATATGCCTAGTTTTGCAGGTAGCTGTTTGATTTTGATCCGTCGGTTACCTCGAATGAGAGTGTTTGCACGTTCCAACACTGCAGGAATCGGACAGGTTTGCCTAATTTTGTTGTGATGATGATACATGCCTCATCCAACGACTCACCTTGCTTTTGTTCATTCCTAGTCTCCATAGACATTCTGCAAGCACTTATGGGAATATACGGTGCTCTCGTTTTCGGACAAAAGGAATTCTACAAAGGAGACAGGTTACAAAGAAGTGGTGTGAATCATCCTACAATACAGGCGAAGACCATGAAACCAATACCGTGTAGTACTGACAGGTGGTGTCAAAGTAGGCCTGTATAACGAAAATGAATACGAATTGACAGACATTTGGTTGACTCGTGGAAGAGAGTAACGTAGATGCTGAAAAATATGAGGTGTTAGATGCCTTAAGATCTACTACTACATCATACTCCGCAAGCCACCTAATGGTGTGAGGTGGAGAGTACTTTTGGTACCACTATCTGATCCCTTCAACCATGTTCCACTCGCGAACAATGCGTTGGAAGAATGATTGTCGGTAAGCATCTGTAGTGGCTCTAATTTCTCGAATTTTCTCCTCGTGGTCAATACGCGAGATTTATGTGGTGGAAGTAATAAATTGTCCGACTCCTCCTGAAAAATGCTGTCATCAAATTTCAGTATTAAGTCTTTCTTGTAACGTCTACCATTGGAGTTCGTTTAGCATCTCTGTAACGCTCTCTCGTCAGCTAAACGATCAGTGACGAAACGCGCCGCTCTTCGTTGGATCATCTCTATATCCTCTATCAGTCCTACCAGATACGGATCCCAGATAGATAAACAATACTCAACAATTGGGCGAACAAGCGCCTTATAAGCCATTTCTTTCGTGGGTGAGTTACAATTCCTTGAGATTCTTCCGATGAATCTGAGTCTGGTGTCTGTTTTTCCCACTATCTGTGTTATGCTCATTCCACTTAAGTTCGCTCTGGATAGTTACGCCGGATATTTCACGACAGACGCTGTCTCCAGCTCTTTGTCAACAATAGTGTAGCTATACAGTATTGAATTTCTTTTCCTATGTATGCGCAATGTTACATTTATTTACGTTCAGGGCCAGAGTCTGGACCATTTATAAATTTTCTGCAGGTCGTACTTGAAATTCTTACTACCTTCTGGCGTTGCTACTTTGGTGTAGACAACTCCATCATCTGCGAATAACCTTAAAGAACTTGTGACGCTTTCTCCCAGATCAGTTATGTATATTGTAAACAGCAACGGTCCTATCACACTTCCCTCTGGCTCTCCGGATATTACCTTTACATCTGTCGATTTAGTTCCGTTAAGAGCGACGTGTTGAGTTCTATTTGCAAGGAAGTTTTGAATCTAATTTCAGGTCTCCTCAATACTCCGGAAACTTGTACTTTTTTCATTAAACGGCAACACGAGACGGTGTCAAACGCCTTACTGAAATCAAGGAACACGGCGTCAACCTGAGCGCCGTTGCCCACTGCGCTGTGGGTCTCATGGAGGAACAGAGCGATCTGAGTTTCGTAGTATCACTGTTTGCGGAATCCATGTTGACTTTTTTAGAGGAGACGTTCATTTTCCAAAACATCATAATTCTTGAGCATAAAATATGTTCCATAATTCTACAACAGACTGACGTCAACGATGTAGATCTAAAATTGTGTGGATCTGTCCTACGGTCTTTCTTAAAAACAGGAATGACCTGCGCTTTTTTCCAGTCGTTAGGTACCTTTCGTTGCTCAAGCCCACTTTGGAGTGAGGACGGACCAGTCAGATGTTTCGTATCAGAAGCCGTCTGGGTCACCAGGGGAATACAGTGGCACAAAAGGTGTCGTAGGTCTCGTCGCTGGCGCCCCGACGTCACCGCAACTTTGAACATTAGCTAGAAGCTTGTCGACGGTAGCCAATGCAGCTTCCAGCTGTTTACGGAAAACAGGCAGCTCTCCTTGTATCCGCTCACACAATAGATGCCAACTACCCCCAAAAGCTTTCGTGTTAAGTTTAGAGCAGCGTTATCTGGGAATATACTACAGTCTCCTATGTATCGCTCTCGAAGGGACCGCGAAGGCTAGGTTAGTTTAATTACAGTGCGCACAGAGGCATTTAAACAATAATTCATCCAGAGCGAATGCAGAGCGAAGAAACTAATGTTTGGTACCATGGGAAGCACCTTCTGTCATCTGCCTCACAGTGGTTTAAAGAGCACCTATGTAGATGAATATATCTTTCGAAGCTCGCAAATCAAAATAAAGCCTGCTTCACATCAGCGACTTACTTGTCTAAATGGACAAATGGTGATGAACATTCGTCAAATCGTAGCGTCTAAACCGGCTGCCAACCGCTCTGCGAGTGTCTTTGTTGATCCATTGTGGCCGTGGGACAGCGTCTGGCCAAATATTTAAGAAATAAAATCGCCAAACAATCGAGCAAATTGAGAAGTTATTTTATTTTATTTTCGCTACCAGTTTCGGCAATTTAGTATGCCATCTTCAGACATTATATGCACCTCTAAAAAATTATAGATATTGGCATGCTGGGGCCAACTGTTTATGGGTGCCGTGAATCCTCGTATCCCAAGTATGCTAATATCAATAATTTTTGAGAAGTGCGTATAGGGCCTGAAGATGGCATACCGAATTGCCGGAACTGCTACCTGAAATAAAATAAAATAACTACTCAATTGCACGGTTGCTTGGCGAATTTCTTTGTTAAACACTGCGAGTGGGTAGGTGAAGTCATTGATGAGCTGCGTGTGCCGAATTTAGAATTTTAAAATCCGGGATATGTTGAGTACAGCGCATGCTCATTTGCAGAAGCAAAGAACGGTGTCGCCGTTATTAACATGGTGAGTTAATCAATTCTCGCCTCTAGCACTCATGTTACAGTACTTCATTTTGTGATTTATTATCATCTTAAACTTCATTTTAATGTTTGATTTCCTTTAGTGACACATTGTGCAGGTTTCACGAGGAACTGAAATTTTTCCTACGTATATTCGCCTAAAGAAAAACCAAATATCTGGAAGCAGAAGTTGTACTAGTTTTACAGTAAAAACAAAGCCTGCTCGGTACGTCAATAAGACTATAAAAAATGAAAATCGTTTGTTTAATTAAAACTGCTTCAACAGTGAAAATGTCAGTTGCAATGGAAGAGAAATATGATTGTGGAAGTTATTTGGCATTTATAAAGGAAACAAGGCACAATGGATAGAGTAAAAAGGTGCGAAATATTACTTTTTAAATATTGGTTCATGCGTTCGATTCCATACATTTTCTATAGCCTACACATGTTGAATGTGTTAATTCCTCTACGCAGAAATAAATGTGTTAATTCCTCTACACAGAAATAAATGTGTTAATTCCTCTACACAGAAATGAAACTCTTTTAATAGGCATCGACAAACGAAAATAGTGACAGTTCCTCTCATTTGTTACTGCTTCTAAAAGTGGTTGATTTTTTTTAGCACTAATGAAGGATGTAGGCTCTGTTTTTGTAGCGGAGTTTAGCCAGGAGGTGGGGGTGGGCGTGGGGGAGGGATGGGAGAAGCGATAATGCGTGAAGCTGGAATGAGTGACTGAATGTGAGAGTTGAAACTATAAGGGACAGTCAAATGAAAACGAAAGAGATGAAATAAAAAGTAAGTAAACTGTGTATTATTTCAAAACATTGCTATGACTGTGTCGAGAATGCTGCAGAAGTTTCACTGCGACTTACATATTTTTTGATCCCTGAAGAAAGACGTTCGTTGCTGTCCTTTTTGTTCCGAACAAGGAGGTGCACATCTGAATACAGTCATGGTTCAGTAGGCAATTCCAAACATTTTTCCCATGAAGGCATTGACCATTGACCATTTTGTGTCACAGTGGGATAAGTGTATTAACAGTTATGACGAGTTCTTTTGAAATAATAAACATTTTACTTACGTTTTTCCCATGTGCCTCGTTTTCATTTTACTGCACCTTATGAATGATGAAGAGAAAATCATTGATGAAGTTCAAAAACAATGACAACTTGAAGCTTTGTGTCAAACAGGATGTGTGAATGGGGAAGTACTCAGTCGATGCAAAGCCGAAGAACCCTTCATCCACATCCTGTTTAAGAAACGGGCTGACAGCTTGTAATGCCACTTCCCCGGACGAGAAATAAAAATCAGAAATTAGCTCCCAATACCCCAAAGATTTCCCCCAAGTCCCAAATTCCCAGTGAAGTGAATAAGCGAACGAAGTTCCATTTATCACTATTATTAGGACAATAACAAGTAATTAAATCAGGAATCTGAGACTAGACCATTTAGCAATCTACGAAAGAAAGATTAAATTTCAGTAAAATTAAAATCAAAATCATAATAAATTGCAAAATTAACATAAATTATTATTCGCAAAGTAGAACCAACGATCCCAAAGAATACTCCGTGTGAGTACTCTTTGGGAATCGTGAGTAATGACTAAGTATAATTCAATGCATTGCCACTACGTCACGAGAGTTAGCCGAAGCAGGTCATATATTTGAATACTCGTACATGTAGGCGCGATTAGATTGTTTTTGAGATTGAATAATTACGATCTATTATGACGCAGTAATACGATCTTCTGACTTCAAATATCACGGCATTAGAATTTGAACGGAGGACTTTACCTACTAGAATAAAGTGACCTTTTAACTAGATAATTGAACTAAACATTACTTAGACAGTGATTTAGGCAACGAACACTGATAGCCAGTGGTTTAGGGAACTTCAGTGATAGATCCGAATTTGAATCCCCCCAACACCGAAAGTTTTCTTCTCAAGGCTCGGTTAGGAAGTGACTGATATTGTGCAATAAAACACCCTCTCGTGCCAAGTCGTGCATTTGTGATTTAAAATTCTATCAAATTATTAACGTGAAACTCCCGAGTAATAATTTAATAATTACGCGCAGCGATAATATTTGACTGTAGCGCTTGTGTAGAATCATTGACTCAACTAATAAGCCCACTGTTACCATTTCTTAGATACTTGAAATTGTAAATTGTTGGGAATTTGTTGTGGATGTGACTCTATTGGTTTTATCATTAATATTTCATCATTAATCACTTATACATCGATTACGAACGATTAATTACGATTCTTGGTGAAGTAAATATCTCACGCACGTCGACATTTCGGTTCAGCACTGTTATTTTGTGTAACGTCGTCTTCGTAATTTTATAACGATCTCAGCACTCTAACGACTGTCGCCGAGTTTTAGCCGAGGTCAAGTACCAATCAAACCAAATTATCAAGAAGAAGAGGCGTTATAAGCTTCAAGTACTTAGTGAGTAATTATAGGAGGGGCGTCCAATAAGCAATGCAACACAAGGTTTTCTGAAGGCAGGTTGGCTTTACTCAGAATTCAATACACCATATCACTTCCCACTCCTTTAGCTACAAAACGCTATCTTTCAATACAACCTCCGTTCAATGTGTCGGCCTTACGCCATCATACTTGGAGACCCTGTGTATACGCATGGTACCACTCTAATGGTTGGGGCCAACGTTTTACTAAAGCAATAGCGTCCTTATCACCCACTTACTGCTTCATCCTTCATTAGACCAAACTGATGGAAGTCGAAAGGTGCAAGATCCGTACTGTAGAGTGGAAGAAGAAGAACAACCCGATGAAGTTTTGTGCGCTCCTTTGAGATGCGCAGAAGACTTTGTATTGTCATGAAACAGGAGAAGATAGTTTGCATTTTTGTGGTGACGAATGAGAGTGTCCGCACGTTTTAACATTGCAGAAGTCACATCTGTGTGCGAATGGCTGGCAATCCGGACATCGGTCAGGTTTGCGCGACCTTGTTGCGATGATGATAGACGCCTCGCGTAACGGCTTAGCGTGCTTTTATCCACTGCCAGGTCTCCGTAGACATTGTGCAACGCGTAATAATATCTGCAATGCTCTGGTTTTCCGCCAAAAGAAATTTATTGTCAGCTCTGTGCTTGGGACACACCTCCGTTACAGACACCATTTTCAAGGCTACGTATAGCGCCGCTACATATCCGAACTTCATGAAAGTGTAGGGGGTGAAGCAGGAATATTCCTCGAGTCCCACAACAAATTCCCTACCTTTTCAACGTAAATTGGCATAAAAAATGTTTTGCAGTACTTATTGAACGCCCCTCTTTACAGCAGAAAGCATACAGTCGTAGAGACTTGCGAAACAACGGCTAGCAAAACATTTTTCAGATTTATCAAAATTCTAAAGAAAAATTACCTAGTAAGTAATTAAAAACCCCTTGTACTAATACCGTTATACCAGTAAACGTTCACAGATGTGAAGCATTAAGATTTGGAAAGAAAGATGAAGAAAAACAGCTTATTTTCGAAAGTAAAATAGCAAGAATTTTTTTTTGCCTTGTACATGAAGAAAATAACGTGGAATGGAGAATAAGAAAAAACGGAGAGTTAAGACAGCTGTCCGTATACCGAAACAGCGAAGAAGTGCAAAAAAAGAGAACGTCGAACTGGGCAGGCCAGAGTATAGCAAGAATGACGGGATACATACTATCTGCAATAGCATTCTGCTGAACAATAGAAAGAACGAGAGTAAAAGGTAAACCCAGAATTAAGTGGCGAGATAACAACCGGAAGGACACAGCTAGGATGACCGTAGAAACCAATTGCACAAAACGGCGCACTCGACAAAAGGAAACGGAAGAGGCTCGTAGAGCAGGCGTTTGGTCGATAAGGCCCAAACCACCCGTAAAATAAAAGTAAGCTGAAAACTGCTGTTTACGTAAGTGCAAATGACAATTCAGAGACGCTATCTTCGACGAGGCGGCTACTCAGATACGGGAAGAGGCATGCTCTAGACTTCTCCAACTGTCGCCGCCAAGTCTCTTAGCTTACAGGATTTATCCCAGCAGCTGGGGAGCAGTGCTTCAGGAAGCTTGTTGGTAATGCCAATTATTATTCATAAAGCGGCTACGGCGAGGACTTTCAGTGAATGCGGCGAGCAGCAGCGGCCAGCAGGAAACTGGAAACTGCCCTGCAGATCTATCCGTGAGTGTGCGTCTGGTACTCCAGCACTGCATCAAGGCCCTGTGTCTGCACTGCCTACTCAAGCAACGGCGAAAAATGATGTCGTGCTTGCAATCCAGTCGGAAAAAAGTACTGCGTGTAGACCGAACTGAACGTTGTTAAAAACACAGCATTAATAACGATTACAATCCAGAGGTCTTAAAAAAATTGTTGCGTAAGTATAATAATAAATGAAAGAAGGAAGGAACTGAAGAAAACTTGTAGGTGGTTACTATGCCATATTACGTAACAGTCTCACAAAACACAGCTAATATTTGTAATCCTCACTGCGACAAAGCAGCGTTTCAGACAAATAAATTGTAAAAGAAAGAAGAACTTTTTCGGCCAGATACCAAGAACATGAAGACACTTTTAGGCCGAGGACGTAACAACAAGTCAGCAGCAGGTAACTTTGTGTGTGAAGCACGCCGTCCCTTAAACAGTATAGAAGACGACTTGGAAGTTTTGTTCACGGGAAAAAAACTGATTTGCTAGAAGAATTAGAAATAACCACTGACGATAATAAATTCCACAATGTTTTTAATCTGCTAATGGATGAAAACAGAACGATATTTTCTGGATCTATTTTATGGAGGTGAGTAATTACTAGTATTTAATATTACGTGGAAGTAATGGATAGAGGCTGGCCAAATAACATATTTCAAAATACAAACACAAGCAATCTGTGACTACACTGTGGTACATCGGGATAAGCATCTCACAGATACTTCCGAACACCAGGAGCGTCGATTGGAAGGAAGGAAGGAAGGAAGGAGGATTAGGGATTAAATTAACGTCCCGTCGACATAGAGGACATCAGAGACGGAGCACAAGATCGGATGTTTTTCAGGGACAGGGAAGGAAATCGGCCGTGGTTGGTACACACAGCAGAAGAAGATACTGACAGCTACTCGGTTGCGGTCTGCGAACTGGGCGATTTTATATAAGACGAGGACCCTTAGTTCAAAGTATTTAATTATCTTTTACTTTACGAAAGCAGCAAATTGAGTGCCAACAACCTGATGTTGAGAGCTCTGCCTCTCAAAACGCGTAGTTAAATTGCACCAAGTATTATTAAAGTGGCTGAGTGCCAATAAATATTATTAATCATCATTCAGTTTCACAAGGTGAAATCCTATGTCATATACTTATCATTGTAGCTATGTATTGGAAAAGTTCTTTCGTGTTCAGTTCCCGGTGACATCAGATATTTTTGAGAGGCGAAGGTCTATAACAAGTTTAACAGACAGTTCATAGACCAACTGCAGGTGGTTTGAAATACTAATGTATCCTTTCGGTTTGCTTCGTCGCACAGATGGACTGGAATTATTAAGAGCGAGGGAAATATAAATGCATTTTCACCTGTTCTCAAGGCAATAAGTAAGCCATCTTAGATTTCATGAGGTCAGCTTCGAGTTTTGAGGTTGCACTAAGCACGTCGCTAACGTAGGCCTGATGGACAGGCCAGTTATGGAGAAGCAAGTTTTCTAACAAACTTGTGCTCAGCCTAGGGAAACACCAGGTGTGTAGGACCTGAGTAGGACTTTAACATGTGTAAAGAGGAAGATGCAACTCTCAAGCGTTTCTGAGAAAAATGAGTTGGAAAATTTTATTCGTGATGATGCTGCATGCTTTGTATGGCCGCTGCTGTTCAGCGCGTCAGCAGCCGAACCAGTAAACGCGTACACCGATGAACTGGAGACCTGTGGATCGAATCTCGCTATTTTTTAGTTTCATTTCTGTGTAATTCCAGCCCAAAAACAGATTTATTATGATCGTATAATGAATGAATATTTAATAATTTATTTCCTATTTTACTAATCTTTTATCATGGAAAAAGGAGAATTTTTTTAAAGAGATTGGAAACGAAGATAGGATACTCGAAAACCTACAGTTAAATCAGTGTAGCCATTTTATGTATAATTCTGTATCTGTATCTGTGACAAGTATTACGTGTAACCTGTGCAGTACTGCACGTGTAAGGATGACACTGACCGTACAAACATGGAACACAATAGTTACCGCGACATACAGCAGTTGTAATGAACGCCGAATGTTTGGGTGTCCATTGATTTTTTTCATTATGTCTGCTATAAAACAAACTTTCGTTATAATAATAACTGGTTATCGGTCATCGCTCAGTGTCGAAGCAAGGCACCAAATAATGGCTGCAGGTAACTCACAAAAAGAAATAATGCAAGTAGCGATATTCGATCGAGAGAGCTCGTGTTTATGAAACTAAGCGCTTCCTCACTTCCCTCCTGACTCGATAAACGCTAGCGGCTCTACAAAGCATACACCATAAGCACGCCTACAATTTTCAAACTCAATTTTCTCCAAAACGGTTGAGAGTTGCATCTTCCTGTTTGAACATACACTCCTGGAAATGTAAAAAAGAACACATTGACACCGGTGTGTCAGACCCACCATACTTGCTCTGGACACTGCGAGAGGGCTGTACAAGCAATGATCACACGCACGGCACAGCGAACACACCAGGAACCGCGGTGTTGGCCGTCGAATGGCGCTAGCTGCGCAGCATTTGTGCACAGCAGCCGTCAGTGTCAGCCAGTTTGCCGTGGCATACGGAGCTCCATCGCAGTCTTTAACACTGGTAGCATGCCGCGACAGCGTGGACGTGAACCGTATGTGCAGTTGACGGACTTTGAGCGAGGGCGTATAGTGGGCATGCGGGAGGCCGGGTGGACGTACCGCCGAATTGCTCAACACGTGGGGCGTGAGGTCTCCAGAGTACATCGATGTTGTCGCCAGTGGTCGGCAGAAGATGCACGTGCCCGTCGACCTGGGACCGGACCGCAGCGACGCACGGATGCACGCCAAGACCGTAGGATCCTACGCAGTGCCGTAGGGGACCGCACCGCCACTTCCCAGCAAATTAGGGACACTGTTGCTCCTGAGGTATCGGCGAGGACCATTCGCAACCGTCTCCATGAAGCTGGGCTACGGTCCCGCACACCGTTAGGCCGTCTTCCGCTCACGCCCCAACATCGTGCAGCCCGCCTCCAGTGGTGTCGCGACAGGCGTGAATGGAGGGACGAATGGAGACGTGTCGTCTTCAACGATGAGAGTCGCTTCTGCCTTGGTGCCAACGATGGTCGTATGCGTGTTTGGCGCCGTGCAGGTGAGCGCCACAATCAGGACTGCATACGACCGAGGCACACAGGGCCAACACCCGGCATCATGGTGTGGGGAGCGATCTCCTACACTGGCCGTACACCTCTGGTGATCGTCGAGGGGACACTGAATAGTGCACGGTACATCCAAACCGTCATCGAACCCATCGTTCTACCATTCCTAGACCGGCAAGGGAACTTGCTGTTCCAACAGGACAATGCACGTCCGCATGTATCCCGTGCCACCCAACGTGTTCTAGAAGGTGTAAGTCAACTACCCTGACCAGCAAGATCTCCGGATCTGTCCCCCATTGAGCATGTTTGGGACTGGATGAAGCGTCGTCTCACGCGGTCTGCACGTCCAGCACGAACGCTGGTCCAACTGAGGTGCCAGGTGGAAATGGCATGGCAAGCCGTTCCACAGGACTACATCCAGCATCTCTACGATCGTCTCCATGGGAGAATAGCAGCCTGCATTGCTGCGAAAGGTGGATATACACTGTACTAGTGCCGACATTGTGCATGCTCTGTTGCCTGTGTCTATGTGCCTGTGGTTCTGTCAGTGTGATCATGTGAAGTATCTGACCCCAGGAATGTGTCAATAAAGTTTCGCCTTCCTGGGACAATGAATTCACGGTGTTCTTATTTCAAATTCCAGGAGTGTATTATTGTTCTCGTTGTGCCCCACACACCCTCTCAATACTAACCAAATGAGCGAGGGGTAGTTCGTACAGCCCCTTTTGAGCATTTCTCTTCAGCAGTCCTATTACATGAAGCCCCATTAGCAACGCCAGTGCCACTGTGGACAACAGCGCACTGTAGCCAGAGAGAGGAGTCGAAAGGCGCATTTCACAGTAGAGCTACGCTATCCCACAAGCTGTGCTTGGTGGCTTGACGCTCGTCGTCGATCGTAAGGGCGATACAGTCAAGAGAATTGGAAAACGGTAATGTGGACACCCCCAGCAGCAACCGTGTGCCGAATCCGATATCTGGTCGAGGGCTGTAAGATTCAGTATGATGAAGTAACAATTCGGGGATAGCTCACAGATGCAAAGCCTGCCTGTGGGTCTCCCTTCCCACCTTCTGTAGGTACGGTGCACATTGCTGTTTACCTGACTGCGACGATACGTGTCCCTGTGTTTTCTGCTACCCAGATGTTCACTGTAGGCGCCAGTGCAAGACGCTACACGTAGCTCACTCTGCCTGGGTATAACAAACTACGATATTTCCCTGCTAACACTGACCCCGTGATGTTTTTGTCCTCTATATCTTTCACGAACAATTCTCACTTCAGATTCGATTAATTTCCATGTGACGCTGTGCTAGTTCAAGGGATATACTTTGAACTGCAGTAGTTAAGAACAATGCTCGACCACTGAATTTATACATCGGAGGAACAGGGTTCAGTTCGTGTTTTGTACATCCAATTGGCTTCCGTATATCATTTGAACCGACTAGCGAGATGGTCTACTTAAAACGTCAGTTGGCAGTTAGATGTCGTGGCGGTCTGTTGCATTCTATTAGATAAATATAGATGTCGCTATTGGTTAGTCAATGTGGAAGAAATATGTTAGAAACGTTCGTTTGTGTTTCACTGCAGCCACTGTAGAAGGGAAGCTAGTAAGTTATCAGATGAGACTCTCCCGTGTAGTTGTACATTACAGTCAAGACAAGAGCAAAGTGAAAAAGGGAAGAAATATTTGTGCCTTCAGGCAGAAACAGAAATAGTTTATTTTGAATAAGTAGGGGACTGATGACCACAGCAGTTGGGTCCCATAGTGCTCAGAGCCATTTGTACCATTTTGAATAAGTAGGAAAGAGACTTTGGGAATCGGGGAAAGGCAACAAGTAACAAGCAAAAGGAGAGAACCTCAGCAACTTAAAATTCGGATTAGTAATCAGTTCGACATGTTACCTCAATAGGACAGCCTCAACCAGTGTTTGAGCAAAGTAGAGTGAAGCAGAGTCTTAGAAACAACTTTATGACTACTTGGGTAGAAAAGTCGTGTAGATACAAAAGAGTTTTCTTGCTAGGTAGCAGTCACAGGAGGGGTGCAGGCCAACTGCTACAGCAAAACCTAAGTGTATAATACAAGGTTAAAAAAATTATGAACCAAACTGCAAGCTTAACCAGATGACAGATATCACAGCTGCTCTGTACAGAAATGCTGATTAAAATGAGATGCATACAGTCGAACGACCATGGAACAGCGTGGTGGTATAAAGGTGACGGATGAAACGGGAGTAGCAACAGCACACACACATGTGGAGTTTGTGAGGGTTTTGCAGCGCTATGACCAGCCATGGGTTAACATGATTGTCAGTCATGTAACAAAAATCTGAGTCAATTGCCTTCGACTAAAACAAATTACCATGTCGGTGCTGTACATGTTGCTACAATGGAAATGCACAAATCATGGTATGCACCTGAATAGGAGGTGGAAGAACAGATTAACCCAGCACTTTGCAGGTAGTGTATGGGGGAGCGCTGGCGCACAAGGCGCAGTCCCTGCGATAACTGCAGTCGAAGGAACACATTTTTAAGGATAGGGTCAGGTTACAGAGACATGGTCTTGACAGAAATTAAAACGAAACAGGACCATAGCACATGTAACAGTTTCCAGAAAAGCTAAATTTGTTTCATCAGAACATTAGAAAACTGAAAAAAAGTTAGAAAACTCCATGTGTATGATGTGAAAAAGATGTGAAAAATTCTTAAATGTTCTGTGCCTCTCCGAACACAGTGTAACCAATATAGAGACGTGAATTATTAGGGGTTGTAGACTAGCATCACTTTCTTTTGGAGTCAACGTGGAAAATGGAGGAACTGCAGCACACGTATAAACTGGATAAAAAATCAAAGATGTTAAAAAACAGGTATTATGGTATTATTTAGACCAGAACCTGTGAGTTGTTACTGCAGAATACAGAATACTTCTTCTGTAATTGTAATAAACCACGGCTCCACTAAGGTAACTTGAAGCTAATTACGAGAAATTTAATCCATTTTTGAGCTACCTGTCAGACAAGAAGGGCAGATAACATTTTAGGAAAGTTACTTTCAAATTTTGAGTCAAATTTACTATGAAATACATTGAATTTCACATTACCACATCTTTATATGTATACCTCATTCCATACCACCTATTTTAACTTACTCTGAAAATATTTTATCCTGATATCATTAGGAAGCCTCATGGCTTCGTATGAACGTAGCCCATAGCTATAAAATGATACAGTGTTTATTTCCATTAATTGTGCAGCATCGGTTTGTAGAGATTTCGATATAGAGTTCTTAAGAGATTCAGACAGTAGACAATGAAGTGGAATCATTATTTGCCTGTTTGAATCTGATTTCAGTAATTAATTTTCCTACTTCTGTACAATAAGATATCAGGACCATGATTGGAAATATTTTTGTGGACAGTGTTCAGGCTGAAACAATTACTGTCTATCCAACTATAAATCGGCTGTCTCATAATAATGCACAATTAATGGAAATAAACAATGTATCATTTTTCAAATTTGACGCATGTTCGAACAAAGCATTCAGACTTATTAATTATTTCAGGACTTAATATTTCAAAAATAAGTTAGAATAAACTGGGCAACGGCCTTGCCGCAGTGGATACACCAGTTCCCGTGAGATCACCGAAGTTAAGCGCTGTCGGGCATGGTCGGCACTTGGATGGTTGACCATACAGCCGCCATGCGCTGTTGCCATTTTGCTGAGTGCACTTAGCCTCGTGATGCCAATTGAGGAGTTACTCGACCGAATACTAGCGGCTCCGGGCAAAGAAACCCATCATAACGACCGGGAGAGAAGTGTGCTCACCATACTCCCCTCCTATACGCATCTCAACTGAGGATGATATGGCCGCCGGACGGTACCGATGGGCCACTTGTAGCCTGAAGACGGAGTGCTTTAAAATAAGCGGCAAGGGATGAAGTATGTTTAGAAAGATATGCTAATGTGTAATTCAGTGTATTTCTTACTGAATTTGTTTAAAAATTTCAAATTAATTTTCCTGATCGTTACCTGGAAAATGCATTAAAAAACACGTAAGCCACTGATAACAGAAATTAATTCTGCAAATGGTCTACTCCCAATAATGCGACAACCGCTATGTTCGACGTTAAGTGCAATAATCACTCACCGACAGCAGCTGGCAGCACCAGCAGTGAAAGGTAGATAAAGTGTGACCGGTGGAACGTGGAAAGCAATGCAGTCGTTGTCGCAATGTGCAAACGAAGAAGTTTATCTTGCGTCGAGACGAGCATGATCATTGGCTTTCGCGCTAAGGTTGGAAGCATTTTCGAAGTGGCTATGTTTGTAAGCTGTTTGGGTACCGCCATGGTTAAAGTATGCTGTGCATGGCGAAATGGCGCTATCCAAAACTGGCATTGAGGCATCTGTGGTACATCATGGGCAATGGATTGTGACGCCGGAAATGCATATCCTCCTATTTAAATGTATTGTACTATATATTTTTTCCTTATTTTATTACTTGAAAGTATGACATTTCTGTGTCTTTATACACTCCTGGAAATGTAAAAAAGAACACATTGACACCGGTGTGTCAGACCCACCATACTTGCTCCGGACACTGCGAGAGGGCTGTACAAGCAATGATCACACGCACGGCACAGCGGACACACCAGGAACCGCGGTGTTGGCCGTCGAATGGCGCTAGCTGCGCAGCATTTGTGCACCGCCGCCGTCAGTGTCAGCCAGTTTGCCGTGGCATACGGAGCTCCATCGCAGTCTTTAACACTGCTAGCATGCCGCGACAGCGTGGACGTGAACCGTATGTGCAGTTGACGGACTTTGAGCGAGGGCGTATAGTGGCCGGGTGGGCGTACCGCCGAATTGCTCAACACGTGGGGCGTGAGGTCTCCACAGTACATCGATGTTGTCGCCAGTGGTCGGCGGAAGGTGCACGTGCCCGTCGACCTGGGACCGGACCGCAGCGACGCACGGATGCACGCCAAGACCGTAGGATCCTACGCAGTGCCGTAGGGGACCGCACCGCCACTTCCCAGCAAATTAGGGACACTGTTGCTCCTGGGGTATCGGCGAGGACCATTCGCAACCGTCTCCATGAAGCTGGGCTACGGTCCCGCACACCGTTAGGCCGTCTTCCGCTCACGCTTCAACATCATGCAGCCCGCCTCCTGTGGTGTCGCGACAGGCGTGAATGGAGGGACGAATGGAGACGTGTCGTCTTCAGCGATGAGAGTCTCTTCTGCCTTGGTGCCAATGATGGTCGTATGCGTGTTTGGCGCCGTGCAGGTGAGCGCCACAATCAGGACTGCATACGACCGAGGCACACAGGGCCAACACCCGGCATCATGGTGTGGGGAGCGATCTCCTACACTGGCCGTACACCTCTGGTGATCGTCGAGGGGACACTGAATAGTGCACGGTACATCCAAACCGTCATCGAACCCATCGTTCTATCATTCCTAGACCGGCAAGGGAACTTGCTTTTCCAACAGGACAATGCACGTCCGCATGTATCCCGTACCACCCAACGTGCTCTAGAAGGTGTAAGTCAACTACCCTGGCCAGCAAGATCTCCGGATCTGTCCCCCATTGAGCATGTTTGGGACTGGATGAAGCGTCGTCTCACGCGGTCTGCAGGTCCAGCACGAACGCTGGTCCAACTGAGGCGCCAGGTGGAAATGGCATGGCAAGCCGTTCCACAGGACTACATCCAGCATCTCTACGATCGTCTCCATGGGAGAATAGCAGCCTGCATTGCTGCGAAAGGTGGATATACACTGTACTAGTGCCGACATTGTGCATGCTCTGTTGCCTGTGTCTATGTGCCTGTGGTTCTGTCAGTGTGATCATGTGATGTATCTGACCCCAGGAATGTGTCAATAAAGTTTCCTCTTCTTGGGACAATGAATTCACGGTGTTCTTATTTCAATTTCCAGGAGTGTATATTGTAATTGTTTTACAATATATATATATATATATATATATATATATATATATATATATATATATATATATGTCGATGTATAATTGGTTTGTTTTGTTAATATTATTCGTGTTTTTACGCTGGGTCTTGCCTAGGGAAAACTGTGCCATCGAACGATTACGTCGATAGGTCGTGTGGAGAACCAAAGTGTTTACGATCTTGGGTAGGGTGAACACTGACGCGTGGAGCGCGGGCAGAGCGGAGTCTGGCTGGAGCAGGGCGGTGGAGCAGGCGTGTTGAGTGACGCTCCCGCGAGTTGCCGCGCTTTCGGGGTTTGGCAGCATGTAATTGCGCTCGACTTGCTATGATAGTTTCTGGCACGGTGTCGCGGACGGGAACCATCAGCTGGCACACGTAAAGAGCCCGTTTCGCCTGGTGACCGTGTAGAAGATGGTGCGCCAACATCCAGCTTCTGTAACAGCGACGGCCGACAATAAGTGATTTTCGCCACCTCCTCGATCGACGATTTCAAACCTTCAATCAACCAACAAGGAAGATTGAAAGCACATAAAGTTTTAGAGCTGTATGGCAGACCTCAGCTTTTCAAGCTGTTCCATTTGCATAACTAAAACACAGCAACTTAGCATGAACCTTTGTTGCTTGTTATCCCAATTGCATTACCAAACAGGGTCCCTTCCTTTTACTAAATGAACCCGAGTGTCGTTGAAATTCAAACGCCAGCATTAAAGTAATATCATTCCATTTCACTGGTTTAATGTTAAAGTTCAGTTAAAGTATTCCTAGCTGTCTACAATAACAAAACAGAACTATATTTAGATTACACAAGCAGAAATTACCATAGTTACCATACTTAAGCTTATCTGTGACTGCAGCTCAGCTTGGTACGTACTAAATTTTAGTATTGTTAATTGTTCAAAATCATTTAATTCAAGTTCAAAGTTAAATCTCTTATTTCGGAATTACGTATATTCAAGTTGCTTTTGAGACGATTGTTGAGTTAGCCCAAGACTAACCTTATTTTATTGAATTTCGTAGTGCTTCGGAAACAAAGTTCACTATTAATTTCAGTCACTAAATTAACTTTCAATTTTCCGGTTTCATTAATTCTTTTGTCAAATTAAGTCAGAGTGTAGCGAAACTTATTACTTCTGACAAACATTCAGTTTTCACACAACACGTGTCTACCTTCAGTTGCCACGCTTTTAGTGCTAATTATATGTGCAATAACCTTTCTTTTTCAGTTATTATAGTAGTTGTCCATAGGACTGGCGACCGTAATTTCCCCCAAATCTCAAATATCTAACTAAAGCCAGTTAATTGTTAACGTAACGACCTCACGTTTACTTTCTTTGTTAACTTTTCCCTTTTTCAAAATTAATTTCCACCAATTTCATTTGCATTTTTCCTTTCATTTAGATGTAACCCTTCCTCCATCTTTACCGACAGATTAACTTCGGTGACGACTACTTTTCCAAAATTTCCGTTTGGTACACGCGGTTTAATTTTTTCGTGTCATTAAGGTCGATAAGTGAGGGTGAGATTACAGGATGACAGGGGAAAGCGACGGCTGCTCAGCTGTTTACAGGCGAATAGACACGAAACTGCCGAGCACCTGACCGGCCAGGTGAACCCAGGTTCTATCGACAGTGTATCCTCAACGATCGTCCAGCCAACGTTGTTGTGTACCGGTCTTCAAACCAGGTGCCTGGTTCATGCAGCCATATTGATTGCTGTTCATCATCGACCAAGACTGGAATTTGCACGCCAATAACGCATCTGGACGTCCCCTGAGTAGCGACAGACTGTCTTCCGAGACGAATCACGTTTTAAGTTCCATCAGCGTGGAAGCAAACACTGCAACAATCGTCGGAAGAATACAGGCCGGAAGAGGGAGCGTTGTGGTCAGGGGAATGTTTCCTTGGTAATCCCTGGGTGTTCTCGTCGTTCTGGAAGGCACAATGCATCAATACAGGTATGCATTTATCTTTGGGGACCATGTCCACCTCTACATGCACTTTGTTTCTCCTTGGCTCGATGGCATCTACCAGCAGGACAATTCGAAAGTCACACAGTTCGCATCGTACGAGCGTGGTTCGAAGAGCACAAGGATGAGTTTACCGTTCTCCTCTGGCCACCCGACTCCCAGGATTTAAACCCAGTTGAGAATGTGTGGAGCCATCTCGATAGGGCTGTTGGCCCCATTTACCCTCAACCGAGAAATTTTTGCGCAGCTTGCCACAGCACTGGAGTCGGCATGGCTCCACACCCCTGTCTGTACCTTCCAGAACCTCACTGGCGCTCTATTTCTGCTCGTCTCGCAGCGATCCGCACTTCAAAAGTTGGATTTCAGGAATTTGACAGCAGGTCACATTAATGTGACTGGACGATATACGATTATAGCTACATGGGATACAGTGAAACAGTGCACAAGATACTGTCGTAATTAAACTGAGTACTAACTGAGTAAATAACTCAGACAATGTGGTGGTTGTTATGTTGGTAATCTGGCTTCTTCTTTGTCCACGCTGTGTACAAGATGTGGAATATATCCTGTTCGTGCGAGTACCATGTAACACCTTCTCTGTGGCTTCAAGTACCACATTTGAACAGTAAAAATTTACTTTCAAAATCTTTTCTTAAAGAATTTACTTTATTTACTAGCGAATCATCAAGAACATAAACAAATTTAATCATACTAGGTGAACGTGGAAGTAGTTGCCAGAAAGTAACTGATGGAAAATGAAATTATTTTAGCAAATGTGAATTTTATTCCTAAAAGCTTTTTCAAAAAACAGATTTAAAATTATAAGCAGAAAAGCACTCTCGAAATATCAAGTTACAATTTTATTTGGACCCAGAAAGAACAATAATAACAGTAGGAGCCTTCAGGCAGAGAAGCTTGCCTGCTCCCTTTCAACGCGCCCGTAGTCACTACCACTAACAACAACCTCTGAAAGAGTACACTGGTGCAAACCTGCAACACAGGAGATTACTTTAAACTAAAAAGTTTTTAACAACTCACACAAACACGTAAACTATGCACCCCGTAAGAGGGATGGAAATGGTACAACACTCAAATTATTTGTCACTGAAAGTTAGTTTTTTTTTAAGGGCTCTTACGGTGGAAGGCTGGCAACCTTATAACCTAAAATGACTATTTAAATAAAGCCCATGAAATGCATACTTATATAAAATGTACAACATGCTCTACATTACACATATAGCACCTCGCAAGATGACAGGCAAGATAAAAAACATATTTCAAGAATTCGGCCTTTAAGCAATAAACTCGTTAATACCGAATCCGAGAAACACGACAGAGGCAGCTATTAACGTACGACAGACCGACAGACAGACCGACAGGCACTAACTGTCTAACAAATGCGGACGAGAGATAGGCCCAGACTAACTTGGCTGACCAACTGATCAGACTCGCCCCAGACTTACAGGCTGACTGCCCCCCCCCCCCCTCCCCTGACGAGCTCATAGCGCCCCTTAAATGCGCGTGAACAAGCAACCTTTCCCCTTTCACATCAGAGGGGACACGAAAGCTGCGATTGCCACAGCAGCGCCACCGCCAGAAACGGAAGGCGACTGCTTTACACTACGAGCTGCGGCGCGCTCTTCAAAACAGCAAATTTTACCACGGCTCAATATTATGAACAAGTATTATGAACAGTGTAACAGTTATTTATCTTTACCTCTACAAAAGTCACTCTGCCAACACGTTATGGGCCAAGAACGGCATATCTGTTCAGTGAACTATAAATGTTATGCGGGTACGAGGAAAAATAACAGGACAAGCAGTTAAAATTCTTTGACCCTATTGTGAGTGGTGTGTGTGTGTGTGTGTGTGTGTGTGTGTGTGTGTGTGTGTGTGTGTGTGTGTGTGTATGTGTGTGTGTGAGTGTATTGAACCGGGGACTTAGACACAACAGAGAGGCTACGTCCTGCAGTAGCCCTCAGTGGTTCACAACCTCTCAACAGGCCACAAGAGTCCACCCACCAACCGCCACCCCACACCGAACCCAGGGTTATTGTGTGAATTAGTAAGGGAATGAAAAGGTAATGTTATTGACAATTTATCAGATGTGGAGGCTGTTGGCTTTATGTCTACCACGGCTGCGATAATGAGGTCAGTATTCTGTTTACAGTAGCATACCCACATTTCTACTGCCTTACTCATCATTCGGCTTACTCCTGCATTATTCCTATTTGATATTATGTTGAGAAATACGTACTGACCTGAGTAGAATTCCTCCTCTTCCTAGCACTGCACTTGACACTGTTTGAAACTTCAACCTATCCATTTCCCTTTTTAAATTCACTGACCTGTCCACCGGTTTAAGGGATCTAATATTTCACTAACCGATCTGTAGAACGCCAGTTTTGTTCTTCATGATGGCGGCATTCTCCTCGGTAGTTCCCACCCGGAGACCCGAATGGGGGACTATTTTACCTCCGGAATACGTATTTTAGCCGAGAGGATTCACTCACTGTTGGGCCATACAGTAGAGCTACATGCCATCGGGAAAAAAATAACGACTGTGTTTTCTCCTTCCTTTCAGACAGTACTAGGACAGTAGTTCCGTATTGGCTAATGTTACAAGTCACTGTACCCGTGGCACTACCGAGAGGGAAAACCATCGTATTTGGCGTGCGGCTCTGGGCCATCGTACTGCATATGCAGAGGCAGCGGTTGGAACCACAGTGACACGCGGAACAGCTACAAATCGATTAGTTCAAGGACAGCTCAGAGCCAGACCTCCTGTAGCTTGCATTCGTCTGACGCAAAATCACCGTCGTTTACGTCTTCAATGATACAAAGCGAGAGTTGATTGAAGGGCAAGGTGGAGGTCTGTTGTGTTTTCCCGTGAAAACTGGTTCTGTCCCGACGCCAGTGATGATCTTGCATTGGTTACATGGAGGCCAGATGAGGGCCTACAACCAACCTGTCTACGTGCTGAACGCACTGGTCCTACACCTGTAGCTATGATCAGGCGTGCGATCTCGTTTGACTGCAGGAGTAACTGCGGGGTTATTCCACGCATCCAGGGACAGCACTCTGGTGATTCGACCTATTTCACTGTCGCTCAAAAGCCGGCCGGAGTGGCGGTGAGGTTCTTGGCGCTACAGTGTGGAACCGTGCCAGTGCTACGGTCGCAGGTTCGAATCCTGCCTCGCGCATGGATGTGTCCTTAGGTTAGTTAGGTTTAAGTAGTTCTAAGTTCTAGGGGCTGATGACCTCAGATGTTAAGTCCCATAGTGCTCAGAGCCATTTGAACCATTTTTCGTCCTGTTTCCAACAGGAAAACGATCGTTGCATACCGTTGTTGTAACTCCAATATTCTCTTCAGGGTTTCGACATGTTGCCATCGCCTGCTTGATCACCAGATCTGTCTCCATGCGAATACATGGGACATCATTGGACAACAGTTCCAGTGTCATCCACGAAACAACATTAACCGTCACTGTATTGACCGATCAACTACAACAGGAGTGCAACTCCACTCCAAATACTGAAACCCAGCACTTGAACAACACATTGCATGCACCACTGGATGCTTGCACTCAACATTCTGGCGGCTACACTGGTTGTTAATGTACGAGCATTTCACGTTTGTAGTGGCTTACCCGGTGCTGGCATTAACTTGTAATCTTCATTGTTAATCACTTAGATATGTTACCTAGACAAGTGTATTCACGAAATTTCATTACTCTACTTTAATTATTTTTTGATGTTGGGAATTTTCCCGCGAGTGTATTTTTACAGAGTCAAAGTAACGTTCCCTTGAAGTACACTCAGAGGATTCTCTGGTTCAAGCTAAAACGTTGGCTACCGAACCGTTTATAAAAAGATAGTCTCTTATTATAAACTGTGCTATTTGCTTGTGACAACTGACTTACTTCTGGGGCTGCGCAGGGTTATCAGTTGTTCTAAGGAGACCGTATTTCAAACGGAGAAGACGAGTAGATAGGGTCTCCAGGTTTGACATAACTTCAAACATTTTTAACGGGGCATTTACACGGTGTTTTTTACGGGGCACACCTACGGTCTTGAGCCGTCATTAGGGGGTTATATATAGCGTCGGCGCGACACTTATAGCGGCGGATGAATGGCCGCGATCCATCTGGGCGGTGGCGCGCGGCCACCCACGGCCAGTCCCCAGCAATTAGTATTTTTAGCGCCGTGTTTGACACGGGCGAGGACTAGAGGCGCGCTGCCGCTGCCTAATTCCCGACCAGCTGCTCGCCAGGCTCTCGCCCGGCCGCGCTGGCGTCAGTCCGGCACCTGTCCCCACAGCACTCTGTAAGGCCTTCGTGGCATTGGCTCCTTTATAGTCATACAGGTAAATGCTGAGATGATTCTTGAACCAAGAATGCGGACCATCCTTGCGCGGTGCTCCCCTATCAACGAGCTCCTCCTTTACTAATTGCTTTGCTTGCAACGGTGTTCCCGGGTTCGATTCCCGGCGGGGTCAGAGATTTTCTCTGCCTCGTGATGACTGGGTGTTGTGTGTTGTCCTTAGGTTAGTTTGGTTTAAGCAGTTCTAAGTTCTAGGGGACTAATGAAGATAGCTGTTAAGTCCCATAGTGCTCAAAGCCATTTGAACCATTTTTTTGCAACGGTATTGTAAATCTGATAATCAGTCCTTTAGTACTTCGTATTATTTGACACTGTTGTTACAGTAAGAGAACAATCGTTGCATTGTAAAATCTGGGTTTTCAATACACGTATAAGAATTAACACCCCCTGCACCTACATCTACATCTACATCCATATTCCGCTAGCTACCTGACGGTGTGTGGCGGAGGGTACCTTGAGTACGTCTATCGGATCTTCCTTCTATTCCAGTCTCGTATTGCTCGTGAAAAGAAAGACTGTCGCTTTGCCTCTGTGTGGGCTCTAATCTCTCTGATTTTATCCTCATGGTCTCTTCGCGAGATATACGTAGGGGGGAGCAATATACTGCTTGACTCCTCGGTGAAGGTACGTTCTCGAAACTTCAACAAAAGCCCGTACTGAGCTACTGAGCGTCTCTCCTGCGGAGTCTTCCATTGGAGTTTATCTATCATCATGCAACGAAGCGTGCTGCTCTCCGTTGGATCTTCTCTATCTCTTCTATCACCCCTATCTAGTAAGGACCCCACACTGGTGAGCAGTATTCAAGCAGTGGGCGAACAAGTGTACTGTAACCTATTTCCTTTGTTTTCGGACAGCATTTCCTTATGATTCTTCCAATGAATCTCAGTCTGGCATCTGGTTTACCGACGATCAGCTTTATATGATCATTCCATTTTAAATCACTCCTAATGCCTACTCCCAGATAATTTATGGAATTAACTGCTTCTAGTTGCTGACCTGCTATTTTGTAGCTAAATGATAAGGGACCTATCTTTCTGTGTATTCGCATCACATTACACTTGTCTACATTGAGATTCAATTGCCATTCCGTGCACCATGCGTCAATTCGCTGCAGATCCTCCTGCATTTCAGTACAATTTTCCGTTGTTGCAACCTCTCTATATACTACAGCATCATCCACAAAAAGCCTCAGTGAACTTGCGATTTTATCCACAAGGACATTTATGTATATTGTGAATAGCAACGGTGCTACGGCACACCTGAAATCACTCTTACTTCGGAAGACTTCTCTCCATTGAGAATGACATGCTTGAATCGAATCACACAATTGGTCTAATAGTCCATACGCCCTTACTTTGTTCATTAAACGACTGTGGGTAACTGTATCGAACGCCTTGCGGATGTCAAGAAACACGGCATCTACCTGGAAACCTGTCTCTATGGCCCCCTGAGTCTCGTGGACGAATAGCGTGAGCTGGGTTTCACACGATCGTCTTTTTCGAAACCCATGCTGATTCCTACAGAGTAGATTTCTAGTCACCAGAAAAGTCATTATAATCGAACATAATACGAGTTTCAAAATTCTACAACTGATCGACGTTAGAGATATAGGTCTATGGTCCTGCACATCTGTTCGACGTCCCTTCTTGAAAACGGGGATGACCTGTGTCCTTTTCCAATCCTTTGGAACGCTACGCTACTCTACAGATCTGCGGTACATCGCTGCAAGAAAGAGGGGGGGGGGGGGGGGGGGCAAGTTTCTTCGCGTACTCTGTGTAAAAGCGAACTGGTATCCCTTCAGGACCAGCGGCCTTTCCTATTTTGAGCTATTTTAATTGTTTTTCTATCCCTATGTCATCTATTTCGATATCTACCATTTTGTCATCTATGCGTCACTCTAGAGAAGGAACTACAGTGCAGTCTTCCTCTGTGAAACAATTATGGAAAAAGACATTTAGTATTTCGGCCTTTAGTCTGTCATCCTCTGCTTCAGTACCATTTTGGTCACAGAGTGTCTGGATCCAGCTACCGCTTTGACATAAGACCAAAATTGCTTAGGATTTTCTGCCAAGTCAGTACATAGAACCTATGTCTGCTACATGTAAAATTACTAACTAAACTCTTTCCGAAAAGGCCTGATAATGCCCAACAGTACTGTCCAACCGCCGTGTCGTCTCGGGCGAAAAGGCATCACTGGATGAGGATATGGAGGGGCATGTGATCAGCCCACCACACTCCCAGACGTTGTCAGTATTTGTTTCTGGAGTCGTTACTTCCCAGTCAGGTATCTCCTCAGTTGGCCTCACAATGTCTGAGTGCACACCACTTGCCAACAGTGCTCGGCCGACCCGAACGGTCACCCGTCCAAGAGCTAGGCAAGCCCAACAGTGCCAGTCTTTCGTGATATGATGGAAGGCCATTGGCGTCTACCACATTTAATTTCTATAATAACATGTCTCAGAAATTTCGTGGATTTATTCTCGACATCAAAACATTAATAAAATTTCATACAAACATCTAACCAACGCATTTACTTGTATGAAAGAATTCAGGCACATAACTCACACATTTAGCAACCATAGTTACACTTAACAAAAATTGCTCAAAGTGACCACCTCATGCTGCTCTGCATCCTCTGAGCCTAATGTTACGCCACAGATTATTGCTAAACTACGCCATAACTTATTTTATAACTTAATATGCGGACCTCGATAGTCGTTCAAGTCAAATCCCTGATTATGTATTTATGCAAACCAAAGATATGAATGAAAATGTGTACCGTGGTGTGGTATGAAGCCAGGTCTCCTGCTCAGTAGGGAGATGCACGAACCACTGCGCCGCACTGCCACCGTGGCTTTGCTCAGCGTCACGGACCACGCCAGCACATCTCCCTCGTCAATCCAAATTCCCGTTCACGCATTAGCCCACTTGGTATCCACCACAAACTTGAGAGGCTCTCCCACTGTGTTGGAATAAGGGATACTGCCTGAAACGCAGGCATAGGTGTTTTCATAAAATGAAACTACATGGGGCCATTTTCAGGTCTCAAACATCTATCTGTGTATAAGCAGACTGAAGCAATGAACGAAAATTTGTACTAAGGCCGTGATTTCAACCCAGTTCTCATACTCACTAGGCACATACGCAGCCCACTACACTACACTGGCACAGTGGCTGGAAGGAATACCAAGTGGACTGAAGTGTGAACGGGGAAATTGAATGGAGGCGGGAGATATGCTAAGGGAGTCCCTGCAGTTGTGAAAACCCACAGTGCCAGGGAGGTGCAAAAGTTAATACAAATTGCATACATCGCTTCAGTTTGCATATATACACTAATGGCCATTAAAATTGCTACACCACGAAAATGACGTGCTACAGACGCGGAATTTAACCGACAGGAAAAAGAATGCTGTGATACGCAAATGATTAGCTTTTCAGACCATTCACACAACGCTGGCGCCCGTGGCGACACCTACAACGTGCTGACATTAAGAAACGTTCCAACCGATTTCTCATACACAAACAACAGTTCACCGACGTTGCCTGGTGAAATGTTGTTGTGACGCCTCGTGTAAGGAGGAGAGATGCGTACCATCACCTTTCCGACTTTGATAAAGTTCGGATTGTAGCCTATCGCGATTGCGGTTTATCGTATCGCGACATTGCTGCTCGGGTTGGCCGAGATCCAATAACTGTTAGTAGAATATGGAATCGGTTGGTTCAGGAGGGTAGTACCGAACGCCGTGCTGGATCTCAACGGCCACGTATCACTAGCATTCGAAATGACAGGCATCTTATCCGTATGGCTGTAACGGATCGTGCAGCCACGTCTCGATCCCTGAGTCAACAGATTGGTACGTTTGCAAGACAACAACCATCTACACGAACAGTTAGACGACGTTTGCAGCAGCATGGGGTAACAGCTAGGAGACCATGGCTGCCGTTACCCTTGACGCTGCAACTCAGATAGGAGCGCCTGCGATGGTGTACCCAACGACGAATCTGGGTGTACGAATGGCAAAACGTCATGTATTGGGATGAATCCAGGTTCTATGTACAACATCAAGATGGTCGCATCCGTGTTTGGCGACATCGCGGTGAACGCACATTGGAAGCGTGTATTCGTCATTGCCATACTGGCGTATCACCCGGCGTGATGGTGTGGGGTGCCATTGGTTACACGTATCTTCCACCACTTGTTCGCACTGACGGCACTTTGAACAGTGGACGTTACATTTCAGATGTGTTACGACGCGTGGCTCTGCCCTTCAGTCGATCCCTGCGAAACCCTACATTTCAGCAGGATAATGCAAGACAGCATGCTGTAGGTCCTTCACGGGCCTTTCTGGATACAGAAAATGTTCGACTGCTGCGCTGGGTAGCACATTCTCCAGATCTCTCACCAATTGAAAACGTCTGGTCAATGGTTGCCGGGCAACTGGCTCGTCACAATACCCCAGTTACTACTCTTGATGAACTGTGGTATCGTGTTGAAGCTGCCTGGGCAGCTGTACCTGTACACGCCATCCAAACTCTGTTTGACTCAATGCCCAGGCGTATTAAGGCCGTTATTACGGCCAGAGGTGGCTGTTCTGGGTACTGATTTCTCAGGATCTATGTAACCAAATTGCATGAAAATGTAATGAAATGACAGTTCTAGTATAATAAATTTCTTCAATGAATACCCTTTCATCATCTGCATGTCTTCTTGGTGTAGCAATTGTAATGGCACGCAGTGTACATTTGTCTACATTAACATATTTAAGTGATTAACATTGCAAGAGAAGCCATTGAAAATGCCAATAGCTGGTACATTACTAACCAGTGTGACCGACAGAAAACTGAACACAAAAATGCATGCACTGTTTAGTACAAGTGCCAGATGTCAGTTTGTGGGATGGAGTGCCATGTCTGTCTCAGTTGGTCAGTCAACATGTAACCTCCCCCTCACTTATCGACCTTAATGACAGTTAAAATCAAACCGCGTGTACCTAATGGAAATATGAAAAGTGGAATCGTCACCGAAGTTAACCAGTCGGTAAAGAGGGAGGAAGGGTTACATCTAAATGAGAGGAAAAATGCAAATGAAATTGGTAGAAATTAATTTTGAAGAGGGGTAAAGTTAATGAAGAAAGTAAATTTGCGGTCGTTACGTTAACAATTAACTGGCGGTAATTAGAAATTCGAGATTTGGGAGAAATTACGGTCGCCAGTCCTATGGACAACTACTATAATAACTGAAAAAGAAAGGTTAATGCACATATAATTAGCACTTAAAGCGTGGTAACTCAATGGTGACACATGTTGCGTGAACACTGAATGTTTGTCAGAAGTAATAAATTTCGCTGCTCTCTGCACTTAATTTAGCAAAAGAATTAATTAAACCGGAAAATTGAAAGTTAATTTAGTGACTGAAATTAGTAGTGAACTTTGTTTCTGTAGCACTACGAAATTCAATAACATAAGGTTAGTCTTGGGCTACCTTAACAATCATTTCAAGAGCTACCTGAATCTACGCAATTTAGAAATAAGAGACTTAACTTTGAACTTGAATTAAATGATTCTGAACAATTAACAATAGTAAACTTTAGTACGTGCCAAGCTGAGCTGCAGTCACAGGCAAGCTAAAATATGGTAACAAAACTTGTGTAATCTAAATATTGTAGCTAGCTATGAATACCTCAACTGAATTAAAGCAGTGAAATCGAATGATATTACGTGACTGCTGGCGTTTGAATTACAACGTCACTAGAGTTCATTTTGGAAAAGGAAGGGACCCTAATCGGTAATGCAATTGGGACAATGAGCAACAAAGGTTCATGCCAAGTTGCTGTATTTTAGTGATGCTAATGGATTAGGTTGAAAAGCTGAGGTCTGCCATACAGTTCTAAAACTTTACGTGCTTTCAGCCTTCCTTGTTGGTTGATTGAAGGTTTGAAGTCGTCGATCGAGAATGTGACGACAATCACTCATTGTCGGGCCTTCTTCTCAACTTGGACACCAGGCCAAACGGGCTCTTGACGTGCACCAGCTAATGCCTCCGTCCGCGACACCGTGTGAGAAACTATCACAGCAAGTCGAGCGCAATAACATGATGCCAAAACCCTGAAAGCGCGGCAACTCGCGGGAGCGTCACACAACACACCTGCTCCACCACCCTACTCCAGCCAGACTGTTCTGCCCGCGCTCCACGCGACAGAGTTAACCCTACTAAAGATCCTAAACACTTTAGTTCTCCACACGACCTATCGATGTAATCTTTCGATACCATAGTTTTCCCTAGGCAAGACCGAGCGCAGAAATACAAATAATATTTACAAAACAAACCAATATATATATATATGTTACAAAAAGGTACCGCCAAACTTTCAGGAAACATTCCTCACGCACAAAGAAAGAAAATATATTATGTGGACGTGTGTCCGGAAACGCTTACTTTCCATGTTAGAGCTCATATTATTACTTCTCTTCAAATCGTATTAATAATGGAATGGAAACACACAGCAACAGAACGTACCAGCGTGACTTCAAACACTTTATTACAGGAAATATTCAAAATGTCCTCCGTATTGAGGATACATGCATCCACCCTCCGTCGCATGGAATCCCTGATGTGCTGATGCAGCTCTGGAGAATGGCGTATTGTATCACAGCCGTCCACAATACGAGCACGAAGAGTCTCCACATTTGGTACCGGGCTTGAGTGGACAAGAGCTTTCAAATGCCCCCATAAATGAAAGTCAAGAGGGTTGAGGTCAGGGGAGCGTCGCGGCCATGGAATTGGTCCGCCTCTACTAATCCATCGATCACCGAATCTGTTGTTGAGAAGCGTACGAACACTTCAAATGAAATGTGCAGGAGCTCCATCGTGCATGAACCACATGTCGTGTCGTACTTGTAAAGGCACATGTTCTAAAAGCACAGGTAGAGTATCCCGTAAGCAATCATGATAACGTGCTCCATTGAGCGTAGGTGGAAGAACATGGGGTCCAATAAAGACATCACCAATATTGCCTGCCCAAACGTTCACACAAAATCTGTGTTGATTATTTGAGCACCGAAGTCAACATTATCTTCCTTCAATTGGGCAAATGGCCATGAATCGAGGAAGTATAGTACATACTGACGAAACTAAAATGAGCTCAAACATGGAAATTAAGCGTTTTCGGACACATATCCACATATCATCTTTTCTTTATTTGTGTGTGAGGAATGTTTCCTGAAAGTCTGGTCAAACAACTATAATATATAAAGACACAGAAATTTCATATTTTCAGGCAACCAGGCAACAAAATAAGGAAAACATTTATAGTACCATGGATGGAAATAGGAGGATATGCATTTCCGGCGTTACAGAGACATGGTTAATACTGTTAGTGCATGAAGCTGGAGTTGTCGCCTGATGATGTCCCACACATGCTCGACTGGGGGCAAATCTGGTGATGAGGCAGGCCAAGGAAACTTGTCGACACTCTGTGAAAAATGTTGGGTTACAACAGTGGTATGTGGGCGAGCACTGTCCTGCTATAAAACACTCCATGGAATGCTTTTCATGAATGATAGCACAACTGGTGGAATCGCCAGATTGATGTACAAATTTTCAGTCAGGGTGTGTGCGATAACCACGAGGGTACTCCTGCTGTCATACGAAATCGCACCCCGGATGATAAACCCAGGTGTAGGTCCAGTGTGTCTAACAGGGACACAGGTCAGCTGCACGCCAACACTATCACCGAGGTGGGACCCGCTTTCATCAGAATACTCAACAGACCTCCACTCCACCTCTCAATGAGCTCTTGCAAACGGACGGCGGTAGTTTGGAGTCAGTGGAATGCACGCTGCAGGGCGTCTTGTTTAGAGCTGTCCTTAAAGTGACCGGCTTTAACAGTTCGTTGTGTCACTGTGGATCCATCTGCTTCTCCAATTGCTGCTGCAGACGCACTGTAACGCGCTACAACCATACACCAAATACGGCCGTCTTGCCTCTCCTCTCGTTGGCACCACGTGGCCGTCCGGAGCCCAGCCTTCTCGCGACCGTACCGTCCCGTGACCACAGGTGCCAGCAATCATGTACAATGGGTACATTCCTGCCAACTCTTTCTACAGTATCGCAGAAGAAACAAACAGTTTCTCGTAGCCCTATTACATAGCTTCGTTCAGACTCTGTGAGCTGTTAATACTGGCGTCTTCGTCATTATTGACAAAAATCAATTCATCACGTCCGATCTCAAAGAAATCTAACGCACACGACCGTTACAGTGTGTATGTAAATTAAACCTGACGTGCATTGTCACAGTGACGCTGCTGTCGCCACTCTTATGCAGCTGCCGCGAAATTTGAGTAGACGTCATCATCCAGATGTAGAAAAATGTCAACCAACTTTCGTTTATCACGCACAACTCCTTCTAGGTGTTGGAATTTTTTCCACCAATATGTAGTTCCGAACGGCTACTCATCAGTACAAGATAACACGAAAGTTTTCTAGGAATATATTGCAAATAACCACCACTGATGAAACATACATTTCAGCCACGGTTGCAGTGGCTTCTTCTGCGTCTATTGGTGGACTCAGAAACCCAGAAGAAGGCCGCTGTAACCGTTGCTGTAAAGGTGGTTTCTTTAGCGATACTTATTTATAATATGTCACGGTACCATAGCCAGAAAACTTTTATGTTAACCCTGTATGCTGTTCCATTCCTATCCTTCTGGTGAAAACCTTTGTTGCTCTGAATGATTTGCCTGCGCGCTTTTTATTCCATCGCTAACTTCATTGACACTACTGTTGCCAGTCAGCATGACCTACTCATCCCTAGCTAACCCCTTCGGAGCAAATGACAGGAATGTAACACTTGTCGAATATCTCGAGTTCTTTAATCTGCGGAACAACGTAATTAACTTCGTAGACGTATTCTGCGCCATATACATTACTGGCCATTAAAATTGCTACACCACGAAGATGACGTGCTACAGACGCGAAAATTAACCGTCAGGAAAAAGAATGCTCTGATATGCAAGTAATTAGCTTTCCAGAGCATTCACACAACGTTGGCGCCCGTGGCGACACCTACAACGTGCTGACATTCTCATACAGAAACAGCAGTTGACCGGCGTTGACTGGTGAAACGTTGTTGTGATACTTCGTGTAAGGAGGAGAAATGCGTGCCATCACGTTTCCAACTTTGATAAAGGTCGGATTGTAACCTATCGCGATAACGGTTTATCGTACCGCGATATTGCTTCCAGCGTTGGTGGAGATCCAATGAGTGTTAGCAGAATATGGAATCGGTGGGTTCAGGAGGGTAATATAGAACGCCGTGCTGGATCCCAACGGCCTCGTATCACTAGCAGTCGAGTTGACAGGCTTCTTATCCGCATGGATGTAACGGACCGTGCAGCCACGTCTCGGTACCTAAGTCAACAGATGGGGACGTTTGCAAGACAACAACAATCTGCACGAATAATTCGACGACGTTTGCAGCGGCATGGACTATCAGCTCGGAGACCATGGCTGCGGTTACCCTTGACGCTGCATCACAGACAGGAGCGCCTGCGATGGTGTACTCAACGACGAACCTGGGTGTACGAATGGCCAAACGTCATTTTTTCGGATGAATCCAGGTTCTATTTACGGTATCATGATCGTCGCATCCGTGTTTGGCGACATCGCGGTGAACACACATTGGAAGCGTGTATTCGTCATGGGGTGCCATTTGTTACACTTCTCGGCCACCTCTTGTTCCCATTGACGGCACTTTGAACAGTGGACGTTACATTTCAAATGTGTTACGACCCGTGGCTCTGCCCTTCATTCGCTCCCTGCGAAACCCTACATTTCAGCAGGATAATGCACGACAGCATGTTGCAGGTCCTTCTCGGGCCTTTCTGGATACAGAAAATGTTCGACTGCCACCCTCGCCAGCACATTCTCCAGATCTCTCACCAATTAAAAACGTCTGGTCAATGGTTGGCGAACAACTGGCTCGTCACAATAAGCCAGTCACTACTCTTGATGAACTGTGGCATCGTATTGAAGCTGCATGGGCAGCTGTACCTGTACATGCTGTACAAGCTCTGTTTGACTCAATGCTCAGGCGCATCAAGGCCGTTTTACGGCCAGAGGTAGTTGTTCTGGGTACTGATTTCTCAGGATCTATGCACCCAAATTGCGTGTAAATGTAAGACCATATCATTCTAGTATATTTGTCCAATGAATACCCGTTTATCATCTGAATTTCTTCTTGGTGTAGCAATTTTAATGGCCAGTAGTGTAGACAATCTGCTTTACATCTGCGTGTAGTCTTACGGTTTAAGAGTTAGACAAATGGGTGGGGATAAAATGACTTGGCTGAAGTTTCATAGACTACACGTAGAATTTTTTCCTGAATTCGCAGTAAATTTGAAATACCTCAATTGTTTTCGCCAAATCCGGGTAATTGTACTATAATTTAACTCATCTCAAACCAGGTCCATTGCCTTAATGGTTCCCCACTTGTTTCTAGCTCGAAACGCGAATTTGGATCAGTTCTTCATTATCAGTGATTTAGGCGCTTAGATGGCAATTATACTACTTTCGATACCGTTAAACTTCCCTTGGCTTGTACCGCGTGCTTCCAGCGAAAGAGCAGGCGATGGATGAAGGCAGCAGATGGTGAGAAGCTGGTGGTGGGGTCTCCACAACGTGGTATTGTGTACTCATCACATCCAATCTTAGTGGACTGACGCCCTGCCACTTACTTTCCCACTCTTCTTTCTTTAAGCATCGATATCTTTCGCTTCAGTAGGACGACTTCGAATCTACGAAATGGAAGGCAGTGTTTTTTGTATGTCTATCTGTGTATTTACTCCTGCTTGTACTGTCTAATATGTGTCAAGAGTCTTCTGATCGTTTTTACTCCATTCTATATCAACTTTACTGGTAGGTTTTCTCCTGATACGCACACTACCTGATGTTTGTTAATTTCCACTGCTTAAACCACTTGAGGATTTATTTATTAAATTTTTACTAATCTAAAAATCTACTTATGTAAAATGTACTTTGAGGGATAAATTCCTTCAGTATGTAGTTATTCGTCAGCATACATATATTAACATAAGAGGGCACTGATTTTATTAATACATGTGTTGAGAGGAATGGCCCGCCCTGATAGCCTCGCCCGTTAGAACGCTTTCTCTAGGATTGGGGAAGGCTCGCCGGCGCTTACGAGGACAGTGTGCTGGCTAGACTGGAGGTGGTTTTCTGATGGTTCCCAATATCCGAATAGGTCAAGACCGGTCTGGTACGCACGTTACACGTTACTGGTACGCAGTTACACAATTCGCAAATACTTCGAAAACGTTTACTCTCTTTCACATAACACTAGACGCAGTCAGATGGGCTACAAAAATTCTGTCATGGGGAAGGGAGGTGGAGAGAGCGTGAAGAGTGGGTTGGGGGTACGTGGGTGGCTCCTGGAAGGACGCGCTCTACCACTAACATTGTGAAATCTACGTCAACATGCCGACTATGTGAATGACATAGAAAAAGGTCAGGAAAAAGAACAGGAGGTGGATATGGTGAAAAAAGCGTGAAACATCTACCTGGAGGGAAAAAATGGAAAAAGACGGTCCTCAGAATATAGGGCGGTCCATTGATCGTGACCGGGGCAAATGTCTCTCGAAATAAGCGTCAAACGAAAAAACTACAATAAACGAAACTTGTCTAGCTTGAAGGGGTAAATCAGATGGCGCTATGGTTGGCCCGCTAGATGGCGCTGCCATAATTCAAACGGATATAAACTGCGTTTTTTTTTAAAATAGGAACCCCCATTTTTATTACATATTCGTGTAGTACGTAAAGTAATATGAATGTTTTAGTTGGACCACATTTTTCGCTTTGTAATAGATTGCGCTGTAATAGTTACAAACATGTAGTTTTCAATTTTGAACGAATAGTTGGTAGCAAGTAGGTTTTTTAAATTGAAATACAGAATGTAGGTACGTTTGAACATTTTATTTCGGTTGTTCCAATGTGATAAATGTACCATTGTGAACTTATCGTTTCTGAGAACGCATGCTGTTACAGCGTGATTACCTGTAAATCCCACATTAATGCAATAAATGTTCAAAATGATATCCATCAACATAAATGCATTTGGCAATACGTGTAACGACATTCCTCTCAACAGCGAGTACTTCGCCTTCCGAAATGTTCGCACATGCATTGACAGTGCGATGACGCATGTTGTCAGGCGTTGTCGGTGGATCACGATAGCAAATATCCTTTAACTATCCCCACAGAATGAAATCCGTGGATATCAGATCCGGTGTACGTGCAGGCCGTGCTTCGACGACCAATCCACCTGTCATGAAATATGCTATTCAGTACCGCTTCAACCGCACGCGAGCTATGTGCCGGACATCCTTCATGTTGGAAGTACATCGCCATTCTGTCATGCTGTGAAAATCTTGTAGTAATATCGGTAGAACATTACGTAGGCAGTCAGCATACATTGCACCACTTAGACTGCCATCGATAAAATGGGGGCCAGTTATCCTTCCTCCCATAACGCCGCACCATACATGAACCCGCCAAGGTCGTTGATGTTCCACTTGTCGCAGCCATCGTGGATTTTCCGTTGCCCAATAGAGCATATTATGCCGGTTTATGTTACCGCTGTTGGTGAATGATGCTTCGTCGTTAGATAGAACACGTACAAAATATCTGTCATCGTCCCGTAATTTCTCTTGTGCCCAGTGGCAGAACTGTACATGACGTTCAAAGTCGTCGCCGTGCAATTCCTGGTGCATAGAAATATGGTACGGGTGCAGTCGATGTTGATGTAGCATTCTCAACACCGACGTTTTTGAGATTCCCGATTCTAGCGCAGTTTGTCTGCTACTGATGTACGGATTTGCCGCGACAGCAGCTAAAACGCCTTCTTTGGCATCATCATCTGTTGCAGATCGTGGTTGACATTTCACATGTGGCTGAACACTTCTTGTTTTCTTAAATAACGTGACTATCCGGCGAACGGTCCGGACACTTGGATGATGTCGTCCAGTCGTCCAGGATACGGAGCAGCATACACAGCACAAGCCATACATCAACACGATATCGACATTTTCCGTAATTGGTGAACGGTTTATTTTAACACGAGTAATGTATCACGAAGCAAATACCGTCCGCACTGGTGGTGTGTTACGTGATACCATGTACTTATACGTTTGTGACTATTACAGCGCCATCTATCACAAAGCGAAAAAAGTGGTCCAACTAAAACATTCATGTTTCTTTACGTACTACACGAATACCTAACAAAAATGGGGGTTCCTATTTTTAAAAAAACGCAGTTGATTTCCGTTTGACCTATGGCAGCGCCATCTAGCAGGCCAACCATAGCGCCATCTGGTATCCCCCTTCAAACTAGATGAGTTTCGTTCTTTGTAGTTTTTTCGTTTGATGCTTATTTCGTGAGATATTTGGCCCGCTCGCTATCAATGGACCACCCTGTTTAGTCAAAAGGCATTGATAGCTACGCCATTTCGCTAAATGATCTCATATGTTCCTTTCGTTGATGAATCTGCAGGTGGTGTAGGAGCTGTTACCCGTGATTACGGAGAAATCGGCGGTAGAAGGACTAGGCGGAGAGGCGTTGTTCTACAGCGAGCTGCTGCCCTCTCGTGGGACGGTGTGAAACCGGAGCGTGCGGCGGGGCGGCCGACTTTGTGCAGCCGTCGCTCGTCGTTAGCATCGCACGATGAAACCGAGCCGGCAGGCAGTGGCCCCCTCCCTCGCAGCCGGCAGCCCGCCCCCACCTTGCCGACGAGCCACTTTGCAAGAAACCACGGAGCCGAGGCGGCGCCGCCCGTTCCCAAAATTACGTTCCTTGTAAAACCACACGGCTGGCGAACCCCATTTGCATAACTTTCAGTTTTCAAGATGAACAGCGCCTCGCGCGCTGTAGAAGCGGAGGAGGCGGTTTGCGGGAGAGAAGGCAGGGCGGAGGCGGAGGTGGAGGCGGCGTCAGGTTTTTGCGGCTCGCGGTCGCTTCTAATGAAAGCGCGAGGCGCCGCTCCGCGCCGCCACTGTGTAATTTACAGGTCGGGCTGCTCAGCCACGTCACGTCGCCCCGTCGGATGTGCTCCTAGCGACGAGCGGCTTCTCGTGTTGGACCAAGCTGCACAACACACCTTAAATAACACTTGAGCAGATTACGCAACCTACTAGCAAAAGCTAGATGAAATCCACCCACGCATCCACTGTTGCTGCTGTTGTAGTCATCACCCTGAAGACTTTTGGTTGTACGAGGAGTTTCAATAAGTAATACATTTTTTTCTGAAAGCCGGTGGGCCTTACTCAGGATTCCAATACAACATATTATTCCTCACCCTTCTAGCTACAAAACCTAATTTTTCTACATAATCTCCGTACAGTATGATGGCCTTAGAACACTTTACTGGGACGTCCTGTATGCCCGTATGGTACAACTCTACTGGTCGACTTCGCAGCCAACGTCTCGCTGCACCAATAACCTCCCACCATTCACGTATTGCTTTGCTCGGTTTGCTTCATTTTTTGGGTCAGAGGGAAACCGGAAGGTGCGAGATCGGGGCTGTAGGGTGGATGACGAACAACAGTTAAATGAAGTTTTGTGAATTCTCTCGGGTGCGCAGGCTTGTCTCAGGTCTCACGTTGTCATTGAGAAGGAGAAGTTAGTCTGCATTTTTGTGGCGACGAACACTGGATTCTTGTTGCGATGACAGACGCCTCACCTAACGACTCCTCGTGTTTTCACTCACTGTCAGATTTCTGTAGGTATTCTACAAGCTCCTATGAATATTTGTAATGCTCTGATTCGCAATGACCGCTGTCAGCCTGGAATAAACCTCCGTTACAGACGCCGTTTTGAAGGTTATGAAGAACGCCGCCAGCAATCAGAATTTCATGACACTACAAGGGCTGAAGCGGGAATAGTCCACGATGTCCCTGATGTCCCACAGCAAATTTCGCATTTTTCAACCCCAACTGGCGGAGAAAAAATTATTGCATTACAATTTGAACGCCCTTCGTAGCTCTTCGTGCTAGTCTATTCTGTGCAAGTCCCTTCATCTTTGCACACCTACAGCAGCTTACATCCATTTGAACCCGTTTCTGTGTTCATACGTAGGTCCCCCTCCGCCATTTTTGCTCCATACACTTCCTTCCATTACCAAATCGACGACTCCTTGATGCCTCAGGAAGAGTCTTATCAACCGACCCCATCTTTTAGTCAAGTTCTACCACAAATTTCGTTTCTCGCAATTCCAGTCATTCCCTCTTTGCTAGTTATTTAATCTACGCAATAGATCTTCAGCGTTCATCTGTTTTTATTTCTTTTTTATTTCTTTGACTGATTAGCCTTCTCTCTGATATGATGCCACTTGCCACGAATTACTCTCCTGCACTAACCTATTACTCTCAGTCATCTCAGAGTACCACATGTATCCTACCTCCTCGATTACTTGTTAGATGCACTCATATCTCTGTCTTTCACTACATTTTTACCTCCTACAGCTGCTTCTAGTTCCATGGTAGTTATTCCCTGATATCTTAAATACATATCCTATCACCCTGTCCCTTCTTCTTGTCAGTAATTTCCACTTGTTCCTTTCTTCGCCGATTCTGCGGTGGACGTACTCATTTCTCATCTTATCAGTCCACCTAATTTTCAATGTTCTTCTGTACCTCAACATATCCAACTCTTCGATTCTCCTCTGTTTCGGTTTTCCAACTGCCGCATCCACCACCATACAACTCTGTGTTTCAAACGTACATTTTCACAAGTTTCACCTTCGAATTAAAGTCTATGTTTGATACTAGTAAACTTCTCTTGGACAGAAATGTCCTTCTTGCCTGTGCTAGTCTGCTTTTTTATGTTCACCTTGCTTCGTCTGTCATGTGTTGTTTTGTTTCCACCAATGCAACAGAATACCATACCATCGTCTACTTTGTTATCACTTGTTTTGATGTTAAGCTTCTCACTGTTCTCATTTCTGCTACTTTCGTTACTTTTGTCTTTTGTGGTTTAGTCTCAATCCATATTCTTTAAACATTAGACTGTTTATTCCATTCTATAGATCCTGTAATTATTCTTCGCTTTGAATGAGGATAAAAATGTCATCCGCGAATCTTATGATTACATCCTTTCGCCATGAATTTTAATCCCAAACTTAAATCTTACTTTTACTTCTCCCATTTCTTGTTCGATTTATAGGTTGAACGGTAGCGTCGAAAGACTGCATCCCTATCTTACACCCTTTTTATTCCGAGCACTGTATTCTTCTTGGTCTTCCAACCTTATTATTCCATCTTGGTTCTTGTACATATTGTATATTATCCGTCTTTCCCTGTAGCTTACTTCCATTTTTCCCAGAATTATTCAGTAGCACTACATTTCTAAAGTTTTTTCTTTTCTGCTCTGTTTACAGTCCGCGTTTCACTTGCACTACACTCTGTATAAATATCTTCAGAACAGACTTTCTAAACCTTAAACTTACTTTCTTTATTAAAAAAAGTTTCTTTTTTCCAAATATATTTTTCTTCTGTTATATTTTATGTACTCTCAACTTCGGGCATCATCAGCTGTTTGCTGCTCAAATAGTAAGCCACCGACTACTTTTAGCTTCCTGTTCCCTAATTTAATTCATCTGCATTTCATTGTGCTTGTTATACTTTTGTTGATGTTCGCTTTGTAATCTCTTCTAAACGCACTATCCATCCCGTTCAACAGATCTTCCGAGTCTTTCTCTGTATGTGACAATATTAGATTGTTATCAGCAAACTTAAACTTTTTCATTTCGTCTCTTTCAACTTTAGCCTGCCAGGGTGGCCGAGCGGTTCTAGGCGCTTCAGTCCGGAACCGCGCGACTGCTACGGTCGCAGGTTCGAATCCTGCCCGGGCATGGATGTGTATGATGTCCTTAGGTTACTTAGGTTTAATTAGTTCTAAGTTCTAGGGGACTGATGACCTTAGAACTTAAGTCCCATAGTGCTCAGAGCCATTCAACTTTTCTTAAATTTCTCCTCTTTTTTTTTTTAACTGCTACAATGTTTTGTTACTCCCCTCTCAACTACTTCTTCCCATTCGTGTCCTCCGACTCATAACTGCAATCTTGGATATGTGAAGGGTATACACAGCCTTTCGCTCCCTGTATTTTATCCCTGCTACATTCAGAATTTCAAATAGTCTATTCCAATCAACATTATCAAAAGCTTTCTCTAAATTTACATACGTTATAAATGCAGATTTGCCTTTCTTCACTCCTCTTTTAAGGTACGTTTCATAGTCAGTAATATATCGCGTGCTCCTAGATTTCACCGGTACCCAAATTGATCTTCCCCGAGGTCAAGAGTTTTTCTATTCTTTTTTAAGTTGTTCTCGACAGTATTTGGCATCCATGGGTTATGTAATTGATGGTTCTGTAATATTCACAAATGTAACCACACACTTTCTTTGGAAGAGGAAATATAAATTTCGCGTGAAGTCTGAGGGTACTTCACCCGTCTCGTGTATCCCACATATCAGGTGAAATTGTTTTGTTATGGCTGCCTCTACCAAGGATCTCAATAATTCTGAGGAAATGTCGTCCACTCCAGAGCAACTACTTAAAAACGATTGTTTACTGCACATACACGTTTTGTTTTGTTCACTTAAAACATATCCAGTGGTCGAATTTTTGTCTGATTTCCTATTACATCAGAAGTGCCGTCCATATGTACATCATTCAGGAGTTCCTGTGTTAAGCACTGCTGTTTTTGTGTTAATTTCAAGTTGCCCTGTGGTGCAACACATTTATTGACATAATACACGACGAGAAATTTTGCCAATACTACCAGTAAAATTTAGAAAAATATTTATATTTTACTTCTTGATTTATGAATTATGAATTAAATAAATCAACATAATTTTGAAACTGTGTTGGAAAATCAAGTTATTTATTTGCAACCGTGGCTGCCGCAAAACGGAGAAAAAAATTAAATAAGTCTGGTGAATTAAATTGTACGTTAGTGAAGACGTGTCAGTGTCGGTAAGTCTCATGGTCTAGTCACTGATTCATTGACTGGTATGTTCGAATGTTTGGACTACTATTCTACGTGGCACTCATCAGAATGGCTATTAGTACTACGAGGTGTTTCAAAGCAATGGCCATGCCACAAAACAAGGGTAAATACAAAATACAAAACTGGATTATTTCCTATGTGTTGTTTTAGTGTGCCATTACAATATTGCTCCAAAACTCGATTATAAAACAATGTAAGGAACGACACAACGGGCGCTTCTGAAAGAAATGTTTTGTTGACAGAATCGATGCCGCCTTGGCTTTTGGAGAAAGGCAGCTACAGTCCATACATAGACCGCGTTCCTAACGTCAGTCTCAAATACGATGGTGACCGCTCAACAGGAGGACTTTTGCGTACTCCATCTGAACGAATATGAGTCAGTGATCTCGATCCAGTGAGCTTTCCTCAGCCATTTGGGTTTGTTCCGCCTGCAAAAAACATTTAACTTCTATATTGTCAATTTGAAGAGCTAGGATGTGTATGCAAAGGTGAAAGTTTACGGCAACCTCTCACCCACTGCAATTAGTAGAAGTTCATTTTGTTGGTGATAAAAGCCGTTGACATATATAACACTATATTATAAGCCAAAAGACGAGAGGTTTCTACAATGGTTATTTTTCAGTGATGAAGTAACATTTCATATTATTAATGAAGTTAACCTACATAACGTACGAATGTGTAGAGACCCTAGAACCCTCAGGGAATAGTTGAGCATGAAAGTGATTCGCCTAAAGTGAACGTGCTTTGTGGCACTTCTGGTGAAAAAGTTGGCGGTTATTACTTTTTCGAGGACATTGCAGTGTCTGGAATGAGCTACATTAAAATTCCACAGACATGGTTTCTCTCACAACTTCAGGAATACTCCATGGTTGTAGAAGTCATTCTGAAGACGGGACTGATGGAATTGCCCACGCTAATCTGTCTTGTGCAAGACTGTGTGTAACTACTGCAAGCTACATCCACATGCACCTGCCGACTACATTCAAGTGTAGGTCGCCCTCTACAGTTTTACTTATCTTATTCCCTCTCCTTCTAACTTCCCCTGTACCCATCCCACCTCCACACTTTCCTCCATTATCAAATTTCCCATGACGCCTGAGACGGTGTATTAGCAACCTATCCATTCTCTTAGTCTCTCTGTGTCCTACATTTATTTTCATCCCGTGTCATTTCAGTACATTAGTTACTCTACCTACGTATCTGACCTTCAGCATTCTTCTGTAGCTCCACGTTTCAAAAGTTTCTATTCTTTTCTTCTCTATGCTGCATATCATTCACGTTCAATTCCTTAAAAAAACACTCCATTCAAATAGTACCAGAAAAAGCTACTTAGCATATATAACGGTATAAACAATTTACTTTTTTTCAGAGAACTTTTTCCTGCTATTGCCAGTTTGCATTTTACATCCTCTTTACTTCAGGCATTGTCCCTTATTTTGATGGTCATATACCAAAACTTATATATAGCTTTTCGTGTCTTCTTTCATAATCTAACCCCTTGTCATCGCATACTTTCACCGGGTTCAGTTCTTTTAAATTTTATATATGTGAATGGCCTTCCGCATAACTTTCAAGAAGCACAACTAGTGCTTTTTTCAGACAATACTAGTGTTATAATAAACCTTATGAAAGAGAAAATAACGGAAGAAATAGTAAATGATATTTTACAAATAATTATAAAATGAATCTCAGAAAACGGGCTCTCCCTAATTTATGAAAAAGCGCACTATAGGCAGTTCTGTATGACAACTAATCATAGCAGAAACTGATGTAGTACGTGAGCAGGGGTCAGTAAATAGACTAGAATGCTGCAAGCTTTTGGGTGTTCATATTGATGAAAACTAAATCTGGGAGAAGCATATTACTGAGCTTCACAAACAACTAAGTTCAGCTGCTTTTGCTCTTCGTATAATTGCTAATCTTGGAAAAGTACGAATCAACCTCTTGACATATTTTGAATATTTCCACTCAATAACGTCTTATGGAATAATTTTCTGTGGTAACTCTTCACTTAGAAAGTAAGTATTGACTATACAGAACATAGCCTTCACCCAACGAAGTCCGTGCAGTGTCCATAAAAACATAAAATGTTTGACAGGTAGCAAAGAAAGTTTTAAATCTAACTCAAAATCATATCTCCTGGACTACTCTTACTACTCCATTGACGAATTTCTACTTAAAAACGGATAACTGATAAAAAACGGAAAACAAGTTAAGTTTCATGAGTGTTACTAAAATAATAACGTGTTCATTAATGTTAACAATCATGTAAATTCACTAATTCCACATCATTTCGATAAAAGAATCGTTCAAATGATCTCTGGAACGTGAAACTAACAAACTTCGGAGACAAGGCATTTTCCCCATTTTTCAATTTTTATTTTCGTATTATAATCCCTTTTTAACAGCCTGCCCATTCAACTGATTTTCCGAGTCCTTTGCGGTCTCTGGTAGAATTAAAATATCATTACGAACGTCACCGTCGGTATGTATTCTCCTTGAACATTAACTCCTTTCGAAAAATCTCTTCTTATTTTATTTACTGCTTTGCTTTGTGTCCAGACTCATTACGATCGGGTCTCAACTACTGCTCTCCTCTCACGTCCTTCCCTCTAATACTTCTATCATACTGACGACTTAGTTGCTGCGATTCAGCGGCGCGGTTGGATCGCTATAATGAGCGACTATCGTGCGATTAAGTCGCTGCAGCCTGCACCACTTTGTTCGCAAAAGAGGTTGATTAAAGTTGGACGAAACTTTGGAAACAGTTGGTTTAGAAGATGTATGCGGCACTAGGCATATAAGAAGCCGCTATGTAGCGAGTGTACGAGACAAATGCGCAGAGATTGTTAGCAGATAAGGCTCTGTTATTTGCCAAATGAACAACATATAAAATGTATCTAAGAGTAATTAACAAAAAGATACTTATGAGATTTGGTTTTTTTATACAGTTTTAGTTTCAAAGTAAAAAATAAATTTTTCTCCATCCAAGCGTCACGTTTTTCAGCCTTATTGCTCCAATCTTTATTTACTGAATCTCAGATTATGGACAATGTTCTGATTCATTGACCTAAAGTTCGACGCCGAAAGTACCTTTTACAGCACGAAAGGAGAACAAAAATCTGTAAGGGGATAGCGCTCTCTAAATGCATGAAAAATATCTGACTTTCATGATATTTTTCCATATAAAGTAAAAGTTAATGGTAAATCTTATGATATATCGTTATTCCTTACATTTTAGTAACATCATTTTTATGTCCACATGGGACGCTCTCTGTAACCACTGCACCGGGTGGAAGAATCCTTTGCAGCCGGATCATTGGTCATCGGCGGCAATTCTATGTTTATTCCCTGGTGCTCTCCTATTGGACCTGTAACAAAATAATTTTGTATGAGTCATTTTCAGTATATTTTTATAATCATACTAAGATAATATTGAAAAATATTAAGCTCTAATAAAATGGTGACATGCTGAAGCAAATGTCATTTCCTTCGCCCACCAAATCGGAACAAAACCATGTAACGAGAATAGACTTTTTAAGACGGAGCAAAACGGCTACGTCCGCTGATAGAGAATTCAATTTAGAATGCGGGCATCAAATTCCGCTCAAATCATATTTACTTTTCTTAAGTTATGTTTCCCGCCAATTTGAAAAATGCTATTTCGAGAAAAACGCATTTAAAGTTTTGTGTTAAATATTTTGCAGTTAAATTAAACATACCTCTAGTCAGCGATCGATGGACCATACAGAAATCCTTCTGGAACCAGAATGAGATCATCGTACATCTTCTTCGTGGTTATTGTGACCCTGTGGGCCTCTTTGACAGTTTCTGCCACCCGTTGCTTTACCATGCTTTTCGCCTGCCTTTGTCCAGAAGAGAACCGTTCCAGACCCTCTTCGCATTGTGAATGCTCTTAGTTCATCTGTGCCTATATGTATGCCTACTCTCAGCGGTATATTAATAAACATTACAAATTTCCTGCATGAGTCCACGATCAGTTTGAATGTATTGCGAATAAAAGTGTCGATCGCTCAATATACATTCCTGGAAATTGAAATAAGAACACCGTGAATTCATTGTCCCAGGAAGGGGAAACTTTATTGACACATTCCTGGGGTCAGATACATCACATGATCACACTGACAGAACCACAGGTACATAGACACAGGCAACAGAGCATGCACAATGTCGGCACTAGTACAGTGTATATCCACCTTTCGCAGCAATGCAGGCTGCTATTCTGCGTAGGATCCTACGGTCTTGGCGTGTATCCGTGCGTCGCTGCGGTCCGGTCCCAGGTCGACGGGCACGTGCACCTTCCGCCGACCACTGGCGACAACATCGATGTACTGTGGAGACCTCACGCCCCACGTGTTGAGCAATTCGGCGGTACGTCCACCCGGCCTCCCACATGCCCACTATACGCCCTCGCTCAAAATCCGTCAACTGCACATACGGTTCACGTCCACGCTGTCGCGGCATGCTACCAGTGTTAAAGACTGCGATGGAGCTCCGTATGACACGGCAAACTGGCTGACACTGACGGCGGCGGTGCGCAAATGCTGCGCAGCTAGCGCCATTCGACGGCCAACACCGCGGTTCCTGGTGTGTCCGCTGTGCCGTGCGTGTGATCATTTCTTGTACAGCCCTCTCGCAGTGTCCGGAGCAAGTATGGTGGGTCTGACACACCGGTGTCAATGTGTTCTTTTTTCCATTTCCAGGAGTGTATATCTTCAGTTATCACGCCGTTTCGCCTACTGACATCATCAAATCAAGTTTTAACTTTTAACGTAAGATTCAGAGTTAGTAAAAATGAAAAGATTTTATTGATACTGACAATGAACCTCATTTTACAAGTTCTAAATTCTGGTCTAATGACAGCAGTAGGTGAAAATATGTAATAAATAAAGACATACTTTAAGCGATCTAGACTGTTTTATCCGTAACGCACAATCATCAAGAGCCTCATGGAGTCTATTTCATATAAGTAATCTGTATCTACCTTTATAAATAACTTCGTCAATAATCTGAAATTACTCTCTTTCTTATTCATAATCATGTGGAGAGAATGCACCTGCTACATTTTTATCGTATGCAGATATAAGTTGAGGCTACAGAATTATTCCATAGCTTATCTCAAATACCAGATATTTACAGGTTACTTTTTCTGGAGAACATAGCCTTTTTTTAAAAAAAATTAGCATTTGTTTTCCCCTGAGCTATTCTGTTACAGATGGGTTTGAGAATATCAAGTTGACTTTTGATGTCTGAAGTCGGGCCGAGTTGAAAAGTACTCCAGACACTGTTACGGTACTCTGTAGTAGGTCACACTAGCGGTTTGTACATGCTTTGTTTAACAAACAATCTCCACTTTCCCAGAAAAGTTATCCGTTAGTTTGTTTTTCCCTATTAACAATTTCACGTGTACGCTTCACTTTATATTGCCTCGTTCCGTTACTCCGAAAGTGTCACATGGGGCGATCAAAAAGTTTTCGTTTGAGGGCGTTACTGCAGCGTATATGCAACGAATAGCGACTCCGATGCGGGTAAAAAAGTGCCGACATGTAGGCAAAGAATCAGTGTGACATTGGTGTCTTTACGAAGTGCGTGCGGTAAATATGGGAACTTGAACTATGACGACGTTATTACCAAATGTTTCCAAACACGACAAACATGCTGTTGTTCTTTTCTTCGTTGCAGAAGGACTAAAATCGTCAGACGTCCATCGCAGAATGAAGAGTGTTTATGTATCAGAGTTTCTGTCGGAAACCACCGTTGTGGAATGGTGCTCCGAGGCGTGCAGCTGCATCATGATAACGCGCGTCCCCATATAGCAAATGTCGTAACGCAGAAGTTACGCGCACTCAAGAAGGGGACACTGGAGCACCCGACCTGTAGTCCTGATCTCTCCCTACGCCGTTACCACGCTTTCGCTCCCTTAAAAAAAAGTCTTGAAGGATCGACGATTCCTGTCGGATGATACTGTGCAGCAGGCAGTTTCGGACTTCTTCACGCAGCAGGACACAGCTTTTTATCAAATGAGTATCTTCAATTTGGTCCGTCGGTGAGATGATTGCCCTAATGCTGGCGGCGATTTTGCCTGATTGGCATGCCGATTCTGGAATGTACGGCCTTCTAAAGGAAAATTGTTGAACGACGCCTTGGAGAATGGCACAGTCATACAACCGTTTTGTCATTAAACTACTCGTAACATATATTGATGTGGAACTGCGGAAGAAGTTCCAGTGTATTTATGAAGTACATAATTCAATAGAAATGAGATTCGGACCACCGGAAATCCAGAGGAGAGCAAATTCTTATTCTTGGAAGTTAGTGTTATGGAAGAATGTTAATTACCAAGTGGACAGATTAAGTACGAAATGTAGTACAAAAAAAAAGTAATCAGGGAAGTATGCCTATGGGAGACCTATAGTGGAAGAAGGGACAGGTTAGTAGAATTTGTGTTTCGGCATTGAGGTGTAGTTAGCTTGGCAGCAGAAGGGTCAGTAGAGGTGAAAATTAGTAGTGGCTGGCTAAGGACGCAAAATACGAAAACGCACGAAAGAGGCTTCTAGAGGGCGTTGGGTGAAGCAGTTGCGTAGAGGTGAAAACATTACCACGAGATAGGAAATGGTTAGTTTAACATTAAAGTTCTCGAAAGACTGATACCTAAAAGAAAAAAAAATTACTTGCAGATATTTCTATGATGTGTCAGGCTCCAGAAGTTTACTGTTGGCTGCTTAATCGAAAATTGCGAGGTTCTTTCTCTTGTTCAAGAACATTCTCCTCCATTTATTCACGTTTTATTTTTTATTGGCTTAAAATACTCCTTAGAGAGTCTGTTTTTAAGATTCACTCATATGAAGTGTGCAATAAATGTTAAAATACATTGAAACCGCAATTTACTGCATGGGGTCTGCACATCCGAGCCCTCGAATGCAAGTAATGTAATAATGTTGCAGTTACCAACGGAATAGGGAACCTGTTACTTTCGGTTGGTATCACAGAGGGCATTAGTTCCAACTAAACATGTTATAGATAGAATATGGCTCCCGTTGATTTCGGATAGTATTGAAAAGGGCATTAGTATCAACTAAAATACTGTTCTCAAGACGATTTCTCATCGTAGCATGATTCATTTATAGTAAACAGACGAAAAGACGGTGCTTGTCTTTCGTCTGCTTAACTTGTCGTTTTTCTTGTTTTTATACGAAGTAAAACGTGAGTGCTTGAAAACGACAACCATACGTATTTTATACGGATAGGAAAGGTTCGATAAGTAATCGCACTCGTGCAAAAAACGCTTCGATTAGTAAGTGAAAGCCAGTTAATCGACATAATTTCGTCAAAATGAGAGGTTTTTGACATCGGCGGAAAAAAGTCAATTTTACGGTCAATTTGCTGATTTAAGGTATGTATATTTTTCATATTAAAAAAGCGCAAATTAAAAGTTTAAAACTCGTTTTTTTCCGAAACAGTATTCTGCAAGTTGGTGGGAGTTGTGACTCATGAAATATTATGTGATTACATTACACCTTTTTGTAACTTGTGAGTCGGTGTTTTTTCTACTGTAGTACATAGGATTTTTGCGATAGATTTTAATTTATATGTTTGGAGCACGTTTTTGTAACGACTTCTTTTGTAAAAAAAATGACTTTAATTTGAGAGTGGCACCATTTTCTTACAAACCATTTTTTTTAGAAATATCCTTACGTAATACTTTACAAAGTATCAACGTTTTCAAAGCAATTTTTGAAATTTTGTTCTATGTTGAAAATAGTGTCGTTCAGAGCTCACACCAGCCGCCCTCGCACTCTCTGAAGGCCTTTAATTGATGTCGTGTAGCGTCCTCTGGGCGCAAGTCCTTTATTTTAAAAAATGCATGATATAATAATCTAAAGAGGTTACGATGAAGGTCTATTTGTTCCAAAAAATTCACCCGATTACACATTTTCTACGTTAATGATGGTAAAAAATTGAGATGAATATTAACTTTGTCATATCACCACAAGTTTTTATTTTCAGAAGAACTTTTTATAAGCACATTTAATGCAAAAATTTACATTTTTATATCACATGAAACTCTCCTCGTACCTTTGCTGCGGGCATGTCAGGAGTTACCACAATCACTGCTATTGCTACTCGGTTCGCAGTTCATCCAAAGAGGTAGTAAGGTTAGGCGCGTAGACATAAGAGCTTGGAGGCCAGTGATGCAGTGCGAGATCTCCTTGCCTCACAGGCTGCATGAGCTGCAGTACTGCACTCTTGACGAAAACTATGTCGCGCGGTTGTAACTGTATTGCTCCAGTTGAAACCAAGAGCGCAAACCACTTTTGTTGGTGTGTTACCGCCATCTCTCTTCAGTGCCGACTGAATAGCGAACGAGAGACCAAGGGAGCTAGCTGCACGAAGCGGACCACTACCAATTCAACCGTGTGGAACGGCAACATCCGTCGCCGAGGTCTAGTTTCAGTTTCGATGGCTCATTACAACCCAACGGTGTATCTTCAACATGAATGAAGATACACTGACCAGCCAAAACGTCATCAACACTTATTTAACAGCGTGTCGGTACTCCTTTGGAACGCAATGCAATAACGATTCTGCATCCTTGTTTGATATCTGTAGCCATGTAGGCGAGATTACAAATGTTTACTCACTTCCCGTAAATTACGGGGCGGAAGTTTGTGGGCGCTAAGCTGGCGGTAAATGGCGTCCCAGACGCGTTCCATCGTTTTCAGATTAGCAGATTAGGGGAATTTGGTGGCCAACAAACCAACGAGAAATCACTATCATGCACTCCAAATCACTTCGGCATGATTCCGACTTTGTGACACAGCCGGTTAGCCTATTGGAAGATTCCATCGCCGTCAGGGAAGACATCAATCATAATGGGATGCAGGTGGTCCGCTTTAAGTTCCATAACTGTCATGTGCTTTCGATTACTTCCGCACGTCCCATGGAATAGCAAATGAAATATCACCCATAACCCAACACTGCTGTCATTGGTTGCTCCGGTGACTGGATGTATGTTTCGAACAAGCGATCACGTGGTTGCTGGGGTATCCGATTCATCCGACCGAGCGACACGTTTTCGTTGATTGACAGTCCAATCTGGATGACCACGCGTTGAACAGTGCGCCCAGAAACAATAGTGCCTGCATTAGCGTTTTAGTCTATCGCTAGAACTGCCAGAGATTGCTTCGCCACCTGTTCTGCGTTACAGGACCTCCATGTTCTGTGATGAGACGTCACCTATTCATTTGTTACTGTCTTTCGGCCACTTTCCATAGATTGCTGCAATAACAGCACGCGACCAGCGTACCACCTTTGCCATTTCCGAGATGCTCGGTCCCAGTTGCTGGACTATGTACACCTACCCTTCGACAAAGTGACTTTAGTCGTTGTCACAGGGACCGTGGCATTCAACATGCAATGCTCTGACTTGATCTTCGCCATGCTGCTGAACGCTCAAAAACGACACGGCTTGTGGATACTGCACGTGTGCCTCTGAGTGGTATGTGCGACCACAGCGCACTCCATCGGCACTTGTCGGCTGCATGTAGCTCGCAAATCACACAGTTTCCTTACCAAACGGACGGGAGTAAAATTATGTATTAAAACACGCATTCCCTTCCTTGTCCTTAGGCTAGTCATGTTGTTCTGGCGGTAGTCTACATAAATTACAGTTTAGATGAACTTGTTACAATGCCGAAAGGAAACTTCCATGTCCAATCAGTAAGAACATCGACTTATAAAAATTCAGTTTAAACATACAAATTTACAATGGTCCTCCATATAAGATAAAAATTATTTCACCATTTTCACTTTTCAGTTAAGCCCTTACGTCACTCTTACTTGATCGCTGTTTATATTCAGTCGAATAATCTGCAGGGCATATGAAATACAAGACTTGAAACAAGATATTGCGAAATGTCTCACAAGAAGTAGTGCAAGTTCTCTTGTTGATAAAGCCACTCGAACAAAATCACTCCTCAGAGGGAGCGCATGTATGTTTACGCAACATCGAATATTAGAGAAGATGAATAAAAATATGTCACGATGCAGTGAAACACGAACTGGCTACACATCGTATCACATTACTTTATAACTTCGCGTCTCCATTATTTCTTTTTTTAAGTCATCAATCTTCTGACTGGTTTGATGCGGCCCGCCACGAATTCCTCTGCTGCGCCAACCTCATCATCTCAGAGTAGCACTTGCGACTTACGTCCCGAACTATTTCCTGGATGTATTCCAATCACTCTATCTTCCTCTACCACTTTTGCCCTCTGTAGCTCCTTGTAGTGCCATGGAAGTCATTCCCTGATGTCTTAATAGATGTCCTATCAGCCCGTTCCTTTTCCTTGCCCGTGTTTCCCACATTCTCCTTTCCTCTCCGATTCTTCGCAGAACTTCCTCATTCCTTACCTTGTCAGTTCACGTGATTTTCAACATCTGTCTGTAGCACCGTATCTTAAATACTTCGATTCTCTTGTGTTCTGGTTTTCCCACAGTCCATATTTCAGTATCATACAATTTTCTGCTTCAAACGTACATTCACAGACATTTCTTCAACGAATTAATGCGAAAGTTTGGCACTAGCAGGCTTCTCATGGCCAGAAATGCCCCTTCTGCCAGTGCTAGTGTGCTTTTGCTGTCCTCTATGCTCCGTCATTGGATATTTTGCTGTCTATGGAGCAGAACTCCTTAACTTCGTCTACTTGGTGGCCATTAATCATGTTGTTAAGTTTCTCGCTGTTCCCATTTCTGCTACTTCTCATTACTTCCATCATTCTACGATTTACTTTCAGTACATATTCTGTACTCTTTAGACTGTAAATTCCATTCAGGAGATCATGTAATTCTTCTTCACTTTCACTCAGGATAGCAATCTCATTACAATACACGAAAGTTCGGTAATAGAGAACAATGTTTTGCAAGTAACAATCTTCTGTAGGATTTAATGGCATATATTTTATTAACTGACTTATAGAAAGTCCTACCAGGAACAAAGCGTTTTTGAAGCGTCTTCAATGCGCCGCTATCTTGAAACGAAATTCTTTCATAACACGCAAGTTACAATTGGAAAACTCCTTAACCACCAATGTGATGTTTTCCATCATCACATTACAACAGACAGCACCAATAAGCACAGGGTTTTCGAGAGATCCTCAAGTGGCTGGTTTTTGAAAACACCATATATTCATAGGACGTAAGTTGTAACATAAAATTCATGAAGTATGGGCTTTAACTGAAAGTCAATACGGCGTTTCCGGCTCTGTACTGAAAAGACACAGCCTGCATGGGAGGTGGGTGGCGTTCTTCCATCTCATTGGTCTACATTCAAACGGAAATCTGGAATATCTGTCACTCTTGATACTGCCCTGCACGTTCTTTGTGGCCGAGCGGTTCTAGGCGCTTCAGTCTGGAACCGCGCTGCTGCTACTGTCGTAGGTTCGAATCCTGCCTCGGGCATCGATGTGTGTGATGCCCTTATGTTAGCTAGGTTTAAATAGTTGTAAGTCTAGGGGACTGATGACCTCAGATGTTAAGTTTCATAGTGTTTAGAGCTATTTGAACCATCTGAACGTTCGGAAAGGCTCCGCAACGTGCTTGTCCCACGCTATGACGTCAGAAACTCGGCATGCTCCACGTTGACATTCGAATGCTTGGTCTACGTGACGACGGCTTTATGGCAGTGGATTTCCCCGTTTGAGGCCCGTAACGTCGCTAGAACGATTCCACATTCGTCTCCGCCCCCCTTAAATCTCTCTCTCTCCCCACAGGTGCCCATAACGCCACGAGGCGCCGTTCAATTTTGCGGTGAGCAGTGTTTCTGGCCCTTTGCTCATCAGTGAATATTCAAGTGAAATCGGATGAATCTTTTTGAACGTGCTTTCTATAGGTCGTTATGCATTCCCTTTGAATTAGTAAGCTTTATTCTGAGACAAGGATATTTACTATAGTTGGAGTCAGAAGCGATGGCGTTCGAATTTAGCCTTCTTCGCCAGCAGGTGTGGCCGAGCGGTTCTAGGCGCTACAGTCTGGAACCGCGTGACCACTACGGTCGCAGGTTCGAATCGTGCCTAGGGCATGGGTGTGTGTGATGTCCTTATTTAGGTTTAAGTAGTTCCAAGTTCTAGGGGACTGATGACCTCAGATGTTAAGTACCATAGTGCTCAGAGCCATTTGAACCATTTTTGTCACTTGGAACCCGCAACAAAGCAACCCCACTTCATGCTTCGAACTGCTTGAATCGTCATTGTTCGTGAATCAAGCTGTAGTGCAGTCAAGCAACCTAGTTCGTTGTGCCTGTGTATCGTCCCCTCATCTGGCATCTTTCTCGATGCCACCTCGAGTGTGAAGTCGTGGTTAGAGTGTCGGGCCGCAGAAGTGGCCAGCAAGCAGGACGTCTGCTGGGCCCGCCGCCCCTCCCTTTGTTGCGCGTCGGGCCGGCGGCGGTGGCGACATCAATCACTCTTTAATTCCCATTTGTCAGCTGCGCTCAAACACGGGGAGGGCGCCGGGCGCTCGCTGGAGGCGCGGCGCTGCCGGCTAGCTGGGGTCGGCCGCACAGTGCCGGCGCGGCATTACCGCTCCATTAGCGGCTCCCGGCGGCTCGGCCCGGCTCCACCGTATCGCGTCGTATCGTATCGTATTGCAGCGGCTCGAGGGCGCCGGCCGGGAAAAAGTGCAGGCCGGGCCCGGGGCGCTTACCGCTGCCGTAACGAGCCATTAAAACGGAATCAGCCAGCTGCTATCCATCAGGCAGCACCTACTGCGGCTGTCCCTCCTTGCTCGCACTTGTGGCTGTGAGCGCCTAACACTGTCCTCACTTGCCAAGTATTAGATGGCCTGCTTCCTTACACGTGCAACGTGCGCACCGTACTGTAACAGTATTCGAGTATCCATACAAATTATACAAATGGACGTATGTGTATATGTATGTTCCACATCTTCTTCTAAACCACTGGACCGATTTCAACCAAATTTGGTACACATATCACTTACTGTCTGGAAAGAATCACTGTGGATGTAAAAACAACGTGACTGTCAAAGGTGAGGGTTTTGTTGAAAAACAGCGAAGCGCATGAGGCGCGAATGTCTACACTTAAGTCATCCAGCATTTGAGAATGAGAGCACTCAGAGACTTGTAACTAATTGTTCACATAATTTCAAATCTTCACGAAACTTTTTCTAGCTGACGACCCCCACAAAAGGATATAAAGAAAAGACTTTGACCTTCAGATCGTTTTCACGCAGTAAAACTGCAGCATGAAGCATGAGAGTTTAATTTATTACCTCTTGACTACTAACTATGTTTGTGACACAATTTTCAGACAATATTCACGTATGCTAATGAATGTACCAGACAATTACACCAATGTACAAAATTTAGTTCAGGAAATATGACGTAATAAACATGGAGGAGCTCGAAAAATTACAGCGTCATCCAAGACGTTTAAATTGTTTACTTCGTTGCTACTATCTCTATTCGCAACAATTTTCGTTGCCAGCATCCCCATCTTCCACTAAACATAGCTACAAAACTATATCATTGTACGACACATAGTTTAGCAGATATAAGGGCAAATAATGGGGCACGTGATAAACTGTGGCATTAAGTATGAAATTTTCACTATGCAGCGGAGTGTGAAATGATATGAAACTTCCTGGAACATTAAAACCTTGTGCCGGACCGAGAGGGGAATTCCAACCTTTGCCTTTCTCGGGCAAGTGCTCCTGAGATCGACTCTCGGTCCGGCACACAGAATTAATCTTCGAGGAAGTTTCAGTTACTACTTTGCTACTATATGCGAAGACATTTCGCATCGAGTATCCATACATATTGTTGAATGTACGTAGAAAGATATATCATTGTACGACACATAGTACTGGAGACATGACGTCATAAACACAGGGTGCATTTCCATCAGATATTGAGCACCACAGTGACACAATGAACTGATACCACTAACGTCACCACTGCAGCCGTGAATGGCGATGAGTCGGGGACAGTGGGATGCACGCTACAGGGTGTCTGGCCCGGAGCTATCCGTGAAGTGACGGTCACTGTGGTGCCAACCGCTGCTCAAATTGTTGCTGCAGATGCAATACCATGCGCGAGAGCCAGATGCAGAACACGATGGTCCTCCCTCTCGGTAGTTCTACGTGACAATGCGGAGCCTGGTCTTCTTGTGACGGCACATTCTCGTGACCATCGCTGCCAGCTGCTTATACAGTGGCTACATTCCTGCCAAATCTTTCAACAGTATCCTAGAGGGAACATGCAACTTCACGTAGCTCTATTACACGACCTCGTTCAAATACAGTGAGGCGTTCCTAAGGGCGTCATTGTCGCCTCAAAGGCATTCATTACTTACATAAAAAAATGGCTCTGAGCACTGTGCGACTTAACTTCTGAGGTCATCAGTCCCCTAGAACTCAGAACTACTTAAACCTCACTAATCTAACAACATCACACACATCCATTCCCGAGGCAGGATTCGAACCTGCGACCGTAGCGGTCGCGCAGTTCCAGACTGTAGCGCCTAGAACCGCTCGGCCACTCCGGCCGGCTTACTTACATCAACTGCCACGTTAAACCCCAGAGGTAACTCAAGCTCACGACCGTGACAGCGTATATTTAAAGTAAACCTCACTTAAATCCTTGCGGTGGCGCTACTAGCGTCACGCTTATGGGGCTGACGCGAAAGTTGAACAGACGTCGTCTTTCAGATGTGGAAATACGTCTACCGACTTTCGTTTGTGTCGCACAAATCCACCTTCGTGTTGCTATGTTTTCCGTCACTGTATAAAGTTAATAACTTAGCTAATGAATATGACACAAAAGTATAGATAATTTTATAGGAATCTTCTCTTTACTGTGAATTCAAGTTTGTCCTCATATATTCTGTAGCCATTCTTCAGGCGATTTAAGAGTTTTTGATGAATAAATATATTTTAGTTTTAGACGCAGTCAGAGTCTCGCCATGCTACTAGCGTCTAATAGCGACATGGTGGCCTAATTCCACTCTTATCATGCTTGGGGAGATCCAAAGTACAGCCGCCTACTGGCCGAACACATTATTATCTCCATCTCGCTCCACTCACCACTTGATGTTTCCTACTTCTCCAGACTGGCCAGCACACTATGGTGCAGCTTTACAGGAACATATCGCTCAGTTAAACCTCTCATACCATGTCCTATATGTACATATAACATACTGCTCGTAACGTCACGCACCGATATGCCTCTTGGTACCACAATATTACAATACTTTCGTAGATGACCTCACGGAATTAATTAACGTTGTTTGAGATAACAACTGAACGTTTATGTTAATATCTTACTGCGGCTCACTAGCATAATGAGGGAAATATGGATTCCATAAAACGACACAGAGGTATGATTCATCGAAAGTAATTTATACAAAGACAATAATAAACAGAAAGGACGGTTGGCAGGTTACTGTTCACGAGCAGGGGAACATATGTGATGCAGCTTATAGAAAGTTTAAAAGTAGCGAGAACCTATAGATTGTAGAATATAACTATGGCCCACTGGGACAAATATTCTAACACATCCGCAGCAACGACGACATCCTTTTGCAGACTGGTCTTTGTAAACACTATCTGACCAAACATATCCCGACACTTATTACTGTCCACCCGTAGCCTTTATGACGGTTTAAACTCTCCTTGGTCACTATCAGTGATGTGTATGAATGTCCGCGGAGGATCGGCAGATCATTCTTCCTCAAGAGCCGGAACCGGAACCGGAGAAGATATTGATGTTTGACTCTGGGGTCCAGAGCGAAGTCGACGTTCTAACTCAACCGATGGGTGTTTTACTGGGCTCAAGCCAGTTCATTTCAGGAGTGTTATTGTCCGTAAACCATTGCCTCAAAGATGATGCTTTATGACAGGGTTGCATTGTCATGCTAATAAAATATGGACTCCAAACTGTTCTTCCACTGGAAGCAGTACACACTGCCGGAAAACGTGTTCATATCCTTCTGCATTTAGCGCTTTCTTAGCCGCAGTGTGGGGACCACACCATCACCACGCAGAATATCGGCTACAGTAACACCACCTTCTCCGCACTTCATTGTTGGGACTGCGCATTCTATAGGCATTCGGTAAATCCTCACTCTATCGGATTGCCATGGGATACATCATGATTCGTCAAATCGCTTCCACTCATCTATTGTCCGGTGGCGGCGCTTGGCATTATCTGCAGAAACGTGTGGCTTATGGGGAGCAGATCGACCACTGAAACCCATTCTGTTTAACTCCCTACGCACAGACATTGTGCCAGCCATAAAACACAATTGGTTCCTTCTGTTGATGTTATACAACTTTTTACAGCCATGCTTCGGAATACTCGACAGTCGCTGCCAGTCAGAACATGAGGTCTGCTCGGTCTTGGTTTAGCTGATGTTGTTCCTACGCACTTCCACTTCACAATCACAACAGTTAATTTGGGCAGCTTTAGAAGCACTGAAATATCCCTAATGATTCTGCTACTTGAGTGAGGTCCAATGACGAATCCACGTTCGAAGTTACTGAGGTCTCTAGGCCGACTCGTTCTGCTGTTACTGCTTCTCTACTGACAACTCCTCGCCTCCTTTCTCACTGGCTCCTGTGTCTCTCGTGACATTTAGTGGACAGTCCCCGGTGCATAGGGATTCTCCGATGACTCTGACCAGTCGCCGTATAATATTTTCTATGTTGTTGTCTGTTGTTGATGATCATGTCACATTTATGAAATTCATAGTCCTTTAGTTTGCCCACTTACATTTTTCCTTAGACACGAAACAATTAAACTGCTCGCACATGCACGCACCAACTTTTCAACTCAACTAAAATATTATTTTACCGCTGAGGTCAGTGTGAGAAAGAGGAAGCTAGGCTGAGAGCGAAAGGGACTTTTATTTTTTTTTTTTTTTTTTTTTTTTTTTTGAGTCAACAGTCTTCTCATTAGTTTGATGCGGCCCGCCACGCATCTCTCTCCTGCGCCAGCCTCTTCATCTCAGAGTAGCACTTAGAAACTGTGCCCTCAGAAAAAAATGGTTCAAATGGCTCTGAGCACTATGGGACTATAGGACTTAACGTCTGAGGTCATCAGTCCCATAGAACTTAGAACCACTTAAACCTACCTAACCTAAGGACAGCACACACATCCATGACCAAGGCAAGATTCGAACCTGCAACCGTAGCGGTCGCGCGGTTCCAGACTGAAGCGCCTAGAACCGCTCGGCCACACTTGCCGGCCCCTATGTCCTCAATTATTTGCTGGTTGTATTCCAATCTCCGTCTTCCTCAACAGTTTTTGTCTTCTACAGCTCCCTCTAGTACCATGGAAGTCATTCCCTGGTATCTTAATAGGTGTCCTATCGTTCTGTCCCTTCTCCTTGTCAGTGTACTCTTTTCCTTACTGTTTCTGCGCAGAACCTACTCATCCCACACCTTACCAGTCCACCTGATTTGCAACATTCGTCTATAGCACCACACCTCAAATGCTTCGATTCCCTTCTTTTCCGGTTTTCTCACCGTCCATGTTTCACTGTCATACAATGCTGTGCTCCAAGAGTACATGTTCAGAAATTTCTTCCTCAAATAAAGGCCTATGTTTGATACTAGTAGACTCCTATTGGCTAGGAATGCCTTTTTGCCAGTGACAGACTGCTTTAGATGTCCTCCCTGCTCCGTCTGTCACTGGTTATTTTGCCTACTAGGTAGTAGAATCCCTTAACTTCATCTACCTCGTGACCATCAATCGCGATGTTAAGTTTCTCGCTGTTCTCATTTCTGCTGCATGTCATTACTGCTGCCTTTCTTCTATTTACTATCAATCCATATTCTGTATTCGTTAGACCGTTCACTCCATTCAGCAGATCATGTAATTCATCTTCACTTTTACTCAGGATAGCAATGTCATCTGTAAATCATATCACTGATATCCTTTCACCTTCAATTTTAATTCCGCTCTTGAACCTTTCTTCCATCACTGCATCTTCGATGTGCAGATTGATCAGTGATGGCAAAACATTACATCCTTGTCTTACACTCTTTTTAATGCGAGCACTTCGTTCCTGGCCCTCCACTCTTGTTATTTCCTCTTGACTACATCTACATCTACATCCATATTCCGCAAGCCACCTGACGGTGCGTGGCGGAGGGTACCTTGAGTACCTCTATGGTTCTCCCTTCTATTCCAGTCTCGTGTCGTTCGTGGAAAGAAGGATTGTCGGTATGCCTCTGTGTGGGCTCTAATCTCTCTGATTTTATCCTCATGGTCTCTTCGCGAGATATACGTCGGAGGGAGCAATATACTGATTGACTCCTCGGTGAAGGTATGTTCTCGAAACTTCACCAAAACTTGTACATACTGTGTTTTACTCGTATCTCTCTACAGCTTATCCCCGTTTCTCTCAGAATTTCGAACATCTTGCAACATTTTACATTTCTGCCCCTTTTTTAGGTCGAAAAGCCCTATGAACGTGTCTTCATTTTTCTTTAGTCTTGCTTCCATTATTAACTGCATTGTCAGAATTGCCTCTCTGTTGCCTTTACCTTTCCTAAAGCCAAAATGATCATCACCTAACACATCCTCAGTTTTATTTCCCGTTTTTTCTATATATTATTCGTGTAAGCAACTTCAAAGCATGAGTCGGTTAAAATGATTGTGGGATAATTCTCACACTTTTCGGCTCTTGCAGTCTTCGGAATTGTGTGGATGATATTTTTCTAAAGTCAGATGGTATGTCGCCAGACATATACAATCTACACAACAACGTTAATAGTCTTTTTGTTGCCACTTCCCCCAATGATTGTAGAAATTCTGATGGAATGTCATCTATCCCTTCTGCCTTATTTGATCTCAAGTCCCCCAAAGCTCTCTTAAATTCTGATTCTCATGTCGGATCGCCAATGCTTTCTATATCGACTCCTGTTTCTTTTTGTATCACATCAGACATATCTTCCCCCTCATATACTGGTAGACCTTTAATGTACTCTTTCCACCAATCTATTCTCTCCCATGTATTTAATAGTGGAATTCCCGTTTCACTCTTAATGTTAGCACCCTTGCTTTTTACGTCCGCGAAGGTTTTTTTTAACTTTCGTGTATGCAGAGTCAGTCCTTTGGACAATCATTTCGTTTTCGATTTATTTTCATTTTTAATGCAGCCATATCGTCTTAGCTTCACTGCACTTCCTATTTATTTCTCTCCTTAGCGACTCATATTTCTGTGTCCCTGAATTTCCGTGAACATTTTTGTATTTTCTTCTTTCATCGACCAGCTGAATTATTTCTTCTTTACCCATGGCTTCTTAGCGGTTGCCTTCTTTGCACCTCTCCTTTGCATATTAATTCTTCCTGATTAATCTCTGAAACTTCAGCCTATTCTTCATCACTACTACATTGTTATCTATCTGTCTATGTCTGCTACTGGATACGCCTTACAGTCCAGGATCTGATTTCGAAATCTCTGTCTGACGATGATGTAATCTAACTGAAATCTCTCCGTATCACCCGGCCTTTTCCAAGTATGCATCCTCCTCTTTCCATATTCTCCTGTAACCTGTGACGCCTTTACGGCAACGAAAGAGGTAGATGTGATTCGGAGATGCGAAACATTTTCCATCCTTCGCGAGCAACACCAGTAACAACTCGATTATAATTCGGCAACTACATGCAACAGTACGCTTTATCAGCAATGTTTCCAGGCTACACTGCAGTATTGCCAAATATTGCTTCCTCTTTCCAGGTTTCCACTCTCTATCTGCCTACCTGAATTTTGTTTGGAATGTCGTTGATTGTAATTTTCTATTAATTTTATTAAATAGCAGTCGCAAATGCATAAAAACATGTCACCACAAGCTGATTCTGTTCTAGGCTATTCTTAAGAGGTGAGTTAGTTACCACAACAGGGATCTTGTTACAAATCGTGGCTGCGTTTATAGATATTTATCCACCCCAGACAAGTGCGTGGCATTAAGGTTAACGTTAATTGGCAAAATACCTATCACCAGGATGGCCCTGACGGCATCTGGTAACTTTAACGTCGTATCCTTAGATGGTTTTGTGAAAGCAGGTTGATTTTATTCAGAATTTCATTACGAAATTTCAGTCCCCACTTTTTTATCCACAAAACCTATTTTTCAACATAATCCATCTCAATGTGACAGCCTTACGCCACCTTACTGGGAAGGGTTGTGCACCCGTATGGTACCACTCTAATAGTCAACATCGGAACCAACGTCTTACAGCATCAATGACCTCTTCATCATCCACGTACTGCTTTACGCGGAGTGCATCCTTCATTGGGGCAGACAGGTGGAAGTCAGGAGATATGAGAGACGGGCTGTAGGATGGATAAGGAAGAACGGCCCAGTGACGTTCTGTGAGCTCCTCTAGGGGTTGAGCCTCGTGTGAGACCTTACGTTGTTAAGTAGAAGGGGAGGTTCGTTTGCGTTTCTGTGGCCACGAGCACGCTGAAGCACTTTCTTCAGTTTCCTGTCACAGCTCACTACAGACTTCATCGCTGCACCATGAGGAAGGATATGAAGCAGAATAAAGATTTCAGAATCACAGAAGACCGTCACCACGGCTTTACCCTCTGACGGTGCGGCTTCGAACTTTTTATTAGGAGGAGAGGAGCCGTTTGTTTCCGGTTCGAAGTGATGAACCCACGTTTCATCGCCTGTGACTATATTTGACAAAAAACATGACAATCAGCCTCTTAACGTATAAGCAATTCCGCACAGATGGTCCTTCGTTGCTCTTTATGATCTTCTGTTAGGCGGCAAGGAACCCAGCGGACACACTCTTTTGAGTACCCCAACTACTGGCCAAGTGTGTCAACACGACCTGTACAGACGTCCAGCTATGCAACGATGTGTTTGATTGTGATCCGCTAAACAGCTCGAATGAGAGTGTCTTCACGTTCCAACGCTGCAAGAGAGCCACGCGGGAGATCGGACAGATCTATGCGACTTTCTTGTGATGATGACAGAGGCCTCACCTAACGACTCACCGTGCTTTTGTTCACTGCCAGGTCGCCGTAGAGATTATGTAAGCGCCTATGAGGATCGACGGTGCTCTGATTTTCTGCCAGTAGCAGCTCTGTGCTTGGAATGCACCTCCGTTACAGACGCCATTTTGAAAGCTACGTATAGTGCCATGACATACTGGAACTTGCTATTCCGCAGTTTTTCAATCGACACTGGCCCGGAAAAAATGTGTTCTATTACTTATTGAACGCCCCTCGCAGCACAAGTATTGATACAGCCAGACGTAGCCTATGATGCTATGAGTTACTGTGAAAATGTCACTCAGGTACCCTTAGTGCTGGTAAGACTGGAAATCCGTTCTTACTCCGCTGAGAGTGGGTTTCTGACCGCCGCTCGCCCCCTTGCGCGGGCAGGGCACAGCCCCACCCTTCGTTTCTCGGACGGTCTGAAGCGTGCGACACGACGCCAGGGCGTGAATAAAACATGGCGCCGGTGGGTTTCCGCAATCGCGCCTGAGCGGCGCGGGGTCAGCCGAGGCTAATCTGCCGGCTAAGTGCAGAGACAGGTACTTCAATTACAGCGTCACACATGTCACCGTCCGGCCGTCACCGGAGATCGCCGCGTCGCACCGGCGCCAAAAAGCGTACTTTTTGAAAACTTGTGCATTATACAGAAGACTGCCTGTCGCCCAGAGGACAGCTCCAACACCTTCGTTCTGGGGCGTGCGTCACTCGCGAATTGTCGCAACTCATTCATTCGGGTATTCTCGCTCCGCCGTGTAGGGGAGACGGCTGCCATGGAATTGACTCTCTCGGGGTCGCGTTGCCGAATTTCTAATTCATGGACATCCATTTTTTGTCGCTACTGACGTCGCCCGGCGTTTTCCGACGGCGAAATTCACTCCCCCTGTCGTCGAAAACAGAATTTGGACAGACGAGCAGTCCTTTTAACTGTCGCCGCGCTACCACGTAGGATTTTGTCGATAACATTCTCCAGCAAAGAGGGATAAATCTAACAACTGAAAGTCTGTCCAGGACGTCTCTGCGTAGATGTATTTCGGACTCTTGTCGAGTAACTTTTCATCAGCGGCTTTCTGCGTTTTTTCTCTTTTGTACTCAATGTACTCTTGGTCATCCCTGACGCCGTCTCTACCGGTGTATTCGCAAACGATATCGGGTGACTCAAACTCCCAGCTGATTTACGTCCTCTGTGGTATCCTTAATTCTCTTGGGAGAGGTATCAGAATGATTCCTTCAACAAGAGCATAGCTTCAGTTCGGTTAGGGCTCAGACATTATCTCTACAGCAAACAGCAACAGTTGTATTTGTGTAAGTATATATGTCCTCCATCCGAAGTTTGGCTGCAAAACCAAGTCCATACTAGGCTTCGGTCTATTGGGAGCGGTGTGCTGTTGGATTCCTCCGATTTATGAAGCGACTTATCAAAATGTTCAAATGTGTGTGAAATCTTATGAGACTTAACTGCTAAGGTCATCAGTCCCTAAGCTTACACACTTCTTAACCTAAATTATCCTAAGGACAAACAAACACACCCATGCCCGAGGGAGGACTCGAACCTCCGCCGGGACCAGACGCACAGTCCATGACTGCAGAAGCGACTTATCCAGCCATAAAAGTAAAGTAAAGTCGTATGGCATTAATGTCTGGGAGACCTCGAGGAGAAGGTTCAGCCACCTAATAGGAAGATTTTTTCCGGACCTCCGCACCCGCAGGCACCTAACTTTCGAGAAGAATGAGAGCTGTGTATGCAAGTGCATGTGACTGCAATGCTGAGTGTGCGTTGTGTTGTGTTCCTTTTAGAGATGATATGAGAAGGGAGAGGATGGAACTCGGTACTGGCACATAGTCTATTCCAGCGGGAGTAGCACGAAGGGAACCGTCGAGCTTAACGTCATCGTCCGGTGGACGGATCATCGTGACAGTCATATGCCCACACTTCATGAAACACTGCGGAGAGGTTTGGAATTTAATCCATACATCGACGCAAAGATTGGTGATCAGAAAGTTTATACCACCACCTCTTCTCTACCTGCCAGCCAAGTATATCATACGCCACCAGGATTGGAATCACCTTACCTCGGAGTCGAGCGTAGTTGGACAGGCATGCGTCAGCGACCTCGGATACGGAGACCGGTATCCAGCCACAGAAGGAATCCTTTGCAACCTACCGCGACTTATTCTTAAAAACTGGTGTCCTTCTATTTGTACTGACTCCGAAAAGGCAAATAGCAACGCAAGAAAAGTGTAGAATTTAATACCAATACAATCAGTGATATTTTATCAAGTAGGTCTGACACTCAACGTCGCAGAAATTTAGAGATGAGTTTGTTGGGTCATCTTTCTTGTGACATTCTCTTGGGTAGTTTTAGAGAACTGATATTTAAATCATAATGTGGGGCAGCTCTGTTACCTCGAAGATGTCTCTCGAAGCGATCATGAGAAAAGGAAAAAAATATTAAAAGTTGCGCGGAGAAATTCTGATAGATTTTCTTATCTGTAGCTCCATACTTGAAATGAATAGGATAATGAATTACTAATATTTATACAGAGTACACTCTGACATGTTGTCTGCAGTAGTTCCCGGAGTTAATAGAGGGCTGTCTTGAAAGTAGCCTCCGTTGGGCCACAAATAAAATACCGTAGCATTAAAGCAAATTTATTAGAAAAATCTCAAGACTTCACTTTCATATTACAATAAGCAGTCAGGTTTGATTATTAACCATACCTCACGTCGAATAGAGACATTTCCGTTTCATAAAACTCTCCAGCATGTCATAGCAGCCAGGCCCTTTGTGTCATGATGTCCACAGAGCGCATAGCATTCTGTCCGTTCTGTCAGAGTATCATGCGGAACGCTCCAAGAAATGTGCTGAAGGTTTTACCACTGCTGAGATATCTGGAAACGCTGGATTAAGCTATTATTTTACTCAGTTGTAAAAAGTCCACATTTAGGGCACAGCACTGTCACTCGTCACATTCGGTCCTCAAACACTATGAATTTTACGATGAAAGTCGTTTTGACAAATTCTCCGTTGAAAACCGTATCAAAAAACAGATTTCAAACTTAGTGCGATTTTACTCAAAATGAACATGGACAGTCACAACCTCACACCATGATGATAGATGGTGACTGTGAACAGAGCAGGAGCTACGACTCCACGAACGCTAACTGCTTACTACTGATATGTGAACTGTTAGCGTTTGTGGAGTCGTATCTCCCGCTACGTTCACATTCACAGTCTACCATCGTGATATGAGGTCTGAATATAGTTTAAAAGAGACCGAAACCGGTGAGCTCATAAAAAATGAGTAGTTTTTACGGTTGTGAGTGTCCATGTCCATCTTTAAGTAATAAAAAGAGCGCTGTGCTTCAAGTGAAATGTTCTCAAAAACTATTGCAAAGTAACTTTATTGCAATCGCAGCTCAAAGCCCACTGACTCACTTCATCAACCAATGCAACGACTGTTTCTTTTCTCCCCGATCCTTCTCATGCATTTTTTGATTAATTTATGGTTATTTATTTACTGTCTTTGATCTTAAACCTGCTGTCTAGGTCAGGGGTTCCCAACAAAATTTTCTCGAGGACGCTCTCATCGTGCATGATTTGTACCTTGTCATATGACAGTATCAAGTACCTAAAAATGCCAAATTAAGAGTATTTTTATACGTTTTTTATTTTTGGTACTTAGAAAAAACATTGACATATTCATTATTGAAAAATATTTAGCCTCAAACTGCTCATGCAGGAAGCGGCCAAAACAAAAAATCTGTTATCACACGAAATACCGCGTGATCAAAAAGTCAGTATAAATTTGAAAACTTAATAAACGTCGGAATAATGTAGATAGAGAGGTAAAAATTGACACACATGCGTGGAATGACATGGAGTTTTATTAGAACAAAACAAAACAAAAAACCAGACAAGTATTGCTAGACGCGTGCAAGATCTCTTGCGCGCGTCGTTTGGTGATGATCGTGTGCTCAACCGCAACTTTCGTCATGCTTGGCCTCCCAGGTCCCCAGACCTCAGTCCGTGCGATTAGTTTATTGGCTCTGGGGTTACCTGAAGTCGCAAGTGTATCGTGATCGACCGACGTCTCTAGGGATGCTGAAAGACAACATCCAACGCCAATGCCTCACCATAACTCCGGACATGCTTTACAGTGCTGTTCACAACATTATTCCTCGACTACGGCTATTGTTGAGGAATATGGTGGACATATTGAGTATTTCCTGTAAAGAACATCATCTTTGCTTTGTCTTACTTTGTTATTGCTATTCTGATAAGATGAAGCGCCATCTGTGGGACATATTTTGAACGTTTGTATTTTTTTGGTTCTAATAAAACTCCATGTCATTCCAAGCAAGGGTGTCAATTTGTACCTCGTTATCTACATTATTCGGTGATTTATTCAGTTTTCAAATTTATAATGATTTTTTCATCACCCGGTATATTTAATATAAATTTTTTGTTCTAATAGCACTGAGCACTATGGGACTTAACTGCTGAGGTCATCAGTCCCCTAGAACTTAGAACAACTTAAACCTAACTAACCTAAGGACATCACACACATCCATGCCCGAGGCAGGATTCGAACCTGCTACCATAGCGGTCGCGCGATTCCAGACGGAAGCGCCTAGAACCGCGCGGCCACAACGGCCGGATCTTCTGGACTCCTCTGGCATAGCTCGCGGACCCCTGTTGGTCTATGTAAAACAATCTGTCCATCCATTGCTACAAATCGCTTGTCTATGTATTCTGCTTAACTAGGTGAATGTACAAGTGGTGTTCAATGTAAAGCAAAAAATTATTTTCCTCGCTCAGTTTTGACTGAAAAAAATGTAGAATTTGTTGTGTGGCATAGTCGAATATTACCACTTCAGTCCGTATAGTTTCATGAACTTTCGACAGGCCGCGGCGCTAGACGCAGCACTCAAAATGTCGTCTGTAGCGGAGCTGCGTTCCGAGCAGAGAGCTGTCATTGAGTTTCTTTTGGTGGTACATTAGAGCATCGTACACATTAATCAGCGATTGCAGAATATCTGCGGGGACGTGGCAGTGAACAAAAGCACAGATCGAGGCTTCTGTCCTCGTCGCAACTAGGTCGCGGAAGCCAGTCCGATCTTGCAATTGCTGACTGGCCGCACACTCAAGCGATGTTGGAACGTCCGGACACTGTCACTCTGAGTGATTGGTGGGTCACAAACAAACATCTCTTTGCACAATTGGACATCTCTGTTGGTAGTGCTGACATACACGCCCGGGGTTTGATTCCCAGCGGGGTCAGGGATTTTCTCTGCCTCGTGTTGGCTGGGTTTTGTGTGTTGTCCTTAGGTTAGTTAGGTTTAAGTAGTTCTAAGTTCTAGGGGACTGATGACCATAGATGTTAAGTCCCATAGTGCTCAGAGCCATTTGAACCATACACGCCCTCTAGGTGGGCTACTCAAAGGTGTGTACTCGCTGGGTTCCTTGCCACATAACAGAAGACTATGAAGAGCAACGAAGGACAATCTGTGCGTTACGAAGATGATCGTGGAGGTTACTGATGCAGCCAGACGTTGGCTCCGACGAAGGCCAGCACAGTGGAACCATGCGGGCATACAGCCCTCCCAGTAAGGTGGCGTAAGGCCGTAGCATTAAACGGAGATTACGTCGAAAAGTAGAGTTTTGTAGCCAGAAGAGTGGGGAATAATATAGTGTATTGGAAACCTGAATAAAATCAGCCTGCTTTCAGAAAAAAATGTTTAGCGTTACTTAATGAACTCCCCTCTTACCACGTAGCTATGTTATGTTAATGTGTTAGTAAACTAAGTGTCTTATGGTGGTAAGTTAACATGTTAGTATGTTATAGTGAAGATAGGATCTGCTGGTTGAGGAGGGCCACAGTCACCGCCATTCAGGATCTCAGCTAGCCTGTTGGCTAACGTACACATGCTTTTCGTCGGCCGTGGAGGATCGCACAGATGGGTCACGTACCTCGAATCAGTAAATGGGCTTATTAGTAGCAACACAAGTATCCACAAGGATACTGCGACGACATCTGCAGTACCATGGACTGTCAGCATGGCGAACAATGTTACGGCTTCCCTTAATGCGACATCAGAGAGGTGCCACGTCATGTTATCGGGCGAGTTCTAGTTTCGCGTACAGCTCACTATGGATGTAACAGTGCGCGGAGGCTCTGAGATGACCTTTACGTTACGAGAATGCATTTGTCATCATCATACAGGCTCAGCAGATGATATGAGACTTGGGTACTCACCAAGGACACGTCTGGTTCGCATAACCGATGATTTCGGCAGCAAACAGTACATTTATGACGTGTTATGCTGAGTGGGTATGCAGAATCATCAAGATCTCGGTGACTCCATCATTCAACAAGGTAACTCAAGCCGGATGATGTCTATGCTGTCCTGGCCTGCCGGGATGCAGAAGGTTGACCCCTTGAGCCACTGAGAACGTCTAGTCAAGGGTTGCTGACAGATTACGACACACCACCACTGGCCAGCCTCTACTATTAATGAACTCGGCAATAATCAGAATGAAACGACGTACTCGTACACGTCATCCAAGTTCAGTTCGATTAGATTACGAAGCCGGCAAGACCCATTGTTGCTTCCAGAGTTGGTAGCTCTGCGTATCCAATTTCGCACTGAGTTGACGAAAGTCGTGGATAGCGACATACACATATACAGATGGCGACAGTATCGCATACACAAGGTTTAAAAGGGTAGTTCCTTGGCGGAGTTGTCATTTACAATCAATTGATTCATGTGAAAACGTTTCCGACGTGCTCATGGATGCACAACTGGAATTAACAGACTGAAAGTGAGATAATAGTGGGAGCTAGGAGCATGAGACATTCCATTTCGGAAATCGTTAGAAAATTCAATATTCCAAGATCCCCAGTGACAACAGTGTGCCGAAAACACCAAATTTCAGTCATTATACCTCACCACGAACGACGCAGTGGCCAACGACCTTCATTTAACGACCGAGAGCAGCGGCGTTTGTGTAGAGTTGTCAGTGTTAACAGTCAAGAAACACTGTGTGAAATAACTCCATAAACCAATGGGGAACAAAGTTACTCTACCACGCAAACATTGGGCATTGAGGTTAGGCTCGTCTGGTGTGAGGGCCGAACCGCACAATAATCCTGGGTTCGGTGTGGGGCAGCGGTGGAGTGAGTGGACTGCTGCTACATTTGCGGCGTTGTGAACCACTGAGGGCTACAGAGGGAACGAAGCCTCTCCGTCGTTTCTAGGTCCCCAGTTCCGTAAATACAATATCGGTTGGACTCTTGTAAGGGGTCAGGCAAATCCAACACCTTCCATGAAAACCCTGACATGATAAGCAAACCCAGTAGTATGTCACATAGCTCCGAACAAATCGTGACATTAAATTAACCAAAGTAATACGAGTAACGAGTGAGCAAATGGAATACCACAGACTAACACAAGAATGCCTAAATGCATGTCATACCTTCCCACTGTGAGACAGACGCAGTTCCGAGGGGAGAAACAAGAACAGAAGCCGAGAGCAGAACCGTGTTATGTTAGAAGGCCCTACGATAAGGGACGGACTGGACACCCACGTCGCCAGCTAACCATTAGGGCCGCACCAGCCGAAAGTTTTAGCGTGAGACTTTTTCACGTCTCTGTTACGTTAGGACCACCCCCCTGCCCATGTTAAAAGATAGAGCCCTCCAGAAGAACAGTATAGATCTTACGATAACGCTAAAAGGACTACACCAGCTGCAAGTTTTAGCGTGAGACTTTTTCGCGTCTCTGCTACGTTGCAAACTTTAAAAACATCGCCCCCACCACGAAAAATATAACGTTTGTCACTGGATGGACAGAATTTTTGTAGGTGGAGCTTAAGGTTAACATTGAGACCCTTATTGGTCAGATGAAAACACAGCCAAATAGTTTTTTTTAAACCAACTTCGGTAAATGGTAGTAAGGAGAAGTTAGGAAAAGTCAGTGGCTTCCGAGATAATTGAGAGTCACTGTAGACCATTTTGATAGTTTTTCTCTTTTGTGAAACTTAATTTAAACCTAGATTATAAATGTGATATGGCATAAGTCATCCTTCGATCCATTGTAGAACTTGGAAACCCATTCAGGGAATATTTGTTCACATTTTTTGTTGAACACAGTTGGTTTTTACCATCCTGTATTAAAACACTTCCTTTTATCAATAGTGCAATTTATAAACAATGTTTTGTGAGTGGAATAAAATTTCCAATGGTAAACTTAACTGCTTTTTCGACGTTATTTTACCAGCTAACTAAAAATAGGAAAGCCTTGAACCCCTTCCACTAAATTTAGTTAGTATTAAGATTCTTTTACAATGAGTGCAGAGGAGCTGACGCTGAAATCATTAAGTATTTGCTTATATCATCGCTAGTCTCACTGAACTCTTCTGAATTCTACATGTCATGTGTGGTATGGCGTCTCCTTACCAGCAACAAGTCCCAGGTTTAAACTAGCCAATTCCCTACAAAACATACTCAGAGCGTCGTTGCGTGAAAGTGGCAGGGAGACAAAATATAGAACAAACAGACACCACCATGAATGTTTAGACTCTAGTCGACTGGCAAAACCGTGTCGGATTTCAATTAGTAAGAGTTGATGGTAGGGTTCGAGTATGGCGCAGTTCACATGAAGCCATGGAGCCAAGCTGTCAACAAAGCCCTCTTCAATCTGGTTGCGGCTCTATAATAGTGTGAGGTAGTTTTACATGGGATGGACTGGGTCCCCTGGTCTAACTGAGCCGATCCTTGACTGGAAATGGTTGTGTTCGGCTACTTGGAGACCATCTGCAGACATTGATGTATCATTGAATAAAATGTTCTCGGGGGTCCAACCGCGTCAACTGCTTGAAACTACACCAGCTTTCGGTCAAGCACTCTTTGGCCATTGTCAAGTGGTACGAATGATTGGCCGAAAGCTCGTGTAGATTTAAGCAATTGACGGGGTTGGAAACCCGAGAACGTTTTATTCAATGTTATCGCAGCGAGACTCTGCATTGACACATAGATGTATCATGTTTCAAAAAACTGTGGAATTTAACACATGACAAAGACCATTTTATTGGACCACAGTTATTTGCAATTGGTTTCTGGACAGTTCGAGCTAATAATTTGGCCAATCAGATAGTTCAACAAGAATCTTTACCGACATTTATGGGACATAATTCAGAGGTCACTTCGTGCACGAAATCCTGAACCGGAGGCACTTTAGCAATTGAGGACGGTTATAGAGGCAGCATGGCTCAGTATTTTTGTAGGGAACTTCCAACGACTTGTTGAGACTATGACACATAGAGCTGCAGCACAGCGCCGGGCGAAAGGAGACCCGACACGATATTAGGAAGCATCTCATGACTTTTGTCACGTCAGTGTATTCCCCAAATGATTCAGACATTTAATTGTGTGTTATTCCTACAATAGTGCACACGTAAAAATGATTAAAATTTCATTCTTTGCTATCTTTTATCCTTAATAGTCAGCAACGTGGATGCGGACATGTTCTTTCACACGTGGAGCGCCAGTGGGCCGAGTCTGCCCCAGGGCAATGCGACAGATGCCAGCCCGGCAATGCGCAACGCACGGCCTCAGCGAGCGACACGTCGCGCTATTTGTCGACCTCGTAACGAACCGACGACGTGGCGGCGGATGGCTGCTGGCGGCGCTATATATACACACACGGGCGGTCCGCACCGGCGCGACCAGCCCACGGGACAGCCAGCGTGCCGTGTCGCGTGCCACACGCATCACACACTGCCAACGCGCCTGCTCAACACGAGCGGCCGACCACAAATCAAATGTCCGCACCTGACTTTCCTGTATTATTTCTAGAGTGCGATGTCGCGGATTCTGTCATTGCACCACTGCTGTTCGAATCTTCTCCACGTTTTCAGCATCAGCCAAACGGAAGACTGTGGCCCTTGCGGCAAACACCTACAGCGGTGATACAAAGTTAAGTATCAGCGGATCATTATGTGGCTCGACGAATGAAAGTCTTATTTCTCAGGATCCAAGGACGGCTAAGAAAGCAGCAGTTTCACTCAGCAGGTACCAAAAAAGACCAGGTACTCCCCGGAGGCTTCACAGCATTACCGTGTGGCTGTCCTTCTAGCCTTGATAACAGAGTCCACTAGTTTATTGAGGTATGCTACATCCACATGAAATCATTCAGTGATCATTAGATCCAGTAGATCCACCAACGGAGGGCGTGTTAACTACTGCGTTTCACTCCTTGTTCTAATTAGCCACATTCTTTCTATAGCATTAAGAAGATGTCATTAAAGGACAGTTCACACTGACCGTCACGTCAGAGCGTATTCCCACTGTCCTTCACGTCGCGGCCCGTAAATGATTCAAGTCACGTGATCTAAACCCACATTACTGTCCTCGGCAGTTTTTTCGCGGGGAATTAAGATCTTCGCAAGATGATGTTCAACTATGATTACTCGCGAGCTGCACATACCCAACTCGGTAGTTTACGTACGTGGATGTCGGAGTTCACATTTGCACGAAAGTGATATTCATCGGACTTGAAATTGTTTGCATCTTACTGGGACAGCTTGCGTATTTAAGAAGAAAGGCAGAAGTGCAAAACAAAGCGAAAAACGAGTGTGGGTCAGCAAAATGTCATTACGTACTACAGAAGGGGAATTTCACACTCTATACAAGATGGTCATGGAAGAGCAATCTGTATTTTATAAAGATTTTAGAAAATCGAAGCACCAATTTTTTTCATTTTTTTACGTCGAACTGCACCCAAGCATCCAACACAGTCTTACTAACAACCAACACATCCTCTGACTGACTGATATGTTTAAGTCCAGTTGCCTGCTCAGTACATGTCTTTGTGCCGCGCGGGATTAGCCGAGCGTTCTCGGGCGCTGCAGCCATGGACTGTGCGGCTGGTCCCGGTGGAGGTTCCAGTCCTCCCTCTGGCATGGGAGTATGTGTTTGTCCTTAGGATAATTTAGGTTGAGCAGTGTGTAAGCTTAGGAACTGATGACCTTAGCAGTTAAGTCCCATAACATTTCACACACATTTCTGACACACATATTTTTGTGTAGTAGTCATATCATCCTCAATACCTTTCCCTTTAAGATGTATAGCTTTTCTTTACGTCTTGTGTTTTACTTTTAATAGTTCAGGTGCCTTATTTGTACTGCGGTCAGGTAGTGAAACCAAATAAATATTGACCACAGACATTAGCAAAACAGTTTTTATTTTATTTATTTATTTATTTATTTTTTTGGTGGTAAGTTCCTGTGGGACCAAACTGCTGAGGTTATCGGTCCCTATGCTTACACAATACTTAATCTAACTTAAATAGCTTAAGCTAAGGACAACACACACACCCATGTCCGAGCGAGCACTCGAACCTCCGACGGGTGATAGGGGGGGGGGGGGGGGGGACGCGAACCGCGGCAAGGCGCCCCCCAGACCGCGCGGCTGCCACCACGGTAGCAAAACTGTTTCACTCACAATCGAGAGACCTACTCAACAATAAATTAGCCATTCACAAACACATATTTAAACAAACAACTTTGTTGATGTATACTTCACAGTAAATACTTTTCCGCTGTTGCAGAGGCTAAAGGATTTAGTCCATTTCTACATGAAAAGTTACAAATGCCTGACAACATACAAATAAATTCCACTTATTAATCAATCTAATTCTATCCACAGTACTTTTTACACTTCGAGCTGCAGCCGTGTTGCAATCCGTTTCGTTGTAAAACATTAAATACGGAATAGGTATGTACAACAGTCCACTTTATAAAAGTAGCAGAAGGCAACTAATTTAATACGCTCATGCCGTACATTTCAGACTGGTGCCTCACTCCTTCAATTAATCTTTTGTCATTCATTATGAAATTATAAACTTCAGCAAAATAACTAACGAAACGAAACAATTATAAAATATATTACAATCAACGAACAATAAAGACTGATAACCACCACGAAAACCACGTCGAAATTAAATATGGAGATTAGCGCATGGCTGTATCAGGAGGAAATGAGCTCGGCGTTGCGTTATCAGAATGGATGATGACGTCATCCGTCAAAACTTTCTTCCCTAAAACTTTTGATGGTGCTGTTACGTGACGCGATGTTACGGCTAATGTGGATGCCGCAACTTGAAGGTTGCCTTCCAATTGAAGGTTGCACTGTAACTTCGTTTACGAAAACATAAGCAGACTTTCACGTTATGAACTTTTTTATTCACAATCATCATGATTTTTGCTCTAATTTCTGTGGAGCGATACTATTCTTTTGTCACTAGTTGTAGATATTTTACTGAAAACTGTAATTTAAAGTCGTAACTATTGTATGCTTGCCTTATGTCTCTTTATGTTTGGTTTGTTTATGTACCTATTGCCATTCCATCAAAGTATTTGCTGAAAACTAATAACGTCTGTTCATTTCTGTTCTCTTTAAGTGTCCCTCTCTCTCTTTCTCCCACTCCTTCTTTAATATGTGTGTGTGTGTGTGTGTGTGTGTCTGTGTGTGTGTGTATGTGAGTGTGTGTGTGTGTGTGTGTGTGAGATGGAGAGAGAGAGAGAGACAGAGAGAGAGACATAGAGAGATAGAGAGAGAATATTGTACGGATTATTTTGTATATGTGGGTGTGCAGTGATTTTTTTTGGGGGGGTGGGGGGTAGGGGGAGGGGGCCTGGTGGGTGGGTGGTTAGAGCGACATGTAGAAACTAGAATGTGAATGTCATAGGTGTCAGAGAGTGGTTGAAAGTTTGGATATACAGCTGATTTGAGGTTTGGTTTAAATGGTTCCCGGAGTGGTTACAGGAAGTCTGAGGGGAAAGGGGCTGGGTGTTATTATTACGATACTGATCATATATTGGAGTGTTCATTTACTATCTCATCTACTAAAACAGTGTGTTGTTTATTATTTGTACTTTGTGTACTTGAACATTCACAGCCGGCCGTTGTGGCCGAGCGGTGCTAGGCGCTTCCGTTTGCAACCGTGCGACCGCTACGGTAGCAGGTTCGAATCCTGCCTCGGGCAGGGATGTGTGTGTTGTACTTAGGTTAGTTAGGTTTAAGTTGTTCTAAGTTCTAGGGGACTGATGACCTCAGCAGTTAAGTCCCATAGTGCTCAGAGCCATTTGAACATTCACAGGATTTTCCTTTCTGCTTTGCTTTTTGAATCTGGTAATTTTCTTGCAGGGTTAGAAGGTGTTTTTTTTATTGTTTATTCAAGTTATTGTGATATCTTCATCTCTAGGGGCAAGTTCTGCAAATGGGGAGTGGTTTGTCATACTTCCAGACTCTCTTCTGTTCCTTGTATCTGACATCAATCGTTCAGCCTGTTTGTCCTATGTATATGCCATACCGAGTGGTACTCCGCAGTCGATATGTAACCGCTTTCTATTATAATTCTATGTCTTTTCTCAGTTTTTAGAGTGTACTTTCGAATAGAATTGTCTATTGTGAAAGCTGTCTTTCTTTGAAATGTACCATCTTGTGTCTTCTTTATATTTTCTTGATTATTCTGTGTGGTTGTTATGCACTGAGTATCTGTGATTGTGTTTGGCTCTGTTGTAATTTTGTCTGTGGTTACAAAGCCGAATATCAAAATTAAAAGAAAAAGAAAAACAGAAAACACAAGAGACAACAACATAACAATCAAACACAATCACCAACACCCAGTTAGAAGAACGTGTTCTGGAAGATATATGTACAAAATTTATGAATGAAAATGTTTGATTTTAGTTTTCATGGTTATTTAGTTAATTTTGCTCTGATTTTCAGTGCGGCAGCCGATGCAATCTGGGTTCCTTTTACCTGTGGAGCCATTAAAATATAATTAATTATTTAATCATATTTGACTAGTACCTGCATAAGAATTGAATTTCTTGCAGCATTTAGCGTGATGAATAAATGAATAAGATTATTTTCGGAGACTATGTTCATCTTACTTCCGAAACTTTAATAATCGGACTGCTCGAACTTGTAGTATTTATTGAATTTTAACTGAAACTAATGGGGTCACATGTTCAATTACAAGTCGACTGAAGACCGAAAGACTCTGATCTTTTCTCTTTAGAAACTTAACCAATAGTGCAAATGTCTTTTTACTGATATTCTCTTTTTTTCCAAAGCTACCAGTTTACGTGTCAGTACCCGGTGTATGTTGAGGATTCCCATGCCTCTACCTACTGCCACGATGCAGTGCATGGAACTCGGGATATTTAAAAGAATGACTAGCTACATGCTGGGAGGATTTCAGTACAACAGCGATTTTCGGAATATTTAAGAGTTTAGAGTAACTCCAGTTTTCCTCTCAGGCAATGTTCACTCTCCACTCCGTTACCACGATATTGCTGTAATGAACTGTAAATAACAGAACAGGGTGTTTTCCAGTTGTCTCCTAAATGAATGTGACAAAATAAGGCCACTTATTAATCTCAAACAAATACCCGAGTCCCTCGGCAGTGAGCGCATTTTCTATCTTTTTAGTCTACTGTCCCAGCAAATATAAATCATTGTATGTTAGGGGATCACTTGATGTTTATTATAAATATTTTGATTTTTAAGTGTTTACCCGTGTGCCCCTGCTCTTCGAAAAAAAGTAAAAATTTGTCATTGAAAATAAAAGTATCCATGCATTTCGGAGGTTTTTTCCCATATCACAACTCGTCTAATGAGAAAGAATGAGAGGGGCTTCATAGTGACATCTGAAATGTTCCCTTAGAAAAAATTATGAATGACTGTGCTGATAAACCTCTTACATTATTTGATTTTCAAACAGCTGAACAGAACTGAACGTACTCAGACATTTTGCTCTTTACCTATTCTCATCAACACTAAACTGACACACAATATTTTTAGCGCAACGCAATCTGACTTTAATAATAATTTTATGATCTACTTCTAAACAAACAAAAAAATAAAAATAAAAACGAGGGAGCACAAAAAGACATTTCCCTTCACAGGAATTGCATACATATTTTTTGTCAATGACTGAATAACTTATCTGCTAGAGTAAGTCAAGGTGATGCATCACTCTAGTGTTAAGATATGACATAGGTATTAGACATGGCCATTTTTACTGTAATATTTTTTCAGCATGAGCTTTGTCATGTTTAGTTGCTGCTGCTGTTTGTCAGGCATTGTCCTACTGAATTTTGCCTTGTGTTAAGCCAGTTTGACTACTGATTAATTTTTCTTTTTTGCTGCACATTGCCTTATATTAGATGTAATATTGCATTTGCTTTGCTAATTTAGATATACTGCTGCTTGCTTTGCCAATTTGCATTTTTTTTTGTCATTGCTGTTGGTGTTAAATTGTTTTGTGCTGCTGCATTGCCTCGTCCCTTAGTTTATATATCTGAGCTCAGTAGATTTAAGTTAGCTTAAAAGGGAGTAGACTATATAAGAAACTAACTATGAAGAATAGGGGAAGAATGCATTGAGAAGTTATATGAAAAATATTTGGGCAAAAATCAGTATTGTACAATGAGAAAAAATTATTTAGAAAGAGGATATAAACAAAACAGTAGGGTTGAGGGATAACAGGTATAGATAGGACTTTTTGGGAATAATGATGAATGAAGGGAGATCTCCAAGAAGTAAAGAAGGCTTTGTTTGCAAAATACTGTAGTAAAACAAACCCTGTCATTTCCTTTTGTGTTATTCCACTAGACAGCCTACTTACACATCCTTTCGGTGTTCAATCAAGTCGAAATTGAGCAAGTGGAGTAAGTATGAAAATTGTACGTACTCTGTTAGATCACTTTCCACTACTTGTTTGTTTATAAGTCGTTATCCTGTTGCGCGAAATTGTATTAACTATTCTTTTAGGTTTGTTTAATTGTGATTTCATACCAATCACTGATGTGACAGGCGAGTAAGATGGCGCGATGGCACAAAACAAATATAGCTAGTAATTGGAGAGAAAGTTTTCAATTCGGTACGGGCATTAGTCTAACGAAGTGAGAATCATAATCTGCTATTTCCTGATTCGCAAATCGCGCTGGTCAGTGATTGGTGGAACATTGACGGTTACTTCGGCCTAAAGTTTATAGTTTAGACATTCCACTAATACTTACACCCATTACGTGTCGTCATTATTTATTGTGTCGTGATTATTTGGGAAGTTAAACAGAACTGTTAATTTTACAGTTGACTGAAACAGATCGTCCTGCGTAGCAGGGACTCTGCGTATTTCTCTGGCTGCGTCGGCGGCATGATTCACGGCGCTAGTGCCCCGGCGACTGTAATATATACCGCTATAAATCTGCCTCGTACGTATTTTGGTGTTCCCTGTCGACGCAACACATTTTTATCACTACACTGAGTCATTAATGCCTTCCGCCGAAGTAGATAATTACGAAGACTGATATCTATAGCTAGAAATAGTTGGTGCGGCACAAATTATCGAATTACTTACATTAACAGTGATTCTCAGTAGATACCGTTATGGCAATGATTAAAAAAGAATATTCATTATTTACAGTGGGAGTTCTAATAAATGTAGAAATAAATATCTAAGAGACGGGGAAACTAAAGCAAGTGATGTCAAAAAAGATAGCAATATCGACGAAGTAGGATTTTCCTTACATCGAGGCTTTAAACTAGCGTTTCTTTCCACTGACACACGATAAACCTGCGACTGAAACATATCTGGTAGGGGGTAGACAATGGTATCATTCGGACGAGTCTGTACGCAAAGGATGGATGAATTAAGTGACCTTGATAAAGAGATGATATCGCACGGCCTACAAAATTTTACGGCGTTAGCGGGCGTCAAATTTTGTTCCAGTGTTACGTATATCAATTGAAACAAAAAGTGAGCAATCAGCTTCAAAATAGCTAGCACAATATTAGATGATAACCAACCACGCCTTCTGCAAGAACATAGGATTGTCCCATTTTTGACGAAGAATAACAGACAATTTGAAGCAACGCTGCAGTGGTTACGATTATCTCCTGTTGAGATTACTTGTTTTCTAATTAAATACTGTATGGAGTATCCACGGTGACCTATGTGGCACATGAATGTCTTACGTGTATCTTTGTGAACTCCCTTTGCTAATCTTGAACGTCACTGCTTAAGTATTTCCAGTCTTCACGTCATTCTGAAATAACAACATTCTCTACGACTACATGTAAAATGTTAAGCCGTCTTATACACAACAATTTTTATGTTATGTTCATCCGTTGACTCGAATATCGTTCTATTTGCGAGGACCATACAATTTAATTTTAATTTCAATATACTAGTACCTGTTTACATATGTCTTCATTTATCTGCTTATGTATTTTTATCTCAGGAGACTGATGGGAGTTTACTAGAACAGATAACAGACTGTTGTTTGTGTTTAAGAGCTAATTCTGGCGTACTATCCTTGCCTTTTCAGTGTTTTCAAATACTACTCTTATCCTTTCCTGGATTCCCACCATGAACTACTATTACTCAGAGGCATTTGTAGTTTAAGCGGTAAAATTAAATCCTTCCTTTAACTCTGGAACGTTCGTATTTCCTAGAAAATGTTCCATTCATCTACTTATTACTGTTATACTGTTAGTGTTAAACATTAAGTTCTATTTTAATGTTTTCATTGTTTCTGTCAGTGTATAGTTATTTCAGGCTTCACAAGAATTTACGTGGTATGAAAATTTTTGAAATATTGATACAGAACGTCCAAATCCTTAGTTCGATGATTTTTTTATATTCTGCCTCTCAGTTTTCATATTTCGATTATGCTGTGTTATGTGCTCTACTCAATAGTTAAGTTTAGTCACAGTCAGTAATAATCTGTTTATTTTGTCTTAAGTTATGGACAACGAGAATACTGTTGTGTTACGTTATTACTGTGTGAAAAGTATTGCAGTCCTGCAATGATTCTATGAACCATTGTTGAGATCTTTCTTTAAATGACGTATAAAGAAAGGAGTTTCTATTGTCATTCAGGAATTTTTCGCATATATCCATATACAGCTTTTCCCGTCCAAGCTGCCAGTCGGTGACAGGATAGCGCCCTACTGAGAGGTAATTTCTTTAGACGCTACCAGTTCATTACCTACACCAGAGTTTAGCCGATGACACAGAACTCATTTTTTTCCAGAAGCCCTGAAAGTGGCCTCTGAGATAAGAACACGGGAAATGTGGTGCTATATATATTTGGATCTACATGACAAGCTGCAACATGGTCGCGAATCGAACAGTGGTCCAGAAAGTTTAGAATAAATTTATTTATTTCCGTCTATGATCACAGACTTGTAAATCTTGCCGGCCGCGGTGGTCTCGCGGTTCTAGGCGCGCCGTCCGGAACCGTGCGACTGCTACGGTCGCAGGTTTGAATCCTGCCTGCCTCGGGCATGGATGTGTGTGATGTCCTTAGGTTAGTTAGGTTTAAGTAGTTCTAAGTTCTAGGGGACTGATGACCACAGCAGTTGAGTCCCATAGTGCTCAGAGCCATTTGAACCATTTTGTAAGTCTTGAGAGCACCGGTTTCGGTCAGCAATGACCATCTTCCTATCTAAAGCAAGACATGGGACAAACAAAGACAACTAGTGGATTGTCTATAGCTTAAGAAATTTGACAACAAACAAAAATTTTCAATTTACAGAAAACCTACATGTACAGACAGTATCATCAACACCAGTTCGTGGCATCGTCTACCTCAAGTGATCACCGTCTCCTTCGTTTACCGTTGACCGAAAGCGAGAGATGTAAGGAATTCAGCATTTTAAAGCAAACTGCACTAGCTAATGGGTTTTCTGTGAATGATGTCACGCACCCTTACAAAAATGGTTCGAATGGCTCTATAGTACTATGGTACTTAACATCTGAGGTCATCAGTAACCTAGACTTAGGACTACTTAAACCTAACTAACCGAAAGACATCACACACATCCATGCCCAAGGGAGGATTCGAACCTGCGACCGCAGCAGCAGCGCGGTTCCGGACTGAAGCGCCTAGTATCTCTCGGTCACAGCGGCCGGCGCACCCTTAAAGTAGGCTAAAAAAACGCTTGATAAACAGCAGGCAAATGCACCCTCACCCAGAAAATAGATTCAATAAAGAACGTATGAAAAACATTCCAGTGAAATTTTACGGCTAAATGTCGCAGCAAATAGGTTTCAGGAAATCTAATGTTTAAGTGGCTTTCAAACTAACATAACCCTAAAATTGGGAGTAAAACATAAACTGAAAGGGGCTCTGGAGTATACAAGACTCACTGTAATAACTGTGGTATATATTATATCGGCCAAACGGGCCGCTCTCTTAACGTAAGGCTTGAACAGCATCCTCAGACGCTTTGGGACTGCATGTATCAGAAACTGTTCAATCTGTAGACAGCATTGAGAATAATTTGCTTATCCTGCACGGGATACATTAGGGCCGTGCCCTCAACTAGTTGGAAGATACTTTGCTTTGATTGACTGCGTTGTCCATTAAACACAGAAGACCTCTCTTATAATTGTCTTTACCTCGTACAGGGAGTGCTTTAGATATTTATTTCGTTTTCTTATTTTGAGCGTATTACTCTTATATTTTCTTCTTCCTTCTCTGTTTATGTAATATATTTCATTACCTGAATAATATTGTTAATTGGCTGGTACTATGTTTAATCATTATTTTCTTGGAAAGGCGTATCGCGGGTTAAGCGAGGCCCTTTGGCGGTTAAGACTCTCTGAGCACTTCTTAACTAAGCACCATTCTGGCGGTAAAGCCAACACAGGGCACTGATTGCTTACTACAGTCTGTTTTAGTTTTACTGATCTCTTTCCCTATTTATTTTATAATTTTTTATATTACTCTGTAAGTTTGTTCTTATGTATGTCATTACATTTTTATCTAAAATTCGCCACAAGAGCGTATGAGTATTCAGCTATTTCCTTTTTAACAGTCTAACTTTGGTCGTGTTTTAATTTATTGCTTTCTATTATTGTAATGATTTATACACCTAGTAAGTCTACTACGGACTTTATCGATTACATTTTTGTTTTTATTCCATATCGTACAATTACATGGTTGAAGAATATGTGTACGCCTACAGTACCGACGTCTGGCAAGATAGCGACACAAGCCTTTTGTGGATACTGTAAGGCAATTTGTTTTGAACAGCAGTGCTGTTAATAAAATGACTCTAGTATAGTCCATATTTTATTTATGTACGACGATGCTGAGGCGAATTTGAGTTTATCTTATGACGATGCCGCTATGGCTCCATTACATTAGGACACGTTTTTAAGAGCAGTTATGCCTCATCATATTTAAAGTCCATAATTTTACATCACGTGAACGTCAGTAACTTTTTTCATTATGGCCTATTTTATTGTTTTAAGCTCTAGATAATCTTCTAGTTGCATTTGTGTTTTTCCCATGTTTTGCTGCAGATCTGTATATTGTCATTGCTGACCGAAACCGGTAGTCTAAGGACGGAAATAAAGACATTTATTGTACATCTACATCTGCATATATTCTCCGCCACACGTTGCCAGGAGAAGGGTACCTTGTACCATTGCTAGTCATTCCCGATCCACTAGCAAACAGAGCGAGGGAAAAACGACGTTCTATAGCTGCTTCTGCTTGTCTTCGCAGTCCTTTGCGACATGTATTTTGGTGGCATCAGAATTGTCCAACAGTCTGTCGCAAATAACGGATCTGTAAATTTTCTCAATGTTGCTTTGTGCGTAGAGAGTCTCATTCCCTCCAAGGATCCCACTTGAATACATAGACCATTTCCGTAACACTCGCATGTTATCGAATCTATCGCTAACTAAGCTAGCAGTGTGCGTAAAAAAATGGGTCATACACTCCTTCCTTTATACATGAACCCCTTCCTAAAATTCCCCCACTAAACCTTCCTACAACCCACCACCCGAGCTCGTAGTATTTCAGGGTTGTTTCTCCTACTCATCCACATTAAATTACGTTTTTCCACATTAGGAAAAGCTGTCATTCATCACATTCTATCAAGTCATCCTGTATCCCCCTGCAGTCATGCAACCCCGACGCTTTCCCGTACACAACAGCGCCATCAGTAAATAGTCGCAGACTGGTGCTCACCCTGTTCGACTGGTCGTTTAATTTTAATGAAGAAAACAAGAGCTTTTTTGGAGCTTTCTTGACAACACCTTTGTCCCCCATGACACCAGACGCCATCCACAACAGCGTACATGATTTTATTACTTTACTCCATCAGTGTTACACTTTGCCTTTTTGGTTTTTGTTGAGACGTTGGTCTAATGTTCCAACAAAACACAATATCGTGGCTGAGCGGCGTCTGTCTTTTCCACAGAAAGACCCATACTTCGAGACAGCTGCTGATTAATTGAAAACCCAACAGAAGATATCTGACGTGCACAAGTTGAAAAGACCCTGCTATGTTAGACTGATTCAGGCAACTGGACTTTTATGTGATATTTTAGTATTACTATAAAGACTCTTAAGACAGGAAAAAACGCACCATGAAGAAATTATCCAAATGGGAAGGAAACCAGTAGATGTGATGTATATGTGTTGACAAACACATGATTTAAGTTTCAGAAAATCTAGTTGATTTATTCAGGAGGAAGAGCATCACAAACTGTGCAAGTCAATAATGCGTTAGTCCACCTATTGCCCTTATGCGAGCAGTTATTCGGCTTGGCACTCATTCAGAGATTTGTCGGATGTCCTTTTGAGGGGCATTCTGACAACTTCTGTCCAACTGTTGCGATGGATCGCCAAAATCCCGAGCTAGTTGGAGGGCTCTGACCATAACACTCCAAACGTTCTGAATTGGGGAGATATTTGACTGCCTTCCTGACCAAGGTAGTGTTTGACAAACACAAAGATAAGCAGTAAAGACGGGCATTATATTTCTGAAATGTAAGCCCAGAATGGGTTTCATGATGGAAAACAAAATGAGGCGTAGAATTTAGTCGACGTACCGCTGTGCTGAAAGGGTGCCGCAGATGGCAACCAAAGTGGTCCTACTATGAAGAAGTCCGCAGCTCGTGGTCTCGAGGTAGCGTTCTCTCTTCCCGAGCATGAGGTCCGGGGTTCGATTCCCGAAGGGGTCAGGGATTTTCACCTGTCTCGAGACGACTGGCTGTTGTTGTGTCGTCCTCATCATCATTCATCCCCATTACGGTCGGAGGAAGGCAACCGCAAACCACTTCCGCTAGTACCTTGCCTAGTACGGTGGTGCGGGTCTCCTGGAGTATGGGACCTCATCGTCATCACTATGAAGAGAAATGGAATCCCAGACCAGCAGTTCTGGTTGTCAGGCCGTATGGTGAGCGACAGCTAGATACGTCTTCGGCTTGGTCTCTCATCTCGCTTCGAAATGAAACCGGACGTCCAGCTAAGATATGTCCGTAGTCGCCCTCGACAGCAGTTGGATATCAATGTAATTGTCGCCGTCGCAGGGTGTCATTTCATTTCATTTCAGGGCCCTTGTGGTTTCATCCACACGGTCTGTCGACGATATTCTACACCTTGCTTTGCTGCTTTTCTCGGAAAGCCTTCATGTGCTTACATTTCAACAAGACAATGCTCTTCCGCACATGGCTTCGTGCTTGCTAAATCCTACCTTGGCCAGCAATGTCTCCGGATCTCTAACCAGTTGAGAACGTTTGGAGAACGTAGGTTCTCCAGCCAACTCTGGATTCTGACTTCTGCATTGTAATACAGTTCACGTATATACTTGGCTTGCCGGTGCAGAAAGAGAGCTTTCATTTCTCGCTCTTACTGTGGCCCTTACGCTGGTCAAAGATATCGCCTGAACTATAGTCAGTAAGGAAAATTACTGTTGAGATGAACCACGGTTCGTCTTAAATGGGTAGAAGGATTTAGCAGAAGTGGATGAACAAAAACCAGCCGACATAGTCTCGTGGGGGGACTCGTGGGAACACTTGGGTCGCGGATACTGCCTATGGTAGACGTTGTCGCTGCCGCTGTCGAAGTACCTGGACTGATACCTTTTCCACTCACATTAATGTGACCATCTGTCAGAAACCTGAAAAAACGCCTTTTGCAATGCAGACCGCAGCGAGACGGGCAGGAACATAGTCAATGTGGCTCAAGAAGGAACTGACAGGGATGTGGAGCCACTCTGACTCCAGGTTTCTCAGTTGAGAATCCATGGTGCGAACAGCCCCATCAAAGTGGTCCCACAGATTCTCGATTGGATGTAAATCCGGAGAGTTTGGTGGCCAGGGCAGTAGGGTAAATTCATTCTGATGCTCTTCGAAGAACGTACGTAAGCTGCGAGATGTGTGACACGTTGCACTTTCCTGTTGGTGGTTGCCGTCGTGCCGAGGAACAACGACCTGCCTGCAGCTATGGACAGGGCCCCAAGAATAGATGCATACTTGTGTCGATCCGATGTGCCTTCCAGAATGACGAAAACACAAAGGTAATGCCACAAAAACATCCCTCACTCCATAAAGCTCCCTTCTCCGGCCTGGACCCTTCCGATTGTTGCAGGGAGTTTGCTTGAAGAAGTTCACACGGTGCACTTCAACGGACGTCTGTCTGACTCTACATAATTCGTGAGCCGTCTGAAAAGACCATCTGTCGTTTCTCAGTGGACGTCCAGTTTGAGGTATTGGCGTTTAAGTTCCATCCTTCGTTACCGATGAACAGTATTCAGCGTGGTTGCATGAAGCGGACGCCTGCTGCGGTGGCTCTTACGCAGCTATATTTGCTGAACGGACATTGAGGAGACTGTCTGTAGCACTTTAATTCACCTGGGCCGTCAGCAGCTCGGCAGTTGCACGTCTGTTCATCCTACACGTCTCTAGAGCCGTCGTTCACTCCTGTCATCTGTGGCTATGGTATACCACAGCTGCCTCGGTGTCGGTTTTAGATACCTCCAGTTTGCCATTGTATCGTATTGTATGTTAACCGGGGACGTAGAAACGACGGGGAGGCTCCGTCCCCGACGGAGCCGCAGTAGTCCACAACCCCACGATACTACCGCAGTCCACTTCACCCCTCCGCCGACCCACACCGAACCCAGGGGTATTGTGCCATCCGGACCCCGGTGGACCCCTCAGGGAACGTCTCACACCTGACGAGTGTAGCCCCTATGTTTCCGTGGTAGAGTAATGGTGGTGTACGCGTACGTGGAGACCTTGTTTGCGCAGCAATCACCGACATAGTGTAACTGAGGCGGAATAAGGGGAAGCAGCCCGCATTCGCCGAGGCAGATGCAAAACCGCCTAAAGCCATCCACAGACTGGCCGGTTCACCGGACCTCGACACAAATCCGCCGGGAGGATTCGTGCCGGGGACCAGGTGAACCTTCGCGCCCGGGAAGCAGTGCGTTAGATCGCACGGCCAACGGGGTGGGCTCCATTTTGCCATACAAACTTAGTTCTTTCAGAAATCCTTCCACCCTTGGCGCCCGAAAGCCAATGATCTTGCTCTTCTCTCCAACCCCCCCCCCCCCCCACGGGGACACGTTTTATATATCCTTCACTGCTAGTGCTTCCACCTGCTGCTTGTGAGTGATTATTGCACGTTGATGTCGAACACAGGGGGTGGTCGCGTTAATGTGATTGGATCGTGTATGTTACTTGCTATGTACATTCCATTGGAACTACTGACGGCCTTGGGAGAGGCAGTCCTGACAAAACTCTACCATCTGGTGAGCAAGATGTATGAAACAGGCGAAATACCCTCAGACGTCAAGAAGAATATAATAATTCCAATCCCAAAGAAAGCAGGTGTTGACGGATGTGAAAATTACCGAACTATCAGTTTAATGAGTCACAGCTGCAAACTACTAACGCGAATTCTTTGCAGAAGAATGGAAAAACTAGTAGAAGCCGACCTCGGGGAAGATCAGTATGGATTCCGTAAAAATGTTGGAACACGTGAGGCAATACTGACCCTACGACTCATCTTAGAAGCTAGATTAAGGAAGGGCAAACCTATGTTTCTAGCGTTTGTAGAGTTAGAGAAAGCTTTTCAAACTCTGAAGGTGGCAGGGGTAAAATACAGGGAGCGAAAGTCTGTTTATAATTTGTACATGGACCAGATGGCAGTTATAAGAATCGAGGGGCATGAAAGGGAAGCAGTGGTTGGGAAGGGAGTGAGACAGGGCTGTAGCCTCTTCCCAATGTTATTCAATCTGTATATTGAGGAAACAGTGAAGGAAACAAAATAAAAATTCGGAGTAGGTATTAAAATCCATGAAGAAGAAATAAAAACTTTGAGGTTCGCCCATGACATTGTAATTCTGTCAGAGACGGCAAAGGACTTGGAGGAGTAGTTGAACGGAATGGACAGTGTCTTGAAAGGAGGATATAAGATGAACATCAACAAAAGAGAAACGAGGATATTGGAATGCAGTCGAATTAAGTCGGGTGATGCTGAGGAAATTAGATTAGGAATTGAGGCACTTGAAGTAGTAAAGGAGTTCTGCTATTTGGGGAGCAAAATAACTGGTGATGGTCGAAGTAGAGCGGATATAAAATGTAGATTGGCAATGGCAAGGAAAGCGTTTCGGAAGAAGAGAAATTTGTTAACATGGAGTATTGATTTAAGTGTTAGGAAGTCGTTCCTGAAAGTATTTGTATGGTGTGTAGCCATGTATGGAAGTGAAACATGGACGATAAATAGTTTAGACAAGAAGAGAATAGAAGCTTTCGAAATGTGGTGCTACAGAAGAATGATTAAGATTAGATGGGTAGATCACATAACTAAAAAAAAAGTATTGAATAGGATTTGGGAGAAGAGAAATTTGTGGCACAACTTGACTAGAAGAAGGGATCGGTTGGTAGGACATCTTCTGAGGCATCAAGGGATCACCAATTTAGTGTTGGAGGGCAGCGCGGAGGGTAAAAATCGTAGAGGGAGACCAAGAGATGAATACGCTAAGCAGATTCAGAAGGATGTAGGTTGCGGTAGGTACTGGGAGATGAAGAAGCTTGCACAGGATAGAGTAGCATGGAGAGCTGCATCAAAGCAGTCTCAGGACTGAAGACCACAACAACAACAACATGTACCGGCTTGAGTTTCTGGCTTTGGTACTGGTGCAGAGTGTATCCTATACTGAGGATTTTTATACGTACATTTGTGTCTGCATCTTCGCATCTGAGTGGGTACCTGTTGTAGTGAGACAGGATTTTGTCCGCGTGAAGAGAATACCTCCTCGGGCGGCGGCTGCAGCGCCCCCAGGGCGGCGTGCCTGCGGGCGGCACGACGCGAGGAGTTTGTGCTGGCAGCCTCTCAAGCACAACTGTGCCTGGCGCGCCGCCCACAGTCGCCACGTAATTGATGGCGCCGTGGTTAGCACTCGTCGTGTATTAGCCGCCCCGCGCCACAGCGCAGCGCAGCACGGCACGGCGCAGCACGCCAGCCAGGGCCGTATTTTTAGCGCGCTGCCGCAGACTCAGACACGGACACCGTGCGACTTCTTCTGATCTCCCCCTCTCGTTTGTGTCCTCCCGTGTAGCTCTCTGTTACGAGGTTGTACCATTTATTTTGTTTCACATGTTCTTTCAGTGTCTTTGGATGTAGACTACGTTACCAGAGTTACTGTCACTTGATATTTCCAGCAGTGCTCAACAGTAGGCTGGCAGCGAAAATGTTCAGGAACCGAATGAGCTTACAGAACTATGTATTCGTAATTTTGATACTCAATGTTTCAATAAGCTCCTTAAACACCCCCTAATAACGTTCGTCTCGATTTTATAAATAAAAAAGTGGTTTTTCTTTTAGCAGCAAAGAAATGTACGGTCACCATAAAATTTTCAGCCTGCAGTTTGTCAATGACTAAAGTAAGGGAACGTACGGAAAGATAAAGTTGTTCATTCTTTCCGGGCGCTATACGAGATTGGGAAAATAGTGAATTGTGAAGGTGGTTCGATGAACCCTCTGCCAGGCACTTAAATGTGATTTGCATAGTATGCATTTAGATGTAGATGTAGATGTAGATATTGGCAGATTAAAACTGTGTGCAGGAGAGGGATTCAAAACCAAGGACCCCCGCCATTCGCCTGCAAGTACTCTAGTGACCGAACTGTAGAAGCACTGCTTTACTTTTGCCTCCCGCCTACCATCCAAAGTTAGCTTAAGTCCTTCTGCATGACTTGCATAGTGAAAATTCGTTATGGCTACCTCTAAGCAATGTCCTTTCTTCCATGAGTGCTAGTCCGGCAAGATATGCAGAAAATCTGAGAAAAATGTAAGTGGCGTCCTGCATCGGTTTCCAGTATTATTTTGCTTTCAGGCATTACAGATGCAGTCGTAGGCACAGACTCTCAGAGTGGTAGTCGGGCAGCCTTAACCCTATCATCTCTGCATGGTAGAGGTATCGTTTTCACAGCGGCTGCGGGCTTCTTTTCATCATAGCTCACCCAAGTAGCAGGAATGTTTGTAAATCTTCCTTCTCATTCACCCTACCTATTATTGAAAACTAAATCGAAATCCCTACAGTAGATCCTGAGATTTTCGATAGATCACGAATACAATATAAGTTTGCAAGAATAAAAAAGTGATATGATAACAAAGTAACAATTTTCGGATTTTTCCTTTACTTGTACTGTGAAACTTTACAACTTGCCAAAGGTCCGGTCACAGTTCTAATCCGGTAGTGAGTTCAATGTTACCTCATAGTTGCGAATATGACATACAAGAGATATTGGAATCAATCAAATACGCTCTCTCCCCTTTAAGCATTCCTCGTGTCGGCTAGTTTAAAAATAGCATGTTTATTTTCTAATTTCTTGTGAACACATATTTCGATGTATTGTTTCCTTACCAGAGACGCAACTCACTACAGAGAAGATCTCGTCACTGTCACATCGAAAAGTATCAGTGAATGTTGTTCTAGAAATAGTCGATGCAGCTCTCGGCGTTAGTCTACCTTACGCGTTTGAAACTGTTTACTTAAGCTTTCGGCTCCCTCTGCCGTTTTTATCACCAGTTACCAAACTGACTATTAACTGACCCTATCAATTCTATCGATTGTTTTAGTTAAGTTGTGCCATGAAGCTCTCTTCTCTCAAATCTGATTGAGTAGCTGTCCGTTAGTTATATGGTCTGGGCATACTATCTTTAGCAGTAACCAACATATTTCAAATGACTCTGTTCTCTTCTAGTCTGTACTTCTTGTCACCCGCATTTCGCTTCTACATGGGACACCCGAAATACTTCCAGCAAAGACTTCCTAACATTTAAATTAATATTGGATTTCAGCAAAATTCTCAGTTCCAGAAAACTTTTTCTTTCTATTAGCACTCTACATTTTAAATCCTATGTACCCCTACCGTCAGCAGTTATTACGCTGCCCAAATAGCGAAACTAGTTTTAATGTCTCATGTCCAAATACGCGTATAATTCCCTCGTCCTCAGCTGACCTCATTCTCACACTCCATCACTCTTATTTTGCTTTCATTTATACTCACCTCATAATCTCTTTCCAAGAATTTTCCCTTTGATGGGATTACGTCGTTTTCGCGTAATCCTTAATTTTGTATTTCTACTCCCTAACATTTAATTGCTTCTTCGTCATTCTCCTTAGTTTCCTTTACTGCTTCCTCAACTTTGAGGCCGAATGACACGAGAGATATTCCACAACCTAGTCTGATCTATTTATTCAATTACTGCCTCCCTTTCGTGTGTTTAGATTCTTAGAACTGCACTCTGACTTTTGTCCAGGTTGTAGGTAACCTTGCGCTACCTGCATTTTATTCCTGTTTATGAGGTGCTACTGTGTCGCAGCAGCGTTACAATGGAATTTTTACCGTCATATTATCGATATTCCTGCTATTTCATGCTATTTTCCATGCCCGAGGAAGACTACATTGATTTACTGTAAGCGAGGCAGCAGCGCACTATTCACAGTAACTCGTCCCCTCACCTCTGACATAACTAGATTGTCTTAAAAATGAATCTGACTCACGGAGATAACATTGACTATTGATGTAAATGTACACAACAGTTGTTGACAATTGTCATTTGGCACCCCATACTTTCGTCTTTTTATCAGATTCGGCGGACAACAATGAGTCTAATTACCTATTAATCCTGGTGGATAAAGTCATTCGTGTAGCTCGTTTCCTCTGACGTTTGACATACATACGCAACAAATTTCCCATTCCCTTCGTTATCGACTTCTGGCTAAGGATTTCGGAAACGTTAATCAAATTGAACTCTGCAGCAGCTTCTCTACTGTATAGCTCGATACCTACATACTGATCACTCATCATACGGTTTCTCTTTAGTTATAAATGTGTTGAGCGTTCTGTGTTCTTATTTACAGAATATAATACTTCATAAAGTAGCTTTCATAGCTTTTGAAAGGCATCGTGCAAATGAAAAATCTATATCCAGTTTTCATTTGATGATTTCTCAAGCGGATAATTACAGAAATTGTAGTATCTGGGGCAGAAAGGCAAATAAACAAAATTTAACGCAGGAAAATGGCAGTTGCTCACTATTATTAGCCGAAATGTGTCAGAAGAGATAAATACTGAAAAGATAGACTGAAATTCTATTCTACACACGAGTGATGTTCTCCATTATTACTTTTCGTTCATAACCTCCTGGCTGAAAGCACAACGCCTGACGGTCATCGACAGCGAAGCTGCGGCTCTGAGATCGGGAACATAGGCAAGATCCCTAACGAGCTGTACATGTCTACACGTGATTGTCTGGTAAACTCACCATGACTCATATTTTAAATATAGTGTTGTATTGTAGAACGCACTGCTGGTAGAACATAACGTCGGCGTCTGACAACAAATTAGCTGTTTCATGCTTTCTTTTGGCAGTGCCGGCCTTCTGACCATTCGAAAGCAGCTGAAATACAGCTTGAAGATGGTACGGCTGTCGCTTTAGTAATGGCAGTACTAGTTGCCAAAGACCATCCTGTGTGTATTGTGCAAAAATTATTCGATGTGTCACAGACGCATAACGTGTATGATTTATCATTTTACGGCAGAAACTGCGGTCATTACATTGTGGTATTCCGCGGAAAGGTTCGTAAATTACAGTGCTAATATAACAAAACAATAATTTTAAGAGTTTTTGTGAAGGCTGTCCGCATTGGATCAGAAGAAGATACCCAACAGAACTTAAATTCTGTACCAAACTCTACAATATTACATAAAAGACATTTATTGAGTCAGGTTGCTGCATATATGCGTCCTCATGTATCTGACGACTTTGTGTTCTGATGTTAGCCTCTCGAAGTGTTTGTAGAAAATGTTTCTGGTTCTACTATTATATTCATGCTTTTCATAATTTAAAAAAGACAGAAATAACTATGATGTTAAAAGATATTAATTAATACTGTGAATCAGCTGTCACGAAATGAAATTTTTTTGAAAACGTCTCTAAAGGTCGTTCTACAATTTACATCAGATACAATTCGTACAATACAGCTCTGTGTGCTGAGAATACTATCCCTGCAAGTTTAGTTTCTCGCAAAAACGATTCTCTGACACAGACTGATATGAAATATGCAGAATGAACTAGTTTGTTTAACTGTCATCGATAGCCGTAATCATGCGCACTGAAAATATAGCACCGAGCGAGGTCGCGCAGTGATTAGGGATCTGGTCTTGCATTCGGGAAGAGACGGTTCAAATTCAAGTCTGTCGATTCAGAGTTCGATTTCTGTGATTTCCTTGTTCCTTTGAAAGAGCACGGCTAATTTCCTTGCCCATCACTGAAACAATCCGAGTTTGTGCTCCATCTTCAATGAACTCGCTTTCAACGGAACGTCAAATGTTCATCTTCCTTCCTTCCTTGAAATGTAGCTGAATAGGGAAATCCGTTCTTGTGCTTCAGTGTTTGAGCAGACTATTTTTATACCTGGTAGAGTTCTACGAGAAGGGCAGAATTCATTGCACTGAGCTTTGACCAAATTTGAAAAGAATTTGACTTGAGCTCTCTGTTGATATTTTAATATTTCATTAATTGCCTTTTGAGTGAAGTGGCAGGTATTTCTTTTTATTCCAATACTTTTGTCGTCTGCAAAAATGATAAAATTTGGGTCTTCTGTCAATACAAGTGGAAGAGTAGATGTGCATTTCAGAAACAATAGTGAGCACAAAATAGGACCGTGTGGTACAGCGTGTCTGACTGCTTCAAATTATGACCGTCTGTTGTTGTGTGACTGACATGGCAGTGTTTTAATTCGCGAAGTGCAAGAAGTTTCAGCTAGTTGCAAATCAGTTCATCAAATGCAGGGAATATCTAGCATGTCTCCCATGAAGAACTTTCTCATCGTGATCAGCCCCTCAAAAGAAACAGTGGGCACAAAGGAAGCGGGGGCAACCGCTGCTTTTATCGACAAAGCTCCGGATACTGGACTGGCTTCTGTTGTAGTAACTGTTTTCGGTCAGACTATTTTGCTCATTACTATTGTTTTGTGTTTGTTTCCTGCTCTTGTTTTGGTTAGTGATGCATCCCTTCCTCACGACAGCTCTGAATCATTTAGTCGTCTGTAATGTTGAATGTGTGTACTTTATACGCACCTGAACCTTTGGAATATTAATCTCCATTCAGCGCAGTCGACAATCCAAGAACAAGTAAGTTAAATTGTAGAATGTAAGGTAAAAAGGTAAATAACTTCATGTGTGGGAATTATAAACTTTGGGAATCATTGTCACTACAATGTTTTTGAAGATATTGTTTAATTTACCTACAAGGGAGAAAAACTCCTAGTGATATCAGTTACATTAGTAAGTTATACAAGCTGCAAGTTATGACAGAGGTGGCGATCTCGAGTGTTTTATACCGCGCAACGCAATGTAAAGCGTTTCTTATTAAAAGACGCTTTATTCTCTTTTACGAAGGAAATTGTTACTTGGGAAAACACTACCATTAAAATTGAAGCAAACACCGTCCGGACAGGCCATGGAAAGCCAAACGGTACCGACCGGCCGCTTTGTCATCCTCAGACCACAAAACACTGTCACTACTAATATATATAATGTCATTGAGCAAATAACAAATTGTAATTATAGCTCAAAGAGTGTACGCATGAAAAATAAAAAAGGAAACTTCCGTAAGAGAGCTATGTTCACTTTTCTAAAGAGAAACATTTGAATTATGGAGAAGTGGAGACTTCTCCTAAGAGATACGTGTGGAGGTACGTATGTCATACATTGAGCTGACAGAACTCATGAGATGCCTCCTAATATCGTGTCAGTCCTCCTGTTCCCTGCGTAGCTCTGCAACTCGTCTTTAGATGGACTCAATATGTCGTTGGAAGTCCCTGCATTACTATTGAACCACGCTGTCTGTATAGCTATCCATAAATGCAAAAGCATTGCCAGTGCCGGATTTTGTTCACGAACTGACTTATGGGACATAAGTGTTCAGTGGGATCCATCTGGGACGACGTGGGTGGCGAATCATTCTCTCGAATTGTCCAGAATGTTCTTCAAACCAATCGTGAACAACTGTCGCTCGCTGACGTGGCTAATTGTCATCCGCAAAAATTCTACCGTTGTTTGGGAACATAAAGTCGATGAATGGCTGAAAACAGTCTTAAATTAGCCGAACATAACCACTTGCAGCCAATGATCGACTCAGTTGGACCATACCATGTAAAGACAACCCACAGCTTTAAGAAACCACCACCAGCTTGGAGAGTGCCTTGTTGGCAACTTCGTTCCATGGCTTCTTATTGTCTGCACTACAGCTCGAACCCTGCCATCAGGTCTTAACAACTGAAATGTGGACTCACCTGACGGTCCACGATTTTCCAGTCGTCTAGAGTCCAATCGATACGGTCACGAGCCCACGAGACTTGCTGCGGGCGATGTTGAGTTGTTAGCAAAGGCCCTTGCGTCGTTCGTCTACTGCCACAGGCCATTAACGCCAAATTTCACCGCACGGTCCTAACAGATACACTCGTCGTACGTCCCGCATTTGTTTCTGTGGTTATTCACTGAGTGATGTTTGTCTGTTAACACTGAAAACTTTACGCAAACGCCGCTGCTTTGGTGCAGGTTGGTTGGTTGATTTGGGGGGCCACGTGGGATTAGCCGAGCGGTCTAGGCGCTGCAGTCATGGACTGTGCGGCTGGTCCCGGCGGAGGTTCGAGTCCTCCCTCGGGTATGGATGCGTGTCCTTAGCATAATTTAGGCTAAGTAGTGTGTAAGCTTAGTGACTGATGACCTTAGCAGTTGAGTCCCATAAGATCTGACACACATTTGAACTTTTTTTTTATTTGGTGGGAGGGGACAAAACAGCAAGGTCACAGGTCCCGTCGGAATAGGGAAGGACGGGGAAGGAAGTCAGCCGTGCCCTTTCAAAGGAATCATCTTGGAATTTGGCTGAAGTGATCACGGAAAACTTAAATGAGAATAGCCGAAAGCGGCTTTGAACCATCGTCCTCCATAATGCAAGTTGAGTGCTAATCACGGCGCCAAGTCGCTCTGTGTAAGTGGAAGCCGTCGGCCACTGCGTTATCTGTGGTGACAGGTGATGCCTAAAATTAGTTATTCTAGGCGCACTCTTGAAGCTATGGATCTCGGAATGTTGAATTCCCTAACGATTTCCTTTATGGAATTTGCCTTGCATCTTGCTCCAAGTACTATTCCGCATTCAAAGTCTGTTAATTCCCGTCGTGCGACGATAATCACGTCGTAAGCCTTTTCACACGAATCACTTGAATACTAATGAAAGCGCCGCCAATGTTCAAATGTGTTCATATGTTTGTGAATTTCTAAGGGACTAAACAGCTAACGTCATCGGTCCCTATACTTAGACACTACTTAAACTTACTTAAACTAACTTATACTAAGAACAACAAGCACACCCATGCCCGAGTGACGACTCGGACCTGCGGCAGAAGGGCCGCGCAGTCCGTGACGTGGCGCCTCTAACCGGCGCGCGGCCGCCGCCAATGGACGGCGCTTGTGTACCTTCTGTAAACGATACTGCTGTCAGTTGTATGTGTGCATATTGCTATCCTATGACTTTTTTTACCTCATAGTATTATTTTTACCTCATAGTACTATTATGGTATAGTAATGATTTTCATTCCTAAATATCGGTGTCTGCAGTTATTGTAGTAAGCCGTTTCGCATCATCATACTGAATTTGTTTGATGGGTATACATTTTCATGTATATGTAAGAAGAAATTGCTTCAAGTCAAAGCGACATATTACTTACAGCGTCGTGTCGTTCCAAATCCGGTAAGTTGGTACTATCATCTTTCCTGTGGAAGTCACAAAACTATTTTATCGTCAACAAGCCTTCAAGTAGTAATGCCGCTCAGTAACCACCAGGGACTGTTACATAGAAAGAAAACAAAGGCGGTGGTGCAAAGATTTAAAAGTAATAACAATAAACGTTCTAAAAGGATTTATTACATATGTGATGTGTGTAAAATTCCCAACGTCCTCGTGCCATCGCATTTGTGATATGTCTTTCCCCAGGCAGCATATCTATTCTCCATTTAAATAATTATGTCACTTTTATCTTTCATTAGGGAAAGATACATTACAACTGATAAAAATCTGGATGACATTACAAATCTACGTTCAGTCATTCAGTTTTAAACTCCGAGTGAGTTGATGAGTTCCATACACCGCTCACGCGAATGCTGAGATTTTTCTAGAAAGAGTATGATATGACTGATTTCCTATCCACTCTGCAGGGTCGTCCTAAAAAGGTACAGCCAGGGAAAAAGCACCACATGTGCAAAGATGCGAGCAGGTGCCCGTGCCATAGAGACCTGCCACTTGCGCCAAGATCCACCAGCGCCACGGGTGGCACTCACAAGGGGACCTCCCCATCGCACCCCCGTCAGATTTAGTTATAAGTTGGCACAGTGGGTAGGCCTTGAAAAACTGAACACAGATCAATCGAGAAAACAGGAAGAAGTTGTGTGGAACTATGAAAAAAATAACCAAAATATACAAAGTGAGTAGTCCATGTGCAAGATAGGCAACATCAAGGAGTACGGGAGCTTAGGAGCGCCGGGGTCTCGCGGTTAGCGTGGGCTACTGCGGATCGAGTGGTCCTTGCTTCAACGTTTCCCTCCTCGGAAAAGTTAACTTTCTTTATTTTCGCAAAGTTATGATCTGTCCGTTCGTTCATTGACGTCTCTGTTCACTGTAATAAGTTTAGTGTCTGTGTTTTGCGACGGCACCGCAAAACCGTGCGATTAGTAGACGAAAGGATGTGCCTCTCCAATAGGAACCGAAAACATTTGATCGCAAGGTGATAGGTCAACAGATTCCTCCGCAGGAAAACACGACTGATTTATTCTATACGACACTGGTGACGGCATGTGCGTCATAACGACAGGAATATGTTGTACACCTAACGTGTACACTTGGCGAATGGGTAAAAAGATTCTTCTACCTTGCCCGATTTTGGTTTTCTTGTGGATGTGATAATCACTCCCAAAAAAGTGATGAAAACATAAGAGTTTGTCACATAAACTGCAACAAATGAATGCAACAGTTTCATGTCCATTATACTTGTCCGGGCTGTTATGCCGTGGTCGGTTGATGAATTTTGTCTCAATTCCCAACGTTTCGTCTCCGACTGCGGGAGACATCTTCAAGGGGCTCCGTAGGCCGATAGAAGGTCCAACACACCCACTGGCTCGCTACTGGGTGTGTTGGACCTTCTATCGACCTACGGAGCCCCTTGAAGATGCCTCCCGCAGTCGGAGACGAAACGTTGGGAATTGAGACAAAATTCATCAACCGACCACGGCATAACAGCCCGGACAAGTATAATGGACATGATATTTCCGGCCGTGAAAGTCTACATTTTAATATGCAACAGTTTCACAGTCGCACAGTTTTCCCTGTGCTCTGTCAAAAGATATGTCTTTAACGTTTTCAAATTTTTCCGTGTGTAGACCGTCAAATCCTGCATATGTCCAAGCAAATCTGAACATGTGCTGCAATTTTGGAGAGCAAAGTTGATTATGTGTGTGTGCCTGAACTTTGATAATTGTCTGAAAATAAAAAATAAAACTTCTCACTCGAGGGAAGACTTGGACTAAGAATCTCTCATTCCGCAGCTGCTCACGCTAACCACGAGACCACGGCGCTCCTACCAGTATATTGTCTTTGATGTTGCATATCTTTCGCATGGACTACTCAGTTTTGTATTTTGCTTATTTTTTTCATAGTTCCACACAACTTTTTCCAGTTTTCTCAGTTGATCTGTGCTCAGTCTTTCAAGACCTATCGACTGTGCCAACTTATAACTAAATCTGAGGTGGGGGGGGGGGGGGCTATGGGGAGGTTCCCTTGTGAGTATGAAGATATCGACTTCTCCTCGGCCAACTGCCAGCCGAGTACAATCGGCCAGTGATCGGACGACAACGGACAGAGACCTACTCGGAAGATAGAATAGCAGCTCTCGCTCACTTGGTTATAGATCATCGTTCATGGCTGAATTAGACAGGGAACGTCGTTTAGTGAACTTTAAGGAGTGAACAGACCGTTGTTGTAACTTGCATTTGCTATGTACTGTGAAGTTTACCTACGATTATTTGCACTTAGCCATTGAGGGCCCTTTTTGTGTTATATTGTATGCAGTGTTACAGACTTCTTCATTCAACAAGTCACAAAGATAAGTAAACCTTTTTAACTCATTTGTGTGACTTCGTTACTAATTTGTAGGCGTGCTATAAAACTTTCGTTCTCTTATCCTGTTACCTGACCCTGGGAGATAGCTGTGTAACAGTGACAGGGAGGAACGGTCTTAGAGGTGTAATGCATCAGAAGCGGTTTCACGAACTCACAAACTCGGCCTAGGGCGTAACAACAGTGGCAAATCGGCGTCCACAGCAGTAGAGACGAGGCTTTTAAAAAACTGGCGACGAGGGTTTACAAAACAATCCTTACACAGTCTGTGCCTTGATGGATATGACACCGTTCCAGCCCTGTTGGCGAATTTCAGTTTTGAGTTAGCAGTATCGGTCGACACCTCAGTGCCATATGGAGGGGCGGCTGGCCGTCTTTCCGTGCACTACCCGCCACCTAAGGAGACTCCCCGCAGCCGCGGAGTCTCATGCTCCGAGTAGGACGGCTATGCATCTGCCTCGCCGGTGTACCCGTGACTTCACGTGGTCGGCGGCGACGGTTTCAGCTTCGGGACCGTTAAGTATGGTTAGTTGTTACAGTGATTTATCATAATTTGTTTTGTCAACTGTGTTCCACAGTCAGCTGCTAATGTTAGGAAGGGACCATTCATTTTATGAGGCATTATTTCTTAGTGAACGAAATTTGTATTGTCTGTTTTGATTAACTATTAAACATATAAATAAATATTATATTATTAGTTTTATATTATTATCCTATTCGAGAGTTTTCTCTGTGATAAGTCTTTTCTGTTTTTAATCTTTGAATTGTATGTTGTTAACGAGTTAAATGGTCCAGAGAGGTTTATCAAAAGTATTGTAAAACATGTTGCACGTAATTCACTCAGTTCTACAACTCCCCTACCACTCTGTAACGCGGTTCGTGTATGTAATCCAAACATAATCACCTAGTCGTCGACGAGAAGTTCTATATGAATTCCATCTAAGGCAGTGGCTATCCTATTCTTTATAGCTTTTAAGCTCCCATCAGTTTTCTCATATCAGCGTCGTCCAGGACTTTTGCGTCCTTTAGTTCATGTAAAGTCTGAATTACCTGTTCATATGATTATTTGTTACAAAGATATACCCATTTCTCCTCTCATATAACATTGACAAGTATACGATCCTTTTCTTGATTAACCTTAAAAAAATTTACAAAAAAAGAAAGAACATCCTTTTCTCGTCTGCTGAGTGTTTTCTTCACTTTACAAACGTCCATTTGTCTGCTGTGTAAATCATACTCCATATTGCTACTGAAGTACTCCCTTGAATGCACTTGCGGTTTCCGATTTATGTGTTCCGAATTATGTCTTTTTTGTTTATATACATCATAGTTTTCATTTGAAGAATTATTTGTGTAAGTCTTCAAAGTCTTATTCAGTACGTAATGTAAATCCCCGGTTGACCAAACTCACATCACCTGGTTACGCGAAGCTACTCGAAAAAACCGCAAGAAAAGGAAAAAAAAACTGTGCACAGGGAAACAGTTCGAGGCAATTGTTTACCGGGCTTCGGTTTTTGTTACAAGTGAGCCTTTCCGCCCTTGAACATCTCTAGGTTTTATTATGCACTAAACGGTCATATTGCTCGGCCTTATTGGAAATTTTTTCATTACTGTTTCTTTACTGTGCTGCGTACGATCTTTCATATACGTAATTTTGTTTAGTACCCGTTCCTTGCAGAATGATTGTCCCTTTTCTATCTTTCAGTGGAGATGCTGTTTGTGGCTCCCTGTCCGAAAAGGATGATTAACTACGTGGATCAATATGTTTCAACATACTTTCACTTGTTAGGCACTCCTAATGTACACAGTTCGCAGTGTGAAGGTTATACGACACCACACATACCACTGATTCGTCTTGCAGGAACGCTAATACTTCAACTGCCACTTCTTTCGCACTCTGCGATACTCCTTGGGTTCCTGTCTGAAGAACTTCGGAAACTGTTGTAGATACAGCGCAATGGTTGCTTTGATTATTGTTACCATTACTCTGCTTTGTATCAACATTGCTAGCACTGTTGTAAGTTACTCGTGGGGTAAGAAGTTGGACTACGCCCCGTAGCCTCATGCTGTGCTCACCATTGGATACCTCCAGGCCCGCACCTGTTACTATTAGGGGCCAATATTGTGGTTTCATGGTAGGCAATATGTGGGGCGTCAAATGTCATAAACATCACTGGCCTTTTGCGACCTCGCAATCTAGGGGTTCCTTGTGAGTCAAATTGGAGAGAAAAGAAATTCATGGTAAAACTTGACCAAAAGATGGGACGGGTCGATCGAACACGTCCTGAGATATTAAAGAATCACCGATTTGCTAAAGGAAATATTTGGGGGAGAGGGGATTTTCTGGGGGCAGACGAAGACTTGAAGAGAATCGGGAGGTTCAAATATATTTAGGATCCAGTAGTTACACAGGGGTGACGTGGCTTGCACACGCCAGTGTATCACGGAGTGTTGCATCAAGTCAGATAGTACATGATGACAACATCACAGCCCACGACGCTACGATCTTTCGAAACAACACCGCTAATCACGCACTGGCAGTAAGCACGATGCAGGAGCAGGAGCACAGTTAACAACTGGTTCAGATTCTTTGCCACTGTTCGACATGTAAACGAATGTTGTTCAACAGTAACAGGATGCGGCTTATGAGGCGTGAAGGCAGTCACCCCTTCTGGACGTATATATACTGCAGCGTCGTCGCGGCGCGCCTCAGCCGTTGGAAATAAGAGGACGGAGCGAGGTGGTCCCTTTGAGGCATAACGCCGTCGCGGCCCGTTTGGCGGGGACGATGCGTCGCGTCCTTTCATCGCGGAACTGTCATCGCCGCCGGCTCTGGTGGCCCTAATTGAGACGTGATGGACGGTCGGCGGCAGGTGCCCTCCTCCAATTAGAAGCGCCGCATTGTGGCGCAAACCGAGCGCGACCGTCTTTGAGCGGCGGCAGCGGTGGCGGTCCCGTGTATTCCGGGCGGCCCCCCGCCCGTAAATAACGGCGCAGTTAACCCCGGCGCGATGTCCGGCACGCGGGCCGCGAGATTTACTCGCGACGCCGTCGCCGACGCGGACGCAGACGCCGGTAATTCGGGCACACGGGCGACAGCGCGCTCGCGTGTAAACAAAGTGCGCCAGCTTGTTCGCTTTTATTGTCGGCACGCCCTCTGCGCCGTCGCGGCAGAGTTCCCCGCGTCTACAAGTCGCCCACGCCGTTTCGGAGCTTCGAGGAAGAGTGCAGCGAGTTCTTGTCCTCGAAGATGATTCAGGGATCTCAAGGCTACCTGCATGCAATCTGAAGCAAACTGTTGGAAATGAAGCATCGTTTGTGACCTCTCTGTGGCAGCTTCGACCTAGCGGGTCGTAACTATTCCACGGAGTGGGATTCCAGCAGTATGGCTCCTTCCGGCAATAAAAAAAAAAGCAGACAAGATGTGTGAGAAAAGTGACGACACTGACAACATTGTGAGTTATCTGGAAACGCTGCGTTGCCCTACTTCTGTAGACCGGTGTCTTCATCCCTTCCAGATGCTCAGTTAGAGGTTCAGCTTAGTACAGCAATACGTGGTCACTGACGGTGGCAGCAGTGAAGTTGTGTTTTTGTTGTGTGTTACGAAAATGGAACAGCGGAACTGAGAGCAACGTTATGCAATAACGTTTTGTGTTAAACTTGGGGAATCCCCGAGCCTGACCTTAGAAAAGTTGAAACAGGCCTGTGGGAATATTCCTTATCAAGAGCACAAGTTTTTCGCTGACACAAATCATTTCTGGAAGGTCAACAACACATTGAAGATGAACCTCGCTCAGGGAGACCTTCAGCTTCAAAAGCCGAGGAAAACGTGAACGTGTGCGTGCTGTTGTGAGATCTGATTGACGTTTAACAACAAGTATGGTCGGTGGCCTGTTAAACACTTTCCCCGTACATCAAATTTTGACAGAGGTTTTGTACATGAGGAACGTTTGTGAAAAAATAGTGCCGTAAGAACTCAGAAATCAGAAGGACAATTAAAGAAACTTGTGCGTTGATCTTCTTGAGAGGATTACCAGCGACCACGAATGGTTCATTCATGTGATTATAGATGATCAATCCTGGATTTTTTAGTAGAACACTGAGACAAAGCCGCAAAGTGAGGAATGGTACACACAGACACAAGAAAACGCTGGTTTGCTTTTTCAAAAATAGTGGTGAGCCGTGCTCACTCCGAACAATGCGTTTTCGTGAACTGTCAACCAAGTGTTTTACAAAGACGTCCTTGAAAGGCTCAGTAAAGACAAGTGGATGCTGCATCATGAAGATACCCCATGCCACACGATCATTTACATCACAGACTTTTTGACCTCGAAGGGCATTCCTGTTGTTTCAGTGCCCCCCTATCACCTGATGTGACTTTTTTCTTTTCCAAAAATGCCTAAAAAGGGAGTCATTTTGAGACTCTGGAGAATATTCAAAAGAATGTGACCAACGCGTTAAACTCCCTACCAGCTGAAACCTTTCAGCGCTGCTGCCAAGGCTGGATACAACGACTCCACCGGTGAACAGCTGCCGAATGAAACTACTTTGAAGGCGATAATACTGTTGTTCGAAAAAGTAAAAACTTTGGTGGATAAAAAACCAGATTCACTATTTGTGTGACACATGTCGCAGTATTGTGAGGTGTCAGTTGAGCTTTTATAACATTCAGAGATGGAAAGCTCTCTCATCCAAATTAAGAAAAAGTAAGGTCAGGCAATGAATAATTATTTATTTAGTCGAAAATTACAAGGCGGGACCCAATTAAGCAGGAAAGTATAGGCACCGAAACTCATACGGATACGTTAGTAAAGGGATTCACCACACTAAGAAACGGAAATAACGGTTAGATTAACAATCTTGTTTATTGCCAAAAGGCAGAAGAAATGATGTACCCACTCAATGACGAATACCAACATTTAACGGCAAATACAAACTATAGCCTTAGGACAGGTGGGTGGATACATAAAGCAATGATATAAAACTGTGTCGCAGGTACGACCAATCATTGCACAAAAGATTAATAATTTGAAAAACGATCCACGCGAAAGCATGGTTGGCTCTGAGCACTATGCGACTCAACTGCTGTGGTCATTAGTCCCCTAGAACTTAGAACTACTTTAACCTAACTAACCTAAGGACATCACACACATTCACGCCCGAGGCAGGATTCGAACCTGCGACCGTAGCAGTCGCACGGTTCCGGAATGCGCGCCTAGAACCGCGACACCAACGCGGCCGGCACACGAAAGCATGAACGTATACCAATACTGCCATCTAACTGCATAATGGGTGCAACTAGCTGGCTGTGAAAATTAGATCTGCAAAGCGAACGCCTGATAAAAATTAACAGAACACGCGCTCGCCTCGCCTCTGTGGCTGCGGCAAAAGCGCATGCTTACCACTCTTAAGATGTGCGAGAGGAGGCTTTCAATTATCCCCAAAAAAGAATGGCACGGACTGACAATAACTTTTCATGAATCACTTACCTCTCAAAAATCTTCGTTACAAGAACTACTGCAATACAGAGAGCGCCAATACTACCACCTAAGTAAAAGATTCTAACTATTGAAGGCACTAACTACTGATAGGCATAGTTAGCAAATGAAAGATTTTGATAGACAACAAACAATGTATTTACCTTAATAGTGTTCAAAAATCGTAATATACAGGGTGGTCCATTGATAGTGACCGGGCCAAATATCTCACGAAATAAGCATGAAGCGAAAAAACTTCAAAGAACGAAACTCGTCTAGCTTGCAGGGGGAAACCAGATGCCGCTATAGTTGGCCCGCTAGATGGCGCTGCAATAGCACAAACGGATATCAACTGCGTTTTTTAAAATAGGAACCCCCATTTTTTATCAGATATTCGTGTAGTACGTAAAAAATATGAATTTTTAGTTGGATCACTTTTTTCGTTTTGTGATAGATGGCGCTGTAATAGTCACAAACGTGTAAGTACATGATATCACGCAACATACCGCCCGTGCGGACGGTATTTGCTTCGTGATACATTACCCGTGTTAAAATGGACCGTTTACCAAGTGCGGAAAATGTAGATATCGTTTTGATGTATGACTATTGTGATCAAAATGCCCATCGGGCGAGAGCTATGTATGCTGCTCGGTATCCTGGACGACATCTTCCAAGCGTCCTTGGGCGCTGATGACCACGCTGTTTAGCGCCCGTAAACCTCAAACACACACACACACTCCAAGCGTCCGGACCGTTCGTAGGATAGTCACGTTATTTAAGGAAACATGAAGTGTTTAGCCTCATGTGAAATGTCAACCACGACCTGCAACAAATGATTATGCCCAAGTAAGAGTTTCAGCTGCTGTCGCGGCTAATCCACACATCAGTAGCAGGCAAATTGCGCGAGAATAGGGAATCTAAAAAACTTCAGTGTTGAGAATGCTACATCAACATCGATTGCACCCGTAATATATTTCTACGCACCAGGAATTGCATGGCGACGACTTTGAACGTCATGTACAGTTCTGCCACTGGGCAGAAGAGAAATTCCGGGACGATGACAGATTTTTTGCACGTGTTCTATTTAGCGACGAAGCGTCATTCACCAATGCCGGTAACGTAAACCGGCGTAATATGCACTATTGGGCAACGGAAAATCCATGACGGCTGCGACAAGTGGAACATCAGCGACATGGCGGGTTAATGTATGGTGTGGCATTATGGGAGGAAGGGTAATTAGCCCCCATTTTATCGATGGCAATCTAAATGGTGCAATGTATGCTGATTTCCTACGCAATGTTCTACCGATGTTACTACAAGATGTTCCACTGCATGAAAGAATGGTGATGTACTTCCAACATGATGGATGTCCGGCACATAGCTCGCGTGCGGCTGAAGCGGTACTGAATAGCATATTTCATGACAGGTGGATTGGTCGTCGAAGCACGGCCTGCACGTACACCGGATCTGACGTCCCTGGATTTCTTTCTGTGGGGAAAGCTGAAGGATATTTGGTATCGTGATCCACCGACAACGCCTGACAACATGCGTTAGCGCGTTGTCAATGCATGAGCGAACATGACGGAAGGCGAACTACTCGCTGTTGAGAGGAATGTCGTTACACGTATTGCAAAATGCACTTAGGTTGACGGACATCATTTTGAGCATTTATTGCATTAATGCGATATTTGCAGTAATCAAGCTGTAACAGCATGCATTCTCAGAAATGATAAGTTCACAAATGTACAGGTATCACATTGGAACAACCGAAAGAAAATGTTCAAACGTACCTACGTTCGGCATTTTAACTAAAAAAAATCTACCTGTTACCAACTTTTCGTCTAAAATTGTGTTTGTGACTATTATAGCGCCATCTATCACAAAGCGAAAGAAGTGGTCCAACTAAAACATTCACATTGCTTTACGTATTACACGAATATGTAATAAAAAATGGGGGTTCCTATTTAAAAAAGCGCAGTTGAAATCCTTTTGACCTATGGCACCGCCATCTAGCGGGCCAGCCATAGCGCCATCTGGTTTCCCCTTTCAAGCTAGACGAGTTTCATTCATTGTAGTTTTTTCGTTTGACGCTTATTTTGGGACATATTTGGCCCGATCACGATCAATGGATCACCCTGTATATATATCTATCAATTCATGATATCCATCTTTACAAATTTCCTTTTTCTGGCGGACACACGTCCAGAACGGTCGTTTGTAGTAACTTCTCAAAACTCTGACACCTCTCTCTCCGCATCCGCCACTGCTGGCGGCTCACCTCCAACTGCCCAACGCTACGCGCTGTTCACATCCAACTGCCCAAACACTACAATAGCGAATATTCCAACAATGCCAACCAGCCACAGACTGCACACAGCACAATCAGTGATTTTCATACAAAGCGCTACTTGTCGTTACCAACATTAAAACCTAAACAGCCTACTTACACTCGTTTTGGAAGCCACACTGGTGATACGCATGGCGTTATGGTGTGGGGAACCAGCTTACGGCTGGTGGTTTTTAAGGGAACTCTGACTCTCGCATGACACTATCGAAATGTCATTTTTCAACAGGATAATGCTTGTTCACAATGACACGTACAACTGTGAATTTTCTGTGTGATGTTGAGACGCTCCACTGGCAAAAAGCTCTCCCCTATGTAACATCTATGGGACCAGATTCAATATCAATTCTATCTCAGTGCGAGGATCGAGGACATCAAGGGCCAGTTACAACAGTTGTGGGCCATGTTGTCTTATGATACCTTTCCCGAAGGAATCAGTACGTGCGTGCAAAGAAGAGGTGGAATTTCATAAACTGAAAGAAGTGTGATATTATTCCCTCCATTTTAGTTATCAGGCAGCGTAATATTTTGGACAACCTCAACATTTTTGTCGCACCTGCATAAGACATTTTCAAGTGTATGCTGTGTAGGTTGATCCCTAATTCCATTAACATTTGTACTAATTCACAGAATAATGTAGGTAGTGAGGAAAAAACTGACACTCATGCCGGAAGTGACATAGCGTTTTATTGGAACCAAAAACTGGTGCAATAACTAGCCACCAGATAGCGCTGGGCAGTAACAAATTAGTGACGCTACATGAGAATCGTGTGTAAAATGATTTGTAGTGAGAGAGGGAGGCATGTTGACTTTACCAGAGAAGGCTCTGTTAGTGAAGCTTTACTATCAGAATGTAGAAACCCCTACTTCAGCTTTACGATTCTATCGCCATAAGAAGTGTATTCCTGTGAGTAAACATCCTGAAACAAATGTCACTGTGGAGAAAATCATCACTAAGATCGAAGCCACTGGTTGTTTAGACGCTCGGACCCATAGTGGACAACCAGTCACAAGTGCTACTGTTGCTTGGACACTTCAGGAAGAAATGGAGACTTCAGCGGGTTCCTCTTCGCATGGTGAAGTCAGCGCTAGTGAAGACGCTCGTTGCACCAGCATTCCATGCACTAGTGCTTGGAGAGCACTAAGACGCATCCTCCACCAATGGTATGTGTACGAAATCTAGCGTGATCATGAACTGTTAGCCATCCGATTTTTTGACGTGGAGAGCATTTGCATTGTGGACACTTCAGAAATTAGCGGAAGATGACTGGCTATTTAACATTTTGTGGACCGACGAAGCCCATTTCATACTCGGAAGGTCTATCAACACTCACAGCTGCAGAACTGTGGCTGGCAAAAATCCTAGAACTGTCGTGTAAACCCCACTGCATGAAAAGGAAGTAACTCTGTGGTGTAGATTTACCACATCAATTACGATCAGACCGCTTTTCTACGGTATGCTGCTTTTCACACTGTCAGCGTGAAGGGTGCTAGGTATGCCGATGTGTTACAGAATCGCGTTATCCCCAGCCTGGCTGACAAACACCTGCCGGAAGGTACGACTTTTATGCAGAATGGCGCTTCATCCCACACTGCTACACGTTTGAACATTCTTCTGCGCATATCGTTTGGGAGAATTGGGCCCTGAGCCTCCCAGGTCGCCAGACCTCAAACCGTGTGATAATTTTTTGGGGGTTACCTGAAGTCACAAGTCTACCGCGATCGCTAGACCTCATTAGGGATGCTGAAAGACAACATACAACGGTAATTTCTCACCGTATCTACTGATATTCTGTACAGCGCTGTTCACAACATTGTCCCTGGACTACAGACATTGTTGGTGTATGACCGCCAACATGATGAGCGTTTGTCATAAAGAACATCTTCTTTGCTAAACTCCAGTTGTTATTACAATTATTGCTTTTGTGTGATATGAAGCGCCATCTGATGGGCATATTGTGCAATTTTTTGGTTTCAGGAAGACTCCATGTCGTTTGAAGCACGTATTTCAGTTTTTATCTCTCTACCTACATTAATCCGTGAAGTACTGATGTTTCAAATGTTAATGGACTTTTGGGTCACCCTGCAGTTTCTGCGAATGTCTCATTCACATCCTGATCCGCTACTGTGTAGGAGTCAGGGTGGAAACTGGATCTTCATAGGAGCTCAACCTTCTTGAAGATGTCCTTCGTACATGTGGAATAATACGTTGCGTTTCTCCAAGATATCCGATCCCGGCATAATAGTCTGGTATATTTTAATAAGTGTGACATTACACTCAACAAGCATCACCTTCGTTACTGACTGGAGACACATTTTAAATATGATTGGCAATTTGTGGTGGAATATGCCCGGCAAGTGGAGATTAAGAAACAACAGAAGACTTCTATGGCATCTATGCCATACTACCTACAGATATACACTAGTGGACAAAAATCGCAACACCAAAACGTTATTTATGTATAGTAATGAAGTTATGGGAACACCTTTGTATAGGTAGCATATTTAAGTGATTAACATTGAATTCAATCACACAAACATGCATGCATTGTTTTGGACAGGTGCCGGATGTCAGTTTATGGGAAGGAGAACCATGCCTGTTGCACTTGGTCAGTCAACACAGGCATGGTTAATGCTGGTTGTGGATGACGCTGAAGTTGTCGTTCGATGATGTCCCATACGTGCTCGAATGGGAACAAATCTGGTGATCGAGCAGCCCAAGGCAACAGGTCGACCTCTGTAGAGCATGTTGTGTCACAACAGCGGTATGTGGGCGGGCGTTATCGTGTTGGAAAACATTCCCTGGAACGCTGTTCATAAATGGCAGCCCAACATGTCGAATCACCAGACTGACGTACAGATCTACAGCCAGGGTTCGTGTGAGAACCACGAGAGTGCTCCTGCTATCATACGAAATCGTACCCCAGACCATAACTCGAAGTGTAGGTCCAGTGTGTCTAGAACGGAGACAGGTTGGTTGCATTCCCTCAACTGGCCTCCTTCTAACCAACACACAGCTATCACTGGCACCGAGGCATTACCAGCTTTGATTAGAAAACACAACAGACCTTCACACTACCCTCCAATGAGCTCTCGCGTGAAACACTGAAGCTACAAATGGTGGTGGTCTTGGTTTAGTGGAATGCAAGCTAGAGGACGTCTGGCTGGGAGCTTTCCTTGAGGTTACCGATTTTCAACAGTTTGTTGTGTCTCCATGGTGCCAATTGCTGCTCGGACTATAGCCGCTGACGCAGTTCAGATGGTTCGGGACTTAACTTCACAGGTCATCAGTCCCCTAGAACTACTTAAACCTATCTAACCTTAGGCCATCACATACATCCATGCCCGAGGCAGGATTCCAACCTGCGACCGTAGCGTTCGCGCGGTTCCAGACTGTAGCGCCTAGAACCGCTCGGCCACTCCGGCCGGCCGCTGATGCACTACGATGCGCCAGAGCCATACGCCAAACACTATAGTCATCCCTCTCGGTAATGCCAAATGATTGTACTGATTCCAGTCTTCATCCGACGGTACATTCTCATGACCACCGCTTCCAGCAGTCATGTACAGCGGCTACATTCCTAGCAAGTCTTCCTGCAATGTGGCAGAAGGAACATCCAGCTTCTCGTAGCTCTATTACACGACGTCGTTCAGAGTCGGTGAGGTGCTGATAATGGCGTATTTGTCTCCTTAAAGGCATTCTCGATTAACATCAACTCACCACGCCAAATCTCAAAGGTAACTACTGCTCACAGCCGTTACAGCGTGTGTTTAAAGCGACCACTCTTACGCGATTGCCGCGAAATTGGAACAGACATCATCTTCCACATGCAGAGACATGCCTACAAACTTTCGTTTATGTCGCACAACTCCTTTTTGGTGTCATGATTTTTTTTCTGTCAGCTTGTTTTACGCAGGAAATGAACAGTAAGCTACTCGAAACTGAAGATGTGAGACTAGTTTCTTGGAGCACACAGTTGTACAGGGCGTCTTTACAAGGCACTAGCTGGGTCACGTGTCTCTGGTAGCTCCATTAGCTGAACAAGCTGCCCCTGTGGCTCGTCGGCTGTGTCGATAATTCGCGCTGCTTATAAGTCTGCCCGTCCGACGCCGCCTCCGCCGCACAACTTTTCACTTTGCGGCGCCTGCCAAAGGCCGGAGGAATTTGTTTTGGACTTGGCCGCGCTCCCTCTGTATTAGTTCCAATACCGCCCGCGGGGCGCCTTTTGTAGAAAATATATTATTATAAGCTGTTTGAAGTTAGCGGCCTCTGAAAAGGAGCATCGGATCGTGCTGCCGCCCCCTCCCGCGCCCCCGCCTCCCACGCGCCTTCTGGCTCCCTAGCCTCCACCCACGGCCGCCCGCGAAACCTCGTCTCCAAACGAGAGATAATAGCTCCGAGTTTCAGCAGCGCCGGGCTCCGCTAGCAAATGAGAAGATTTAGCACAAGTCTTAATGCGCTCGCCCGGGAAGAAAGACAATTAATATCAATTATCATTGGGTCGTGCTAATTAATTCTGGCGTCCGCCGCGCGGCGCTTCTGTAGGGAATATTCCTGGAGAGGAGAGCAGATAACAAAAGCCAAGTTGGAGCGGCACACAGCGCTCGGGGAAAACTTCTTTTCTTGCGCCAGTCTTCCTTCCCCTCCCCCGGTTTTTCCATTTTTTTTTCTTTCTCCTGCGCCGCACCCCTCTTTTGTCGTCGACGTCGTCGTCGCCAGTGCCGGTGTCGGCACGGCAGCGGCAGCCGCCTCGGTGGCTGAGTGACAGCGATTTCATTAGGCGGCTGTCGGGACAGCGCTGACTGTTATGAAAAGAAACACAGCCGGCCGGCGCGCCAGCATATTGCGTCGCCTTATTGCGAACGCTGGCAGGGCGGGCGACGCGGGCGGCCCGCCACGGTAAATACTCGGCAGCCGCGGACACCTCGCCGGCGCGGCCCACAGTTCTTTTCCACGTTCCGCAGAATTAGCGACGACGACGGCGTTCCCGAGCGACAGCGCCCGAAGCAGGCTTTCTTGAATTTTTGCTTGTTTCAAATGAAGAAGATATCTTTCCTCATCGTTCCTGAGTTTATCTATGGCTCATCCTCGGTGGACTGGACTGGATGGGCGAGCGGCGACCTCTAAATGACTGTGGGCGCGTCAGAAACGCCAAAGAAACGTTATTAATTCATAACATCTTTATTCCTGCCGAGTACAATATGGCAACCTTCCCCGAGTCCTCGCTGACTCGTAGCGATGACACCAGCTCCGGGCCGCACAGTCTTGCTCGCGCAGCGCCGCATGCTGTGACGTAGCGAAGGAATGTCCTTACTTCGTACTTCGGCCGCGTGTGGCTGGTGGCGCCCGGCTGGCCGGCCGGCTAGGCTGCTGACAGCAGGCTGCTGCGTGTGGGAGGCTCCGGGTTGGAGTCCTGGAGCTGTCGTAGTGGTCTCGTAGTGCGGAGTGTACTCTGTCCCACACCGTCTTCTTCCCTGCTCCTCCTGGCGGCTCGTCCGCGGTGGACGGGCGGAACGGGCTGCAGTCCTCCAGCGTCGTCGTCTCACCCGGTTGTGATGGCGGATGCACAGGGCCTAGGCCCCGCACGATCTCGACGACGGCTCACTGATGTGGTGAGCATTGGCGGCGAGCGAGTCTGCCGCGATGTCTGCTCATCCTGGGTTGATGATTGACAGCAGCAGCAGAGAGGACCAGAGCTGGTACTGTCCCCTCACGTCTGCTGCTGGATGGGCCGCCCTTACTGCAACGTATCCTTAATAAAGATTAACATGTCGATCACCGAGCTGAGCGCTACGCAGCGACCCAGTACACATCTCACTGCAAGTGCCTTGTTGCCATCAAAGCTGGCGTATTTAAAGGAAGCACGAGCGACGCCCTGACATCGTGCTCATTTGTGATGACCATATTCGTTCCACTTATACTGCTGATTCATCTGTCGTACTCGCCCCTTAGGTGTTCTTGCAACAGAGTTACATGTTGTTTACGGCAGCCTTACGCGAAGTTGTGAAATGCAGTACAGCTGACGCTATACCTCTGTCTTGCACTCTAGGAAAGTCTCCGTCTAACACAAACCCGCGTGCTAAGCAGTTCTCTCTCACCTATTGTGTGTAGCCAGGCCATTGCCCCTGCGTGACGACACATTCCGATATATGTGCAATCCTCCTACCTCTTGGCTAACGTACTGCCTCTGGCTCTCGGCAAAGGCAACAAAACTTTGACAATATTCTACTTTTCCAACTCTTTACTATTCCGCGACACTACAGTATTTGAGCCCTGTGTGGTCGTTTTCTCGGTGAAGCATGTTTCATTAGACACCACTTCTGTGGCGTGTGTATCGTATTTGTCACATGTACAGGGTGTAGCATAATTAAGGGGAGTAGGAAGTCAAACGGGCCGCCTTGGAGCAGGACAGGCACCACAGGACATTTTAATTTCGACTGTCTATACTTTTACCAATAAATTTATAATAATTTGTCAGCATGAGCAGGAAGGATTCAGGATTCACACTCACACCAGTGGAAGTTCAAAAACATGACAAAATATTTTTTTTTACATGTGAAGTTTCATTATTTTTTCAGTTACTGTTGGCAGAATTTGTTGCTATAGGTGCACTTTTCTTCATCAGTAGGAGAGACTCTTCAATGAATTTTGCACAGCATACCAACCATACTTAGAGGTGTATGAAATTCTAGAATTAATTTAATTTATGAAAAAATGAATAAGCTATTACATTTTAAACTTCATGTTTAGAAAAAACTCAAATTTTATAGTTAATTATCTCAATTTTGACCACAGTTTTTAATAGATTTGGAAAATTCTAGGGTTTCATATACCTGTAGCTATGATTCGTAAGCTGTGCAAAATTCATCGAAGAATCTCTCCTAGTTGTGAAGAAAAGTATACCTATAGAAACAAATGCAGCCAATAATAAGTGAAAATCTGATGAAATTACAGATATAAGAAAAAATCATTTTGTTACGTTTTTGAACTTCCGCTGCTATGGGTGTGAATCCTGAATCCTTCCTGGTCATGCTGAAAAAGTTTTATAAATTTATTTGTAAAAGTATAGACAGTGGATATTAAAATGTCCTGTAGCGCCTCTCCTGCTCCAAGTCAGCCCGTTCTACGTTCTATCTCCCTTAATAGCGAAAAACAACATACTTGAAAGTATACGTTCTGGAAGAGATAAAATTCCGGTAAACGTAAGTCTGCAAGATAATTGCGAAGGTGCCGTTACGAATCGCATTAGTTTTTCTAACCTATCCGTACTTACACGTACAAACATGTCCTCGGTAGCTACGCTCCCGTCGAAACTGGCTGGAAGTTGGTGGTGGACACAATACTAAGTATGTGAGAGAAGTAATGAGACTGAATTTTTATCTACTAAATCTTTTATTTTTTCAAACAATAATATTGTCCCCTTCTAGGTAGTTCTCTTCGGCAGCTACACACCGGTGGAGTCGTTGCTCCCAGTGCTAGTAGCAGCGTTGAATGGCTTCAGCTGGTAGCGCCACTAACATGTCGCTCACATTCTGTTGGATATTGTCGAGACTCACAAAATGACGTTTTTTAACTCATTTTTCATTTTCGGGAAAAGAAAAAAGCACAAGGACTTAGACCAGGTGAAAACGGGGCTGTGGAACAACAAGGATGCACTTTGAGGTCACAAATTCCGTGATGGAATTGGCCGTGTGGCATGGGACATTGTCACGATGCAGCGTTCACTTGTCCTCAATGTGCGGCGGCCTCACTCGGTACAACCTTTCTCTGGGCCTATTAAGAACATCCTTTATTTTATTATATTTACACGTCAAGTTCCGTAGGACCAAATTGAGAAGCAAATTTCCAAGGTCATGGAACGAGTCAGTACATGAAATTACAACATAAAAGTAATAACAGATAAAAATAAATGTACATGAACCTGAAAAAAGTCAGTCCATTAGTTTAAGTAAACGCTATCAGCATAACAATAAGAATCAGCTTAGTTTTCGAGGAACTCCTGGACAGAATAGAAGGAGTGACCCATGAGGAAACTCTTGTTTCGATTTGAAAGCGCGTGGATTGCTCCTAAGATTTTTGAATTCGAGTGGCAGCTTATTGAAAATGGATGCAGCAGTATACTGCATACTTTTTTGCACAAACTTTAAGGAAGTCCGATCCAAATGCAGGGTTCATTTCTGCCGAGTATTAACAGAGTGAAAGCTGCTTATTCTTGGGAATAAACTAATATTCGTAACAAGAAACGACAATAAGGAATATACATATTGAGAGGGCAATGTCAAAATACCCAGACACGTGAACAGAGGTCGACAAGAGGTTCGTGACTCACACCACTTATTGCCCGAACAGCCCGTTTCTGAGCCAAAAATATCCTTGTAGGAGGGGAAGAGTTACCCCATACGACATAAGCCAATGAAAACAAAAAAAGTAGACTAATTTTCGTGTCGAAGTATCACTCACTTCTGATACCATTCGATTAGTAAAAATGGCAGTATTAAGTCTTAGAACAACATCCTGAACATGGGCTTTCCACGACAGCTTCCTGTCTATCTGAACACCTAGAAATTTGAAGTGTTCAGTTTCACTAATCATATGTCAGTTTTGTGAAATTAAAACGTCCGGTTTTGTTGAATTGTGTGTTAGAAACTGTAAAAACTGAGTCTTACTGTAATTTAATGTTAGTTTATTTTCTACAAGCCATGAACTGAGGTAATGTGCTGCACTATTTGAAACCGAGCCAATGTTGCACACAACATCCTTTACTACCAAGCTAGTGTCATCAGCAAACAGAAATATTTTAGAGTTACCCACAATACTAGAGGGCATATCATTTATATAAGTAAGGAACAGAAAGGGCCGAAACACTGATCCCTGGGGCACCCCGCACTTGACAGTACCCCACTCAGATCCCACATCACAGCCATTATCAACATTGTGAATAACGACCTTTTGCTGCCTGTTACTAAAGTAAGTGGTGAACCAATTGTGAGGTGCTCTCCGTATTCTGTAATCGTCCAACTTCCGGAGCAATCCTCATGATGTTTAACAGATCGTTCATCAACGTTTTTGTTAAACTTCTGTTTCACCTCACAAGAGCTTGCACACTCTCGATGTTTTCGTCGATTCTTGAAGTTGAAAGTCTCCCTGAACGAGCTTAAGATTCAATGTGTTGTTGGCTGAGACGCCCTACTTAACCCGCAGGACAGGAAAGGTAGTTTAAATTGGGGAAAGGGGCCAAAATAAGGGACTGTCACCTACATTCGCACATACTGCTTTATTATTTTATCAAACATTACAAAATCCCCCCAAAAAATTTCTAACACACAGCATTAACCTTTGGAACTTAAGCTGAAAACTCCTTTAATTTAAAAACGGCTGAAGGCCAATAACTTAAAACGCAAGCATAATCAGAAATTTAAAAGGCATGACTTATCTTACAACAGTTCTTTATTTAGGCTGAAGGCCCAAAGAACCTGAGATTTTCAGAGCAAACAATTTGAATCAAAAAGTCGGCTGAAAGCCCAACACTTAAGGATAAACAACAACAAAAAATTTATAAAGAAAACAAAGGCCTTACTTAAAACAGTTCTTAATTAGGCAACCAAAACAGAAATTTAAAAGGCAAAGCCTTATCTTAAAACAGTTCCTTTGTTAGGCTGAAGGCCCAAGGAATCAGACTTCAAGGGCAAACAAGTTAAATTCAAAATCGGCTGAAGGCCCAAAACTTAAAATTCAACAACACTAAATTTTTAAAATGCTAAAGGCCTTATGTGAAACATTTCTTTGAACTAGTCTGAAGGTCTTAAGAGTAAAACAACTCAAACTCAAAATCGGCTGAAGGCCCAACACTTAAAATTGAACGACATTAAAACCTTTAAAAATGCTAAAGGTCTTATGTGAAACAGTTCTTTAAATTAGGCTGAAGGCCTAAAGAATCTTATGCATTAACGGCAAAACAACCTTAATTTTTAAAAAAGGCTAGATGACGACAATCCAACCAACCGACACTCAGCGGACTCACCGACAAGATAACTTCCACCTTACTCGACCAGAGCACAACAGGGAGCTCAACGGAACAACGTAGAGGATATTGGCGCCCACAACCAGTCATACATGGAGTTGTCAAACTACACACCGTGCTGGACAGCAACAACACGATAAGGAAACTACACTGCCTGAAATTTAAGTCAACGACCAGTGCAAGTAACCGAATTGTTAACGGCCACAAGGCAGAAGATTCCGCTAATGCACTTCAATTCAAACAAGCAAATACAGTGAAACTCCACCAGAGGGTGGCTAGAACTTTCCAACTTGAAAACCACGTTGTTGCTCGCGGGAATAACGTGTATGGTTTTGCGAATGTGTTCTGGGCCTGGCAATGAAAAACAGCTCTTTCTTGTCGCGTTTAGCTTTCGGTGACTGGAGTTCGTTCCTTTTAAGTGGAAATGAAAATCACCTAAGAATATGGGGAAAACGGCAGACACATACCGTAGTGTAGCACGAGCGAGAATGTCCAGAGCTTCCTGTGAATCCGGAGGAAAGATTTACTGCACTTCCACCTGAGTCTTGCAGAAAAGGTAATAGCAGGAATGACGTACAGAGATAGGTCTGAGACCTGGCTTTTTCCGCACTTTTGGGAACACGTCGAAAATTTCACTTGTCAACAGGACAGAGCACTGCCGCGTCGGGACCAGAATTGAAGTGAATTTCCCAACAATGAGCAACCTAAACGATGGATCGACTGTAAGTGGAAAATTGGAAATTTGTGGCATGGACCATGGGACGAAACTGCTGAGGTCATCGGTCCCAAGGCTTAGGCACTACTTAATCTAACTCAAAATAACTTACGCTAAGGACAACACACACACCCATGCCCAAGGAAGGACAAGAACCTCCGACGGGAGGAGCCGCGCGAACCGTGACAAGACCCCCTAGACCACACGGCTATCCCGCGACTGTAAGTCGGATCTCGCTGTACACAGTTTGCCTCAACGGTCGCCTGATCTCCCAGTGTACGACACACCAGGATGTGTGTGGAAAGCTTCGTCTGTGTACCTCCCGTTACAGCAGTTCTGGGTAAATCGGGACACCAAATACGAGCAGCAGTCAATGTAGTACCTCCAGCCATTCCACTAGGAGTGTCGGAAGAGCCTGATTATCTTGTTTGTACGCCCAGTGAGGAGCAAACTGGACATTCTTTTCCTTTGGGTCCATCGTTTCTAGTACATGGTCCACTTTTCCAGGATTTGGCAAATGTTTATTTTATTAGCTAATTTTGTGGCCGAGTGCTGTTCGTGACGCAGTAGTCCTCAAGGTAACCTAAGGAAGGCAATTCGTGTGTGCTATCTGTTTGTGAATTTCGTAAGCTTTGTTTTGTGTGTTAACGTGTTTGAAATGTTAATATATCGTATGCTCTGAGGCCGAAGCTGGGATCCAATCCACCACTTGCCCAGTTGATCACGGTAAACCGCGTAAAAGCCACACTCAGGCTGGGCGTTTATTCCTCAAGTAGATTCGATCCGAGTCTTCCACACCTCCCTTTCCTATAAGCTAGCACGCAGCGCGTTATGCTATACTAGGTTCAGTGAATATTTATGAAATAGGGAAGAAATATAGAAGACAATTTCTTGTAAAATGAAGTGATTCTTTCGACAACAAAAACTTTATAAAACGTTAACTTTGAGTGTTCGAAAGTGTCAACCCTTACTAAAATATTCCGGACTATGTTGTGATGATCGGATGAATGTCTTATTGAAACCCAACGTTTCGTCCAGAGGACATCTTCAAGGGGGTTGTAGCTTTTTGAACCTCCGGTAGACACACGGGCATGGACACACAGGCTCGCTACTAACTCCGTTTCGGCGAGCACTTACAGAGAGGCTTGACGGCACGTATTTTAATAACTCGAGCGCAGCTGACCGTTACCGATTCTCTCGTCCGCCATTGGTAGCACCTCAAGGTGGAAGCCTGGCACACATCTTCTACAACGTCACGATCCAGCTACCACTCACTTTCACACAACCTTCCTCCCGATTAAAATAATATAAATTTATTAATATCTGAGACCTCCGATTACAGCCTTTCGCGGTATCCGCTTCTGGTTGGTTGCCAGTATCTGAGTCTTATCACATCGAATCCGGTCGTCTCCTGGCTGCAAATGATGTTCCGCAGCATCTAAGGTGTGAGTTTTTCCCCTTCTTCAAGAATTACCCTTGTGTGATTCGGGTCATTTTTCGACCGTTGTTTTAGTAGCACCCACATACAAGTCTCCACAACTACACAGAATCCTGTAAATTGCTGATTTTTCCTGCGGGTTAAGAAGTTTGGCCGAAAAATTGAGTTTCAATAAGAAATTCCTCCAATCACACCATAATAACTCAGTCTGCTTCAACAGAGTTGAATAATTTGACAGTCCTATGCGTAAGTTAAAATTCGCCGCAAATTTGTGTCTTTATTGATGTGGAACATATCCCCTTGTGAAATCTGACGAGGCTTTTTGGAAAAACCTGTATGAAGAAATAGTATTAGTGCGCACTCGATTATCCCGGGCCGGCCGATGTGGCCGAGAGGTTCTAGGCGCTTTAGTCCGGAACCGCGCTGCTGCTACGGTCGCATGTTCGAATCCTGCCTCGGGCATGGATGTGTGTGATGTTCTAGGCTAGTTAGGATTAAGTAGTTCTAAGTCTAGGGGACTGATGACCTTAGTTGTTAAGTCCCATAGTGCTTAGAGCCACTTCAGTTTGATTATCCCGTTTCGTTGTTGGCTCCGTGGCTAGTACGCTATACTCACTCAACAATTCCTACTCTGTTTAACTGCGTAGACTTCCGTTGCCAGAAGAAGTTGACATGATAGTTTTGAGTGTTATATTAATGTAAAAAAAAATACTGTACAAACCAACTTTCTCCGCCTGTTGATGTCCTTTAACTGTGTGTAGTCGTTGCTGGTCACTGAGGATGACGTTAGGTCACAATTTTGAAGAGGTCGTTTTCATGATTGGTCACTTGCGGCGGAAGGAGCGAGAACGTTATTATAATAGGTCGGCTGTGGTCCTTTGCTTCTTGCATTCTTCGCTATGACTGGTGCTCATGGGCGAGTGAGGCACGTGCTCCTGTTTTCCTCGTGCGTGACATGAGTGCTACTGGCGAGTAACACTGTCGCGCGGCCTGTGTCTCGCAGATAAAGCACATAAGTAGAGACAGAAGAACGCCGCTGTAAGCGTGGCCGAAATGTCAGTTTGTACAGTAATTTGTTTACGTTATGAATTACTACAATGCCCACAAAACTTATATGCCAACATTTCTACTCTATGTATGTCACTATCAGACTATGACGTCCAGCAGTGACATACACTACATTTATATCTACATCTAAACGCTCCAAACCACCATGCGGTGCATGGCAGAGGATACGTCCCATTGTACCATTGTTAAGGTTCTTCCTGTTCCATTCACTTATGGAGCGCAGGATGAATGATTGTTTAAATGCCTCTGTGTGTGCAGTAGCTTCCTAAGCTTACCCCCACGATCCCTATGTAAGCAATACGTAGTGGGCTGCTGTATATTCCTAATCACTGAAACTTTGTTAAAAGACTTCCTCACGATATTTTACGCCTGTCTTTTCAAGAGTCTACCAGCTCATTTCTTTCACTATCTCTGTGACACTCTCCCACGGATTAATTAAACATGTGACCATTCGTGCTGCCATTCTTTGTATACGTTCAGTATCCCCCGTAAGTACTATCTGGTACGGGTCCCAGACACACATGAGTGATTGATTGGTTGATCTGAGGGATGGGACCAAACAACAAGGTCATCGGTCCCATCGGATGAGGGAAGGATGGGAAGGAAATCGGCCGTACCCTTTCAAAGGATCCATCCCGGCATTTGCTTGGAGCGATTTAGGGAAAACACGAAAAACCTAAAACAGGGATGGCCGAACGCGGGTCTTCCCGAATGTGAGTCCAGCGTGCTAACCACTGCGCCACCTCACACGATCACACACTTAAGCAATATTCTAGAACCGGTCATACGAGTGATTTCTAAGCAGTCTCCTTTGTGGACTGATTGTACTTCCCCAGTTTTCTACCAACAAACGGAAGTCTACCACCTGCTTTATCCACGACACAAGCCGTGTGATCATTCCATTTCATATCCCTGCAAAGTATTAAACGCAGATATTTGTACAAGGAGTTGGCGGATTCCAACAGCGACCCACTAATATTATAGTCAAAGGATATTACGCTTTTCCGTTTTTTGAAGTGCCAAATTTTACATTTCTGATAATTTAGAGCAAGTTTCCAATTTCTAAACTACGTTGAAACCTTATCCAGATCTGACTGAATTGTTATGCAGCTTCTTTCAGACAGTCCTTCGTTATAGCTAACTGCATCATCTACAAAAAGCCTCATTTTGCTATTAAAATTGTCTGCTAGGTAATTAATATACAACATGAACAGCAGGGGTCCCTATACTCTTTCCTGGGGCACACTCGAAGCTACTTATACATCTGACGATGACTCTCTATCCAAGATAAAATGCTGTGTCATCCCTACCAAAATGTCCTCAATCCAGTCACAAATTTCACTTGATACTCCATATTATCGTACTTTTGACCACAAGCGTAGGTACCGTACTGGGTCAATGCTTTTCGGAAATAAAGGTATACTGCATCTACCTGATTGCTTTGGCCCAAAGCTTTTAGTACGTTACGTGAGAAAAGTGCGAGTTGAATTTCTGATGATCAAAGTTTCGAAATCCATGCTGGTTGGCATTGAGGCGATCATTCTGTTCAAGATACTTCATTATGTTTGAGCTCAGAATATGTTCTAATATTCAACAACAAATCCATGTCAAGGATACTGGACGGCAGTTTAGTGGATCACTTCTATAGTTTAGTGGATCACCCCTACTACCCTTCTTGTAGACGGGTGCGGCCTGTGTCTTTTTCCAAGACATGGGTACGGTTTTTTTTTACGCGGATCTACGATAGATTATAGTTAGGAGAGGGGCTAATTCAGCCTAAAATTCAGTATAGAATCTAACAGGGATTGTATCGGGGCCTAGAGTTTTGTTCAGTTTTAACGGTTCCAGCTGTTTCTCAACATCACTGACCACAGTACTTATTTTATTACTCTTTTCTCTGGTACGAGGATTAGATTGGGGCACTTTTCCTGGGATTTCCTTTATAAAGCAAGATTTGAAAACGGTGTTAAGTATTTCAGTTCTTACTTTCCTGCCTTAAATTTCAGTTCGTGTCTCATTCGCTAGGGAGTGGACACTAACTTTTGTGCCACTAATAGCCTACAAATATGATCAGAATATTTTTGCGTTCTGTGGAGGGTTATTTCACAATACTCTGCTACGGCAGTCATTGAAGGCATCACGCATTGCTCTCTTGACAGCCAAACGTGTTTCATTCAATATCTCTCTCTCTCTCTCTCTCTCTCTCTCTCTCTCTCTCTCTCTCTCTCTCTCCCCTCTCTCTCTCTCTCTCTCTCTCTGTAGGCCTACGATTTGTTTTACACCTATTATGTAGCATTCTCTATTTATTTACAAAGACAGTATATGAAGAGCTTATTTCAATAGTGGTACACTGCCGGCAGCGGTGGTCTCGCGGTTAAGGCGTTCAGTCCGTAACCGCGTGACTCCTACGGTCGCAGGTTCGAATATTGCCTCGGACATGGATGTGTGTGATGTCCTTAGGTTAGTTAGGTTTAGGTAGTTCTAAGTTCTAGGGGACTAATGACCAAAGATGTTAAGTCCCATAGTGCTCAGAGCCATTTGAACCAATAGTGGTACAAATCCATTTTTGCTCATTATGAGATACAGATTCCTAAAGTTAAATGAGCGCTGAAAAATCTGCAATTGAGACACTAGAAATATTCAAATATATATAGTTGAATATTTCTGGTATCTCAAATGCAGATTTTTCAGCGCTCATTTAACTTTAGGACTCTGTATCTCAGAATGAACAAAAATGGACTTGTACCACTACTGAAATAAGCCCTTCATATAATGTAGGTTCCCTCCCATTACGCACTGCTCTACTAGGTACATATCTGTCCAGTGCTTGGTCAACTATTGTTTTAAATTTGAGCCAGAGTTCCTCACATGCTCCTGCCATGTGTTGAAAGTTTCAAGTTCCTCATTGAGATATGAAACTACTGTTTTTTTTTATATAGTTCACTGAAAATGTATATCTTTATGGTTGTTTAGTTGTCCTTTGTACTTTAGTATTCATTGTTACCACAACCACTGGCCATGTGGCCAAGCGGTTCTAGTCACTTCAGTCTGAAACTGTGCTGCTGCTACGGTCGCAGGTTCGAATCCTGCCACAGGCATGGATTTGTGTGATGTCCTTAGGTTAGTTAGGTTTAAGTAGTTCTAATTCTATGGGACAGATGACCTCCGATGTTAAGCCCCATAGCACTCAGAGCCATTCGAACCATTTTTTGTTACCAGAACCGTGTCATGATCACTGATACCAGCTTTGATGCGGACATCCTCAAATAGGTCTGGTATATTTGTTGCCATTAGGTCCAATATACTTCCTTCATGATTAGGGTTACAAGCTATCCATCCTAGGTAGTTTTCAGAGAAGGCATTTAGGAAAGTTTCTCAGGTTGTCTAATCACGTCCACCACTAACAAAATTGTGATTTTCCCAATTAATTGTTGGATAATTGAAGTCCTCAGCGATGATTAAAGTATGATTGGCAAATTTACGTACAGATGAACTGTGGATTTCCCTAAAGTTTTCAGCTACATCAGGAAATGAGTCTGGTGGGCGATAGAACGAACCAGTTATCTTTTGATGTCCACCTGTGATACTGAGTTTTCCCAAACAATCTCACATGCTGCTTCACTCTCTATCTCTGTGGATTTCAGTTTCTTGTTCACTGCGAAAAATGCACCACCTCTATTTCCCATTTCCCCATCGATTCTATATACGCTTACATTTCCCCCAAAAATCTGATTGCTATCATTTTCAGCTTTCGACCAGATTTCTGTACCTAGTATTATGTGAGCTTCACTGATTTTCATGAGCACTTCAAACTCCGGTACTTTGTAGCGAGTGCTCCAGCAGTTTACAATTACGATTTTAATTCTCTGTCCTGTGGGAGGCATTTCTTTCAATCTTACACTGATACTTCTGGGTTGCTACAGCTATCGTTATCTGGACTTAATGGAGAGTCACCTAATCAAAAAACCCTAGTATGTACTTCACACACAGTCAGCTACTTGAGTAGCAGACTCTGATGTGTAGTACACTCCTGACCTATTTAGGGAGACCCTACAGTTCTCAACCCTATGATGCAATCCCAGAAACTCGCAGCCAAGCTTGTCACAGAACCTCCGTAGTCTCCGGTTTAGTCCTTCTACTCGACTCGGAACCAAAGGGCCACGGCCAGTTCTGGGGACAGGGCTGCAAATTGCGAGTTTCGTTGAAAACTCTTGCGTAAGTCTCATCTTCTCAAACTTCCCTGCTAGACACCGTAGACGACACTAACTGAAGCTGGAAACCTTGGTCCAAACAAAAGACGGATTTGATTGAGAGTGTAATGTGGGAAAATTGTGATTTCTCAAATTTCCCTACACTTGCTGCACAGTACCTGTAAGAGTAGCATTTGGTGTTCTATTTTCCGGTAGAGTTCCTAACTAGCACTCGTAGGATATGTACACGGACTGATAACTACTGAAGTGACTAAAGCAGCAACCGTCTGACGTACATCTACATCTACATGACTACTCTGCAATTCACTTTTAAGTGCTTGGCAGAGGGTTCATTGAACCACAATCATGCTATCTCTCTACCATTCTACTCCCTAACAGCGCGCGGGAAAAAACGAACACCTAAACCTTTCTGTTCGAGCTCTGATTTCTCTTATTTTATTTTGATGATCATTCCTACCTTTGTAGGTTGGGCTCAACAAAATATTTTCGCATTCGGAAGAGAAAGTTGGTGACTGAAATTTCGTAAAAAGATCTCGCCGCGACGAAAAACGTCTTTGCTGTAATGACTTCCATCCCAATTCGCGAATCATATCTGCCACACTCTCTCCGCTATTAGGTGATAATACAAAACGAGCTGCCGTTTTTTGCAACCTTTCGATGTCCTCCGTCAATCCCACCTGGTAAGGATCCCACACCGCGCAGCAATATTCTAACAGAGGACGAACGAGTGTAGTGTAAACTGTCTCTTTAGTGGACTTGTTGCATCTTCTAAGTGTCCTGCCAATGAAACGCAACCTTTGGCTCGCCTTCCCCACAATATTATCTATGTGGTCTTTCCAACTGAAGTTGTTCGTAATTTTAACACCCAGGTACTTAGTTGAATTGACAGCCTTGAGAATTGTACTATTTATCGAGTAATCGAATTGCAAAGGGTTTCTTTTGGAGCTCATGTGGATCATCTCACACTTTTCGTTATTTAGCGTCAACTGTCACTTGACACACCATACAGCAATCTTTTCTAAATCGCTTTGCAACTGATACTGGTCTTCGGATGATGTTTGTTCTCTCGGACGTGGCCGAAAGAACAGACAAGACATATTGATGATTTAGTGGCCGTATATAAACGTAATGAAAGAGAAATATCGACGTCAGCCGCGTGATGTCATTGAAATATTTCAGTGGCGACAAGTTAAAAACACGCGCCGTACCGGGACTCGAACCCAGGTTTCCCGCTTTAGACGAGAGTCGTCCTAACAGACTCGGCCACCCGAGAACGCTTCACGTCCAGCCCAAATTCTCAGCTTGTCGTACACTATTTCTGAAACCATATTGATTACGTATCAATAGATCGTTCCCTTCGAGTGATTCATACTGTTTGAATACAGTATATGCTCCAAAACCCTACTGCAAACCGACGTCAATGATATAGGTATGTAGTTAGATGGATTACTCCTACTACCCTTCTTAAACACTGGTGCGACCTGCGCAATTTTCCAATCTGTAGGTACAGATCTATCCGTGAGCGAGCGGTTGTATATGAGTGCTACGTAGGGAGCTATTGTATCAGCGTAATCTGAAAGGAACCTAATCGGTATACAATCTGGACCTGAAGACTTGCCCCTATCAAGCGATTTGAGTTGCTTCGCAACCCCTAAGGTATCTACTTCTAAGAAACTCATGCTAGCAGCTGTTCGTAGGGAGCCTATGGTTTCTAGTACGAGGCAACAGATGGCCTTTGGCCTGTAGAAAGAGACAATGACGTTTGGAGCGCTAGGTAATCACGGTTTGCTGGCCTGCAGGGCTCTGGCAGAGGGGTGAGGACAGAGGCGCAGCCACGGCGCCCAGCCGTAATCCGCGGCCGGGGCGCGCGCCGCTCCACGGCAGGGTCTGCCGGCCCTGGCTGGCGCTTTTATTGCGGAGCCCGTGTATCCACCCGCCCGCACGCCACGCCTGTGCTGTACTTCGCTCATTGCCGAATGAGCTCGGGGCTGAAAAAAAAAAAGAGCCGAGAGGAAAGGGAACACCGCCGAAGCAGTATTTCTCTCCCAGATTATGTACACAAGCGGCGTCCGGAATAAACTCACAGAGGTTTTAAGTACACTCCGGGACGGGCCGGACCGAGTCGGGGTTCACTGCGATTGGGCGGCGAGTCATAAAATTCATTGCTATAACCGGCCCATAAAGCGCCCTCCGCCGCCGGCGCTCTTTGCCTCCCTTCTCCAGAATTACCGACTCGACTTGCGCTGTACTATTATTCCGGCCGATTAAACAAAGCATCTTCTCGATTGCCGTACGTTGCTTTCTCATTACTTTCAAATCAAAACGCAAGCAGTGCGTCCCACTGTGCTTGCACGAGACCGATTGAATAGGAGGCGACAGGCACGGTGCCGAGAGACAATATAAGAAATAACAACACAGGGGAAACAAAGAGCAATGTTAAAGTTCGTGAATCACACTGGTTTTCTTAATTATAAAGTTTATATCAGTCAGTGTTCATCATAGATTTCCTAAAAGTGGTCACTCGCTGGTGAGAGGTGGGGAGGGGTGGAAGGAAGGGTACTTTCCTCCTCCTGAGATCTGTGGTATGGGGGTTTCATTCATTTCAGAACTCTGAGGCACTTCTAGAAATGATTGTAAGTGATATTTCAAAATGGCAGCTTTGGCAAACGCTAAGGAAGAAATTTAACAATCGCTACACACCTTACGTTTATTTAATAGTCAGGCTATCCATGGGAAAGTATGTTCTTTTGTTCACATTTGCAAGAGCCCCCATTCGTACTAAACCTCCAGAAAGGTCTCAGTTTAACCGTTGAGTCCGTAGATGGTGGTGTAAGGGGCGTACTTTATAACTGGGCACGCTTTCCCACCCTAGTTTTGCGGTAATTACGCTAGTCTGTCCTTAAAGTTAGTGAGCCGGCACGAAGGAATTCTTCGTACCTGTTATGTGAAGATGCTCTCGTCGCTTCATGTCTTCTTGCAGAGCCGTAGCAGCGCCTTCGGATTCTGAAAGTGCAGCTCTGATGTGTGTGTTTGGCGCAATGAAGCCGGAAGAAGTTATTTCTGCAAATGACGTTTACGCGGGATGTCATTATGGTGCGTTTGGTTAAGAAACACCATAAAATAAACTTGTTCACACTGATTATAAGCTAACTATTAACGGTACGAGAGCACGATCTACCGCATGACACGATGAAAAGGCATCCTATCGACGACTACCGACTATGACGCACCGTCGGTAACTTGAGCGTACAATCGGTTTAATTCGTATTAGATCGTACATCTTCGGTTATGCCAAAATTATTCATTTATTTATTAATATCAAAGTTTCCTGGCATTGTAAAATTACTGAAAGATAGTATTTATCACTCATAGACTACTCCTAATGACTAAGTGGCAAAAGACAACTTTCGTTAGCAAATACTTATTAATGCCATTACTTTATTCCCCCCCCCCCCCCCGCAATAAATTTCCCTACGTATCTCTTTGCTGACGTCACATGCGATTTCTGCATCGGCACCTCATCCCACTGGCTCTAAATATGCCAGATGCCCAGCCGCCTCTGCTAGCCAGCCTGGGAACCCACCGCTCGCTCCTTCTACATACTGCAGCGCTGACATATTCGCTCCATGTATGCGAAATATAAAAACTGGAAGTAAAGTAATATGCGCTCTTATCTGAAAATATGAGGTACCTTACCCATTCCAGCAGTTTCAGAGATGCTCTTTAGGCAAAGAGAGTGCGAGCCTTTGTAGAATATTGCCGAAAAAGTTCCCAATCTTTCGTCTGTCGCTTTCTCATACAGCGCTTATTGAGTAATGGAAAACGACCGGCCTAACACCCAACACAGAGTCCGCTACCAATTGCTCAGATACCGTTTCGTCATCAGTATACATAAATACTGCTGCAGTATGCGAAATAAGGTTGCATTGCATGGTCGGCTGGGAAATACGGGGAGGAAGATTCGGTCTCCTTACTAGACAGGTTTTTCCCATCCTTCGAGCACACTGGCACTTTTCTTTCATGAATCGTGAGAGTAGTGTGTTAAGTGTATATGATATGTGTAGATGACTGTAATGGACGTGTGTCACCTTTGCGGTGTTTGATGATGAGTGCCGGCACATAGACTTCTGCTGTCGAATAGCACCGCCTGAGATGCCGAGGTTAACGTCCTTAACCAATGGATGGATCACCATTAATGGTCTCACATGCCCTCCACTCCACGAAACACTGAGGAAAGGTTTCAGATTTAATTCAGGACATTCGTGCAAAGTCTGGTGATCAGAAACTTAACGGCACTACATCGCCTCTCCTTTCCCTGAAAGGCAAAGAGAAAGCAGGCAACAGAGCTTGTAGTACCTGGCAGGCTACCCACCCAAGTACCTGACGTAGCTTAACTTACGCAGTCCGACGGGTACCACTGTGTACAAAGAGGTATGGCCGTTGGCGTTCCATGCACAGACAACATACATAACGACTCGATGAGATTACATTGAATTGATACGAGGGGTATTCGGAAATTAAGGTCCAATTAGATGTGAAATGTCGCCCACCCTGTAAAAATGTGATGAAGATGTTCGCAGGTGTGTCGGGCAGTGTCTCTAGTATGCTGATCGATGGCATTAAGTCGCTCTTTTTAGTTCTGAGCGCATAGTGAGGACGTAGAGATACATACAACAACAGTGTCTACCGCCAAGTATGTGGATCTGGTGAGAGATTTCGCCTCAAGCTACATAAATGTCATGCGTTTCTTTCTTCAAGTCAGATCCCACCCGCATACTGCAGGGGCAATGAAGACGCTCCTGGGAAGTGTTTGATCACCCACAATACAGCCTTTAATTTGCTCCCTCCGATGTTCATCTCTGTTCATACGAACCGCTGGCTACGAAGACAACGTTTTGGCACAAACGATGAAAGGCAGATCAGTGTGTAAAACTGGCGGAAAGCACAAGCGGCTGGTTTCTGTGACGGGGGTACTGGAAAGTCTGTAAACGCCACGATAAAGGTGTAAGTCGGCGACTATTTAGAGAGATAGCTGGAAGGAGTGGCTAACTGTTGCGAATAAAAACTTTTTGATGTGACTATTATCAAAAACTTTTTGGATTTCACTGTGATTTCCTTTCGCGACCGATTGGACCTCACTTTCCTAGCAGTCCTCGTACATGAGAGGAATTGTAGTAGGACTAAAGGCTGGTAAATGGTTGATTATGATCTCTGTGGCTACTTGACAGTTTCGCCAGCAAATCCTATTCCTTCATCGAGGCCCGTGGGCAATGCGCTGATTTTGAACTAGCAGAGGGGGGCAGCGAAAAGGCATGTCTCTGGCGCCTTTATAACTGGAGCTTTCCGGCAAGGTGACATACCTGGCAGAAGTATAGGCGGGCTGGTGCACCTGAACGTGACAGCCCACCAGCCAAAAACTTTTACATGCGAAGCTTGGAACTTATATAATGGCAACTATTTATTCACAACCGATAGAAAAGAATTAAATGTTTGCACCTGTTACTGTCCTTCAAAGTAGTCACCAGCTTTGTGTAGAGCCGGTTGCCAGCGATGTGGAAGGCGTAGTATACTGCTAGCTGAGCCTACTCTGTTGATGGTGCGAATGGAGTGGTCTACTGCCTGTCGAATCTCAGGAACAGCTCTACAGCGAATGCCACGAAGTGGTTCCTTCATCTTCGGAATCAAATCAAAGTCCGGGGAGTATGGTGGATGGTACAGTAGTTCCCAGTCCCTTTGACCGTACAGAGCAGCCAGAGCTTGCGCTGTATGCGCCCGTGCATTGACGTGCAAAATGATGGGTGGATTGTGCAGAAAGTGTCGCCGCTTCTTTCTCAAAGCTGGTCGCAGGTGATGCTCCAAAAACGAACAGTAATACTGCGCATTGACGGTCTGCTGCGGAGGAACGTAGTGCGTTAGGATAACACCATCACAGTCGTACATGGGAATCACCATAACTTTAGGCCGCTCCATTCGCACCGTGAACAGAACAGTCTCTGCTAACGGTATACTAAACCTTCCGCATTGCTGGCAACGGGTTCTACATTACGCTGGTGACTACTTTGAAGGACATTAACAGGTGCAAACATATAACGAGTTTGTATCGGTTGTGAATAAATAGTTGCCACTATTTAAGTTACAACCCTCGTACCATCTTCATAAAGCAAAGCCAGATGGGTCTACTCGAAGACGAACTAGGCCAGAAAAAAGCAAACAACCTGGCATAAAAAATAAACTTGTTGGGCATACGGTATATGAGGAGAGTGTGAAAGGTGGCTACACTGAGTCACAGCGCCAGAGATTGCGCCAAAGAGTATTATTCAGCCGCCTCCACTGGCAGTTGCAGCTGAGAAGTTGCTGAGGGCAGTAGTAGTTCTGAGGTGGCCGTAGTTAGAGTACTAACTGTGATCATGTAGTGTGCAGTTGTTCTGTTGGGCAAGACACCAGATGTTGTTGGATTGGGGATGTTATAAGGATCAGAGTGTATTTTTCGTTAATATATATGAAGGTAACCGGACAAACAAATACTAAAAATTAAACATATTTGCATTATATTTAATTAAGCCCCCATGGAAGTGAGAAAGAAAGAACTGAACCTTAATAAGGCACTGAAGAAACTAAAGATGAACATCGGGGTGATAACTGAACAAAGAAAAAATACACTATGATTTAAAGTGGAGTACTACAAAATGGAAGAGTACATTGTGTAGTGTCTGTACTCTTAAATAATAAATGGCAAAACAGTATGACAAACTATGCATAGATTAATTAACCAATAATAACAAAATAGATTTAAAATCTTGTATCATATGTGTACGATGTATCTATGGGAAAAGGGAAGAAAAGGTGATACAGCTGTGTTTATGGCAAAAGGTGTGGAATAATCAATAAAAACCAATAACACAGACTATTTTTTAATTTGTGGATATCTAAATGCCCATACTGGAAATCTGCCAATACACTGAATGCTGGGAACCTTTGGTGGAAAACCGAATGAAAGACAGTGGAGAAGAATGCAGCAGTTAGCTCAAAATCAGCAAATTAAAACTAAAGAATGCTTTTTCTGACACATGGGGCGCGAGAGGGCGGAGTTCACTAAAGGTTGCACAGTCACAAACCAAAACATGTAAAATATTATCCAAGATGTACAGGGCTATAGAGGTTATAACATTTTTTCAGACCACTGTCTATAGTGTCTAAAATTGAATTATTAACCAAACAGAAAGAGCAAAAAATGAAGTACCAGCAGCTGCGGAAGTATATACTGTAGAAAATACAACTTCTCCAACATGATGCATAAGGTCACTACAACGTCATTGATTAGGTAGTTAGTTACTTGGTTCGAAGATTATTTGAACGATTCTTTCACCGAAACGACGCATAATGAGTCAGTTTAGAGAATATGTACACATAACCTCTGTTAACGTTAACAGTAGAACGCGTGGCGGGGTTCAGTCGACCATTTTTTATTTTAAGAAGCGATATTCTTCTGTGTTTAGAATACTCTGTTCCAGTGACTTTCAGTAGCTGTAAATGATGATTAATGTTCCTTAATAGTTTTGCTTTGAACCTAAAAAATTTTTAAATAATTACACGTATATCGTTGGTTCCTGACGGCTATCAATTGACCGCTTCTCATAACTACGCAATTTACCTGTTTTATTTGGTGATTTTGTTAGACAATAATGACTTTATTGAGTATGACGGGTGTTACACTTCTGATTTTTTTTGTCAGTAGAGTTCGACTACCAGCTATAATGGATTTCTTTCTCGGTCGTGGCCTTACTGAGGCTGAATTTGTAGAAGCTTTTCAGATATCTCCAACTCAGTCCAAAATAGAAGAGTATGAGGGTGAGGGCGATGAAAGTGACGCATCGGAGAATGAATGCTATCCTCCTGCGCAGTCTTTGTGTGAAAGATTTGTGCCTTTCTCACTCAAACATTGGCAAGAAACAAAGTAATCTGGTACATACTTATAGATACCTGCATTGCAAGTTACAAGCTAACTGAATTCCTAATTACGAATGAACGGTTACATTCGACTAAATGTAAATGCCCATTCACTCAATGCACGAGTGTCAAACCTCGTGACTACAGCATAAGGTATTAGCAGTTTACACGCTCGGCTTCCTTTATCTGGGAAAAGACGAAACGAGACTGCGGGTATAGTGCCTGAGACAATATATAGCGCCACGTCTCAAGGAACTATACTTACGAAAAGGGAGATTATGTTAAAAGAGACAGCGTCTTCACTTTTCACATGCTGGCAAAAGAGCTGAAAAAGAGAGATAAAAGCATTGTTGGTACTTAGGAGGAGAGGGGAGGTGCCACTATCATCGAGGAAGGTAGGAATAAGATATATTTCATTCAAATGTTGCTTACAAGCCTAATGGCATTACTCTAACATCTAGCAGAGGAAAATGTAAGAAAAATTTCTTATTACTTCTTTGCACTCCAGTGCAACAACCAATTGGGCAGCAGAACGGATACTCTAGAAACGGTAGTTTTTTATAACAACACCAAATTCGGCGTAGATGCTATAGATTAAATGTCACGCATATATAGCGTAAGAGCCACGAAAAGGTGCGGGCCAGTCAGTACAAGATTCTGGATGTGTAATAATCAATGCTTCAACAGCGTACAATTGATAACTGGTTGTATCATCTCTTGACTAGGCAGTTGTGGAAGAATTTGTGGTAGCTTTCAAGAAATTCTCGTCCTCAGGAACTCCATACACCATCTATCTTTACTGCTGACAGAGAAGAAGAAACAGTTAAGCCAACTAAACAAAAAACTTGCCAAGTGTGATTGTGCAAAAAAAAAAGAAAAAGCTACAGGTAACAGGTTCATGTCCAAGTAAACAGAATTACAAAAAGTCCACTTGAGTAGTCTACTACAACAGTACTTCCTTATTACAGAATAAAAGTGTAATTAGTGAATAGCTAAGCAATCCAATGATAATAACGTTTGTCACCTATTGTTGTATCATGTAAAACACAAAAACTGAAAATGTAGGAAATTTTATGTCCTCTAATATGGCATAATGTATTGTGTAACATAAAAATAAAATGTATTAGGTCCAAATTACAATGTGCCCACATTACTATTATATATAAAAATTATAGAACCATTATTCATGACAATAAATAGGAAACATTGTTATATTTTGTAAAATGAAGCTTCTTCAAATGTGATAAAAGCTTAAGTGGTCAGTTGAACTCCATTGGGCGTTCTAGAGGATAAATCTAAGTTAGTCGTTCTGGTATTAATGAACACATTATTCTTTTAATCCTAAATTTTTTACTTGTTACCAGGTTTTAAGTGGAAATACATTTTGTCTAAACTGCCCACTAGTTTTCAAGTAGAAGTTCAAATTGATTTGCTGTCAGACACTTCATGTTGAGTGGAAAATGACCAAACCTTTTTGTTGCTCTTTATTGATCTCCTATCCGAAGCACTGACAGATTTCATAATGGGTTGTAAAGGTTATTTTCCCTCTAGGGTTGCAGATATGGCCGTCACTATACTTCACAAATTATGATGGGTTATCTATGACTAATTTTATTAGCGAATTGTGTTGGAGCAGTTAAAATGTCTAGATTCTTGGCGATATACATACATAATATCTGTGGGTAAGCACCATGTATTATTGTTACTGCTTGCTTCTCTGCTATCAATACTTTCTTTCTAGGCGATGACTTATCCCAGAAAATTATCCATGTGCCATTACTGAGTGGAAATATTCAGAATATGTTAGGAGGTTGACAAGTTTGTTTCCAAGATTAGTAATAATATGAAGGACAAAAGTTGCTGAACTTAATTGTTTGAGAAGATAAATAACTTTCAGTTCAAGTTCTCACCAATATGTACACCTAAAATTTGTTGCATACTACCCTGCTTACTGACTCCTGCTGCTCATGTGGTACACTAATTTCTGGTAAGACTCTATTTGTTGTCGAGAACTGAATGTAGTGTATTATTCCAAGATTTAGATCGAGTCTATTGTCTGAGAACCATTTAATAATAGTTTGGAAAATATCATTTACCAATTCTTCTGTTGCTTTCTATGTAATAGGACTCATTATAACACTGTTATCGTCAGCAAAAACCTGTATTTCTGCCTGTTGAACGTTATGTGGAAGGACATTCACATATGTAAGGAATAGTAGATCCAAAATTGAACCCTGTGGGACTCCCTTTGTGATACCTCACTAATCACTAAAATTTTCTACCCTTCCGAATGTGTTTGAATTACTCAGCACAACCTTTTATGTTCTGTTTCTTAAGTGTGATTCAAACCAACTATGTAAAGCCATCATTTCCATAAAACTAGAGTTTTTTTCTAAGGAAGTAACATGATCCATACAGTCAAACACCTTGGAAAGATTGCAAAAATATCAGCTGGCGATATTTGACTAATGAGTATGTAAATACCATTCACAGTCGAGCCTCCATTCTGGAATCAAAACTGTGATACGCTAAGTAAATTTTTTCCCCCTTAAGAGTGAGAGTATTCTTGATTTCATTACTTTTTTGATTACTCTGAGAAAGATGTCCATAAGGAAACTCAACGATAATTTTTTAAGTCTACCTTGTCGCCATTTTTATGAAAAGGTTTAACAACTAGATATTTTAACCCGTCGGGAAAACTTCCCTGTGCCGGTCATGCATTTCATATATCACTAACAACATTATTTATTAAGTTGTAATAATATTTCACAACTTTTTCAGACATTTTACCAACATAACGTTAGCTTTTATTTTACAGAATTTTTATAATGCTATTAATTCCAGTGAAGGATGCTGGTGCTAGTTCTAGTGTTCTGTTGCTCCTTCAAATGAAAAATGTAATCCTATCGTTCTTGCTGCGTTTAGAAACTGGATGTTAGAAGTACCTGCAACTTGTGATTTATCAGTCACAACACTGTTATTTAATTTAACTGTTTTGATATTTTTTAAAGTCGTTGGCTGTCCTCTCTCCCATTTGATGATATCCCATTTAGTTTGAATCTTATTAACTCCACTATTTATTTCTATCACGATTTTCATACTTCCAAACATTAAGACATGGCTGCAAAGCGGAACCATCGATCGCAACACTTGACACCTGTTAATTATGTCCAGCCTGGTCTCTTGCAAATATTTGTTAGATTTGTCTATACAAGACAACAAGTCATCCAAGAAAAGAATCAGTATTGCTGTCTTCAGCTTTTTTAATCTTTTCTGAAGCAATTCAGCCCCATTTCTTGTCACTCTTTTTTCTTCTTTGTTCTCGACGATTTCTTCAGGTGACACATTAACATCATCGAAATTCTGTAGAACACTTGATACTGCTTTCTCACGGCATGACCATCTAGTACAGAACAATGTCTTAAGCCACTTATTACTCTTCACAAGAATGTGCAGAGTAGAAGCTACATAAAAGTCATGTAGTAGTTGCAAAATTTGAAAAAAAAATATCCATCTGAATCTAATGATTATTTTGCACCACAAGGTTGAATGAATGAGCAGTACAGGGCACATAAAAAGTTAATGAATCCAATTCCCTTCATTAAACTTAAACTTACACATTTCCCACTCATATGAGTGGAATTTTCATAGGACTGCGAGCGACAGTTTCTATTCTAATGTTGCATTTTCCGAAGTGATCCAGGATAACCTTCGTAAGACTTGCTGCCATATGATTTTGTTTGGGAAGAAAAAATAAAAATCTTTCACGAACTCTTTCCTCAAAACAATACCTTACTACAATGGCTAGTTGATCTTCACATGCCATGTCCATAGTTGAATCTACAACTAGTCTGTAGTATTTTGTTGTTTGAATTTCCTCAATTATTTTACTCAATATCTTGTTTACCATAATGCTGATGAATTCTTTTCAAACAGTATTGGAAAATTTGAGTAATGGCCATGATCTTTAGAGCTATGCTTTTGGATGTGTTGTTTCAAAAATGGATCAAAATGAGCAATTAATTCAAGGAAACCTACCGAGTTACCATCATTTGAAGATCAAAAAGTTTTGTTATCATCACGAAAAGCAAGTACTCTTATTGCCAAATGTTGAACTACATCTGCCACGCATCGAGGCACTTCTTGTCAATAAATTTTCTCTGTTTTGATCATATCACGCAGTTCACGGTTCATAAGTCCACGTATTTCAATGGCATAAGCCATTTAACTGAATTTATGCGATGATTATCGCTGTTTTCATGAGACATCACTTTTTCTTCGCCCCTCCTTTTAGTCAGAAAATCCACTGGTAGAAAATGGAGTAGTATTACGTCTAAGTCCATGCTGGCGCTGAATAATTGATAGAAAATAAAAAATACGTTTGCTGTACATTTGGAATAGAACCACCATTTTTATTCATTTTCTCACCGTTTAGCACTTTTATAAGGAACGAGTTTTATATGCGCATCTTATTTGTGATTTGTAGACTCGTTCACTTTTACTTAGATCATCTAAATTGCTCTCAAAATAGTCTAAATACAGTTTGACAAATTCGTTTTTCACGTTTTTCCATTACGCTGTCAGTAGTCACAGGTTTTGGTTTTATGATCGCCTAGTTCAACATTCGTATTCATCATCACCTCAATTACAAAATACCTCTCCACAACAATTACAGATTCACCAGAACTTGTCCAACACCCCTTAGAAGAATCAGGAACAGATGCAGGAGGTTTGGTTCAGTATTAACTTCACTAGCGTTACCGGTAGTCTTCCTACATGAAATAAGAAGTCACTTTTGGCAGTTCTTTCACAAATTTAGGTACTTCTCCAAAAACCAGAAATGAAGCTTATTTAAACGTCTGATTGGAATAAGCATAGCCACCCCACTCACTAACAACAGCCAATTTGTGAAAATTACGAAGCTTCAAACGATACGGCAACACGAATTAATCGCTCAACTCTACAGCAACAGACAAGTGATAGAAGCAGCGAATGGAAGAAGGAGCGAGAGGGATGAATATATCTCAGAGCGCACAAAAGTGTTCGAAGTAACACCTATTATTGTGGTCAAAAAATTATATCCAACACTACGCGCATTGATGGATGGAACTTCTTGCAATGAAAGAAATATATTCTACTGCGGAACTAAGGAGTGACTTAATTTTTTGCTGGATTGGGACTATGTATTCTATAACCACATGAGACTGCAGAACACTTCCTTTCAACGAGAACATATGAATCACGATTGTCACGCACTGTATTCTATCTTCATTTTTAAAACTGATAGATGCTAATTCAGTGAGATGGTGGTTCTAACAAACGAAGAAATCTGTTTCTTATTTTTTGTCATGGTCTGTCCTACGATGATTGTTTCTTGAATTATTCTTATTAGACAGCCAGTTGAGAACTCTGTCACAATGGAGACCCGCTTCTAGAGGCCTCCTAATCCCCCACTACCCGTTAGTGTAACCTTTATTACAGTACAACACGCAGTCATAGGGTTACGAATTTAGCGATAGAGTTACCATGACTGCATTATAATAGTCAAGCTGGGGTGACGAAAACGGTCTTGGTTCAGTCCTAAGATGTTAACAGTCGGTTCTGCAGGAATGTTTGAAGATAATTTTGGGACGTTTCTCACATTTACCAAGTTTAATGTTGGACGTGGGATGCATTTTACACAGGCAGCTCAAAAATGTAGTTCCCAAGAGACATTTTCTTGAACATTAATTATGTCAGCCTCCCTCATAAACACAAAGCATGGAGAACGTGCAATCTGTCTACTAACTTAATATAAAATAGAGTTCTGTGACCAAACAACGTTGCAGGTGGCATGAAAGTCCAATAATTTTTTAAAAATTTGTTTACTGTATCTCGATTTTGAAGAATGTGGCTCAGTGGTTTTTTTGTTAGCTATGTTGGTTGATATTCAACAGAAATTTCTCATTTCTGTTTCCCTAACTTCAGACTTCTTAATAGCGTTCACCTAATATTATCGCTGTACGAATAAAAATATGTTTTGCGAATATTTCCTACTTTATTTTACAGGTCATTGGGTACATTGGACTTCTTCCTATAAATATGTAATTTATGATAATTGAATCAGAATAGCAGCATCCATAATGATATTAGTAATACAGAAAGATGTATTCTGAATATATATTGACTATGTAATGAAATATGTGTACTTGTTAGCTACCAAAATATTCCATCATCAAAAAAAATATCGAATGGGTACCTTCTACTCTTTTAAGTATTATTTAGTTCTTGGGGCATGATGCATCTTCAAACTCATCGAATCAGCTACAGTAGTGACAATTTTAGAATGTTGCTCTGTCTTGGATAAATTTCTGTGGACGATCATGATGTTCACTTAAGTTACTTGATGGCGATACTGATTTCCAGTGACGGATCATTATCAATAGTCGCAAATACTTCTTAGCCTATGTCAAACTTATCAACAAACCGACAGTTTCATGAGGCTCCTACGAGAAGTATGAAGTCACAGCCTTGCTTGACTTCCGGTGTACAGAAATAGTGCAAAATGTAAACTGCCATGCAGTTGAAAGTACATCGGTTGTATGTAATGAAAATCCACTTACATTGTTCAGGTAGATGGTTTTCAAGCTGGAATCTGATTTCATCGGTAAGTTCACTATGTATCACTAATATAAGGACCGCGAAAATGTAGTAAGACTAAGGACATTATGTTGATGACTTCTTCAACCACTTCGCGATGGGGTGATTTGAAACAAAAAGTAAGAAAAAAAAGAACAAGGCCTTAATAAGCCTTTGAACTAACCTTGAAAGATATTATGTTTGCAAATATGACTTGCAAATCTCACAGAGGAAAACTGTTTTCCACAGTACGGACGTGCCACAGTGGAAAGCAAAATAAATGTACCATCCTCTATGCTCTCTCACATTTCCTTCCAGAAAATGGTATGCCATACCATACCTGAATATGCCTGAAGATGGTACTACGTTAGAATCATGAAACTACAGAACATCATGTTATGTTCAAAACGTTGCATCACAGTATTTTTAACAATAAGTAATCAAGACAAAATTATTAGATAGTGTGAAGTTACTTTCCTTGGCTATGGTAAGTTTGTACCATAGTCAGCCAGGTAGAGATTTTTTGAACATATACGTAGCTGGAGGCTGCAGAAGTCTGATGACATTTGCTGAGCGTATGTCAGAAAAGTTCACAGGATCAACTTCTCCATCTGACAGTGCTCGAAGTCGTTTAGATTAAGGAACATCTGGCATAAGAGCCACACTTAATTTTACACATTCGAGCTCGGTAAAGTACACTCATGATCAGAAAGAACAGAACACCTTGAATGGCAAGAGATGGGATGTTCATATTAACAGTACATGTATATTAATATTTTTACCAGAAATAATTGGCATATGAACCATATCGTCCCGAAGGTTCAAGGTCAACATTGCTACCGATGCGCAACACCACCTACTGGTAAAATGTGCATGCAGCTCTCGTTGTCGCTGTATAGCGAAAGTAATGGATCAACATGATTTGAACAGACGCTCAGGATACCTCGCAGACGTATACGCGAACTGTACCGACAAATCAGTGAGTTTGAAAGACAGCAGATTATTGGTATGAGAGAATGTGATGCATCCTTCCGGGAAATTTCTACTCGTGTGGGACGAAGTACTGCGGAAGTGCAACGGGTGTTTGCCAAACACGACGAGGTGGGTCAGGTCGCACTACCTAGACCATCCCCCGAGAAGATCAACACCTCATACGAACGGCATTGCACGACAGATCTGCGTCCTTCTCGGCTTTGGCCCAACAATGCAAGGGTTGGCCCAACAATGGAAGAGTATAACACACCGTACACTAACAGGGGTGATAAGGCATGGGTTGCGTGCGCGTTGTCCATTTCTCCGTCTACCTTTGTCGAATGTGCAGAAACATGCTAGACGACAATGATGTATGTAACGACGTCACTGGGGGACAGGAAAGGAATCAGATAGTATTTTCGAGCGAATCCAAGTTCTGTTTGTTTGAAAATGAGGACACATTTTGATTTGTCGCAGACAGGCGGAGTGGCAGCACAGTGACTGCATTCGCAGAAGACCCACAAGACATACAGCGCCAACTCAAGGCCTTTGGTGTGGGGTGCTGTTGGTACAACCACGAATCACAATTGTACGTATCCATGGCACTGTGACCAGTGTGACGTACGTGAATGACATCCCGGAACCTGTAGCGATACCCCTGCTGCACAACACCCCAGACTCCAGTTTTCAGCAAGATAATGCACTGCCACATTTTGGTGCACGAACACGTGCCTTCTTGGTGTCACAGGATGTCAGCCTTTTGCACTGACCCGCCATATCACCTAACTTGCCACCAATCGAAAATGTGTGGGATATGGTGAAATGGTGGATGCAGCACAGTGACCCAGTGCCAACCACCACAGATGATCTTTGGAACCAGGTGAACACAGTATGGATAGCTATACCACAAGATGCCATTCGCTTCGTACATGCAGCGATTCCATCACGCGTGGAACATGCTATCAGGGCCCATGGTGGACACTGTGCCTTCTAGGCTACAGGACACATGCTGAACCGAAGTGACTGAAATGCTAATCATTTCTGCAGAATACACTAACGTACATGTCCTGTGAATAAGCACATCTTAGTCGTTCAAGGTGTTCTGTTTTTCCTGTACCTCTACTCTGTTGAGCTTTTAGTAGTCCTTGCATAGTTCTACTCTTCCCACATTATCTGCGGTCATAGATTTCCTTTTCTGCTTGTTTTATTTTTAATGTATTGCAAAAAGGTATTATTTTGTTGTTTTATAATTTATATGTTAAGGTGGCCCTAATATTAAAGGTTGTTTTTTTCCTTTTTGATACCTCACCAAATTCATTCTATTGCACAAACCAATTACTTGCGTGTAGTTTGGACTGAACGAGGAAAGTGGAAGGTATGCATGACGGTTCCTATATTCAAAATTACATTTATCAAAAAATTATGGTAAGGAAGTAATAGATTAATCTGTTATTTAATGCTTTAATCATTAAGATTACTATACAAGCTTTAGTCCTGTAGTCTATAATGTTACTATGTGCAACATCTATAGGGCAAATATGGTGACAAAATGAATGATATTTTATTTTAAAATATTAATTCTTTTATTGAGACTCTCCATCACATACTATTTCTGTCTGCCATTTTCATGTAAATATACTTTACATCTCTCGAAACCTGATGATTGTCACCATTATTGTTACTGAATAAGTGGAATTTTAATTTATGTGTTACTGCAATTGGTCAGTTCATCGTGGAGCAAACATTTTCTAGCCATAATCGTACTATTTTCCATCCCCCTAAATGACAGCCAGCCATGGAACACGTAAAGGTACTCCACCAAGGGACATCACCGTTAATTCTACAAATTATCTGTAATCCTCTCTGGCCTATTGCTCTCAGTACACATCTCGAAAAAAAAAGTCGAGGATTCGAGTCACAAGTACCTGATACAATTGTTCATTGACCATTCCACGCTGAATTCCAGTTTGGAATTAATCAACGTCGTTTGCACATCAAGAGTTTTGAAACATTTAAAGATTTGTGTACTCAGACATGTGCTTCTCCAACCCATTTCTTCAGCAAAACTGTCTGAGAATAAATTGATATATGTGGCGCCTGCACAATAAATGCATAAGAGCGTTTTCATGAACGTTTCAAGCAAAATACACGAAAATCTGAAACCCAAACAGCGAAATTTTCACAGGCAGGTGCTGGCTACGCCTTTTTACTTCCTCGTTGCAGTGCGAGCTTTCTAAGAAATTGCTCAGTATCATAATTCGAAAGCAAGTTAGTCACCATGTCTTCGATATCTTGCCCTAGCGCTTCGATAGTAGCTAGCATGATGTGATTTACTTCCCTATCACAGATCCACCTTTATTTAAGGGTGTAGCAAGCCTAGGAAATATTACTGCCTGGCGTCCGCTTCTCTCCGTTACTTGTGACGATGAAACGGTTGTGCCAGCGTTACCAGTCGTTTTTCAAGGAAAGTCTTTGAAAACGAGTAACACTGTATCAAATCTCTTAGAGTGGCGTTACCAGTTCGCAAATTAGAAAAGTTTGAACCACAGTAAGTTAAGCGATCAAAATATGCAAAGTTAGCAGCATTGAATGAGTAGTGGATTTTTGCTTTCTGGCTTTTGAAATACAAGTATGTATAAAATTACATGCTACATATGCCTGTATCTTACGAAAAAACTACAAAAGAAAACCTTTACTGTTCATTTGACAGTTAGAAATTTACTTCTAGTTCATTACGTGCAAGTAATACCAGGTGAAAAGAATTTACTCCTGTAAGCGAACTGAGAACGAAGATAGTGTTCTTGACCAGACTGCTGCTACATTGTCTCGCATGTTGGGTTCGGCTTGGCTCGTACCGCCATCTCTCGACTTGGCTCGGGATTGCTGACATGCAACATCACCAGACCATTACTATTTGTGTAATTGAGGTACATTTAACTAAGGAGACGAAGGTGAACAAGCTCTTGCGTTAGGTCAATAATGAATTTGTCACTTAGAAGTAATATTTTTCCGAGTTGTTTCCGGTTTTGAAAGCCCAGGAGCACTTCTCCCCTGACCCTACTGAGCCACACAGGTCTTTCTATACGGAATGCAACCAAACTGCCCCAAGGAAACTGGTCCGAACGCTACATAAGAGCCAACACTTTGTACATCTGTTCTGTAACGATGAGTAATATATTATATTTTCATAAGCATACACAAATTTGTAGCATGTAGGTATTGGATGTGTTACAAATTTTGATGTACCCATAAGGGAATTAGGACCTGTAATCTAATCTAACTGGCCCTGTGCAACTTCCTCATCTCTATGGCTGTATTCATATTTGCAGGTTGTTCATTGTTTTCCGCTGTAGCGACCTCATTGTTGAATATAAGCTCTTTGATTACGATATCACAGCTATTTACACGATGGCAAACTTTTCTAAATCATTTACATCATTTCGTTGTAATTTTTACCGTGTTTTCATTGCATTAAACTATAAAAAGTCGTTTTACGATATTTTCGAATATTTATAATTTACATGAAATGTACCCGAGAGTAATTGATGAAGTAATGTTCCATTTTAGTGGAATATGATTCTTTTCTGAAGGGCTCACTTGATGATGGAGGGTTTTGAGTCAGTATGAAAATCTGTGTGGGGAACGACCAGGGTGCTATAATATAATTATATGATCTTTTTCTGTAGCGACTGAATATTTTTAGGTATGTATGTGACTGTTATCAAGATTTCATCGAAAGCAGCAGGATTAATGACCTTCTTAAACAGCAAGCTGACGCAGTGGTTAGACACCAGAAACGTATCTGGAGAACGGCAGCTCAGATATGTGTTCGGACATCCAAACATACGTTTTCGGTGGGTTCCTTACATGACAGACGGGACTTAAAGCTTTAATCATTTTCTTCTTTTATCACGATCTACCGGACAACTCGATGTTTAGGATTATCCATTTACCATTGGTGGATGAAGCAATCTTCAATCCAAAGAGCAGTTTGATGCATCTCTCCCACTGGTCTATTCTGTAAAGTCCTCTCCATCTCTGCATAACTACGGCAAAGTACAACCATTTCAACACAGAGTATGCAAAGTATTATATTCCTATACAATACCTACACTTCCTCTCCCAAACCTACACACACCACCATTCCTTGATACTTTACGAAGTGTTCTATCAGCTAGTCCTTTATTTAGTGAATATGTGCCTTAGATTTCTTTTCACCCTGATTTAATTCAGAACCTCTGTAATGTGTCGTTGGATTTGTTAATTTTGAATGCGCCAAAGGATAACGTCATAACTGTCTTCTCAAGCCCTGGGTGATAAACAGACATTCCACATAGCTATTAATTCTGGCCCTATCTCAAAGTAATCAAAAATGCTACTGTGACATTCCAAGAATACATAAATTGATATTAATGACAAGTCTGGGATTTAACCTAAAATGATAACACAATCTCTTCCTTTTCCATATTACATTTAATTACCAAAGCTCTCAAGAATCAAGTTATAATCAATAAGCTAAGTTTAATTACTTGTTCTCTCAATAAATCAATTAATATTTAAACACTGAATATGAAATTAATCGAACTATATCTCTGTACGTGAAAATGTTATCAACTCAAAAATGTAAATTTTTAGCAGTGAAAATTACACCTACATCATAGCTGTACAATGAACTAAGTTTGGGGAGGATGACTTCATCTAATCTATTCTCTAGTACTCATTGGAGGGTAGGTTAGTAATCAGCTCTTGAATTCCTCTATTCAAAGCGTACGCATGTTGGAGTACGCAACTCTCGCAAAATTGGATTCAACATTTAATTTCGCCAGAAGCGCTTCGTAAATTACCAAATGGTGTTGTCTCCGTGCTGCATCTGAAATCGCTAATTCCCTACTTCGGCCTAGACTAAAATTAATGTCCCAAACTCTATGCGTTCCGTGGAACGTTGAAATTTCTCTTGTCGAAATTAATGGCAATTGCTCACTCGCTCTGGGTTGAAGCGACATGCATAATATTCAGCCACAAAAGATTCCCGTAGGAATATTTAACTGTCGCTTTACGTCTGTCACCACGATACGTGAAGTGCATCGCCCTCACTTCGCAAATGTAAAGTAGAGTCAGAGTCGCGCTTTTACCACGCGAAGGTGTGTGGCCTACCGCTAGACGTAAGCGCCCGCTGTCTTTGTCTCTGTGTCTTAACTGAGTTCTAGAAGTGCTTTTATACGACGTTATCATCCCCACCTTGATTCTACTACGTCACATGTCTGGCTTCAGCTGACCGCTCCCACGTTAAAGGTAAATTCTTATTTTTCTTGCCCAGGTCTCCACACGTTAATGTACTCTGACAACTTACTTGCGACTCGGCCGTGTTTGTTCTAATAGGTGTTATATTGATTTTCCCTTATTTCTTTCTGCAGTGCACCTGGGCTTTCTTATGTTAAGGCGTTCCAATGTCGTTAGCCACCTGCCCTGTCCGCCTTCAAGCTGCGTTCACTTTGTTATATTACTCATGCCCTGTCTTTGGAAGGGTAAATCATTTGTTATTCCGTTCATGAGATGTCTCTAATTATTTCCTGTTGTTAATAATATCGTTATTTGCTGGTGATTTTATTCGGTATCGTCTTTATGCTGCTTAAGTAAGGCCTGAAAATATGGACACCTTACACCTCTTTATTAATTATCAGATTTAACCATGTAATCTCCAGCACTATTCTCAAACACTATATTTCAAACTTTTCTGTTATTTTCTTATCGAACTGTTTCTAGCACACTTTCACACTCCATTCAAATGCTTTCATAAAAGACCTCTTAACACTTAAATTAATATAATCAGCCATGACTTCAGCGATAAATATTTTTCTAACAATTAAATGTATTTGAAATGTAAACTTTTCGATCATGTCTTCGTTCATTGTGGTTAAAATTTCATTTATCATCTACCTGGACGAGAAATACACTTATACTTTAGCATTTAAAAATCTACTGGAAATTAGTATTTGTTAAAGAGGCAATCGCCATGTCGTCCTCACATTTGGATACAATACTGAATCTCTTTCCTGCAGTGATACCAGTTCTCATTAACACACTCAAATCATCCCGTAAATCTTGATAAGGTTACAAGTCACTGCTCTAGGGCTGTTTACTTCGCTTTTGAGATGACACCAGACAGAAAAATCTAGAGGACTGAGGTCAGATGATGTTGGAGGTCAAGAGAAAGAGCCTGCTCGACATGCTTGTCTTCGACCATTGTGGACTGGTATATGTCGTATTACATCAGCAGCAAGTTGTGCTGTTGTTCAGATGTGTATGTAACATGTTTCCCAACCACTGGACATGAGAGAAATTTCATACCATTTCAATGGCTGCTTGATCTAAACGCTTACATTTCAAATACATTCTTAAAGACTAGGACAAAATTTCATACTGAATGTCAGTGCTGACCCACAATCACACAATGCGAAAAATCTCACAGACTACTTGTTTTTGCACCCATGTTTACTCGAACGTTTTTACGTCTATTTGAAAAGCAGTAAGCCATTCGGATTTTCTCTTTTCATTTAGCGTAATAGGTTGGAGGGTAAGTATGACTGTAGTGACCGTGAATGATGTTTTCTTTGTGATTTCTGTTCTTAATTAGAGTTTTCACATTTAACCTGGTGTGTAAGCTGGTTTAATGACTGGATGTGCTAACTTCCTGGTGACTTCTTTTCTTAATTAACGTTTTTGCATTTAAAGTAGTGCAGTGACTGTATGTACTGCCATCTTGATGATTTCTTTTCTTAATTAACTTCTTCACATTCAACCTGGTTCTTTGCTTTTCTGAGAGAACTTGTCAGTCACAACCAGGGAGGACTCGACACAAGCGGTGCAGAGTGTGGGAGAAAAAAAAAGGGGTCTTGGAAAGCAGCTGGGACACAGGCAGGAGCTTTGCCATGCCGCAGGAAGAGAGAAAACACTTGTCAGGTTGAAAATTGCGACGCTTGGCAGCTTCCTGGTTGAACGTAGCTGCTGTTCAATTTTACAGTATAATTCCACTCCGGTTGACTGAGCAGAGAGCTGTGGGGTGGGAGACAGAACATGTATCATCAGAAGGTCAATGCACTGTCCATGCTAAGAAAAATGGTTCAAATGGCTCTGAGCACTATGGGACTTAACATCTATGGTCATCGGTCCCCTAGAAATTAGAACTACTTAAACCTAACTAACCTAAGGACATCACACAACACCCAGTCATCACGAGGAAGAGACAATCCCTGACCCCGCCGGGAATCAAACCCGGGAGCTCGGCGTGGGAAGCGAGAACGCTACCGCACGACCACGAGGTGCGCACACTTAACTGTTTGATGTTCATCAGTGCACTTCTAGATGGATGACTTTCTTTCAAATTTAACATTCATCAAAGAAATCCTGTAATCGATCAGTTGGAAAATCGTCAGTTATTTCAGAATATCAGTTGCACTTATAGGTGCCCTCTTCAAACTTTGGAAGTAACTTTGTCAACTAGAAGCTCATGGTGTATTGTTGTATTCCATTGTCAGATATTCGGATGCACTTTCATATTTATGCTTTGTTTGAATAAATTAATGAATTCATTCAAATCTTGCATTTGTAAGCACCTTAAATATATCAATTTTTGATATTACGCAGTGCCCCCTTTAGGATCCACTGCTACGACCTTAACATTATATTGTGTTAGTTATCCATCTGTATCTAGCAATTTAGCTTGGGTCTTAAGGATGTGCCTGTCTCATAATTAATTTTATGATTTAGGTTATTACCTTCTATACATGTGAGGTTTAGTATACTGTCATTCACAATCCCAAGTGTAATTTTAATCTTATTATTTATGATACACTCTATATAAGCTATCATTACTACACTGCCGGACGAAAAAAATAATACATCTGGAAGGACAAAGTGGATATTGTTCCAAATACAGCATATGTCCCTTGGGGCGTTCAAATGGTTCAAATGGCTCTGAGCACTATGGGACTCAACTGCTGTGGTCATTAGTCCCCTAGAACTTAGAACTACATAAACCTAACTAACCTAAGGACATCACACACATCCATGCCCGAGGCAGGATTCGAACCTGCGACCGTAGCAGTCGCACGGTTCCGGACTGCGCGCCTAGAACCGCGAGACCACCGCGGCCGGCCCTTGGGGCGTAGCAGATGTACAGGTTTCTCCGTCGTCTGGCAAAAGATAGCATAGCGGCATTGCTGCTGAACGCCACCTGTGTTCACCCTTTAAATGGGAGTAATCACAGCCTGCAGGCTCAGTGTGGTGCAAACATGTGAAGCAAGCAGGAAATCATGCCAAGAAGACGTATTGTTGCTTCCTACAGCCGACTGACAACTCTGAAAGGGGTAAATTTGCGGTCTTCCGAATGGCACAGAGGTAATTTCGGAGAATTACCACACAGGCTGTACATGGTACATCACTTGTGAAACGATGCTGGTATCAGTGGTGACTTAAATATTCTCACGGCTGTATATGAGGTTCTGGATGTCTGTGCAGTACAGGCGACCACCGGGATCCTATTGTAAGGGCAGTAATGGCAGATATTATAACTACCGCAGCGCAGATAAGAGAGCTTGTGAAACCAGACACGTCAACACGAACTGTTGCGAGCCTTTTATTAGCAGTGCGACTGCTGGCACGCGCAGCTCTATGCATACGGTGTACATCTGATGAGTCCTTACAAGACAGGCTGACCCCATCCCAGGCCTTATCGACTGGCGTGGTAAGCTACAACTCTCGTTCATCTTTGGTGTTTCTGTAGGGGACGCTAACCGGCACTCGGTACGTGCAGAAACATTTTAGACAAGTTATATTGCTCTTCTTGTAACAGGAAAGTGTGTTGTTCCACACGCAGCCCGCAAAACTCAACGAGCAGCAACTTGTAAGTAGGCTGTTTAGGTTTTTTTTTATTGGTAACACCACCTCTGTATGAAAATCACTGGCTGTGCTGTGTGCAGTTTGTGGCTGGTTGGCATTGTTGTAATACTCGCCGTTGCAGTGTTGGGCAGTTGGCTGTTAACAGCGCGTTGCGTTGCACAGTTGGAGGTGAGCCACCAGCAGTGGTGGACGTGGGGAGAGAGATGGCGGAGTTTTGAAATTTGTAAGAACTGGTTTCATGAACTGATATATATATATATATTATGACTATTAAGGTAAATACATTGTTTGTTCTCTATTAAAATCTTTCATTCGCTAACTATGCCTATCAGTAGTTAATGCCTTCCGTAGTTTGAATCTTTTATTTAGCTGGCAGTAGTGGCGCTCGCTGTATTGCAGTAGCTTGAGTAACGATTTTTGTGAGGTAAGTGATCTGTGAAATGTATAGATTAATGTTAGTCAGAGCCATTCTCTTGTAGGGATTATTGAAAGTCAGATTGCGTTGCGCTAAAAATATTGTGCGTCAGTTTAAGCACAGTCTTGCATAATTTTTCTAAGGGGACGTTTCATATGTCGACCCTTAGCCGAGGATACCTCACTGGAATCTTCTGATTTTTTCTTGTAGTTTGTGTAATTAGTGTAGATATTGTTTACTGCTAGCGCGTAATTGTAGAGAGAATCTCCTTTGTAGTTGTAGTCTTTCATTGTTGTACAGTAAAGCAGTTGTGGCATGCATGTAGATTTGCACCAAGTATTTCGCAGCTGCGCTTGCAATTAACTAGATATTATTTGCTATGCCAATGTGTTCTCTTATTTTTGCTCTTCAAATTGTGTTTTTCTGTGTTGTCGTGTGAAATATTGTGACAATAATGGCGTGTGAAGAACGTAATACTAGGCTCCAAAGTAAACTGAGAAATGACAGTGAAGATGAAAGCAGTGTGTTAGCGCCACCGTGTAATGAATTAACTAATGTTCAAAGTAGTAATTTGGTAATTGTGCGTAGGGAAATGGAGCGGGCTGCAAATAATGGTGTAGGCAGTGAAACAATTAGTGAACAGGTAAGCATTATCGATCGATTGGTCGGCAACAGCTCGCGTCAGGAATCCGAAATGACAGGACACAAACTTGCAAATACTGTACATTCAGGTTTTGCGTCCTCACCGTTTTCTCAAATAAATCTCTGCTTGTCAAAACGTGAATGTTGCCGGTGCAAATGCACTGCCGAAAAGCATAGAGGAACAGATTCCAGACACTAATACATTATTATTGCAATTAATGCAACAAATGAAACAAAATCAGAGACAAACACAGCAACACTTTCACACAATGGAACAAAATCTTCGGAAGTTAGACACCACACTTGAACAAACACGTGAAGATTTAACTACTGAGTTACATGACATTGAATCGAAATGTCAAAAAGACTGTAATGACGTAAAAACACAAATTTGTGAGCATTTTCAACCTATTTTTTCGCAGCATAAAAATGCATTAGAGAATCACGAAGCAGCCATAAAAGAACTGCAAACTAGTGTTCATGAAAATCATGAGACCTTGCAAGCCAAAATTGACTCAGTTGCATCTACCGATTCGGTTACGCAACTTGCAAAATCTCAGCAAAACTTAAAGGACACAGTAGATACGATTTCAACACAAATGGACACTCTGAAATTTGGTTCAGAAAAACACACTGAAGAAATAAGAACACTATCGGAGAAAGTAGCCGAACTTTCGGATCAGTTCATTAACTTATCTGCAAAGGTAGATGATGATCTGAATGATACAGAAGAGTGCGAACAAATTAAGAAATTCAAACAAAATCAGAATCAAATTAACACGCAATACAAAAGAGAAATCCGGGAAGTACAAGATCAGTTGACGTAGGAATACAAAAATTACATATTTCAGATGACACTCGCGCTCTAACACGGGAAGAGGAACTTAGAAATACGGAAAAGACACAAAATAATAACTCAGGGCATTTCGGAAATTATGAAAGAAATTGGCAAGGTGCACAGAATTTTGAGATGGAACCGACGACACGACGTAACAATGACCGGTATGCTACCCGCCGACACGATGATTTTGATTATAAGCTCTTCATTACTACACGTAAATTCAAAACATTTAAGAATTCTGGCAACGACATTCATCCACAAGTGTGGCTTCATCAATTCTCTCATTGTTTTACTCCCAACTGGTCATTAGAGCACAGATTAGAATTTCTGTGTGGCTACTTAGAGAATGAACCAGCTGTAAGAATGCGATCGGTCATTCACGATTGCCACAGTGAAGGAGAATTTTACCATGCCTTCCTCTCAGCATATTGGTCTCAAGCCACACAAGACCGAGTAAAACATGGCATCACAATGATGAAACATTTCGAACAATCTGAATTTTCCAGTCTTGTGACATATTTTGAAGACATGTTGCACAAGAATCAGTACCTGTCAAATCCATACAGCCACTCAGAACTCGTCCACATTTGGTTAATAAAATTGCCTGAACATTTACGACATATTATTTTGGCAGGACGTTGCAAAGAGGACATTGAAGCTTTTCAGAGACTATTACAAGAATTGGAAATTGACACTGACAATCGTGGAACGCGAAAACAGGAACACAACAATTACAGGTCACATCAGTCACAATTCCGCGATGAAAGAAATAATAACTGGACACGACAAGGCTATTCTCACAACACAAAATCGTGACCCAAATAGATACCACCCGTATGACAACCGTTGGCAGAATAATAGTTACAGAGAACGTTTGCATTTCCATAGTAATGACTATGACAGAGACAATCATAGAAACAGACAATTTGGCAACCAGAACTATTATTATCACGGGAGACAGAATAAATTCAGACGAAATAGTCCACCGTGCACTGATAATCCAGGGAGAAATTCTCCACCATTCAACCGACAAGAAAGAAACTACAGGAGCTACCGACATGACGACAGACGATATAATCATAACGACAGACCTGAATATCATCAGAACTGGCGGGATTCAAACAGGGCTGCACCCTCTTGACAAGGTGAATTTGTAGAAGTTAGGTCTCCAAATCCCAATAACGACGCGCGCCAGCAGACAGAGAAAAATAACATAGACGCTAACCTTGAGAAAAATTTTAGAATTCCTTACCGACGTATACCACATGATAATTGCGTTCAAGTTGAACCTCTGCGTACTAGGAAGAGTAAAGGATTGCACCACATTTCACATGTAAAACCGTTTATTGAAACATAATCTGCTTTTTAACTTTTTCTTTGCTATAAAACATTTCACTTTACATTACTAGTATGCTTTGTCAGACTTAAGAAATTGTTAACATGCAACAATGTTTGAGGTTAAATATCCTGTCAAGAACATAGGGAACATTTTTAAACAGAAATTACGAATGCATTGTTATAGTGAACAGACGACACAGTGTTGTTATTTGTACATTCTTGCTTGTTAGTTGCACGATTACGTAACGACTATAAGGCTTACATACTTAGAACATATACTGTTAATGAGATTTTAATGCAACATTTTGGTTTACTTGAAAAGGCATTCCTTATTTCAAGTAGTTTTTGTGACATTAATGATGACTTAGTGTTTGGTTTATTTGACAGCTACACGATTTTATCACGACGCTACTAATGAGTGACTATTTACAATGTTGCATTTGCGGTGTTTCTGTTTTATGTCTGCACAGTTTTTCTGAATTCTTCTTGAAAGTAAAACATGTTTTAGTAGTAACTTTTGTGGTATAGCTACAATGAGACAGCCTTTATCGTAGCACAACAATACGTTACATTATAGTACTTTCTTGATCACGGTAAGGTACGTAATAACTACGATATCTATACGGAAAGCACTTCACTTTCGTTTATGATGAGGTAAGTACATTGACTTCAGCAGAACTTTGCTTACAGAGGACGATAACTACGACACTTCCACAGAGATTATCTTACAGCAAAACGCACATTTAGCACTACAGGGCACGCATTTGAGTGATTAATTTTTATACTTGAACCATTTATTTTTCAAGATTGTTGAATTACAAAGAAAGTTTTTCGTGATTCATTTCATTCCATTGCTGTAATCTGTAACACCTGAGGGTACAATTACATTGATCCTCAGGGGGGTACACGCTTACTTCGTGTACCATGTGTTTCGCAAGCACAAGGAGCCCTAGCTAATATGGTATTTGCTTATACAACTTTACACATCGGTATCATATTTCTCCAACACAGAGTTACACAGCTACCTGGTTATTTAACAGAGAAACAAACATTTTTTTTACTACGTCAGTGACAGATATTTACGCAATTACACAGTTGGATAATTTCACACTTATGAAATTGTATGTTGTCTGTACTGTGTGAACCCTTCATATTTTTCGGAACCATTGTGATACTATGAGTGCTTTGAATGATGTATTTGGTATGGGATCATCATTTTAAAGTACATTTGAGGCAGATGACACTTTTGACATGAACAGAGAATTTTTTGTAGGTTTTGAAATTATTGGAGGAAGCTACGACGATTTTGAGAGTTGACTGAGGTGTTATGATGTTATTGTTACGATGACTATGTGTATTACGCTGTTGCGGTATCTTTTGGATCAATAAGCTGATGCTATATGAGGAACTTGATTATGCTATGTATTTATTATGATGAAATATTGAAGAAGTGTGTACGGATATGTATATGTGTAATAAAGCAAAGAATACTGAGTAGTGGTTAGGGACTCTGATTTGTGGAAAAGGATGTTGGAAACCAAGAATCATACTTTAAGAATCATGAAATGTGTGTACATGCATGAATGTATAACAATGCTGTCGAAAACTTTTTGGACACTGTTATATCAATAGGATTTTGTTTCTACAGATTTGTAATGCAAATTCTTGACCTGTGAAATTTTTTATATGAGACTGCCACTGTAGCGGAAACTGGTGTCGTAAATCCTTCGGTAAGAAAGTTAAGTGACCACCTGCACGTAATGCCTCGTGGGTACCCAGCTGCACCACAGCCACATGGAAACAAGCCATTAGTGTGCGCCTTTCAGAGTCAAAGGTGAAAAAAAGGTACCATTATCCTCGCTATTGACATTCCTTTGTAGAAAGCATCGCAAATACCACACGCTCAAACTTGAGAACATATGATTATACCGTGGAGCTCTTAATTTATGATATTTACTCAAATGCCTAATGAAATGATGAGAAACATTTTACATCTATTGTCTTTCTAGTTGAGAGAATTTTTTTGCCTTTGGAGATGCCACTTGCCTAGTGAATGACGTTTCATATGTTGCTTTATATATATATTTGCTCATTTTGTTTAATATCTAGTTTCTTGCTACACTGCAGCATTGGTTAAAATAAAATTTAATACATGTACTAATATAACTATTTTCTGTCTACAAACCCAGTAAAGAATAATTTTATGATGTATTTTCGCAAAAAAGGAGTAACACAAATAGACATTCCCCCTCACAGGAATTGTATAATTAATTTTTTTAACGACTTGGTAACTTTATTTTTGTGATGCATCACTCTAGTGTTAAGATGTGATATAGGTATTAAACATGGCCATTTTTACTGTAATATGTTTTCTGCTTGAGCTTTGTCATGTTTAGATATAAGTTATTGCATTTGCTGATGCTTGTTTTGACAATTTCCATTTTTGTCATTGCTGTTTGTATTAATTGTTTTGTGTTGCTGCATTGACTCGTCCCTTAGTTTAGCATCTGAGCTTAGTAGATTTAAGTTAGCTTAACAGGGGGTAGACTATATATGAGAACGAGTTGTGATGAATTGGATGAAATGCATTGAGAAGCTATAAGAAAATTGTTTGGCCAAAAAAGGATTTTGAAAGAGGATATGAGCAAAAATTAGGGTTTAGGGCTACCAGGTTTACGTAGGATTTTCTTGGAAATAAATGATGGGGTAAGATAATGGAAAATAAATAGTGAGGTAAGAAATATGTGAACATATAAATACAGAAAGCATGATTGGATAGGATTTTTTTGGTGGAAACAAATGTGGAGATAAGACGAAAGATCAATGGAATGACGTTTTGGGTTGGACGGCAGTACCAAATGTTACACTGAAAACAAACCCTGTCCTTTCCTCCTGTGTTATTCCGCTATGTGTTTATGTATCCTTGTGTATTTGTCTTTTTCCTGTCTTTATGTGTTTAGATAATGAGATTTATGTTGCAGAATTTTTCAAATACTAAGTTATTTTCTTTGTTAAGATGTTTAGACATTATTTATTCTGTTCTGTTTTAATGCTCATGTGTGAAATTAATGTTTCGAAAACTATTCTCATTATTTTATATATTCACTTATGCCATAATTCCTGTAACACTGAAGCATCTGTTTATTTCTATTCTTTTGTAAAGCCTGTACTACTACAAATTTATCTGTATTTTTATGTTCTTTAATAATGTATTTTGTACCTTTGTTATTGTATTCTTATATTATAAAATTTTAATTGACACAAGTTCATCAAATTAAGTAACTTGTAAGATACATTTCTCTGCACACGTTTCAGTGGGTCATAGTATATGGACAATATGTGAGAAGTAGGGACTGTAAGTATTTGGACATGTGTTAATAAGTCAGCAATGGACTGGATAACAGCATTGCTGGTTCTAAGGAAATTTAAAAAAAACAATTTTTTTGTGAGTGCACAAGTGGTGGTTATGGACTTGCTATATTATACGCAAGACTCTTCAGTGGTGATTGTGCACCTGCACAGTCAAACAGATGGCTGCTGGCCATCTCTACAAGGACTACAGTGGGTCTACACCTTTGATGGCCCACCAATACCATTATTTCTACAAGGACTACAGTAGGTCTGTACGTTTGATGGCCCACCAGTACCATTATCTCTACAAGGAGTATAGTGGGTCTGCATCTTTGATGGCCCACCAATACCGTAATCTCTACCAGGACTACAGTGGGTCTGCTCTGTGATGACCTACCTACCAATATTCTTCAAAACTTCGACTGACTCTGCTGTGGGTTTGTTCTGTTGTGGCCCATTACCTGTGTGCATGTCAAGTGTCAACATTGTCTTTCCGTTGGAAGGACAACACTACCTCAAGACTAAATGGAAATCCACTACTTCCAAGTGCATTTTCTTTTACTGCTCAGACTTTGAGAAAAACACTGCTATTTTACTGTGATGAATGATCAGGACTGTCTGTATGGACTGTGAAATTTTTAGCTTTTACCAACATTGTATCAATAAGTGTGTGCATTTGATTTCTTTGTTATTGTAATTATGAAAAAATGTTTCAAATCTGTATTGGCCAGTGCCCATAACAAATTGTAAAGTTTTTTGTGGGGAGCATGGGGGCTATGTAAGTAGGCTGTTTAGGTTTTTTTATTGGTAACACCACCTCTGTATGAAAATCACTGGCTGTGCCGTGTGCAGTCTGTGGCTGGTTGGCATTGTTGTAATACTCGCCATTGTAGTGTTGGGCAGTTGGCTCTTAACAGCGCGTTGTGTTGCACAATTGGAGGTGAGCCGCCAGCAGTGGTGGACGTGGGGAGAGAGATGGCGTAGTTTTGCAATTTGTAAGAATTGGTGTCATGAACTGATATATACATATTATGATTAAGGTAAATACATTGTTTGTTCTCTATTAAAATCTTTCATTCGCTAACTATGCCTATCAGTAGTTAGTGCCTTCCGTAGTTTGAATCTTTTATTTAGCTGGCAGTAGTGTCGCTCGCTGTATTGCAGTAGCTTGAGTAACGAAGATTTTTGTGAGGTAAGTGATCTGTGAAACGTATAGGTTAATGTTAGTCAGGGACATTCTCTTGTAGGGATTATTGAAAGTCAGATTGTGTTGCGCTAAAAATATTGTGTGTCAGTTTAAGCACAGTTTGGTATAATTTTTCTAAGGGGACGTTTCAAATTTCCCTGGCCAGCACGACCTCCTGACTTGTCTCTAGCAGGCCGCTGTGGTCGAGAGGTTCTAGGCGCTTCAGCCGGGAACCGCATGACTGCTACGGTTGTAGGTTCTAATCCTGCCTAGGGTATGGATGTATGTGAAGTCCTTAGTTAGGTTTAAGCAGTTCTAAGTTCTAGGGGACTGATGACCACAGATGTTAAGTCCCATAGTGCTCAGAGCTATTTGAACCATTTTGAACTTGTCTGTAGACGAGCACATGTGGGCTGTGATGGGACGAGAAGTGACTCGTACGACTGGACAAATAACAACTGTTACAGAAGTACGTAAACAGGTCGAACAGTCGTGACATAACGTATCGCAGGACAGTATCTGTCATCTGTCGATAGGCTAGATGCCATAGTCATTGCCTGTATTGCCACCCGTGGAATCTAAAACCATATAGAGTACATCTGGTATCGCTGAACCACTTATGTTATTGATCTGTAAAAGTACTCGATATACATTGATGCAGCAATAAATCTTGAGTGAAACGGAAAGCTCTAAGATTGAGATGGCTCTGAGCACTGTGGGACTTAACATCTATGGTCATCAGTCCCCTAGAACTTAGAACCACTTAAACCTAACTAATCTAAGGACATTACACAACACCCAGTCATCACGAGGCAGAGAAAATCCATGACCCCGCCGGGAATCGAACTCGGGAATCCTCTAAGCGGAGTACTAATTTTTTCCTGGTAATGTATTAGCTGACATAGGTCCCAAATCCAAATAAGGCCTGGGACTATTTTTCTGAGCAAGATGACTCGATCGTACAGTAGCAAAGTTGCTACGTTTAGTGACTTGGAGGTTCAATTATGAGTATGAGGCTGCATCTCTTCTTGTAACGAGAACTGTTCTCGCGCGGTAAGCTAAAGTATGAGCGAGCAAGTTGCCTGGCAAACAAGAGGGCGTGACCAGTGTGCACACCGACCAGTGGCTGAGCGGGTGTGGCCGGCTATCAGCGGCGTGCTGCCAATTACTGGCGCTGCACAGCGGGCTGTAGGGGTGCAGGTAGCGCCTGTTAATCAAAATGGCAGTGGCGCCGAGCGATAAATTATATCGGCCGAACGAACTGCAGCGCGGGAGACACCGTGGCAAAGTGGTAACACAGTGTCGACAAGCCCCGCGCGTATAGCGGGGCGGCGGCGGCGGCGCTGCGGCCGTACACGCTGTAATTAGGGCGGCCCGCGCCGCTAATAAGAGGCACGGCGCGCCGTAACGCCAGTACACGCGCCGCATTTGCATAGCGTGCCAGGTGCGCGCCGTGGGCCCGTCCGCGCGCTCTGTCACTCTAAACGCTCTAGCGCTAATACTGCTCGTGTAAGTGACGAGGGAAATTGTTACTCTCGATATCCTGGCTATGGAGCACCTTAAATCATATAAAGCCCATGGCTGATGTTGTTGTTGTTGTTGTCTTCAGTCCTGAGACTGGTTTGATGCAGCTCTCCATGCTACTCTATCCTGTGCAAGATTCTTCATCTCCCAGTACCTACAGTAACCTACATCCTTCTGAATCTGCTTAGTGTAGTCATCTCTTGGTCTCCCTCTACAATTTTTACCCTCTACGCTGCCCTCCAATACTAAATTGGTGATCCCTTGATGCCTCAGAACATGTCCTACCAACGATCCCTTTTTCTGGTCAAGTTGTGCCACAAACTTCTCTTCTCCCAAATCCTATTCAATACTTCCTCATTAGTTATGTGATCTACCCATCTAATCTTCAGCATTCTTCTGTAGCACCACATTTCGAAAGCTTCTATCCTCTTCTTGTCCAAACTATTTATCGTCCATGTTTCACTTCCATACATGGCTACATTCCATACAAATACTTTCAGAAATGACTTCCTGACACTTAAATCTATATTTGATGTTAACAAATTTCTCTTCTTCAGAAACGCTTTCCTTGCCATTGCCAGTTTACATGTTATATCCTCTCTACTTCGACCATCATCAGTTATTTTGCTCCCCAAATAGCAAAACTCCTTTACTACTTTAAGTGTCTCATTTCCCAATCTAATTCCCTCAGCATCACACGACTTAATTCGACTACATTCCATTATCCTCGTTTTGCTTTTGTTGATGTTCATCTTATATCCTCCTTTCAAGACACTGTCCATTCCGTTCAACTGCTCTTCCAAGTCCTTTCTGACTCTGACAGAATTACAATGTCATCGTCGAACCTTAAAGTTTTTATTTCTTCTCCATGGATTTTAATACCTACTGCGAATTTTTCTTTTGTTTCCTTTACTGCTTGCTCAATATACAGATTGAATAACATCGGGGAGAGACTGCAACCCTGTCTTACTCCCTTCCCATCCACTGCTTCCCTTTCATGTCCCTCGACTCTTATAACTGCCATCTGGTTTCTGTACAAATTGTAAATAGCCTTTCGCTCCCTATATTTTACCCCTGCCACCTTCAGAATTTGAAAGAGAGTATCCCAGTCGACATTCTCAAAAGCTTTCTCTAAGTCTACAAATGCTAGAAACGTAGGTTTGCCTTTCCTTAATCTTTCTTCTAAGATAAGTCGCAAGGTCAGTATTGCCTCACGTGTTCCAGTATTTCTACGGAATCCAAACTGATCTTCCCCGAGGTCAGTTTCTACTAGTTTTTCCATTCGTCTGTAAAGAATTCGAGTTAGTATTTTGCACCTGTGGCTTATGAAACTGATTGTTCGGTAATTTTCATATCTGTCAACACCTGCTTTCTTTGGGATTGGAATTATTATATTCTTCTTGAAGTCTGAGGGTATTTGGCCTGTTTCATACATCTTGTTCACCATATGGTACAGTTTTGTCAGGACTGGCTCTCCCAAGGCCGTCAGTAGTTCCAATGGAATGTTGTCTACTCCGGGGGCCTTATCAGTCCATAATGTTTCGTACACTACTGGCCATTAAAATTGCTTCACCAAGAAGGAATGCAGATGATAAACGGGTATTCATTGGACAAATATATTATACTAGAACTGACATGTGATTACATTTTCACGCAATTTGGGTGCATAGACCCATAACAACCACCTCTGGCCGTAACAACGGCCTCGATACGCCTGTGCATTGAGTCAAGCAGAGCTTTGATGGCGTGTACAGGTACATCTGCCCATGCAGGTTCAACACGATACCACAGTTCATCAAGAGTAGTGACTGGCCTATTGTGACGAGCCATTGACCAGACGTTTTCAGTTGGTGACAGATCTGGAGAATGTATTGCCCAGGGCAGCAGTCTAACATTTTCTGTGTCCAGAAAGGCCTTACAGGACCAGCAACATGCGGTCGTGGATTATCCTGCTGAAATGTAGGGTTTCGCAGGGATCGAATGAAATGTAGAGCCATTGGTCGTAACACATCTGAAATGTAACGTCCACTGTTCAAAGTGCCGTCAGTGCGAACAAGAAGTGACCGAAGCGTGTAACAAATGGCACCCCATACCTTCACGCCGCTTGATACGCCAGTATGGCGATGACGAACACACGGTTCCAATGTGCATTCACCGCGATGACGCCATATACAGATTCGGCCATCATGATGCTGTAAAAGGAACCTGTATTCATCCCGAAAAAATGACGTTTTGCTATTCGTGCACCCAGGTTCGTGGTTGAGCACACTATCGCAGGCGTTCCTCTCTGTGATGCAGCGTCAACGGTAACCACAGCCATGGTCTCTGAGCTGGTAGTCCATGCTGCTGCATACGTCGTGCAACTGTTCGTGCACATAGTTGTTGTCTTGCAAACGTCCCTATCTGTTGACTCAGGGATCGAGACGTAGCTGCACGATCCGTTACAGCCATGCGGATAAGATGCGTCATCTCCACTGCTAGTGATACGAGGCCGTTGGGGTCCATCACAGAGTTCCGTATTATCCTCCTGAACCCACCGATTCCATATTCTGCTAACAGTCGTTGGATCTGGACCAACGCGGACAGAAATGTGAATGCTCTGAAAAGCTAATCACTTGCATATCACAGCATCTTCTTCCTGTAGGTTAAATTTCGCGTCTGTAGCACGTCATCTTCGTGGTGTAGCAATTTTAATGACCAGCAGTGTATAAAAATTTTCCCGTACTGCACTTGCGTAATTATTATCTTTCCTCTCGCCGCCCTTCTTAATTTCAATTTAGATTCAAAAGGCCGCAACGTCATGACGCCAGTATGTAACAAACTTCAAAGCGCCACAATGTGTATTAAATGCTTTGATACGCAAATCATAAGCATATCAGCGTAATAGAATAAAGTACGTAAGAGTAACACCATCTACATGGCCTGGAATCTAATTGGTTGCAAGAGAATTGTTTTCAGTAATGGTCTCGCCTTAGCCGTGCGGTCTAACGCATGGCTTTCCGGATTGGGAAGGAGCTCCTGGTCCCCGGCACGAATCCGTCCGGCGAACGTGCATCGAAGTCCGCTGGCTTTTAGGCAGTTTTCCATCTGCCTTTGCCAATGCGGGCTGGTTCCCCTTATTTCGCCTCAGCTACACATGTCAGCGACTGCAGCGCAAACAAGTTCTCCACTTACGTGTATACCACCATTACTGTACCACGCAAGCAAAGGGGTGACACTCGTCTGGCGTGATACGTTTCCTTGGGGGGGGGGGGGGGGGGGGGGGGAGGAGGCGGGGGGGTCTACTGGGGCCGAACCGCACAATAACCCTTAAAAGTGGCCTGCCGGCCATGGCCCATCGAACTTAGGCCAGTGTGAGGCGAAGCGTACACCATTGTGTTAAGTAGTGGTTTTGAATTTGTACATATGTATTTGTGTTTTCCTTTTATTTTTCGTTTATAAATGTATAGCTATGGTGTTCTCATTGACAAAGATCTTCTTAGCCACTTGTGTGTTTCATTGATGTTAAGAGCGAATGCCAAACAAAGGGGTTCTGCAATGAAATGACATGTTACACCAGAGCATCCAAACCATCAACTTGAATTGATGGGCCTTACGTTGGACGACAAGTAGACTGGTATGTTACTGTTTCGTGGGCCATCCCTAGGTACTTCTTCGCTGGTCATCAAGGCTCATTTCGAAGTGGAGCTCATCACTGAAGACAGTTCTGCTCTAGTCAATTGATTCCAGGCCGAGTACGTGTCTGGAGACAATGCAGACAGTGGTGGGATGCCAACATCACTCACCATACGGCCCGACAAACGGGAGTGACGGTCTGGGGTGCAATTTCTTTTAATAATTTTAGCTGTCATCCATGGCAACGCTATAAAACAGCGGTACGTCGAGTATACTCAGTGCCACGTTTAGTTGGCCTTCAAGATAAGCCATCCAGGATTGATAATGCCCTCCAGCACAAGGAGAGAGTTTCTACAGCTTGTCTTCGTGCTTGCCAGAAAATACCTTGGCCGGTAAGGTCGTCGGATCTTTCACCAACTGAGAACGAATGTAGCATTATGGGCCCTGTCCTCCCCCCATCTCCGGATTTTGAAGAATTAACGCGCCAACTGGACAGAATATGGCACGATGTCTAACAGCTCTGTCAGTCAATCAATGGCTAACCAAATAATTGCTTGCTTAAGAGCGAGAGGTGGACGAACATGTTATTGACTTGTTAATTTCTGAAGCTTTTTGCCTTCAAAAATCATTAAATTTTTCTGAAATTGTAATCACTTGTTTGAACATATACATCACGTCTACCGATTACTACGTGGTGTGTCGCTTTTTTCTCCTTTTTATTTCTTTCGCTCTTAGCGTGTAGCGGATGAATATTGTTATCATTACTACTTGAGTATACGTCAGAACTGTGTCTAGATAGCATGTGTCAGTCATAAGGTCAGGGGGAATTTATAAAGTGTAATTGGCCAGCGTATGGTCCTGGACAAACAAGAAACCTTTTACGACATTCTAGTTTTAAACAGACAGTAATTTGATGTTTTTGGGTTTTATAGATTTGTTCTTTTAATAAATGCTTATGAAAAACTACTATCTTGTGTGAACTGGATTCTGTCAGGGGGAAGGTAAAAGAAACGGCTGTGAGGTAGAACGGGAATCCAAGGGAAGCACAACAGCAACACCATTCAGATTTCAAAATTCTTTATAGAAAATTTGTTTAACAGTTGGCAAGCTTAATTTGATAAAACAACCTTAACTAATCGCATGTGTTACGATAATGAAATACTAAGAAAAAGAAAAATATATATATTTTTTTGCTTCAGATCTCCCTCACATTGAACAGTCTCAGATATATTTAAAGCAATGATCTCTTTAGGTAAGGAAAAACTTTTCTTAAACACACTGTTTCATAAATAGCTTTAACAAATTTCAAGGAAATATTTAAAACAATGGTATTTAAAGTGAGATGTTTGCTTTACATATGTAACAGTTATTAACGCAATCAACAACTTGAACTACCAGCAACTCCCCGAATTCGTGACAAAACTTAAGGCAAACAAATGGTTCAAATGGCTCTGAGGTCATCAGTCCCCTAGAACTCAGAACTACTTAAACCTAACTAATCTAAGGACATCACACACATCCATGCCCGAGGCAGGATTCAAACCTGTGATCGTAGTGGTCTCGCGGTTGCAGACTGTAGCGCCTAGAACCGCTCGTCCACACCGGCTGGAGGCTAACAAATACTGACGTAAAACAAAACAAAAAAAATCGTTTCTCAAGACACACAACTCGCTAAAATCTTAAAACCAACATTCAATTAGTGCTTGGTGATAATTTATAGAGATTAAAAGTGATTAAATTAATTTCGTGCACTCTCGCAGTATGTGTGAAAATCCTGTACCCATACACTTAAATGGGCAGTTTCCTTCTTCCATCAACTGACCGGCCTTGGCCATTTGCACCGCCATAAACAGCCTGAACCGCTTGCCTAACAACATGGAGGGAAAGGCGACCAATTGCAGGACCCGACGATTAGTGAAAAAATTTCAAAACTCCGCCATCTCTCTCCCAACATCCACCACTGCTGGCGGCTCACCTCCAACTGCGCAACGCTACGCGCTGTTCACATCCAGCTGCCGCTGCCCAACACTACAATGGCGAGTATTACAACAATGCCAACCAGCCACTGACTGCACACAGCACAGTTAGTGATTTTTCATACAGAGCGCTATGTGGCGTTACCAATAAAAAAAACCTAAACAGCCTACTGACATTTGTGCATTGAAACAGACTGCCTTTATAATGTTATTAAGGTGCAATAGCTGGCCACACCGAAAGCATATGTTGCTTAAAGGGGCGTTTGGCACATCAGCATTGACACAAAGTTAAACTCTGTTATCTGACAAGACTGAAACCAGAGTGTAGAAAGTTACTGCCAGTGTGCACTGAAAGGGCTCAATATACGTAAGTACATTAAGCATGGCAGCGCAAGGGAGCTTTTACAGTTGTGAATACTAGCAGATTAGTCCCTGTAATTCAGATGACTGAACTATACCACAAAGCACTCGCAAACGTATGCTTGAGCCTACTACACTTATAACACCTTTAACCTGAGTACACAGTTCAAAGCATTAAGTTCGATTCATGGGAAACGGTCATAACCAGCTAGTGATCCAACTTGCCACTTTACATTCAGATCTTTCCGAAGCGCACCGAGGCTCACTGTTCTCAATCGCCGTACACAGTGGTAACAGTAGACACGAGGCCAGCACTTCACAACTCCACTGACCACCTCAGCGAGATACAATCATAGCAGAACAGGTCAGCAACAGCCGACTGATTACGGGGCAGCCTCCGCACCCCGCGCGGGCCCGCAGCACTCCTCCAAACTCCCTCCCGGAACCGCCGTCTGCAGGCGTCTCTTCGTTCATGCCCAAAGCCCGACCTCTCGCGCCTAATTCCCCCTCTCGACATCTCGAAATTCTCACAAAGATCTTCTTGTTGAAGGAAAATGTCCCCCCGCATTGAGCGTTACGTTTCGTAGTAAAACAAGCAGGATTGCGCGATTTAATACTGATAGCGGATTGGATATTATGTATATTAGCCACTCAGGGGACAGTACATTGGCGTGTACTATGTGGCCTAAAAAGTTGCCTCGGAAAGTCTACAGGCAGTTTGGAGTTCAGCCATTACGACGGTAGGAGGTGTATATTAGATCTTTTGAATGGATGTAACAGTTTTGCGTAATTATGAGTTAGACTTCATCGTGACAGCCGCAAAGTGAACACGAACGAGTGATAAAGAGGAAACGCTAAGTTCTGGTTTTTATGAGTGCGCTATTATTTTTCAAAAAACTAAAATCCGCGTGGCATATTTTGCAAGATGGGACCAAGAACTGTACGTTCAAAAGGATCGGGTTATATAACATTTGAGGGAGCATTCTGCACAGACAGCCCTTTTTCCAGTCTTTCCAGTAACAGATCCGGTTAAACACGATAAGCCGCTATCAGTAATAGTGACGTGACTGTGTCTGAATGACGGAACTGTAACTTTTAACTGGCACGGACTCGCCGGTGTTTTGTATGAAACAAGTAGCAAGTTTATCGAAGATTTCGTTTAAAAACTATCTCTTATCAAAGCCTAGTAATCGTCAACGCGGAAAACATTAGGTGCACCCTTTACATTCCTGTAATGCGACTGGTTCTACTGCAGCTCATCCAGTCGATAAACATTATCTGTGTTGTAGCAGGAAAGACGTGGGTGCTGCAGGTGAGTGGAACTATTGTCGGTAGGCAGAACATTTACCAGCGCCATTGTAGTCTCTGGCCCGTATATATACGAGAGCGTCCTGAAAAGCAATGCCTCCGAGTTTTTTTTATTTTGTTTTAATACCGAGTGAGGTATTACACGTCATACGTGTTACTCGGCCGCTAGAAGGCTGCGAGTTGTAGCGTGTAACGTGGCGGTGTGTGCCGGAACTATGTCGGAGCGTGAGAGGCTTTCAGAAAACTAAATCACGAGTTTGAAGAGTCCGGTTAGACACGGCACCCTCTCCTTCAGCATGTCAGTGCCAGATCACACACCAGCGCTGCGACATCTGCAACAATTCGACGCCTTGGGTCAATTGTCATCGTTTCATCACCCATACAGTTCAGGCGTGGCCCCACACAATTTTCATCTATTTACAAAGCTTAAAGAACGCCTTCGATGACTTCACTTTGATAGTGATGAAGAGGTACAAACAGAGGAGAGATTGTAGCTCCGCCAAGCCAGATCACACACCAGCGCTGCGACATCTGCAACAATTCGACGCCTTGGGTTAATTGTCATCGTTTCATCACCCATACAGTTCAGGCGTGGCCCCACACAATTTTCATCTATTTACAAAGCTTAAAGAACGCCTTCGATGACTTCACTTTGATAGTGATGAAGAGGTACAAACAGAGGAGAGATTGTAGCTCCGCCAAGCCAGATCACACACCAGCGCTGCGACATCTGCAACAATTCGACGCCTTGGGTTAATTGTCATCGTTTCATCACCCATACAGTTCAGGCGTGGCCCCACACAATTTTCATCTATTTACAAAGCTTAAAGAACGCCTTCGATGACTTCACTTTGATAGTGATGAAGAGGTACAAACAGAGGAGAGATTGTAGCTCCGCCAAGCCAGATCACACACCAGCGCTGCGACATCTGCAACAATTCGACGCCTTGGGTTAATTGTCATCGTTTCATCACCCATACAGTTCAGGCGTGGCCCCACACAATTTTCATCTATTTACAAAGCTTAAAGAGCGCCTTCGATGACTTCACTTTGATAGTGATGAAGAGGTACAAACAGAGGAGAGATTGTAGCTCCGCCAAGCCAGATCACACACCAGCGCTGCGACATCTGCAACAATTCGACGCCTTGGGTTAATTGTCATCGTTTCATCACCCATACAGTTCAGGCGTGGCCCCACACAATTTTCATCTATTTACAAAGCTTAAAGAACGCCTTCGATGACTTCACTTTGATAGTGATGAAGAGGTACAAACAGAGGAGAGATTGTAGCTCCGCCAAGCCAGATCACACACCAGCGCTGCGACATCTGCAACAATTCGACGCCTTGGGTTAATTGTCATCGTTTCATCACCCATACAGTTCAGGCGTGGCCCCACACAATTTTCATCTATTTACAAAGCTTAAAGAACGCCTTCGATGACTTCACTTTGATAGTGATGAAGAGGTACTAACAGAGGAGAGATTGTAGCTCCGCCAACCAGGTCAAACATTCTTCAGTGACGGTGTCAACACAGTGGTCTCTCATTGGGAGAAATGTTTTCATCCCCTAGGCGTCTTAAATACACGTGTCAACCCTTCAACATTAATAAGCATTAATGGCTTGCTTTGGCCACTTGGAGATACTAACTAACCTTAAAACATAGTACTCCTAGCAGCTATAATTATTACACTGCAAATGAAGCAAATATTGACGTAATATTGTTCAGTACACCGTCCCCAGTCACCAATAAAAGTATCTGCATCTATACCGCTGCAGAGTGGTGAGAAACAGTCTGAAAAGCTTGTAAGGACGTGGCAGTGTAGATTGTGCTGAGAAATAATTGTGAAGGAAAAAATTTGATAAGTTGCACATTTCCAATTTAATTAACATTGAAATTAGCCAGTCAGGAGATTGTACGCGCACATTCTACCTGCCGGCCAGAGAAGGTGTTGGGAAAGGTATTCTTCGTTTGGTTTTCTCACAGAGAACAAGAGAGTGATACAAAAATTGAATACTTGACGGAAACAAGGATCTAACTCACTACCGTTCAGTGGTTTCCCATTTTTGGCCTTCTGTCTCCGCTAACCAGACGAAGAAGACTTTGGCGACTCCGCGTCTGGGAGTCTTCTTGGATTCGCGCACACAACCTACCCTGCAACGTTCTTACAAGATTTTGAGACTGTTTCTGACCACCCTGTGCGTATGCATACCATAGTACCAACTTTTCATGGCAGGACGAAAGAAATGTATCTACCTGTTCAGCAGATCTGCGAATAATCTCCTGCTTCTGTGTGATGATTAAAGGGGATGCAGAACATACAGTTACCTTTAAACTGGAAACAGAAACAACCAGTGCATATGGTACACTATGAAGTATGCGTTGTCATGCACATCACAGTGGATTTCATAGTGCAGATGCAGATCCGGTGCAATCAAAAGCCATACTGACAACGGAAACTTCCCATCGCACCCCTTCAGATTTAGTGGTAAGAGGACCCAGTGGATAACCCGTCAAAAACTGAACACAGATCAAGCATGGCATGAAAACATGAAGAAGGATTTACTGAATGAAAAAAAAAGGAACAGTGAATGGTCCGAGGACAACACTTGCAATATAGAGCAGCGTCAGACGTCGCCGTTAAGTGGGCACGATCTTCGATTTAGAGGCGGGCGAGACGTGTTCAAACTTCTCTAGTGCCCGTTCTTTTTCTTTTTTCTTCGTTGTTCCCTGTATTCAAATTTGTGTCCGTGTCGTGGTTGGGTTTGGTTGTTTGGAGGAAGAGACCAAACTGCGACGTCATCGGTCTCATCGCAGGGGGGAAGGATGTCGGCCGTGCCCTTTCAAAGGCCCCATCCCGGCATTTGGCTGGAGTGATTTAGAGAAATCACAGAAAGCCTAAATCAGGATGGCCGGACGTGGGATTGAACCCGTGTCGTGGTGTAAGTCCCCTTCGCAACAGCGAGGTGACAGTTGATTCTGCACAACTACTCTATTAAGAATCGAAAGGAAGTAGTTTTCGAATGGGACCTGCAAACATTTGACGACAGGGCGACAAGTCAACCGAATCCTCCACCGGAAAACGTGTGATCGCTCCCAAACATAATAGTTTGTCACATTAGGTGTAACAAATCGAACGCAACAGTTTCGCAATCACACAGTTTCTCTGTGCTCCGTGAAAACATACGTTTTTAGTGTTTTTGAAACTGCGTTCCGTTTTGGAAGTTTTGATTCTTGAATTCCTTTGTTGTAACATAGTTCACATTCGATTATTCGTCGTGTTCATTATTGTGAGACGTCTGTGTGGCATGTCGCTTGCCCTCACTTTTCATCACATTTACTTGCGAAGGTAACGTATTCTTACCACATGTTTCGTATTCTATTACAAATATATAGCGTGACAACTGTCACGGCTACGGAAAGAGAACAATCATTTCAATGACCCAATGGACAGTCCACAATTTGAAAAACATAAAAATGAATGGCACGAGCGAGTTCTGAGCACGTTGTGTTCGGTTTACAGGCCAAGATCGTGACCACTTCTTCTTCTTCTCTTTTTTTTTAATGCAACTTCCCGACGCCCAAAGCGACGCAAAGCGGTCATGGGTCGCAATCCGAGGTCCGGCCACCATGTCCCGTTCCTGGCCTCCAGTAACCAAAGAAAGCGTAGGGAACGTGGAGTAATGGTTATGATACGTCCCCTTAGAAAAATTAATGGATTACTATGCTGGTAAACCCCTTACGTTGTTTGATTTTCCAACAGCTGAGCCAAACTGATCATTTCTCTCTTTACTTTTTCTGATCATCACTAAACTGACAAACAATATTTTTAGCGCAACGCAATCTGACTCTTAATAATCCCTACAAAAGAATGGCCCTGACTAACAATACCTATACCTTTCATGAATCACTTACCTCACAAAAATCTTCATTACCCGAACTACTGCAATACAACGAGCGCCAATACTGGCAGCTAAATAAAAGATTCTAACTACTGAAGTCACTAACTACTGATAGGCATAGTTAGCAATAGTTAATAGTGTTCAAAAGTCATAATATATATATCAGCTCATGACATCCAGTCTTACAAATTTACTGTCTCTGATGGACACACGTCTAGATCATCCGCTCTCAAAACTCCGGCATCTCTCTCCCCACATCGACCACTGCTGCCGGCTCACCTCCAACTGCTCAACGCTGAGCTCTGTTAACAGCCAACTGCCCAACACTATAATAGCGAATATTACAACAATGCTAACCAGCCACAGACTGCACACAGCACGGCCAGTGATTTTCATACAGAGCGTTAGGTGACGTTACCAACATAAAAACCTAAACAGCCTACTGACAAGGTACAACGAACGTCGTTTATTTACATATTTTCCTTTTGTTATTTTTTATTTATTTTTGTGTCATTAATACCATAACCACAACGACACAGCAGTTGTTAAGATTGCACGGTTCACTGTTTTTATTTTGCTATTTTTTCACAGTTCAGGACAGCTTCTTCCTGTTTTCATGCATGATCAGTGTTCAGTTTTTGGCGCGCTATCCACTGGGTCGTCTTACCACTAAATCTGAGCGGGGTGAGATGGGGAGTTCCCCTTGTAAGAATGTAAACACAGTGGAAGAGTCGGTGCGTGTGACTTGGCACCGTTACGGAGTGAGAAAGCCGCTGTGTCTCGCTGCGATGCACAGGTGACGGGGCGCGGTGCTGGCGGACGGCATCGGCCATCATTAGCGGCGGCCGAGACAAAGCCGGGCCGGTCTGGCAGAGGGACGTCAGATAGAGACCTCCCCCCCCTCTCCCCCCTCTCCATGCCAGCCTCCCTAATGATGCCGCCGCCCCCTCTACCTCTGGTCGCCTGTTTTATGCCAGACGCGCCCACGCTGTCAGCAGCCGCTGCTGAGTCTCGCCAGTCTCCTCCTGAACGACCGCAACACCACTAAAGTTCACATATATCAGCCCACTACTGCAAATAACAGTAATATTTTTGGACTACTGAGGAATTACTTTTTGGAGATTTTCCTTCACGTTTGTTAGCAGCCAGCCTCCTGCGCATTTTTTATCCTTAAAAGTTTCTGTAAAAGAAAGAAGAAAAATCCCACACAACGTCTAGTTGTCCAGTGAAATGTAATAACTATAAGTTTTGTATTCTGTGACTCTGTAGTCAAAATTTGCAGGTGATCAGCGGTACTGAAATGCCCTATTGCTGTAACAAAACAGGGTAGAGGAAATGTTTATCTTGATTTTGTCTAAGAGCACGAGTTCACTCACTCTTTTTTGTCTTCCTCTGGTAGTGTGTCGTAACGAACAGATATGATGGGTAAGTTGTGTTGAAATTAGACATGTTTGCTAGCTTACAGTAATTAAATGTGATATGTGTTTAGAACTTCAGTAATTATTTTTAAATCCTTCAACTCCTAGCATGAATTGTAACATGATTTTTTGCTGTTGTAAAAGTTTTTGCAGATAAGATCCAACTGAGTCAACAGATCATTGCTCTAAGCAGTGAAGGAACCGGAGATCAAAGTCCAATTATTTTAATGTATCTTGCACTCATTGCATGCAAGAGATGTACGAATTATTCAGTAATTCGTCTCCGAACAACGTTGTTGGCAGTGTTTTTCGATGTTAGACACTGGCCGCTGTTTAGTACTTAAATGGTCCACCATCTTATAACGATCTGTTGTTCATCTGTTGTTCAAAACAAAATGGTTCAAATGGCTCTGAGCACTATGGGACATAACTTCTGAGGTCATCAGTCCCCTAAAAATTAGAACTACTTAAACCAAACTAACATAAGGACATCACACACATCCATACCCGAGACAGGATTCGAACCTGCGACCACAGCGGTCGCGTGGTTCCAGACTGTAGCGCCTAGAACCGCTCAGCCACCCCGGCCGGCTAACGATCTGTTGTCCTCCTTTGAAATTATAAGAGTAAACTAAAACTAAAGCCAATAGAGAGGTGCAACGCATTACTACGTAACTTCAGAAAGGACACTTATGACTGAAATGAACTTTATACAACAAATTAAGTACGTGACAATACGTAAACATTTAGAATTAGAGAGCTGTGGATGACCTCAGACTCAGACAATTATGTACAGTACCCCTTGCCAAGCGGGATTAGCCGAGCGGCCAGAGGCGCTGCAGTCATGAACTGTGCATCTGGTCCCGGCGGAGGTTCGAGTCATCCCTCGGGCATGGGTGTCTGTGTTTGTCCTTAGGATAATTTAGGTTAAGTAGTGTGTGTGGTGTCACCGCCAGACGCCACACTTGCTAGGCGGTAGCCTTTAAATCGGCCGCAGTCCGTTAGTATACGTCGGACCCGCGTGTCGCCACTATCAGTGATGCAGACCGAGAGCCGCCACACGGCAGGTCTAGAGAGACTTCCTAGCACACGCCCAGTTGTACAGCCGACTTTGCCAGCGATGGTTCACTGACAAAATACGCTCTCATTGGCGAGACGATAGTTAGCACAGCCTTCACCTACGTTATTTGCTACGACCTAGCAAGGCGCCATATTCAGTTACCATTGATATTGTGAATCATGTAGTTTCACGAGCGACGTGCATCATTAATGGACTAAAGTTAAGTATTCCACCAGCTACGTCCATTTTTCTCAATTCTAATTTCCTTGTCAAGTTCCAGACCTCACGCCAGCCTGCGTGAGCTAAATCGCGTGCCTTTCGGCCTCCTCTATTAACACGGTGTTGGCTCTCCTGCCAACCACAACAGTGTGTAAGCTTAGGGACTCATGACCGTAGCAGTTAAGTCTCATAAGATTTCACACAGATTTGAACATTTTTTTGAGTACCCCTGTCCGGCAACCAGAGCCTCTCAGCATGGTTTGAAATGAAGACCCCTCTCCATATGTCCCAGAGGGACTTTGTGCGGTTTGTATACGAGTCTACAAGGTGTGTAAAGTGGTTGCTGGAAAATGGTGACTAACCATTTGCCTACCAGCTGTAGCACGAGTGTTGGAACGACCCTTTCGTGTCGGCCTTGGAGCTCGGCGTCGCGCGAAGCGGCCAGAATATGGGCACACTCACCGACGCATATTGCTAGCCAGATTTATTCGGGAACATCTACTGACGAACGTGGATTAATTCTCTATATTATTTTCCTATCAAACCTGGTTAAAAGGGGGTCGTCACTCTCTCCGTGAGCCGAAAAGGGGTTGAACTCGTTACTGTTCCAAAACAAGTGATAATTGCTCTGCAGCTATCCAACTGCACCACTGGACTGGAAAATTTACACTCCTAACAGTTGGTACACCATCTTCAGCTGGCCCTTAGGAACTTCCGGCAATAATCCCCACAAAGACAAAAAGCCGGATAATTGTGAGCAGGACTCACGATCTGAGAGTTCCAGACAAATTTGATTACGTCTCGCTCATGATAATAGTATTAATTTCGTGTGACTCTGTGACTGATGCAAGTCTTTCTATTGGACGCCATTTCGCCGACTTCCGCCTCCCTAACCTACACCAGTTGTACAACCAGAGATAGGGGTCCTACAGTTTAACGTGGAATCGAACAACGTGTTTTCTCTGACGACTCCTAACATCATTTAGAGGTAAAGCCTAGGTTAACACGAAGACTGAAAAATCCGTACACCAACCGCGATTCAATCCCGCGACTGCTGAGTTTGCAGGTATGCGCTTTACCACTAGATCTTTAGACCCATTATGGATATACTTACTTCATCTGCAGGTTCTGAAGAGCGACTTTGCGAGTATCGAAATATGTGACATATATCGCCGTATCTTTTGATTGCATTGACTTAGAATTCTAATTTTCATACCGCCAAGGGGCCATAGCCCTTAGTATGTGATACACATTTCTACCGCTACCCGTTCCTGAGAATAAGGGGTCATAACAGTTGGACAGACAGACAGACAGACAGACAACATAGAGATCCAACAAGGGTCACATTTTAACCAATTGTTATAGTGAATCATAAAAAAAGGAAAATAAGTCAGTTAGTCAAAGGGCCCACAGAAAAAAAAAACAGTCTTTAAGTTTCCATAGAAACAAATGTAGTTTATTGCTTTTATTTAGACCTCGGCAAATCTACCTCGTTTATTTAAGCATCATTCCTAGCTTAATGCGTGATCTCTGCCTACTGACCGCCTGCACACTAAATAAACTGCAATTCTCCTTTATAAAAAAGGAAATTATTCAAACACAACGCCAAGCCCTTTCATAGGAACTCATTCACAATGCGTTTTTCACATTTGAAAATTAACTTAGTTGATCACTCACGATCACTTACTGCGGACCTTAAAAATGCACTTCGAAATAAATCGTCAGCCATAGACGGTACACGGCTTACCTCGAACATCTCGAAAGACCTCAAGGCTGACTTGTCCATTTCGTGGTCTCCAAGCAGCTTCACGAAATTATTTTGTACCCATGCCATTCGGCCTGTCACACTCGTCAGCAGAATTGCGGCGGTGTTAATGAGCATGTCCCGCTCACGCTAATAACATTTCTCTACGAAGTGCTATTCCCTATCACAGTCTTTCAAAAATTTAATTTTTATTCACCCTTAAACGACCACAACATACTCGATTGCAACCGTTTAAGGATTACGGAAAGACCCACCTGACATCTCCAGGCTGGACAAAAGACCCGGTCTTCTAGATACTGGAAATTCGTTCGAATGCTAGCAATAGCGAACACGGCGAGCATAGATTGGCAGCTAGGAACGATATGTAATAATTTATTAGGCTACTTGGCAGGTGGATGTGAAAGCCAGGGAATAGGTGGTGTTCGTCGTTCTTCGAAAAAACCATGTACATCTCCACCGCGCGTAGCCAAGCGTTTGCTGCTGAAATACGCCATGTGAACTTGCCTAAAGGGCGGCCGTAGCTCGAACTCTTTGCTGTAGCGGTTGTTGATCTGTTATCAAGAGGCGTAACGTGAGATCGTATATTATATCCAGTAACACTTCAGCCATTCAACTTAGTGGGCCACTACACCGTTTAACAATGCAGGCCCCCAGACTGAATTCATCACGATACCGTCTAAAATGTATGCAGCTTTCACAATTTCTTCACAATTACATTCTGTGATCTAGGAATTATAACTAAGGTCTTACAACTCGCATTATTGCGGATGATACAAATTGTATAGAGTTGCACATTGGCTCCAGTAACCCTGTGCTTAGCCAACATGATAAACGAATTTGTATGGTAGAGTGGTGGCCATCGGTTGCTCTGAATACTTTGCTTGTGCAGAAGTCACATATCACTGCGTAGTTCTCTATCTACTAATGCCACATGCATTACTGTTAGAGCAAAATGCCCTGTATGGATAAAATGAATTGGAATGTGAACCCCTTTTCCCGGAGATGGTTACGTCGTAATGGAACTCACCCGTGTGCTGATATTATGCCGTTTGGCATCTAGAACCAATACAGGTACAAGATCTCACTTTTTCACAAACCTGCATGGCTTTTCACCGGAGGAGCAAGCAGTAAAGTTAAGTTTTCAGCAGCAACACAGACAGTAACACTACTTGCCCTTCTATGAGCCATCTCGACGCCATCTTAATCAGTATTGTTGGTAAACTGACCTACACACTATGAAAGTTACGATTCAAATGAGCTATTCTTCCTCGATGTTGCGATCTTAATAAAAGTTGCACAGCTTTTTAAGTCAATTGGTTTGGTGTGTGAAATGATATAAAACAATTTTTCTCTTGCCTCTCGGTCTGTTTGTATACAAAAAATGTGTATATAGATGTATGTAAGTCCAGGATCTCCTCTAAGACCTCTTGATCGATTTCAACCAAATCTCGCACAAAAACAGCAGGTCTCATGAGTATCGGTACTGTGGAGTTTATAACCTCCTGGCTCCAATAGAAGTGGATATAAGGACAAAAACGTGTTTTTTCCAGCTCGTGTTGTATGGGCTACCCTGCACAACAGGCATGTTGTGTGCAAGTAGTATCAACCTGCTTTTGAAGAGCAGTCTACAAGTCTGGGATAAGAAACAGTTGTCCAGGCCCCAATATGTAGGCCCTTAATGACAGTCATTTTGTGTCTTATTCAGCTGTACTGCAAGGGATACAAGTGTTGATGAGCATGTCTCGGGACAGATTGAGTGAACGGACGGAGTGAGAGGGAGGAGGAAATGGATAGAGACAGGGAAGGGGAGAGAGTTGCATGTAGTGGGTGACGGATGTTGAGGGATAATGGGCAGATAGAAAAGGAAGAGAGAGAGAGAGAGAGAGATGGAAGGAGAGAGGGGGAGGTGGATACGGTCAGACAGACGGGAGAGGAAGTTACGGTCATAAAGAAGGATTGGAGGAAATGGACAAAGAGAAGGGGAGGGGGAGATGTAGAGAGAAAGAGAGAGGGGGGGGCAGAGGAGATAGATAGTGGTAGGAGAATGAGGTGGGGAGACAAAGGGAGGAAGAGATGGACATAGAGGGAGAGGAGTTGGAGGAGGTGTGTTCAATACGTAGGTCGAATGCATAAGCCTTGGGGAAAGGCAAGTATTCCATGCTTTTGAAAGAAATGTCTGTTGTGCCTCGGATAGAAGATTTATTATTTTCTATTAAAACATTGTTACTAAAGTACTACAGAATACAAGGAGGTATTCACATTGATGACGATTATTTTTATACAATGGAAAATCCAAGACGATTTTCTTAATGTTTCTTATTTGACTAAAATCGTCTAGGAACTTGAGCAGTGCAGATAATGCAAACAAGAGATAAGAAGCGTGTTATTTTGCGGAGAGAATAGCATACATAAGTTAAGAAGGAGGAAAGTTAAGGTTTAAAGTTTTTTTACGTTAGAATCATTAATAAGGGAAGCTAGATGGTGAAATGAATACGATACCAAGTGTCCTATTCAATGGTACCACCCCAGCATATTCAATACGGATGATTAGAATGTAGCAAGAAACAGCAGGATCGCAGCAAGCAGTCACGTGACCCTCCACTGCTGAGAGAAGCGGTGGGTATCCATCAGTCGATTGCATGGAAACAGTTCAGTAAGTTTGATGGACGAGAGACATGAAATAATGCCAGAAAGCAACTAAGGCGTGTAGACGTTGCTCAAGATGACATCGTGAATGAAGCTGTTGGTGTACCAATGTGGACTGCCGAACATGTCTACAGGGAATGAAGCACTACTCGGAGCCACGTAGTTTAGTGTAAGAACAGCGACGGGAACCTTAGATAAGCGTCACAGCTGAACAAAGAAAATCGGTTTCAGATGTAACATGAATTATCAGTGTCAGTAAACTAAGGTTCATTTGAACCAGTTTCAGAATGTTTGTTGAGGAAACTGCACACATGCGCATTTGGTGTCGGATACCTCCGGAGAAGTCAATGTTCACTGCTGGATATAAAGCAGCAGATATTCAATTGGAAGAACAAAATCGCATCTAAATAGTAATTAACTGGATGAGTTTAATGCGGTTCGAAGAGACGCGCTTTGCCTCTTTTCTAAACGACTCAAAGCGTCGAAGGCTCCGGCGGCCAAATGAAGCATTTGAACTTCAGTGTATGGATGTTTTCGTACTACAGTTTGGGCGCACTCATTCAGGTTATTGTGAAATTAACCAGGATAATCACTGGAACATTCACGGTGACCAGGCATTGCCCTCTCTTCTATATATTCACGACGATTACGATGTGGACACTCCCGGCGCCAAGGTGACAATATCTACATACGTTTCTATTTGACATTCTGTCGTTAAGTGACCAGAGCTTAATCCTTTAAAAATGTACAATGTGGTGCCAAGTCACGGGGTAGCGATATGCACACATATAGATGGAGGTAGTATCGCGTACGCAAAGTACAAAAGGCCAGTGCGTTGTACTCAGGTAATTCATGTGAAAAGGTTTCTGACGTGATTATGACCACACGACGGGAATTAACAGCCTTTGAACGCGGAATTGTAGTTGGAGCTAGACGCATGGGACATGGTTTTTCGGAAATCGTTGGGCAATTCAATATACAGATATCCACAGTGTCAACAGAGTGCTGAAATACCAAATTCTAGGCTTCACCCCTGACAGTACGACATTGCCTGCAACGCCTCTCCTGAGCTGGTGACTATATCTATTGAAACCTAGACGACTGGAAAAGACCTGGTCAGACTGAGTCCCGATTTCAGTTGGTAAGCGCTGATAATAGGGTGCGACTGTGGCGCAGAAACCCTCGAAGCCATGGACTCAGGTTGTCAACAAGGTACTGGGAAGTCCGAGGTGACTCCAGAATGGTGTAGGCTGTGTTTACTTGGAATGGACTCGCTCCTCGTTTATCTTCGGCTTTTAGAAGATTGTTTGCAGCCATTCATGGACTTCATATTCTCAAACGATGGAATTTTTATGGAAGACAATGCGCCATGTCACTGGGCCACATTTGTTTGGGATTAATTTGAATACATTTCGAGCGAATGACGCTGGCCACCCATATCAACCGACTTGAATTCCATCGAACATTTATGGGACATAATGGAGAGGTCAGTTCGCGCACAAAATCCTGCTCCGGCAACACATTCGCTATTATGGACGGTTATAGAGGCAGCATAGCTCAGTATTAGCGTAGGGGACTTCCAACGAGCCGGCCGGTGTGGCCGTGCGGTTCTAGGGGCTTCCGTCTGGAACCGCGTGACCGCTACGGTCAGAGGTTCGAATCCTGCCTCGGGAATGGATATGTGTGATGTCCTTAGGTTAGTTAGGTTTAAGTAGTTCTAAGTTCTAGGGGACTGATGACCAGAGATGTTAAGTCCCATAGTGCTTAGAGCCATTTGGACCATTTGAACTTTCAGCGACTTGTTTAATCCATGCCACGTCGACTGCTGCACTACCATGGGAAGAAAGAGGTCCGGCACGACATTAGGAGGTACCCCATGACTTTTGCCACCTCACTGTAAAGGGCTGTTTAGAAGAACGAATGACACGCAAAAAAAAAGAACATCCGTGCATCTTGGTAGTTCTACGAGCTATATCATTAGTGAGTTTCTTCAGCTCGACATGTCATACCTAGAGAAACTTGTTAACCCTCTTCGTCGTGGACTGGGGCCATTGTCAGTGTTGGAGACGCCCTTACATGGCATTAGCGTTATGTCTCGTGGAAATGATCAGTTTTTTGTCTGGTGCACTTACGATGTTTACTACGACGAGAAGGCACGGTTTGTACCAGAGAGCAGGCACAGACATCGTGCGGTAAGAACCGTCTTCGGAACTGAGGCCCGCGAGATGCGATCTGCGACAGGAAGCACTAAGGAACCCACGTCACCCCGCCGGCGCCGCGAGCCCGAAGATGCACGGCGGCCGTCGCGGGCGCCACCGCACGCCTAACGGAAGCAGGCGGATTTTTTTGTGCGCGGGGCGGAGCCGTGTCGCTCATCTGATAAGCGGTGATTAGTGGCGGTCGCGGCCAGGTGAATGGACGGCGCGCCCGCCAGATAGCATCGCCAGTCCGCATGAATGGGGAGGCGGCCGGGCGCCGCATTTGTCGCGCCGCCTCTCGCGATGCCATCGACATGGCGGGCGTAATGCTGCGCTCGCCCAGGACGACCGGGCGCAACACGAAACAAAGGAAGCGGCCCGCGACGGCAAAAAAGGCCGGGCCCGGAACAGGAATCGAAACAAGCGCCGTGGAGCGCGCCCGATCCTGGCGCCGCCGATGCGTCGCCCACCCGGCGCCACCGGCCACCACTGTTGCCAACCTCGCCACAGCACCGATTCGAAAGCCACGGCGACTGAGTTGCTCATTTCGGTTAGGGCCAATTTGCACTGGCCGCCACGTCACGTCAAAACATTCTGCACTGCAATTCAAGTAACTGCATCCACACTTGCCGTCACCTCACGTCACATCACGTACATAACATCACGTCAAATCACCGTTAAGGTTCCTCGAGAAGATAGTTTTGACGGCTGACGGCACCATCCGTTGTTAATCACATGATCCCCAAGCTCGTTTCCTCCCGATACGCAGCCATGCACTCGTCTTCATATTTCGTTGCAACGTGGTCTTCGTGGGTGATATCAGTTGTTCTTCTAAGTCACTGTAGTTAGTTATTTTCAGTTCATTATAAATTGTGTGGTATGTTATTTCTTTTGTTAAAATGTGTAATTTCATATTGAAATAAATGGTTCAAATGGCTCTAAGCATTATTGGACGTAACATCTGAGGTCATCAGTTCCCTAGACTTAGAACTATTTAAACTTAACTAACCCAAGTACACCACACACATCCATGCCCGAGGCAGGATTGAAACCTGTGACCGTAGCAGCAGCGTGGTTCCGGATTGAAGCACCTAGAACCTCTAGGCCACAGCGGCCGGCCCTCGTAAAGTGGAGTTTTGTACATACCGGTCCCGTATTTAGGGTTTTACAATGAAATGGATTCCAACTGATTAGTAAGTGTTACGATTTCATCAATTTCTAATGTTGATACATAAATGGACTGAAACTTTCAGACACTGCAACAGTGTTAATTTCTTTTTTTTTTTGTGAAGGCTACATGAAGTACAGTATCAGAGTCGTTTGTTTAAATATGTGTTTGTGGCAGGCTTATTTATTGTCAAGTAGCTTTCCGAATTGTGTGTAAAACAGTTGTTCAAGAATCAATGGTCAATATTTGTGTGTTTCGGCATCTAATCTCACTACAAAAACGGCACTTGAACTATTAAAATACAAATACATGATGTAAAGAAAACTTGTAAATCTTGAAGGGAAAGGTATAGAGGGAGACTAGTTATTAGCTAAATTTAAACAAGCCAATTTTTGTTTGGATGTGATGGCAGCTCGTAACACTGAGTTCCTTTTAACAACTTTGAGCACAATTTGACGTAAAATATAAAAAAAAGACATGTCAAATGCAGATCCTTCTTCCTCATGCTCTGTAGCACCAAATGACATTTTGCACGCCCCAACTCTTGTTTTTGCTTTGTTTTGCACTTTTGTCTTCCTTCTCTAACACTCAAGCTATCCAGGCAAGCTGCAAACCAATTCAGCTCCAATAAATTTCACCTTCGTACAAATGTGGACTGCAGCATCCTCATGTATGAGCTACAGGTTTGGGCGTGTGCGCTCTTCGAGTCAAAAAACAATGAAAATCATCTCATAAAGATTACAATTCCCTGGAAAAACAACTGACAGTCTTGCGAGTTGATATCAACTGACTTGAATTGACCTGCCGTGCCGTGACATGATGAACAGTGTGAGTACAACTTCACATGACCACGCCGGTGACGATATCGTGATAGCCAGTGTGAACTGGCCTTTACATTAACCGTCGCCAGCAGACAAACGTAATCGGAAACGCTGTGGAAGGAAGAGAGGTGCCTTTTATTTTCAATAGCGTCAGACGTATGACTGCAAGGATACACAAAAAAGGTAAACTAAATATAAATTAAAGTAAACTTGTTCGACCATATGTGCATGGAATATTACATCATAGACGATCAAAAGCAGGTAACGTCGAGAGCATTTAGATCTGCTTGAAGCAGATCTTCCTCGGTGCAGGATGTGGGACAAAGCCAGCAGCAGAACAAGAGATTCACAGTTCTTGCTACGCAGTCGCGGTTGGTAGTGACGACTGTAAATCGACAGTTTTGGATTACTCCGCAATCAGGCCCTCTCTCACACCTGAGCAGGCATTCCGTATATTTTACATTACATTAACTACGATGAGCGTGTTACGAGCCCAACTTTAAGGAATTTCTACAGAGCAGAAGAAAACACATTTTAAATTGTACTATCTATACTAAACACTATTTTAAACTTGTCTCACAAACTTTGTTATTACTGTACGACTTAGGTTTCGGTTTATGAGCCCAGTTACTAGTACGTAACTGATCGTAAGGATGGGAACCAGGCAAAGATATACATGTCAACTTTTTAAGCTATTGATTCTTGGCTTAAACTGTAAAAGTTATCTCTGGTGAAAATTTTGATTCAATTAAATAGTGAGTTACAAAATTCATTAGGTCGGTGTTTACAATAACTATGACTAAACATACACTGGACTAGAGTTATGCATAGGAAAGGAATTTCGTAAAACATAAATTTTCACATCCGAAAATGTCACTATTAATAAAATGCTCCGGGCTATTATGCCGCGGTTGATTGGATTTCATCTTAAAATCCAAGGTTTCGTCCCCACTTGCAGAGTATATTTTTGATTGGGTCGAGTTTCTTTAAATGTGCAGTTCGTAACCTCGCTCGCTACTGACTACGATCCGTATTGAAATGTCCTCCGCAGATGGGAATAAAGCGGTGTGTTTCAAGGTGAAATCCATTCGATCACGGCATACTATCCCAAACCATATTGTTAATTGTGAATAGAAATTTGTTATGTCAATGAAGGCACCGAGGTTATTCTTCTATGTAGGGATACCAATATTGTCTAAAAGGGATTAATAGTTGAACAGAGTTTATTCATTCAGTAGTAAATGTTGCAATATACACATCTGTTTCTTAATATATATAATTTGTAACTGAGATAGCTTTCCACCCTTTCCCTCTATATGTAGGACGTCTGTATCTATGTTGTATTTGTGGTTTACATATATGCGATATTTGGCGTAGGATGCATCTGGCTTCTTTTAACATCCATCTTGTTCTGCGTTCTCTGAGCCTAGTGTAGACTGACTTCCCAGTCTGTTCAGTATAGACACACTGTTACTCCAGGTAGATAATCTCATAAACACCAGTTTTCATGATGTTTGATTGTTCCTCTTTTGAACTGGAGAGAGATCTGCCTACTCTTTGTAGCACACAGAAAAACACAGAGATACCATCTCCTTTTAAAATGTTGGTTATCCCATTTCAAGTTTTACCTATCAAAGGTAAATTATACCATTTCCTTTCCGGTCTATCTATGTTGTTCACTGGGTACAGCAGAGTTCTGGATTGCTTCTTCAATTTTTTCTTTGAGAAATTTGTCAACAGTGTTGGAATCACATTCATTATTTGCGGCTATTGTTTTTGTTACATGGAACTTCTGGTCATAGTCTTCTTGGGACATGGGGACAGAAAGGAGACGGTTTATCATGTGGTGGAATGCTGCATGTTTGTAGGTTGTAGGATGCTGAAGAAAGCTGGAACGAATGTTTCGGTAAATGAGTCTTTCCGCTAAATTTAAATTTATGTTGCTATTTCCTACCCGTAAGCTGATGTCCAGGAAATTAATGCTGGAACCACCTAACTCCACACTGAAAGCTATGCTATTCTCCATGAACTTGTGGAATTATTCAGTGGAATCTTACCACATACAAGAAATGTCTTCGATGTATCTGTACCAATACACGACATGTTTTGCTAATGGATCGCTCTTAAGAAAATGAGTCTCTCAGTTTTCGATAAACTTTCTTCTAGCAAGCGTGATAAGGACTAATCCATTGGCAGACCATTTGATTCCTTATAATAGCTTCCTTGAAAGCAGAAATAAGTTTGACTTAAACGACACCCCGAAGTACTAATGATGCTCAACTATTCTTCTTGATTAATAGTGTGTAAATGTAACAATATTGCCACCCGTACATAGAAGGAAAACCTCGGTGCCTTCACTCACGTAACAAAATTCCATTCCTCTGTATTGCTCTATTTTAATGTACATTTAGTCATGGTTATTGTAAATGCTGTCCTAATGAATTTTGTGAATCCATATTTAATTTTGACAAAATTGTCAGCAGAGATAAGCTTTAGAGTTTCAGCCAAGAACCGATAGTTCAACAAGTTGACATGTTTATCTTTGCTTGATACTCAGCTTTGGGATTAGTTATATATTTGAAAGTGGGATTATATCCCGAAACCTAGGTCGTGCAGTAATGATAAAGTTTGTGAAAGAAAGTTAAAGAAATGCTCAGTTTACTTAATGTAAAATACATTTTTTCACCAAGAACCCACAGTTGCATTAATTAAAATGATTTACATTCGATCATGAGAAGTACAAAAACAATGATGAATTACAGGCAGCTGGTTTTAAATTATGAGCGCCAGCAGCAATGAATACAGGAAAACAGATAGAAGAGGTGGAGAAAGAGGAACGTGTTAAAACACAAGTTAAGTGGATAATAGAAAGAAAAGTACCAGGACGTAGTGAGAAATTAAAAAGGAAAGAAGCGTAGCTGGGAGAAGATGAGAGCATTTGATTTATTGTCTGAGAGAAAACTGGCCATATACGTTAATTTTTAGGGGAAACTTACGAAGTTGACAGAAGGAAGTACTCCAAATTCATCTTCGAAGCAACACTGTGTTAAATACCGCGCACAGTGCAGGACTGCTTGTTCCAGACGCAGACAGCAGCAATGGAGAAGGAGTTCACGAATGTTTGTGGATGGGCACAGATAGGATACTACGAGTACAATGAAGCACCAAAGAAGTTAGTGTAGGTATGCATACTCAAATACAAAGATATGTAAATAGGCAGAATACGGCGCTGCAATGCCTATATAAGACGACAAGTGTCTGGTACAGTTGTTAGATCGGTTACTGCGGCTACAGTGGTAGGTTAACAAGTTTTAAGTGAGTTTGAACGTGGTATTACACTCGGCGTACGAGCGATAGCTCACAGCACCTCAGAGGGAGCGATGAAGTCAGGATCTCCGACATCACAGCAGCCGGAAACAGATTCTGCAGGAACGGGACCTAAGACGAGTGAAATGACAGAAGTGTAACCCTTCCGCAAATTGCTGCACATTTCAATGCTGGGTCATCAATAAGTGTCAGAGTGCGAACTATTCAACGAAACATCAACGGCATGGACTTTCGGAGCAGAAGGTCCACTCGTGTACGCTTCATGACTGCACGACACAAAGCTCTACACCTCGCCTGCATTAGCTGTGTCCATGACACGCCACATTGCGTCACTTCTGCGTCCTGACATTGGACTGTTGATGACTGGAAATATGGTCTGACGAGTCTCGTTTCAAATTGTATCTAGTGGTTGGACGTCTCCGGCTATGGAGACAACCTCATGAATCCATGGACCCTGCATATGAGCAGGGGACTGTTCAAGCTGTATGAGGCTCTGTAATGGTGTTAAACGTGTGCAACCCTGATACATCCAGATACGACTCTGACAGGTGACAGTGCATGGGGGCTTAATTAAATATAATGCTAATAATTTTACTTTTAGTCGTTGTTTGTCCGGTTACGCAGTCTCGTAACCGGTTGGCCCTGAATAATATTAGTACGCAATCTGACTGCATAGAATAACAACAAAGAATGAAAGGAAATTCCGTTAACACATTTAATTAATTAAGTCCCCAGCAACTATAAAAGCTACGAAACAACAAAGCACAAGTGGAAGTGTTCCGTGTGTGGAAGCGTGATTCAACGTACACATCTGGCACGGTTCTTCCTCAATAAGACAAGATATTTTAAACGCCATTTACAATGAAGTAATTAAAAAAACCAGAAATACTATGATTGCACATAGAAACCAGAATTACACTCTAATACATGAACACAAGCGAGATGCTTTGTTGACTGAACCTGTAACCAAGAGGCATTGTTATTTAGGAAATTTGAAATACAAAAGTTTTTCTATTACCTCATATATATTGACGAAAAATACACTCTGATCATTACATCCCCAATGAAACAGCGTCGGCTGTCTTGCTGTACTGCAACTACGGCTACCTCAGAACTACAACTGCCCACAGCAACTTCTTAACAAGCACTGCCAGTGAAGGCGGCTGAATAATACTCTTTGGCGCAATCTCTGGCGCTGTGACTCAGTGTAGCCACCTTTCAACAGGTACGTAATCATCCCGTCTGATCACCTGCATCCATTCACGTCCAATGTGGGCTATTTCAGCAGAACAATACGGCACCCCATACGTCCAGAAATGCCACAGAGTGGCTTCAAGAACACCCTTCTGAGCTTAAACGTTTCCGCTGGCCACCAAACTCCTCAGACATAATTAAGCATATCTGGGATACCTTGCAACGTGCTGCTCAGAAGAAATCTCCATCCCCTCGTACTCTACCCCTTTTTGTGGACAGCCTTGTAGGATCCAAGGTGTCAGTACCCTCGAGCACTTCTTCAGAGGTTAGTCGTGTCCATGACACGCCACGTTGCGCCACTTTTGCTTGCTCGCCGGGGCCCTACACCATATTAGACAGGTGTGCCAGTTTGTTTGGCTCTTCAATGTATATGAAACCTTGTGTTTAGACTATGTATGGACGACAAGTACTTAAGTTTTGCTGCCAAGTACTTTGGTTCATCTGCCCTCACGATCTGATAAAGTAAACATGGTGTGTGGCACTCACTCAACCAGTTTGGCTACAACCAACCTGACGGGGCGTGAAAAGTTCTCGTAGTGGGTAGAAGATTTTAAGATGGTTGAGGCTAATAAAGATCGTTTACTACCTGTGCTTTCTATATTTCCATTTCTACTTTGTTTGGGAAAATTTGCAATATGTTGGTTGTTTTCATGAAACTTTTCTTGGATTTCAATCTCTGATCGAATATTACATTACCGTGTAACGGGCGGCTAGGCTACTTTCTACACTGGCCGAAACTTCACGCGGATGTCCAGGGGAGCATCACCCGCCACATGATATATCAAAGGAAATCCAATCAAAATCTAACAGCCTGCATCTCGTGGTCGTGCGGTAGCGTTCTCGCCTCCCACGCCCGGGTTACTGGGTTCGATTCCCGCCGGGGACAGGGATTTTCTCTGCCTCGTGATGACTGGGTGTTGTGTGATGTCCTTAGGTTAGTAAGGTTTAAGTAGTTCTAAGTTCTAGGGGACTGATGACCATAATTGAACTTTTTTTTTTAAATCTAACATCCACCGCAACGGGATCATGGAATGGTTTCATTCAGAAGTAATCACCATACGCATTGAAATGTTTATCTCATCCGGATATGAGACGATCAGTTGCCTAGAGCGTGGTCGGCCGCAGACGGATCCACAATCGTGTCCACTCTTGCACTTCCATTTCCGACTGGCGAAGGTCAGAACGACCTTCCTCTTCTATTTCAGGAGACCTCTTCTCGTCAGATACCTCGAGCGTAGAACCACAATCAATGAGCAGCGCTATGAGGACACTCTGCAAAAGTGGCGACGCGCCACAAAGTCAAACCTGTCGGATGGAATCATCCACCATAACGCCCTCACCCACACTGCCAATCGGACTGAGGCTACGCTTCTGCGATTTGGTTGGAAAACGCTGCAGCATCAGCCATTCAGCCCGTATCCTCCACCGTGTGATTTTCACATCTTTGGCGACCGGAAGAAAAACATGCACTGACGGTTTCAGTCGGACTAGGAAGTGCAAACGTGTGTGTGGTTGTGGGTCCCTCAGCGACCGATCAAGGTCTACTCTACAGGAATTGATCGTCTCGTCTCCCAGTGGGATACATGCCTTAACTCGTATGTTGATAACTTTCGGATGGAACCACTGCATAGTCCCATGGTGGCGAATGTTCGGGTTTCATTTGACTGCCCCTCATACCTTGGCAAATGGCATAGGCTGCAGACATCCAGTAATAGGTTTGCACGTCTTCTTTAGCGTCTCTTCGGTTTCTTTGATAAGGGAAGACCTGTACCAGACAGGACATTCGTGTTCTACCACAGAGTATCAGACTGACAATGCCGCTGTGTTCTAAGTTCGAGTTTTGAGAGCTCCACTGCCAATTATCTTCCTTACGAATGATTATCTTAGGAATGACTATTTTTTTTATGAAACCTAAGGATGATAGTCGGCAGCACACTGGCAACCAAACCTCGAAATTTAGGATCAACGGCATTATCAATCTGTTACTGACCTCCTATTAGTAGTTTCTGGTTTCCTCTTAAAGCCTTGACTCGTGGCAGTTCTGCTTGCAAGTCAATGTACGATCAAGTGCGATATATAAATATTTTGTATTTTACTTCTTGCCACGAAACACTAATTTTAAGATACTTTCTGTGTTTAAATTTATTCTGTCATTAAATTTATTGTTATTTTTACTCAAAGCATGACTAGAGATAGACCGGAGTAATAAACGGTTTAACAATTTTGTGTTGTGTATCAGTGCATGTCACAAGCTCTGTACGTGACATACTCTGTAGGATTCTGTACCATGTTTTATGTTTAAATATCGTATGTATACAGATTTTTCAAGTGGTAAACTACAAGCTGTTGCACACATTGTTAGATGTGTGGTATTTTAAAATGTTTTAAGAAAAAGCCCTGTAGTAGAGAGCTGAGTTATTTTAAATGGTGAATAAGTGGACGACACGCATATGTACTGGACAGAGTCAACGTCTCCTACATCGGATATGGATAATATATGACTCTACGTACAAACTCTTATGTCGAAGGCAGTTTTAAAACTGTCGAAAACATGGTCGAGATTTAATAAACATGTATTTCGCAACATACTGATTGTTATTTCCAATCCATACAAGCTGAACCGCAGCCACGATTAAAATCTTTAGATTCTATGTCTGCGTATAAATTGATACTTCTAGTGATGTAATTAACGGCTTTCTCAGAACTTGCAACAAATTATCGGTGCGGTCTTTGACATAGCAGTTAAGTAAAACCATTTTCTTCTTTATTTCAGGAAAGCAAATGGTCTCGACATGGTCCATATCCCAGCTTCTTACTGAAATACAACAACGTACAGCAGACATTCGTGAATGTGGAGCAGATAGCACCCCGAACTGCACTGTCTGGGAGTGCGCCCTTAGAGAGGATGTTACATAACAGGACAGGAACCTCTTTGGCAATACATCTGTTTATAATGAAATAATGAATGCCAAGAATTCTAACAGCCACAATATCAGCTTACGAGCTGCAAGCCTACTTGACCGAGAAACAGCCGAGACACGAGAACGAGACGTCCCACGACAGCGTATTCACCTGCAACATCCTTCCTGACGGAGCCTGGAGATGAGCCTCAGAGACAACCAGGAAGGATTTCCTGGGACCCTGAACGTCAATTGCCAGTCTCTTCGACACCTGCGAATTCCCAGTTGTGTCTGAGCACTCTAGCTGCTAACTATCCTGAAAATGTGGATAATTAGTTTCGTGCTGCTTACAAGTACAGCTGTGTACCGTAGTTCCGTGTAGTGTAGCGATGTGTAGTATAGTACACTGGCCGGCCGGTGTGGCCGAGCGGTTCTAGGTGCTTCAGTCTGGAACCGTGCGACCGATACGGTCGCAGGTTCGACTCCTGCCTTGGGCATGGATGTGTGTGATGTCCTTAGGTTAGTTAGATTTCAGTAGTTTTCAGTCCCAGGTCCCAGGGAACTGATGACCTCAGATGTTAAGTCCCGTAGTGCTCAGAGCCATTTGAACCATAGTATAGTGAGGCGTAGTATAGAGTTATAAATTAAAGAATTTGTGATTTAGCGGTGTCATAGTACAGAGACCAGCAGCAAGGGCTCTCAGGATTACAGCTGAAGATATATATTTTTTGTGCCAGATGGCCAAAGGGCAATACGTAGATTTTTAAAATATTTATATAATTTTAAGGTAGATATTTTTGTATTTTTTTAAATACCATAATGTTTAGTTATACTAACTCATTTGAAATTAGGTTAAAATATTGTGTTATATTCATATACAGTAACTCATGTGCAACACTTGGTCTGTTCTTGTATCTAGATAAACTAAAGTAAAATGGCAAATAAATAATATGTCATTATTTTCAACGAAGTAGTAGCAATTCCTTGAATGTACGTACGAAATTTCTCCTAGGTCTAATACCAAATAGCAGTAAAGAATTTTTTACCATTCTAAGTTACTAACGAATTTGCACTGATGAGCCAAAATCTCGTTACCGCGTGCTTAGTAGCTCGTTTGTCCGTCTTTTGAACGAATAATGACTGATTCTGTGTATCAGTTTGTTAGCGGGTTTGTGGAGGCATGTGGCATGTATTCGCACAGGTCATGCTGAAATAAAGGCCGCTGACTTGCGTACGGGATGATGAAGACAGATAGCGACCTCGATGGGTCCCATAAGATTTGCATCAGATGAACTTGGCCACCGAGACATCAACGTGAGTTCACCACTTCGGACCACTGTAGACGGTTCTGGCTCAGAGACACGGATAATCATACTGATGAAACATGACACGCTGTCGGCGAAGACATCAAGCATGAAGAGATGCAGGTGGTTCGCAGCTGTCAGCATGTCTTAGATTACTGCCACAAGACCCATGCAAGTACAGGAGAATATCTCCCATGGCATAGTACTGCTCCCATCAGCCTGCATCCCTGGCACGCTGTACGTTTCGAGCAGCTGTTCATCTCGACGACGGCACTTGTGGAGACGAATGTTGACCTCATGTAGCAAAAATATGATTCACCCGAAGAGCCAACACGTTTCCATTTATCGATGGTCGAATCCCGATGGTCCTGTGCCACTGCAGTCGTAATTAACGATGTCGTTAAGTCAACATGTGAACAAGTAGGGTTGGTCTACTATGGAACTCCATGTTCAACAACATACTATGAACGGTGTGCTCCGAAACACTTATGCGTGCGCAAGCATAGCTCTCTTTCGGTAGAGATGCCATAGGTCACTGTCTTTACATAGCAGACAAGCCTCCGATCCCCACGTTCTGTGAAGAATCGTAGACGTCCAATAACTTAGCGCCAATGATAGTTTCGCTGTTCTTTTATCTCTTTCCGTGGAAATTAACGACAGTAGCTCGTAAACATTTCCCAATTTGCAGCCCATATTTTCGCTAGGGTCATCGCCCTTCCGCATCTGCTCCGCATACGTACTTTTGCTAACGCTTCACGTCCCCGCAATGCCACCAGGTGCATAGAACGTCAGGGTGGGCATTGGTCATAATGTTTTGGCTTGTCAGGAGAATTTAAAAATCTTCCTACAATGCAGCGATATTTTCACGTAAATTTAAAGTTTCCCTCTTCAGCAACAGTAAAAACTACCAGAAGACAATATTAACTGTCAGTAAAGGAGTAAGAGTGAAATGAAGAACTATCTTTTATTGCCAAATAAACTTGCAGGTTGTTCCAAGCAAGGGTTTGTTAAGGGGCCAAGAGTGACTTTCTCGAACCAGGAACTATTCAACAAGTAAATTATGAAGCGCTGGCTGTTTTAACTCGAGTTTACAACTGTCTTGAAACCTGATTGTGTTATTTGTGTGGAAATTTAAATCACAAAGCTTAACAAGAAAAATATAACTTACGTTCAAAGATTTAATAACTATTTCACTTGTTAACTGTCAAAGGAACGTAGTTACTTGAGTGGTTACCAACGTAAATACCTGGGATCGAAAATAAATAGTCTGTATAAATAGACATTGGTTGCCATGTTACAAGAATGATCGGATATCTGCTATTGGCATGGAATGGTAATTTTCGCATTAGGATGTGAGACATTATTCTGCTGTGTCTTTACTTTAGCTATTCAGGATTTAGATTCGTTAGTAAATTTACTATATTTTTAGTTCAGTTCCATTCAGCATCACTTAGAGTCGTTATCTTACAGTTTATTTGATCATGTTGAAACTTCTTAACTCTAAATTTTCTGCTTATATTGCTGAGTGCTTACTCAATGGTTCTAAGATACTGAGTGAAACTGAACGTACTGCCTCTTTGCTATTCTTTATTATTTCAACACTGACCTACAAAATTTGCCCTGACAAACAGAACTCAACCTTTTCCTATTCATTAATTACTCACAATATTCAAGGAGAGCGCGATGTGACTGCTTTAAAATTGATAACCTGTCTTCAAATAATTAATACAAAAGAATGGCCTTGAAACAGAAGAAATCCTAAGAACAACCCATACATATCGTAAGTCATTTACCTCACAAAAATATTCATTACACAAACTACAGCAATGCCGCAAGCACCAATACTGCAAGCTAAATAAAAAATGCTAACTACTGAACGCTCTAACTACTAACAGGCTTATGGTTAGGAAAGGAAAGATTTTGTTGCAGAGCAAACAATGTATTTACCTTGGTAATCTAACAACTAGTCCAAAAGTTATATACTCGTGCATGACATCCACTTCCAAAAGTAATATAATCATCGACATATTACATTTCCATGACGGATACACGTCCAGGTCGTCGGCTCACGCTAATACGGAAAACCTTCAACACTGCTGATTATTAACCCCCATCACTGCTGACGAATCACTCCGAACTTCCGTCAGTGCTGGCTGCTCACCTCCAACTACCACCACCACTGACTGTCAACTTCCAACTGCTAGTCCGACCGGCCACAGAGTCTCTTACAGAGTGCGCACAGAACTGTCAGACTTATTAATACAGTCTATCGAGCTGCCAACATACAGACACATAAACAGGCTACGTACAATGTCAACCAGATGGCTCTTAGAATAGCGTTGGATATGTGGAGGAGAGATGGTTGTCGTTAAGTCCTCTGCTTGACTGTTCATTAATCGATTTGTACGGTGCGATTTTTTCCACCGTGTACCAACTCTGGGGATTGATCGATGAGAGGATAGGGAACTGCCGGCCGTGGTGGCCGAGCGGTTCTAGGCGCTTCAGTCTGGAACTGCGCGACCGGAACGGTCGCAGGTTCGAATCCTGCCTGGGGAATGGATGTGTGTGATGTCCTTAGGTTTAAGTAGTTCTTAGTTCTAGAGGACTGATGATCTTAGATGTTAAGTCCCATAGTGCTCAGAGCCATTTGAACCATTTGATACGGAACTAAAAGCATCTAATGAACGTATGTCGGGAAATGCATGTTTTCCGTGCTAGAGCCCGTCTGTTCAATCATACTTTGTTACAGAGGCTGCTGTCTAATAGGGGCTGTACCATGCAGCCACGGTTACAAATGGCTCTGAGCACTATGCGACTTAACTTCTGAGGTCATCAGTCGCCTAAAACTTAGAACTAATTAAACCTAACTAACCTAAGGCCATCACACACATATCCATGCCCGAGGCAGGATTCGAACCTGCGACCGTAGTGGTCGCTCGGCTCCAGACTGTAGCGCCTAGAACCGCTCGGCCACTCCGGCCGGCTCGGTTACACTACGCATGGTTTCCAACTACAAGGTGATACTATTCTCATATGTCATGGCCTATCGCTCTCTCCTGTCGTAGTAATTGGTAATGTTGTGCCCGATTCACTTTTCTTATAGTGGTTGTGATACAGCGTTGTACACAGTCATTCCCATATTCGAATCGAGAACTTGCCGCCATGGTGTTTACATACGGAAAGGCAAATGGCAACGGGTGGCGGGCACAAATGTTGCATGACGGGATCTATCCCCGCCGGCAACAAACACAGCATTCAGTGTTTCGCCGTTCGTATGAGACAGGGTTGTTACAGGAATCATGAAATCAGAAAGGATGCACCCGGAATGTTCAGACACCAGACTTGGAGGAAAATGTGATCTCACTGTGGAAGGTGACGGCCGTGTCAGTACCAGACAATTGGCCCGCCAAAACATTGTAAGCCAGACAACCGTGTGGAACATTCTCCATGGCAACTGTTACTACCGTTACCACCTATAACGTGTGCAGGAATTACTAGCGACAGATTTTCCACACCGACAGCAGTTCTGTCAATGGTTTCTTTACCAGGAAACAACGATTTCGGGATTCATGTCATTCATCCTATTCATAGATGTGGCCACTTTTACGTGGAGTGATGTCTTCAGCTTTCATAACAGTCACTTGGGTGATGGTATGCAGAACCACCGTGGTATAGTGACAGCGAATCAACAGCTTCGGTGCATTATGCATGAGTGGGCCAGGATAATTGGCGACCGCACTTAAGGGCCAGTCTTCCTTCCATGTCACCTTACAGACTGGAACTATCGGCGATTCTTGCGGGTGACTTTGCCTCCCCTGCTGGAATAAGTGCCACTGATGATTCGAAGGGTTTTGTGGCTGCTACATAATGGTGCTCCAGCTCACTTCGCTGTTAACGCCCATATGCATCTCTGTCGTGTCTTCCCTGGTCGATGGATCGGTCACCCGATCTCAACCCGTGTAATTTCTGGTTATGGGCCCGTCTCGAAAGTATCGTGTATGCTGGTTGCAGATATGGAGATGCTGGAGCATCGTTTTCATGCTGCTTTTGACACTGTTCGGTTGCAGCCTGGTCGATGTGAACGTATGAGACAGAACATGCTACGGCAGGTACAGTTAAGCTTTGAGGCACATGGAAACCTTATTCAACACATACTGTAACTGTGGCTGCTTGGTACAGCCGGTATTATACCGCAGTAACTTTAATAATGTATGATTGAATAAATCGTCTCCAGCGTGGAAACTATGCATTTCATTAGACCTTTTTTTGTTTCGTTCAACGCATCAGTTCCTAGAGCTTGAACATGGTGGAAAACATCACTCTGTATATACATCGTTAGTGTTACTCTGATTTCTCATTTCCGCTTGTGATAAGTGGCTTGCATATTCATAAAGAACTAAGTTTATCTGCAGTGATAACTGTTTAGAGTCACACTGGCCAGCCAAAACATTATGATCACCGACCTACTATCGATATAAATTCGTCCAAGTGACAGCAGCAACGCCTGGTGAGGAATGACTGCTAGTGGGACACGTTCGGTGCGTCAGTGAGCGTGCTGTCCTTGTGTAGAACTGGGAAGGCAAGCGAAACACATGAGTTTGACCGACGGCAGATTTTGATGGCCCGGAGGCTCGGCACAAGCATTTTGGAAACCACGAGTTTTTGCGTGTTAGGGGACTGGTGTGGTGATCATCTTCAGTATGTGGCAAAACCAAGGTGAAAGCAAGTCCGGACGTCATGAGGCTGGGTGGTCAGCCTGTGTGGTTGAGCGGCCACCCCTCATTACAGACGTCGGACGTTGTAGGCTGGGCAGATCGTTAAACAAGACAGACTGCTAAATGTGGCGGATCTAACATCAGACTTTAATGATGGGAATTGTACAAGTGTGAACATACAGTGCACTGAACTCACCTTCGAATGGACCTCGGCAGCTGACGACCCATGCATTTGGCAATGTTAACACCAAGACATCGGCAACTACGATTGAAATTGGAACGTGACCGTCGTCACTGGACGTTGGCGCAGTGGCAGAGCGTTGCGTGGGCTGATGAATCAGTATACCTTGATAATCATAAAGATGGGAGAGAGTGAATCGGTCGTTTTACGGGGGAACGTTTCCTCGACACCCATACTGCGAGACGGAGACAAGCTTCTGGTGGCTCTATTATGCTTTGGGCAACATTCACATGGGCATCAATGGGCCCAGTGGAGCTCGTGCAAAGCACCACGACGGCAAAGGTGTATTGTACATTGTAGACCGCATACACCCCTTCATGACGATCATGTGGCATTTTTCAGCAAGATCATATGACATGTCACATGGTCAGGAGTGTGGTTAGAGGAACACAGTGGCGAGTTCCAATTGACGTGTTGGCCCCCAAAGTTGGTAGATTCGAGCCCGATCGAACACATCTGGGATGTGATTGAACATGGCATCAGATGTCATCGCCCCCCTCCCCGTAATTTATGGGAATCAGGTGTCTTGTGCGTCCAGATGTGTGCAAATGCACTCCAACAACCTAAAAATGCTGCGTTGCTTCCACGGACAGTACATCGGCGGTGTTATCCGTACCAAATGTGCACATACCGGCTATTCTGTAGGTGGTGATAATGTTGTGGCTGATCAGCGTACACCAAAGAAGAAAAATGGTAGAAATGAGTCCAGCAAGTATAATGTGTTATCAACCAAACCTGCATTAACGTTTCCCGAAAATAATACATTTCAGATGTAATCGTAACTGTGCTGTTCCAACATTTAACTACGTAAAACCATTATCCACCTCAAGATTCGTAAACAATTGTAACTAATGCCGCATACTTCAACAACTCAAACGACTTAAGGCCTAGTTCTTCAGAGCGTAACAGTAAAAGCTATTTAAATTTTTAATGATGGTTATTTTGCAATGAGTCTGAAACTTTTGAATTAACATTTATATTGCTTGCATTAAGAAAATACCTTTTTACTTTTTTCTAAGTCACGTCTATTTTCTTTTTTTTCGTTACTGTTGTGCTTGATTAGAGCAGTTTAATGCAGGTGTCATGGTTTTCGTAATTTAAGTATTTCCTGAAATGCACACGTGTGCCATCGTTCTCTTAACTCTAAGAAAACGTTCTCTAAACGCTAACAAAACTAAACAACACAAATAGCTGTCTCCTTTTAGCACCGCACGTTCCACCTATCTGTCCTCTCCACCTTTCTTCGTTTCTTCTTGGCGCAGATGTCGTCATCAACGTGGCCATTGTTGTCGTAGCAGCAACTAGGCTGAAGGAGACAGGTGAAAGGTTTCTCGATAGGAGCCCATTCTCGCATTCACACTCCGCCAATCCAGAAGGTTTCGATACTGGATTTAAAAAAATAGAGAAAAGTTGAGATAGTGGTTTTAATGCTCTATATTTTATATACAGTCTCCTCCACTTGAGTGCCACGCACAGAACCTTCATACAACCATGTGAAACTGTAGAAAAGTCCTTCTTTAGGATGTTGTACAACTCGCGCTTCACACTGGCTCGTATCTTAGTTACGTCGTCGAAGTGTTAAACCCTCATGTGAATTTCAGCACTCTGTCGTTTTGCAGTAGGTTCGTATTAATAACACCAAGTCTCGCTACCCGTGATGATTTTTTCCAGAAAGACACTGTCCACGTTTTACATTTCACTCAAGTCCAGCAGGCGCCCACGCATAGTTGTTTTTGTTCGGGAGTCTAGGAGTGCGGGACCAACTTCGTACTCTCCTCTTCAGAATATTGAACATGTTGAGCATTTGATAAAGAGATGTTGTTCCACTGCAATTTGTGACACAACATTGTTGACACACTACGGTCACACATCCATTATTTAATACTGGATTGTACATCTAATATTTACTATTGTTTGCTCTAGCTGCCACTGTACTTAGAGCACTGACATCGCTTCGATGCCAGGAATAAAATCAGTCTCAGAACTTTTTGAACGGACGGTGTCTGGATCAAAGTAAATGAAAATCATAAGAAATTAATATCTGGGAGACCTCGTATGGCAGATTCAGCCGCTCCACTGGAAAGGTTTTTCTCTCCTTCCGGTACGGTGGATCATTTCCTTCGTTATGCTTCATTGTTCGTGCGTCATGGGTTATTTTTCAGCCTAGGTAGTAGAATTCCTGGACTTCGTCTACGTTGAGATCCTCAACTCTGATGTTAAGTGTGACGATATTCTCATTTCAGTTACTTCTCATTACTTTCATCTTTCTTCTATTTACTCTCATCCCAAATCTACACTGATCAGATTGTACGTTCTAATCAACAGATCCTGTAATTGTTCTTCACTTTCACACAGGAAACATATTAAGAAAACTGAAAAAATCTATTTTTATTACGGACATACACTTTTTGCACTAAAGACAGTAAAAGAGACAGCTTTGTAATAAAGTTCACAGTTAAAATTAAAAATGCTGAAGGAAAACATTTTCTGTGACTTCATTAATTTCTTACAGACTCTTTTCGCTATATTGGATCCGCCATTTGGAATTTTTAGTTCTGATATAAAAATTCGTTGTCATAAGGATCAGAAACCTCATTATACCAATTTTCGCCGTTTTGGAAAAAATTTTGACCAGGTTTTCAGCATTCTGTTCCACTGTGGGTCGCTGAACTTAGTGTCCCCGTCCAACAGACGGATCACGATCAACAGTCTCATATGTCATAACGTCATGAAACATTGCGGAGAAGTTTGGAATTTAATCCAGTATACTGGCGCAAACTCCAGTGATCAGGACCTTTCCGCCTCTCTCTGACGTAGCCAGGTGGCTATTCATCCAAGAGATGGCCACGCCCAATATTCCAGAGCCAAGGCCATCGGCTGTGTATGCAGTGATCTGCGGCACCACAGAACACTAAATACCTGACTGCCAGACTGATATTTGACTCAACGGTTCTTTAATGAGAGCGCAGCAGCGCCCTGTAGCGGCGTCGTGTGATGTTCGCCTGGGAAGGAGACCTCGCGACTTTTGCGCGCACTGGTGCCAGCAGTTGGACAAAGACGCGCTGGCGCCAGCCAGCATCAGCCGGCCGCGCGCTGACTGGCCTGTGTTCCGCCGGCGGGCGGGCTTTGTCTTGCCGGGCGGGTCACTAATTAAACGCGCGGCCGTGTCGCCGTCTTGTGGCGGCCGCCCCGTGCCTACGGTAATGAGCCCGCCTCCGCCTCCCCAGCACGTGCTCCCACGTGTTCCTTTGTTGGGATCAGGACGTCACCACAACAGTGGCCAGCAGACGCGAGCCGAGCTGGACCAGTTTTTACCCTGAGCCAGTCCCAAGTCGTTCCCTGTCGTGACACTCCTGACATCGCGATGGCGACGAAATGGACAGCAAGGCCCCAATTTCCGTGTCAGTTTTATGGACAGCCGAACGGATCACTCAGCAGAGCCAGATAATAAAGCAAGTACCAAATGTTGCCCACAGGATTCAATATTTGGACCAAAATTATTGGTCCTGACGATTCTACGCTACTGGAATTGAGTGGCGCAAGGTAATACAAAATACTAAATGTTGCCCACAGGATTCCATATTTGGACCTATACTATAGGCCTTGACGATTACGTTGCTACTGGATTCGAATGGTACATAGTTATAAGGAACCAAATGTTGCCCACAAGATTCAATATGTGAATCAATATTATGGACCTTGAAGATTAAGTTTCTGCTGCAACTGTTGGATGAAGCCGATGATGCGGACGGTGTTCCAGTTTATGCTATAGGATCTTGGTCTCGTGAGATTATTGTATAAAGAATTTAGAAATACTATCAGAGATACAACGATGGTGCAAGAAAAACAAATAACCAATAGCTGGGAATAGACGGAAATAATTTTTGTTTAAGGGCAGGCTGCACCCAAAACGGAATACGAAGTAGATAAAAATGTAATTACTAAAATCACTATCAATTTTCAAAAGCAGATGTGATTATCAGGACTATTTTTAGCTTCTGTGATACTTATGTTAGTGAACGTAAGGGCTTGTATGTAAACATTACGTATTAATTAGTACAATACGTTTTATAAAGTGCAGAGGAAATAACGGAAGAAATTGTAGGTCGTCAGAGTTAGTTTGGATTTGCTGATACATTGACCGGCCTTACACCACAACTGTCAACTACTATTCCATTTGCCCTCAGTATTTTAAAAACACAATGAAACATTGACCACACAGCAGTAAAGAAATTTATTTCATATTTTCGTAAGCGCTTTATTAAGCACCATAAACGAAGAAACTTAATATGGTACATAAATGAATCAGTACCATCCATCGTCAGAACTGTAAATATAATGAGATGTATAGGGATGGAGTAACACATACACAGCTCCAAATTTAGTTGAGCGTAATACCTTAAATTTCATGTCTATTAAAGCTAGATCCTCATTTAAACACCCCGGGCCATTAGAAATAAGGTTATCTCTTCTTCATTTACTGTGACAATATCTGGCACTTGCAGCGAAACAAACTTCATTCTTTGTTTCTGATGATACTTGACACTGTATATTATATTTGAATAACTGCCTGAACTATAACACCTTGCAATTTGGGCGCTGTATGACTGACATTTACTTTTCTTAGTTATAAGCATATTAACAAGTAGAAATTAGTCTTCATCCATATACCGATGATTAATGTTTGTATTCTTGACTGCCGCACTGTCATCGGCACCAAAACTGCCCAATAATCTCCTGGGGTATCAATGATGAGTGGTAAAAGTAACCCCAAAACAGAGAAATGCTGTACCTTACCTCAGAAATTGTAGCTTAGTGAGATATACACATGTGAAAAAGCAGCTAATCAGTGGTCTGTTTTGAGAATTAATCGAGCAACATACTTAACATAATTGAAAACACCAATGACTCATGCAGTTAAATGACATCAGTGGATTTTGCAAAATCACATTTTAATACACTTTTTCATATCAAATACAGGTTCACCAAATTTCGCACAAGAAAATGGGCACCATACCGCGCCATCTAGCTTATATTAATGGAACTTTGCCACCAAACGATGTATACTAACCTAACAGAGAGCCAGCAGAGGGTTGTTAGTATTTTGGTGTATGAGAGGCCAAAGAAACTACGGCGGTCAATGTATAACCAGTTTACAGTGTTTGCAGGCACTAAAAATATTTCTCGATGACAGTTTTTTTCTTCCTTTTTTCCACAGATAGATTCGTTAAATAAATGGCAACAAAAATCATGCGTAAAATTGCATGCGCTGGCACCTCCAGCAATAGTTTACCTTCTGACTACTCCAAGATTCCACACTGATTGCAGTTGCGCATTCTACAGTATGACAAAGAACCACGCAATCAGGTCTTCTAAGGCTGCTGGGAAACTACATTACTAGACCACCAGTGGCTGTTCTAGTCACTCTCGGAATTCGTCACAGAAAGACACCTGGCCATAACATAAGGTAAGCCATTAGGGAAAACGATTTTCAAAATGAGTAATAAATCAGGTGCTAGAATCTGTGTAAGGTGTCAGACAAGTAACACACCTTACATAGAAATTCCTGAAACAATCCCGGTTAACTCAATATGTCACATGACATAGTTATGTGAAATTGAATTAATTTTATTAAAATGCTGATGTAATAAATAAGCTACCATTTCATGAATATAAACCACTAACAGTCACAATAGTAATTGCCTGCAAGTAATTTCCCTGACACGAGCTACGAGATGAGTTCTGAGGAAAGAGAATTTTACGATGGCAATGCCCGTCCCATGTAGGCCGACACATTTTGCCACAGGGCATGTAGCAAACACAATGAGACGTCTGCTGCCATTGCTTAGGCCGTAGGCAAGAACCCGCGTCTTGTCCCTGCTATTAATGATGACCCTTTGGAAAGCCTTTCTACAGGACCATGGCAGGAGATGCCAAATAAAGCATCCAGAGAAAAGACGTCGGGAGAAATTCAACTCAAAACATAGGTTACTCATTGTAGCCATCTGCATTAAGAACTCGCATGAAAGAAAAAGCTGTTTATCTCAATAATGTGTAGCAAAAGCCATACGAAAGAAACGACGCCTGTGGTAGGCTACAAGATCTCTAGTGGATGGATTTGCAACAAAGCACGAACGCTCTGATTGGCCAGAAAGAAAACGCCCAAGTCCGTCGGAATGCACAAGGAACGTGACTGGATGCAGGTGATCAGAAAGGATTCTTACGTACGTGTCACCTCTCAGAGTCGTATTTAGATGTATCAGGGGTCACTTATCACTCCAACTGCACACGTCCCACGCCATTACAGAGCCTCCACCAGCTTGAACGTCCACTGCAGACATAGAGGGTCCATTGATTCATGAGTTTCTCTCCATATCCTTACACGTCAATCCGCTCGATACAATTCGAAACGAGACTCGTCTGACCATGTTTTTAGTCATCAACAGTCGATTGTCGGTGTTTATGGACTCAGGCGAGGCGTAAGGCTTTGTGTCGTGCAGTCATCAAGGGTACACGAGTGGGTCTTAGGCTCCGGAAGCCCATATCAATCACATTTCATTGAACGATTCGCACGCTGACACTTGTTGATGGCCCAGCACTGAAATCTGCAGCAACTTTCGGTAGCGTTGCACTACTGACACGTTGAAAGATTCTCTTCAGTCGTCGTTGGTCTCGTTCTTGGAGGATGTTTTTCTAACCGCAGTTATGTCGGAGATTTAATGTTTTACCGGATTCCTGATATTCCCGGTACACTCGTGAACTGGTCGTACGGGAAAATTCCCTCTTCGTCGCTGCCTTGGAGATGCTGTGTCTCATCACTCGTGCGCCGAATACTATACCAAGTTCAGATGCACTTAAATCTTGATAACCTACAACTGTAGCAGCAGTAACCGATCTAACAACTGCGACAGCACTTGTTGTCTTACGTAAGCGTTGCTGAACTCAACGCCGTATTCTGCTTCTTTACATATCTCTGTATATGAATACGCGTGCCTATATCAGTTTCTTTGGCTCTTCAATGGATAAAAGGCCCTGTAATACAGTTGACGTCTCTGAATAACATTACCTGTAGTCTAAACACTAAGATTCACTAAGTAAGTCTAACAAGCACCTATGACTACGGCTCATTTATTCCACGTTGCCCATGATTTTTGTATTCACAAACAACTTCTAGGGCCGTCTCTCACCAAATCCAAACGACGTTCTTCTTGGGCTTGTAAGATGATAGAATGCCAACACACACTCTCTGAATACATTTAAATGCGTCAATTGCTGATATCATTCATGTTCTACATGATTGACACTGTCCAGTTAGTGTTGGTAAATGGCAGAAAGGGAGCTCACGCGCATCTCTGTCAAGCAGACAGTAGTGCCTGTGACCCCCTGCGGAACGCCAAGAAAGTAGCATGCTCACTTAGACAGGCAAAGTGGCTTCATTATGCTTGTAAGGTCATATCGAATCATCATGTGAGTCAATCCTCTTCCCCTGAAAGTCAAACCTTGGAGAAGGAGTCTATCGGCCGGTTTTGCTTCTTCTCCCTTTTGTACAGGTCCGCTTGCCTTACCGTCGTTAGGAGGAACACCAGCCTAAGGTAAAACCAAAGGAACTTGGCGGAAGCCAAATTTTTAATTAGGTGAGTGGCCAGAATGGCCATACATCTTTAGAATCTAACATTGTCCGACAAAAGGCAGCAATAGTTAGCAAACATTATTCCACTCCCTTGGTCAGTGTCAAAAAATTCTTTATTAATTAGGATTCCCAGCTCTTAGCGAGGAAGACTGCCCGCAGACATAATATTCGCGGACGTCCCGCCCACGTGCAAAACTTTTGTTATTAATCGCCTTACTCCAATTTCTAGTAATCGTGTCAGTACGAGTTTTATCGAGGAGAATGTTACTGACGAACCAAAGGTTGGAAAAAAATGGTTCAAATGGCTCTGAGCACTATGGAACTCAACTGCTGTGGTCATCAGTCCCCTAGAACTTAGAACTACTTAAACCTAACTAACCTAAGGACATCACACATACCCATGCCCGAGGCAGGATTCGAACCTGCGACCGTAGCAGTCGCACGGTTCCGGACTGCGCGCCTAGAACCGCGAGACCACCAAAGATTGGATATGAAGGAGTTAATTGGGTATGGCAGTATTATTTTTGCCGGGGATTGTCTCTTCATGCACAGCGACACTGAAAGAAAAATTAATTCAGTTGATGAATTTCCCCAGTTGGTCTGAGATTGGCTACTATATAAATCAATACTGATTTAATTTCCTGATTAACATGTTCAGTGATCTATGACTGATGATAGCATAGGATGATGGTGATATGCGGGAAGTTCCAAAAGAAGTGGTAGACTGTGTGGAGAAAGCTCAACAAGAACTCATCTAGGCACCTAGTGAAATCAATGTTAATGACACAACAAGATTCCGCAAATTATTACCAAATTAAGCAGCACAAGTTGCTTAGTAACGTAAGCTCGAAGAGCTGCTCAGAATATCGAAAGTGTCACCAAACTTCGATACTTTTACCCAAAATCAATCAACCTTGCATAAATTAGCACCAAATGACAGCTGGAAGACGAGTGGGAGCGAACGTACGTACATGATACGTATTTGTAAATCTTGCCGTGGCACTCTGGACATCAGGCGCCGACGGCATCACACACAACTTATTCGTCCTGCGGATTGCAGCAAGGTAGAATCCTACAGTGTAGATGACATGGAACTCCACGGCCAGATCAGTGTGGCGACGGTAGAGGTCACTGACATGCCTCACCTCCTTAAGCGACCGCCATGTGACGTGTCAACAATAGGCCCGCACATATTCGTCCTCAAGGCGATTATTCAGGCAGGCGCATGGCCCCAGGAGAGGAATTCCATCGCAGCCAGCAACCTGAAAACCTTCACTACTCCACTTCAAGAACTTGGCCATCGACTTCTGGACAGGACACCACCTCCTCAGCTGGGTCTCTACGTTATCAGCGACTTGATATAATTGTACTGTGGTTCTTCTGGCGCGCTTCGTTACAGGATCATTTAGTAATCGCGAAAGCGTTACGGAGGTGATAGATAAACCCCAATGGAGAGAAGTCTTCCGAAGTAAGAGTGATTTCAGGTGTGCCGCAGGGGAGTGTCATAGGACCGTTGCTATTCACAATATACGTAAATGACCTGGTGGATGACATCGGAATTTCACTGAGGCTTTTTGCAGATGATGCTGTGGTATATCGAGAGGTTTAACAATGGAAAATTGTACTGAAATGCAGGAGGATCTGCAGCGAGTTGACGCATGGTGCAGGGAATGGCAATTGAATCTCAATGTAGAAAAGTGGAATGTGCTGCGAATACATAGAAAGATAGATCCCTTATCATTTAGCTACAAAATAGAAGGTCAGCAACTGGAAGCAGTTAATTCAATAAATTATCTGGGAGTACGAATTAGAAGTGATTTAAAATGGAATGATCATATAAAGTTGATCGTCGGTAAAGCAGATGCCAGACTGAGATACATTCGAAGAATCCTAAGGAAATGCAATCCGAAAACAAAGGAAGTAGGTTACAGTACGCTTGTTCGCCCACTGCTTGAATACTGCTCAGCAGTGTGGGATAGGGTTGATAGAAGAGATAGAGAAGATCCAACGGAGAGCAGAGCGATTCGTTACAGGATCATTTAGTAACCGCGAAAGCGTTACGGAGATGATGGATAAACTCCAGTGGAGGACTCTGCAGGAGAGACGCTCAGTAGCTCGGTACGGGCTTTTGTTAAAGTTTCGAGAACATACCTTCACCGAGGAGTCAAGCAGTATATTTCTCCCTCCTACGTATATCTCGCGAAGAGACCATGAGGATAAAATCAGAGAAATTAGAGCCCACACAGAAGCATACCGACAATCCTTCTTTCCACGAACAATAAGAGACTGGAATAGAAGGGAGAACCGATAGAGGTACTCAGGGTACCCTCCGCCACACAACGTCAGGTGACTTGCTGAGTATGGATGTAGATGTAGATGTAGATAACACAGTGTCAGACTTCAACTTTCTATCCTTGTCGAAATTAGATATTTCATTACTGGTGGCTCTAAATACGTTAGCAAGCGAAGTTCTTAAGTGTTTATTCCTCTTTAGTGAAGCATGGATTTGGATTTTGGTCTTAAATCAGGAGTTGTTAGAGATTCAAGACTCTGATCATTAGGAGGCGTCTGATTACAGAAACTTAGTATATTGTTTTTAGCGTAAAGCTCCTCAGATATTAAAATTGTGTTCACTGAAGCGCGTGTAACTCTCTCAAAGTGTCACAGAACCTATTGGTTTATTTTGTAATTCAACAAGCCTAAGTGGCTCCATTATCTACGAACCATCATTTATTTTGTTTTAGTTACTGAAGAACAAGCATCTGTTTTGTTTCACTTATTGAAGAACTATCTTTGCTTTTGTTTCATTGTGGAGAATATTTTTGTAGAAATTGTTTTCAATAAACTTATGTTTGTTCCCACTACCTGGGTTTTTTGTTGTAACTTTGTAACTGCTAGCAGCAGACACACCAGATCTCCCTCCACAACTCTCTACTTGTCAAAAAATAAAACAAATAAAAAAATCCTCTACATGGAAGGGGGGACTCAATGCTGTTGCAACTGCAATGGATGAGAATACTGGAATAAGGTCTATTTCATAAAGAAAATAGTTGAATGCTACAGAAACTGCCCACATTTAATGTACGAAACGCACCTTAACAAATAAGAGATTGAACCCGGGACGGCGCATAGTCCATTCGATTAGTCGAATTATTTGTTCCAGCCACAGAGGCAAGGTGACCCAATTCCACTGTGAAAACCAAATTTTGGAGCAAAAGAAACGGGGCAGCATATCGGTATCTAGTACTGTAATGTCTGAACAGAATATCTGAAAATGTCATGATGACTTATTCTCTGGAGATGGCAGTGATGTCCTGGAGCCTTTCACTCAGAGCCAGGAGAGGCTCCAGTTCGGTTGAAGACGCACGAAGCAGCCCAGAAACCACACCAGGAGAACATGTTCTCAGAAAAAAGCGAAGCATTCCTCCTAGAAAATTTTCTGTAACGTTTGGAATGTAGGAGACGAGATACTGGCAGAAGTAAAGCTGTGAGTACCGGGCGAGAGTCCTGCTTCGGTAGCTCAGGTGGTAGAGCACATGCCCGCGAAAGGCAAAGGTCCCGAGTTCGAGTCACGGTCGGGCACACAGTTTAAATCTGCCAGGAAGTTTCATACCAGCGCACACTCCGCTGCAGAGTGAAAATCTCATTCTGGAAGCTCTAAATGTAATTAATCGTTCAATGGTGGTAAAAAATGAATAAATATCACAGCGATGTGTGAAATTAATGACACAATCTGAATTATGAGCTGGGCCAAGTAATTATCTCTTTAACACCCCAGGCTTAAGTACCCAAATGATCCCCACACAGGGAAAAATCAATGTATTTCAATAGAGCCTGGATTAACTCTTTGGAGAGACAGACGTCTAACTTCCCATTGTAAAGAGTAATGTGAAATAAGAGACCTTTGGTAAGATAATGCCCCAGCTACTTGATTGCCACTAGGGAGCTGATTCTTAATACTGATGTGTGCTTCAAGAGCCATTCCGATAAAGCGTGCAACTCTTTCCTTACGCTGAGGGAGCAGAAAATTATAAAAAGCCTTTGTGCACTTTTTATCAGTTTTAACTCCATTGGCTGAAACGAGATGACTCAGGAAAGAAATCTCGGCACGAGATACACTACTGGCCATTAAAATTGCTATACCAAGAAGAACTGCAGATGATAAACGGGTATTCATTGGACAAATATATTATACTAGAACTGACATGTGATTACATTTTCAAGCAATTTTTGTGCATAGATCCTGAGAAATCAGTACCCAGAACAATCACCTCTGGCCGTAATAACGGCCTTGATACGCCTGGGCATTGAGTCAAACAGAGCTTGGATGGCGTCTACAGGTACAGCTGCCCATGCAGCTTCAACACGATACCACAGTTCATCAAGAGTATTGACTGGCGTATTGTGACGAGCCAGTTGCTCGGCCATCATTGACCAGACGTTTACAATTGGTGAGAGATCTGGAGAATGTACTGGCCATGGCAGAAGTCGAACATTTTCTGCATCCAGAAAGGCCCGTGCAGGACCTGCAAAATGAGGTCTGTATTATCCCGCTGAAACAATGCGAACAAAAGGTGACCGAGACGTGTAACCAATGGCACCCCATACCATCACGCCGGGTGATACGCCAGTATGGCGATGACGAATACACGATTCCAATGTGCGTTCACCACGATGTCGCCAAATACGTAAGTGACCATGATGCTGTAAACAGAACCTGGATTCATCCGAAAAAATGGCGTTTTGCCATTCATGCACCCAAATTCGTCGTTGAGTACACCATCGCAGGCGCCCCTGTCTGTGATGGAGCGTCAAGGGTAACCGCAGCCATGGTCTCCGAACTGATAGTCCATGCTGCTGCGAACGTCGTCGAACTGTTGGTGCAGATGGTTGTTGTCTTGCAAACGTCCCCATGTGTTGGCTCAGGGATCGAGACCTGGCTGCACCATCTGTTACAGCCATGCGGATAAGATGCCTGTCATCTCGACTGCTAGTGATACGAGGTCGTTGGGATCGAGCACGGCGTTCCGTATTACCCTCCTGAACACACCGATTACATATTCTGCCTACAGTCATTGGATCTCGACCAAAGCGAGCGGCAGTGTCACGATACGATAAACCGCAATCGCGATAGGCTACAGTCCGACCTTTATCTAAGTCGGAAACGTGACGGTACGCATTTCTCCTCCTTACACGAGGCATCACAACAACTAAATGGCTCTGAGCACTATGAGACTTAACTTCTAAGATCATCAGTCCCCTAGAACTTAGAACTACTTAAACCAGCTAACCTAAGGACATCACACACATCCATGCCCGAGGCAGGATTCGAACCTGCGACCGTAGTGGTCGCGCGGTTCCAGACTGAAGCGCCTAGAACCGCTCGGCCACCCCTGCCGGCATCACAACAACGTTTCACCAGGTAACGCCGGCCAACTGCTGTTTGTGTATGAGAAATCTGTTGGAAACTTTCCTCATGTCAGCACGTTGTAGGTGTCGCCACCGGCGACAACCTTGTGTGAATGCTCTGAAAAGCTAATCATTTGCATATCACAGCACCTTCTTGCTGTCGGTTAAATTTCGCGTCTGTAGCACGTCATCTTCGTGGTGTAGCAGTTTTAATGGCCCGTACTGTACATCTACATCTATGATCTGCGAACCACTGTGAAGTGCATGGAAGAGTATACGTCCCACTGTACCAGTTATAGGACGTTTTCCCTTACATTCACCCACAGAGCACAGAAAGAGAATTTTTTTATACGCGTCTGTGCAAGCTGTAATTCTAATCCTGTCATTACGATCCCTATGAGAGCGATACGTAGGGGATTGCAGTATATTCCTAAAGCCATCATTTACTGCCTATTATTTAAACTCTACAACTAGGTTTCCTCGGGATATTTTATGTCTGTCTTCAAGAGTCTGCTAGTTCAGTTTCTTCAGTGACTCTGTGACACTCCCCCACCAGTTAACAAGTCTGTGATTATTCGGGCTGCAGTTCTCTGTGTACTTCCAACATCCTTGTTATCACTGTTTGCTACAACTCACACGAGTGACTTGTAAGCAATCTCCGCTGTAGAAGGATTACATTTACCTAGCATTCAATCATTAAACAGAAGTCCCCTACCCGATTTACCTACGACTGAGCCTATGCGATAGTCCCATTTCATGTGTCTACTGCGTTCGGCTAAAATGCAGTATGAGACGTAGCCATCATGTTGACTCAAAACTTCAAATTGCCTTACTCCAACTGTTCACTGCTTAGAGCTGTTTTACGCGTTTCAACTATACATCATTTTAAAAGGCATATGTAAAAGCCTTCTTATTTAAATACACTGCACCTACTAAGAATATGAGTACACAGTACCTAGTCATCTATTGCTCACAACAGTGTTACACCCAGGGGGAATCATTCCGCATGTGAAAAGGGTGCTTCCGGATGCCATGAAGAGCACAGGGTGCAGCCAGCTGCAGGTGGTGGCACATGTCGGTACCAATGACGTGTGTCGCTTTGGATCAGGGCAGATTCTCTCTGGTGTCGGGCGGCTATCGGAAACGGTAAAGACTGCCAGTCTTGCTTCCGAGATTAAGGCGGAGCTCACCAACTGCAGCATCGTCGATAGATCCGACTGTGCTCCTTTGGTCCAGAGCCGACTGGAGGGTCTGAATCGGAGGCTCAGGAGGATCTGTGACCGTGCAGGTTGCAGATTCCTTGACTTTTGCCACCGGATGGTGGGTTTCCTGGTTCCCCTTGATAGGTCAGGAGTCCACTGCACACAGGAAGCGGCTACACGGAAGGGACTGGGCGGTCTTTTAGGTTAGAGGGTCTCAGGAAACCACAGAAAGGGCGTCCGTCTAAAATGGCGCACGTAAAACACAGGAAGGTATTTGTAGAAACGATCGGTATTGTAGTTGTAAATTGTCATAGCTGTCTTGCGAAAGAACCAGAGCTCCAAACCCTAATAGAAAGTACAGTAGCTCAAATAATTATGGGTACGGAAAGCTGGTTAACGCCGGAAATAAATTCAGCCGAATTGTTTTCATTCGACATAACAGCGTCCAGAAAGGATATTAAATACAGTTGGTCGTGGAGTATTTTATTGCTGCCAGAAGTAGTTTACCTTGTAATGAAATTGAAGAAGATAGTTCCTGCGAAATAGTATGGGAAGAGGATATACTTGACAATCGTTTTACCGAGCCCCCCACCCCCCCTCCCTCCCCGACTCAAAAGATATAGTTACTGGACAGTTGAAATAAATCTTGAGTTTCATTTCAAATATGTACCTCACTCATACAATTATAGTCGGTGGTGACTTCAATCTACCCTCGATATGCTGGAAAAATTATAACCCCGGCAGCAGGGATAAAAAGTCATCCGAAATTATACTGAATGCTTTCTCAGGAAATTGTTTAGAACAATTAGTTCATGAGCCCACTCGACGTGTAAATGGATGCGAAAGTTTACTTGACCTCTTAGTAACAAATAATCCTGGACAAATTGGGAATATCATCACGAATACAGGGATTAGCGACCACAAGGCAGTAGCTGCTAGGCTCAATACAGTAACACCGACAACCATAAAAAAGAAACACAAAGTACGCCTATTTCAAAAAGCTGATAAAAATAATCTTAACGCCTTTTTAAGGGTCAGTCTCCACTCCTTCCGATCTGATAACTTAAACGTATAAAAGATGTGAAATGATTTCAAAGAGATTGTATCGACGGCTACTGAAAGATCTATATCATATAAATTAGTAACTGATGGTACTGATCCCCCATGGTACACAAAACAGGTCAGACCGCTGTTACAGAAGCAACGAAAAAAGCATGCCAAACTTAAGAGAATTCAAAATCCCCAAGATTGGTTACGTTCTGAAGAAGTTCGAAATATAGCCCGTACTTCAATGCGAGATGCTTATAATAATTTACACAATAAAACCATGTCTCGGAGTCTGGCAGATGACCCAAATACATAATGCACACCAGTGACAAAACGCAATCAGTACTTTCACTGCGCTGTAACAACGTTGCAGTCACTGATGACAGTGCACTAAAGACAAAGTAAATGTTACTGAATTCCAATCAAGAAACATAGACGTCGATATCCTCGGTGTATCTGAAGTCATCAGTCCCCTAGAACTTAAAAATACTTAAACCTAACTAACCTAAGGACATCACACACATCCATGCCCAAGGCAAGATTCGAACCTGCGACTGTAGCAGTCGCTCGGTTCCGGACTGAAGCGCCTAGAGCCGCTCGAACACAGAGGCCGGCCTCGCTGTAGCAAAGCAGCTTAAATCACTTCATAAAGGGAGGCCGCCTGTCCAGTTTGTATACTAGTCAGGTTCCTTTTAGAGTATGTCGATGCGATAGGTCCATATTTAGCAATTATTTACAACCGCTCACTCACAGAAAGTTACGTAAACATTGGAAAATTGTTCAAGTCACACCAATATCCAAAAAAGGAAATAGAAGTAATCGGCTTCGCTACAGGCCCATATCACTAATGTCGATTTGCAGTAGGGATTTGGAACATATACTGTGCTCGAACATTATGAATTACCTCTAAGAAAACGATTTATTGACACATAGTCAGCACAAATTCAGAAAACATCGTTCTTGTGAAACACAACTAGCTCCATATAATCGTGAGGTAATGAGTGCTGTCGACAGATGATGTCAAATTCATTCCCTATTTTTAGATTTCCAAAAGGCTTTCGACACCGTTCCTTACAAGCGTCTTCTAACCAAACTGCATCCCTATGGAATCCGCCTCAGTTGTGTGACTGGATTCGTGGTTTACCGTCAGAGAGCTCACATTTCTTAGTAATAGACGGAAAGTCATCGAGTAAAACAGAAGTAAAGTCCGGCTGTTCCGTAACGAAGTGTTGTAGGGAGTGTTATAGGCCCTCTATTGTTCCTGATCTACTGTATATTAACGACATAGGAGACAACCTTAGTAGCTCTTTTAGATTGTATGCAGATGATGCTGTCATTTACCGTCTTGAAAAGTAATAAGACGACCAAAACGAATTTCACAATTATTTAAGTAAGATACTGCATGGTGCGAAAAGTGGCAGTTGACCTTGAATAGAGAAAAGTGTGAAGTCTAAATGGTTCACATGGCTCTAAGCACTATGAGACTTAACATCTGAGGTCATCAGTCCCCTATACTTAGAACTACTAAAACCTAACGAACCTAAAGACATCACACACATGCATGCCCGAGTGAGGATTCGAGCCTACGACCGTAGCAGCAGCGCGGTTCCGGGCTGAAGTGCCTAGAACCGCTCCGCCACAGCGGCCGGCAAGTGTGAAGTTATTCACATGACTACTATAAAAAATCCGCTACATTTCGATTACGCGATACGTCACACAAATCTGAAGGCTGTAAATTCAACTAAATACTTAAGGATTACAATTACAAATAACCTAAATTGGAACGGTCACATAGATAATGTCGTGGGTACAGCAAACCAGAGACTGCGATTCATTTGCAGAACACTTAGAAGGAGCAACAGATCTACAAAGAGACTGCTTACACCACTCTTGTCTGCCCTATTTGGGAGTATTGCTGTGCGGTGTGGGATCCTCATCAGGTTGGACTGACATCGAAAAAGTTCAAAGAAGGGCAGCTCGTTTTGCTTTATCGCGAAATAGGGAAGATAGTGCCACAGACATGGTACGTGAATTGGAGTGTCAGCCATTAAAACAAATGCCTTTTTTGTTGCGACGGGATCTTCTCATGAAATTTCAATCACCAGTTTTCTTTTCCGATTGCAAAATCATTCTGTTGGCACCCAACAACATAGGGAGAAATGATCATCACGAAAACGTTAGAGAAATCAGGGCTCGCACAGAAAAATTTAAGTGCTCGTTTTTCCCGCGCGCCTTTCGAGATTGGAGATATCTAGAAGGAGATCCATTGAACCCTCTGTGTAGGAAACTCATGTACAAGCGAAGTGCGGTTTCTCTAAAGTTTTTTGGTTACGTCAGGAGGTGAGTATGTTGGTGAATATAAGATCGTACTATAGTTTTATGCCCACCGCTTCATACTGAGTCTCGCCCGACGAACTTCACGTGCAGCTTCAATTTCCGTCTCGGTGGATTTGAGCTTCTTGTCTACTAAAATAAAAGATAGAGAGGTATTACTGATTCCACTTAATTTGTTTCACCCCTTGTGTGGGCACTCTATTCGCTTTCCCCACCCAAGTCATCTGTCATTACTTTTTCATGTCCAACGAAACAATCCCGAGCAAAATGTCCTGAATTATTACACATAAAACCATTTCCGCTAAGTCGTCCACGTTGACAACTCCTTTGATATTGAGGTGATGCGATTCCGGCTAGTTCCTAATTTGCTCAGCAATCTCCTTTTTGTGATCATCGAAACTAATGCTCTCTACATGTCACACAGCTCAGTCCACAACGGGTCACCTATAGGGTTTATTAGCAAAAAGAGCGACGAACGGTCTTCCGGCTGCATTCCTTCAATTACATTACCGACAACATGATTTTCGATGACCTCAGCATATCTAAATCTACGTCTATACTCCGTAAGCCTCTCCGCGGTGTGTGGCGGAGAGTACTTTTGTACCACTGTCACCTCCTCCCTTTCGTGTTCTAGTAGCAATAGAACGATTGCTGATAAGCCTCCGTGGGGTCTCGAATCTCTCTAATATTATCATTACGGTCTTTTCCCGAGATATACGTAGGAGGATGCAGTTTCATGGTTGCCTATTGTGGGAACGTACGCTCTCGGACCTTAGACCATACAGTGATGCAGAATGTCTTCCATGCAGCGTCTTCCACTGTAGATGGCCGAGCATATCCGTGACGCTTTAGTGCTTACTATGAAATAAAATGTTTTGTTTTTATTTGGACCTTCACAACTTCTTCTACCCGTCCTGTCTAGTATGAATTGGACACTAAAGATCAATATTCAAATACTAGTCGAACGTGGTAGTTCCTTTGTTGATGAACTAAATTTCCTGACGATTCTTCTGATAAATCTGTCTAGCATCTGCCTTACTCATGATTGATTTTTGTGGTCATTCCATTTCCAATCGGCCCGTACACGTAATCCTAGATATATTAAGAAATTAACTGCTTCGGGTGATTGCTCTGCAGTTTTAACTGTACAATAAACGGTCTTCCTGTCTATGTGTTTGCAATACGTTACATTTGTTTATGTTGTCACTGTACCAAGTGTCGATTCTCTTTATGCATTTAGCTACAATTTTCTAGCGTCGTGACTTCTCTCTATACAACAGCGTCGTTCTCATGGAACTTCCAATTTTATCTACTGGGTCATGTATAAATGTTGTCAAAAGTCATGGCCTTATGTGAGTCTCTTGGGGCACGCCTGAAGTTACTTTCACGTCTTGAGACTTCTCTCCGTTCGGAACGACAAGCAGTGATCTGTTTGCTAGATACACAGTTGGTCTGAATTCCATACGCTCGTATTTTGTTTATTAGGCGGCTGTGCGGAATTATATCGAATGGCTTCAGGAAGTAAAGAAACGCGGCCTCTGCCTGGGGGCCTGTGTCTACGGCTTTCTGTGTCTCATGGACGAAAAGAGCGAGCTAGATTTCACACGATCGTTGTTTTCGGAACCAATGTTGTCCTACAGAGGAGATTTTCAACCTGCAGAAATGTAATATGCGAGCATAAAACAGGTCCCATGATTCTACAATTGACCGACGTCAGAGGCAACGGTTCGGAACTGAAGCTTCCCTGCAATCGTGTAACGATGTTCTTGTAAACAAAGCAAATATCGCTGTATCATCTTTCCACGAAAATCATATCGCTGTCTGCTCTCCTCAAAGGCCAAACGATAGCCTCATCGAGCATCTATGACGTTAACTAGAGTACTCGAGTGTACTATACTCAGTTCATCAAAAACAGTTGATCACCACGAAGAATGGAAACAAATTTCACCTTCACTGAATCTGAACTTAGCGGGAAGCCCATCACTAAGAGTGATGTTACTGTACACCACGGCTTACAACTCTAGAGCCATTGGAACAAATATCGAGGCAAATACAAAGACTTTCCTACACAAAATGTACATATTTTGTCTGATTTCCATTTAAATCGGAAGACCGTAATGGCGTGATGGTATGATGTATAGGACGCTCGATAGTGAGGTCATCAGCGCCCTTACTAAACTTACTGGAGACGAATTTAGTTAAATTAAAAAAAAATATAGAACAAAAATTAAAAATGTATAATATGATTCTCAGCCAATCTACTACACCTTGTCTCACACCATAATGCACACGCCTCAAGTCATTCCAATGTTATAACTACAGAACAGCTAAAATAATGTAACAGGCAATTATGCCTTGTTGATCATCGGGAAAAGAGTAGATGATCCAGTCAACCTGTAAACACCACACTAAAATCTTGTACCCAAGGAAAGCTGTAGAAGGTCAGGCATCACACAGTATCTTTAAAAAAAAAATGAACCACATTCGATTTATCGTCTCATACAATAGAGGGTAGGTCACCTGGCAAGCTGGTTGTAGCTCTCACATCGCTTTCCTTTAAAATGTGGTGTACAGATATCTGTGCATCACAAGCACTGGACGCTACAGTGTGGACACACCCGCTGTAGACTACCGCTCTGTTACAGACGACACATTCTTTTAAAATTTTCCTGTAAACAGTAATTTTAGGAAGGTAGCTGATATTGGAAATGTAAAACATGTTATTAAATTCCACCATTTACTTCAGTGACCCTAAAGAGCAATAAAATAGTCATATAAATATTTGAAGATTGCTCCTGTTTGTGGGGCAGCATTTTCTGTTTTATACATTCCCTTACGTGCAGGGCTATCAGCACACTTCTAAATTAATTTGCTGACTATGAATGTCTTGTAATCAGCTGTATTAGATATAGAACTACCATCTAATAGCGGCACATTAAAACATCGGAGTCGCACCCGCATTTCCCGCTTATCGAAAACGGTCGTCTTAACCACACAGTTATCCATGCTCGCTCCCAGGAATGATCCAAACTTCCAGATGTCTTTCTGTGTGCATAATTTTATCGTAGTCCACTGATTTCAACACCTAATGTTCACAACTTTACTCGGTTCCCGCAATATGGAGAACGAGACGTTGCGGACGAATGTTGTTACCGACCTTTGCCTCCCTGGGCTTGTAATACTGTTGTATGGAAATGTATTACAACACTAGGCGGGCTCACGATGATATCAAAAAATAATCCTCGTTGCCTCATTCTCCCTGTTACGAGCATTACGTGTTGAATTTAGTGGCCTATGATAGAAGCGTGCCACCATTGTGACATATGGAAGCTTGGGTCGGCCCGAGGTGCATCCACGGATAGCCAGAGTGGTTAAGGCGACCGCACGCGAAAGGCGGGAAATCTGATTACGAGTTCTGGACCGGCACAAATTTTCATAGGCGAGACAAGCTCGGTAGTATGTGGGCAAGCATCACCCTGCATCAGAATGATGCCATCCGTCAATGTTGCTGGGCGTTTTGACTCGATGGAGAATTTTAACTTTTGCAAATGTCCACGTACAGCTGTCCGTTAATTGTGGCGCTGTGTTTCACAAAACCAATGAGCAGCGGGTTGACGGACGACATCATTTTATTGCAAGGGAATAGCCGCTCACATGTTGCCAAGGTCGTTTAGAGTGCGCTGCAGAAGTTTCTCTGGGAAGCCCTTACACATCATCTATACAGTCTCGATCTCTCCCGATGTAATTTCCAAAGTTTTGGAGCCCTGAAGGAAGATACATGTGGTCGTCCATTTGCTTCGGACGAAGTGGTATACGCCTGGGTACAACCATGGTTCAGTAGGCAACTGCAAACATTTTCGCACGAAGACACTGACCGTCTTGTTTCACAGTGAGATCAATGTATTAACAATTATGACTATTACTTCGGAAATAAAGAAAAACTGTTTACTTACTTATTCCATTTGTCTCGTTTCCATTTGACTGCCTCTTACAATAATCATATGCACTAAATGAAAATATGAGAACTTAATGCGTGTATATTCACTGAAGTGCCAAAGAAAGTGGTATAGGCATGCATATTCAAATACAGAGAGATGTAAACAGTCGGAATACGGCGCTGGGGTTGGCAACGCCCACATAAGGCAACAAATGTCGGGCGCAGTTGTTAGATCGGTTACTGCTGCTACAATGGCAGGTTACTAAGTAAGATTTAAATGAGTTTGAACTTGGTGCTATAGTCGGCGCACGAGCGATGGGACACAGAGGTAGCGACGAAGTGGGAATTCTCCCGTACGACCGTTTCACGAGAGTACCGTGAATATCAGGAATCCGGTAAAACATCAAGTCTCCGACATCGCTGCGGCCGGAAAAAGATCCTACAAGAACGGGACCAACGACGACTGAGGAGAATCGTTCACGTGGCAGAAGTGCGACCCTTCAGCACATTGCTGCAGATTTCAATTCTGGGCCGTCAGCAAGTGTCACCGTGCGAAACATTTAACGAAAAATCATCGATATGGACTTTCGGTGACTGGAAACATTTTGCCTGATTCGGACGAGCCTAGTTTCATCGATCGGATGGACGCGTACGAGCATGGAGGCAACCTCATGAATCCATTGACACTGTATGTCAGTAGGGGACTGTTGAAGCTGTTGGAGGCTCTGTAATGGTGTGGAACATGTGCAGTTGGAGTGATGGGACCCTGTGATAAGTCTAGACACTACTGTGGCAGGTGACATGTACGTAAGCATTCTGTTTGATCACCTTCATCCATTCATGTCCCTTGTGCATTCCAACGGACTTGGGCAATTCCAGCAAGACAATGCGACACGCCACACGTCCAGATTTGCTACAAAGTGGCTCCATGAACACTCTTTTGAGTTCAAGCACTTCTCTGGCCACTTAAATCCCCAGACATCAACATTATTGAGCATATGGGATGACTTGCAACGTGCTGTTCAGAAGAGATCTCCAACACTACGTAGTCTTACGGATTTATGGACAGCCGTGCACTACTTCAGACATTAGTGGCGTCCATGCCACGTCGTGTTGCGGCACTTCTGCTTGCTCGCGAGGTACCTACATACGATATTACGTAGGTGTATGTGTTGCTTTGGCTTTTCAATGTATATCACGAAACACAATTCAGCTTCATTTCAGAGCCGAAAGGATCACAGGGATATATCAGTGTTTTACCGCAGATTTCACCTTTCACCTTTTGTTATTCTCAGCATGCTCCTTTACGTTCCTCGTTCAGCAGCTCAAAAATTTTCGCACATTTATGTCCGTGCTTCATTAGAGAACTTTTCAGCCAAATTGCAGCGAACTGGAACTGGGACTGAGATACAACAATTGGGAGATTTCCAGTTTCAGCATTTCTCTCCTGAAAACTTGGTTTCGAACTATGTGACCGGAACTAATTTTGCTTCTGGTAATATACGACAGAGACAAAAATGTGAATATGGATGTGTATGTGTGTGTGTGTGTGTCTGCGTGTGTGTGAATTCGAAGTATAAAGGGCATTCAGATGAAAAGCGGTCACTAGTGTAATGTAACGGTAACGATTTTATTAACTCAAAAATGTAGTTATACACAGTACACATAATCAAATAAAAGTCGCCAGAACTGTTGGCCGGTCGGTTCCATCCTTGAAGAAGCTAGTATGCTGCTGTCGGATACAAGCCTGGACCCGGTCACACATTTCGTCGTCCGTTACGACGTTGTCCGCGAATAACTTGCTTTAGATGTCCAAACGCATGAAAGTCACACGACTAAAGGCCGAGAGTGTAAGCTTGATGCTCCAGCGTTTCGCACCGAAACTGCTGCAATGTCGTCTTCACTGCATTGGCCATGTGTGGGCGGGCATTATCATGCAGGAGGATACCACCATTGGACAACATGCCTCGGCGTTTCGACTTGATGGCTCGTGTAAGGTCCTGTGCAATGGCTCGATAACGCTGGACGTTGATGGAGGTTTCCTGTTCCAGTAGGTCGACAAGGAGTGGGCATAGTGGGCCCTTGTACTGAAGAAAGACGGATGTCATGGCCTTACCAGAACTGCTGTGTACGGCCTTCCATCTATTTGGAGGTGGTGAAGTCGCATGTTTCAACTGCTTGCTCAGGTGCTTGCTTTCCGGTTTAAAATAGTGACACAATGTTTCGTCGCCTGGACAATAAGAGACAGAAAGCCATATTCCTCCTCATGATAACGTTGCAGGTGGCTCAAAGACAACGCCATTCGAGTATTGTGCTGTTCGGCGGCCAGTTGGTGGGGAATCCACTGGCACAAATTTTTCCAAAGTTCAAGTGTTGGTGCATTACGGTGTGGGCGGTGCCCACGCTAATTCCCGATAACCGATGGTTCTCGTCCACGGTGATTCAGTGGTTGTCCAAGACTAAAGCATTCACTTCCACAACCATTTCCGGTGAGATGACACGATGAACCTGTCCAGGACGAGCATCGTCTTCAAATGACTCGCGCCCCTCAAGGAATGGTTTGCACCGTTCCACAACACTCGAACGAATCAGACTGTACTCACAGTACACAGCCTACATCCGTCAACATACACTCCTGGAAATTGAAATAAGAACACCGTGAATTCATTGTCCCAGGAAGGGGAAACTTTATTGACACATTCCTGGGGTCAGATACATCACATGATCACACTGACAGAACCACAGGCACATAGACACAGGCAACAGAGCATGCACAATGTCGGCACTAGTACAGCGTATGTCCACCTTTCGCAGCTATGCAGGCTGCTATTCTACCATGGAGACGATCGTAGAGATGCTGGATGTAGTCCTGTGGAACGGCTTGCCATGCCATTTCCACCTGGCGCCTCAGTTGGACCAGCGTTCGTGCTGGACGTGCAGACCGCGTGAGACGACGCTTCATCCAGTCCCAAACATGCTCAATTGGGGACAGATCCGGAGATCTTGCTTGCCAGGGTAGTTGACTTACACCTTCTAGAGCACGTTGGGTGGCACGGGATACATGCGGACATGCATTGTCCTGTTGGAACAGCAAGTTCCCTTGCCGGTCTAGGAATGGTAGAACGATGGGTTCGATGACGGTTTGGATGTACCGTGCACTATTCAGTGTCCCCTCGACGATCACCAGAGGTGTACGGCCAGTGTAGGAGATTGCTCCCCACACCATGATGCCGGGTGTTGTCCGTGTGCCTCGGTCGTATGCAGTCCTGATTGTGGCGCTCACCTGCACGGCGCCAAACACCCATACGACCATCACTGGCACCAAGGCAGAAGCGACTCTCATCGCTGAAGACGACACGTCTCCATTCGTCCCTCCATTCACGCCTGTCGCGACACCACTGGAGGCGGGCTGCACGATGTTGGGGCGTGTAGCTGAAGACGGCCTAACGGTGTGCGGGACCGTAGCCCAGCTTCATGGAGACGGTTGCGAATGGTCCTCGCCGATACCCCAGGAGCAACAGTGTCCCTAATTTGCTGGGAAGTGGCGGTGCGGTCCCCTACGGCACTGCGTACGATCCTACGGTCTTGGCGTGCATCCGTGCGTCGCTGCGGTCCGGTCCCAGGTCGACGGGCACGTGCACCTTCCGCCGACCACTGGCGACAACATCGATGTACTGTGGAGACCTCACGCCCCACGTGTTGAATTCGACGGTACGTCCACCCGGCCTCCCGCATGCCCACTATACGCCCTCACTCAAAGTCCGTCAACTGCACATACGGTTCACGTCCACGCTGTCGCGGCATGCTACCAGTGTTAAAGACTGCGATGGAGCTCCGTATTCCACGGCAAACTGGCTGACACTGGCGGCGGCGGTGCAGAAATGCCGCGCAGCTAGCGCCATTCGACGGCCAACACCGCGGTTCCTGGTGTGTCCGCTGTGCCGTGCGTGTGATCATTGCTTGTACAGCCCTCTCGCAGTGTCCGGAGCAAGTATGGTGGGTCTGACACACCGGTGTCAATGTGTTCTTTTTTCCATTTCCAGGAGTGTATTTCACAGCCTCCAACTCCCTCCGCCACCAAAAATAGAATCGCTCCTCGTTGTTAGTGCTTACTCGCCTCCATGTTCGATAACTTGTGTGACCACCTTCTCTTCGGGGTGAAACCACACTGGCGCTATGCAGCATCAGACGGGGCGAACGCGTCAGTCTCTCTATCAATAAATGGAGCCACCATACCGCAGTTACGTAGTGCCACCTTACATGTGAGGCAAAGGTAAACGCACTGACCAGGTTTCATCTGAATGAACCTCATAGTTAAACCTTCTGAACGTGTTAGATAATCTATCCCGCCAAGCGACAGAGTATTCAAAACCTGCATTTGTTTCGCGTTGCCAATAAGTGTGAGAGATTTGTACCTGAAAAACTCTGGAAGATCTCCCCTCCAATTCTCGCAGAAATACGTTCGTCACATCAAAAGGAGGTACACGACAAGACGACTGAGCAGCTAAAGCAGCTATGTCACATTCGCTTCGCGACGACCTGCTCACTCGAAGAGAGCTGAGGGGCGCAACACTCAGGCCCCACAGTCGTCACACAAACATTTGCTAACAGGCGCATGTATTTCTGAAGGAACAGACGCTGTTGACGATCGGCAACTCTACGAGACTCTCTGAAATTAATTTGTTGACTTCTAACTCCTTGAAATCAGCTGTATTAGGTATGGATGTACATTGACGGTCTTGTTTCGCGGAGGGATACATATAGAACATATATATTAACTATTATGTATATTGCTTTCGAAGAAATAAAGAGTTTACTTACTTTTTTCCATTTGTCTCATTTTCATCTGACCAGTCCCTTGGTTCCAATCAAGATTTATGGGCGCTTTATCCCTAAGGTTAGAAAAATGCTGCAACTGTGATGTCTTCTCATATATTCGGAACTGAGAAGCCCCTTCCCAATAGCAGTTAGCCGCCGAGTGGATGAAAATCCGTTTACTATAATGGCAGAAATTCAAGAAAGTTGTCCTATCTGAGGAAATAGTTTGTGTAATTTCAAGCTTATGACAGTGAGACAGGAAACATCAATGTGCTAATCAGCAAAATATTGTGAGGTACCCGATGAACAACGCAAACGAACATGGGAATAAAGAGGACTGCTACGATATTGAAAAACAATTATCAAAGGAACGGAAATAACACGAACCGAGCAGATTGTAGGGGTCGTTATTCCACAACAGATGAAAAGACTGATGCTGGAGACGACGTGCAATACATTACATTCAGATTAAAGGCGTAGAGTTCCACTTCGCGATCACTCAGCGAGGCAGACACGAATCGTCTGGCTGGCCAAGCGTGCGGTGTTCTCCAGCAGAAATTCTCTGGAAACCGGAGCCTAGAGCTTCCAGCGCGCGCCTCGGTAATCCCTGCTTCCGCAGAGCTGAGCGACTCTTGCCCTTGACAGGCCGTGTCTGCCAGAGGATGCGCCGGATTCGGCCGCGTAATCGCCGCTCCAGAGGGGAGACCAGGCTCGCAGCCCCCAGTCACAGCTGTTCAGCTGACATCCCTCAGACAACAAATCAGGAACATTGCTTTCCGTCGTTTGAACATTAAGAAGCAGCGGTACTGGGACAGTATTGTTAGGGAGCTGGCTTACTGATCTTCTCTGGAGCAACTGGAAGCAGATATGCTGTCAACATTGATATTCTAGTTCCTAAACTCAAACGTCGAAACTTCTCTCCGAGTACTGCGCACTGCTTCCACTCATGCCTTACATACCGCCAGCAGTGTGTAATGATCGGATCGAAATGGTCATAATGGAAGAAGTTAGTGTCAGCGTTCCCACAAGGATTAGTATGGGGCCCATTCTTTTTCTCATTATATGTTAATTATGAGTCGAATATTATCTTACTTTGTAAATATCATGTACATGCTGATGACCTTCACTTATACCTATGTGCAAGCACAACAAATTTGTGGACAGCCATTCAGAACGTAAAAGCTGACATCCTAACTGTATCAGAATGGGCACAGAAAATAAATTTGAGACTTAACCCATTCAAATCGCAAGTAACCTTACTCCGCTCACAAAATACATTTTACTCCTCAGTTCAGAGAATATCTTGCCTCCCTAATCCTAAAGAGAACAGAAATCACCATTTTCGTCTTCTGCATAGAATTTGGGGATAATTCTGCATCATCACATAGACTGAACACACAACTGCAGTCTGTATGAAGGTTCAGCATCACTTCATTACAGAAATATAAAAAAATATTTCCTCTCGAGCTTAAAAAGAAGCCTGTAGAGCCTCCAAATTCCCATCCTTCATTATAGTGATCCTATTCTCCAAGGACTTTCGTATGAGAGCTTACGTCGATTGGGACTGGCAATGAGCGTATTTCGACCGTATCACTCAGTGCATACAAACGATTATCATGGCTACGTGCCAATACGCGTAGAGGTCATCATACCCTGGGTTTGCTGCATCGTCTTCTCAGTCATTGCACTCCTTTCTGTTTATCTCCAACCCTTGCGCTACTATATGAACAACGCAGCAGAAATACTCGATATCAACAAAGTAAAATCCTCTCTGTACCACTACTCAACTCTGCCATGTTCTATAAATAATTTTCAGTATCAGGAACTTGACATTGGAATAATCTTCGTCGAAATGTTAAAGAAATTAAAATCTTTTCAAACTTCAAAAGGCACCTAATGGTCCACCTTCTATTACAGTCGCTATCTCTTCTTACAGCTTACTCTCATCAATCCCCTGTCCCTCGCCACTTTTCCCTCTCCTTACCCACAGAATTCTCTATTATAAATTTCTTCCTTCCTACCAGACACTTTAACTTCCATTTAAATCCTCCACTTTTTCCACAATCCCGTCAATTTCATAACCCCTTCCACTTCTTAAAATACCAAACAAGGCTTCAAAAATGCTGAACTAATTAATGTCATTATTAATGCCTGCACTATTTTATTATTATTAATAGTGTTACTATTATTATTATTATTATTGCAAATTATTACTTTCTGTTAATAAAGAAAATTATTATAATTGAGTTTGTTACGTAATAAATAATTACAATCATTCTTCATTACTCCATTATTTTAATATCATTATAAGTGTTGTTATTATTATTGCTAATAATTGTTTTTATTAATACCGCAGATTATTATTATTGTCATTGCAATGTAATTTTTGTTGTTGTTTGTTATTTCTGGTAATATGTAAGAAAAGGCGTTAAGGCCCTAATTTGTTGAGACTAATAAGCAATAAACAAATAAATATACCTCACGATAACGTGCTTACTTTCTTCTTGGATATGGTCGTTAGTTATATATAAAAGGAAGGTGACAAATAGTTTCTGTTTAATGCGATTTATTTTATTTGGGAAGTTTTGGGACAGGTGGTCTAATAGCAAAAAACGTGATTGGAAACTGAGTGGTCTTGGGCTCGAATCCCGGTCAGACCAAGGAAATTAGCAGTCTATCTTTGGCCTAGCCATTACTTCTCAGTAATATGAGGAGTCGCCAGAAACGACAAAGGGTTCGGATTCCACGTTAAACTGTAGTTCGTTCTTGGATAACTGCAGTAAATTACACACACGCAGTTCGCCGAAATGGCGCCCAATTGAAAGAGTTGCACTTGGCCATTGAGCCACACCGAACTATCAGTTACAATTTATTTCACAACCTGTTTCGATAAGTTGTGGCAGACTTCGTGCCGTGTGAGTGTTATTTTCATGGAATACTCAACGAAAGATGGTTAAGAATGAAGTTATTTAAATCAAATGTTGGTGCTAATAGAATGAGGCCAAGAATTAAAAAACTTAAAAAGAGATTACAATACTGCGTAAAGAATTTGACAGAGCACTGAAAGATCTGTGTCGAAACAAGGCTCCCGGAGTGGACAACATTCCATTAGAACTACTGACGGCCTTGGGAGAGCCAGTCCTGACAAAACTCTACCATCTGGTGACTAAGGTGTATGAAACAGGCGAAATACCCTCAGACTTCAAGAAGAATATAATAATTCCAATCCCAAAGAAAGTAGGTGTTGACAGATGAGAAAATTACCGAACTATCAGTTTGATAAGTCACAGCTGCAAAATCCTAACGCGAATTCTTTACAGACGAATGAAAAAACTAGTAGAAGCCGACCACGGGGTAGATCGGTTTGGATTTCGTAGAAATGTTGGAACACGTGAGGCAAGTACTGACCCTACGACTTATCTTAGAAGCTTGACTAAGGAAGGGCAAACCTACGTTTCTAGCGTTTGTAGACTTCGAGAAAGCTTTTGACAATGTTGACTGGAATACTCTCTTTCAAATTCTAAAAGTGGCAGGGGTAAAATACAGGGAGCGAAAGGCTATTTACAATTTGTACAGAAACCAGATGGCAGTTAAAAGGGTCGAAGGGTACGAAAGGGAAGAAGTGGTTGGGAAGGGAGTGAGACAGGGTTGTAGTCTCTCCCCGATGTTATTCAGTGAAGGAAACAAAAGAAATATTTGGAGTAGGTATTAAAATCCATGGAGAAGAAATAAAAACTTTGAGGTTCAGCGATGACATTGTAATTCTGTCAGAGACAGCAAGGGACTTGGAAGAGCAGTTGAACGGAATGGATAGTGTCTTGAAAGGAGGATATAAGATGAACATAAAAAAAAGCACAACGAGGATAACGGAATGTAGTCGAATTAAGTCCGGTGATGCTGAGGGAATTAGATTAGGAAATGAGACACTTAAAGTTATAAAGGAGTTTTGCTATTTGGGGAGCAAAATAACTGATGATGGTCGAAGTAGAGAGGATATAAAATGTAGACTGGCAATGGTAAGGAAAGCGTTTCTGAAGAAGAAAAATTTGTTAACATCGAGTATAGATTTAAGTGTCAGGAACTCTTTTCTGAAAGTATTTGTATGGAGTGTAGCCATGTATGGATGTGAAACATGGACGATAAATAGTTTGGACAAGAAGAGAATAGAAGGTTTTGAAATGTGGTGCTACAGAAGAATGCTGAAGATCAGATGGGTAGATCACATAACTAATGAGGAAGTAATGAATAGGGTTGGGGAGAAGAGAAGTTTGTGGCACAACTTGACTAGAAGAAGGGATCAGTTGGTAGGACATATTCTGAGGCATCAAAGAATCGCCAATTTAGTATTGGAGGGCAGCATGGAGGGTAAAAATCGTAGAGGGGGACCAAGAGATGAAGACACTAAGCAGATTCAGAAGGATGTTGGTTGCGGTAGGTACTGGGAGATGAAGAAGCTTGCACGGGATAGAGTAGCATTTTTTTTCTTTCTTTGTACTATAACTTCCAGAAAGATTTGGTAATTCCTTTTTATGCTAGTATAATTAGGCTAAATTACTTCACACGCTACATAACTTCGAGATCCGCCTCCGTAAAGCTGATATCTGAAGCTAACCCGTGCGGCAACAGTCTATGAGTCGCAGGAGAAGGAAATGCGGTGGTGTACACTTGCTGATCACCCAGCTGTTTCCCTGATCAAACCTAGAACTAGTCCTCAGAGTATCAGTAACAATCTGAAACAATCTGAAACTGTTGACCGCCCATTGCATGGAGCCTAGCTCCCAATTTTGGATAATTGAGAGGCGTAGACTGCCTTTTAGACCCGACGACTTTCTGCAAGACTAGCAATCTTCACAAAGTAAGTACACGCCGGCCACGAGACAGGGTGCTAAGGGAAGCACTCGTGCCCTTTCTGGTAGCCTGGTGTTATTGCGGGTTTTCCACTGTCCAAGATAGTAGTAGTATACTAGCACTATACTACACTACTGGCCATTAAAATTTCTACACCAAGAAGAAATGCAGATTATAAACGGGTATTCATTCGACAAATATATTATACTAGGACTGACATGTGATTACACTTTCACGCAATTTGGGTGCATAGATCCTGAGAAATCACTACCCAGAACAACAACATCTGGCCGTAATAACGGCCTTGATACGCCTGGGCATTGAGTCAAACAGAGCTTGGATGGCGCGATGCAGGTTCGACACGATACCACAATTCATCAAGAATAGTGAGTGGCTTATTGTGGCGAGCCAGACGTTTTCAGTTGGTGAGAGAATGTGCTGGCCACGGCAGCAGTCGAGCATTTTCTGTATCCAGAAACGCCCGTACAGGACCCGCAACATGCGGTCGTTCATTATCCTGCTGAAATGTAGGGTTTCGCAGGGATCGAATGAAGAGTAGAGCCACGGGTCGTAACACATCTGAAATGTAACGTCCACTGTTCAAAGCGCTGTCGATGTGAACAAGAGGCGACCGAGACGTGTAACCAATGGCACCACATACCATCACGCTGGGTGACACGCAAGTATGGCGCTGACGAATACACGTTTCGAATGTGCATTCACCGCGATGTCGCCAAACACGGATGCGACCATCATGATGCTATAAACAGAACCTGGATTCATCCGAAAAAATGCCTGTCATCTCGACTGTTGGTGATAAGAGGCCGTTGGGGTCCAGCACGGCGTTCCGTATTACCCTCCTGAACCCACCGATTCCATATTCTGCTAACAGTCACTGGATCTCGATTAACGTGAGCACCAATGTCACGATACGATAGACCGCAATGGCGATAGGCTACAATCCCACCTTTATCAAAGTCGGAAACGTGATGGAACGCTTTTCTCCTCCTTACACGAGGCATCACAACAACGTTTCACCAGGTAACGCCGGTCAACTGCTGTTTGAGTATGAGAAATCAGTTGGAACTTTCCTCATGTCAGCACGTTGTAGGTGTCGCCACCGGCGCCAACCTTGTGTGAATTCTCTGAAAAGCTAATCATTTTCAAATCACAGCATCTTGTTCCTGTCAGTTAAATTTCACGTCTGTAGCACGTCATCTTCGTGGTGTAGTAACTTTAATGGCCAGTAGTGTATATGTGACACACATCCCACATTAACCACGTGGCCTCTATTGCTACAGTTTGCTTTACGACCAAAGCAGTGCAATGGACTACTTTAATTTCGGATTGGGCTTCAAATACACATCCGGCCATCTAGATCGAGGTTCTGGCTGGTTTCCCTAGCCCCAGACGGTTCCTTCAGATGGCACTACCAGTTTCCTTCCCCACCTCGTTGCTGTTCCGTCTCTGACCACCTCGTATTGCACTAGATGTAAATCTGTACTCTTCATTCATTCCTTTTAGTGCCAGTTTATCTTAAACATAAACTTTTCCGCACGGCTGTCCAAGGGTCCCCACCTCCAACCACGTAGTTGCCTCTCGTGTTCTGTTTCATAACCGATCCGTTTGGCTAGTTAAAAGTAGTCAGTCTTTCTTGAACACAACATTTGAGAAGCTCATCTGTGACATCATTTGTTGAAATGGTTCAAATGGCTCTGAGCACTATGGGACTTAACTACTGAGGTCATGAGTCCCCTAGAACCGAGAACTACTTAAGCCTAACTAACCTAAGGATAACACACACATCCACGCCCGAGGCAGGATTCGAACCTGTGACCGTAGCGGTCGCGCGGCTCCACACTGTAGCGCCTAGAACCGCTCGGCCACTACGGCCGGCTGTTAAAGTGGCATGAAGCCAATAAAAGTTATTGATTTTTGAGATTCACTGTAAAAATTTTCAGTCACTGTAAATATTTAAATATTGTAGTTCTTAAAATATTGAAAATATTATTGTTTCACTGGATGTGCCTCATTTTTCTGAGATCACAAATGTGTCCAGATTTGTTGTACAATAGAGTGATTTGTTACTGAGTATCTGAGGGTTGTAAGTGCCACATTTCAGACTGCCTTAGTCAGCCTGCTTGATTGAGTGGTAACGTGTTTGCCTCCATGCAGCAAGCCATGGTTCGATTCCCGGAGGGGACGGAGATTTTTTTCCTCACATGGACTGTGTGTTGTGTTTTCCTCGCCATACTTTTATCATCACAGCCCAGTGCGGCGTCGCCTAAAATAAGTCTTGAAACTCGGCGGCCGAATTTCCAAAGCTGGAGCATCCCGGTTATCAATGCCGCACTATCATTTTCAGTCTGTCTTAAGTGGCCCATTCACAGTCCCCACCCCCCACCCCCCCCCGCCCCCCTTTAGGTCTGGTCTGCCCCGACGCGTTCGCCTTTGTGGTGTACGATTTTATAGTGGTTAGTTTCAGGGTCCGTGTGTGTCTGCTCCACCGGTGCACTGCTATCTGCTACCCCTGTCCTCTACCTGAAGTCTCACACTTCGTCCTTTTTCCTTCTGTTTTGGCATGGGGAAAACTGCCACTCGACTGGGTGCAGGCAGGATCGATCACACAGTCGAAGAGTGCCCACACATATCAGGCGGGTTAGCGACCCCCTTAAAGGGAGGGTTAGCCAATTTGACAGCGTTTGAATGGGCGGGGCGGCCTTAGGTACCGCCATTGCATCTTCTGCACTCCGAACACGTGAGCAACGGCCGTCTACATTCTCCCTACTCTGGTACTGCCCATATCCGGCCACTCACTGACCGTCTCTGTACCTGAGCTCACCTAGAGAGGCCGAGCGGAGTTTTCGACCGGCCGACTCGCACTCAGCCAAGCATGCAAAGTCACCTGTCCGGAATACCAGCTCTATTTGGCCGAGCAGCTCGCCTAAACACGTTTAAATTTCAACATCCGAGCGGTACGAACGAACCAAAACACCAGTAAATTTCTCACGCAGCGTCTGTGGACACACCTATATCAATACATCTCAGGCATTTTATCGACTCATATTAATATATTGGTAATACAAATCAACAAAGGAATATAAGACAGAAAACATTACCCACGATTTGTGGAAACATCACCTAATTCCGTCTAATTGTGAAGAAACGACTATTTAGTGCTCACTGCAGGACTTGAAAGTTCGAAAAACAAGGTGTTAGTAATCTACGCTCTAGCCAGAGAAAAGTTTTACCGCAACTTATGCTGTGGTGGCTGGGCAAGTCTTACAGAAACATAATTTGGGTATCATATGTATGTGGACAGTGACCTGAAATGCACAGAATTAATGGCTTTTGATTAATATTGTTTTAAGTAGGTGTGTTTACGTATTATCCCCCCTCGCCCATCCTCCCTGTAGAAGATCACTGCCAAAACTACAAGGGCTGTTGAAAAGTAATTCTTCCGAATTTATTACCTGACAACTCATACAACTTTTAAAATAAAACAAATATTATTAACATTTCACTGCTTTATTCTTGACGTCTACATATTTATTTATCAACGTAGTCACCCAGGAGACGAACACATTTCGTCCAACGAGAGACCAGGTTATTGATGCCATCAGTGTGGAGCGTTTGACTTCTAAGACGGAAACACACCGCTTTTTCATTATCAAAGTGATGCCCTCAAAGAAGTTCTTTAAGTTTCAGAAACAGATGAAAATCGGGTGGTGCCGTGGAGGATGATTGATGCCAGTGAATGCAAGACGTCGCATTGTTGGACATGTAGCAGCGCTCGTGTGCGGTCTGGATGAAGGAGAGGGTGGTCCATGTGTGGACGAAATCTTCGAATTTGAAACGCGATAACAGTGCGCTGTTTCTCAGCAAACAACATAATTACTTTCCACGCCGCTGTGTTTCACACTGCAGTTCGCAGCCCTCTAGCGGCGGAGGGCGGCAAATGTGTAGACATGAAGAATCAAGATATAGAATGTTAATAACGGTTATTTTATCTAAAATCTTTAAAAGTTCTCACATAAAATATTCTGGGCAGTGATTTTTAGCATGCCTTTGTACTTGATAAGCTACAACACCCTTCATTACAATGAGGAAAAAGTCATGGTCGTTGTGTGGTAGCAGTCGTAGTATTCATCAGCATGGGTTAGACATCGTTAGCTGTTAATGTGGCTGTTACTAAACCATAATGAGAAAAAAATGGAAAATTGCCATATATGTAGGAACTGAGCACTTATTGCTTCAAATAGGTCCACGACAGAAACGAAGAACGGTACATTAAATTCACTGGGCGTCAGTCATGTTTGAGATTTATTTGTAGGCCGCTTTACTTGGTGGACTGCTCGAAAAATACCGTCAAACCCGGTTACGCAAGATAGAACCCTTGGACACTTTCGCACATACACAGACTCCGTTCTCAACTGCACTGAATTCACAATAAAGCACCATTTTGAAGCTTTGGTAACGACTGTGATGTGCTAGGAATGCCTGATTTATGGCAAGACGAGAATAACAAACCTTTTGTAGGTTCAACATATTTGATTAGTAACACGACAATTTCCAGCGATGTCTGATGAATTCTGTAGAGCTTGAAGCTGTTAAGAAGACTTTTTTTTTTAAAAAAAAAATTATGTTTTTGAAGCTCAGAGCAGTTGGTTCGTATGTCCGGCGTTCTGCTGTGTGTAGCCACCTCACAGAAACTGAACGACGGATTGTGGAATCAGCAACATAGAGGCAAGACCATGGCTACGATTAAATGGATGAACGTGTTGGTCACAGATCAGTACAGTTTTAGTTTGAAAAATGATTCTAGTTTTACCGGGGTCGCATAGGCGATTTTCCGGAGTTGCAGTTGGCTGAGATGTCCCGTTTTTTTATCGATAATACTTATCCTCGCTGAAATGTTCTAGTAGATGAATTCCTTACTGGTAAAGACATACGTTGTCAGCTGCCTAGATCTGAGTCCTACAGAGCGAGTGCCGTACGTGCGTTGTAGAGGTATTTCTTTCCTTCAGTTGCCACAAACTCTTCCTGATAAACCGACAGCTTTTACCTAGAAGTGAAATAAGCTATCAATCGAGCTTTCTGGCTGCTACACAGAGATCACATAACATCACTGACAAAAACATGTATGTCAACTACAGATAAACATTTCATCAAGATACAATAATGTTTTTATCGAAAAGATTTTTGTTTTTTCTCATGTAATTCTTCTTAGTTGTGACCACACTTTATTGTGAAATGCTGAACCAACATTTCGGGCACAAGTACGATTAACGCCAGTAAGAAACTAGTAAAGTCCAATGTCCGAAACGTTAACTGGCCATTTTATAGAACGACACGGCTTAAAATATAAAAATTTCTTGAAACCTGAAACTGGCTGCCGATGTCTGCGAACCATTTTTGTTACCTTTTTTATGTGTATTTTCACTTTCAGAGCTTTCCTGGTTATATTTAGGACAATGCAGTGTGGCAAACTTTTTTTGCAGCAAATCACACGTCCTGTACAAAACAGGCTGTTGTTTAAGAGTTTACATTTATCCACTGGCCAACTAGCAATGATCAGACGTTACCCTTTAGATAACCGAATCATTATGTTCTGTTAATCTTATTAGTTTCAGAATCATTGTTGCTAGTTCGCAAAGTCTTTCATTGTGAGGGTTAACATGATAATATATCCAGTTCTGTTGCTGTACTGTATTAAAATATGCGGCAAAGCTACGTAGTTCCTCACAGAGACAGTAGTGTACAAGAGCCAGCTATTGTAAAGCTAGAGAGTGTGCCATTACAATGCTACAAGAATAATCAAAAGAAAATACTACACGTCTAGGTTCTGTCTCGGTACTTCATGATTACTCTCATCAAGATTTCAAGCAATTAATTTAGCGTACTAAAACGTAGGGACTAAAATTATTAAAGTCCTTCCGTATGTCCACAAATATCGTGAAGGTATATTGCATGTTCTGAACTCTTTCTCCCATTTCCTAGTGTAATCTGGGTGTTGTCTCCTTGGTTCAATTAATCAATATGAAGTTGAACTGACATTAGTTATGGTTAGCCTATTTTATTACTGTATATACATGCAGTCAACAGTTTAGAAATTTGGGCATCCTACTGCCAGCATGATAATTTCCACGTTTACTTGTTTATGTTTTCTCTGGCAGCCTTTATCCAATACCGTCTATGAAATGTAACAGAATAAGTTTTGCCGTGCTACATAATTTTCCCCCACCCCATGAACCATGGACCTTGCCGTTGGTGGGGAGGCTTGCGTGCCTCAGCGATACAGATAGCCGTACCGTAGGTGCAACCACAACGGAGGGGTATCTGTTGAGAGGCCAGACAAACGTGTGGTTCCTGAAGAGGGGCAGCAGCCTCTTCAGTAGTTGCAAGGGCAACAGTCTGGATGATTGACTGATCTGGCCTTGTCACAATAACAAAAACGGCCTTGCTGTGCTGGTACTGCGAACAGCTCTACTGTATGATTAAATGATGATGGCGTCCTCTTGGGTAAAATATTCCGGAGGTAAAATAGTCCCCCATTCGGATCTCCGGGCGGGGACTACTCAAGAGGATGTCGTTATCAGGAGAAAGAAAACTGGCGTTCTACGGATCGGAGCGTGGAATGTCAGATCCCTTAATCGGGCACGCAGGTTATAAAATTTAAAAAGGGGAAATGGACAGGTTAAAGTTAGATATAGTGGGAATTAGTGAAGTTCGGTGGCAAGAGGAACAAGACTTCTGGTCAGGTGACTACAGGGTTATAAACACAAAATCAAATAGGGGTAATGCAGGAGTGGGTTTAATAATGAATAGGAAAATAGGAATGTGGGTAAGCTACTACAAACAGCATAGTGAACGCATTATTGTGGCCAAGATAGATACGAAGCCCACAGCTACTACAGTAGTACAAGTTTGTATGCCAACTAGCTCTGCAGATGACGAAGAAATTGAAGAAATGTATGATGAAATAAAAGAAATTATATTCAGATAGTGAAGGGAGATGAAAATTTAATAGTCATGGGTGACTGGAATTCGAGTGTAGGGAAAGGGAGAGAAGGAAACGTAGTAGGTGAATATGGATTGGGGCTAAGAAATGAAAGAGGAACCCGCCTGGTAGAATTTTGCACAGAGCACAACTTAGTCATAGCTAACACTTGGTTTCAGAATCATGAAAGAAGGTTGTATACATGGAAGAACCCTGCAGATACTAAAAGGTATCAGATAGATTATGTAATGGTAAGACAGATTTAGGAACCAGGTTTTAAATTGTAAGACATTTCCAGGGGCAGATGTGGACTCTGACCACAATCTATTGGTTATGACCTGTACATTAAAACTGAAGAAACTGCACAAAGGTGGGAATTTAAGGAGATGGGACCTGGATAAACTCAAAGAACCAGAGGTTGTACAGAGTTTCAGGGAGATCATAAAAACAGAAGAAATATTGGGTAACAGAAGAAATATTAATTGATGAAAGGAGAAAATATAAAAATGCAATAAATGAAGCAGGCAAAAAGGAATACAAACGTCTCAAAAATGAGATGGACAGGAAGTGCAAAATGGCTAAGCAGGTATGGCTAGAGGACAAATGTAAGGATGTAGCGGCACATCTCACTAGGGGTATGAATGATACTGCCTACAGGAAAATTAAAGAGACCTTTGGAGAAAAGAGAACCACTTGTATGAACATCAAGAGGTCAGATGGAAACCCAGTTCTAAGCAAAGAAGGGAAAGGAGGAAGGTGGAAGGAGTATATAGAGGGCCTATACAAGGGCGATGTACTTGAGGATAATATTATGGAAATGGAAGAGGATGTCGATGAAGATGAAATGGGAGATACGATACTGCGTGAAGAGTTTGACAGAGCACTGAAAGACCTGAGTCGAAACAAGGCCCCCGGAGTAGACAACATTCCATTGGAACTACTGACGGCCTTTGGAGAGCCAGTCCTGACAAAACTCTACCATCTGGTGAGCAAGATGTATGAAACAGGCCAAATACCCTCAGACTTCAAGAAGAATATAATAATTCCAATCCCAAAGAAAGCAGGTGTTGACAGATGTGAAAATTACCGAACTATCAGTTTAATAAGCCATAGCTGCAAAATACTAACACGAATTCTCTACAGACGAATGGAAAAACTAGTAGAAGCCGACCTCGGGGAAGATCAGTTTGGATTCCGTAGAAATGTTGGAACACGTGAGGCAATACTGACCTTACGACTTATCTTAGAAGAAACATTAAGGAAAGACAAACCTACATTTCTAGCATTTGTAAACTGAGAGAAAGCTTTTGTCAGTGTTGACTGGAATACTCTCTTTCAAATTCTAAAGGTGGCAGGGGTAAAATACAGGGAGCGAAAGGCTATTTACAATTTGTACAGAAACCAGATGACAGTTTAAGAGTCGACGGACATGAAAGGGAAGCAGTGGTTGGGAAGGGAGTGAGACAGGTTTATAGTCTCTCCCCTATGTTATTCAATCTGTATATTAAGCAAGCAGTAAAGGAAACAAAAAAATTCGGAGTAGGTATTAAAATCCATGGAGAAGAAATAAAAACTTTGAGGTTCGCCGATGACATTGTAATTCTGTCAGAGACAGCAAGGGACTTGGAAGAGCAGTTGAATGGAATAAACAGTGTCTTGAGAGGGGTATATAAGATGAACATTAACAACAGCAAAACGAGCATAATGGAATGTTGTCGAATTAAGTCAGGTGATGCTGAGGGAATTAGATTAGGAAATGAGACACTTAAAGTAGTAAAGGAGTTTTGCTATTTGGGGAGAAAAATAACTGATGATGGTCGAAGTAGAGAGGTTATAAAATGTAGACTGGCAATGCTAAGGAAAGCGTTTCTGAAGAAGAGAAATTTGTTAACATCGAGTATAGATTTAAGTGTCAGGAAGTCGTTTCTGAAAGTATTTGTATGGAGTGTAGCCATGTATGGAAGTGAAACATGGACGACAAGTAGTTTAGACAAGAAGAGAATAGAAGCATTCGAAATGTGGTGCTACAGAAGAATGCTGAAAATTAGATGGGTAGATCACGTAACTAATGAGGAAGTATTGAATAGGATTGGGGAGAAGAGGAGTTCGTGGCACAACTTGACTAGAAGAAGGGATCGGTTGGTAGGACATGTTTTGAGGCATCAAGGGATCACAAATTTAGTATTGGAGGGCAGCGTGGAGGGTAAAAATCGTAGAGGGAGACCAAAAGATGAATACACTAAGCAGATTGAGAAGGATGTAGGTTGCAGTAGGTACTGGGAGATGAAGAAGCTTGCACAGGATAGAGTAGCATGGAGAGCTGCATCAAACCAGTCTCGGGACTGAAGACCACAACAACAACATAATTTTCCACCATTTACGATGCCCATTAACTTTCGTAGTAGCGAAAATATCTTTTCGATCCTTTTTGAACTGCTTGCAGTAAAAGCACACGACGTTTATTGTGATACTTCCTTAAAACCAGCTCCTCGTATCCTTCCACATAAATTTCTCAGTTTCGTCTAGCATAACACCAGATATTTACTCTATCTGGTAGAAGTTTTCACTAAATTCATTCAGTTTGTCTTCTCTTTCTGTGTAGTTATTCATTTGCAGTTTGATATTAGCAACTAAAGACTTCTTCCTCCAATTTACATTCATTCTCATTGCTAATGTCGTTTGTTACGTAAGCAATATTTTCGGTTTTTATTTTTGGTTTTTTGTCTGTAAACAGATTTGCTTTTGAAAATTTTCTTCGGAGCAGTTTTAAGCTAAGTATAACCCTGTGTACGTAAATTCCAGTCTTTGTATCTACATCTATATCTACGCCTACATCTTCATCTACAAGATGGTTCATATGATGCAAAATTCTTCATATGGACAGATGCATTCTTATGAATGGCTTCCGAAACAAAACACATCTACTGAGTGGCTATAATTAAAGTGCTGATACTCACAGAGGTTGAGTGTAGGATGTAATTAATGTATTGCAGTGAAACTTGGTAGGTATTGTAAAGCGATAATGCGGAATCGATTTACGCTGGAAAAAACTTAATTCCAGTTTCGGTCACCAGGTGCAAATCTGGCGCTATGAATGCAAGAAAGAGGAATAGAGATGTTTCCATATGTAATGTATTAGGAACGGGATGTGGAAAAGAAGGTCAAAAAATTGAGGAAGCCGTAATGTTTACTTTATTAGTAACCTTCAGTTACACTGTTTATTCAATAGCACTCCATCTTCAGGCCACAAGTGGCCCATCGGGACCAACCGACCGCCGTGTCATCTTCAGATGAGAATGCAGATAGGAGAGGCGTGTGGTCAGCGCGCCACTCTCCCGGTCGTTATGATGGTATTATGTGACCGGAGCCGCTACTATTCGGTCGAGTACCTCCTCAATTATCATCACGAGACTGAATGCACCCCGAAAAATGGCAACAGCACATGGCGGCCCGGACAGTCATCCATCCAAGTGCCGGCCACGCCCGACAGCGCTTAACTTTGGTGATCTGACGGGAACCTGTGTTCACATTCCGGAAAGGCCGTTGCCTTATTCAATAGTAACACCGGATATGTCGACGAAGATTTACACCTGGTGGCCAGACTTATAACTAATTTTGTCCAAGATAAATCGGTTCCGCATTAACGCATTAGCACACCTACAACGTTTCGCTGACATACGACAACTACAGCCCACACTCGCATTCCATGAGTGGCTGCACTTTGCTTATAACTATTAAGTCCATTTGTTTCTGGGCTAGTGGCGCTGACGTATGGGTCTTATACACCTTTATTCTAGCCCAACCTATGTCATTTCATGTAAGTTATTTGTTAGAGACTTCTTTCTGCCAATAAATTAGCTTGCTGAACGCTCAAATGTCCATGGTGTGTTGCGATGGGAGGGACCGAGAGCGTATCAAAGAGAAGCATCGGTTAACCGAGTTTATACACGCACTAGCTAAAATGCTAAGCTTCTACAGCAACGGAAAATAAATAGTTACTGCTTCTGCGAAGGTAGTGCCGCTGACTGTCAAAGAATGTAGTCAGCGCTTTCTTGATCGTAGAGTGTTTACCAGGGTTTTCAGCAGAATGCTTGAAACAAATGTTTGGCAAGTATCATTTTTTTTCTGAACGATAAGTTTAGCAAGCTGGGGAGAAATATAACACACTGTTGGAAAGATGCAGCCTAATCATACTATCAGCACACGGTGATTTACTGCACGTATCAATGTCTATCAGTGTCCCAAGAACACTTGATGGCGAATATTACGTGCGGATTACTAGCAGCAGTCCACATACAGCGTGTTAATGATCTTCACATTGGCGCCAATGCCAAGTGAGCTGATTTTTTTCACTGGTTAAATGACAATTGTCCTTTACTTCCATTAATGTCATTCACTTATGAAACAACGTTTACATGGAATGGAATGAAAAGTACACGTAATTGGGGTCGATGGTTGCAGGAAAATCCACACGTTACAGTGGCAATGAATTTCTAGGTTCGTTTTTCCATCAACGTTAGGTGCGGCATCGTCGGTAACGTGTTGAAATGGCCACTCATTGTAGAAGAGCTAGTGGTGGAACAAATTTACTTGCATTTTTTTTTGGAAAATTTGTCTATTGAACGCTGACTGCGTTGTACTTACAACATGACGAAGCCCCTTCACACTTTACCAGACGTGTGACGACATCTCAATCACGCGTACCCCAATTGCTGGATTGGTCGTGGTCGTGCAATTTACTGGTCGGTGATTCGGTTGTTCCCCATTTATAAAATCCGTCGCGACAGAAGACATATGATATTATTATTGTGTTGTGTGTTTTCTATACATGGAAAGGCAGTTTCATTCCTAGTTCTGGAGAAGAAAGGTCGACAGTGAGTGGAGCTACAGCCAATTTCAGGGCTTCCCTATGTTGATCCAGCTGTCGTTAATTTTGAAACGGCCCCTCAAAAGTAATTCCGTTAAGGGGTAGGGGTAGATCCAGACTTTAGCCACTGCAGAGTACCGATAGCCAAGTTTCTGTGTAGTGGAAGGCTACAATTGTCCTATTGGCTACAATTTTGTTGTATTCCTTAACTAAACTTCTCTGTCTGCGAACATTAGGAGCTGCTATATGGCTCAAAAGATGTAGGCAGGGAAGGGGAGTGGTTTTTATTTCATTCATTTTGGTGTCAAGTCTTCTTCACGAGATGGCTTTTTAACCAGACTGGAGCGCAGCGCTGAACAACCGATATTCTACAACCGAATACACAAGACTAATTGCGGATGTTCTGACAGTGGTTGTGTTCGCCCCAAGTGGTGGCGCGCGTGTTGAGGTTTGCTGCGATGTTTTCTACACGCTTTTTAAAAGATAGGGTTGAGTACACTGTTTTCCCTAAATATTTAGGGAAAGGATTATGGCGAACTAAGTTATTGTTGAAGTGAATGTGGGACTTTAATCGTGCTTGTTTATTGTTGAAGTAAAAGCACGACACCTCAGTTTTGGTGTTCCTTGGAATTGGTTTCCAACCTGCAAAGTATCTCCCCAGCTCTGTAAGGTCTTCCGATGAGATGTTGCTTTCTTCAGTGAACTCACGGCGGGAGGCAAGAGCAAGATTATCGCTTTGTATAAATTTTGTGTATGTCATATTTGGAATATCCTAAATATTTAGGTTTTACAGGACCGGAGTGAGTACTAAGCCATGAGGCAGCCCATTATTTAGATTAATAATTGGAAAGAACTGTTGTAGAGCGTATTATTTAATAAAGATCTTATCCGGCTGCCTGGTACCACATTGAGTAGTTTATAAATAAGACCTCCCTCCAAACCATATCGTATGCTGTCAATATACACCACTGTGGTTTGTAAACATTTCTAACGTGTGTGTTGTTGGGCTGAATACTGGTCAACGAAATTGAGATGGGGTCTGAATCAAGCCTGTTCAAGTGGACTGTGATCTAATAGTAGTGGACCTATTCACTTTAGAATCATTCTTCGCAGGAGTTCCTTTTTTCAAATCCATTTTTTTCTATTAATACTTTGTAAAATGTATATTGCAATGTCTAATAACTGGTCTACTAGCGTACGTGTATAAACCTGATAATGTGCAAAATAATACAGAAAATAGATAACAGTGAATATTAAATATGTTCTGTCCTGGAAATTATTCGGAATAGGACATATGTCCACATGAAATTCTTGCTTGAAATGATCGCTCCTGCCATATCCCTGAATATTAAACGTTCCATCTATAAAACTCTGTTACCGGGAAAGCCATCCTATCGCACGTAGTTGAGTGTACTTCTGGTACCACTATCTGATCCTCCCATTCGCATATGACGCTTGGGAAGAATTATCGTAGGAGAATATCCGCGCCAGTTCCAATTTTTCGGATTTTCTGCCTGTGGTCATTTCTAGAGACGTGCAGGGGAGGACGTAATATGTCGTCCGACTCCTTCCGGAAAGTATTATCTCGGAAATTCAGTAGTAAACCTCTCGAAAGTCAGTAGTAAACCTCTCCCTGATGCACAACTCCTCTCTTGAAGCTTCCGCCTCTGTATTTTTTTTAGCTTAAAGTAACGCACCGCAGACAACACTGATCCTTATTTTTGGAGGGTCATTCTGTTTATAACTGTCCAAAGTGAAATATTTTTCGAGAACTGAAGTGTATCCATGTGAGATGAAACAAGTGGCAGAATATACAGAGAGAAATGTCCTATTTTTACCATGTACGATTACATTCACTATCACTGTTAACGTAAGGATTATTTCACGTACAAAATTATTATCTTCTAAAACAACGCTCTAAAGAAATGTGTTTCGAAACTTAGCACACTTCAATAGATAGTGGTGAATGCGTAATGTCATCGTGTGCTAGCCCGGGGATCTCGACTCGCTCGTGCACAGAGCCTGTATAAAGTCTTTGCTAGTCAGAGTATGGAAATGAAATTGCTCCATTGTTTTATGACAGCCATCTGGCAACAGCCCAGTCCCATTTATCGGCGTGTATATTTATCTTCTGGCGGTATGCATGACACGAAACAAACTGGCCCCCGACAGTTAGCGCAATGAGCTTAGCATGAAAATGCGGCCATCAAATTAGGTTTCTCTTTCGTGATGTCGGAGTCGAGTCAGCCGGCGAACATAGAATATGGATGTCGTAAATAAAGTTTATTCCTTTCTGTTGTGGATTAAACATCACGGCAGACTACTTTGCGTTTCTTCCTTTCTGCTTGATGATTAGTACAGAGATGCTTCTGGATTTTATGTTCGATTGCGCTTACAGCCGCACAGAATCGGAGCCACAATGTGAAAAGAGAGAGAGAGAGAGAGAGAGAGAGAGAGAGAGAAGCAGTGGGGAGAGAGGAGGATGATAGGGTGGGAGAGAGGGTGAGATCTCTCTCAATTTGGTAAGATACGGGCTACAGGGCCCTTTCTCATATGTAAGTAGGCAGTCTTCGTATTTTATTATTACATTCTTTTTGACATGTTTGTGAATTAGTGTTATATTTGGTTCGGAATGTAACACCAATAAATCCGCACATATTATAAAAATGAATGTATGTATGTGTGTATGCTCCACATCTCCTCCTGAAATACTGGACCGATTTCAAGCAAAACTAGCAAACTTGGTATACATATCACTGTTGGTGTAAGAACCACCTACCTATCATTATTCAAGAGGTAAACAGAGAGATGCGTGAAAAACTGCTGCATCATGCATGAACTTTAAATTTATTACTTTTGTGCTAACAACTCTACTCGCAACGTACTTCGTAGACACTACCACAGAAGCAGTTGAATGTTCGTACACAAATACAGGGTACACATAAAGTTCGGGAACACTTTAAATTATTTATTGCACAAGACCCAAACATTGTACAGATATCATACACATGTCATTTTAAAGAGAAACCCTGAAAGTTTTTTTTTATGTTTACCGCCACAGCGTAGTTTGGTAATTTTCCGATAGTCAGCGCTAGTCGCAAACATGGCGAGTTCAGGTGCGATGGATCGGCCAGAAGGGGACAGCATCCTCGATCACAAGATCTCACTCCATGTGACTTTTTTCTGTGGGGACACATTAAAGATATGGTGTATGTACCGCCTCTACTACGTGATGTAGCAAAGTTCCGGGAGAGAATACGGGAAGCGACTGCCACAGTCGACGATGCCATGCTGGGACTTGTATGGCAAGAATTCGATTACCGTAACGACGTTTCACGGGTCACTCATTGTTCATTATCGAATGTTTCTCTTCAAAATGCAGTAGGTATGACATCTGTACAATGTTTAGCTCTTGTTCAATAAATAATTGAAAGTATTGGTGGTGGTTAGTGTTTTAACGTCCAGTCGACAACGAGGTCATTAAAGACTGAGCGCAAGCTCGGGTTAGGAAAGGATTGGGAAAGAAATCGGCCGTGCCCTTTCGCAGGAACCATCCCGGCATTTGCCTGAAACGATTTAGTGAAATCACGGAAAACCTAAATCAGGATGGCCGGAGACGGGATTGAACCGTCGTCCTCCCGAATGCGAGTCCAGTGTGCTAACCACTGCGCCACCTCGCTCGGTAATTGAAAGTATTCCCGGACTTTATGTAGGAGACATAACTGAAGCGATATCATGACATTAATATTGAGATGTGTGATAAAATGCCTCATCACGCATTAGCTCTTAATACAAATACCCTTCACTGCAAAGACTCTCCTACAGTCGACTCAACTTAAGAAGTCCCTGACGCTTGGCAGCGCTTTTGACAGATTTCAGCTCCAAGCGCAAGCAGATGTTGGCTAAAACAATCGACATCTCTAGAGATATGAAGGGGCATTCCCATATAGACGTGTAGGAAATCGCTTTATAGACACGCAAAACAGCCGTGCCCAGTGTACTTATACCGTCTGAGATCATCACATATCGAGTCTACTGCAGCAGTTAAATAAACATTGCAGAAAATTTGTATTTAGCATACCATGTTTCTTAATTTGGATACTGTACTTGTAAATTTGTACAATACGCACATTTCTTTGTACGACTGTTTCATAATTCCGAAGTTTTTTTCATGAAGACATGGAAATGATATTCTTTCGATTTTACTCTCAATCACAGTTAGTTTTTGTTTTCGAATCATACAGAAAATTGGCAAATGAATATCTGGGCAATGCCAGGTTTGTCAGCTAGAAGTAATATCAAAAATAGTGTGAACAGTAGTAGTTGCAGCAGAAAGACTTACGTTTCCTTCTGAGCAGTAGAATAATAAATTTAATTTGTTGGCAGATAAATTGATATTGAGAGTTGTGCCAGTATTTGACGTGAAGGAAAGATGGGAGAACGAGGTAGAGAGAAACGTAATGAAGTGGTTGAACTGTAGTAATGAAGGTAAGAGAGAAAAGCTGAAGAATTCATTGACTGACAAGAATAACTTAAAGGAAAGATGAAGTGAGTTTTTTCTTTGCTATATCACGGAGAGCAATGGACATACATGTACATTTCTGAGGCTGAAATTATTATGTCAGCAAATAGATTGTTTAAGTTCCTTATTACATCTGTGGAAGACTACATAGAATGTTATTTATTTATATGTAATATTCCGTGGCACCATAAGACCCAAAGCTACTTTCACACGCAACGATTCATTACATTGTTTACAGAATGCTTGTTTGGGAACTTGTAAACAAAGAACTGAAGAGCTTTTAAAACACGAAAATAACACATAAAACAGAAGATTTCTCATGTACTCCTGAGAATACAGAATAGGAGTGCGAAGAGTGGGCAGTTTTCTGTACTGTGCTTAAGGAAGTGTATAATGTACAACGAGTGAATGCTGCTGTTTCTTTTGAATGACTCAATATTATCAACACAAATCCCATGAGGGAATATACGTACAGTCACGCTAGAGCTCTAATTCCAAGACAGCGGAACAGTGCTCAACAGTACGTTCGCGAATGGTCTGAAAATACTGTGAATGCACGGAATGCCCTAAAAGTATACAACATGAAACAGTGAAAGGAAGGTAATTAATCAAGGCTTCCTGATTCAGTGTCAAAGGCAGTCGGAAACGTTCTTAGAAATAAGATAGCAGCATTTAGCTTTTGCACAAGACCTTGGACATGAAAGCCTTCCATCTACGCTAAGAAATAAAAATGGTCGGCTTTACTACGTGACCAGATTCGAAGAATACAGTTCCGCGTGCTGAAAAGATCCCCACCAGGAACTAATGCAGTCTAGCGTACTATATTCCCTTAAAGCCACATGTACGGTGGAATGAAGGCTGGTGTCCGACGGGGTACACAAACAACAGCTACACTCTCAGAGCTGCCTGTCAGGTGACTTAGCGATTTCTGACGTAGGTAATACATTAACTGTCAATTATTGTAGGGAGCGATCAAAAAGTTCCCTTTTGTGCGCGTTTCTGCAGAGTATATGCAACCCAGCATGATTCCAATACTGGTATATAAGCTTAGTGGGACAATTTTGACCGTTCCGTTTTTAAGATTTAATTCGTAAATGGATCAAATCATTACTTTATCTTTATGGGAGATATGCCTTTTACTAATTAAAAGCTGTTTTCACCGATCAAGTCACAGCTGTTTTGAAACTATTTTTTAAGTGCATGCTGTCATATTTAGTGAATTTAATTCCACTATGACTGTGCTAGAGACTGGTGCTATTAACAGAGGTTTGGTACATTCCACTGCATTATTTATTAGGATTTCTTCCCGTTCCATCTGCGTATGGAGAGCGGGAAGAATTAGTGCTTAAATGGTGCTGTCGGAGGTGTAATTAGTTTAATTTTGTCCTAGCAGTCCGTACGGAAGCCCTATAGTGCACTCCTGGATTACCCAAGCTTTGTAAGTTCAAAATGGTTCAAATGGGTCTGAGCTCTATGGGACTTAACATCTGAGGTCATCAGTCCCATAGAACTTAGAACTACTTAAACCTAACGAACCTAAGGACATCACACACATCCATGCCCGAGACAGGATTCGAACTTGCGACCGTGGCGGTCGCGCGGTTTCAGACTGAAGCACCTAGATCCTCTCGGCCACACCGGCCGGCTAAACTTTTTAAGTACTAGTAAGCTTTCGCTGTATTGCTGCCATCTTCCTTTATGTGTCAACCTGATCAAGTATCTCAGAGTTTTTGCGGCGCTCTCGCGTGAGTCAAACAAAGGGATAGCCCTTCGTGTTGCCCTTCTTTGTATATCACTTGCCAATCCTATCTGGTACGGGTCCCACACACCTAAGCAGTACTCTGGGACGCGTTACACGTATTGTAAGCTGTTGCTTTCGTAGGATACCTGCTTTTTCACAATACCCTGCAAATGAACCGGCTTTTATCACTTACTTTACCAACGTTTAAGCCTATCTGATCATTCTATTTCTGATACCCGCAACTTGTTAGAAGCGTATACTTGCGTAACTTGAGTGGCAGCAGTAGTAACTTACTTATATTGTAGTCGAAGTATACTACTTTTTACCTTCTGTAAAAAGTACAGTTTTAGATTCCTGAACATTTGCGCCAAGCTGCCAATCTTTGCACCACTCAATGTGTGGCTGAATATTTTTTCAACTTCTTGCAGCCAGTGTTTCATTTCAGATAAGTGCCTTATCTGCAAAATGTCTTCAGTAACTGTGAATATGCCAACGCCTCTGCCGTCATTCCTCTTCGTATCATACATGCCCAATATACTGTCGGTTTGAACAGCGACCAACGCAACCAGGAAGAACAAATTGGCTTTAGTCTATACCCTTAGTTTTATTTAATGTAATGACTATCACTTTCGGTATCAGGTACCATCATCATGTCATCCTACTATCAAAACGTCAAAATACATAGTTAAAATATGCATACAGAAACATTTGAAAAACACTGTTTTCTGTCACGGTTAACATATGGCATAAAGTGCAATCTTAAAAATGAGCAGTTCCTTACTCCTGGCTAACAGTCGCCAGACTCGCTTACCGAGAGGGCGTGTCGTATACTAAAAGTAAACGCCAATGCTATGCTTTACATGCACTGCATCCAGAACTCATAAGTGTGCCCATAATGTACAGAGATTTTTTATTTCTTAGAAAAGTAGCAACGTAAAACATATCCGAAAAGAAAAAGCATTTAAAATGGATGTAGGGTGTTTCGTAATGTCGAATATTAGATACGCTTTTGATCCACAATTTATTGATCTTATTAGTAGTCTCGCCTCTTCAACGCATACTTGATTACAATATTCGTGGTCGGATCGATGTTTCATAGTGATAAGCAGTCTGCAAAAGTGGTAGGTGGAAACATAGAAGTGTAAAGATGCCTTCAATAGTTTGTTACATTGGAGTTCACTTCCTACTTTATGTCACACTGTTTACCTTGTTGGATCCCACATATTATAGGACTTTTGTTTTTACGTATCTTTTACACAGTGATTTTGTTAAGCAACTGAAAGCCTCTGTATGTAGACGACGCACTTATCACTTCTGACCGTGATTAGTGTCCACCATTGGCCTTTTAGTAATTGAAACGTCTATTTGGGTAAGCGAGTTTGACGACTGCATGTCAGGGGTATGGAACTGTCTAGATAACACAGTCTTATCAGGTCGGTATCTTTTCTGTTTGTCTGGTCAATATAAAATTTTGCAGTTAATTTTAAACTAAGTTTCTGATGAGCTATAGACTTGATGTTTTAAATATGGTTCATAAATGGATAGCAGTGCTATATTAATTCGCTTTGTTGACTGTCTGATCCAGCCAGCTCCTATAGGGGTAGGGTGGCCACAAAGAACGTTTATAACTCATGACATGTCAGCTGTAATGCGGCACTGGCATGCTCCGCAGGTAATATCGCAATGCGTTTGAGGCGGTTTTGGAGGGAAGGAACAGGTGTGGCTGACCAAAAGAATGAGGGAAGATCAAACTCAAATGGCTCGAAATACTATGGGGCTTAACATCCGAGGTCATCAGTCCCCTAGACTTAGAACTACTTAAACCTAACTGACCTAAGGACATCACACACACCCATGCCCGAGGCAGGATTCGAATCTGCAACCGTAGCAGCAGCGCGGTTCCGGACTGAAGCTCCTAGAACCGCTCGACTACAGTGACCAATGATGGAAGAGAAGATGGACAGAGAGATGGGGAGAGGGAGATGTGTGGCGTATATGTGACCTTTGTGTAGATGGGCAAAGCTGTGGGTGCAAACCTAGTGTAAATATATAGCATGTTAATGGTAAAAATGCAGAATCTTTTATTACTAACTGGGGATAGTTTATTGAGCAACGATACATCAGTACTTACTTTAGGCACTTATAATTACATCTATTAGAAGCAGTACGTTTTTAGGTTGGTTAGTCCCGCGCAGTGGCATTAATACTTATTATCCCCTGGGCAACAGATCAGTCATTGGAGAGTGGATGTGTGGCAGCAAAACTGTTAGTTTATTGTAACAGGCGTAGCCCACTTAATGGTGCAGTTTGAACTTTACATCAAAAGGTAATAAATTACGTTGTGTGTTTGCGGGTCGACTAGTAGACGCAAAGAAAAAACAACTAACTCCCTGAAGTGGGTACATGCTAAGGTACCAATGGTCACAATATCCGTACTTACACCCCCAACACCCTGTATAAATAATTATTTAAATACAATGTGTAATCTCATCAAAACGTTTAAAATCAATTGACAAGTTTCACACACAAAAGACTAAAAAGAAAAAAATATTTGTTTAAATGGAAATAATTTTTTAAATAACACGTTTTTAAATCAGATTAAAATGTATAAAATGATTTCTCTCAGCCTCATACCTATTAGTAACGCCATACAGACAGCTCTGACCTTTGTGCTGAGATAGTGCAACTCAAAAATGCGCTGTTCCTTCAAAAACAGTCTTTGTCAAAACAATTTCTGACACAAACACATTGTTATTTAACAAGGGCAATTTTTGTTTTAAAGTAGGCAACAATGCAATCTCAGTGTTCACTGTCGCCTTCGTAGTATTTGTTCGATTAATTTAGTCTACTCTTTCGTAAGTGGTTCAGTGTCTGTGAACCTGTAATGTCCGAGGACAGTGTTCAGTGACCTAAAGAGTAGATACGTCAAGAAAGAAACGAAACTGTAATAAAGAAGAATAAGCAGATGGGATAGGAGCACGCGAATTACGTCGACAAAAGTGTTCCTGCCTAACGGCGTAACGACGTGTCGTCTTTATTGTTTCATCACTTGAAAAGTAGGCAGCATTTGGAGTAAAATGTAGTTATGATTTCGGAGGGAAATTTTGTCATGATGTATTTTCTGTATTTGATAGTGCACAGCCTCAAAATGTTAAACTGGATAACTTTCATCTTTCTCATTCTTTTAGGATCAGTGATCAAGAATTCTCCTTAATTTTACGCAAGAAACAGGATATGGTAATTGAAGTACTTGAGAAATGGGACGCACTCATTACCCGTTCTTGATAACATCCGATGCCTCTGAGCATCTGCAAGCTAGACCAGTCTATGATATTCAACATGAAAGAAGCTGTTGACCACCAGTTCAAACAACCTGCGAAAGAAAGAGTTAAATTGAAAGGACTAAGCAGCTTTTTTATTCCAGCCTCTAATCAGAAATGAATTCTTCTTTAGACGATGACCAGTTTCAGTCCGTTATGACCATCCTCAGATCTTTTTTTACACCATGTCCTAAAGTGATACGGCCGTCATGGCACCGTCAAAACATATAAATATAATCAGTCATTATGGCCGTATCACTTTAGGACATGGTGTAAAAAAGATCCAAGGATGGTCATTACGGACTGAAATCGGTCATCGTATAAAGAATTCATTTGTGATCAGAGACTGGAATAAAAAAGCAGTTTACAGTATCGGACCACTGTTTGTATATGCGATTATGTCTCAGTTGGTGAAAGGACTAAGGATGTACGAAACTGAGGCATCCAGGAGATAAGTTTTTGTGCGGGACAGTTATACAGAACCTTGGCGTACGGTTATACTTCAGAACAACTGTAAGTTTCCACGTGAAAGAACTTTCAGTGAGATTTATAACAATTTACTCAGGAGTAAGAAGTCGAAAGCTGACGAGTGATGGCACCCTCAAAACATATAAATATAATCAGCCATCATGGCCGTATCACTTTAGGACATGGTGTAAAAAAGATCCAAGGATGGTCATTACAGACTGAAACCGGTCATCGTATAAAGAATTCATTTGTGATCAGAGACTGGAATAAAAAAAAACAGTTTACAGTATTGGATCACTGTATACGCGATTAAGTCTCAGTTGGTGAAAGGACTAAGGATATACGAAACTGAGGCATCCAGGAGATAAGTTTTTGTGCGGGACAGTTATACAGAACCTTGGCGTACGGTTATACTTCAGAACAACTGTAAGTTTCCACGTGAAAGAACTTTCAGTGTGATTTACAACAATGAACTCAAGACTAAGAAGTTGCAAGCTGACGAGTGATAGCCAAAACCTTTTAAAAACACTGTCTGTGAACAGAAAGAAGATAGATCGAACTTGGATGCGATTGAATTTGAAGACAGTAGTGGAGAGGACCAGTGAATGTTTATCTGATCAATTCTGTGTATCTGAGTTAATCTTTGCAGTAGGTACAGCGCAGTCCCAAGAAGCCACATAAAATGATGATTGACGAAAAGGCGTTGTACAGCAATTTAGAACGGGTTTTCACTGTCCTGAAAAATCTAAATTTTTGACAAGGGTCGTTTCTGTTATGAATTCTTCAATTTTACGAGTTTAATTCCAATAGTTAATCATTGAAACTGTAGCTGGAGACTACTACTGTTTTTCGTTTTATCGTAGCTTCTTCAATGTTCCACTTAAAACGTCAGTACATCGTTGACAAGAATAAATCGAGCTTTATGTTCACGTCTGTTGGTACGTATGACTTGATAGGACGTCCGAAAACTCGCCGTGTCATCATTAAGAACGCCGCACCCGTGACGCAGCGAGACGTTTGGTGGGTCAGGGGAAACGTTTTATGAGCCCTCCGCGATATAAAACGGAGCGACGGCGGATCGCTCGGCGCGGTGGTCCGCAGAAGCAGCTCGTTATCCTACTGGCAAGATGAGGAACGTGTAAATGGTAATGTGGCTCCAGATGGCGGGTCCGGCGACCCCCCCTCCGGAGGCGGGCAGCGAGCTGCGGGCTGCGGGTTGCGTACCGGCGCCTGGCATGCGGGCGGCCTTCGGCTCCAGCGGGAGGCCGGCCTGTCCGCATATTTGGAGCAGGCGACGCGCCCGTGCCGCGTCCCAAAAGACGTCGCGACGCCGGCCACGGCGTCGGCCGCGTGCCTCCCCGTCGTGCTGGCCGCGCACGTGACAGAGCCTCGTCACTGCTACACGCGGTCCGGGCGCGCCGAGCTCATCTGCCTCCCCATATTCGGTACAAAGATGTTAAGCCACCTGATTAGGGAAGCAAACTCTCTCTGGCCAGATAACTAATTCAAACGAATGGAAATCGGTGACCGGGAAGCGACGAAGAATAAAAAAAAAGGTAAAGGTTCCGTGTCCGTGCCGGGATGTAAATGAGGACGTGATGGATGTAAGACGGCGGTCAGCCGGTCAGCGTACCTGTTGGGGGCGTGACCGCCGACCCCGCCCTGAGTTCTGATTGGCGGCGGCGGAGGTACCTACCAAGATGGTGGTGTCTGGCGCCAGAAATGCACCTACACGAGCAACATGGCCGCAACACGGTGCCTCGCAAGCTGACTCACGTCGCGTGAGCGCCGGCGGAAGACCGCGCCGAGGGCAGCGCCGACGATAACGAGTATGCAAATCGGCCGCGTCGCGCCGCTCCGCTTCTGAGCGGCCCTACATGCTCCGCGGAACAAACACCGCGCGCATTTGCATTGTGTTCGCGGTGGGCCGACAGTCGCAGAACTAACGAGGCCGGCACGTTGATAGACGTGTGCTCGTGTCGCGGGCAACCGTTAATATGACGCGACCACTCACGTTGCTGACTATCTATAAAGTGATTGGCGACTCCATGGAGTGTTCTGTGCACCACGACCAGATAATGGATATAATTGGAAGGAGAATCAGCATTGGTCGTATTTTTTGTTTTATTATCCGCAAAATTGATTTTTGGTCACTTAGTGACCAACCTCAGTGCTGTAATATACAATTAAAATTGGTAGCCACTGGTATCAACAAGCTTAGAGCGATCACATAAATTTAAGTTTATGTGATCGCTCTAAGCTTTTTGATACCAGTGGCTACCAAATTTAATTGTATATTACAGCACTGAGGTTGGTCACTAAGTAACCGAAAATCAATTTTGCGGACAATAAAACAAAATAAGAAATTACCAATGCTGATTCTCCTTCCAATTATATCTATAAATTTTTCACGTAGCACTGACGAGCATTCTTTACTCCAATGGACACCTTTCTGTTTTCCTTTTTGGATATACAGGCAGGCGCAAATTGTGTGTTCGAAAGTGTTTGTCTACTGTGGTTCAGTTGCCTGCCGTAAATGATTCTCCTTTCATATTGTGGTACTGTAGCTCAGAAAATTCTGTAGCCCACTCACTGACCTCTTGTTCTACATATGAGGATCGAAGGACTGACAATGAAGCAGCGCTGCTGTGAATCCACACGTTCAAGCTGCTGTTTCAATCCATCAACAAAACGTTTTTGTAAGTCCATTCTTATGATTGATGGCTTGTGGGACTTCGGCCGTTCACTTACGTAATACAATGAAATACCTGCAGCCTTCGTTTTGATGTGATTTATTATATTGCAACCATTTTCGTTGACCCAGTACACCAACTTCACGCCGGACGCTGTGCCCGAACGCTTCTATGCCCTTCAGTCCGGATCAGCGCTGCTGCTACGGTCGCAGGTTCGAATCCTACCTCGGGCATGGATGCGTGTGATCCCTTAGGTTAGTTGGATTTAAGTAGTTCTAAATATAGGAGACTGAGGACCTCAGATGTTAAGTCCCATAATGTTTAGAGCCATCTGAACCATTTGAAGCAACTTCACGCCTTCCCTGACGCTGACAGGGTGAACTCCAGTCGTACACGATCCCATCAGTGGACAATATCCAAGTACAGGCTTCCATAGAATGCTGTAACTCAACATCGCTGTTACAGAATTTGCCATTGATGGGATCGTGCATACGATTGGAGTTCACCCTTTCACTGTCAGTTAGGGACTGAAGATAATGTACTCAGTCACCGAAAGTGGTTGCAATATAATAAATCACATCAAAGCGAAGGCAGCAGGTGTTTCGTTTCTTTACATCAACAAAAAGTCACTGTTTTGCGTGCAGTCAGTGCACAACATATTCTTGGGCCTATTTTTACCTAAGTGCCTGTCACAGCGGGCAATTATGATCCAGTTCTGGAACATGAACTTGTACCGGCTACACGACGGCGCCAAGTGCTCTGCAGCTACTGACTGACGCAGGATGGAGCACGTTCAAGCCGTACTTCGGACGTCTCCCATTTCCTCCAGGCGACATTAACACATCGGATCGTCGCCCTAGACACCTTAGCATTCATTGGACACGATGTGGAATCTGTGTGATTATTTCTTATGGGGTTATCTAAAGAGCAGAGTTCAAAGATCGTACTGCACGTTACAGATAGATACGTGCAGTCGAAAATTATGTTCTTGAGAAATCGCTCACGGAATTCTGTTCACAGCATTACAGACACATTATTGCAGAAGGAAATCACTGTGAAAACACTCACCATTAAATTTCAAGTTGCCTGCGGTAGTATAAATCTGATAACAACAATATATAACCCAGTATTCTTTCGTAGTAGACAAAAGATTTCTGTCACTCATTTTGCACCACCTGGTATATTTTTTAGCCATCAGACATAAAAATGTTATCATTACTGTTTCATACTTATTATCAAGTATTTTTATACTGAGAGTGAAAGTCCTCCAGCAGTAATTAAGATTTCATATTCATTTGGCTACTAGTTCCGACGTAGCGTCAACGTCATCTTCAGGCCCGTACACGTTGATGATATCAGTTGTGAGAGTAACTGTCCGCCATCCATGCGGGGCACGTATTGGCCTCACTGCGGACTTCTAGTACTCAGCCACACACAACTGATATCATCAAAGTGTACAAGCCTGAAGATGAAGTTGACGCAACGTCAAAACTAGTTGCCAAATCAACAGGCGGGCCGCTTACGATGCAAACATATCTGCACCTTCTCGCGTCTGTTCAATTGACGAGTTACTTTGTAACGTACTCAAACCATCAGGTTATGACTCCGTGATATGTACACACTGCTAATGATACCACCTCCGTCACCCGAAGCTGAATATACAGTACAAAAATACAGAGTGTAACAAAAAGATATGGGCAAACTTTCTGGAAACATTCTTCACACACACACAGAAATGAAATGTGTTAAATGCACATGGGTCCAGAAGCACTTGATTTCCAAGTTGGAGCTCATTTTCTACCTGTCTGCATAATACCGTTAATTATGGAGAAGATACAGAAACAGAACGTACCAAAATTTCATGAAACGGGTTCTCCCATGAAACTTTAGAAATACCCTACTCGTTGCATTTGATTTGGATGTACAGTAAGTTGTAATTTCAAGGTTTACCGCAAGTTTTTGTTGTTCCAATGGAACGAATGTTGACATCTGATTATTTCACTGCTTGTGTTGACATGCTAACTTCGTTGGTCTACTAGCATCAAACACGTAGCATCAACTTTCTAGTGTTCATCACAAACTTGGCTTCTGACACAGAGCAATGGAATTGTACTCAGATGCGGTACTCATTTGCTATACGGATTAACAGATGGTAATAACCTTGAACCTCAAAGTTTGTATCGGGAGATGCCTCGACAGGAGATGTTTGAAGCAATGTCTTAGCGAGCATGCGATGTCAGATACTACTGGCGACTGGGTAAGGCCTGGGAGGATGACGAAACTTCAAGCTAGGGCAGAAACTTTTCCGAACAGTTCACGACAACCATACTGTCAGCGTAAGACGATTAGCTGCCGTAAGTAATGTTGACCACAAGACTGTGGAGAGTGCTACGTGAGATTAGATGCAGATTAGTGCAGATGCAGATGTGCGGTTCACGAATGAGGCTTCGTTTCATCGGGGTCAGACCGCAAATTTTCACAGTCAGCACGTATGGGCTGTCGAGAATCCTCATGAAATTATTCAGTTACGTCATCAACAAACTTTTTCTTTCAAAGCTTGGGCCCCTATAGTTGGGACTATTTGTTAGGGCCCCATTTTCTTCCATCCAGGTTCAACGGAGGAACATATCGTACATTACAGAAAATTTTGTGTTCGGGGCACTCATAGTCGTAGAATTGTGTGAAGAATACTTCTTCAGCTGCATGATAAACTTTGTTTGTAAATAAATGTTTATCATACAGCTGAAACAGTCTTCTTCATTATGTTTCCATGCTTATTAGAGAATACTCTCCTGTTCTGCAAGAACTTATGCTTTTAAGAGTGATAAAACTTGTATTTCATGCAAGATGAAGTTACCCCTTATTTCAGTGTTAATATATCCATAGGCTTCTAAATAGCCAACTCCGTGACAGAGCGATAGGTAGAGGTGGACCAATCCCTTGGCCTGCGAGCTTCCCGGACCTAAACCTACTAGACTTTCATTTGTGGCGCCATTACAAAGCTTTTCTGTAGAAGGTGTACGGAGCCTTCGTGCCCGTACTGTGAAAGGCTGTGAAAAAATATGCAATCCTCCAGGGACACATCAGCACATCAGGGATTCAGTGCGAGGGCGGGCTGATCCATGAATCCTTGCTAACGAAGGGCATTTTGAACATTTCCTTTAGGAAGGTGTTTCATACTGTGGTGGTACATCGCTCTCCTGTGTATTTTTCATGATTAATGTGTTGAAAAGCTGTACAAGCTAACCTATGACACGGATCTAAAGCCTTTCTGGACCCATGTCCATATAAAATGTTTTCTTCCTATACGTATGAGGAACGTTTTCTGGACGTTTGACGTACCTTTTTGTTACACCCTCTAGCGGAGAGTCCCAAAGACTATGTTAAAGTGCTTTGTCTAGCGCCATGAGGTTTATTTTTTTCAGCAACGTGCAAATTATAGATAGTGTCAAATCTAGGTCCATAATCGACCATACAGTTAGGTTAATTTTTGATAGAGCATAGCCATACACTTCAAGACCTATCTTATGGCACTGTGTTATTATTATATGTGTAATGTTTGTTCTCTCGGACGTGGCCGAAAGAACAGACAAGACATATTGATGATTTAGTGGCCGTATATAAACGTAATGAAAGAGAAGTATCGACGTCAGCCGCGTGATGTCATTGAAATATTTCAGTGGCGACAAGTTAAAAACACGAGCCGTACCGGGACTCGAACCCAGGTTTCCCGCTTTAGACGAGAGTCGTCCTAACAGACTCGGCCACCCGAGAACGCTTCACGTCTAGCCCAAATTCTCAGCTTGTCGTACACTATTTCCTTTGCGCCCTCAACCCATCCCCCCCCCCCCCCAACGCCTCTCACCTGTCCACTACCCTTATTGCTCACAGCATGTAGCACGATCCCCGCAGGAGGTCGAACCCACGGAGAATCCACATTGGAGATAATTACACACATGACCGAAAACACAAAAACCGACAAGGTATTAATGAAGTACTTCTATCATCTGTCGTAGATTGTTTCTTTTACGCCAGAATTTCAGAGTGTGTCCCAATCGTCGCTCGCAGGACATTAAGGCGATATTCGAGTTGTGCCGGTGTACGGATTAGAACTCTAGTGTCGACAGTTCTGATTGCTTCATTGATTCATACACGAAGTGTTTACTTGCTGGTGCTGTGTACACGCAATTCTTGGTGTAACCTCACAAAAAGAGCAAAATAACTTGACATTGGGAGAGTGCAGGAACTATGCGATTCACCCACATGTCAGACAATGTATTTCAGAACATTCCACTCGTCGTGGCTCCAATGGCGTGTGCAGTGTCGAAGTTGATGGACGGCAGCAGCTTTTCGATTTGGTGTTGCGGGAAATGTTGGAACATGCGAAGGTAAACATTTTCCATTATAATTTTCTCTGAAAATGGACCTATGATCCTTTCGCGCATCATACCACATCAAACTTTGGGCTATTACGGATGCATTCACATGTGATGTGTGCGGTTTCTGAGCACTAACCCCTAACGTAGTGACGATTCACATGTCCAGAAATGTCCAACGTTGAATTGTCTGAAAATAGGTACTTCTTCAGTCAGGCAGTGTCAGCAGCTATGGAGGCCAGAGTGGAACACGAGAATGCTTGCGGCAGAGGACGTTTGGGCAATTCTTGGGCCATTTGCACTTTGGTGGCAAAAAAGTCGTAACCGCTTATGTAATTCATTATGGATGGTTAATCTTGCTTCCAACAGCTGGCGTGTATACACCATGAATTGACGTCTGGGGGCTGCGCTGAAATGCAGTTTTCGCTGTGTGAGCACGTGCTTGAGACCCAAGACGACGTCCATTTCGAGGAAGTTCTTTGACCCTTCTTGTCTCTTTGAACCACCTCATTGAGTTTGTTTTTGTCAATGGCGCCTTCCCATACTGGCGTCAATAATACCGCAGTACTGTTGTTAAAGATTTAGATTAAGCATACCAGATGACGCACTAAACCGTCTTCAGTCGTGTCATTATTTTGATGCTCTCAGGTCAAATCTGCAACAACGGGCAAAGAAAGAATTTAGAGAGCTGCTTAACGTTAAACGAACCACGATTCTCTGTCTCTAATCATTTCTAAATTATGACTTTTTGATTAGATTGGCAGCGGGACTTTATGGACTCCACGTACCTTGTGCTGGATGAGGTGTTCCCGGCGTAATAACTGCTATAAAAGTTCACTGGTGTCGCGCCATTGTGTGAACTGTACAATGTTTCCTAGAGCCAGCTGTTCACCTTCTTCAGATCCTACTATTCAGTAGCACCTGAAGATGGTGAGGAACTGTCTACTGTAAATATTGTGTAGTTTACACAACACTATCCGCCGCCACGTCGGTGAACCATTTAAGCACCCTGTACTTTCATTCTGACGTCTGGCCACCACTTTCGGAATATTGTTGCAATTATCATACTAACTAATATGTATGTGAACCTCCCAAGCTACAGAAGACATTTTCAGTAAGCATCCTATACGGGGCGATAGAAGATAATATTTGATTAAAGAGTACGGGAAGAGTGAGCCTTAAGAGTTAATGTACCCATGAACCGCCACCAGGAGCGTATTTTTATGTGCTGTATTACTAGTTTCGCTAATCAGACGGCAGTGTCTTCAGACATTCGTAGTCCTGGTGCTGAACTGAACTTTGAACCTCTGACGCGTTACCATCAGGACTAAAAAAATGGCGCTAAGGTCATCAGTCCTCTAGACTTGGAACTACTTAAACCTAACAAACCTAAGGACATCACACATACATCCGCACCCGGGGCAGGATTCGAACCTGCGACCGTAGCAACAGCGCAGTTCCGGACTGAAGCGCCTAGAACAACTCGGTCACAGCGGCCGGCCATCAGGACTATTTATATCTGCAGACTCTCTTCTGAAGAGTGAAGCTAGTAATAAAGCAAATAATATGAGATCTGTTTGTCTGTTCATTACGTAAAACTGTTGTTACAAAAACGATGTGTGCACAATGCACTATCAAGTAATTCAGAAGAAGGAAACATACCAATAGCAATGGAGTGACAATCTGTACAGCAGTAATTTTACCTAATCGAAAAACATCGTAAGATTCACATAGATGCTTCAAGTCGTATCACATTATAATAGCACATCATTTACTATTCTGGGGTTGTAAGAGAGCTCATCAGTGGAACGGGTAAAAAACTTCCCAGTTCCTAGGGAACGTATCACTTTTGCAGCATTTAATGCTAACAGTCCTGCGGACTAAGATAGTTGCTGCTCGTCCCACACAGTTTATTCTTCCAAGATTATTATGTGCTGTGTGTCAGACAACAACGTACTGCTGTAGACTGATTAACCTAGTTAGAGGAAGGAATGTAATTAAAGACTATTCTGTTATTTATAGAATAGTTACGTCAAACAAACAGTAAACATTACTGCGGGGAACGGAAGCGTTCAGTAGATATCAGCATAATTTCGACCGTTTTAAAACTATTCTTGATGTCCACTGGTATCTAAAGCGATACCTGCAACATTAACGACTTGTTGATTTAGGATACATGGATTCCGTGTTTGGATGTAAGTATTCAGAGTGAATTTTCTTTCATTCAGTTGTGAGACGAGAAATGATGTCCTCCAAACAACTTTGACCATCCATTTCGTTGTATCATGTGAACTCGTGATTTAAAACGGTGAATCACCTTCTACGAAATTGGTTTTGGCAACATAGTACATTTCCCATCACAACGCTATGAGCCGAAGACACGTTATTACTTACTAATATCTTTGGGAAAGAAAATGAATGAATTTCTTCAGACAGTGTGTGTTCTTTGCTACACCGTTTTGTTGAACTGTCAGGTCCACAACATTTAGATCACATCATGTCATCATAAGCAGTGAAAAATGTGAGGATGACAGCAGACGTTTTGGACACAGATTTCACACTTGGACGTTCCTGGACGCATACAGTGTTTATTGTAAAAATAACCCACGTCGTACTGTCAGCTTAGGCACCAGTATAGAGTATTCAAGGTATAGGGGTGTAGAGGTCAAGGAAGGTCTAATTCTCCTATCGATGTCAAACGGCTGGTGTACCGTAGCAGGTATTTCATATTTCATTTACCTACCTTCTTGCATCTGAAAAGTGGTTTCTGTTTTCAACTTATGCGCAAATAACTTTAAACAACAGTAAATGAGATTCGTTCTACTTCCAGTTCATTTTTTTGTGTTTGAATGACATATTCGGGATAAAAAGTTTTCTTGGTTAAATTACCCAGGTTGACAATCTAATACGTAAAGATGCCACATAAAAGAACTGAAAGCAGTTTTACGGATTCTGGGCACGGTTGTGGTGTTACTCTGTTATTTGGAATATTTATCACAGGTACAGCCACATTCGTACACTGAGAATAATGTAAGGTTTATGCCTTCGGAAGAAAGAATTAATTCTCTACATTGTCTTCTAGACTGGGAAGTCCACTGAGTCCACTTTATTTCTTGTTACATATACAGCTTTTTGCTTGTTTCTTGTCGTTGGTTGTTGCTTGTTACATATGTTGCTTGTTACGTATGTTGGTTTATACCATTTGTCACATGTCCAGGGCAAACACTTGCTTTTTTCTGATAAAGAAAGAGGCAGTTACTACAGTAAGAAAATAATGTTATAGTGCAGAACGATTAAATTTTTGGAAAGAGGTTCATCAGTATTTGGTTTCTTGTAGTTAGACGAGGTGAAGAAATTTAACGCAAAACAGTTACAGTAGCTATGTGGGTTACTGGAGTGATTGTAAGTCATTCCGTTAAATGTATGTACAAGGTGAAAGTGTTCATGTAACAGTGCAGCAACATGCAGCTAACCAGCGAACTACAGACAGCGAAATTTTGAGCAACGGTGAGACATAACATCTCCAGCCACACTAGTGTGTCTGACGTCAGGCTATATATCCTGAGATTTGTGAGGGCAGTCATAATGGTTTAACATTGTCCTGCGTGACCTATGTCAGAGTGACTTATCAAAGAAAACTAGCTAGATCCAAGTGGAGTACGACTCTAAAGGCCCACGTGGGATCATTCCATCAGACAGTTTATAGATCACACGTGATCAGGTCTACTGTTTACTACTGTCAGTGGCAGCAGTAAGTTCAATGATTATCGCTCTAGTAACCACAAGTGACGGGTTTAAGGAATTTATTCATTCTGCCACATTTGGTTTTACTCTTCATCTATCTCAATGGTCAGAGAGCTCATGCAACGTAGTGCGGTTAAATAAATTAGCGGTGTTTGCAATGATAATTAAGAGAATTTTGAAGACGTACAGCCAGCCGCTGTGTCCGAGCGGTCCTAGGCGCTTCAGTCATGAACCGCGCTGCTGCTACGGTCCCAGATTCGAATCCTGCTTCCGGCATGGATGTGTGTGATGTTAGGTTTAAGTAGTTCTAAGTTTAGGGGACTGATGATTTCAGATGTTAACTCCCATAGTGCTTAGAGCCATTAGAAACAATTTGAAGACGTGCACGCATATGCACACTGAACATATGCAGTCAGTGACACTAATTTACATTGTTCTCAGAACTATTTTATCATCCATGAAAAGGATTTTACGTTCACACGCAGTACGACTTTACTTCTTCCTCCTTTACGTATTCGTTCGTCAGACTACGCGTTCGACCATCTGAATACCGAAGTGGGTCACAAAGTAGTAACTTTGAGGAATCTACAGAGCCGTTTCAATCGTTTCCGACTGATGCTATGTCGGCCGGCAGGAGTCGAGCGACCTTTACGGTCGCTGGTTCGAATCGTGTCTGGGGCATGGATGTGTCCCTAGGTTAGTTAGGTTTAATTAGTTCTCAGTTCAAGGCGACTGATGACCTCAGAAGTTAAATCGCATAGTGCTCAGTGCCATTTGAACAATTTGATGCTATCTCGAAGACGTTAAATAAAAAATTTCTACATTCCTACACCAGCTTACCTCGTTTCAGGGTATCAAGCTATTAGTTCTGAGCAATTCCTTCCTATATTACATAATGCCAAAAAATAACGTAAGGCATAAACTTGCCCATATGAAAGTTAAATGTTTATCTGAAGAATTGTACTTTTAGTATCTTACGTTTCACTAGACTTGCGGAGACTTCACCTTACCGCTTGACTTCCATACAGTCTATTTCCTCGGCAATAGGTGAGCGTATAGTGGCCCGGAGGAATCCACAGCCACATATTGAAATACATGATTGCGAGGACAGAGGGCGTCAGAGAACAATCTGTGATCAGGAAATTTTCGTTACGTGGCGAACCGGAGCACAATGGCAATGAAACATCTCCGTGCGCTTACAAGTCTGCATTCTCAACGTAAACTATTGAGTTGTCTCTCGTTTAGTCGGTGTCTCACTACTGCAATCCCGAATTTGTTTTTCTTTTCTGATATTTTATACTCTCTCACTCCATTGGGGTGAGGGATGGGCTTTCAGTGCTACACCCATTCCACTCTTCAATATAATTTTGTTAATATATGTGCAGCGATACGTAAAAACTACAAAAATGAAAAATTTACGGTTTTAATAAATTGCACAATATTAATTTAAGCGACGGCATATAAAATAAAACTTTCGGATATTTTCGTCATGATATATCAAATGATTGAGAAGAGGGAGGAAAGATTTTGACATGAAACGGTACGTGCACTGGGAAAGGATAGAGTTAAGCGAGGGAAGGCTGTTTGAAGGGTTGCTACAGTGTTTAAACAAGGGGTCAGGTGTGCTGTTGTGTGGAGATTAGAGTATAATTGGGTCTGAATGGCAGGAAAAAGTAATGGGTGGAGAAGACTGCGGTGAAGACAAGGCAATAGAATGAAGACAAAAGGAACAGGGGAAAGCCTACATATATACCCCCCTCTGTCCAGAACGTTTCGAGGTTAGAAAAAAAAATAGAGAAACTTTAAGATGGTGGTTTTACTGCTCAAGGTGTTTCACATGGTCTACCGGCCACTTAAGTAAGACGCACAGAACATTCATATAATTATGTGAATCTGTCAGAAAAGTATTTCTTTGGGATGTTATTAAGCTAACGCGTACACATTGGGTGAATGTCGCCTATGATGTCAAAGCATTGAACCTTCATGATCACTTTGCGGTTTTGTGGTAGGATCATATGGATAACATCAAGTTCGTCATCCATGATGATTATCCTGGCAGGCATCCATGCGTCGTTGTTTTTGTTCAGGAGTCAATGTTTGCGGCACAAACTTCGCTTACACTTTTCTCTTCTTCTAAGCATTGTGGAGAATGTATTGAGCTCTTGATTCATTGTTGTTATCCCAGTGCAACAATAACGTTAACACGCTACGGTTGCATGTCCACTACCTAATACAGTCTGCTCACAACCGTCTGGTCGAATGCACATCTGTTGTTAAGAGTGCTGCCACAGCAGTTAATGCACTGTCCCCGCTTGCACGCCAGGAGTGAAATCGATTCGCTTACGTTGCTGCTGTCGTGTAACTTCTGGAATATGGGCTCCAGCGCTACATTACATCCCAAAGCTGTGGACCACACAGTGATCCTTATCTTCGTTAATTCCTTTCATGGACGTTTTAAAAGTGCATGTCTTGAAAGCTTTGGACGGACGATGGATAACTAACTCCACGAAGAGTCAGAGACTTTTCAACCAAATACCAGTCGAGCTGATGGTGGGACAGAAAACTCGCAATGGCGAACTTTCTAGAGAGTATTTCCAATTAGTCTTACAACCAAAGGAAACTTTCAGAAGCCTTGGATATAGCCGGGTGGACGACAACTCTTTCTAGTTTGATTGTAGTACATCTACTTCTAAGTAATTATTCAGCTATTCACAAATAAAGTGGGTGGCAGAGGGTTCAATGAACCATCTTCAAGCTGTCTCTCTACCGTTCCACGCTCGAACGGTACGCGGGAAAAACGAGGACTTAAATTTTTCTGCACGAGCCCTAATTTCTCTTATTTTATCGTGATGATCATTTTTCCCTGGAGGAGAAAACTGGAGATTGAAATTTCATGAGAAGATCCCGTCGCAACGAAAAACGCCTTACATACAGCCGAACGGTTACGTATTCATTGCTGTCCGCATCATTGATGAGATATTGGACAGGGAGAGACCAGTTGGGCTGGCTACCGTATTAATTAACTTCTGTAAAATTTAAACTGGATTTATTGTGGACTCTGAATCATATGGTACTCCTTTCCGTTTCGTGTTTTATGTGCGTTGAAAGGTGGCTACACTGAGTCACAGCGCCAGAGACTGCGCCAAAGAGTATTATTCCGCCGCCTCCACTGGGGCATTAGTTGTTCAGAGAATGTCGAGAGCAGTTATAGTTCAGAGGTTGCCGTGAGAGTGCTTGTTGAGAGGATGTCGAGAGAAGGTCGACGACATGTAAATCTACGTCAATATTCCGCAAGCCAGCAGATGATGTGTGAACGGAGGATACCTCTGGTACCACTATCAGATCTCATTCTTCCTGTTCCATTCGCGCTTGGCACATGGGAAGAATGATTGTTGTTGAATCTCTGTATTAGCTCGCGAGACATAAGAGAGAGGAAGCAATATGTTGTCCGTCTCTTTTCGGAAAGTACTCTCTCAGAATTTCAATAGTAAACCACATCGTGATGCAGAATGCATCTCTTGCAGAGTCTGTTACTGGAGTTTGTTGAGCATCCGTGTAACGTTTTCACGCAGACTAAAGGACGCTGTGGCGAAACGCACTGTTCTTCATGGGATTCGTCTTACTTGGTCGACTTGTGGAGTGTGCCCATCGCAGTGTCGTGCTACGTCAGAGATGGCAGAAGGGACAAATATTGGGGGAGGTTTCATTGCCTGCAAGAGTGCATCGGTTTATTCAACTGGAAAAGGTTGTGGAGCTGGTAGGGGGTGGTATGTACGTTTAAAAGCGTAATCTACGAAGTACATTGCTCATGCTTTTCCCAAACCTGTTCTGATGTGCCTGCAAAAATTAAATAATTACTTTCACACGTGCTCCAATAAATTACGATATCTGAAATGCCGCTACCGTCTTGTAACAGGAATCTACTGCGCTGTAACGGCAGAGCGAATCAAGCTGCCTCGCACGATCGGTCTTAGTCTCGGACCAGCACCAGTATCCACGCAGCACTTGCTCGCTCCCAAGCAGATGCTGTCCTCTGGCGGTCAGCCACTAAACGCCGCGCCGACCAGGGTATTATTAGCGGCAGCTCGCCGATGGCCACGCGTCTCGTTGCTTACGGGCCGACACGCTACCAAGCGATAACGCTGCACGTTCCTGACGTACTTTTGCACTGTTGGCTTCGTTCATCGAGGAACGAGTTAAGAGTGGAAGAAAACATACAATGTTAATTCAAGCGTATCCGCTCGGCTTAATGACAAGTGCTAGCACTTCCTTGTTCACATGTGCATTATCTCTGCTGAGCCACCTTCACTTTGCCGTGCTTATCAGTTTCAGAAATAATTCGCACTAACGATTTAACCTGTCTCCCAACCTATTTCAAAAATAAGGGAAAAATATTTGCCAATTATCGTAATAAAGCTGCTCGAAAAGTAGCTGGGAAAGGGACAACAGTGTATTGCCTATACAACCGAAATCTTGCAAGCGATTTCAATTTTCATCAGCCTTGGGCAATTAGTTCTGTCCCTATATGTCAAACACAATAATTATATGTCAGTTTAGTCGTCTTACAAATATCTCTTTGATACCGATCTTCAGTTCCATTTAATCTCAACTCCTTGCGGTATGAACACAACTATCGCAGACATAACAGTCTATGATCGATGCATCAACAGACGGTAAATGTTGGTTAATGTTAATTAAATAAAATGAAACACTAGCAAATCTTAGTCAGTCCTGCTACTGACAAAGATGTGAATGCAAAACATTGTCAGCTGTCTTGCCGAATACATTATTAGCTTATGTAGGATTTGACATATTGTCAGGATGATCCAAAGTAATGTACCCAGTATCGGTACGGTCATCTTGTGACATGGGAGAATTACGGTAATTGCCACAAAGTTATTCGTCAACAAGGAGAAAAACATGAATAAACACTACACGGAATCGCTGCGAAACAGTTAGATATATCTTCTAAGACATGTAACTGCAGCAGCTAGCCGAACCCCGTAGTGTGTATCACATTAAGACAGAGCGTGACTAATTCATGCATTTGTATTTTTCTTTTGTCACTGGCAAGTCGATTCTTGAATGGACTACGAGTGCTGCGAAAAGCTCTTAACTATCTGTAGGAACTGAATCCAGTACGGGAATGGTGTTTCTTTCAGATAGGTTTACGAATTCCCACTAGTTCGGTAAATGCAGAAGGTTGCAGCTTTCTAACATACGACAGAGATAACCGACACGGTGGTCCAGTAGCGTTGTACGTCGCCCTCATTTATCACCTACTCACATCCAACAATAATGAAGATACTTCAGTAGAACATACATTCATGTAGACTAACACTCTTAACAGAAAGCGCCTGAACTCCTAAAGTAGGTGGGTTTGCCTGCTTCGACACTGCTCTTTGATGTCTCGGATCGACATAATAGCATGTAATTGGTGACACTAACAAACATTTTCTATGCAGTAGTCCTTCCACTGTGAAATGTATGAGGACGCTTTCTTCTTCGAATGTTTAGCTAGTTCAGTTTACTCTTACTCATCATACGAACAGTAGCCACACTGTCATAGATGCATTTGCAATGAAATCCCCAAATAGAGTAATTCATATCTTTCAAATACATGCTCCTGGCGCATTCAGCCATGATATAATCTTTATGACGTTCTCATTAGAATATACCAGAACGAAAACACAACTGTTTACGTACCGAGACTTCAAACGCATTGATTTATCTGAACTTGCAACTGAGGTGCACTACGTAATTTGGCGGACGTCTTCTACTCCATTTTCGCACACAACGAAAAACTTCGTGAATTTACTAACACACTCACTCAACTACATAACAAATATGGTCCTCCAAAGACCGATAAAGAGAACGAAATGTAATTGAACAACAAAATTTGCTCTGCTCATGAATCTCAGAGACGCTGCGCATAAGGCAACCAAACTACAAAACTACACCATCACTCCCTTCCCCCCCCCCCCCCCCCCCCCCCCCCGATACTAATAAAAATCATATTGCTCACAAGCAGAAGCAGAACAGAGTGATTGAAACTGTGAGAAATGCAAAACTAAGCCATGCCCATACATGAACCGACAACAGAAATAGTCAATACTCCCTCTTGGGAAACCTGTGTGGTCTTGGTACAGCCCAACGTGTACTTTAGATTACCTACAACCACAACTGAACCACGAACGAAACAGAGACTCATTGATTACTTCGTGGGAGTAAACGACTGTAGGTACGATAAATCATCTAAAGCATGTTACTTGCAATATTGTCAAAAAACATCATGCGTATCGGATCAGCATCTACTGAACATGCAGCATTGCAGTGCAAATGATGAAGCTTATTAACCCACTACTGCCCATTGTAACAGAGATCTTCAACTACTTCTTAAGCTCAAGTGCCTTCCCTAAGACCTGTAAACAGGGACTATTAAGCCACTACCAACGACCGACATTACCACAGCATCCTCTGCTTACTAGACGAATACCAATCAGGTTTCCGTAAGCACCGCAGCACAGTATCCACCTTAATAAACGTAACCGAAGACCTGAAATTTGCCATGGATGCACAGGACATGTGTTTCCTAGACTTCAGAATAGCCTTTGACAGTGACAACTTCGGGCATTTTACTTATAAAATTTAGCAGCCGAAATTTGTCGCCAAGCAGAGTGCAGTGATTTCGCCCATACCTGATGTCTCGCCAGCAATGCGTCATGTCCGGCAGCATAAAATCACAATAGAAGCAAGTAGTGTCAGGCGTCCCCAAGAGTTAGGTATTACGCCCAATAGTATTTTAACTGTTCATAAATGATGTGTCATCAGTTTTGTCCTACTACAAATACGGCATGTGCTGATGAGCTCCAGCTGTATCTGTGAGCAAAACCAACAAACCTCAAGACAGTTATCACGAATCTCAATAACGACTTGTAGGCGTAGAGTACAGGCTAAAAGCTCAACCCATCCAACAACCAAACGGTACCGGTTGGTCATTCTAGGCCCATTAGCCCGAAATATCGGGAATTCCTATCATCTTTAACCGTCAACGGGACAAGTACCACATTAATAGCAGATTAAAATCTGAATTGGACTGAGCATGTAACTGCAATGTGGAAGAAGGCATCAGCATTTCTACACGCCCTACAAAAGTATAAAAAGCTGTTCCCTCTTGACATGAAAAAGAAACTTGTATAACCACTTGTACTTCCGATTCCAGATCACAACTATGTTATCCTACAAGGCCTTTCTCAGGAAGGATCACAACGCCTGGAATGGTTATGAATGCTTGTTCACGTTATCTCTGTGATGTTCGAATCTTTGATCATATTTCACCATCATGTGCACCGTTATCCTGACAGCGTGCAAAGCGTAGAGGTTTCCCTTGTCTTATAGAAGAACACTGTTCCTCATATATTTCCTCTGCGTTAAAGCTATTATCTGAAAAACATGGCTGAAACACCGTTCCAACCATCCTTTCTGTCCCATTCCGCCGGCAGATGTGGCCGTGCGGTTCTAGGCGCTTCTGGAACTGCGTGACAGCTACGGTCGCAGGTTCGAATCCTGCCTCGGGCATGGATGTGTGTGATGTCCTTAGGTTAGTTAGGTTTAAGTAGTTCTAAGCTCTAGGGGACTGATGACCGCAGATGTTAAGTCCCATAGTGCTCAGAGCCATTTGAACCATTTTTTTGTCCCATTCCATTGTTCAGCCTCTTTCTCGAAATCCTTCAGGAACCCGACTTTGGAATAACGTCTAATATTATTTTGCTGAACTGAATAACATCACGGACTTCAGAAGACAGTTAATGACATACCTACTAAAGCAACAATAATGATCCCCATAGTTTCTGTACGCAGTATTTACCCTCGTACAACCTCCATCCCAATGAAATCTTCCCCTCTTCCCAGCAATCTTAACTGATACAATCGCCTTAAATTTCCTTTCCCCAGAATACACCTGTCTTGTACACATATAAATTCTTTTTATATCTGTCACTATCACTATTGTTGTTATTAGTCTCATTACTACTATTGTTATTGTCATCATTGTTAGTGGCAGCAATTGCAGTAGAACAAGTACTACGAGCATTAACTCTATTAGTTGATACCCGATATCATTTACTCACATAGCCATTTCAGACCCTGAAATCATTTTAATACTATTTGTGGTATTGAAATTGTTATTTCTTACGAAAACATGATGTTAAAAAAGTAGTGTATGTGTAAACCCCTCGTCCAATATAAGAGAGGGCCTGACAGTCCTAATCAGATCACGTTAAATAAATAAATAAATAAATAAAGAAATAAATAAAAAATGTTTTAAAGTAAAGTAACAATTATTTACACATTTATATCGTCACCTTACCGACAGTGTACCGCCAGCAATAACTTTATTAGTTCATAACCATTGCCACATCAGACACTCAGATCATTTTAATACCATTTGTCGTCTTAAAATTGTTATTTCTTAGGACTCTATTACGTAAAAAAGGTACTGTAAGAGAGGGTCTCTTGGTCCTAATCAGATATGGATAAATAAATAAATAAATAAATGTTTTCACAAGATGAAACAATTATTTACACAATTAGGTCGCGAAAGACTGAACGCAAGGGGAAATTGCAGCCGTAATTTTTCACGGCGGCATGCAGCTTTACTATATCGTTAAATGATGATGGCGTCCACTTGGGTAAAATATTACGAAGATAAAATTGTCCCCGATTCAAATCTCCAGGAGGAGCTACTCAGGAGGACGTCGTTGTCAGGAGAAAGAAAACTGGCGTTCTATGGACCGGAGGGTGGAATGTCAGATCCCTTAATCAGGCAGGCAGGTTAGAAAATTTAAAAGGTTAATGGGCAGTCTGAAGTTAGATATAGTGAGAATTAGCGAAGTTAGGTGGCAGGAGGGACAAGACTTCCGGTCAGGTGAATACAGGGTTATAAATACAAAATTAAATATCGGTAACGCAGGAGTAGCTTTAATAATAAATAAAAGATAGGAACGCAGATAAGCTGCTACGAACAGCATAGTGAAAGCATTATTGTAGCCAAGATAGACACGTAGCCCACCCCTACCACAGTAGTGCAAGTTTACATGCCAACTAGCCCCACTGATGAGGAAGAGATTGAAGAAATATATGACACGATAAAAGAAATTATTCAGGTAGTTAAGGAAGAAGAAAATTTAATAGTCATAGGGGTCTGGAATTCGATAATAGGAAAAGGAAGAGAAGGAACAGTGGTAGGTAAATATTGATTGGGGATGAGGATTGAAAGAGGAAGCCGCCTGGTAGAATTTTGCATAGAGCATAACTTAATCATAGATAACACTTGGTTTAAGAATCTTGAGAGAAGGTTGAAGAGTCCTGGAGACATTGGAAGGTTTCAGATAGATTAGACAGAGATTTAGGAGCCAGATTTTAAATTGCAGGGTATTTCCAGGGGCAGATGTGGATTCTGACCGCAGTTTATTGGTTATGAAGTGCTGATTAAAACTGAAGAAACTGTAAAAAGGTAGGAATTTAAGAATATTGGACCTGGATTGACTGAAAGAGTTTCAGAGAAGCATTAGGGAACGGCTGACAAGAGCAGGGGAAAGAAATACAATAGAAGGAGCGTGGGTACCTTTGAGAGATGAATGAGTGGAGGCAGCAGAGGATCAAGCAGGAAATAAGACGAGGGCTAGTAGAAATCATTGGGTAACAGATGAGGTATGTAATTGAACTGATGAAAGGAGAAAATGTAAAGATGCAGTAAATGAAGCAGGTGGAAAGGAATAAAAACGTCGCAAACATGATCCCGACCGGTACTGTAAAATGGCTAAGCAGAGATGTCTAGAGGACAAATGTAAATATGCGAGACCTAAGTTTCTCCTGGCGTATACAATTTTATAAAACTAATGGGAATTCAGCCAGGTAATATCTACAGCGACCGGCGATATTTCGGCAGGAGTACACCCCGTCATTTTCAAGGCACAAACTGTGAAACGTCCCCTTAGAAAAATTATACAAGACTGTGCTTAAACTGAAACACAATATTTTTGGCGCAACGCAATCTGACTTCCAAAAATCCCTACGAAAGAATGGCCCTGACTAACATTAACCTATACGTTTCACAACTCACTTACCTCACAAAAATCTTCGTTACTCAAGCTACTGCAATACAGCGAGCGCCACTACTGCCAGCTAAATAAAAGATTCAAACTACTGAAGGCACTAACTACTGATAGGCATAGTTATCAAATGAAAGATTTTAATACAGAACAAACAATGTATTTACCTTAATAGTCATAATGTATATATATATCAGTTCGTGACACCAATTCTTACAAATTTCAAAACTCCGCCATCTCTCTCCCCACGTCCACCACTGCTGGCGGCTCACCTCCAACTGCGCACCGCTACGCGCTGTTAGCATCCAGCTGCCCAACACTACAATGGCGAGTATTACAACAATGCCAACCACCCACAGACTGCACACGGCACAGCCAGTGATTTTCATACAGAGCGCTACGTGGCGGCGGCGTTACCAATAAAAAAAACCTAAACAGCCTACTTACAACTGCAACGGACAGGCGATGTACAAGCAAATTTAAAACCTCTGTTCCTAGAGTAATTCAGCAAAGATAACACACACGCGCGTTGCACTGTCGACCAACTGTTCATCAACTGACTGATAAATATACTGAGTCGACACCAAAGTCAACTGCCTTTTTGCCTTATGCAGGAAGCATACATTGGTCAGACTACAAGGACTGTGGAGGACCGATGTACTGAGCTTTAAAGGCACACACGATTACAGCAGCCAAGTAGATCCGCTATTGCCGAACATTGTTTATTGGTCACCCTATGTTACAAAACAATACCGAGATATTGGTATGCACGTCCAGCTATTGGGACAGTGTTATTAAGGAAGCTGTTGAGATTAAATTAGCAAACAACTTTGTAAAGAGAGATGCAGGTTTCTGTTTAAACTCTGCTTGAAATACTCCTCTCTCCTTTGTAAAAAAAACAGAGGGACAAAGTCAATGTTACCTCACCTGTTACTTCGTAGTCTTTCACTATCGATACATCTGAATTTGGTCATATTTGGTGGCGCTAGTGTTCATTGTGTATGTGTTATCTTTCCTGAATTACTCTAAGAACCGAGGTGTTAAATCTGCTTGTACATCGCCTGTCCGTTACAGTCTGTGCCTTAAAAATGGCGGGGTGCACTTGCGCCAATATATCGACGGTCGCTATAAATATAACCTGGCAGAATTACGTAAGTTGATTGAAAAAATGTAAGGATGCAGAAGCATACATCACTTGGGATAAGATAGATACTGCCTATAGGAAAATGAAAGAGGCATTTGGAGTAAAGAGAAGCAACTGCACGAATAACAAGAGCTCAGATGGAAAACCAGTCTGGAAAGCAAAGAAGGGAAAGCAGAAAGGTGGAAGGAGTAAGTGCCTGAGGGCAATATTATAGAAATGGAAGAGGACGTAGATGAAGACGGGATATATGATACTGCGTGAAGAATTTGACAGAGAACTGAAAAACCTATGTCAAAACAAGGGCCCGGGAATAGTCAACATTCCATTACATCTACTGATAGCATGAGGTGAGCCTCTTCCATTTGGTGCGCAAGATGTATGGGGCAGACTTTCAGACGAATGTAATAAGTCCAATCCTAAAAAAAGCAGGTGTCGACAGGTGTAAAAATTACCAAACTATTACTTTAATAAGTCACGGTTGCGTAATACTAACACGAATTATTTACAGACGAATGGAGAAACTAGTAGAAGACGGCCTCGGGGAAGATCAGTTAGGATTTCGTAGGGGCACGGAAAGAAAGCAGTGATGGAGAAAGAGCTATAGCCTATCGCTGATGTTATTCAGTCTGTATATTGAGTAAGCAATAACAGAAACAAAAGAAAAATTTGGAGTAGGAATTAAAATCTATTGAGGAAAACAAAAACTTTGAGGTTTGCCGATGACATTGTAATGCTGTCAGTGACAGCAAAGGACTATTGAACGAAATGGATAGTGTCTTGAAAAGAGGATAAATGATAAACATCAAGAAAAGCAAAACGAGGATAATGGAGTGTCCTGGAATTAAATCTGGTCATGCCGAGAGAATTAAATCAGGAAATTTGACGCTTAAAGTAGTAGATAAGTTTTGCTACCTGGGAAGCAAAATAAATTATGATGGTTGAAGTAAAGAGGATATAAAATGTAGACTGGCTATGGCAATGAAATCGTTTCTGTAGAAGAGAAATTTGTTAACATCGAGTAAAGATTTAAGCGTCGGGAAGTTTTTTTAGAAGGTATTTGTGTGGAAGTGAAGGCTAGACAAAAAGATAATAGAAGCTTTCGAAACGTGGTGCAGCAGAAGAATGCTGAAGGTTAGATGGGTGGATCATGTAACTAATGAGAATATAGCTGGGGAGAAGAGGAATTTGTGGCACAACTTGACTAGAAGAAGGGATCGGTTGGTAGGACACGTTCTGAAGCATCAAGGGATCACTAATTCAGTATTGGAGGGAAGCGTTGGGTGGTAAGTATCGTAGAGAGAGACCAAGAGATGTGTACACTAAATAGATTCAGAAGGAAATAAGTTGCAGTAATTGCTCGGAGATGAAGAGGCTTGCACAGGATAGAGTGGCATGGAGATCTGCATCAAACCAGTCTCTGGACTGAAGACCACAACAACAGCATCATCACCTGATGGTTTCTGGTTATTAAACTGCTGCCAGACTGCTGCATTCAGTATACGCACATCTGTGGCTTCGTCAGATGCAAAATAGTAGGGATTAAGACCAGTAAAGCCACCTAGGCAGTAATTTAATATTGTGTTGCCTACGTACAATAAGGATAAGAGGAATGACTTACTAGTATCATGAAAGTCGCCCTTACAGATGCATGACCTCCGTAAACAGATAGCATATATAGCACGCCGGACACACACGATGGCTCGACCTGATCTTAGTACAAGCTCCGCTGGTGAAGCACACGTATTGTAGGTCCTTCTTCCACAAATACTTGTAAATAAGCTTCCGTCTTTAGGAAAAAAGAGAGTTAGTGATTTACGTCAAATATGTGAATGAAGAAAACTCTTCCAGTTTGAATGATATTCACTGAAAGGCAGGAGAGGTTTGAACTTTTATCTTCGATATCAATATATGTCATTAATAAGGACTATAAAAGTAGCTGTTCCATCAAAGAAAATGTTTTATCCTAATCTGTGATATTTGTAATAGGAATGACAAACTTCCGAATCCTGTGTGTATTTTTATGGATGTTCGAGGACTGCTGCATAGATACTTGCTGACTCTGTTTAAATGTGTTAAATTCTCTTTTCAGTTTTTCTTTTACTGAGGCAAAAGTGAAAGTTTCAGTATTAATTCTATACGTTAATACAACAAACAATAAAATCATGGGATCTCTACAATATGCCACCGACTTTGCTTTTTCATTAAGAGAATAAAATAATTTAGATCACTGATAGCTTATTATCTGATGCAGACCTTGACAGAGGTGGAGTAACCCGTTACTAGACTAAGTAATTTCATAGTTCATTAATTGCTGTAGACCTCTGCTTTGTGCCTCTAACTCTGTGTGTTTTCTTGACAGACGAGTATATTCCTCTCAAATAACGCACTGCTAAGATGTAAGGTGTATTTTTTATGTGAAAGTAAAATGAGTCATGATTATCCAAGATCATGTCCATCCTGCACGCATGGTTCTTATGCAGTCATTTAACTAAGCTTCGTATGGAAGTCATACAAACTGAGCTGAGTTAACTTCACTCTTTTTAATGTCAAACAGATTTCAGCAATATGTCGTTCCTCAAGCGATTTTCCTTGTCATCACTCTAGGAGTTTCTGTTATTAGTCAAATTTTTTTCTAAATACATACAACAAGAAGCACCGTGGATGTATGTAGAAGATCTTCACGTATTGAAAATTCTTTTTTTCCAAAAGGGCCGGTGAAATAATTGATTGTCAACTATTTCCCAGGCACTGCTGGATAAAGGAATTTTCCATACTTGACGGTCTTCTTGTACTCACATCTTCGATGCTCCTGGTTGTTTTCTAGCCTCAGTCATCCATCTTCCAGCAGATTATATTTTCGGTCTCTTCATATTTCTCGGAATATAGTGAAGAACTTTCATAATCGAGCCACCATCCATCAATGACGCCGCCGGAACCGACAACACATTAAAAAAAAAAAAATACAGGCATAATTACATCTTCGTCTCCAGTCTGTTCCCTGGCTCATTTGTTTTGTTGTCTCATCTACTAATTCCCACTACTTATCAACTGAATTCACGTTAAAAAATCCTCTGTTTTTACATTAAACGCCCATGTGTCGCTACCGTACGTCATAACTTCAGTAGGTACTAATTATAAACTTACAATTGATTTGCATTTACTATATTAAGTTAATCTACGAGTTTTTCGACCTCTCTTTACTATAAGCAAACGGTTATCAGCAGAATTATGGTTGTCCAGATATATTCAACTGAAAAGAATTTTTTCTTCGTTTTGTCAGTTCAACAACTTGAAACATTTCTTTAGTGCTGCTAAAAACTATTTTAATAACATGGAATATCTTTCATAGACTTCAGCTTAGATTCTGAATTTCCTACTGCCTTCATGAAGTTTAATGGAATCTACAGCATTTATGTAGATTTCCGAAGTACAGTAACATGTCAATGTCTTGTTGAAACTAAATAAACAAAAACTCGCTCTAAAATGCTTGAATCCCAGGAAAGCGGGAGTTCACACTCATCGCCTCGTTCTGTATTCCGTTCAAGAGTAGTACGTGAACATTCCGTGACATACACTTCTGAAGCCATCTTCCTCCCCCCCTTTTTTTTTTTTTTTTTCATCAGTCTACTGACTGGTTTGATCCGGCCCGCCACGAATTCATTTCCTGTGCTAACCTCTTCATCTCAGAGTAGCACTTGCAACCTACGTCCTCAATTATTTACTTGACGTATTCCAATCTCTGTCTTCCTCACAGTTTTTGCCCTCTACAGCTCCCTCTAGTACCATGGAAGTCATTCCCTCATGTCTTAGCAGATGTCCTATCATCCTGTCCCTTCTCCTTATCAGTGTTTTCCACATATTCCTTTCCTCTCCGATTCTGCGTAGAATCTCCTCATTCCTTACCTTATCAGTCCACCTAATTTTCAACATTCGTCTATAGCACCACATCTCAAATGCTTCGATTCTCTTCTGTTCCGGTTTTCCCAGAGTCCATGTTTCACTACCATACAATGCTGTACTCAAGACGTACATCCTCAGAAATTTCTTCCTCAAATTAAGGCCGGTATTTGATATTAGTAGACTTCTCTTGGCCAGAAATGCCTTTTTTGCCATAGTGAGTCTGCTTTTGATGTCCTTGCTCCATCCGTCATTGGTTATTTTACTGCCTAGGTAGCAGAATTCCTTAACTTCATTGACTTCGTGACCATCAACCCTGATGTTAAGTTTCTCGCTGTTCTCGTTTCTGCTACTTCTCATTACCTTCGTCTTTCTCCGATTTACTCTCAAACCAGCAGATCATTTAATTCTTCTTCACTTTCATCAGCGAATCGTATCATTGATATCCTTTCACCTTGTATTTTAATTCCACTCCTGAAACTTTCTTTTATTTCCATCATTGCTTCCTCGATGTACAGATTGAAGTGTAGGGGCGAAAGGGTACAGCCTTGTCTTACACCCTTCTTAATACGAGCACTTCGTTCTTGATCGCCCACTCTTATTATTCCCTCTTGGTTGTTGTACATATTTTATATGACCCGTCTCTCCCTATAGCTTACCCCTACTTTTTTCAGAATTTCGAACAGCTTGTTCCATTTTATATTGTCGAACGCTTTTTCCAGGTCGACAAATCCTATGAACGTGTCTTGATTTTTCTTTGGCCTTGCTTCCATTATTAGCCGTAACGTCAGAATTGCCTCTCTCGTGTCTTTACTTTTCCTAAAGCCAAACTGATCGTCACCTAGCGCATTCTCAATTTTCTTTTCCATTCTTCTGTACATTATTCTTGTAAGCAGCTTCGATGCATGAGCTGTTAAGCTGATTGTGCGATAATTTTCGCACTTGTCAGCTCTTGCCGTCTTCGGAATTGTGTGGATGATGCTTTTCCGAAAGTCAGATGGTATGTCGCCAGACTCATATATTCTACACAGCAACGTGAATAGTCGTTTTGTTGCCACTTCCCCTAATGATTTTAGAAATTCTGATGGAATGTTATCTATCCCTTCTGCCTTATTTGACCGTAAGTCCTCCAAAGCTCTTTTAAATTCCGATTCTAATACTGGATCCCCTATCTCTTCTAAATCGACTCATGTTTCTTCTTCTATCACATCAGACAAATCTTCACCCTCATAGAGGCTTTCAATGTATTCTTTCCACTTATCTGCTCTCTCCTCTGCATTTAACAGTGGAATTCCCGTTGCACTCTTAATGTTACCACCGTTGCTTTTAATGTTTGACTTTTGACTTTCCTGTATGCTGAGTTTATCCTTCCGACAATCATATCTTTTTCGATGTCTTCACATTTTTCCTGCAGCCATTTCGTCTTAGCTTCCCTGCACTTCCTATTTATTTCATTCCTCAGCGACTTGTATTTCTGTATTTCTGATTTTCCCTGAACATGTTTGTACTTCCTCCTTTCATCAATCAACTGAAGTATTTCTTTTGTTACCCATGGATTCTTTGCAGCTACCTCCTTTGTACCTATGTTTTCCTTCCCAACTTCTGTGATGGCCCTTTTTAGAGATGTCCAGTCCTCTTCAACTGTGCTGCCTACTGCGCTATTCCTAATTACTGTATCTATAGCGTTAGAGAACTTCAAACGTATCTCGTCATTCCTTAGAACTTCCGTATCCCACTTCTTTGCGTATTGATTCTTCCTGACTAATGTCTTGAACTTCAGCCTACTCTTCATCACTACTATATTGTGATCTGAGTCTATATCTGCTCCTGGGTACGCCTTACAATCCAGTATCTCATTTCGGAATCTCTGTCTGACCATGATGTAATCTAATTGAAATCTTCTCGTACCTCCCGGCCTTTTCCAAGTATACCTCCTCCTCTTGTGATTCTTGAGTAGGGTATTCGCTATTACTAGCTGAAACTTGTTACAGAACTCAATTAGTCTTTCTCCTCTTTCATTCCTTGTCCCAATCCCATATTCTCCTGTAACATTTTCTTCTACTCCTTCCCCTACAACTGCATTCCAGTCGCCCATGACTATTAGATTTTCGTCCCCCTTTACATACTGCATTACCCTTTCAATATCCTCATACACTTTCTCTGTCTGTTCATCTTCAGCTTGCGACGTCGGCATGTATACCTGAACTATCGTTGTCGGTGTTGGTCTGCTGTCGATTCTGATTAGAAGAACCCGGTCACTGAACTGTTCACAGTAATACACCCTCTGCCCTACCTTCCTATTCATAACGAATATTACACCTGTTATACCATTTTCTGCTGCTGTTGATATTACCCGATACTCATCTGACCAGAAATCCTTGTCTTCCTTCCACTTCACTTCACTGACCCCTACTATATCTAGATTGAGCCTTTGCATCTCCCTTTTCAGATTTTCTAGTTTCCCTACCACGTTCAAGCTTCTGACATTGCACGCCCCGATTCGTAGAACATTATCCTTTCGTCGATTATTCAATCTTTTTCTCATGGTAACCTCCCCCTTGGCAGTCCCCTCCCGGAGATCCGAATGGGGAACTATTCCGGAATCTTTAGCCAATGGAGAGATCATTATGACACTTCTTCAACTACAGGCCACATGTCCTGTTGATACACGTTACGTGTCTTTAATGCAGTGGTTTCCATTGCCTTCTGCATCCTCATGTCGTTGATCATTGCTGATTCTTCCTCCTTTAGGGGCCATTTCCCACCCCTAGGACAAGAGAGTGCCCTGAACCTCTATCCGCTCCTCCGCCCTCTTTGACAAGGCCGTTGGCAGAATGAGGCTGACTTCTTATGCCGGAAGTCTTCGGCCGCCAATGCTGATTATTTTATCAAAATTTTGGCAGTGGCGGGGATTGAACCCGGGACCAAAGACGTTTTGATTATGAATCAAAGACGCTACCCCTTCTTTTTTTTTGTTCTTTTTTTTTTTAAAACAGCGTCTGAGATCTCTTTTTTTTTCACGTGCTGAGCAATTTTTTTTTTCATAGTACAAAATTTATGTTTTAATACAAATGAGATTCAATTACAAAATAGTACACAAGAAAACAACTTATTGGGAAAAGTCTTACAAAGCTTCACCTTTGTGGTGCAGAACATAACAATTAAGCTCAAATTTTACACTTCAAATGGAAAATAAAAATATTACAAAAAAAGAAAAGAAAAAATCAGTCTGTGCATAAAATAACCTCCCATCTTTTTGGTTACTTTCATGGAAATGCGATGACAAAGCCACAAAACTGAAGTTGTACTAAGGCACTTATGCAAATAACATGTACAGAAATATGTCAATGAATACTTAAAGTAAATGGTGTTTCTACACACACTAATTATTAAGCTCAACAAAAATATAATCACAGCCTACAATGCTTATTTCACAAACTACTAACTACATTTTTTTTTTGAGAATGCATAAAAAAAAACAAGGCAGCCATGCGCAAAAAGTTGCCAATAAAGTGAACTAAAAAGGGCCATCTTGCTCGCCGCGGTCACATTGCTAGGCGGGCGGCCAGGAACGGGCGGTCGTCATTGCATTGGACATCACCAGCCACCAATCGTTGGAGCGCCCGGGGCCGCTGCACACAGTCAGAGACTGTTTCTGTTACCATAGGGGAATCGTGGAAAGATCATATCTACAAGTTAATGTCTTCTCACACCCGGCACACCCCAGCTGGGTGGTGGGTCCATGAATGACGAACCCAAATAGTTCGCAAAAAGGTTCCGGTAATCCTGTCTGTTTGTTAAGACCAGAAACTCGTCGATCATATAATACCATAAATCGAGGACGTCTTTGTCTCCATCGCGGTATATGTAGTGTATCGCCATTCCTCGTACCCAATTAACCGCAGTCATCCGGGTCATAGGGAAATAGACAGCGTCGGGATGAAAGAGTTCTTGGGGTAAAATCGAAACGTAGGGGCGGCGGAGCAGGAAAGCCAGGATCTGGCGGATCAGTTTCCAGCACTCACGCGCGGGGCCACAGTTCAGTCTATGTTCGTCCGTGTCTAACGTCGTGCAACGGGGGCACACAGGGTCGTCAATTAGGTGAATGGCATGCAGCCGTTGTCGGGTTGGAAGTTTCTCGTTAACGACCACATACCACGTCGACCGCACGAAAGTAGACAGGAACGGCGCGTGGATGGCTCGCCATACTCGTGGCCAGTCGACCGTAGAGTGGCGCCGTACAATGTCGTTATCCGGAGTCCAGTGCTGGAGAGCACTATAATAAGTCTTCGCTGTCGGATTCCGTGTCTCCGATATAACCCGCAACACATAGCTATGCTCTACGAAAAACGTTCTAATGTGTGACAGCGAGGGCGATAAATGTCCAACTGGTACCGGTGGGTACAGCGTACGTGGGACCACTTCTTCAATCAGTAGGCCTTGGAGACTGGGTGTTGGTGAATGCCAGAGTCGCCTCATGGAACGGAGATACAGTGCCAGCGCTCTGTGCTTGACGTGAGTGAGTCCAACACCGCCTTTGTCGAAGGGTAAAGTAAGCGTAACAAAACGGATCTTGAAAACAGCACCATCGTTCACCACGTGTCCAAACACTGCCTGTATCCTGGAAGCCATCGTGTCCGTTATCGGCAGTACATGGGCGTAATGGTTAAGGTGAGAAGCCATGTACACATTAACGTATTGGGCGCGTTGCAAAATGTTCAATGATCTGAATTTATTGAGACGAGCCTCTAAACGGAGTCGTCGTAAGACCATACGATACGTAAAGGCAGCCGTGCGTTGTATTTGTCGATGGAGTGATATCCCTAAACACTTGAGCATCGGGACCTTTGTCAGAGGTACGGCCAGACCTGCAGGCATTCCTCGTCCTACCTCCATGTAGCGTGATTTCCGAAGGTTGAGCACACTGCCTGCCACCGCCCCATACTGGTGGAGCCAGGAAAACGCCGTGTGTATTTCGTCACCAGACCGTGCTAAGAACATCACATCGTCGGCGTATGCACCACATCGAAAGGTTACGGAACGGAGGGTAAGTCCTTCTTAGCGTCGCCGTAGTCCGTGAAGAGCTGGTTCGAGGGCAACGGCGAAGAGCATGGCAGAAAGAGGACAACCCTGCCGGACGGACCTGTTGACACGGACGGGGGCGGACCGACAGCCGTTGATCATAATCCTCGTGACAGCCCCATGGATCAATCGAAGCACAACAGACGTCGTCAGACGCGGGACACCGATGTGTTCCATAACAGCACGCAGGAAACCATGGTTAACGCGGTCGAAAGCATGGTCGAAGTCCAGCGCAACAAGAGCGCCTTGGAGGCGGCAAGTTTGCATGAGCGCCACCACGTCTCTATAGGTGCTTAAAGTCGTAAACACATTAGTGTCGACCCCGAGGCAGGTTTGATCAGTGTGAATGGCCGCCATTACCGTAGGTTTGAGCCTCTCACGGAGCATGCGTGTCAACAGCTTATAGTCAGTGTTTAGCATTGTCAACGGGCGAAAATCAAGAGGGCGACGGCCTCCGCCGGGTTTGGGCACAGGGATCAAGAGACCCTCAGTAAAGTCAGATGGTACCTGAAAATCGGCGTCCAGGAGTTCACTGTACATCCTGACCCACATTGGGCCCATGAGATCAAAGAACCGCTTGTAAAATTCAAGAGGGAGGCCGTCAGGGCCAGGCGTTTTGTTGGGAGAGCCACGCAACAGAGCCTCTCGCAGTTCTTCCAAAGTCACCGCCGACAAGAGCGTAGCATCATCTTGTAGGTTCCGAGAGACTGGTAGGTCAGATAGGACTTCCCTGACCCCTACATTCATGTGGGACTCCCTCTCGTAAAGAAGTTTATATGACTGTGTGAACGCTCGGACGATATCCATTTGTGCGTCAACGCGTCGCCCGTCCTCCGTCTCAACCTCGGTAATGAGCTGCCTCTTGCGTCTTCGGCGTTCTTGAATGATATGGTGGAGGGAAGATCGTTCCCCACGAACATCATCAGTCGTCCTCGCTCGCACCCGCACACCCGCAAGACGTACGGCGTTGATACGAAGCAATTGTGCCTTGACGCGTTGTACTGCTGATTGTCGCTCTGGCGACGGCGGTTGTACAGCCAGTTCGCGGAGCGCAGTATAGTAAAAATCAGTAGTCGCAGTATACCAGCGCGCTCGGTCGCGTCCATAGCTGACTAATGTTCGGCACAGTGCGGGTTTTGCACACCGTAACCACCATTGAAGTACAGATCGGTAGGCGGGTAAACGCCGGTGGCAATTGCTCCATGTGGACTCGACTGCGCGTCTGCAATTTATCTCATCAAGAAGGGCCACATTGAGGCGCCACGGACCCCTACTTCGGCGGACGCGCTGGCGGGGAAGGGTGAGAGTACACACATATGCGAGGTGATCCGTGAACGCTGCCGGCCACATCTCAGCGTCGACAACGGCCGATCGTAGGCCGCGGGTGACGTAGACTCGATCCAAACGGCTCGCGGAGTGACTAGTAAAGTAGGTGTGTGCTCGACGGTCGCCGTGTTGGATGATCCAGGTGTCCAACAAGGCCAAGTCCTGTACAAGTGCCTGGAGTGCCGGGCAGGTGGTATAGTGTGGCTCCTGGTCGGATGGGCGGAGCACACAATTAAAATCGCCGCCTACTACCAAGTGGTCGGTATTGCCCTGGAAGAGCGGGGCTATATCTTCGGCAAAAAAGGTGCGCCGTTCTCTCCTTTTGCCGGTGCCTGAAGGAGCATATAAGTTCACCAGACGTACTGTACCAATCGTGAGTGCGACCCCCCGGGCCGACGGTAAATAGGAGACATCAGTGGCCATTATCCCTTCCCGCAGTAGAATCGCCGTACCTCCGCCGCCTACATCTGCAGGCATAGTGTAGGCGTCATATCCGTAGGCATCGAGACAGAGTCCTGATCGGACTTCTTGAAGGAAAACAACGTCCAGATCCGCAGCGCGTAACGTATCCTTCAGCATACGGGTCTTGACATCAGATGTAATGCCATTGACGTTGATCGTGGCGAGGCGGTATGCCTGGTCCATCAAGTCTCGGGAGGTGACCATGGTATGACAGGAGGGCAGTAGTCGTGACGTGGAGCGCCGGTCTTGCGAAGTGCTAGGCAGCGACGAGAGGTGCTCATGCCGTCCTAGGCGTCTGTCGCCGGCCGCGTAGACGCTGCCATCGGCATCGGTGCATCGTCTTGGTTCTGAAACGCATCCTGCAACTCCATCTCCTGCGCCCAGTCGCCCAGGGACGTTGACACCACTGGATCTCGAGAGGCAGACGGAGGCAAGGGTGCATCCCCGGTGTCGGAGCTGCGGTGATCTCCCGCATCCCCATGTGGTCCAGACCCAGCGGTAGTGGGAGAAGACGTCGAACCGTGTGAGACGGTAGGGTCGCCTGTGTCGGCGCGGTGGAGCGGTTGAGGCACCTCGTCATCCAGCGGTGTCGCCTCGGGCTGTTCTACGTCGTCGGTTGTCTTGCGCCGCTTCTTATGACGCTTGGGTGATTTCTGCTTACGCTGCCGCGCCTCTGTTTCCGACGTAGGGCAAGGGGAGGACGCTGCATCCTGTGCTTCAACTTCCATCGCACCGTCGGCGAGCCTTTGTGACGGTGCGCCGGGGTCCGACGAAAGGACATCAGTAGCATCAGCACTGAAAGACGCTTGGGGCTCCGTGGAAGCTACTGCAGGGTCCTCCAAAGCTCGCACCAATACAGTGGGGTCGTCATATACAGCTGGCGTCTCCCGTCTCGCCGCCGCAACATACGTAATCGGCAGAGAGGTCGGTGTCGACGGACGAATCTGGTCGGTCGAGGGTGTCTGCGCGAGACGGCGTTGCAGGCATTCGGTACGAATGTGTCCCGTCTGGCCACAACCGGAGCAGGTTCTCGGCTGACCGTCGTAAATAATTATTGCCCTGCAACCAGCGATCGTGAGATACGAAGGAATATGGCGATGCAGGTCAATACGGACTTGTCGCACCACGTTAAGGACAGGGTAGGTGTCGAAGGTCTTCCATTTTTCGGCCGTGTGGCCGAGAACTGTTCCATAGGGTCGAAGAGCAAGGGTGACCAAATCCGCTGGAACTTCAAAAGGGAGCTCAAACACGCGCACATTTTGGATTCCCAATCCAGCATGTTCAAGCGTCACCACACCCACGTTTCCGTCTGAGTGGCAGAACCGATAACCTGCCGTCGAGCGTCTGAGAAGTTTGTCACATGCTTCGTCGTCAGTGAATTTAAGATATACGACGCTGGAGACAATAGATAAGTGGATACCGATCAGCTCGTTAGGATCAACATGTACCACATCGCGTAAAAAACGCTCTACTTCGTGGGCCTTGGGTCTAGAGTACGTAGTGTCGAACTGCAGCTTGATCGTGGCTTTCCGATACGAAAGAGCCATCGTGTGTCAGGAACGTGACGGCAATACGTAACACTAGCGCGCCGGCGCGGTAAACAACAACACACCCGGAAACGCGACACGGAGCGGCCGGGACGTACCGCACCGCTCCACAGCCAAAGGCCGACTCGACACTTCACTGACCCCTACTATATCTAGATTGAGCCTTTGCATCTCCCTTTTCAGATTTTCTAGTTTCCCTACCACGTTCAAGCTTCTGACATTGCACGCCCCGACTCGTAGAACATTATCCTTTCGTCGATTATTCAATCTTTTTCTCATGGTAACCTCCCCCTTGGCAGTCCCCTCCCGGAGATCCGAAGGGGAACTATTCCGGAATCTTTAGCCAATGGAGAGATCATTATGACACTTCTTCAACTACAGGCCACATGTCCTGTGGATACAGGTTACGTGTCTTTAATGCAGTGGTTTCCATTGCCTTCTGCATCCTCATGTCGTTGATCATTGCTGATTCTTCCGCCTTTAGGGGCCATTTCCCACCCCTAGGACAAGAGAGTGCCCTGAACCTCTATCCGCTCCTCCGCCCTCTTTGACAAGGCCGTTGGCAGAATGAGGCTGACTTCTTATGCCGGAAGTCTTCGGCCGCCAATGCTGATTATTTTATCAAAATTTTGGCAGTGGGGGGGATTGAACCCGGGACCAAAGACGTTTTGATTATGAATCAAAGACGCTACCCCTAGACCACGCCTGTGGTTTACTAAAAGCCAATGTAATTTTGTTTGATGCAGTTAGTAATAAATTTCTAGTGAACGTTGAATAATGCGGAGACGACACTGAGAGTCTCTCAGATTTTGTCAGTCTACAACAGTGATCGAGAATCGAAAATTATCTTCTCAGCCATTCTCTGAATAATTTTGCAAGTTGCCTTTATATCGTTTTCCACAATGCCTTTTGAAATACCAGTAACCCCAGACCGGTGTTTCTCTTAAACTCTACGAGCATTAAAATGAATCTTCGAATACCTACAATTTTCTCTCTGTCGCTACTTACTGTGCCCTCTTAATAAATGGTATTTTATGTTTTTTTGCAGCACAGAAGTACTATTGTCAAATTTTCTTAATTCATTGGTGTATAGGACTGAGATTTAGATATTTATCCGCTAGCATTCGAGACATTTCCTTGAAGTAATGATTCACTGACAGTCCTTAAAAGGGTGTAAACCTTAACGAAATGCTGATTTTTTTCTCACTAAATTTGATTATTAATGATCAACAACTACTGCAAGTGTTTCAAAGTTGACATCGTGATAAACTGCACCATCCATAAACACAATACGTAACGTTCCAATTCCTGCCACATACAGGGTTTTCAAAAAATATTTATTACACCGTTATCAAATTCAAATGGTTTCGAATGTCTTTGGCCGCAGATTTTTATTCATTTATATATTTTGATGTCAACGATATGTTGCGTGTCAATAAGTCTTAGCCAGCTATTTTATAATATTGATGTAACAACAGGCAGTGCGACACATCCGCTTATTTTACGTATCGTGTGTAAATAAAGTTCAGTGACAGGAGCAAAGGCAGTCAGTTCTTAAATTACTGTATCTGCTGTCAGCTTGTCTTCAGTGCATATTTCATGTTATGAATACTGATATCGGGCCCACGAAACATCTCAGCTTTGTTCTTGACTGCTTGTTATTGCATTTGATATATGCTTCACAGTGTATTTAACGTTTGTGTGTAAACAGAGTTCACGTTCAAGGTCAAAGTCTAAGAAGCACCGTTGCAGTAAGTTATCGTACTTGGTTTTTCATAGCAAATACTAAACAATCGTTTAATTTTATAAAATAAATATTGACGCATAAAATAAAAAATGGTTCAAATGGCTCTGAGCACTATGGGACTTAATTTCTAAGGTCATCAGTCCCCTAGAACTTAGAACTACTTAAACGTAACTAACCTAAGGACATCACATGCATCCATACCCGAGGCAGGATTACAACCTGCAACCGTAGCAGTCACGCGGTTCCAGACTGTAGCACCGAGAATCGCTCGGCCACCCCGGCCGGCCGCACACAATAATTAGGCACTATACATCGGCACCAATCACATATGATTCTGAAATGTGTGGTCTGGATTTATTTTCATATAGAGGTACGGAAAAGTTGAACGAGTATGTGCATTACTGGATACGTATAAAGTACTCTGTCACTTAAAGTATTTTCGCGCTTAGTAACAAAATATAACAATAAATAACACAGTAAACTATTTATACCCCATCTAGCGGTATAGACGTACTGCTGTATGACGTTTGTAACACTGTAGCGAATGTAATATAGAGTTCAATTTTTGACAGAGACTTTATATGAAGGCATTCTCAACGTAAGTGAATGTTTTACGTAAGTCTTCATTTTGTGTTTTGTAAGTTTTTTTTCTTTTTTTATCCTTATCTGCTTTTGAGACAAAGTCCCCTTTAACAGCGAGAAGCTATAAATTTAACACATAAACGTTTCTAACTACACTGCCTGACAGAAAAAGTGAAGCTCCAGAAAGACTATATGAATTAGTGAGAGTTGCAGTACTCTGTGACATGTAAAAATTTCATCCGAGTTTATTAGGGTTGTTAATGTTTAAATTGTTACCCGACCTGGTAGTGTATACGTGGGATGTGGACAGCGACATACACTGAGAGGTAACAGTGAAGAACACGGAGATGCCACATACTCGTGAGAAATAAGGTTGTCAGCATCTAACGGAATTTGAGAAAAGCCTCATTGTCCGTCTGCACCTGCTCGGCTGGTCGAATCGGCAGTATCCAGATTTATGGGGCATTCGGATGTGAAAGTGGCCCGCTGTTGAGCTACAAGTGGAGGTGAGTGCAGGCATACTCGCAGTCAAGATCCTTGTAGACAAGCTCTGACCACCCATGGGACGGTCACAGTATTGTGTACCAAGTACATCGTAACCCTTTCTCATCTGTAACTACCATTCAGAATAAGTAAAGGACCCCACGTAACGTTCTGTGTCATCCTGTACTATGGATCAGTGACTACAGCTAGAGTAACGAACGACGGCGGTCGAGTTTAGGTTTGCTCTACGCAGCTGCGTCACGCATACTTCGACAGCCAATGAGCGTTCAGTAGTATTCTGAGCGCTCTACTGTAAATGCCGTAGTTAATGCGAGCATTAATCGTGATCGCAAGGAGTTGTTTAACGAATTTCTACTTAATTTTTGTTGCGAGTAGTTATCGCTGATGGTGATGGTAAGTGATTAATTCTGCATGTGTAAGCGAGAGACATAATTTGAAGGGTACACGCTTGCTTCAAGCGGAAAGCTGACGCATGCGCGTACTGCAACTTCACTTGGAATCTCCGTCCATGCCTCGACATTCGCGAACCACCAACGTTTGTGGTCCGGACTACGGCAACACCCAGATTAGGGGATTACCGTCGGCCTCGTACGCTTCCATTAACACCACAACACGAACGGCTATGTTTGGAGTGGTGCCGTGACCGACAAGCATAGACTGCGAATTAACGCCATTGCATTGTGCTAAACGATCAATGGTGACTGTAGACTACCTCGGCTTACACTCGTCGGCGCGTACGGTGACGACCCGTGGAGAGGCCCCGTTCTTCCAACGTTTTGGGGACTGCGGTGTTACTCCTCGGGTCGTGGTGCGGGCGACCATCGGGTATCGGTTCAGGTCACGACTGCTAGTACTTGAAGGAATTCTGTTGGTACAACGGTACGTCGGCATCCTGCGTCCACATGGACACATGGAACGTGTCTCTGTGAAATTCATGTGTGGTACTGAGGTACATTTGTGCCCAGTGAACTCCTCAGATCTGTCCCCGATAGAGGGCGTGTAGAATCCGCCATAAACTCCGTCAAAGTGGCAGTATCCGTGGTATCTAGAACCGGTTAAAACGACAGTTGTGACCCAGCGTGCCTCAAGGGAGGATGGAAAGGCTTTTCCATGTCCCTGCCAATCGTAACCGCTCTTGCAACCAGGTCAGACGGGGTGCATTGTCATGCTGATAAGTCAGCTATTTGCAAACTTGCTCGAAATAACGCCACGTACCCTCCCAGCCCCTGAATTTTCATATCGTTTTCGTCTTTCTTGTTGAGTGCTTCACTTTTTTTTGTCAGACGTTGTGTATTATTCTTGAAACCTTAACGGTCTGGAACATGCATACTCGAAATATTTTTCCTACGTAGATCCAGTGAATGCAATAGACATTGTGACTAGCAGTCTTTTTATTACGTACTCCCCAATGAACAACTGTGGCTTGTACTATTCAGTGTTGTTCTTGTGTCATCTTCCACGGTAGAAGCCTACTCGTCTCTGAGTATCTACTGCAACCCACTTCCACTTGAACTTGCATATTGTAGTCAAGTCTCATCCCTCTCTACAACTTAGACCCATGAAACGTAGTTTACCTAATTATCTCCTTTTTCCAGAGCGAATGATAACTGCGTCGTTAACTGAGTGCGAGTGGAACTGAATGAGAAATTACGTCCTCTGATTAGTGTAGGTGTAATAAATGATAAATTACTGTTTTTGTCTTCACTAAACGTCTTTCAGATGGGCATTCCCAGCGTTACCTGCTAAATATTACCAACGATTTTTATGTTTTTATTTATTTTACCTGCTCGTATCAGTGTCTTGAGACCCTCTCGTAAATCGGAGCAGGGTTTTACAAATATAGTACCTTTTATACATTACTTACTAAAGAAAAGAAATAAAATGGTTTTAAAAGATTAAAAATGATTTGAAACAAGATATGCATATGTGTAATGACTGCGAGAATAACAGTACTGACTAAGGGCCTAAGCAGTTAATCCTAATGCCTCAAGTAGTGCTGCTGATACTAATAATATTGTTAACAATGATACAATAGTAAAAGGAGATACAAAATGTATTACAAAAGTGATATTAGCTCATGTAATGAGTTCCAAGGGAGGGAAAGGTAGACTCTACGAGCAAAGTCTTGGAAAAATGAAGGAAGTCCGGTTGTTCCTCGTCTGTTGGTTGTAATGGCGTAAGTTCCGTTTACACGACAAAGGCAGGCATTATTGTGGTTTTAGTAGATATTTCATCAATTGTTGTTTGATACTAGAGACGTCATTCAGCTCACTGACATAATGAGGGAGACCATTCCAGAGTCGACTTTCTGTTACTGAAAAGGACTTAGAGATCGCATCTTATTGACTGAGTGCGAGAGAAGGGATTTTGTTCCGACAGGAACGAGTGTTTTAACTGTGTTGTTCAGACAAGAGCGTTAAGATGAGGGAGAGGTATGGGAGACTATGTACGTTGATAAAACAATGGAAGTGACAAAGTGTGTGTAAATCTCTATGAGATTTACGCTTCCCCGCAAGTAGCCTTTGTGTATAACATGGTGGAATATGATCAAACAATCGAAAGTCAATGATATATCGAATGCAGAACTGCATGATGGTGATGTGTTAACTACTGGACCAGCGTCACTCCAGCTTCTGTACGTTAAAATGCCATTCTACGCCAGTTGCCAGTTGTAAACAGCGCTATACCGCCTTTTATTTTGTGGAATTTCCAAGCATCGACACGAAGTCCTCGACAGGTGGAAGTACTCAGATGAACAAGTAAACTTGTAGCCCTATACTAAATCTTCCCGATTCTGGACTAAGCGTAGATTTTTTAATGGAATGGTATATGAACTACAGAAAGGAAACAAATCCAGTTTTAAAAATTTTACATGCTTTATACGAAGACTCAAAAGCTAAAATATATTATACACATTTTCTGTAAAGTATATGGTTTTCCAGTGATTTGGATTATGTAATTTTTATTCAGATTTGTTTTACGATAGCTCAAAAATACTTTTTGCAACCGTACACGTAGCTTTTTTGCAGTAAACCTTATATTTTGAGGGTCCGACCGGACCGCAGCGACGCACGGATGCACGCCACACCGTAGGATCCTACGCAGTGCCGTAGGGGACCGCACCGCCACTTCCCAGCAAATTAGGGACACTGTTGCTCCTGGGGTATCGGCGAGGACAATTCGCAACCGTCTCCATGAAGCTGGGCTACGGTCCCGCACACCGTTAGGCCGTCTTCCGCTCACGCCCCAACATCGTGCAGCCCGCCTCCAGTGGTGTCGCGACAGGCGTGAATGGAGGGACGAATGGAGACGTGTCGTCTTCAGCGATGAGAGTCGCTTCTGCCTTGGTGCCAATGATGGTCGTATGCGTGTTTGGCGCCGTGCAGGTGAGCGCCACAATCAGGACTGCATACGACCGAGGCACACAGGGCCAACACCCGGCATCATGGTGTGGGGAGCGATCTCCTACACTGGCCGTACACCTCTGGTGATTGTCGAGGGGACACTGAATAGTGCACGATACATCCAAACCGTCATCGAACCCATCGTTCTAGCATTCCTAGACCGGCAAGGGAACTTGCTGTTCCAACAGGACAATGCACGTCCGCATGTATCCCGTGCCACCCAACGTGCTCTAGAAGGTGTAAGTCAACTACCCTGGCCAGCAAGATCTCCGGATCTGTCCCCCATTGAGCATGTTTGGGACTGGATGAAGTGTCGTCTCACGCGGTCCGCACGTCCAGCACGAACGCTGGTCCAACTGAGGCGCCAGGTGGAAATGGCATGGCAAGCCGTTCCACAGGACTACATCCAGTATCTCTACGATCGTCTCCATGGGAGAATAGCAGCCTGCATTGCTGCGAAAGGTGGATATACACTGTACTAGTGCCGACATTGTGCATGCTCTGTTGCCTGTGTCTATGTGCCTGTGGTTCTGTCAGTGTGATCATGTGATGTATCTGACCCCAGGAATGTGTCAATAAAGTTTCCCCTTCCTGGGACAATGAATTCACGGTGTTCTTATTTCAATTTCCAGGAGTGTAAGTACATTTTCAACTTTATTGCATCAAAATAAGTTCATGAACTTAAACATTTTCCTCAGTTTGAGTTCTCTCTCTCTCAAAATTACATTCCGAAATTGTTTATTTTGCTATCATCCGTTTTAAGATGTTCGTGGATAATTTAGCTTTGTAGGCAGGTTCCATGGGAAATTCTAGAGTCATCCGAGTATTCCTTATGTAAAAACTGTCAGCTCACAGGCCACTGATGGTTATCTTACATTGATCTACCAGTGTCGTATCTTTTCAGAATCTAAACCGTGATACTTTGATAGATCAAGAGAAATATTTTGCTCCTTCAGAACGCCTATTGGTAATAATCATTATTACGGCTAATGTTTTGAGAAACCTCAGCCACCATGTATTGCACTCTGCAAAGCCTGCTGGTTTCATGAGAAAAACACTAAATTTTTCTTCTGTGAGGAATTCAGTATGAGGTCTATCACCTTAATAACAGTATAATATCAGTCCTGTCTTCTCAGTTTTCTCCTGATGTTGCCTACAGGAAATACTGTTCACGCCATGAGAGGAACACGCCCAGGATACTCCCTTTCTGTGGTAATAGGTGAATTATACGTGTCGCTAGAGACGCTTTATTGAGTGTGGACAAGCTGAGCATCCGCAGTAAACGATGGGTCAACTGAATTGCTCATGATGCGATAAAACCAGATTTGAAAATTTTGACATGTTTCCTCTCTGCAGTTAGCCATTCATGTATTTTAACAACAACCGAAAGACAAGAACAAACTTCCGAGAGACGCGCTAGAGTTGAAAAGCAAGATTGCCCTGCGCTCTCACACCAGGCCTCGGTAGCAAATAGACAGGCCAGAGCTACTAATATAAGTCGTACTTCCTTTTGGATCTACCAATACAACACATACTGTATAACTGCGATTCAGATTACAAGCACAAAATTTCCTGAGATTCTTCCTCAAAAGTTTTATGTTATTGAAACTGCAGCGTAGCGTATATTTTCCCTCAACTAGGACAGCAGGAGTTCGGTAAAGTTCAAGTCATTTCACTGAACAGCAGTGAGACAACTAAAGTTTTCCTTATGTTCCTCAAGCCACGACTGGACGGAGCTACCAGTGTGAAGCAAGATTTCGCGGTCTTAAACTGGGGTAACCTCCTAGGTGGCCATGATTAAAAAGCTACACACTCTTGCTTTGAATCCACAATGGATCCCGACTGATACTGGCCATCATCTTCAAAGGGCGACTGTGCTATTTTACCTCATATTCTTCAACGAAAGTTTGCTACATGCTAGAAGATACGTTGCCTGTCCACTTGTGCAACTGTTCAGGCCTTGGTGGGCATCTATAGTGCACTAACATGGTCGGCTACGAAAATAGTGAAATATTGGTGGGTCTGTGTTCAGTAGTTTCTGCGTTATCTGTAAGGTGATGAAGTGATCGGGATTGTGAAAACTGCTAGCCGCCTGTGGATTTTAAGTATCTGCTGTTAACAAGACACGCTGTCATGGTACCGACCGAACCAAAAAGTTCCGTCTCTGCTCAAACTGAGATGGTATCTTCCTATAGAGCAATATATTAAACCACTCCGCACATCTACAGTAGAAGTTCAAGGACCACACCGCATAGTTGCTTCATTATGACTGAACCCAATCGAAGCTTTCACAAGCAGTTGTCGGATGTAGCGGAATGATAAATACGGTAATGCTCGAATATACGATTCAAAATAATAATGTTTAGAGTACGGCCATTACTGGGTTTATCAAACTCTACTTTCTTCAATATATTTACCTTGACTTAGTACCATGAGCTCATGGGAATCTGCTGTCCAGTGTGCAACGTTCCACTCTGCTTCTGATGAATTCTTATTCATCTTACTTCCCTGTAGTGATTTTGAATTTTTTTGGGTTACAACAGCAGTATACTGCTGGAAAGAAAAACCTCCCGCAATACCATTCATGAATGGAAGCACAACAAGTCTAATCACCAGATTGACGTAAAAATTTGTAGTCAGTGTGCTGTCATACAAAATCGCACCCCAGACCATAACTCCAGATGTAGGCCCAGAATGTCTAGGTCGCAGGCAAGCTGGTTCCAGGCACTCGTCTGGCCTCTTTCTGACCAACACAAGGCGATCACTGGCGCAGAGGCAGAACCAAGTTTCATCAGAAAACACAACAGATCTTCACCCTGCAAGCCACTGAGCTCTCGCGCAACAACACAGGTCGGAAATGGCGGTGGCTTGGGGTCAGCGGAATGCACGCTACAGGACGTCTGGCTCGGAGCTGTCCGTGAAGTAACCGACTTGCAACAGTTCGTTGTGTCACGGTGGTGCCGACCGCTGCTAAAATTGCTGCTGCAGATGCAATTCGATGCGCCAGAGCCATACAACGAACACGATGGCCTTCCCTCTCGGTAGTAACAAGTGACCTCTGGACTCCTGTCTTCTCTCGACTGTACTTGCTCGTGATCACTGCCGTCAGGAATCATGTGCAGCGACTACATTCCCTCCAAGCCGTTTAGCAGTATCCAGAAGGAACCTCCAGCGTCTCGTAGCCCTGTTACACGACCACGTTCAAATCAGAGGTGTTGACAATGGCGTCTTTGACGCCTTAAAGCCATTCTTTTCTAGCATCAACAAGTCACAAATGTAACTAACGCTCAAGACCGTACCTGCGTGTATTTAAAGCAAACGTGATTGTAATCCTGGAAATGGCGATATTAGCACCATTTTTATGTGGTTGGCGGGAAATTTGTATAGACATCACTTTCAGATGTTGAAACACGCCTACCAATTTCCCTTAAATCACGAACTCTGTCCCGATGGTTTAATTTTTATTCCGTCAATGTATATAAAGAGAAAACATTTTTAGATAAAATCTCAAAACGTTATTTGTCAATTTACTTCAAATTTTTACGCAATATTCTACTAATGTCCAGTTACACACAGACTACATATATTTAATACATACGGTATGTATCTGGCCTTGTAACATTAACCAAAACGGCCTTGATGTTGTGGTACTGCGAACGGCTGAAAGCAAGGGGAAACTACAGCCGTAATTTTTCCTGAGGGCATGCAGCTTACTGTATGGTTAAATGATGATGGCGTCCTCTTGGATAAAATATTCTGGAGGTAAAATAGTCCTCCAATTGGATCTCAAGGCGGGCACTACTCAAGAGGACGTCGTTATCAGGAGAAAGAAAACTGGCATTCTAAGGATCGGAGCGTGGAATAACAGATCCCTTAATCGGGCAGGTAGGTTAGAAAATTTAAAAAGGGGAATGCATAGGTTAAAGGTAGATATAGTGGGAATTAGTGAAGTTCGGTGGCAGGAGGAACAAGACTTCTGGTCAGGTGAGTACAGGGTTATAAACACAAAAATCAAATAGGGATAATGCAGGAGTAGGTTTAATAATGAATAGGAAAATAGGAGTGCGGGTAAGCTACTACAAACAGCACAGTGAACGTATTATAGTGGCCAAGATAGACACGAAGCCCATGCCTTCTACTGTAGTATAAGTTTATATGCCAATTAGCTCTGCAGATGACGAAGAAATTGAAGGAATGTATGATGAAATAAAAGAAATTATTCAGGTAGTGAAGGAAAACGAAAGTTTAATAGTCATGGGTGACTGGAATTCGACAGTAGGAAAAGGGAGAGAAGGAAACATAGTAGGTGAATATAGATTGGGGCTAAGAAATGCAAGAGGAAGCCTCCTGGTAGAATTTTACACAGAGCATAACTTAATCATAGCTAACACCTGGTTCAAGAATCATAAAAGAAGGTTGTATACATGGAAGAATCCTGAAGATACTAATAGGTATGAGATAGATTATATAATGGTAAGACAGATTTAGGAACCAGGTTTTAAATTGTAGGACATTTCCAGGGGCAGATGTGGACTCTGACCACAATCTATTGGTTATGAACTGTAGATTAACAATAAAGAACTTGCAAAAAGGTGGGTATTTAAGGAGATGGGACCGAGATAAACTGACTAAACCAGAGGTTGTACAGAGTTTCAGGGACAGCATAAGGGAACAATTGACAGGAATGGGGGAAAGAAATACAGTAGAAGAAGAATGGGTAGCTCTGAGGGATGAAGTAGTGAAGGCAGCAGAGGATCAAGTAGGTAAAAAGACGAGGGCTAGTAGAAATCCCTGGGTGACAGAATAAATACTGAATTTAATTGATGAAAGGAGAAAATATAAAAATGCAGTAAATGAAGCAGGCATAAAGAAGTACAAACGTCTCAAAAATGAGATCGACAGGAAGTGCAAAATTGCTAAGCAGGGATGGCTAGAGGACAAATGGAAGGATGTAGAGGCTTATCTCACTAGGGCAAGACAGATACTGCCTACAGGAAAATTAAAGAGACCTTTGGAGAGAAGAGTACCACTTATATGAACATCAAGAGCTCACATGGAAACCCAGTTCTAAGCAAAGAGGGGAAGCAGACAGGTGGAAGGAGTATATAGAGGGTCTATACAAGGACGATGTACTTGAGGACAATATTCTGGAAATGGAAGAGGATGTAGATGAAGATGAAATGGGAGATACGATACTGCGTGAAGAGTTTGACAGAGCACTGGAAGACCTGAGTCGAAACAAGGCCCCGGGAGTAGACAACATTCCATTAGAACTACTGACGGCCTTGGGAGAGCCAGCCCTGACAAAACTCTACCATCTGGCGAGCACGATGTATGAGACAGATGAAATACCCTCAGACTTCAAGAAGAATATAATAATTCCAATCCCAAAGAAAGCAGGTGTTGACAGATGTGAAAATTACCGAACTACCAGTTTAATAAGTCATAGCTGCAAAATACTAACACGAATTATTTACAGACGAATGGAAAAACTGGTAGAAGCCGACCTCTGGGAATATCAGTTTGGATTCCGTAGAAATGTTGGAACACGTGAGGCAATACTGACCTTACGACTTATCTTAGAAGAAAGATTAAGGAAAGGCAAACCTACATTTCTAGCATTTGTACACTTAGAGACAGCTTTTGACAATGTTGACTGGAATACACTCTTTCAAATTCTAAAGGTGGCAGGGGTAAAATACAGGGAGTGAAAGGCTATTTACAATTTGTACAGAAACCAGATGGCAGTTGTAAGAGTCGAGGGACATGAAAGGGAAGCAGCGGTTGGGAAGGGAGTGAGACAGGGTTGTAGCCTCTCCCCGATGTTATTCAATCTATATATTGAGCAAGCAGGAAAGGAAACAAAAGAAAAATTCGGAGTAGGTATAAAATCCATGGAGAAGAAATAAAAACTTTGAGGTTCGCCGATGACATTGTAATTCTGTAGAGACAGAAAAGGACTTGGAAGAGCAGTTGAATGGAATGGACAGTGTCTTGAAAGGAGGATATGGGATGAGCATCAACAAGAAGCAAAACGAGGATAATGGAATGTAGTCGAATTAAGGCGGGTGATGCTGGGGGAGTTAGATTGGTAAATGAGACACTTAAAGTAGTACAGGAGGTTTGCTATTTGGGGAGCAAAATAACTGATGATGGTCGAAGTAGAGAGGATATAAAATGTAGACTGGCAATGGCAAGGAAAGCGTTTCTGAAGAAGAGAAATTTGTTAACATCGAGTATAGGTTTAAGTGTCAGGAAGTCGTTTCTGAAAGTATTTGTATGGAGTGTAGCCATGTATGGAAGTGAAACATCGACAATAAATAGTTTGGACAAGAAGAGAACAGAAGCTTTCGAAATGTGGTGCTACAGAAGAATGTTGAAGATTAGGTGGGTAGATCACGTAACTAATGAGGAGGTATTGAATAGGATTGGAGAGAAGAGAAGTTTGTGGTACAACTTGACTATAAGAAGGGATCGGTTGGTAGGTCTTGTCCTGAGGCATCAAGGATCACAAATTTAGCATTGGAGGGCAGCGTGGAGGGTAAAAATCGTAGCGGGAGACCAAGAGATGAATACACTAAGCAGATTCAGAAGGATATAGGTTGCAGTAGGTACTGGGAGATGAAGGAGCTGGCACAGGATAGATTAGCACGGAGAGCTGCATCAAACCAGTCTTAGGACTGAAGACCACAACAACAACAACAACAACGGTATGTAAAATATGTTTAATATATAAATGGGAAAGTTCTTGACATACTTACTTCAACTTTTCTCACTATACTCTAACAAAATTTTGAAGGCCAGGCACACATTGTTAGAAAAAAACTCAAAAAGTACTTGATAAATCTGTTTAAACAACAATTTACAAATTTTCTGTTAAAACCGACTGAAAAGGAAAATTATGTGCTGTGACGATGGGGAGTTAATTTTATTTGTCGCAGTCAGCTTTAGTTACGATATCAGGACGTTAAAACCATTAGAAAAATTGTTTCTCCTACATATTTTCTTTCTCCTTACATATAGTTTCGAAAAAAGTGTGTATATACAGCAATGTGCTTCTTCGTTTTATTCCTCACAGTCGGTTTTAACAGAAAACGCGAAAGTCGTATTTATGGCTTATCAGCTTGTGATTAGAATATACAGTTGAACATAAGATGCCCGAAACTTTATAATCCTATGGCTTCGCAGCTTAAATCCATACGATATACTGTTACTGAAGCTATCATCCTCAGAATCCAGCAGCTGAAGAGGTCTCTCTCTGAACTCATATATTAATTATCCCAACCGATTTAGCCATTCATTTTAAGCGACTTCCGTTCTCATTCAAGTTTTCTTGTGCTACACTAATAAACATGACCCAAGTTCTGGGAGAGGGAGGAAGAGAAGATGGACAAGGAGTGGGTGTGGAAACGAGCATAGAGACGGGGATGGAGGAGATGGACAAAGATAGGGGGAGGAGGTGGGAGACAGGAAAACGAGAAGGGGGTGGAGATGGACAAAGAGAGGGGGACGAAGAGATGGACAGAGATACGGAGATGGGGATCAGGACGTACATCCAGTTCCCATGCATATTTAACAGTTGCAAATCATTATTAGGTTCGCTAGTATATAGATACATAGATAAAATGATTGTTACAAATACAGTGTCTGATGAAGGAAGTGAAGCACCAAGAAGAAGAAAGGGAAAAGATAAGAAATATCACGGGTAAAAGGGTAAAAGAAGTAAGTGATGTTAGCTCAGTGACTACAATATCAAGTCAAATTTACAATGAATTTTACGGTGTGAGCCCAATGATCAGTATGGCAATGCACCTTCTGTGGCATGGATGCATGCTGTCATTCTACTAGGAACAGCGACGTCAAGCCATCATGTCCTATTCCGACGCATGCTGACACTGAAATGTAACTGATAATTGATATCCTGGATACTGGCATTTGGTAAGGGTTGACATCTGTGCCACTTCTGCGTGATCCATAAGTGACAGACCTGGGGAACTACCTGGTTACGGGTGTATCTCAACATAACGTGAACAGCTCATAGAGACACGTTTCATGTGTTGACAAGAACTGTCCTGTTGAAAACTGGCTCCACGATTTTGTTGCATGAGAGGATGTCCCTAACGTACCGCTGTGCCGCTAGAGTTCCCACAGTCACTACCACCTACGACCTAAACGCTCACCCGATGGCTCTCGACACCATGAAGCCAAGAGAAACACCACTGTCCCTCTTCATTGAAGAGGATGCGACTCAGCCCCCCTCCCCCCCCCCCCACCCTTCTTCTTCTCTCTCATGTTGCTGCCTTACTCTTCGATGGATGGTTGACTGAGGTAGTGCAGAACCGCGATTCATCGCTGAACACAGTGCAACCCAAATTACTGATCCATGCTTCCCGCTCATGCCACCACTCCAAATGCAGCGGTCTTTGTAGTGGTGTTAATACCTTCCTATGCAACGGGGTGTGGGGGGAGGGGGTAATTCCACAATCAGGCTGCCGCTGGTCTCCAGCTAATTGTGCTGCATGACACCAAAAAAAAAAAGGTTCAAATGTCTCTGAGCACTATGGGACTTAACTTCTGAGGTCATAAGTCCCCTACAACTTAGAACAACTTAAACGTAACTAAACTAAGGACATCACACACATCCATGTCCCAGTCAAGTTTCGAACCTGTGACAGTAGCGGTAGCGCGGTTCCAGACTGTAGCGCCTAGAACCGCTCGGCTATCGCGGCCGGTTGGATGACATACAATGTCGCAGAGAGTCCATTACTTGTTCCAGGAAGGCAAATGTGAAGGGTTACGTGTTGCTTCGTGCACTATACGACAATCCATCTTTGTGGAGATCAGACGGGTCGGCAGGAATATTGACTACGGATATGCCTGCCCTTAATTTTCCATGGAGTCCAACATCGGGCCAGTGTTAATTCGATTATCCCAAAAATATGGATATTACATGAGTCGACCATCTGGTCCAATGGCGACCAACAATGAGGCTCATGTCAAACTTCACAGTGATCGCTGAACATATCACGCTGTTCAGGTCCCTAGTATGCCCTACTACGCCTGGTAACAATACTAAATACAAACAACACTAATGCACTCTCGTGGACATTCTAGCCATCACGCAGTTACGCTGACATCCTACCATGTTATCAGAGTGTTTCCACCATTTTGTCAGGTAATATGAGAATGAGGTTTTAGATATCCGCGTATTATTTGAGTGACCGATACGGCAGGAATGTAATTCAAGCGTTCAGTCAATAACACTGAATTTAGTTGACATTTACTGAGGACACTTTCGCGAGGTTTCTGGCGTAAGTATATACCAAATCAACCATTTTAGAACAGGGTGGGTTTTTCTAACCTGTAGGTGGCTTGTACTGGATGTGTTACAGCATAGTCAGAAATTCTTGTAAGAGTTCACACCACAGGCTAAATGTCAGAAGGTTTTCAAGGACGTAAAGAGCGGTACTTAGTCTTGAAACACTGGTGTACTACTGTACCTCTTAGAACTAGTTCAAGAAGGCGTTTGATTTAGAGAATAGATTGAGGGACGTTACTGAAGTGTCAATTGGATTGCTTGGTCTGATAACAGTTTGTAACAATGAAATGACGACAGCATACGGCTTTTACAATTCGATCCACTGGTTGGAGCGAAGATTTTATGGAATCAGCCAGGTAGCATCGCAGCTCAGTTCAGTACCCCAAGAAAAGAAACTGATTAATTTTGTCTCATGGGTAAAGGGGGAACTTTTCGACGGGTGTACTTGTTAAGAAGCATCATGGAGCCCCGTCACTAAAATATTTTCTTTACTAATGGAGGAGGATTGCGTCTTATACGGAAATTGTATTACAAAGTATCACGAAAGTGATTTCATCAAGTACGTGGTACGAAGAAACGTTTCACATTAATACTACCGTTCATCATCACTTAAATCTTATTATCTTCCTTACGAGAAACTCATATTTATAGCAATACAGATAATAGATTAGCTAGGCCTGCTTCTATATAGGTATAATTTATGCTTTAGTGCAGCGTTATGTCAGAACAGATTATAATGTTTTATGCTATAGCAAAATCATCTAAAAAGTTCATTGGACACCTCAAATATGTATCGTTTCACCTTATCTTGATGAATAATACCAGCTGCATTGGCATAATTTACAAGAAATAAGTAGACCGAGCACAAAGTTCTCGGATTCGAAAGGGTACAAAACAAGGATGTAGTCTTTCTCCCCTAGTGTCCTATCTTATATCTGAGAAGACATGACCGAAACAAAAGAAAGATTCAGGGTGAAAGGATATCAATGATAACATATCCTGGTTATTGCTGACCTCAGGAAAAGTGAGAAGGAATTGCAGGACTTGTTGAATGGTATTAACAGTCTAATAAGCAACTACTATAAATTAAGAGGAAACCGAAGAACGACGAACATATTGAGTAGTAGTTGAAACGAGATTAGTGATAAACTTAAAAATCGGGGACCACTAAGCAGACTAAGTGAAGAGCTTCTGCTAGCTTGGAAGCAAGGAGGACATTAAATGCCGATTATCCAAAGAGGACATTTCTCGTCGAAAGAAGTCTATAAGTGTCAAATGTGGGCTTTAATCTGAGGAAGGAATTTCTGACAATGTACGTCAGGAACACGACATTCTGTGGAAGTAAATCATTGACTATATAAAAAACGAAAGAAAAAGAATCAAAATGTCTGAGACGTCGTGCTGTAGCAGGACTCTGAAAATTAGTACTGATAAGCTTAGAAAACTGGAGGTTTTCCAAAGAATCGGCGAGCTGACTAAAATGTGTAAAACATTGTCAAGAAGAAGGAACGGGATAGGAGGACATACATTAAGATAGCAGGGAATAATCCCCACTTGTCGGCAGTAGAGGATAAAAACTGTAGGGGAAGACAGAGGTTGGAATATATCCAACATATAAATGAGGGCGTTGGGTTGTATGTGCTACTCTACGATGTGAAGAGATTGGGAAAAATACGGAAATATCGGGATAAGTGCATGTATGAACATAAATGCAGACGTTAAACAAGTCTGCGCTGTTGTGTTTCACCACGAACGGCACATGTGGAATGTCCTCAATGCATTGAAAGTGTCAGCCGTGCTCAGAGCAATGGCGCAGTAGTGAGTGCATCACGTCGGAGCTAAATGAATTCGAACATGGGCACATTTCTGGCGCTCATATGGTGGATGCTTCCGCAGTCAAGGTTGCCGAAGTGTTTGGTGTTACGAAAGCCATCGTACTGATGATTTAGACCACGTACTATGAAACCAAAAAAACATCTTGAGGGTTGAATAACACTTAAGCCGTTTTCTGTTCTACTAATTTTCATTTGTATGAACTAGGTTTCGGTTTATTGGGCCGTCTTCAGATAACTACTGGCTATTGTTTACAAGGAGCTTGTGTTCTTACTTGCCAAACGTTCTGGACTAAGATACGACCCACATACATACGCTCTTTAGTTGTGATATTGTCTCTGTAATTGTCAAAGGGATCTTTTGACTTTTTTCTGTTAAACTTTTCTTTAACATAAAAATTACATTTTATGGTTTGTTAATACCATGTACGACAGTAATTAGAATTATTTAGAATAAACATTAGTACAAATTTACAATTTTTGGTATCTGTTGTGAACAGATGCATTGTCCATTAACTGTTGGTTGTACAACAGTGATGTTTTCTTTGGCGGTTACATTTTGTTATTAGAAAATTGTGAATTAATATATACCAAATATTACATTGTTACAGTTGAGTTACAGTTAGGTATGTAAACACATAAGGGATATTACATTATATTGGGGTGTTTACTCTTGGGACACTTTGTGATTTGTAGCAGGTTTACTTTAAAGTGTAAAGTTTAAGACTGGTGATGTGCTCAGTTGCAACTAATTCATACAAATAAAAATCAGTAGAACAAAAAACCGCCTAAGCGCTATTCAACCCTGAATATGGAATTGTTCTATCAAGAAGCGACGGTAGAATCCATAAATAAGACAAAAAACATCTGCTAAGCCACAACGCGGACGAAATTGTGTGTTGAGTGATTGTGATGCATCCATTGAGGAAGGTTGTGACGAAAAATAAGAAGACGAGCTGTAAAAGTCACTGCAGAAGTGAATGTCGCAATCACGAAGCCCGTCAGCACTAAGACAACGCAAAAGGAGCTCCATAAAGAGTGAACTGCAGGGCGAGCTGGAATTGCAAACCACTCATCAGTGTTGCAAATGCCCATAACAGGAAAGCGTGGTACCTAAATCAGAAAACCTGGACTATGGAGCATTTGAAGTAAGTCATATGGTAGGATGAGTCTCGTTTCACATTGGTTCCAGGTTGTGGTCGAGATTACGTCCCAAGTGTGAAGCACGGTGGGGATTTGGTGGAGACTTGGGCAGCCATATCGTGATATTCCATTGGCTCCATGGTTAATCTGCGAGGCAGAAGTACTGCCAAAGTGTATGTGACCTTTTTGTCTGGATAGATCCATCCCATGGTACAATGGAGAAATGGGCTACAGAGTGGATCAGCAGCTGACGTCGTAGGTAGTCTGAATAGGAGCAGACATGATAAGCGGATGCTTAAATACAGTAAATAGATGCCTTAGTTACCTTGTAGCTTTCTCCAAGTGTAGTGAAGAAAGGTTACAAAAGAACAAACAACAATAAAGTCGAGCAATTGCAAGCAGCAAAGAGTGTCGTGCACAGTGAGGCTCCTGTTACTAATGCATGAGGAAATGGTTGAAGGCTGACTAAGACTGAAAACTGTCGAAGACTGCAGTTGAGACTGGGTCGTATAGTTGCCGTCAACCATTCATTCTTCGCCATGGCGGTAGAGGGCGCTCGTAGTCAGAGCCGCTGAAGGCGCGGCGCAGCTGGCGTTGGATCAACCGAGTCGCCATTCGACCACTATCGGCGTTTGTCGGAGACGTGCGTTTTCGGTGGCAACTGTGAGAAACTGGTGAGGATGGTATCGACCTGCGGAAACACCCTATGTTTATTACTTACTGGTGATGCTGTGTTCCAAGAAGACAGGGCCTCTGTTCACACGGCTCGCATCGTCCAGAATTGGTTTTGTGAGCACGAGCATCAATTGTTGCATCTCTCCTGGTCATCCCGATCACCAGGTTCAGTCTACCTAGGAGAGAGTGGCAAGAGATCGCTATCCACCCCCATCGTCGTTACCTAAATTTGACATTATTTTGCACCGGACGAAAGATATAATTCTGAAACCATACAGGAACTGGCTTCGCCCGTACCAAGGCAGCTTGGAACTGTTTCGGAACGGGTTTCCTTCACCGTATTAGGCCTGGTATAGGCTTGAGTATTCAAATACAGAGATACATAAACAGGCAGAATACGGCGCTGCGGTCGGAAACGCCTATATAAGAAAACAGGTGTCTGGTGCAGTTGTTAGATCTGGTACTGTTTTACAATGGAAGGTTATCAAGATCTATGTGAGTTTGAACATGGTATTATAGTCGGCGCACGTGCGATGAGACACAGCATCTCCGAGGTAGCGATTAAGTGAGGATTTACCCATATGACTATTTCACGAGTGTACCTTGAATATCAGGAATCCGGAAAAACGTCCAGTGTACGACATCGCTACAGCCGGCAAAAGATAGTACAAGAACGGTACCAACGACAACTGAAAAGAATCGTGACGGAAGTGCAGCTCTTTGGAAAATTGCTGCAGTTTTAGTGCTGGGACATCGACAGGCCAGCATGCGAACCATTCAACGAAACATCATTGATATGGGCTTTCGGAGCCGAAGATTCACTCGTGTACCCTTGATGTCTGCACAACACAAAGCTTTACGCCTCGCCTGCTCCCGTCAACACCGCTATTGAACTGTTGATGACTGGAAACATGTTGCCTGGTCGGACGAGTCTCGTTTCAAATTTTATTGAGCGGATGGACGTATGTGGGTATGGAGACAATGGACATGAATCCATGGACCCTGCATGTCCGCATGGTCTCTTCCAGCTGATGGAGTCTCTGTACAGGTGTGTGACGTGTGCAGTTGGAGTGATAATGGGCACATTATACATCTAGATACCACCACGACAGGTGACACGTGCGTAAGCAACCTGTTTAATCACCTGCATCTGTTCATGCCCATTGTGCATTCCAACGGATTTGGGCAATTCCAGCAGGACAATGCGACACCCCACACACCCAAGGTTGCTCTAAAGTGGCTCCAGGAACATTCTTCTGAGTTTAAACACTTGCGGTGGCCACCATACTCCCCACTCATGAAAATTATTGAGCGTGTCTGGGATGCCTTGCAACTTGCTGTTGAGAAGATATCTCCACCCCCTCGTACTCTTACGGATTTATGGACAGCCCCGCAGGATTCACGGTTTAAATACCCTCCAGCATTACTTGAGACGTTAGTCGAGTCCATGCCGGCACTTCTGTGGGCTCACGGGGGCCCTATACGATAATAGGCAGGTCTACCAATTTCTTTGGTTCTTCATTGTATTTTTGTCCATTCCCTTAAAGGCTGGCATATCCGCTAGTGGCGGTCTGGATCAGGTCAGAAGACTGATGGCTGATGGTAAAAAAAGTCAGTACTATTTGATCTGAAACGTAAATGTTATCATCGGTTATCACAGTAGTTTCACATAATAAACCTTACGTCCTGCACCTATAGTTGTTTGGCTCAGATTAAGGAGGTCTGATTAAAGTATTACTATCAGGCACGACACGTTCTCCGTAGATATCGGAGAAATTTTTTGTCTATGCACCAAACAAGGGGAGACGCGGAGGAAGTGTGTGTTGTTGTTTGGGGAGGCCGGCGGCACCTTACAAAGGGGCAGGCGCTGGCTGCAGGGCGTGTCCGAGGCGGGGAGGGGCGTCGAGAGTCGCCCACTGAGGCGTGTGACCGCGCGCACCGGACACCGCGCGCTGGACAGCCGACAGCGCACGCTGCGGCGCCGTCTCGTCTTGCCTTACAGGCCGGCGACGCTCACGTGACGCCGCTCACCGCAGGACACGGCTCCGGTGCTGCGGCCGCCCCGGTGTCACGGCGGCACACCTGTTTGCGCAGTCAGACGCCGGCATTAGCGGCGTAACAAAGGGTCTTCGGCCGCATCGTTGATTCAAATTTCGTGCACAATATTTCGACTACCGACACAGCATTGGTCTTCAGGTGCTGAAAGCTGCATTTCATAGCACAGGATTCGTGGTACGTACAGTTTCGGCTGGGTTTGTGCATACGTAGTTTTATTTTAGTAATTAGCGTTTAATAAATATAACTAGATTCTTCAACCACTTACAAAAACATAATTTAACAATAGTGGACACGAATATACACCACTGGCCATTAAAATTGCTACACCAAGATGAAGTGCAGATGATAAACGGGTATTCATTGGACAAATACATTCCACTGACATGTGATTACATTTTCACGCACTTTGGGTGCGTAGATCCTGATAAATCAGTACCCAGAACAACCACCTCTGCCCATAATAACGGCCACGATACGCCTGCGCATTGAGTCAAACAGAGGTTGGATGGCGTGTACAGGTACAGGTGCCCATGCAGCTTCAAAATGGTTCAAATGGCTCTGAGCACTATGGGACTTAACAACAGAGGTCATCAGGCCCCTAGAACTTAGAACTACTCATACCTAACTAACCTAAGGACATCACACACATCCATGCCCGAGGCATGATTCGAACCTGCGGCCGTTGTGGTCGCGCGGTTCCAGACTGGAGTGCCTAGAACTACTCGGCCACAACGGCCGGCATGTAGCTTCAACACGATACCACAGTTCATCAAGAGTAGTGACTGGCATATTGTGACGAGCCAGTTGCTCGGCCACCATTGACTAGACGTTTTCAATTGGTGAGAGATTTGGAGAATGTGCTGGCCAAGGTAGCAGTCGAATATTTTCTGCATCCAGAATGGCCAATACAGGACCTTCAACATGCGGTCGTGCATTATCCTGCTGGAATGTAGGGTTTCGCAGGGATCGAACGAAGGGTAGAGCCACGGGTCGTAACACATCTGAAATCTAACGTTCACTGTTCAAAGTGCTGTCAATACAAACAAGAGGTGGCCGAGACGTGTAACCAATGGCACACCATACCATCACGCCGGGTGATACGCCAGTATGGCGATGACAAATACACGCTCCCAATGTGCGTTCACCGTGATGTCGCCACACAAGGATGTGACCATAATTATGCTGTAAAATAGAACCTGGATTCATCCGAAAAAATGACGTTTTGCCATTCGTGCACCGAGGTTCGTCATTGAGTACACCATCGCAGGTGCTCCTGTCTGTCATGCAGCGTCAAGGGTAACCGCAGCCACGGTCTCCGAGCTGATAGTCCATGTTGCTGCAAACGTCGTAGAACTGTTCGTGCAGATTGTTGTTGTCTTGCAAACGACCCCATCTGTTGACTCAGCGATCAAGACGTGGCTGCACGATCCGTTACTGCCATTCGGATAAAATGCCCTTCATCTCAACTACTAGTGATACGAAGCCGTTGTGATCCAGCAGGGCGTTCCATATTACCCTCCCGAACCCACCGATTCCATATTCGGTCGTTGGATCTCGACCAACGCGAGCAACAATGTGCGATACGATAAACCGCAATCGGGATAGGCTACAATCCAACCATTAGCAAAGTCGGAAACGTGATGGTACGCATTTCTCCTCCTTTCACGAGGCATCACAACAACGTTTCACCAGGCAACGCTGGTCTACTGTTGTTTGTGTATGAGAAATCGGTTGGAAACTTTCCTCATGTCAGCACGTTGTAGGTCTCGCCACCGGCTCCAACCTTGTGTGAATGCTCTGAAAAGCTAATCATTTGCATATCACAGCATCTTGATCCTGTCGGTTAAATTTCGCGTCTGTAGCACGTCATCTTCGTGGTGTAGCAATTTTAATGGCCAGTAGTGTATTTCCGAGCTGAAATCTTTGAGAAATTGAGTACCAAGCAAACATAAAGATATTAAAATTTATTCAATTACAATATTATGAGAACCTGATACCAAATACTGCCCCAATGACCAGGAAATTGAGGGTAATAATTTTTTGTCGTCTCGTTGTCGCTGGTGAGATGCACCATGGGAAGCAATTAGAGGACGTTGTTTAGTGGGCAGCATCCTCTTTCTATAACACAACTGCACGCTTATATTAACAGGGTTCTTTATTAATAAGAATAAGAAAGCTACTTAACCTAAGCCAGTTATTGTGGTAGAAGCTCTCCTGTAATAGCGCCCGTTAGCCTCACTGCTGGTGAAGTACAACTCTGCAGTATACACTACCCTGGCCGCTATGGACTGAATGACTCTGAGCTAGAGGCTGAGCCAACTGCAACTGTGACTCCCACTGAGCTGCGACCTATGACTCGACTCGTTGACTCACTGCATGACTGACTGGGATTGACTGGGCTCTCTGGACCGCGGAGGTGATGTAAATATTAGCGGTCGAGAGGGCGTTGGCGGCGCGTTGCCTGCGAGTTTGTTTTTGGCATTTCTCCTGATAGGCACATTGCTTGCGCAACTATCGATCTTCTCGCAACATCTTTGCCGTCTGGTGTGCTGATGACAGCTTACTTCGGCTCAATAACTGAAGAATTAGCAACTCAAAGTGCTAGGTGTCTTGATGCACAAAACACAGAAGGTAGCTCGGTTCCACCAACATCGGCCACCACCTCTAGCTCGACCACGTACTTCGACCTGCAGGCTTCCGGAAAGTGTTCCTTGTTGCAGGCAGAACAGGTCACTAACCCCTAGTTGCTGTGGTTCATATAGGTGTGGTGCTAGCTGGAGCACAAACATTGCTGGGGGCACTCTATGACAAAGATCTGTCTTCGAAATATATTCAGCCAGTAAGTAGCGTGCGCAAAACGTAAAATGTGCGGACAGCGTGTTAGGGGAGGGGAGGACTCAACGCCAATGATAGGGACTCCGTTTTCAACGACCACAGCCAAGTAGGAGGGCTGCGGTTCCACAGATGAAGTCCATGCACGAACGTAATCGTGCATAACTTGTAAGTTACATCCAGCGAGACTGCAAATCGTCGTATTTACAGGTTAAGCCAGTACCACCAACAGTTCGAGAGCTGTAGACGTTAAAAGTCAACAGTTTCTCTCTAAGAACCGAGCGAGGTGACGCAGTGGTTAGCAAACTGGACTCTCATTCGGGAGGACGATGGTTGAAACCCGTCTCCGGGCATCCTGATTTAGGTTTTCCGTAATTACTCTAAATCGTTTCAGGCAAAAGCCGGGATGGTTCCTTTGAAAGGACACTGCCGGTTTCCTTCCCCATCCTTCCTAATCCGAGCTTGTGCTCTGTCTCTAATGATATCGTTGCCGACGGGGCGTTAAACATTAATCCCCTACTCTTGCTTTCTCTCTAAGGCACCATAAAAAATAGTAATGTAAGTAAAGCATCAAACGAAACAAAACAATATCAAATATGCGCTGCAAGAAGGAACACATCAAGGACGTACGAAATGTAACATAATGGACAATGTCACTTACAGTGATACGGAAAATGTAAAATCATGTGGAAATTTCGTGTTAATCCCTGGAAATCTATTCGGCAATACCAAAATTAAGAAAAAAATATTCTTTTCCCTCTTCCATGGTCATTCCAAAGTCGTGAAGCCTTGATAAGTACTTGGAGCTATTGTCTAGCTATACACTGAAGAGACAAAAAAACTGGTACACCTGCCTAATATCATGAAGGAACAACGCGGGCACGCAGCAGTGCCGCAACACGACGTGGAATGGACTCTACTAATGTCGAAGTAGTGCTCGAGGGAATTGACACAATAAATCCTGCAGGGCTATACATAAATTCGTAAGAGCACGAGATATGCTGAATAATGTTCATCTCTGGGGAGTTTGGTGGGCACCGAAAGTGTTTAAATTCAGAAGAGTGTTACTGGAGCCACTCTGTAGCAATACTGGACGTGTGGGTTGTCGCTTAGCCAGCTGGAATTGCCCAAGTCCGTCGGAATACACAATGGACATGAATGGATGCAGTTGATCAGACAAGAAGCTTACGTCCGTGTCATCTCTCAGAGTCGTTTCTAAACGTGTCAGGGATGCCATATCACTCACTCCAACCGCTTAGGCCCGCACCATTACACAGCCTCCCACCGGCTTGTACATTTCCCTGCTGTCATGCAGGGTTCGTGGATTCATGAGGTTGTTTCCATATCCGTACACGTCCATCCGCTCCATACGATGTGAAACGAGACTCGTCCGACCAGGCAACATGTTTCCAGTCATCAATAGTCCAATGTCGGTGTAGATGGGCCCAGGCGAGGCGTAAAGCTTTGTGTCGTCCAATCATCAAGGGTACACGAGTGGACCTTCGGCTGCGAAAGGCCATATCGATGATGTTTCACACGCTGACAGTTGCTGATGGCGCAGCATTGAAATCTGCAGCAATTTGAGGAAGGATTGATTTTCTGTGACGTTGAACTATTCTCTTCAGTCGTCAGTGGTTCCGTTCTTGTAGGATCTTTATCGGAAGCAGCGATGTCGGAGATTTGATGTTTTACCAGATCCCTGATATTCACGATACACTGGTGAAATGGTTTTACGGGAAAGTCCCCATCTCATCACTACCTCGGAGATGCTGTGTCCCATCGGTCGTGCACCGACTACCACGTCCAAACACACTTACATTTTGATAACCTGCCATTGTAGCAGCAGTAACCAATCTCACAACAGTGTGAAGTACTTATTGTCTTACATAGGCGCTGCCGACCGCAGCGCCATATACTGCCTGTTAACATATCTCTGTATTTGAATACGCTTACCTATATCAATTTCTCTGGCGCTTCAGTGTAATTAAAATGCAGCTATTCACAGGTGTACAGTAAGGGCTATAATTATTGTATGGCAGCGAAATTGGCAGATATTCCAATTCTTCAATATGGAACCGATTTACGCTGGAAAATATTAGTTCAAATTTTGGCCAGCAGGTGCAGATTTGGTGCTGTGAATGCAAGAAAGGCGTATAGAAACGTATCCATATGTAGCGGATTAGAAAAGCGACTTGGAAAAAAGGGTCAAACAAATCAACATATTGTTGATTTTATTACTAACCGCGTATTACACAATTTGTTCAATATGAGCACCGTAGACGTTGACCTAACACTGAACAGTGCCACATTTGCATCCAGTGGCCAAAATTGGAACTAATGTTTTCCAGAGCAAATTGGTCCTGCATTAACGCGTTGGAATATCTAACATGTTTCACTGCCATACGATAATGAGAAGCCACAGTCGACCTCCATGACTAGCTGCACTTTTATTATAGCCACACGGTGTGTGCTGTTCTCTTTATTGAGCGACAGGAATAGCTGGTGATCCCTGTAGTCCTCTCAAGCAGACTGTTCAAGGTGAGTTTGGCTTCCTCGTTTGTATTCGATGAAAGAAATGGGTTACAGCTGCCTGACTGTAAAGAATTTTCCCTGTGCGTATGGTGCCATGCTATATAGTAAACAAAAGACAACGAGACCACTCGAAGAACGCAGGTTGGCAGGCGATAGTCAATTGCGGCGGTGGTGGTGGTTAGTGTTTAACGTCCCGTCGACAACGAGGTCATTAGAGACGGAGCGCAAGCTCGGGTTAGGGAAGGAAATCGGCCGTGCCCTTTCAAAGGAACCATCCAGGCATTTGCCTGAAACGATTTAGGGAAATCACGGAAAACCTAAATCAGGATGGCCGGAGACGGGATTGAACCGTCGTCCTCCCGAATGCGAAACCAGTGTACTAACCACTGCGCCACCTCGCTCGGTAATTGCGGCGGCCACCCCTATGGAACAATGAGATAGAATTGTCCAACACTTACTAAGAGCATGTGTTTCTGCAATGGAGCCGTCCTATGTATAAAGACACTGTTCGCAGTAACTGAATAAAATTCTGTGTTCAATAAAAAAAAATGTTTAAAAACACGGTCAAACATTTAGTGAAATGATTCGTCTAAAAGTAGTAAATAATACATATTAGAGAAACATTTAACGCTCCTGTCAGTGAGTAGAATATTCGAGGAGCAGATTGAGAAAGTCGTTTCAGAAATTTGAAGGACTCTCCATTGAGACATTTTTGAAGGTGAAAGATTCTTAGAACTTTTTTAAATTTTCAGACATAGATGATAGAAATATGTCAAGGCCCAGAAGAGTAGACTACTTGGTGTAGATTATCCACCAGACAAATATTCTGTAGTATAATTTAAAATTGCCCACCTCCTTTGCTGAGTCTTTAGCGTGTGTGGCTGCCCTGTGGAGAAACTAGTTCCGATTCCCAGTGCTAAGAGCTATGTTTCCTTGGTGGGTTCACTTCACCTTGCGATGCCAACTGATTGGCCACTGGAATGCAAAGTGGCAGCACCGGCTGTGCTAACGCGAGAACGGCCGGCAGAGCTGTGTGCTCACCCCAGCACGTCCATAGCGCAGCCGCGTGACCGCGTTAGTTGACGATAACATGGTGCCGGGCATTTCCGATGGGATCGTCTTACCTGAACACCATTGCTCACTACTTAGAATTCTAAGATTCTAAATTTAACATAGAACTTCCAATTCTCAACTGCCGCGTTGTTTGGCGTACATGATTTCGATCATGATCCAAAAGTACGTAAAATGTTTCTCCAAATATTTGACTGGCCCTTTTCCAATATTTTTATTTTCAAGTTTATACTTCAAACAATTCTTCAGTGACTGATGACTGGAATTCTTATTTCACCAGCAGAACCTGTTTTTCAATGGTGGTTCTGTCTTCTTAAGAACCAGGCATCTGTACCTTCAGTGTTGGTGGAAGGCCTTCCATATTTACCAAACGTCGTTGGTAGGGAATAATAATAATAATAATAATAATAATAAAAGAATGTTTCAGAGAGAAATTGAAAGCTGACGGCTTCTCTTTGATTTTTTTAGTTATTTATTTTGCACGTAATAAGAACCACACACCATTCAGTATTAGTTCGTTACATATTTTATACCCTTACAGAATATAAATTGCATTTTATACGTAATGGAAAATAGTTAATCTAATAACTTCTGCGCTTTTTTGCAAACAAAGAAAAGCTCAAGTACATTTTACATACGTAAACACTTTAAAAAATTATAATTTCTGTTGTTAATTTGCACTCTTCGTCATGATCAAAGGCGAAAGTTTCTTATTATTACTGATAATTGCGAAAATTCTTTATGAATAACAAAGAGAATATTTATGTAAGGTCAACGAATTATTGAAGCGATGTTTGACATATTTTTGTTCTATGATAGTTTCATTTAGCCTTTTGGTTCGGGAAATTGCATTTTCTAGCGCTATATTATAAACCTGTACTTTTTTTTGTTTTTTTTTTTTTTTTACTACAACATCCCTCTGTAATCAACAATTTTAAAATAACCTTACTTAAACATTGACAGCTTCAGGGTTGCTATAAATACTATTTATTCTTATGTGACAGACAGGAGGACCGTTAAAGAACGAAAATGTTTCATAGATTATCTGGCCCTTTAAATATCCTCACTCAGTTCCTAGACATTTCACCGCTTCTGGTTTTTAGAGAAATCTAGTAAGACACCGATAGCATATATTAAGAAAGCGATTGTTATGAGCCAACACCCGATAGGTATGTAACGTACCTAACGAATAGGTAAACGCACTTACGATCTTAACTGACCAAAGCTGCTAGGAAGACTACCATAGTCTGTCTACTCATACTTCTGATATTATATCGTAGCCTCTTGTAGTTGCATCCTGCCTCGGGCATGGATGTGTGTGATGTCCTTATGTTAGTTAGGGTTAAGTAGTTCTACGTTCTAGTGGACTGATTACCACAGCAGTTGAGTCCCATAGTGCTCAGAGCCATTTGAACCATTTGAATTGTTCATATTACTTTCAGGCAGTTAAATATCTTTTTCCCAAAGCTAGGCCTCACACTGGTGAGTTTAATACTTCCCACTCCTCGTTTAGCTACGAAAATTTCGAGAAAAAACCCATTGTGTAATTTTTAGGGTGTCATATTTTCGTTACACTCAGTTATTTGTCCAAAAATTGAATAAGCAACCAGGCTGTATTCCCGAAAGCACATCATTAATTAACCGTTCCGAGGAAACCTGAGAGATCAAGTCGTTGCTTGTACCTCAACAATGTCTGAGAAAATGTGCGTCTACCGCCAGCCTTCAGTCTGGTAAGCATTTAAACATATGACGAAAGACACTGCCAGTACACGTCGAGAATGCACGACGAAAAGTCCTTAGACGTCGCAGAGATGGTGCTGGCATCTATAAAAATACGCGATGAAAAGGATTTTTTACGACACGTTTAGTGCGGAACGCTTTAGTATCACTTCCTGTTAGATGACGCTGACAACAATACGAGGCGGTCGGGTCGTCTCGACTTCCTGCATTACGGTTAGGATTCCCTCTCTTTTCGCGCATAAAAGAAAGAACTAACATAGTAAAACGTTTTACTCAAGGAAAGTGACTATTCTTGTGAAATTTTATAGAGCCTGCGATACAACAATTACGTTTTCCAAGGCCGATTTTAAAATACATAAAGAAGACTTTTTTGGTAAATGCGAGCACGCCATACTATTTTATTACATTAGCGATCTTGTTTCCTAATTTATTTTTATTTCGCTGTACTATTACGTCTGTGGTCATGGAACATGTTCGTACATATCCGGAGCTGTTTTAAAGCAAATTAAATTCGTAACTCCGGCGTCAAAAACTTCCAAGTGTGTCTATCGCAAAGAGCGACATACAGTTCACTAATAAGGGACCTACATTCAACACATACTTTTTGCACCTAGATACCGAGCTTCTTCTGCAGGGGAGAAATATAGCAATTACTAACCACAATAGTTTCACGTTTCCCACGTTATCCTTCATTTTAATACATAGGAAGCAACGCGAATATTTTGAGGTGTTGTATTTTTATATTCACAATTTTTCACTAGAAAATAATATGTGAGGGCTGAAATACACGGCTGATAATATATTTATGATGAAGATTCGTATTTCTGGTATTTTAATATGTGATGCCATATGTCACTTAAATTAATTTCTTGATTTATCATTTGGACGTCCTCAAATAGCCCTGGCGCCGTTAGTGGCGAACATAACGCACGACTCCACGAGGACATTTCTCAAATGAAAAAGCGTTATCATTCGAAATAGAGTACCACAATGTGGCCCAATATATTTATGATGAAGATTAGTATTTCTAGTATGTAGGGATTTTTAATTTATAATGCTGTCTGAAGATGGGAGGAAATTTTACGCATAAGATCTAAAAACTGATAACTTTTATAATAAATATTTCTTAAATTTATGTGGATGATAGATTTTTAGCCAGAAATTAAATACCTTTGTTCCATGTTTGGTAAAATTGCACTTTGTGGTTTGGACCTGGAAGCTTTCTAGTTATTGGCCCAGCTGTAATGAGATGAAATGTGTAATTATAAAGTGGAAATAAGCGTCTAGTGATCAAAGTTTTTTTTTATTGTTAGCCTTTTTCGGTGGGGTTTGACGACCCTCCATTGTGAAACAATAATAGATATGAAAAAACTAAAATGAAAACCTGAACTCCGGCCAGCAATACTTTTTTCACTAAAACAACAACGTACACTATTTCCGAAAGATAATTTACCCTTAAATCCAATGTCTGAACTGGCATCAGTTTTCATATAATAATGGTATTTGGAAATTTGTGGTAAGGTCTTATGGGACCATACTGCTGGGGTCTTCGGACGCTAAGCCTTCGCACAACTTATTCTTAAAATAACTTACACTATGGACAACACACACACCCATGGCCGATGGAGGACTCGAACCTCCGACGGGAGGATTCGCATGGATCGTGACAAAGCGCCATAAACCGCGCGGCTACCCCTCGCGGCAATAATGGTATCTGTAAATGATTACATCAGCCTGCGTATTGTATGTATCTGGCAAAATGTGGCGCTATCGCAAGAAGACTTCCAAAAGTAAACAGAAAAAAATCTGTCAGTCAACAAAGAATTCAGGTAATTGATCGAAGTATCATACCCAGAAATATTTTCTTACCGATTTCCTGTGGCACTTTGCCACTGTAACGTCGCCGCTTAAGGACCAGCAATAGTTGGACAGCATTGCGGTACTATGTTTCGAATGATAACGCTTTTTATTTGAGAAATGATCTCGTGGAGTCGTTCGCTATGTTCGCCACTAACAGCGCCAAGGCTACTTGAGGTGGCCCAAATGATAAATCAAGAAATTCATTTAAGTGACATATGACATCACGTAAGATGGTATTACCTCATTAGTTCTTCTGTAAATCGCCAGAGTTCTCTGCCCTATGGCTGCCTAAAATGTTCGTGCGGGCAATTCTAAAAGGCAAACCATTCTTTCAGCAGCACTCAACAGATCAAAGAAATGTTCACTAGACTGTAATTCCATAATTTGCAGTCCTACAAGTATTCTTTCCCCAATTTTTTTCTTTACTGACCCGTGCAAACGTTTCTCCTACGTACAGTCAGACCCATAAGAAAGTGTACGCAGTCATCTGTATGAAATAACAGGCGCTACTATAAATATTTGTTTACGTGAGAAGATATGTTATTGCTAATTTCACAATTACCTACTAGTTAATCCAATTGCCCCCATTATCGATTATAGCTTGGCACCTTTCGGCATTCTTTTCACGAGTTTTTCTGTATATTCTCTCAGTAACGATCGCCATATCATCCAGATTATAAATGTCAGCTGCTTGAAAGTATATACTGGCTTTTCTTTAAGCTTCATCTTAATATACGACCAAACATTTTAGATCAGATTTGCATCCGGAGACATTGCAGGCCAATCCATCGTGGACAGCCCGTCGTCTTGTTCCCACGCTGTACAGAGACGGCTGCGATGTTTCGTATCATTATCCTCTTGAAGTACCCAGTTTGCCTCATTCGAACCAAATGGGCTCTTACCGGACAACAGAAGGCATTTTGGATCAATACTGCACATTTTTTCACCGTTTAAATTGGCTGCAATTAAGTGTAAATAGACAGAACTGCAACCGTCAAAAGAAAACATTCACTCCCCACATTGTTTATCCATACACTGTGGAAAAGCGCATTGAGTACAGATTCGAGACAGTTACCACAGAGCCGGCCGAAGTGGCCGTGTGGTTCTAGGCGCTGCAGTCTGGAATCGCGAGACCGCTACGGTCGCAGGTTCGAGTCCTGCCTCGGGCATGGATGTGTGTGATGTCCTTAGGTTAGTTAGGTTTAAGTAGTTCTAAGTTCTAGGGGACTAATGCCCTCAGAAGTTGAGTCCCATAGTGCTCAGAGCCATTTGAACCATTACCACAGATGTCACTGCGGATGTTACATTTAACATTTTGGCGTCTATTTTCTTGTGGAACTTACTGTACATAAATCCATCCGAAGTGTTGTCTATGGCTATCATAATGTTTCTGACGAAACCTAGTTTAGGGTGCAGCCCAGATAAATATGTATTTTTGGGGTCAATGAAACGTGTTCACATACTTCGGTCTAGGCAGTACTTCATTCTAAGAAGTAGTTCGTGCCTCATAATAGTGTTTTTTGCTGATGTGCCACCCTTGTAGAAAACACACTAGGGCTTTGTATGTACGAGCTGCATGACGAGAAGAATTTCAATTACTTCGAGACCTCCATATCTACTCCATTTGTATTTCTGAAAAGTGTGAGAAACACTCAAAAGTCCTCATGTATATCCTTCAGATTGCATTAGTAATTGGAGCAAAAGGACATCTGGTCGAAATGGCCAGAAGCACTGCTTGCGGACTACTTTACTGGCGTATACAAAAAAACCACACTCGTGAAATCAAGGCCAAGAGTGTACATATCGGACTAGACACCATTACAAAAAGCCATGACACCTGTCTTAATGAGATATTAAGAATAACGCACGGTGGCGTTCATGACTCACTAACGTATCATGAAGAAGAAGATGATTCCAACCTCTTAATCCCGAAGCGAAAAGCTCAGCCTGGTGCTTCTATTGATTTAAATCACGAACAAGATCGATGAGATCTCCTCGACACAAGAAGTGTTGCACCATTGATTCACAGTGACCTTAAAATGTTGCATCAGCCCACATGCCTCCATCACTGTCTTTTACGTGTTCGTCATTGTGTTGTTCTTCATTCACCAACACAATCTCAGGAGGCACTGGCATTGGCAGTTTTCCACTGTGATTTACAGGCCTTGTAGCAGTTGGTAATTTCGGATATTGCATAGTTTTCCTCGTTTCCGAAGTGATTCGAACTCTCTTTGGTAGACAAAACGAACAGTCCGTTGTGCAGTCGATAGGTTTCCTTCAAATCAGGAAAAGAGTGAAGGTAACGAGACGTGGCTTTTACAGACAGATCGTCAGGAGTGTAGTACACGACGAACAGCATATTGGAGAAGGGGCGAACGGTGCGGATTCAGTTCTTGTTCTGCTCGCCAGCCTTAAACTGAAAATTCGTTTACTTTGTTTTGCAAGAGACAGTAGAGGCAGGAAGGGAACAGAAGCTTTAGAAATGTGCTACAGGAGAATGTTGAAGATTATGTGGGTAAAATAAGGAACTAATGAAGAGGTACTGAATCGAATGAAGGGTAAAGCTTTATTGACAAACAGCCAGCACGGATTCAGAAAACATCGTTCTTTTGAAATACAACTAGCTGTTTATTCTCACGAAGTACTGAGTGCTATCGACAGAGAATGTCAAACTGATTCCATGTTTTTAGATTTCCAGAAGGCTTTTGAAACCGTACCTCATAAGCGACTTATAATCAAATTGAGTGGCCATGGAGTATCGTCTCAGCTGTGCGACTGGATTCCCGTCAGAAAGATCACAGTTTGTAGTAACTGCCCGAAAGACATAAAGTAAAATAGAAGTAATATGTGGCGTTCCCCAAGGAAGTGTTACAGGCCCCTTGCTATTCCTGATCCACATACACGACATAGGAGACAATCTGAGTAGCCCACTTGGATTGTTCGCAGATGATGCTGTCGTTTACTGTGTTAAAAAGTCATCAGATGGTCAAAACCAATTGCAAACAAGCTATTCAGCTAAATACTTGGGATTAAAGTTGCGAACGTTTTAAATTTTGACGATCACATAGATAATGTTGTGGGCAAAGCAAACCAGAGATTGCGATTTAGTGGCACAACGCTTCGAAAATGCAAGAGGGCTACTAAAGAGACTGCTTGCATTATACTTATCCGCGCTCTACTAGGGTAAATCACTGCTGCTGCTGTGCGGTGTGGTATCCGCATCACCTAGCAATGAAGGATGACACAAAAACGTCCGAAGAAGGGCAGATCGTTTTGTATTGCCGCGAAATAGGGGAGGGAGTGCCACGGATATGACGCTCGAATTGTGGTGGCAGTGAGTAAAACAAGGGGTTTTTCGTTGCGGGAGCGTCTTATCCTAAAATTTTAATCATTAACTTCTTCGTCAGAGTGCAAAAATGTTTTGTTGGCGCCCTCCTACGTAGGGTGAAATTATCATCTTAATAAAATAAGAGAAATCAGCGCTCACACAGAAAGATTTTAAGTGCCGGTTTCTCCTCCTCGCTTTTCGAGAGCGTAACGTTAGAAATATAACGGGAAGGTGGTTCGATGAAACCTCAGCCAGGCGTTTAAATGTGAATTGGAGAGTAATCATGTAGATGCCGATGTAAACTAAATTTATGATTTATGGAGCAACGTGACTAAGAAAAGAGGTTTCCAGATGATGGGAGGCAACGACAGGCATGAATGAGTGGTCAATTTGATAATGGAAGGAACTGTTCGGAGTAAAAACCTGTAGGGAGAGACCGCGGCTTGAGTAGAATGCGCAGGTTGAGAGAGAGGTAGGTTGCTGTAGTTCTACAGCTGCGAAAAGACTTGCATAGCATAGGCTACCGTCTAGAGCAGCATCTATCTGGTCGGTTAGAAGATCACAACAAAACATGAAATCTAATGACGTTGACTTAAACGGTGTTCGAGTTTCAAACTAATACTGTGTAGCTTTCGTCAGATCCGTGACAACAGAGAGGTAACCCTACAGTTTTCCGTACGACACACAGACAGACTTCACACTTCATAAGAGAGCGGAGGAAGGCAACAGCAAAGCACCTGCACTACGACCTCCCCTAGAAACGTGGTGCAAGATCCAGCATCTGTTCCCCTACTCTAATTCCCTGAATATTGGCCTACTGTGTATTTGACTAACATAAAGCAGAGAAAGGGCAGAAACAATTGAGTTTCTAACTTATTCTTATGTAATCCGAGCTCGTGTTCCTCTCTATTGAGTCGGCCTGTGTGGCCGAGAGGTTCTAGGCGCTTCAGTCTAGAACCGCGCGACCGCTACGTTTTTCAGGTTCGAATCTTGCCTCGGGCATGGATGTGTATGCTGTCCTTAGGTTAGTTAGGTTGAAGAAGTTCTAAGTTCTAGGGGACTGATAACCTCAGATGTTAAGTCCCATAGTGCTCAGAGCCATTTGAACCATCTCTATTGACCTGATGGCTCGAAGATGTGTTAAATGTATATTTTTCTTTGTTGCAAAATGCTTTTTAGTGTGTTTTACGCACTAATATTTGTCTGTATTTCCATTACTGACTTTCCAAATAAGTTTCCTGACCATTTAGGAAATGACATCTTAAAATGTAGCCTCGTCTGGCGCTGTTTTCCAGAGAGTTCTTTCTTCCCGTACTCTGTTAATGATACGTTTATTTCGAATTCTGTCTGTCCATTTAATTTCAACATGTCTAACTAGCCTTCCCAGAATTTTCCAGTGCCTTCCAATGCTCTTTTCGCAGTGTGTGGCGTGTAAGAAGCTCATCCTCTACAGTGTCCTCATTTACACGACTCCACATCGTCGTCGGCAGGAAGTCTGCAACGACAAAAGCGTCAGTGCCGCAGTCGCAAATAAACAGCAGGCTAGCACGCACCCCCCCCCCCCCCCCCTTCCATCCTTATTATGGCCACCGTTAACAAACCGGCCTCCTGATAAAAAAAACGCACGTGTCGATCTAATTGGATTCCTGTCCCGGAAGTGGCAAAAACTTTTCGTCCCTCTCCGGAAACCGCTGGCGCGCGCAGTAGCCTAATTTGAAACTTGTGACGACGGACTGACACAGCTGACAGACTGTCAGGAATTCCTGGCGGTGACACCGTGCCTACGGAGACAGTTCTTCCGCGACTCTGTGCGCCTCCCCACCTCCGGACCTCCAGCCCTCAGCAGTCCACCAGCCGCAGTTTTTTTTTTCTTTTTTTTTTCACTCCGTCATCCCCCTTGGCCGCGCTACGTCAAATGACCTCATCATTCATCGGAGCGCTCCGTCTGTCAGCCAGTCGGCCGGGCCGGGCCAGCCCGAACACCGGCGACACCCGTCGCCCGCCGATCCGCCGCCGCTAAGGATAAAAAACTCTTGCTATTCATTAATTTCGCCGGCGGCCATTAATCAAACACGCTGTCGTTAGGGCGGCGCGGCCGTGGCCGAGTGGAGCGCGGGCTGCACCGGCGGCCGTCGGCCCGCAGTTACTAATCATGGCGGCATTGTGCGCGGCCGGAAGATGCAAAGCGGATGTGATCGCCCAGGGGGAACACCGCGCTGCGCTGCGCCGGGCCGAGTCGCCCAGCACAAAAATTGGACGCGCTCGCAAGCGGAGGCTGCGCGGGAAAAAAAGAGCCGCGCCGGCGTGGTTTACAATGTGTCGCCCGTTAGCTCCCTGTTCCGCGCGTTCGACAGTTAGCGGCCATTAAAAACAAAAACGAAACAAAAAATCCCCTAGGGGGCCCGTAAATATCGGGGCTTCGGTGCGCCGGCCGCGGCCTTGTTGTCACATAAAAAACAAATCCTTCGGTAACGAGAGTAATTTTGAAATAGTGCCCGCTGCGGAGCTTTTCTTTATTAGCGAGCGACACAAATTCTGTAAGGCCCGCCAAATTTTCCCTTAGGGCCGAAAACCTGTCCGAGCTCTTTCTCTTAAACGGGATGTATGGAGCTTTAACAGCAACGTTGTGCTACAGATATCGGCAACGAGTTACAGAGGGTGCGCAACTCTTTCGAGCCAGCAGCAACATGCCGTATTTACTAGACACGGTCGCAGTTTCCATTGTTCCTCAACTTCTAGATTTCAGCAACAGATATTTCGATAAGCACAAAAGCAAAATGCCTTGAAACTAAATATTAAAAAAATAAAAATGTGGCCGTGACATTTATTCAAACTATATGCCGAAAAACAAAAGAAAACAAGAGATCAAAAAATTTTAGGTTATAGTTCCTAAAGAAAATAATTATGTTAATAAGCACTCCGTCTTCAGGCCACTAGTGGCCTACCGGGGCCATCCGACCGCCGTGTTATCCTCAGAGGAGGATGCCAATAAGAGGGGCGTGGGGTCAGCACATCGCTCTCCTGGTCGTTATGATGGTAATCTTGAGCGAAGCCGCTACTATTCGGTCGAGTAGCTCCTCAACTGGCATCACGAGGCTGAGTGCACCCCGAAAAATTGCAACAGCGCATAGCGGCTGGATGGTCACCCATCCAAGTGCCGGCCACGCCCATCAGCGCTTAACTTTCGTGATGTCACGTTAACCGGTGTTATATATATTCAGAAGAAGTTCTGTTAAGGCAAGTGTCTCTACACAACAGAAATGCAGTGTGTGATTGTGTGAAGCATGTCTTCACTGAAGATACGAAATATCATCGTCTATAAAATGATTCTGGACATAATCTCTAAAGCGAGATGGTGTGGGTGGCAGATGGCCGGAAGGGGGGGGGGGGCGGGAGTGGAGGAGAGAGGGAACTTGGAGAGGGCGAATAAGTCCCGGCAAAAATTGGCAGTCAGGTTTTGAGGATAATTATTTAGCGCTCAGTATGGACGCCACTCAACCGAGGGTTGGGCTGGGAAAGCAATGATTGATTCACGAATATTTATTTATTTAATGTTACGTTTAGGCCTACTGTTTGGATTTATAGAAATAATAAGCGATATTCATAACATATTTTAGAATCTATCACACGATGTACCTGTACTGATTAGAAAGTTCTGATTCAGCGTATTAATTATCAATAAGTATAATAAATAGCCTCGTAGGAGTTATGTGATATGGTAGCCCTCCTCTCGCATTCTTGAAAACAGTTTCGGCTTGGAAATGTAGCTGTTGGGTCTGAATATTGGGTGCTGTTAGAGGGCGTCCTACCAGTGAACTTCTTACGGTAACACAGTGAAGCAGCTTCGAATCGAGTGCCGAAGTGACCAAGACAGGCCAGAATGTTCATTCTAGAAAAATGAACAATGTTGCAGAATGTTCCAGATTGTTATAGTACCTTCCAGAAGATTGAGGAATGTTCTGTAATTGTCCAGTATGTTCTAGAATTTTCCACATGTTAATGGACGTTCGAGAAAATTAAGAATCAAATCATCATCTACAAAATAAGTTATTATTCAGCTAACAAGAGAAGGATCGCAACATATCGCAGAAACACATTATTCTTACGATGTACTGTAATATCCACTAATTTTTACAACAGAGGAGCTCGAAAAACTGTAACGCAAATACAAGTGCAGAAACAAATAAAAATGTCCCATAGGAAGAAAGTAATCAGTTGCGATTCCATGTGTACTTTATACATCTAGATTTCAGCTACAGTACAGCTATCATCAGCACATACAAAGTGAGTCATAGTCATATGCACTTACGATACCTATATTGTAGATGAAATCTACACTGACGGAAGAAAAATCCGCAACACCAAAAATAATGAATGTAGAGCAATGAAATTCCAGGAATACAATTGCCTAGGTAACATATTTAAGTGATTAACATTGCAAAATCACAGGTTAATGAAAGCCTGGCATACGTCATTGAAAATGTGAAATGTTGGTACGTTAATGACCGGTGTAACCGCCACCATATTGAAAGCAGGCATGCAAACGTGCATGCATTGTGTTGAACAGGTGCCGGACGTCAGTTTGTGGGATGGACTTCCACGCCTGTTGCACTTGGTCGGTCAGTATATGGGCGGTTAATGTTGTTTTTGGATGAAGCTGGAGTTTTCGTCCGGTGATATCCCATATGCGCTCTCTTGGAGACGGATTTGTTGGTTGAACACAGTTTCATGTTGTTTGGGCGTAGGTCACAGTTCTTGGAATACCTGAGTAGTATTCAAAGAACTGTGAGTGGCACCCGAGCAATAGGAAATTGACATAGATCGAGACAAGAAAATAGTCCATTGATAATGGCTAGGCACTACCCGAAACCTGAATTTGCCAAATAAAACGTGTAAATAAAAGGATGACTGTTTGCTGCCGTCTATATCTTATAAATAAGAAAACGATTTATAAGAGTTTGTTGTGTCACTGTGATGCCAACTGCTGCTCAAATTGCTGCTGCAGATGTAATACGATGCGACAGGGCCACATGACGGGCACGATGATCTTTCCTCTCGGTAGTGCAACGTGGCCGTCAGGACCCCGGTATTCTTGCGACCGTACATTCTCTTGACCACCGCTGCCACCACCAGTGTAAGTGACTACGAAACTTTCTGCAACATTGATGAAATAACATCAGGATTCTCGTAGACCATGTACACGACCTCGCTCAAATTTAATGTTGTGTTGGTAATGGTGTCTTTGTCCCTATCAAGGAGTTGTTGACTAACGTAAATTCACCACGTTGTATCTCAAAGATAGCTAAGGCTCACTACCGTTACAGCTTGTATTTAAAGCAAATATGATTAGCTACTATCGCCACTCATATCCGACTGGCGCCAAATTTGAGCAGACATCATCTTTCAGATGTAGAAACACGTCTACCAACTTTCGTTTATGTCGCACAACTTTTTCTTGGTTTTGCGATTCTTCCCACAAAATATATAGCCTGAAAGATACATTTCAGGCATTGGTACATTATTTAAAACCCAACTGACTCATCCTTTTCCATTTTTTCAGTTTTCCAAAATGTATGAGGAAGATTATTCAAAATTCTGATCAAATATGGACTTCCTTTTGGATTTTTGACGATGAAATCACTAAATTTGTCAACATTGCATTATCCCAACTTTTTCATTGTGATAATCTTTATTTCCAGCTAATTCTTCTCCATGTATTACAGCTAATCCATCAATTAATTGAGAGACATCATTCATCGTCACTTATTCGATTGGTTTTTCTGAATATTTTTTACTAAGCCTTCATCCACTTTTCCTCCTTCACTTTGCAATGAAGCATCAAATTTTTTTCTCTCAGTTCTGGAAAAATGTCATCAACAATTTCCTTTATCAAATATTTGTGTTTATTTCCTCTACGCGATTTTATTTTATTTGGATTTTTATCAGAATATAATGCTTCTGAATTGTATAATATATGTGTATCATTTGATAAATCAGAACCAGTAAATAATGCATACATGTCTTCTATAGTTATCTGTTTTTTAGTTAAACGATTCGTTAATCCATCTGTACCTTCATATGTCCTATCACCAATAATTAATTAATGTACATCAAATTATACAGGTAATTTATCAATGAATTTAAATGAGCCAACAGGTTTAATCCAAAAACTTTATCTTCACTGTGATTAATATATTTTAACATTCTTTCACCTTACATTTATTTTTTGACATTTTTATCCTTCTCTCTCTTCCTCTCTCTCTCTCTCTCTCTCTTTCTCTCTCTCTCTCTCTCAGCCTCTCTCCCTTCTTCTATACTTCGCTAATAAATGTTATATTTCTGATTCAGTTGAAGTATAGTCACACTGTTGACTTCCATATTCTTTAATTGGTGGTATATTATCGTATTCTTCAAACTGACAATGAGAATAAGGAACCATTTGCTTTTCAACTTCTGTTTTTTCTTCATTTCCTTTCAATAAATTATCACCTAATCCTTCAATACCTTGTTTAACTTTTTCAATTGCATCAATAATCAGTTGATTTCTTTATATTTTTCCTACTCTGTTCTTGGTTGTTTCTTCCATTTCTAAGCTCTTCTTTCAATTGTGGTTTTACTCTTCTATTTCACTTAGCTTTTTTAACATCTTCTGGATTATATTTGAGAACATTCATTAGAGGTGAAAAAATTAAACATTTTTAACATTTTCTGTTGAAAATTATATGTTTATGTTTAATGTTTATGTTATTATGAAATATTGCATTTTATTTCTGAACTTACCTTCATTTAGTTTTCTAGTTATGACTATCATCAAGAAACCAAATTGATCATTCCAATGTTTACTACACATTTCTTTAAATTCATGAAACTTTAAATTGCCTCTAAGGAATTCATGATAATTATTATTTAAACTTGTGTCATCTTGTCTAAATAAAGTCAAAAAATGGTGATTATCTCTGACTGACTGTTACGGTATTTTTGAGCAAAAGCAATCTAGTGCTTTATGTTTTCCTCTAGTAAAATATTCTTTCACCATGCCTTGATTTTAAAAAAATAAAGTCATCTAATACTACTACTGAATTTTCTTGACACTTATTTAATGGAATAATTTCTTCATTCTTTTCAATAAAAGTATCAATTTTTGGTACATTTATCTTCAATTGTTTCACATCTTTTTATAAATTCTCGATATTTTGGTTAATCAAAAGTTTCAGAATAAATGCACAAATGATTAATTTTATTCCAGTTCAACCATCTAGGTCCTACAATATAATTCTGTGTCTTGGTTCTAAAAGGGCCAAGGTAATCAGGTGGGAATACACAGTAATAAGAGTTGTTCTCTTAACAATTCCCATAACCATACAGTGCATTGTTAGTGAGGAGTCTAGATAGTCTTGCTGGACACAAACAACATGCTTCATGGAGGCTATAAGGAAGAGATTGAGGAAGAAACTGCATCTGAAATATCACAGCTGAAGTCATCATTTTGCATTGAAGGTAAATTTACTAAAATAAACTCTCATCAGGAGCATTTATCCCAAATTTTTTCAACACAAGACCACAAATTGACTGGTATCTCTACTTAGTGCTAGTGTAAAATATTATCAACCACCAAATAAATCTATTTCATTTTTATTTTCTTTAACGTCATCCCAGTACCAGTACAGAAGGAAATGCAAGTTCGTCATTATTGGCAGACGTGATTTCAAGTTTTGAGGAAGATGTATTTGAATATTCTGATGAATATGTTAAAAGTAGTGGTGAAAGTAGTGATGGAAGCAATGACAGATGGAATATAGCTGTACAAAAGATAGTTAAAAGATCTTCAAAGATTGAAGAAATTGATCTAATTCAACACCAGCCTGGCAATGAAACAACAAAGTTCACTGGAAAGAGGAGGAATAAATATAATCCACAGGATTCATCCACAAAAAGAAACTGAAACGAAAAATTATGGGAAAAAAATGTGGGTGAAAGAATTGAAAACTGCAGAAAGGAATAGGTGACGTCAAAAGGAAAAGGTATACCTGCTAAAGTTCTGAAATCATCGTGCAGGTGCAGGAAAAATTGCAGATGAACAGTAAATGACGATGAGAGAGAGAATATTACAAATTGCCTCCAGAAGCTCAGACTCAGTTCATAGCTAATCATATGTCTGAGAAAAAGAAACATGTGTAGTGTTTACAGAACAAACCTGAAGGAATTGCAAGCAGGTGAAAATATTTCAGTAAGTACTTTCTTTGCGGTCCTTCTATGCAGACTAAGACAGAAGTATACACAATACATTCCTTAGCACATAACTGCAACAGAGTTGGAACAAAAGGACTTCTACAACTTTAATGACTTGATGAGAAGTGATTATGTGCACAGGAAAATTACCACAGCAGAGAGTCCTATTGTTTGGAACAAGATAAAATGGATGATGTATCACTCAGGTATGCCAAGAATTGTCTCTTACACACACAGTTACTCCTCAGAAGTACCATTCAAGATGATAGATCCAAAACAAAAATAAAACTCGACACTTGTCTATGACAAAGCTCGCACCTATTTCTGATGATATCATACACATTTCAGGAAAGAAATTAAAGGACCTGACCCTGATGTTGAGAGGGCCAAGGTCAAATAATTTAAGAGAGTTAATGATGTTAAAAAGGACCTGAATCCTCTTAAGTCCTTTAATTTTGAAGTTGAAAATTCTAGAAATTTATTATTTAAAAATAAGCTTTAGTTACATTGATTTACTATCATTTTTGTTGTTGTCCTCATTCCTGAGACTGGTTTGATGCAGCTCTCCATGCTACTCTATCCTGTGCAAGCTTCTTTATCTCCCAGTACCTACTGCAACATACATCCTTCTGAATCTGCTTAGTGTACTCATCTCTCGGTCTCCCTCTACGATTTTTACCCTCCACACTGCCCTCCAATGCTAAATTTGTGATCCCTTGATGCCTCAAAACATGTCCTACCAACCGAACCCTTCTTCTAGTCAAGTTGTGCCACAAACTTCTCTTCTCCCCAATGCTATTCAATACCTCCTCATTAGTTACATGATCTATCCACCTTATCTTCAGTATTCTTCTGTAGCACCACATTTCGAAAGCTTCTATTCTCTTCTAGTCCAAACTAGTTATCGTCCTTGTTTCACTTCCATACATGGCTACACTTCAAACAAATACTTTCAGAAACGACTTCCTGATACATAAATCTATATTCAATGTTAACAAATTTCTCTTCTTCAGAAACGCTTTCCTTGCCATTGCCAGTCTTCATTTTATATACTCCCTACTTCGCCCATCATCAGTTATTTTACTTCCTAAATAGCAAAATTCCTTTACTACTTTAAGTGTCTCATTTCCTAATCTAATTCCCTCAGCATCACCCGATTTAATTTGACTACATTCCATTATCCTCGTTTTCCTTTTGTTGATGTTCATCTTATATCCTCCTTTCAAGACACTGTCCATTCGGTTCAACTGCTCTTCCAAGTCCTTTGCCGTCTCTGACAGAATTACAATGTCATCGGCGAACCTCAAAGTTTTTACGTCTTCTCCATGAATTTTAATACCTACTCCAAATTTTTCTTTTGTTTCCTTTACTGCTTGCTCAATATACAGATTGAATAACATTGGGGAGAGGCTACAACCCTGTCTCACTCCTTTCCCAACCCCTGCTTCCCTTTCATGCCCCTCGACTCTTATGACTGCCATCTGGTTTCTGTACAAATTGTAAATAGCCTTTCGTTCCCTGTATTTTACCCCTGCCACCTTTAGAATTTGAAAAAGAGTATTCCAGTCAACATTGTCAAAAGCTTTCTCTAAGTCTACAAATGCTAGAAACGTAGGTTTGCCTTTTCTTAATCTATCTTCTAAGATAAGTCGTAAGGTCAGTATTGCCTCATGTGTTCCAACATTTCTACGGAATCCAAACTGATCCTCCCCGAGGTCCGCATCTACCAGTTTTTCCATTCGTCTGTAAAGAATTCGCGTTAGTATTTTGCAGCTGTGACTTATTAAACTGATAGTTTGGTAATTTTCACATCTGTCAGCACCTGCTTTCTTTGGGATTGGAATTATTATATTCTTCTTGAAGTCTGAGGGTATTTCGCCTGTCTCATACACCTTGCTCACCAGGTGGTAGAGTTTTGTCATGACTGGCTCTCCCAAGGCCGTCAGTAGTTCTAATGGAATGTTGTCTACTCCGGGGGCCTTGTTTCGACTTAGGTCTTTCAGTGCTCTGTCAAACTCTTCATGCAGTATCGAATCTCCCATTTCGTCTTCATCTACATCCTCTTCCATTTCCAGAATATTGTCCTCAAGTACATCGCTTTTGTATAAACCTTCTATATACTCCTTCCACCTTTCTGCGTTCCCTTCTTTGCTTAGAACTGGGTTGCCATCTGAGCTCTTGATATTCATACAAGTGGTTCTCTTATCTCCAAAGGTCTCTTTAATTTTCCTGTAGGCAGTATCTATCTTACCCCTAGTGAGATAAGCTTCTACATCCTTACATTTGTCCTCTAGCCATCCCTGCTTAGCCATTTTGCACTTCCTATCGATCTCATTTTTGAGACGTTTGTATTCCTTTTTGCCTGCTTCATTTACTGCATTTTTATATTTTCTCCTTTCATCAATTAAATTCAATATTTCTTCTGTTACCCAAGGATTTCTATTAGCCCTCGTCCTTTTACCTACTTGATCCTCTGCTGCCTTCACCACTTCATCCCTCAGAGCTACCCATTCTTCTTCTACTGTATTTCTTTCCCCTATTCCTGTCAATTGTTCCCTTATGCTCTCCCTGAAACTCCGTACAACATCTGGTTCTTTCAGTTTATCCAGGTCCCATCTCCTTAATTTCCCACATTTTTGCAGTTTCTTCAGTTTTAATCTACAGGTCATAACCAATAGATTGTGGTCAGAGTCCACATCTGCCCTGGAAATGTCTTACAACTTAAAACCTGGTTCCTAAATCTCTGTCTTACCATTATATAATCTATCTGATACCTTTTAATATCTCCAGGGTTCTTCCATGTATACAACCTTCTTTCATGATTCTTAAACCAAGTGTTAGCTATGATTAAGTTGTGCTCTGTGCAAAATTCTACTAGGCGGCTTCCTCTTTCATTTCTTAGCCCCAATCCATATTCACCTACTATGTTTCCTTCTCTCCCTTTTCCTACACTTGAATTCCAGTCACCCATCACTATTAAATTTTCGTCTCCCTTAACTATCTGAATAATTTCTTTTATTTCATCGTACATTTCTTCAATTTACTATCATGGTAGTAACAAATACTCCATATACATTATTACGAGTTCTCAGGAAATGACAGAAAATATTCAGAAACTTATAACTTAAGACTAAGATTCTTGACAGTGGCCCTTTTAGAACTAAGCCAACGATTATTGATCATTAATGTTGTTTATCTGCAACCACTTGGTCCTATGATTGGACAACAAATAGAATTTTGTAAAAGTTTACCATGTTTGTTTTTTGATTTCCTTTTCGGAGTTCTTATTTTTCGTTCCCATGTATCCATGTAACTAAATAAATTTTTAATAATAAATGAGCAGATTAATTCAATTGAGTGGCAATATGCCTGATCAGAAAAAAAATAGATTAACTGTACCTATATGAGACAGCATTAGTAATGTTGCACTGGTTGGCTTTTGCTTCTAAACTCCAAATATTGTATCAAAAATAATAAACTATATTGTGATGGCGAAATGTTAGAAATTCCTGTTGGTCAATATAGTTTAAAAAACTTGGAAAAGTTGATTCTTTTGGAAAAGCCTAATATTCACATTAAAGCATATGAAATTTTAAGTAGAGGCGTCAATGAGAGTGATCTTAAGTTATATATGGATATAAAATATAGTACTGGAAGTGTGCTGGGTTTTAGTACCCAAAGTTTTGAAGTTAATGAATGACCATTGCTGACAACATTCCTAAAATTATTGGATTTGAATAAACAAATAAAAATTTCAATTTGGCTGATGGAATGTTTGTAAAGCATACTGATCATTTTCATGAAGAAAGTAATATTATTGTCTCATTCAAGTCTAATGCAAAATTTGGTGGACTGATTATCCACGAACCACATTATCCTGTATATATCCCGATTTTTGAACCTATTTCAAATTTAGAAATAATTATAACTTATGAAAATGGCACTTTGATTGATTTCAATGGTACTTATGTAACAGTTGTTTTAGAAATGTCTTAATAAATTTTATTCTTATTAAACCATGGACAAAATCTAGCTTTATCAGTTTTACTTATTCCCTGTGTATGAGAAGACTAAAAATAATCTAAATGTCCCCAATAAGAACACAGAGATTAATATAAATATTGGTGATGGATGGGTTCATCCAAACCATGCACAATTATATGTGAGTATCACTACAGTCAGAAATGATGGTACAATAAAAAATTGATTGGTAACTATGTGGCAAAGTTCTTTGAATATTTTGCCCAGAATGGAATATCCAGTCATTTCTTCATCTGTCCTTATGAGGTTAACTTTGACTGTAGCTCGTGAGTTATCTATGGAAGGTCATATCCTTAATAATGATAAGATAAAAAGGCAGAAAAATGGAGTATTTTTCCACTAAATTTGACTGGTGGATTTTTCAAAGATTATAAAGAAGTGATGTGGTAAGCAGATTTAACAGCAATTTTTATGTGGAATTCAAGTGCTGGAGATGCTATTCTTAGGTGGGCTGAAGAAAACGCTTCTGGAATTTTAATAAAAGATACACTTCCAAAAGAAGGTAAAATTGTAGTACAATATATGGAAATTCATGTTCCTGTCATAAGGTATGAAGCGGAATATTCACTAGAGCTAGAAGAAGAAAGATTAAAAAATCCAAAAATACCTCTTTATTACTTTGAATCACAAATAGTTGTAATAGATGGATTTGAAGGAGAAACAAATTTTGAGATATTACTAATTATTGTAATTCTTTAGAATTTGATATGCCTTACTTTACTATCATTGTTTTCCAAGCTAATCGAAAAAAATAAACAACCTATTGATTCTTCTTTATTCAATCATATTAAATAAGCCAAATATGTATGTGAAAAATGGAAGAAATCATGTTTTGCGCCAAGAATTTTTGAATCTTGATCCACCATATGAAGGCATATGATGCTTTCCTTGATTTTAAGATAGTCACTCAATTGAGTAATGATGTCAATGTAAATCCCTTCAGTTTAATTGAAAATTATTCTACTTTTGTTATAAATATGTCTATGAGAAAACTACAATGAAATTAGTTGCCATTTTTAATGATAAAATTACGAAAGATACAACTGCTTACATAGTCATGTATGGTAAAAAACTTAACATATGATGCTCAGTATAGAATTTTGAGTGAAAATTTTTAATATTATTAATTTTTTATTTTATTTATGGATTCTCTACTGACGAGGATAAATAATGCAATCAATTCTCATTTATTTGTAAAGATCAGTGAGGTAGCGGAAAATGAATTGTATTATATTACAAGATCTGAATATTTAAATAATAGATATGGAAGGATATGGAGCTTGATAATAAATTTAAAATTATTTTTCCAAACAGGTTAAATAAAGTAATAATGAATCAGACGTGATGTTTTGAAGATGCTGACATTAAGCTAAAGTATAATGGATTGAAGAGAGCTAAAAATAATGATTATGGACTTCATGAACAAGAGTTCATTGTTTCAATAAATTTTTATTGATTTAATTTTGTATATCTTATTTTCTGGGTGGGTTTGGTTCGCTCAGTAAATAATTCCCCAGTGCACTCAACGTACCCAGTTACTACTACCAAGTTAAATTTTACATTTTAGACATAATGGAAACTTGGTTTTTAAACCTCTATTTGCTTACCTAGCGCAGTCTACAGCATTTTTACACTTCCATTTTTTTTATGAGTACACTGTCTCCAATAAGCCTAAGTTAAAAAACTCTCCTATTAGCTCCATGACGTCGTCGTTAATGTGTACTGTCTTCTTTTTGATGTGACTATTATACCAGATTTTACTGTTTTTGTAACTGATTTTGAAGTGTACAAATTCTGAGAAAAGTAATAAGGCTGCTAGCGATATGGCAACGCTATGTTGTTCTACTTGTGTAGACCAGTATAATCTTTGCTTACAGCTTTTCAGTCTGAGTTTCAGCTCCATACAGCCTTCACGCTTTTTTTGAGAGCATCCTCACTGACTTTGTAGTTTTGTGGTGTGTTGCGAAATGGAACAACCGAATTTAGAGCAACATTTTACGATCACGTTTCGTCTTTAACTTGGTGAATCTGCGGATGTGACCTTTGAGAAGTTTACACATGCATTCAGAGAACACTGCTTACTTTTGGGAGGCCGAGAACAAGTTGCAGTTGAAACTCGCTCAGGAAGATCTTCGACTTCAAAACTGACGGAAACATCGAATGTGTGCGTGCTCTTGTCATATAAGATTAACGTTTAACAATAAAGATGACTAAGTGCTTTTCAAATAAATCCTTGAAAGGCCCAGAAAATACGTGAATCGAGTGACACCGGACATTTCAGACAAATGTATTCTGAATAATGACAATATCCCATGTCAAATGGTCATATCCAGCACGGGATTTTTCACATCAAAAGGCATTCCTGTTGTTCCTCAGCTCCCCTATTCACCTGACCAGAGCCATTGTGACTTTTTTCCCCTAAATTGAAAAAATCTTAAAAGGATGCCATTTTGGAGCTGGAAGCCTTGCAGACGAAAATGGGCGACTTGTTAGAGGCCCTACCCTCTGAAGCAAGACTGGAGAAAACGTTTTCACCGTTATATAGCTGCCGAAGGGAACTACTTTGTAGGGAACAATACTGTTGTTTGAAAAAAGTAAGAACTTCGGTATATTTTTTTTAAAATACCGAAGTTCTTAATTTTTTCATGAACGTATATAAAAAAAGGAAATGAAAAAAACATGAAATTACTGTGAAATCGAGACCATTAGTTGCTTACAGGCGTTGATAAATAGCAACAGTCTAACATTCTGGGTGGTGTCTGTTTGTCTCCCTACCACTTTCGCGCAACGATGGTCTGAGCGTGTTTTTTAGGGAATTGACTAGTTTGAACCTCGGAACTGCGTCTGTCTCACGGTGGGAAGGTATGAAATGCAGAAGAGGGAGGTAATGAAGTGGCACGTAAAGTGCCCTCCGCCACATACCGTTGGTTGGCTTGCGGAGTATGAATGTAGATGTAGATGTAGATTTAGGCATTCTTGTGTTAGTCTGTCGTATTCCTTTTGCTCACTCATTACTCGTATTACTTTGGTTAATATAATGTCACAATTTATTCGGAGCTATGTGACATACTACTGGATTTGCTCATCATGTCAGGATTTTCATGGAAGCTGTTGGATTTGCCTGACACCTTACATATCACCACCCTTCGAGCTTAATTTTTGCACTGAATTTAGGTAATTATTGAATCGTTGTCTAAGTCAGTCAAAAATTTTCTAATTTATCTAAACTTTGTTGCGTACTGTTGAGACACGTTATTCTGTTCTATGCTAGTTTGTATTACTAATTTATACTTTTATATTCTTCCACATTATAATTAAAATGACAAGAGAAGAATATTTTTATGCTATTATTAATTTTTAATTATTTTCTTTCTTTATTTAAGTGTGAAGTTTGTTTTTTAAGAAGTTAGTTATCGAAAGTGAGGAGCCTTTCACATCGATTTTCTTAGAAATATTATTTTTATAAATGTAGTAATTAAGTAAAATCTATTCCTAACACATTTTCTAAATATCATGTACAGGTAAAATGTTTTTGTTTCAGGTCACTCATTTCAACTTTGTTACACTAACAGATAAGAATTATTTCCAAGAATTGCTTTGACAAAGAAATATACATGCACAAGTATTCAGATATTATCCTAACAAATGGCGCAAATGTTAAAAAAAAGGGAAAACATCCAACAGGATAATTTTTCATTCTTTGTTTTTATAAGGAGAAAATAAGTAAAATATAGTTATTCTTTTATTTTTATGAGGAGAAAATAAGTGGCATATTGTTTTAGTGTTTGTTATGCCTTACTTTTGCCGGCCGCAATGGTCTTAAGGTTCTAGGCACGTGAGATGTCCTTACGTTAGTTAGGTTTAAGTAGTTCTAAGTTCTAGGGGACTGATGACCACAGCTGTTAAGTCCCATAGTGCTCAGAGCCATTTGAACCATTTTTGCAATGCCTAACTTTCGTTCTTTATATCCTGTCCATTTCAGAACTAATGACTTATTTTTATCGATAGTCTATTTTTTACTTAAGTCCATAGACAATGACTGTTATTTTGTAGTTTATTAGCTGTCTGGGGTGCGTAACTTATTTAGTTTTTCACATGTTTCTTTTGCACGATTCCTACATCACATAATTTGATTTCACACATTCACACAGTCCTATGAATGTTTAAGCATGAGGTTGGCGAATGTTTTTACACTAAGGTGATGGACTTGAGCGAGATGGATGTGGGCAAGTATTTGATGTACAGCTTCGTTCCTCGTTCCTTGTTGGCTTTGCAAGTGTGTGTTGCTGTTGTGGAGGTGCCATAATGGAAGGGAGCTGTGAGTGCAGAATCTCGTGGTTTACTGGCTTTGTATGCGTGAAAGTCATCGTTATGTGTCGCTGAAAGCTGTCGTTTTTCGTTGTAATACTTCGCAGACGACTAGTTTACACTAGGATAGGGATTTGGAAAAGTATGTCGTCTATTCTTCACCCATCTTCTTTCTTGGTATCAATCTTGCCAATCTTCAACTTCTGTTCTTCCTGCTTTTTCTCTGCTTCTTAATTGCTTCTTGGTTCTTCTCTGGGCATATTTATTAATAACTAGTCGCTTTGAAGTTCTCCTCCTAGTAACAGTTTGATAAATTGTTCGGGTGCGTCATTTTTACTTTCTGGAAGTTTTCTTCAGTTTCGTGCAGCAGCGTGCTGTTTAATAGCAGTAGTGTGACTTTTACACATATTTTTTGCCAGTGGTGGCTTGCCGAAGCGGTCTTCTCGTCGGGCCGTTTTTTGCTCGCGCCGCTGATTTGGGGGCGTCCCGGGGTTTACGAGTGGTGAAAGTCCAGTGTTCACTGGTCAGCCCCTGCACCAGTCCCTTCAGCAGTAGATTTACAATGGCCCTTTGTTGGTCATAGTGACCTTTTCCTTCTCTCGACGCTTCTGGCTTCTGGGAATCGTGTCTTGCTAATAACGTCCTTTTCTTTCTTGATACTTCTCGCATTGCAACTTTGTGGGTTGTTGCATCTCGTCTTTGCTGGTGTTTTTACAATGGTTCTTACAAAAAGTTTTACTTATAATCATCTAACATATATCTAGTACATACTTGTTTTACACCTTCTTAAAAAGCTTTACAAATTTCGGCGCCCTTACAATGTTACAATTGTAAGATATTTGGAGTCTTAACATCTACTCAAGAATCCTCAAATTCGTTCTTTATTTTTGTGTAGTGTCGTAGTGTATAGCATTTTAGTATTTCATGCTGTTAGACTATCTACGCTTTATCCCTTCACCTTAATCTAGGGTACTATTGGTGTTATTATTTCTTTTTCCCACCTTCCTCTCTCTTCATTCTTCTTTCTCCTGACGATCTTATCTGCAACATAATCTTGAAATATTGTGCTGATTATTTACCAGTAATAAAATTAATCTTCAGACTTGTACTGAAAGTGCTTAATACTGCCTGTCTTAGTTAAAAATACCTCTGCTTTATCTCGTAAAATACCCTCTAATTCTCTTTTACTGTGTTCCGAAATACCTTGAACTTCTTGCAATTTTTCGTCGATTTCTTGTTGGACTTCTAACATGAGTTGAGGCGATTCCGTTTTTTGTGCATACCATTCGAATTCTTCATCCTCTTTATGTCGTGTCATTCTTAATTGTTTGTTTATAACTGGTATTTCTTCTAATTTTAGCTTTTACTTAAAGAGAAGTGTGACATTCCCAGATGTTACGCTACCTTTCTATATATCTATTATCGCTCGTCTCTCATTTAAAAAATCTGCACCTATAATCAAATGTACAGTTAGTTTAGGTATAATGACGAAGTTGGCTTCGATCTTTTGACATTGGCAGGAAAGAGTTAACCTTGTTTGCCTCGTAACTTCCGCAGCATTGTTTCTAAAAGGACCTCTTACTTTAATCTTACGTGTTTTCAGAACTGGAAGCTCCTCATTGGCATTACACTGCATGAATAAATTTTCTGAGATCACAGTCAGTTCACTTCCGCTATCAATTACAATATTGACTGGGATATGCTTTACCATGGCCTTCACAATTGGTTGAATCTGAAAGAGTTGGTTCTGTTCTTCTTCCTCTTGCATCAACGAATCCTCCACTGAATCATACATGAGTCTTTTTTTAGGAATTTCCCTAGTGAATTCGAACTTCCTGTAGGATAAGCTTCGACTGCTACTTCTCTGTCTTTTATTTCCTCTTCTCTATTTCTTCCTTCATTTACGCTTTCTTCTACATCCTCTATTTTTTCCTCATCCTCGTCTATCTTCTCCTTCTTCGCCGCTACTTCCACAAAATCGCATCTAAATGCTCTAATTATCGCTTCATAACTTCCTTCATTATATACGTTGGGTTATGTGCCCACTTGTAACTTATTTTCAACTTCTGTCGACTGTGCATTATCCTCATTGAATTCGCTTTCCCTGGTTTCCATCTCAAATAGCTCTGCAATACTCATTACTTCGTCCTTTCCTCCTACATTCGTTTTGCATGCCTCTGGTAATTCATCTTCCTCGTCAGTATTCTTCCAATTAATTTGGTCCCAACACGATATTGTTATTTTCTTGTCTTCGTTTTCATCTGGTCCCTGCGATTTGTTTCTTCCTTCTTTTCTTCTCGTGATAAGGTTTTGATTTCTCTGTTCAAGGTGGTGCAATTGCCCTGGGTCGGTGCGTCATTCTCTTTGACATGGGCACTTAGCTGTCAATTCGAACGTTTATCGGGTTTTGGTGGTCTTACCTAAACCTCTTCTATCTGTATTCGCTTTTCTTGTTCAGCTTGTTGATAGTGGTTTCTTTGTTGATAATTTGTCGGTCTATTGGTTCACCAGTACCCATTCCAGTTGTCGTTATTCCCTCTGTAATAGTTGTTGCCGTTCCTGGGTGAATTATAGTTATTGCCATATTCTTTACTAAATCCATAACCGGTTCTTTGTTGAAATCTATTGTCGTTTCTTGGTGCGAAGTTATCACGTGGTTCGTAATTATTGTTTCTTCGTACTGTGTCTTGTGGATACCACTGGTTCTTGCTTTCGTTTTCACGTGCGCTTCGTCTTTTTCTTGCGTCATCTTCCGAAAATATGAACTCTGGTTCCCTTAGAATACCTTTAAATGCTTCGACGTCAATGCCTCCGCGACCTACTAATGATTTCTGGTATTTCAATGGTAGCTTCATCGCGCATAATTTAATCAACTCTCCGTCACTGTATGGTACATCTAAGCATTGATTTTTCTTTTCTATTAATTCGAAAAGTTTCACGGGACTCTTCTCTCCTGAATTTTCAAAATATGGGTTCTGTAATAATTCGTACTGTGCCTCGCTGGACCAATATCGTGGGAGAAACAACATTCTGCATGGTTTCTCTGACTGTTCCCGACATGTGTGCACATATAAAGTCTAATTTGTGTGCTAGCATCCAGTGTTCTGGTAATCCTACTCGGAATTGATCAATGAAAGTTCGTGGATGTAATGAGTTTCCTTCTCGAAAGTGTTGAAATTTTCTGACTGCGAGGAAATAATTGTTGTCGTACTTCGTTATAGTTCCATATGAAATTTGCGATTCTTCACCACTTATGTTTCTGATCATTTCTCCCGTCGTTCTTTCCGGTTTTGGTAGATCCATTGGATATTGTCCACTGTAACTTTCGCCTACCCTTGCGTAGTATCGTTGGAGTGGTACGCAATAATTTTCTTCCATCAGTTGTGAACGTGTAGCTGAATGCATTGCACTGTACTCTTCGCGACCTGGCTTTCCATTGTCACGTATTGTTTGGGTATCTTGTCTGGCTAACCTTGCTGCTTCATTGCACGATCCAAACTGTCTTGAAACATACATTTGTGGTTCCGCATGTGTTTGTGATGACGTTTGTTTATCAAGAATTTGTTGCTGTGCAGGCTGTCTGATTCCACGTACGTTACTTTCCGCCTGTGATTGGAATCGCAAATGCGCAATATCTTCGTTAATTGCTTGTTTTTCCGGTGCTCTTACAGATACGGATGTGGTTTCAGACTCTGTACTTGTCCGATCCTGTTCACTACGCTCTTCAATGGTTTGCAACAACTCTGTTCGTTCGCAATTTCTGAAATTGTCGCTTCGTTTGCGCTTCTATTTTGTCTATGCGGTTACCATATCTTTTCAGCGCTGCTTTTGTGATACGTTTGTGTAACACACTGTTTTCAACAATTTCACGCGCTGTGCCAGCTGCTTGTCTAGTAATTTCGTTTATCTGTTTCCCTAGTTTCTTGTCTTCTCCCTGGGTGTTGTTACGTAATATTTTGATCTCGTCCAGAGTGTCATTACGCAATGTTTGTACGTCCACTTGTACCTTGTCAATGTCTGTTCTCAATTGATTGTGACCTGTTCTTAAGTTTCCTATCACTTCTCGAGATTCTTTTGCCGCGTCTTCAATATGACTTAGGTGTAACTGAATTTTTTTGTTTTGTTCTTTAATCGCACGCAATTGTCTCGTGGTTTCTGCAATTTGTTTCGTCATTTCTGCATTCTGAATTTTAATTTGGTTCGCAATTTCTTTATTTTGTCTTGTCATGGTTCCCGTCATTGATTGTAATAATTCTGCCAGATTGGTGGGTCCTATTGCGTTTTCTTCCGACGTCCTACGCTCTGTGTTTTCGCCCAATTGTTGGTTTGCAACCGATTGCATTGAACTGTGCTGTGACACGTTTCTGCTCGCATTCCTTGTACTCTGTGGTGAGGGAGCTCTGATTACTTGCACTATGAGTTCTACGTATTCAAGACGTAAGTTAGAATCCTCATCGACTGTCTCACCACTTTCCTGCTCCTCTGTCGTATGCTGACCTAGGTTTTCTGTGCCTTGGCGTACATTATCCTCGTTATGGTGCGTTATCTATCCTATTTCTCGCGATACTGCATCGTGTGTTGTACTGTCCTCCGTTCTCTGTCCATTTTCATGCTCGGTCTCTACCTCAATTCGGTCAAGGTCTCGATCTGCCATTGCTAATCTTTCCGAATCCATTATTTTCTGTTTTAAAAGCAATTCACGCACCCTACTTCGCGTCAACATGCGCTCATACGATCTCACGCGTTCCATAAACTTTTTGCGCACACGACTTGACAATCAATTCACTTACTTGTTAGGTCAGAACCAACTTGTCAACGATGTATCCGCCACCTGCGCACTTGCATTGAGGAGAAAACTTAATTCAAGCAGTATTAAAATTCATAACTTAATTATGCTATTGTCCCTGCCAGACTCATTTCTATTTAATACTTTTACTATCTATCGCTGCAGCTACTATTTTCGACTATGTATAACTTTAGAAATTTCTTTTTTTACAAAAATTTTTCAACAAGATATTTAGATATTTTTCTGACCTAGTTAGGCATGTGGTCGACCTTCAAAACGATGTTTCAAATGGCTCTGAGCACTATGGAACTCAACTGCTGAGGTCATAAGTCCCCTAGAATTTAGAACTACTTAAACCTAACTAACCTAAGGACAACACACACATCCAAGCCCGAGGCAGGATTCGAACCTGCGACCGTAGCGGTCGCGCGGTTCCAGACTGTAGCGCCAGAACCGCTCGGCCACCACGCGGCCGGCGTCGACCTTCAATCATGGTATTTTACCATCCTGGCAGGGTTTCCATTTTCTAACATTCTGGGTGGTGTCTGTTTGTTCTATATCGTGTCTCCCTACCACTATCGTGCAACGACGCTCTGATCTTGTTTTTTAGGGAACTGACTAGTTTTAACCTGAGACCTGTTTCTGGTAAGGAGACGCCAGACCACACATGACATGTAGAATTCAGAAGAATTCAGTCAGACTAGCGATGATATAACCAAATACTCAATGATTTCAGCGTCAGCTCCACTGCACTCCCCGTAAAAGAATCTTAATAGGTTAGTGGTGTTTAACGTCCCGTCGACAACAATATCATTTGAGCCGAAGCGCAAGCTCGGGTTAGGGAAGGATGGGGAAGGAAATCGACCGTGCCCTTTCAAAGGAACCATCACGGCATTTGCCTGAAACGATTTAGGGAAATCACGGAAAACCTAAATCAGGGTGGCTGGAGACGGGATTGAACCGTCGTTCTCCTGAATGCCAGTCCAGTGTGCTAAACATTGCGCTACCTCGCTCGGTCTAAAGAATCTTAATACTAACTAAATTTAGTGGAAGGGGTTCAAGGCTTTCCTGCATTTAGTTAGCTGGTGAAATAACGTCTGAAAAGCAGTTAAGTTTACCATTGGAAATCTTTTATCCCATGTTTATTCCAAAAAATTGTTTATAAATTGCACTATTGATAACAGGAAATGTTTCAATACAGGATGGTAAAAACCAACTGCGTTCAACAAAAATGTGAACTAATATTTCCTGAGTGGGTTTCCAAGTTCTACAATGGATCGTAGGATGACCTATGCCATATCATATCTATAATCTAGGTTTAAATTAAGTTTCACAAGAGAGAAAACTATCAAAATGGTCTACAGTGACCCTCAATTATCTTCAATTACTTATCCAACTTGTCGTGAATTACAGTGGCTGATGTGGCTTCTCAGTTATTATATAACAGAGAAATCATCGCGTTTCAGATTTTTACTTCAAGTGGCAAATGTGAACACCATGAGCTTTAATTTACGATTGACACTAGTATTACGCAAAAAGGGCGTGTAACAGATGAGACTTCTGCGGTTCTGAGTGAAGCTTTATGCGCTGTTATGCGGCATTACGTGCGTTCATTACCTTGTCGTTGGTTAGACAGCTTCAGGGGGGCAGCGGCCGGCGCAGCAGCCATCCAGCTCGCTGTCTCCGAACTAACTCCCTTCTCCTAACTTCTCCTTACAACCATTTACCGAAGTTGGTTTTTTAAAAAAAACTATCTGGCTGTGTTTTCATCTGACCAATCAGGGTCTCAATGTTAACCTTAAGCTCCGCCTACAAAAATTCTGTCTATCCAATGAGAAACGCTATACTTTTCGTGGTGAGGCAATGTTTTTAAAGCTTGCAACGTAACAGAGACGCGAAAAAGTCTCACGCTAAAACTTGCAGCTGGCGTTGTCCTAGTGGTTAGCTGGAACGTGGGTGTCCAGTCCGTCCCTCATCGTAGGGCCTTCTAGCTTAACACGGTTCTGCTCTCGTCTTCTGTTCTCGTTTTTCCCCTTGGAACTGTGTCTGTCTCACGGTGGGAAGGTATGACTTGCATTTAGGCATTCTTGTGTTAGTCTGTGGTATTCCATTTGCTCACTCGTTACTCGTATTACTTTGGTTAATTTAATGTCACGATTTATTCGGAGCTATGTGACATACTACTGGATTTGCTTTTCATGTCAGGGTTTTCATGGAAGCTGTTGGATTTGCCTGACAACTTACAACAGGGACAGTGGAAAATGTGTACCCCAACTGGGACTTGAATCCGGCATCTCCTGCTTACAGAGCAGACCCTCTATCAGACTTTTTTCTCCATTTTGTTCGATATAGTTCGTTGCGTTTTGTCTGGGCTGACAACACAAGACATCCGTTCAAGTTGATCGTTGATTCATTTACTTTGTTTTTTTTTTTTTTTTATTACAGATGGCAAGCAATCCTCTGGCCGAACACGCTGAGATACCGTGCTGGCATCCGCCTGAGTCATCGAGGACACAGGACATATAAAAATTCAGTTTCTCTACGTTCCTCACACAACTCGTACTTCATAACTTTCATTAGTAAGTTCGAAGAATTTTACCTACTCTAGTGACAAACGATAAAATGTTAGTAACAATATGGAAGTAATTCACATATATGCCAGAAACACCTAATCGTATCATTTTTTCCTCTTTTTAGGGACTTGATCATTTTCTCAGTAATTTTCTTGAATTGGTTATTTATTTTCAATTAACTTTTTGCCACCTTGTGTTACAAAGCTGATACATGCATCATATTTTTGCTGACTTATTTATTGTCACCACTTGACTTTATAACGTTACTATAGTCTCCAAATTGTTTCTCTCTCATACTCACAAAATTTAGCATCTTAGATTACCAACGCCAAAAGATGGTAACAATGTGACATATTTAGTGTTTGTCAACTCTTGAATTCCAGTTGTTGTTGTGGTCTTTAGTTAAAAGACTGGTTTCATGCAGCTCTCCACGCTACTCTATCCTGTGCAATGTCCTTCATCTCCCAGTACCTACTGCAACCTACATCCTTCTGAATCTGCTTGGTTTATTAATCTCTTGGTCTCCCTCTACGATTTTTACCCTCCACGCTGCCCTCCAATACTAAATTGGTGATCCCTTGATCCTCGGAACATGTCCTACCAACCGACCCCTTATTCTAGTCAAGTTGTGCTACAGATTTCTCTTCTCCCCAATTCTATTCAGCACCTCTTCATTAGTTATATGATCTACCCACCTAATCTTCAGCATACTTCTGCATCTTCACATTTCGAAAGCTTCTATTCTCTTCTTGTCTAAACTATTTATTGTCAATGTTTCACTTCCATACATGGCAACACTCGATACAAATACTTTCAAAAATGACTTCCTAACACTTAAATCTATACCCGATGTTAACAAATTTCTCTTCTTCAGAAACGCTTTCCTTGCCATTGCCAGTCTACATTTTATATCCTACTTCGACCATCATCATTTATTTTGCTCCCCAAGTAGCAAACCTCATTTACTACTTTAAGTGTCTCATTTCCTAATCTAATTCCATCAGCATCACCCGATTTAATTCGACTACATTCATTACCGTCGTTTTGCTTTTGTTGATGTTCATCTTATATTCTCTCTTCAGTTCCAGTATGCTACGATAAATTGGTCGTAGCAGAGTAGACTTCTGCTGAATCAGAGCACATGTTACTTTTGGGAGTAATGTCGCTATAGTTGGGAAGTTAACGTCTCTGGCCTTCTTGCCACTCTGCAGCAGCATGTAACGGCAGAGTTTCTCATGTAATGTTACCAATCCCAATTCTTCAGTGACTATGAAAACGTGGCATTTCACTGTACAAGCACTACCTGCAGTCACATTCACAAAATAACATATCTACAACACAGCAGGTTGGATATAAGAGCTCTCACTCTCGATTAGTCCTTTCTGATTCTCTTCCCTCCATGTTGGTACTCCGTTTGCTGTGAGTTTATTTATAGACTGTCATTTAGTATTTGCAATTCACTGTTGCTATTTGAGTTAACATATTGTCATTTTCTTATTTTGAGGTAGTGAGTGGAGCTGGGGACGCTAGAAGATGGAGTACCAAGTGGGGAAATCGGAAAATTTCCGACATATTCTTCTGTTTAACTTCAATAGACGGTTGGCAGCAGCGGAGACAGCGAGAAATGTTTGCGCCGTGTGATGATGCCACTGGACAGAGCGCGGCAAGAAAATGGCTTTCTCGTTTTAAGGCCGATCGTATTGACATTAGTGATTCTCCACTTTCAGAAATACCTTCGAAGTTTGAAAGCATCAATCCACAATGATCCACGTTCCTGCACTCGAGAACGTGCAACTATGATGATCTGCGATGATTCGACCATTGTCCGACATTTGCATCCAATGGTGCAGGTTCAGAAATCTGCTGCGTGGATTCTGAATGCTCTAAGACAAAATCACAAAAATCGGCGGATGGCCATACGTCAATGTCTGCTTGCTCGTCATCAATTGGCTCGTGGACAAAACTGACCATTCTTATGCTATATCTTCAGTTGAAGAGAAAAGATGTCTTTATGCTAAGATAAGCAAGAGAAAGGAATTTTAGAGCCCAAACAAAGCAGGAATTCCCTGTACAAAAACTGCGTTCATCCACAAATGATAGTCTTATGCGTCTGGTGGAATAGCGAAGGTGTGGTGTTCTACGAATTACGTCGCCGAGATGTTACCATCACTGCTGACATTTATTGTCAACAACTGAGCTTACAAACGCAATCTAAAAGGAATGACCAGGAAGACTGAGTGAAATGATGCTACTCCATGATAACACCCGCCCGCATTCTGCTACACCAGTGGTACCCAATCTGAGGGTAATTACCTCGTGAGGAATAAATGGAAATTTTCTTAGGGGTAAAAACTAAACGATTAATTCTGTTTCAGTCACAAACTAAATTATTTCCAAAAGGTCATTAATATTACCATAATTTTTAAGACTCTGTTATCAACTATATAGGTTATCTTAATTTCTCTACGTTAATAGGATTAATGTGGTGGAGCTTACAATATACTCACAAAGTCCACCCATTACATAAAACGGTCGTGCTTCGTCCAATACGTCGCTGGTGACAAAACTAAGACATATTCGTAAAAAATGCCAAATATCTCAAGAAAATGTCTTCCACAAGTTGTAGATGGTACCTGCAGTATACCAGAAATTGTTTCCGTACTCTCTCCGAAAGAGATAAATTAATTGCCAGCACGACACAGCAGTAATTACGTAAGGGCTATAGTGCTGTGCACAGTATTATTATTATTATTATTATTTCTATTATTATTATTACTGTTACTATTGCTGACTGTCGTCAGACACAAAGCATTACTCTCAAGTGAAAGAAATTGGAAGACTTCAAGCTTGAAGTCATCCAATTTCTTTCACTTGAGAAGTAAGGAGTCCAAGAATTAAGCGATTTGTGAACAATAAGTATAGTGCACACATTTAACTTGGTTAATTTTTAAAGCAAGTCAGAGGAGTAACGATAAGGAAGTTTCTTTTGTAACATGTGTCTATCCTAACTGTGGATAGTTAGCTTTTTTATCTGAGAAGGAGTTGCGGGTAGCACTTGCTATGTGCCATGTATTTCTTTGTCATTCATACTAACACACACACGCATGCATACACAAACTAAATATTAATCTTTCATCGTTTAAAAAATAAAGGTGTTCCAAGAAAAGTCTTTCATTCTACAGTTTTGTGATACCCCAAATTTGATGAGGACGTGCGGGAGGGGTTGGGAGGTAACAGATGGCCGGGAGATGGGATACTAGATAATGTCCAATGGCACTCAGTCGTAATGAGCTAAGAAACATTGGGAACCATTGTGCTAGACTAACAAAAAACAGTTTACAGGAATTGTGCTGGGAAGACTTTCGCCCCCACCTTGTATACCTTACCTTGCGCTCTCAGATTTGTACCTGTTCCTCTCTCTATCGAACAATCATCAAGAAGCTTCCATTCAGGATGAAAGTGCGCTCCCAACATGGCTCGACGAGTTCTTCGCCTCAAAATCACGTGATTTCTACAGCCGCGGAATCGAAAAGTTACTCCAGCGTTGGCAGACTGTTATGAATGGTAAAGGAGAATACGAGCTGCGACAATAAAGTAGTGAGACTGATGTGAAAAAAAAAAATGTTGCTCACCGTTTCAGTCAAGTTTAGTGTTGTCTCCTTCAAAGTAGTTCCCTTCTGATTGCACAAACTATTTCTAGAGCTTCTGCCAATGACGGTAACATTTCTGGAACTGATCTCCTGTAATATCCTCCAAGACCCTCGTCACAGCTTTTTGGACATCTAGTGTTGTTTGAAAATGGTGTCCCTTGACCGACGTTTGGACTCACGAAAAAAAAAAAAAAAAAAGGAAGTCGCATGGAGCGACAGGTTGCTGTGTGGTAGTACTGAAATTTGTTTCGACGTTAAGAATTGCTGTACTGACAGAGCAGTATGGGATGGCGCATTATCGTGATGCAGAATCCTATTATCAGCAATGTTAGCACGGACACGAAGAACTCTTTTACGAAGTCTTTGTAGTAATATTGGTTAACTGTTTGTCCAGGAGGTACCCATTCTTTACGAACAATTCCCTTGGAATCAAAGCAGCACACAAGCATGCATTTCACTTTTGGCTTTGACATGCGAGCTTTTTTGGTCTGGGTGATCCCTTTGACCACCGATGCGAACTTTGGCGTTTTGTCTCTGGATCGTGCTGAAAAAACCAACTTTCATCACCAGTGATAACACGGCTCGACAATTCTGGATTGATTTCCGTTTGCTCTAACAGATCGGATGTCACATTTTTTTGTGTTTCTCGCTGTTGTGATATGAGATTTTTGGGGACCATTTTTGCACAAATCTTTCTCATAGCAAGATCTTCAGTTATTATTAGACGAACCGTTTAGCGATTGATGTTAAATTCTTCTGCAATCATTTTCACGGATAATCTTCAATCAGATCGTACAAGTTCACACACCCTGGCCAAGTTGACATCCGTCCGTGAGGTTTATGGTCGTCCACTGTTGTCTTCATCTTCAGCATTCGTTCTGCCTCCACTAAACATTTTACGCCAACGAAAAACTCGAGCTCTTGACATTACATCATCTCCAAAAGCCTTCTGAAGCTTACCGCAAGTTGTCGTCGCGTCTTCACCCAAGTTAACGCAAAAAGAAATGGCATACGGTTGCGCAATATTATACGGTTCAATTTCCGTGGCGAGAGACGTGTTAAAACAGCGCAATTCAAGACTGAGCAGTTGCATCGATGTGCAGCTTGGACTAGAAGCAGCTTGTAGCCAAGGTCAAAGATATTGTGATTACGCAAGCCTGCAGGGTTGCCATATCTTGCAAGGAAAATCAGTCTCATTACTTTATTGTCGCACCTCGTATGTTGTTGATGACTAAGGTCTCGGTTATGTTGAAACGTCCCCTTAGAAAAATTGTACAGGACTGTGCTTAAACTGACAACAATATTTTTAGCGCAACGCAATCTGATTTTCAAAAATCCCTACAAAAAAATGGCCCTGACTAACATTAACCTATACGTTTCACAAATCGCTTACCTCACAAAAAACTTGGTTACTCGAACTACTGCAATACAGCGAGCGCCACTACTGCCAGCTAAACTACTTACAATGTGTATCTGTTGAGTTATGGAAAGCGCTACGAACTTCCACACCAGTCCAATAAATATTCTCAATGTTGTGTTGCATCTCCGCTTTCGCAGACATGACATCACAACAACATTACGCCACGAGTCCAAAGCGACGTCTCGTATCGGTGGGTTCAACGGACCAACATTTTCGGTGGTCTACTACTACTCCTACTACGTGATGAGGCCCAGTGGACTGCACGCATCTACAAGTTTCCTCCTCCACTGTGATCTTTCCATTGCTACTATCCGGCATTCGTCCACATCTATTGACACTTGGTTTAAATCTTCATGGAGTCCATCCCTCCAACGTTTCTTGGGTCTCCCTGGCGGTTTCATTCCTGTAGGTGTGAAATCCAGGAGCTTCCGAGGCCATCTGTGATCCTCCATCGAGACCACATGGCCGGCCCGCTGCATTCGTTTGGCTTTGACAGTTCCTGCTATGTTGGGCTGATGGTATAGTTCCTCAAGCTCTTGATTGTATCTGATCCTCCATTCCCCTGCATCTGCATCTAGAACTGGACCGAAGATCTTCCGTAGCCCTTTTCTCTCAAAAAAACAAGGAGCTTATGGAAGTCCTGTTTCCGGATACTCCATGTCTCACAGCCATATAGAATAACAGGCTGGGTCAGGGTTTTGTACAGTCGAACTGTCTGGAGAGATATTTGGACCGAAGCAGTTGCGCTAGGCTGTGGTAAGATCGGTTTCCTGCTTGTATTCTGGCATTGATCTCTGCTTCACATTACGAGTCCTCAGTGAAAAGGTATTTGAATTCTTGCACTCTCTTGTAGGAATGGTCCCCAACCTGCAGTGATTGTAGATGACCAGCAGTCTGACTTTGACCACGCGTCATAACGAGGTACTCTGCCTTGGCTTCGTTTATGTTTAGCCCAAATTTGCTAGCAGCCTCCTTTAGTGCTTTGGTCATTTGCTCCAATTGCTCTTCCGACCTAGAGAGTAAACAGATGTCGTCTGCATAGGCCAAGTATGCCAGTCTCTTTCCCTCGATTTCAATCCCTTCGTTCTCTTGGAAGTTCTCGTGTACTATCTTCTCAAGGGCAAAGTTGAACAGGATAGGGGACAACGCATCTGCTTGCCTGAGTCCTGTCACAATTCCAAACTCCCATCCTCACCTTTGCACGTGTTTCGTTCAGACAGATCTTTTTCAAAGTGATGAGTTTCTCGGTGGTCGCCTTCCCTAATACGTCCATTTCCCAGTCAGTGTCCTATTTGCCAGTCGCTCGCCCCGAGCATTAGTTAACTGTTGGTCCCGTTTAGTAGGACGTTAGCTGGGAGCGGGCCGTGTGGCAAGTGCTGAGGAGCGCGCTTTGTCTCGCACAGTGGACGGCCGCGAGGCGGCGCACGCTGGGGAGTTAGTCGGCGACACGAACTGTGGGCTGCGGAGGGAGGCGCTTTGTTTGCGACGCCAGCCGGCTGTAATTAAAAGCGAGGCGCGGGCTTTGCTCGTCCTCCGCGGCCATTCTTCCTCCCGCTCCCCCTCTTCTTCTTGTTCTCCGCCTTCTCCGAATCTTCCGCGCTCTCTCGCAGCGCCCCCGTTCCGGGGAGAATCGTCGTACGAGAGGATGAATTGCGCTCCCTCTCCGATATATATTACCGGCGGTCGCATTCAGCCCCTGACACCGCGCCTATAATTTGTAAGTCACCAAGTAGTGTAATCCGCTGTTAAGACATAGCTATCTGTGAATTGTTAACAGCGGCTTGCTAATGAATAGTCGGGCCATATTTCAGAGGCGATATATTGCCGCGGCACGGGAGCCGCCTGAGTTATCTCGGGAACATTAACCTTAACAATGTAAGGCATTACGCTTGTTTTAAAATAAGGCCTCGGTGCGGTGCCCGGAGCTCTTTGGCCTGCTGCGGCTGTGAGCGCGACTCATCCGGAGACGGCCCTAGCCATCCCGCCACCGTCTGCGCCGCGCAGTGCTCTGATCGAGACAACGGACTCTCCGTCCGTCTCACGAAAGGCAAACAACGAAAACCAACCGCCTTTCTGGACAAGTAGCAAGCACAACACGCAAACTGTTACGCGTCCACTACAACGTCGAGAGTGGACGGATAAACTTAACAGAGCTTGGGTGCACATCATCCAAGTCATAGGTTCCCAACAAAACTTTCTCGAGGACCCCCTGATCAAGCATGATTGGAACCTTGTCATATCACAGTATCAAGTACCTAAAAAAGCCAAATTAAGAGTCTTTTTATCCGTTTTCTATTTTGATACCTAGCAAAAACATTGACATACTCATTACTGAAAAAAATATTGAGCTTAAAACTTTTTCAATTTAGCCATTATTGTTATTGTTAAATTTTTTATTATTGCTCAAAATCTTTGTCTTCAAATCTGGGTGTTTTGTATAACAAACTCCTTAAAAAAATAAAAATTGTGTATGAATTGAAAATGTCAGGAAAAAATTAAAACTGAATGTATTGGTCTTTCAAGTATACTACACTTGAGATTGTATTGAGTAGACATGTGTGAAAAATAGGGCATAGAGCCGAACTATTTGCCTCTATCTAATTCTAGTTTTGCGCTAGAATGTGTAAGTGTCAGTTGGCTCTAGGAAGACGCTAGACGCAGAAATTAGCGTTGGCTAAAGCTCTGCTCATGCAGGAAGCTTCCAAAACAAAAAATCTGTTATTACACGAAATATATTTAATGTATCGCGGACCACCTGTTGGGAAACATTGATCTAGGTCATTGGGTCATTGGCGCACATACAAATTCCACACCATGCGAACTGCTCTTCCTCTTACCCTTAATCCCGTCCAGTACGAAATCAGCTGCACTCAAGATCTTACAAATCTGTTTTACTTAACTTTGTGGTCGGATGCCATTCCTGTCACCGTAGTGGTCAGTTCCAAGGATTGACCAAAAATATCGAAACCCCACGAGAAAAGCATTTTTTAGTATAACGGTCATTCTCAGAAACCTGGAGTATTTTGTAAAAATTTTAATCTTCTTAAATTTTGAAAATACGTTTTATTTTATTTTTATATTAACACATTCAAGTCAATCAGTGCTCCAACAGCAGTTCCAAAAATATATTGTATTTTAAAAAAATAAAAAATTTATTCGTTATAATAACGGAGGTGAACGTGATACTAATGGAGGCGAGAACTGCCAAAAGTATCTGAATATTGGTTGCAATATAGATTAATAATTATCATTGAACCACAAAATGAATCGTTATTTATTGTTCGTACTATTACTTTACGAATAGATCGAGATGCAAATGACACATTAGGCCGAAATATTGAGCTTTTTCAAATCATCTAAGTACGACTGTCCTTGGTTATTTTGTTTGGCGAATTTAATACTGCCACGATTTCACATCGTTATACATGGGTGACATCCTTTTCATTATGGAATACAAACAAATTGCCCTAAAAACTGCCGGTCGGGTGGCCGAGCGGTTCTAGACGCTACAGTCTGGAATCAAGCGACCGCTCCGATCGCAGGTTCGAATCCTGCCTCGGGCATGGATGTGTGTGATGTCCTTAGGTTAGTTTGGTTTAAGTAGTTCTAAGTTCTAGGGGACTGATAACCACAGATGTTAAGTCCCATAGTGCTCAGAGCCATTTGAACCATTTTTTTGTCCTAAAAATCTCAATTATGCTGCCAAATCCTTACATTTGTCCTCCAATAATTCGTGCTTAGCTATTCTGTACTTCCTTAACTCTGATTTTTGAAAGGTTTGTATTCTCTTTCGCTTGCTACGTTTGCTGTATTTTAATATTTTCTCGCTTAATCAATTACATTAGATATCTCTTGTGCTATGGAAAGATTTCTGCTAGGCCTTGGCTTTTTACCTATTTGATCCTTTGCTACCTTTACTATTTCATCTCTTAGAGCTACCCATTCTTCTTCTACTATATTCATTGCTTCTGTTCTAGTAAATCGGTGTCTAATACTACCTCAGAAACTTCAACATCCTTTGGTTCTTTCAATTAACCAAGGTCCCATCTCCTTAATATCCTACCATTTTGAAATTTCTTTAGTTTTAACCTACTGTTCATAACCAATAAACTTTGGTCGCAGTCCACATCTGCCCCTGGAAACGTCTTAATTCAAAATCTGATTCCTGAATCTCTTTCATACCATTATACAGGGTGAAAAGTATTTAAACCGACAAATTCTAGGAGGTTGTAGGGGATATCAAACCAAATATTTTTCCCTAATGTCATTTTTTCCTGTGAGGATTATTTAAACCGGTAGAGGCTGTATTACGCTGTTCAGTTGTTAGAGGCCGAATTACGGTTTGCAGTTGTTAGAGGGCGTATTACGCTCTTCAATTGTAGGCAACTACTGTCCGCCAATGTAGTTGTGCATTGTTTCTATTTACTAATGGAGCGATACACCTGGAGAGAGTACACTGATGTGGTTGGTGCGTACTACGTAGGGAACCACAACGGACGAGCTGTACAGTGGGTTTATCAAAACAATATCCTAATTGCCGTATCCCGCATCATACAACCTCTACTGCTGTGTACTAACGTCTGCATGGGACCGGGTCATTTTGCAGATTACCTTGACAGGGACACCGTCGCACGGTAAGAATGCTGTAATTTGAGAAAGCTGTCTTGCAGCATGTGTAGCGGGATCCTTCAATCAGCACTCGTGCAATTGCTCGTAACATGGGGACGAATCAGTAAGCTATAAGAACAGTCCTTCGAGAAAAATTTTTACGTCCATTTCACATACAGCGTGTCCACAACATGGAACCAGTTGATTATCCACCCAGAGCACAGTTTTCGCAGTGCTACCTGGAACAGTGTGAAATGCATCCTACATTTCCATCCTCTGTGTGGTTCACCGATGAAGGACGTTCGAACGTGATGGAGTCTTCTACATGCACAATTCGCATGTTTGGAGTGAGGATAACCCACATGCCACAGTTACTAGCACTCATCAAGTGCGGTTCTTCGTTAATGTGTGGGTCGGTGTTGTTGGGGACTGTTTAATCGGGCCGTATCTGCTACCTAGGCCATTAAATGGCAGGCACTATTACAATTTTCTCGCCAGAGCATTGTCAGAATTGCTGGAAGACGTCCCGCTCCCTACAAGACAACGCATGTGGTTCCATCATGACGGGGCGCCGGCACATTTCAGTCGTCGTGTGCGTCGATTCCTGGACCGACGGTTCCCAAAAACGTGGGTTGGCAGAGGTGGTCCTGTACCACGGTCTGTTCGATCCCCAGACATGTCCCATCTGGACTTTTTGTGTAAGGAGAGATGCGCAACCTTGTTTACCCAACTCCTGTTGCATCAGAAGAGGATCTGGTTGCCTGGATAGTAGCAGCAGCAGCAGGAACAATTCAGGGTACTTCTGGGGATTTTGCCCGTGTCAGACATAACATGATCCGACTGTGTAACCTTTGTTTACGTGTCAATGGAGGCATTTTTGAAAATCTACTGTAATTGAAATTTGGTTGCGTTAATGCGTTATCTCTTGATCATAAAAAATGGAAATGTATTTGTTGGTTTAATTAATTTGCCGTCAAAGAAATCTTCCTCTATCGGATTAAATACTCCTAGTAGGGAAAAATGACATCAGTTAAAAATATTTGTTTTGATGTCCCCTACAACCTTCCAGAGTTTGTCGGTTTAAATACTTTTCACCATGTTAAATCAATCTGACACATTACGGTATCTCCAGGTCTCTTTCACGTACACAACCTTCTTGTATTGATTCTTAAACCAATCGTTAGCGATGGTTAAATTATACTCTGTGCAAAATTCTACCAGGCGGCTTCCGCTTTCATTCCTTTCCCCCATTCCTGGTTAAAATAAAACTTTTCTTCTTCTTCCTTTTACACCTGTAGAATTCTTCTCACCATGACTACTAAATTTTTGTCTCCCGTAACTATCTGAATACTTTCTTTTATTTCGTTACACATTTCTTCAATCTCGTCCACATTCGCGGAGCTAGTCGGCATATGAACTTGAACTACTGTGATGGATGTGGGCTTTATCTTGGCTACAACAATGCGTTCACTATGCTGCTCATAGTAGTTTACTCGAATTTCTATTTTCTTATTCATTATTAAAACTACTCCTGCATGACCACTGTCTGATTTTGTTTTTATGATCCTGTATTCTTCTGACCAGCAATCCTGTTCTTCCTGCCACCGAACTTCTCTAATTGGCATTATATCTAACTTCAATGGATCCTTTTCCGTTTTAAAATTTTCATACGTATCTACCCGATTAAGGGACCTATCATTACAAGCTCCTATCTGTAGAATACGTTTTGTTTCTTCCGATGACAATATCCTCTTGAGTAGTTTGCGTCCGGAGATCCGAATAGGTGACTATTTTACCTCCGGAATATTTTATCCAAGAGGATATCATCATAATTTAATCATACAGTGGAGCTGCATGCCCTCTGGGAAAGATACGGATGTAGTTTCCCCGTGCTTACATCCTTTCGCAGTACCAGTACAGCCAGGCCTTTTTGGTTGAATGTTACAAGGCCATATGAGTCAATCACCCGCACTGTTGCCCCTGCAATTATTGAACAGGCTGCTGCCCCTCTTCAGAATCTACACGTTTGCCTGACCTCTCAACAGATACCTCTACGTTGTGGCTTTGTGGCTGCACCTACGGTACGGCTATCTGTATCGTTGAGGCACGCAAGCCATCTCAGCGACGGCACTGTCTATGTGGATGACGGGCAGGGGGGAGGGGGAGACTCTTTTATCTGGTTGCTATAATTCTTAACTGACGGTTATATTTTAGAGAAATACTAGGCGTAAACCTCTTACAAATTCTGGACTCCATGTATTGTGTCGTTTAAAAATTTGGTACTAAAGAGTTGACTAAGGAATCATTTATTGATGTTCATGAACATTTTATTAACTGATCTTTCTAAAACTATAATTTGCTTGCGATTGACTGCAGTGTCTGTATCATCTTCAAAGAAAAGAAACAAATACGTCTCAATGAGTTAGCCACTGAAATATTTTCTGTGGCTACTTCTGTGCGTAAAATTTTGATGGAAAACCATTCTAATGGGTAAACACAAATAAGTATGCTCTATGAAATGTACGTGACAGATTGAAACTGTGTGCCGTGTGGGAATTCAAATCCATTCGTGATTGTCGCATCTAACATAAGAACCCATCTCAGGTGTTAGCGGATCAACTCAACTCTTTGGTTTGCTAGGTGATCCTTTGATTTCTTCCAGTCGCAGTAGAGGATCTACCTTGTGAAAAAAGATAATTTTTTACCAAAGCACCATGGCTGTTACGTCTCATTGTTCCTACTACTAAGAACATTTTAACTCCTTTGGAAATTATGTTGATTCTACAAAATAGAGAATTGAAAAATGAATCCTTCTCAAGAAGGGACTTTAAAATTTGATGTTACGTGAAGCACCGATATAGGGCAGTAAAATCAGTGATTCTGAAAGCCTTTCTTGTGAACAGAATAGGGTCCTGTAATGATCATGAGAAATTTTCTGCTCTTCAAGAATGTGTTTGCCTTGATGTATCACTTTAGACTTTACCGCCGTATGATAATAATGAAAGCGGGTTGGGTATTCAGTAATAGAATAGATAGCAAGGCAGGACACATCCTGAGGCATCAAGGGATAGTTGGAGAGGACTTAGCAACAACCGTACAGGGAGACCAAGACATAACTACATTAAGCAGGCTCAAAAGATTATGTGTTATCGTAATCAGGCAGAGGCGAATAGCTTTGTAGCGTGCACTGACGTGAAGAGCTGTACAAACCACATCTAACACGACAACAACAGCAACAGCGAAATTAACAACAGCATTCAGAGTGTCAGCTAGGCCTTCGGTAACCTTTTGCAGGATGCTGGGGTAAGAGCGAATGTTTCTTTCTGCAGGCACCCGTCCAAATTTAACTAACGTGCAGTCTAGCGAAGTACGTTGCTGGACGCAGAGACATGTTTACTGATGATAGCGTATCCCGCTTAGGTTTTAGTAATGGTATTTGCGAGTGGCACGAAGTACTGTACCTACTTCGTGCTGCATAACCTTGCCATCTGATACTATCACTAGTAGCATACAGAGGAACACGTACATTGTTGTACAGCTTTTCGTACAGAAGGAACATGTACTCCTACAGCAGGACAATACCGGTGTTTACACGTCTTGCAAAATGGTAAACGGTCTCCAAGATCATCATTAATTCACTCTTCAGCACGATCAACGTATCTGCTCCCTGGTGACCGTGTGTGGGGCATCTTGGCTGGAAACTTCCATGTTTCGACAGCAGATGCAAGCAGAGTGGGACGCATATCCCATTATGACACACGTTACCGCTCGCACTATCGGTATGAACTACTGTGGATTACTTTGTAGCTGAGGAAGACTATATAAGATCTCATGGTGCTCAGAGCCATTTGAACCATTTTGAAATACATAAGATATTGAAATCGTTGTTCAATATAGTCTTTCCATAGGTGTGTAGGATCAAGTTATTATGAGCACATGCTGCGTACAACTGTATACTATGCTTCAGTCATATGAATGTTTGCTTCAAGCAGTTTTTTAGTTCCAATGGCGTTTGTGGCAAGTTAAATTTTTGTGCTGAACCTGTTGAGGAGGCGCCAGCCTCTGTGCTAATAATCCATAACATCATAGAAGAGCTTCACTGGAATTTGGAAGGAGCTGAGCCATTCCGGTTTTCGGTTTCCTTTTGTTTCACTAGATTCTTTAGTAAAATACTAGGCTGGACCTTAGTGAAGGACAGGCAGAGTCCTTATGAAGTATTGTCGCTGTGCAACGTGAGAAATATCAACAGAGAGGTGGTAATTTGAAGTTATAGGGATAAAATACAGAGAGCGAAAGATTGCTTACAAGTTGTACAGAAGCGAGACTGCCTTGCGAAGGGAGTGAGCAACGGTGCAGCATGTTCCTGGTGTTATTCAAATGTGTGCACTGATCAAAACGTAAAGAAAAATGTGGAGAAATCTGAAAGACAAATAAAGTTATAGGAGAAGAAATAAAAACGTACAGCCTTGTCAATGGTATTGTAATTCTACCAGATAGAGCGAAAGTTTCGAAAGATCTTTTGAGAGGATTGGAAGGTATCTTGAAACGTGGTTATAATCTGAATATCAACAAAACTAGAGGTAGGATAATGGAATGTAGTCGAATTAAGTTTGAAGTCCCCGAGGAAATTAAATTACGGAATGAGACATTAAAGGTAGAATTAATAAACTTAACGACTGAAAAGTGATGAAAATTTGTTTTCACGTTTTTGGCTAATGAGTAAATTATTTATAAATAATATCAGTTGTGAAGGAGCTGGTAAGATTGCTGTAGTCGTTAAGTTTATTAATTCTACACTCGATGGCTTTCTCCTGCAGAAGGATTGCTAACGTTCGTCATTCAAGAATTTTTTTCCATTCTATTCAGTAGAAAAAACAACCAAATTTTTGTGCTAATTATCGGTTTCGGTTTTCACAGCAGTCACTGCCGTTCTTTGAAGAGAAGTAGTCGGATTTCATTTAGATATGAGCTCATAGCAGAAATAGCAATGAATTAAAAGTTAATTTTTATAGAAATGAAGTTCCCATACAATATTACTCTCGTGGTAGTGCGCGACTAAATCATATATGTTCAGATACATGCGAAGTTAAATCGAGCTGAATTGACATTCATCGCGTCAGGGTGTATAAATAGCACAAATATCGTAAATAGCAACATATACACTCTGTCAAAATCCATATTAACTCATCCGACGGATGAACTAATGAGGACCGAGTTTGGAACACGGTAAAAAGTAAGTCAGAAATAGACGGACGATTTACAGGAGAGACGCAGTCTTACTTATCTCTAAAAATGTATCCTGGGGTAACAAGACTGTGCGAAGACCAAAATTATCCAAAGAAATGTCATTATTCAATCAGAGGTAACAAGGCTTAGTAATACGTATGAAATGTTTCGCCTTTACTCATTTGTACCTTAAAGTATTTTAATACTCTCAAAAAAGGTATTAATGAAAACCTTTTTTAAATGTTAAAAAATTCAGTATGATTTAGATGTATGAGAATAATTCACTAAAATATAAATATGTAGTCCAAATAAATACAAAATATTGCTTGATTGCTCAAGACAGAGTTATTTAGAAAATACTGTTCCAATGCAATGTGCTTGATTTATCCTGCTTCGTCTTGTTACTTCATGATGGCGGAGACGTTATTAAATAAAAACAAGTTTGTTGGCTTGGCCATCCTTCGCAGCAAACACGGAAATACTTGTTTTGTAAATAAAGTCGCCTTTTATTACTGCAAATTAATTTACTTTTCCTAGACGCGTTTCGCCTTTTTCTTGCTCTAAGACATCTTCAATAGGATCTATAACGATACAGTTCTGTTATCTTTTGATTATTAAACAGTTCACGTCACGATTTTTTGTGTAAATAAGTAATTACTAAAAGTTTCCTGCCATCTGGGTTTCCTCTCATCAGGTCTGGAAGTCGCACCACACATAAGCACAGTTTTGTTATCCGAACTTTTCTCACTGTTCACCATGTTTCTTCTTATTTGTGGTGTACTATTATTCTTTTGCCACACGATGTAGCTCCTTGTTCGAACGCTGTGCTTTAAAAACGTAAATATTGTAACTTCGCAATGTGTTCCTTCCCCTCTGGATTGGATTGTTTACCCACTTGTTGCCAATCTAAAGAAGTACATGTTCAAGTTCTATGATGGAGAGAGAGTGTGCAGTATATATATATTTTAAATAGTGTGTATGTGTGTGTGTGTGTGTGTGTGAGTGTGTGTGTGTGTGTGTGTGTGTGTGTGTGTGTGTGTGTGTGTGTGACTGTGTTTTTTCCCCCTGAATTGTGTGTGGGGGGGGGGGGGGGAGGGGGGAGAGGTTGGTGGTTTGAATTGCAGTGTTGAACAGGGAAATAATAGCTGTTAGAGAGTGGTTGAAAGCTTTGGTGACAGTTGATTTGACTTTTCGTTTCAATGTTCTACACAGACAACAACACATCATAACCAAACTCAATCACACAGTACCACAGCAATTACATAGAATAATGAGAAAAATATGAAAGGAAATACAAGATAGTACACTAAGATATACATACACAAACTCACACATAAAATAACCAAAACTTTCAAAAGATAGGGAATAAACATTGCATACACAACAGACAATTCTATACAAAAATACGCCTCCAAACTGACATAAAACAGAGACGTAAACGAGAAAGCAGGTAGATATCAACTACAGTGTAACACTTGTGAAGGCAGATACATAGGACAAACAGGAAAAACGTTTGATGTCAGATACAAAGAACACATGGGAGCCTGGAAGTATGGGAGAAACCGCTCCACATTTACAGAACACCTAAAGGAATGTAACCACAAACCAATCGCCAGAGACGAAGACAGGAAAATAATTCGACTCACCAATAAAAAAACACCACCAAACCGCGCAAGAAAATAACCACATACATAAAATCAAAGCAGGGAGAAAAACCCTCTTCTGTGATCAAGTACACATGCCAAACAATTCATTGTTTACACTAATAGATAAAATAATAGAACAACACTTCCAAAGAAAACTAATAAAAAATAACAATAATGACACCATCCGGCATAATAAACCCAATATCTTTTCACTCACGTATCCATGGACCCCTCCACAGAGCATCGAAACGGAAAGTCAAATCAGCTGTCACCAAAGCTTTCAACCACTCTTTAACAGCTATTATATTCATATTCAACATTCTACAACTCAAACCGCCAACACCCCCCCCCCCTCCCAACACTACAAAAATAAAACCACAACCCCACCCCATGCACACATACACTATTAAAAAGAAACCATATACACACTTTTCAGTTCACTCTCTCTCTCCCATACATATACACATACACAAAGAAATAAACATCATGAATAGAAGTTGTTTTGGAACATGTACTACCTTATGGTGGCAACATGTACTTAAACAAACCAAAGAGGAGGAAACACATAATGAAGTTACAATATTTACGTCGTTAAAAGCACAGTTTTCGAATAAATAGCTATATCGAGTGGAAAAAGAATAATAGTACACCACAAAAAAGTAGAAACATGGTGAACGGCGTTAAAAAGTTCGGAATAAAAAATTGTGCTTATGTGTCGGAAATAAAGTGGTAGTGCAACTTCCAGACCAGACGAGACGAAACGCAGATCACAGGAAACTGTAAGTAATTACTTATTTACATAAAAAGTCGTGACGTTAACTGTTTGATAATCTAAAAATAACAAACTGTATCGTTATAGATCTCCCTGAAGATGCCTTAGAACAAGAAAAAGGCGAAATGCGTCTGGGAAAAATAAATTTGTAGCAAGAAACGGCGGTTTTATTTACAAAACAAGTACTCAACAACAGTCTATCTAGCTCATGTTCTTCTGGAAACGCGTATCTGAAAGTGCTTCTATATCTGGATTAATATGTAACCAGTAAGTTTTCTGTCATAAAACGAGCTATACAAATTAGAATTAGGCTGTACTTAAGCTTAAATTTATTCTTAGTTACCACATTGGCAGTAGGATGATATTGATAACGTGGAATCCTCCTTGTACTCCAAAGATGATTTATTCTGTCCTTAAGCAGAGTCACACCATAGAAGTATTCCTTTAGAATTCTGCAATTTTTCTGTGTACGTGGAAAGGTCAATGCATCTTTAAATTTCTAACAAATCATTTAATTTTAAGAAACTGTTTGTTTTCTATATGTCTTGTACGATGTTGAAGGTAATACGAATTTATTATTATACAGTGGAGAAAAAGACAGTTAATGAAGTTAATGAAAATCTGTAGCCCGTTTTGAACATTTTTATCATTGCAGTACAATGTAGCAGACGTCAAAAGTGGAACTCCGTTCAATTTTCAAAGCATTAGATCATACGTACAAAAACAATATATATATGCTGAAACAATTAATGAAGTATTAGATCTGTTTTTAAGCTACTCGCTGATAATGTGAAAATTGGAATTAATACTCATCTTACATAGGGTCTCTGCTATTGACTCAAGTTAGCTTACCATCTTTTGTCACCTCGCGCTCCGTCACACTAGCGTTTAAGTGTGCCATTGGCAAGGCGTTACTCATTTCGTCATTTAAGCACAGCTCGTAAATGCCGCAACGCTGGCCGTACGGATATCTAGGCACGACGCGGCTCGAGCAGCGCGGTTGACTGCTCGGCTGTTTCAGTAGCCTTTAGTTGATAAATTTAATGGAAGCAATCGAAACCTGTCCTTAGTGTCAGCAGAACGAATTCCGGACAGGTCGCCGGGGAGATAACGAAAGTGCGACTGCAAATGTTGGGCTGGTCGACACATACCTGTGTAGAAAGCTGGTCGCTAAATGCGCCGCTGACAAATGGGAGCACTTAGCTGATTAGTGGCGCGCACACCAGCTTGTAGAACCGGAGGAACAGCGGTCCGGCAGCTCTGTAGCCGATTCTCGCTCAATCGACCGCCAGCGTCCCTCTTGCTGGCTACGTTTGCCTGACCATCAGTCTGATAGGTCTCGAAGCTCCATTTCTGGCAACGCGTTTTCACCCGTGCCACAGAGTATCCATCATTGTTGAACGTCTGTTCTGAAAAACAAAATACCAAAAAAATGTTTCTAGAGAAAGGATAAAGGTTACAAACAGACCTGTCGCCGGACATCACATCCATTAGATCTGTGAAACATTTGCACAAAACGTCGGTGCAGTCCTATAAATAAAACGGCGAGGCCGTTACACAATCTGGTGGAAGTCCAGGCCGCAAGTACGCTTGTCACAATAATTCACAGTACTTTAGGAAGACATCTGGGTCGGTTGTCGAAATATGGTGCATGAGATGGAAACAACAGGTCGGCTGAACACCTGGAACTACGCCATTAACATGTCTACGTCTCGTGTAGATGTCTCTATATTGAATAAGTATTTTTGTTTTGTTTTTGTACTCATATTTGTGTGCTATATTATACATTATATTTTTGGTACAGTTCCATTTATGTTCTTTGAATGCTATCTTTGGAAACACTTTTTCTTGTGCTACTTTGTGTTCATAGATTTGGTGTCATTTTGCCTTCCAGAGAAAAGTTTATACTGTATGAGTCTTTTTTCCGTCTTTCATTCCTCACTCCTGAGAGCAGGATGAGATTCTGTAAAACTTAGTTCTTTCTATGTAGATTGAGGGGGATCACTGCTGACAACTGCAGCAGGATAATAAGTGGTATTAGCGGTGACGAGCAAGACTGTGTAACGCACCGGGATTCGAACCCGGGAGCCCCTACTTACAAGGCAGATGCGGTAATCACTGCGCCCGCTGGGACAAAGAGTTATCGCCAACTGCACGGATTATCTCGGTACACTTGACGGTCGGTCTACAGCCCCACCGTACGCCACCTACCCGCATCCCCTGACCATTATACTCCCGTTCGCTACTTCGAGATTCCCACAGGAGGTCGGATATATTTGTGTATTCGCACTGAAGAAAGTGGATCAACTGCCCAGCAATTATTCGAATACGTGATGTTTGTTTCTCCGAAAGAAAAGACACCACACATAACCTGCAAGTGTGAAACACTATATGCAAATGGCGGTTAGGTGTTGCTCGGTGAGAGTGCGAATCGTCCGCGAGGCGCAGCGAGATAGTCCGTGTAGTTGCGCTAACACTCTGTCCCGAACGGCGCAGTGGTTACCACACCTGCATACTGAGCAGGAGATCTCGCGTGCGAATCCCGATCCGGTACACAGTTTCACTCGTCGCCGCTGATTCTACTTAATGTACCGCTGCAGTTGTCAGTAGTGTTTCGCCCTTCAATTTACATACAGTATTTTACAGATGATCTATCTGTGTTGTGCCTGTTCTTTTGAAGGAACAGGAACCACGCATACAAATAATACTCCTTCTTTTTGCCCAAATACCCCAGAAGGTTGGCTGTGACAGAAAGGGAAACCCAACTGAGAAGTTGGGAGGGGATTTCCGGTTCCGGCATTAGCCTGATGAACAGGGTTACACCTCGATAAGGCCTCTGTAATGTATTTGTGAGAAATTTTTGGATTACATATATGTACGGAAAAGTTTAAAAAGTCGTAAATACACTCCTGGAAATTGAAATAAGAACACCGTGAATTCATTGTCCCAGGAAGGGGAAACTTTATTGACACATTCCTGGGGTCAGATACATCACATGGTCACACTGACAGAACCACAGGCACATAGACACAGGCAACAGAGCATGCACAATGTCGGCACTAGTGCAGTGTATATCCACCTTTCGCAGCAATGCAGGCTGCAATTCTCCCATGGAGACGATCGTAGAGATGCTGGATGTAGTCCTGTGGAACGGCTTGCTATGCCATTTCCACCTAGCGCCTCAGTTGGACCAGCGTTCGTGCTGGACGTGCAGACCGCGTGAGACGACGCTTCATCCAGTCCCAAACATGCTCAATGGGGGACAGATCCGGAGATCTTGCTGGCCAGGGTAGTTGACTTACACCTTCTAGAGCACGTTGGGTGGCACGGGATACATGCGGACGTGCATTGTCCTGTTGGAACAGCAAGGTCCCTTGCCGGTCTAGGAATGGTAGCACAAAGGGTTCGATGACGGTTTGGATGTACCGTGCACTATTCAGTGTCCCCTAGACGATCACCAGAGGTGTACGGCCAGTGTAGGAGATCGCTCGCCACACCATGATGCCGGGTGTTGGCCCTGTGTGCCTCGGTCGTATGCAGTCCTGATTGTGGCGCTCACCTGCACGGTGCCAAACACGCATACGACCATCATTGGCACCAAGGCAGAAGCGACTCTCATCGCTGAAGACGACACGTCTCCATTCGTTCCTCCATTCACGCCTGTCGCGACACCACTGGAGGCGGGCTGCACGATGTTGGGGCGTGAGCGGAAGACGGCCTAACGGTGTGCGGGACCGTAGCCCAGCTTCATGGAGACGGTTGCGAATGGTCCTCGCCGATACCCCAGGAGCAACAGTGTCCCTAATTTGCTGGGAAGTGGCGGTGCGGTCCCCTACGGCACTGCGTAGGATGCTACGGTCTTGGCGTGCATCCGTGCGTCGCTGCGGTCCGGTCCCAGGTCGACGGGCACGTGCACCTTCCGCCGACACTGGCGAAAACATCGATGTACTGTGGAGACCTCACGCCCCACGTGTTGAGCAATTCGGCGGTACGTCCACCCGGCCTCCCGCATGCCCACTATACGCCCTCGCTCAAAGTCCGTCAACTGCACACACGGTTCACGTCCACGCTGTCGCGGCATGCTACCAGTGTTAAAGACTGCGATGGAGCTCCTTATGCCACGGCAAACTGACTGACACTGACGGCGGCGGTGCACAAATGCTGCGCAGCTAGCGCCATTCGACGGCCAACACCACAGTTCCTGGTGTGTCCGCTGTGCCGTGCGTGTGATCATTGCTTGTACAGCCCTCTCGCAGTGTCCGGAGCAAGTATGGTGGGTCTGACACACCGGTGTAAATGTGTTCTTTTTTCCATTTCCAGGAGTGTATGTCAGCACTCTGTGAGAGACTAGCAACGTGAATCGATAAAAACGTGAATTAAAAAATGGAGAGACGTTATTGTTGGCTGGTAAGCGAGGGAATAGAGTGTATGTACCAGCTGCTATAAGAGACTGCGTTCAGTGTGTGCGTGCGTGCGTGTGTGTGTGTGTGTGTGTGTGTGTGTGTGTGTCTGTGTGTGTGTCAAAATGACTCTCGTCATTAATATCACAAGACATAATGTGATAGCTACGACACACGAACAGTGCAGAACTGCAGAGAAGTTAACGAACACCACGTTGCCTGTGCGCCATAGACTATAGCTACTTCAACCAGCAAGGAGATTCTAAATGTTGTCGAAATACACATATTCTGCTCCATTGTGATATAAATGTTTGATTCAGGAGAACAGCTACGTTTGCAGTTTCTCACATGAACCTCCTCATTGGGATCTGGTTAGTGGAGTGCCCACAGGGGATGAAGACACTGCAATTCCGACAGCCTCTGCTTTCCACAGGCGGTTCTGACTGTCAGTAAGCTCTACTCTCGTTATCTGTTCGATTTTGGTAATAAATGTATCATTCGTTCACTGAATTCAGTTCTAATTTTGTTATCTAGTTGACATTGCATTTTTTTTAGATCCTTTAAAACACTTTTATATATATTTTTTCATATTACGTGTTGAATACAAAACTTTCTTCAGTAGCATTTAAAAGTAAAGGAGCATTCCCAATATCTTTACTAACAAGTTTTACTAAATTACGAAAATATTAAGACAACCAAGCACCACTCATCAACGTCAGTAAAAAAAAATATGCATGGGAATGCTTTTTTTTAACGTTTCTTTTAGTCGGGTGGAATTCACATGTATTACATGTTCTTGAAAATCTCCGCAGGGGATACGTAATTCTCCATTTCATGTTTTCCCCGCCGTTAACTAAGAATAAAAGAATATTTGCAGTGTCTGAGATATTACCCCTTCATTTTTGTGTGTAAAGTTTACATTAATGTTTGTTGCATTTTGTGCAGTGTATTGGTAATAGGCGTGTCATACGGAATACGCCATAACGGCAGATGGTTCAAAAATGGCTCTGAGCACTATGGGATTTAAATTCTGAGGTCATAATTTCCCTAGAACTTACAACTACTTAAACCTAACTAACCTAAGGACATCACACACACCCATGCCCGAGGCAGGATTCGAACGTGCGACCGTAGCGGTCGCGCGCTTCAAGACTGTAGTGCCTAGAACCGTACGAACACCCCGGCCGGCACGGCAGCTGGTTTCGAGCAATCAGGAAAGAGTAGGTAGATTTTCAGTGGTCAAGAGTTTACACCACTACAGAACTCCAAATCTGACAAATACAAACTAACTGTTGAGTTCGTTCACATCTCACAACCCGCAACACGGCAATACTCCAGAGCCAACGTGGTAACTTACTTATCTTTCTTGATGAATACCACGTACGCTTCCAGCCCAAGTGCGTGTAACATTCAGTTAATCCTGGAAATAGATTTTTTTTACTTCTTTTATACACAGATAAAAAAAAAGTTTTGCATCACCCCAGTACACAGAATTCCTGAAGGCAGATGTTGACTGTGGATATGAAATCACAGACACAGTCCCTTTGATTGTTCAGAGATGTCCCTAAACCCGCATAAAGTGTAAACAACCATGCATGAGCAGTGCCTATTAGTATGAGGGGGTCTGACAGCCGATCAGCTATAATCATTCAACCAGGAAGGAGGCACATGGTTCGTGTTGTCTGTAGTTCAACCATGTCTAGACAGTCAAAATCATGGTTCGATCGCGCCCGCATTGCTACTTTGAGCCAGGAAGGGCTCTCAAGAAGGGAAGTGTCCAGGCGTCTCCGAGTGAACCAAAGCGATGTTGGAGATACAAAAAAATGTTGAAATGTGTGTGAAATCTCATGGGACTTAACTGATAAGGTCATCATTCCCTAAGCTAAATTATCCTAAGGACAAACATACACACTCATGCCCGAGGGAGGACTCGAACCGCCGCCGGGACCAGCCGCACAATCCATAACTGCTGCGTCCTAGACCGCTCGGCTAATCTCGCGCGGCGAGGAGATACAGAGAGACAGGACCTGTCGATGACATGCCTCTCTCAGGCGCCCAAGGGCTACTACTGCAGGGGTTGACCTCTACCTACAGATTATGGCTCGGAGGAACCCTGACAGCAACGCCAACATGAGTAATGCTTTCCGTGCAGCCACAGGACGGCGTGTTACTACTCATATTGATGAGCAACTTCACTCCCGACGCCCAATGCGAGGTCCATCTTTGCAACCACGACACCACGCAGTGCGGTACAGATGGGCCCAACAACATGCCGAATGGATCGATCAGGATTGGCATCACGATCTCTTTACCGATGAGTGACACATATACCTTCAAACAGAAAAGTCGTCTGAGACATGTTTGGAGGCAAACGGGTCAGGCTAAATGCCTTAAGACACATTGTTCATTCAGTGCAGCATGGTGGAGGTTCCCTGCTGTTTTGGGGTGCCATTATGTGGGGCCGACGTACGCCGCTGGTGGTTATGGAAGGCGTTACGACGCCTGTGCGATATGTGAATGCCATTCTCATATCGTCAGCGTAATAGTGAGGCATTCGTCTTAATGGATGACAATTTGCGCTCCCGTCCTACACATCTTGTGAATGACTTCCTTCAGGATAACGACATCGATCGACTAGAGTTTCCAGCATGTTATCCAGACATGAACCATATCGAACAAGCCTATGATAGATTGAAAAGGACTGTTTATGGACGACGTGACCTACCAACCACTCTAATGGATCCACGCCGAATCGCCACACAGGAATGGGACAATCTGGAACAACAGTGCCTTGATGGATAGTATGACACGACGAATACAGGCGTGCAAGAGGATGTGCATTTGGGTATTAGAGATACCGGCGTGTACAGCAATAACGGTGTTGATTACACGAGGTGAGCTTATAAAATAACAGAACTACTGCTGTAAAATACTTTATTTCAGAAACACAGATATTTTGTTATTGTCACCCTCAATATACTCACCTCCTCTGGACCTACAACCCTTCACTGAGCAACTTTTTCACTGAACGAAACAGTGCTGGAAGTCTTCCTGTTTGAGTTTCTTGATGGAGCGTGCCGTTTTTTCTTTCACTCCTTCAACAGACTGGAATCTCGTTGCTTTTAATGCAGATCTGACCTTTACGAATGAAGGTCACTTGGTGCTAGGCCCGGCGATATGGTCAGACTTTGGAATACTGTAGTTCGCTAGAAACGTTTTCACAGACAGTGTGGTATGCGTTGGTATGTTGTCTTGATGTGAAATCCATGACATGATCTTCCACAGTTTGGGTCGTTTAATTCTTATTTTCCCACGTTTATCAATAACCTCAAGGTAGTAATGCTGTTTAATAGTTTGATCATCAGAAACACAGTGAAGATACACAATTTCATGAATTTTGAAAGAAAAATAGTGATCACTTTGAATTTTGATTTGTTCGTTCGAGGGTTTTTCGCTCTCGGTAGAGTTGAACCTTCCCAGTGTACGAACTGGCCCTTCGTTTTTGAGTTATAAGTGAAAAACTAAGATTCGCCACAATTTATCACTCTTTTGACCAAAAGAGGGTCATTTTTAGTGGTATTCAAAGTGTCCAGTACAAACATTTTTACGAGCTTCTTTTTATTTAGTCGTGACAATTTTCGACACACGTTTCGAACACACTTTTCTCTTGTTAAATTGGTCACGTAAATATTCCATTACGTATTCTTTGTTAATTCCAATAGTTTTTGCTATCGATCGAATACTCTACCGACGGTCCGATAGAATGAGATTACCTACTTTTTCGATATTTCCATCCGTTTTTCATGTTGAAAGGCGTCCGGGGTGTGAGTCATCTTCAGCGTCTTCTCGTCCACCTTAGAAGCGATTAAACCACTCATAAACTCGCTTAGATGATGAATAGTTTTCACTATGTACTTCTTTTGGTAAAAGACAGGTTCCGGTAGCAACACCTCTTACACAAACGAAGGCCACGGGCAGACTGATTTGTCTACAGACACCAGGAACGTCGCATTCGACTCAGAAAGCGTCACGCTCCGCAACTGTTGGTCGTTCATCTTTGGCGCATTCGTACTTACTCTGTGACAGCATCAGTCTCGTTATTCTGTAGCCAAACGTCGTACTAGATTTTCTTTAGATTAGTACTTCTTCCATAGATCAAGAATATGACACTTCCTAATGATGTGGAACGTGTCAGATTAATAAAAGGTGTCTATACAAGATATTACATTACACAAAATATTACATGACACTCAATATGTTTTTGGGGAAGGGGGGAGGGAAATTACCCACTTACTATATCCAAAAATTCGTCTACTGAAGAGAAGGAGCTGCCATTACGAAATTCTTTTAATGTCTCTTTAGGTGCTATATGGCTATCTGTCAGACTTTTGATGCTATTATATAAGTGACCAAAGACTTTTGTGGCAGCATAATTTACACCCTTCTGATCAAAGTTAGATTTAACCTTGAGTAGTGAAGATCATCCTTTCTCCTACTGTTGTAGCCGTGAACACTGCTATTACTTTTGAATTCGTTCGGATTGTTAATAACAAATTTCATAAGTGAATATACATATTGTGAGGATACAGTGAAGATCTCTAGCTCTTTAAATAAGTGTCTGCAGGATGATCTTGGATGAGCTCCAGCAAGTATTCTGATAACACGCTTTTGCGCAATGAACACTCTTTTACTCAATGATGAGTTACCCCAGAATATGATGCCATACGAAATCAGAGAATGAAAATAGGCGTGATAAGCTAATTTACTCAGATGTACACTCCTGGAAATGGAAAAAAGGACACATTCACACGCAGGGCACAGCGGACACACCAGGAATCGCGGTGTTGACCGTCGAATGGCGCTAGCTGCGCAGCATTTGTGCACCGCCACCGTCAGTGTCAGCCAGTTTGCCGTGGCATACGGAGCTCCATCGCAGTCTTTAACACTGGTAGCATGCCGCGACAGCGTGGACGTGAACCGTATGTGCAGTTGACGGACTTTGAGCGAGGGCGTATAGAGGGCATGCGGGAGGCCGGGTGTCGATGTTGTCGCCAGTGGTCGGCGGAAGGTGCACGTGCCCGTCGACCTGGGACCGGACCGGAGCGACGCACGGATGCACGCCAAGACCGTAGGATCCTACGCAGTGCCGTAGGGGACCGCAACGCCACTTCCCAGGAAATTAGGGACACTGTTGCTCCTGGGGTATCGGCGAGGACCATTCGCAACCGTCTCCATGAAGCTGGGCTACGGTCCCGCACACCGTTAGGCCGTCTTCCGCTCACGCCCCAACATCGTGCAGCCCGCCTCCAGTGCTGTCGCGACAGGCGTGAATGGAGGGACGAATGGAGACGTGTCGTCTTCAGCGATGAGAGTCGCTTCTGCCTTGGTGCCAATGATGGTCGTATGCGTGTTTGGCACCGTGCAGGTGAGCGCCACAATCAGGACTGCATACGACCGAGGCACACAGGGCCAACACCCGGCATCATGGTGTGGGGAGCGATCTCCTACACTGGCCGTACACCTCTGGTGATCGTCGAGGGGACACTGAATAGTGCACGGTACATCCAAACCGTCATCGAACCCATCGTTCTACCATTCCTAGACCGGCAAGGGAACTTGCTGTTCCAACAGGACAATGCACGTCCGCATGTATCCCGTGCCACCCAACGTGCTCTAGAAGGTGTAAGTCAACTACCCTGGCCAGCAAGATCTCCGGAGCTGTCCTCCATTGAACATGTTTGGGACTGGATGAAGCGTCGTCTCACGCGGTCTACACGTCCAGCACGAACGCTCGTCCAACTGAGGCGCCAGGTGGAAATAACATGGCAAGCCAATCCACAGGACTACATCCAGCATCTCTACGATGGTCTCCATGGGAGAACAGCAGCCTGCATTGGTGCGAAAGGTGGATATACACTGTACTAGTGCCGACATTGTGCATGCTCTGTTGCCTGTGTCTATGTGCCTGTGGTTCTGTCAGTGTGATCATGTGATGTTCTGACCCCAGGAATGTGTCAATAAAGTTTCCCCTTCCTTGGACAATGAATTCACGGTGTTCTTATTTCAATTTCCAGGAGTGTATATTGCCAGAATTTGCAATGACCCTCATAGTACACTCCTGGTAATTGAAATAAGAACGCCGTGAATTCATTGTCCCAGGAAGGCGAAACTTTATTGACACATTCCTGGGGTCAGATACATCACATGATCACACTGACAGAACCACAGGCACATAGACACAGGCAACAGAGCATGCACAATGTCGGCACTAGTACAGTGTATATCCACCTTTCGCACCAATGCAGGCTGCTGTTCTCCCATGGAGACCATCGTAGAGATGCTGGATGTAGTCCTGTGGATTGGCTTGCCATGTTATTTCCACCTGGCGCCTCAGTTGGACGAGCGTTCGTGCTGGACGTGTAGACCGCGTGAGACGACGCTTCATCCAGTCCCAAACATGTTCAATGGAGGACAGCTCCGGAGATCTTGCTGGCCAGGGTAGTTGACTTACACCTTCTAGAGCACGTTGGGTGGCACGGGATACATGCGGACGTGCATTGTCCTGTTGGAACAGCAAGTTCCCTTGCCGGTCTAGGAATGGTAGAACGATGGGTTCGATGACGGTTTGGATGTACCATGCACTATTCAGTGTCCCCTCGACGATCACCAGAGGTGTACGGCCAGTGTAGGAGATCGTTCCCCACACCATGATGCCGGGTGTTGGCCCTGTGTGCCTCGGTCGTATGCAGTCCTGATTGTGGCGCTCACATGGACGGCGCCAAACACGCATACGACCATCACTGGCACCAAGGCAGAAGCGACTCTCATCGCTGAAGACGACACGTCTCCATTCGTCCCTCCATTCACGCCTGTCGCGACAGCACTGGAGGCGGGCTGCACGATGTTGGGGCGTGAGCGGAAGACGGCCTAACGGTGTGCGGGACCGTAGCCCAGCTTCATGGAGACGGTTGCGAATGGTCCTCGCCGATACCCCAGGAGCAACAGTGTCCCTAATTTGCTGGGAAGTGGCGGTGCGGTCCCCTGCGGCACTGCGTAGTATTCTACGGTCTTGGCGTGCATCCGTGCGTCGCTGCGGTCCGGTCCCAGGTCGACGGGCACGTGCACCTTCCGCCAACCATTGGCGACAACATCGATGTACTGTGGAGACCTCACGCCCCACGTGTTGAGCAATTTGGCGGTACGTCCACCCGGCCTCCCGCATGCCCAATATACGCCCTCGCTCAAAGTCCGTCAACTGCACATACGGTTCACGTCCACGCTGTCGCGGCATGCTACCAGTGTTAAAGACTGCGATGGAGCTCCGTATGCCACGGCAAACTGGCTGACACTGACGGCGGCGGTGCACAAATGCTGCGCAGCTAGCGCCATTCGACGGCCAACACCGCGGTTCCTGGTGTGTCCGCTGTGCCGTGCGTGTGATCATTGCTTGTACAGCCCTCTCACAGTGTCCGTGTCCGGAGCAAGTATGGTGGGTCTGACACACCGGTGTCAATGTGTTCTTTTTTCCATTTCCAGGAGTGTATATGTAGCTGAACTCAAATGTTTCAGGAGATCCTCAGTGTGTTTTTTCCAGTTCAACCCCTCATGAATACATACACTCAGAAATTTTTAATATTATACCTTAGCTACCGATTTCTGATCGAAGTCAATATTTATTAATGGTGTCATTCCATTTACTGTGTGGAACTGCATATACTGTGTGTTGTCAAAGTTTAATGAGAGCCTATTTGCAGAGAACCACTTAATGATTTCCTGAAAAACATCGTTTATAATTTCACCAGTTAATTCTTGTCTGTTGGGTGTGATAGCTATACTTGTATCATCGGCAAAGAGTACCAGTTTTGCATTTTCGTGAATATAGAATGGCAAGCCATTAATATACAGGGTGAGTCACCTAACATTACCGCTGGATATATTTCGTAAACCACATCAAACACTGACGAATCGATTCCACAGACAGTACGTGAGGAGAGGGGCTAGTGTAATTGTTTAATACAAACCATAAAAAAATTCACGGCAGTATGTTTTTTACACAAACCTACGTTTTTTTTAAAAAATGGAACCCCGTTAGTTTTGTTAGCACACCTGAACATATAATCAAATACGTAATCAGTGCCGTTTGTTTCATTTTAAAATGTTAATTACATCCAGAGATATTGTAACCTAAAGTTGACGCATGAGTATCACTCCTCCACTGTTCGATAGTGTGAATTGGAGAGCACCGAATTACGTAGTGATCGAAAGGGAACGGTGATGGACCTTAGGTACAGAAGAGACTGGAACAGCACATTACGTCCACATGCTAACACCTTTTTATAGGTCTTTTTCACTGACGCACATGTACATTACCATGAGGGGTGAGGTACACGTACACACGTGTTTTCCGTTTTCAATTACGGAGTGGAATAGAGTGTGTCCCGACATGTCAGACCAACAAATGTTCAATGTGGTGGCCATCATTTGCTGCACACAATTGCAATCTCTGGCGTAATGAATGTTGTAGACGCCGCAGTACATCTGGTGTAATGTCGCCGCAGGCTGTCACAATACGTTGTTTCATATCCTCTGGAGTTGCAGGCACATCACAGTTCATATTCTGCTTTAACGTACCCCACAGAAAGAAGTCAGAGGTGTAAGATCAGGAGAACGGTCTGGCCAATTTATGCGTCCTTCACGTCCTATGAAACGCCCGTCGAACATCCTGTCAAAGGTCAACCTAGTGTTAATTTCGGAATGTGCAGGTGCGCCATCATGCTGATACCACATACGTCGACGCGTTCCCCGCGTTCCCAGTGGGACATTTTCGAGCAACGTTGGCAGATCATTCCGTAGAAACGCTATGTATGTTGCAGCTGTTTGGACCCCTGCAATGAAGTGAGGACCAATGAGGAGGTCGCCAATGTTTCCGCACCATACATTTACAGTCCACGGTCGCTGTCGCTCTACCTGTCTGAGCCAGTGAGGATTGTCCACGGACCAGTAGTGCATGTTCCGTAGATTCACTGCCCCGTGGTTTGTGAAACCCGCTTCATCGGTAAACAGGTAGAACTGCAACACATTCTCTGTTAATGCCCATTGACAGAATTGCACTGGATGATTAAAGTCATCACCCTGTAATTGCTGATGTAGCGACACATGAAACGGGTGAAAGCGGTGACGATGCAGTATGCGCATGATACTATTTTGACTCAGTCCACCGGCTCTTGCAATGTCCCGTGTACTCATGTGTGGGTTCATGGCAACAGCAGCTAACACACCAACTGCACCCGCTTCTCCTGTGACGGGCCTGTTACGGACCCGTTTGCGTGCTACGACCATACCTGTTGCATACAGCTGGCGGTAGATGTTTTGCAATGTGCGGCACGTTGGATGCTCTCTCTCCGGGTACCGTTATGCATACATCCTGCAGGCTTCAGCTGCATTTCGTCGACACTCGCCATAGATGAGTATCATCTCCACCTTTCAGAGTTCTAATACACCATGATCACAGTTCCTACAACGCTGCACTATCACAGACGTCTGGTAACACGGTGTACTACAGTTGGTCTGCGGGTGGAGACGAATGCACAATAACAAAAGCAGCAAGCGCTACATGCGGACACTGCGACAGCTAGACCAAACCACAACAGTGCACTACAGCCGCACTCGTAAACACGGTAGTCATCGTAAACATGTCCCTGCAGATGCTGCTCGCCGACCGTGGTCCGTGTTTGTTAAAACACGCAACTGAACGTCGGAGGTTGCAAGCGTCAAATTTAGGTTACAATATCTCCGGATGTAATTAACATTTTAGAATGCAACAAACTGCACTGATTACGTTTTTGTTTATATGTTCAGATGTGCTAACAAAACTAACGTGGTTCCATTTAAAAATCGTAGGTTTGTGTTAAAAAATATACTTCCGTGAATTTTTGTATGGTTTGTATTAAACAATTACACTAGCCCCTCTCCTCACGTTCGGTCTGTGCAATCGGTTCGTCAGTATCTGACTTGGTTTACGAAATATATCCAGCTGTATCATTAGGTGACTCACCCTGTATTTTAAAAACAGCAGAGGACCCAAGACCGAACCTTGCGGCACCCCATTCTTGATTGTTCCCCAGTGTCGTGGCATACACTACAAGAGAGTTGTTGCGCATCACGGATAACTCCACTGTTAATCTCCCGATTTAGCACCAGAATGGACTGGCTTGCGGAAGGGCGACGGCTCAGATCCACATCCAGTCGTCCAGATTTCTCTAAATAAATCGCTCCACCCAAAAGCCAAGATCGTTCCTTTGAAAATGCACGACCGATTTCCTTCCTCTTTTTTGAAACATTGCGACCTTGTGCTCCGTCTTTAGTGTCCTTGATATCGACAGGATGTTAAGCCCTCCTAGTCTTCGTTTCTTCCTTCCGACTTGGTATTTTCTAATGACTACAGTGGAAAAATAAGAGAAATTTGAGATCAAACAGAGATTCGACGACATCCGTTCTCCCTACCAATCATTCGCGAATGAACAGGAAACAGAATGGTAGTCGTACCATTAGCACTCCACGGCGCACACCGGAAATGGACGTTCGTAGTGTAGATGTAGAATCCCTTTCAATGAGTTTCACATATGCTAAGTCAATTAGTGTAAGCCCATTAATGTCTCTTTCTTATACCAGAAGGTTAAATTTGGTTGCCTTAAACACCATAATTGAGGTCTTTATGAGATTCAGATTCAAACAATTGGATATGAACCAGCGAATGGGCCTGTCTAGCTCCCAGTGCGTAAACCATGGATGCACATATGAATAGGAAGAGGCATAATCAATTCATTCGTCGCCTTTAGTTGTGAAAAGGTCCCTACAAAAGGCAGAGCACATTCATTTATTTGGAACTCTTTAAAGAGACATTTGACCAAACATTATGCTAATTTATAATTGCGCTGTGGGAATTTCCAGCATAAATTTCCATAACATTTTTAGGGGTGTCTATGACATTAGAAATGTGTTTTCGAAGACAAAAATTAAAAACACTTCGAATGTTTGAAGAAGAAACATCTAGAAGTTTTAATTTTTCATCAACAACAAGTTCTTTGCAGCCGGTCATGTCCTGGAAAGTTGTTGTTGTCGTGGTCTTCAGTGCTGAGACTGGTTTGATACAGCTCTCCATGCTACCCTATCCTGTGCAAGCTTTTTCATCTCTCAGTACCTACTGCAGCCTACATCCTTCTGAATCTGCTAAGTGTATTCATCTCTTGGTCTCCCTCTACGATTTCTACCCTCCACGCTGCCCTCCATTACTAAACTGGTGATCCCTCGATGTCTCAGAACATGTCCTACCAACCGATCCCTTCTTCTAGTCAAATTGTGCCACAAGCTCCTCTTCTCCACAATTCTTTTCAATACCTCCTCATTAGTTATGTGATCTACCCATTTAATCTTCAGCATTCTTCTGTAGCACCACATTTCGAAAACTTCTATTCTCTTCTTGTCTAAACTATTTATTGTCCACGTTTCACTTCCATACATGGCTACACTCCATACAAATACTTTCAGAAACGACTTCCAGACACTTGAATCTATACTCGATGTTAACAAATTTCTCTTCTTCAGAAACTTTTTCCTTTTCATTGCCAGTCTACATTTTATATTCTCTCTACTTCGACCGTCATCAGTTATTTTGCTCCCCAAATAGCAAAACTCTTACTACTTTAAGTGTCTCATTTCTTAATCTAATTCCCTCAGCATCACCGGACTCAAAGACTACATTCCATTATCCTCGATTTGCTTTTGTTGATGTTCATCTTATACCCTCCTTTCAAGACACCGTCCATTCCGTTCAACTGCTCTTCCAAGTCCTTTGCTGTTCAAAATGGGTCAAACGGCTCTGAGCACTATGGGACTTAACATCTGTGGTCATCAGTCCCCTATAACTTAGAAGTACTTAAACATAACTAACCTAAGGACATAACACACATCCATGCTGTAGGCAGGATTCGAACCTGCGACAGTAGCAGTCACGCGGTTCCGGACTGAGCGCCTTAACCGCGAGACCACCGCGGTCGGCTAATCGTATGTTTTCCCTGACAGAATTACAATGTCATTGGCTAACCTCAAAGTTTTTATTTCTTCTCCATGGATTTTAATACCTACTTCAAATTTTTCTTTTGTTTCCTATAGGCTACAACCCTGTCTCACTCCCTTCCCAACCACTGCTTCTCTTTCATACCCCTCGACTTTTATAACTGCCATCTGCTTTCTGCACAAATTGTAAATAGTCTTTCACTCCCTGTGTTTTAGCCTGCCACCTTCAGAATTTGAAAGAGGGTATTCCAATCAACATTGTAAAAAGCTTTCTCTAAGTTTACAAATGCTAGAAACGTAGGTCTGCCTTTCCATAACCTTTCTTCTAAGGTAAGTCGTAGGGTCAGTATTGCCTCACGTGTTCCAACATTTCTACGGAACCCAAACTGATCTTCCCCGAGTTCGGCTTCTATCAGTTTTTCTATTCGTCTGTAAAGAATTCGCGTTAGTGTTTTGCAGCTGTGACTTATTAAACTGACAGTTCGGTAATTTTCACATCTGTCAACACCTGTTGGTAAAGTACGCTGCGCTTAATTTCAGGAGCAATGTGCTTCTAGAAAGCATTCGATGGTCTTGACGGATGGTCGTCTGCAGAGTAAAACCCGTAAATGTTTCATGTATAGAGTACACCATCTACGATCAGGGCTTCATTCATTTGCCTTTTACAGAAAAGTTTCCCTATGCTGAATGCACCTCGCCACTTTTTGGAGCCATTCTTGGAAACATTTTTTCCAAACATTTTATAGCCGAACGAAACGTTCAGTCTCTCACTTCCACTGACAGTGTAGAAAACACTCTTTCTTTCCACTTATGGTGTTCGAGAAGTCAGATCGACGGATTCTAAGAGTAATTACCTCTTTTTACTGCCGTAAAGTAATTGCAATTTTTTTTCAACGTGTCAGTGAATTCTATTAATAGCGGGACAACATTTCTGGTATGACGTTGTGTCATTTGTAAACAGTAATCTGTTCCATGAATGTTTAACTAACACACATAGCAATAAAAATTTCTCATAGCTATGAAATGACGGCGCTTTGAATGAAATTATTCCCTACGGAAAAATCTGATGAGTAGTATTTTATGTCCAACATAATGTTTTCTAATTATTGATTCTCTTTGTTGCAAAACGCAGTGAACAGACATCATTTGTGTGAGGTTCTTCAGTTCATCCATTTATGGGCCGATGCATCAATGTTGTCATGTTACCTTCGTATAAAAAAAGAAAAAAAAAACTGATTAGCTGTCACAACACGGAAAATATTCTCTGATTAACAATGGTTCATTTGTGTATGATGAAAGATGATATATGAGAGTAGTAACATGCTGGTCACGTTTCAAGCAATTCGGCGGATGGGAAAAGAAGAATAAAAGATACAAAAATATATCCAAATTCTATAAAATGATATGACATTGAGTAAGTCTGGGCCCACTGCCCTGATACATGTGAAAAGTTGCAAATTTGCTGGTATAGAATGCTTTGTAACTGAAGTACGCGTAATTGACTTAGTAAGCCAAAATAAATATTCAGACCTTAAACGATTATACGAAAGAAATTACCTTAGTAATGGACACTGTCTTGATCACAGCGGCATAGCAAAATATATGCAAGAAGAGTTATAACAACCACAGAAGGACGTGTTAACTATCGCAATTCGATATATTTATGGAGAAATAAAAAAAGCTGGGAAACAGAATGTTTTAGCAAGTGAATAACGAGTAGAGTCACTGTTTAGAGAACAGGTCGCGTACTTAGAGGTCTGCTCTCTTCAAAACACTCTAAAAAGGAAATAACGATACGAAGTATAACGAATTTGACTGGCGTTTAAGTCAATACGATAATTAGTACAGAATTATGGCCGCGGTGTTCTAGCGGTTCTAGGCGCGCAGTCCGGAACCGCGCGACTGCTTCGGTCGCAGGTTCGAATCCTGCCTCGGGCATGGATGTTTGTGATGTTCTTAGGTTAGTTAGGTATAAGTAGTTCTAAGTTCTAGGGGACTGATGACCACAGATGTTAAGTCCCATAGTGCTCAGAGCCATTTGAACAGAATTATGCATCTTTTATAAAGGACTGCACATTGACTGTAAGTCTCCTATAAAAATTGAAAACACAGTTTAGAATAATTTAAAACAATCAAATAAGGCATTTGATTTGCTGTCTGTCTTCAAAATTTTCAAAATATGCGTACCTAATAGTATTATAAACTGGATTAGAAAATAATTACCACTGGGCATAAAATCTGATCATTCACCTACCTATATTTCAGTCATTCGGTGTGACCGGCTGATAATTGTAGTAGCTGGTAATGATAGAAACTTCATGAAACGAACGAAAACTGCAGTTTGCAAATCTACGCTGGCCAACAGAAATAAAGGATCACTTTTTCAAAAGCCCGTAATTGTCTCCCATTGTCACGTGTAAATTTGGAAGTTGGCACAAAGGTGCTTAGAACCTTGCTCTGTAATGGTACAAAAGAGTGGCGTGCTGCGGTGTCCCGGTCAGGAGCGACCTTCAAACAGCAAAGTGTCGGAAAAAAAAGCCCGAGCTAAAAGGTCCACATGGCTTGTAATGCGGGTTATTGATCTTTCACTGACAAACGAATTCCACCACAATTCTGCCCAACACCGCTGTGAACGTGTCACAAGATGGGATGATCAAGTCTTTTATCCCTAGATTACTAAAGTAGTCATAAAATTTACTACTGCAGTAGAGTATTGAACAGGACCTTTTGTTCTTAATTTGGTATGTAACATAGCATTTAAGAGCTAATAATTGTAGTTAACTAACGTATAACCTAGAAGTTATGAACTACTTTGAATAAAATTAAGAGTAGTAAAATTTACAAAGTTTCAATAGCAATGTAATGCTTTGCCCCCTTCAGTGTTCTCGAGTTAAAGTGTGACACATGAAGCTGAAGACTCTCATTGATGACTAGACCCCGTAGAGCTACCAAACTGCCACAATGATTGGTACCTATCACGCCATGTTCCAAATTGTCACTGACATCTTGGTGTTAAGATTGGGCGATGTAGAGGGCCAGTCAAAGTGCCATAGCCGCGCGGGATAGCCGCTCGGTCTGGGGAGCCTTTAACGGTTCCCGTGGTTGCGTCCCTCGGAAGTTCGAGTCCTCCGTCGGACACGGGTGTGTGTGTTGTCCTTAGCGTAAGTTAGTTTAAGTTACATTAAGTAGCGTATTCATCTAGGGACCGATGACCTCAACAGTTTGGTCCCATAGGAACTTACGACGAATTTCGATTTCAAAGTGCTATAGGTTACCTGAGTGTTGATGTAACCGGTTGTTTATACATGCAGCCGTGTGAATACGACTTTGTCATTTTGCAAGACGAGGGAGTCCACAGCGTGCTCGTCATTGAGTGGTACTAAGTCATAATTCAAAAAAGATTCCCAGAACATCACAGAACCATCTCCAGCCCCAACTACACCACGGCGTAGACTGATCGCCTAGTTGGGCATTCGATGAACTCGACGCCTTGCATCACATAAATAGAAGGAAAATCGTGATTCACCTGACAACAGCACACGCATCTGATCAGCAACTGCCCAGTTCTTGTATTGGAATATATCTGACTCCAAATGTGCACTGTATGCTGTTTTCTCCGCAGTGATTACCCGGAACTACTTCAGATGAACTTAGTTCAGCAACGGATGCAGTTCAGGTCGAGTTTGAAACTGATTGTCGTTGATAAGACGTGACGTTCGTCTTCAGCTCAGGAACTTTTTACGACCACCGTTGTTATGCTGGGAGTTGTAAATCATTTCTTATACAAAATTTCGACAGTTCGCGTTGAAACGCAAAGAGGCAACTTTTATGTTGTGATAGTGGGAGCATCCCAACATGACAGCCGTTCTCTTGCATTCTGTCACACCTCCACATCGATTCGTGTTACTGTGCTGATTCCATACAACTGACCGGCGCATTCACACCAGTTCACTGTCGTGACTTCCTCAGCACTGGAGGGTCCGACGAACGCATAATAGCGACTCTACACCACCTACAGAGTTGCAGTGCGACCAGGGTGCTCTTTTAAGCGTGCTTGTTAGGTAGCTCAGTTCGACAGAGAGTAGATCGTGTCATCAATAAGAACGGAAGTCCAGTGTCAGTTGCATTTGCTGAGTAATTGATTGCAAGAGATGAATTTCTCCACTTGGATTAACCTAAGTATCTAACTGTCATGAAATCCTTTCTGTGGGAGAAAAATGGAACCTCATCCATTGTTGCTAAATTTCTTTCCTCCTTTATTTTTAGCAGTTAATAAATGGAAAACTGAACTCAGTAGTGGTCACACTTATCTTGGAGATGATCCTCTTGAAAGATACCCTGAAACTGAACGCAGAGAAGAAAACACAGAGAAAGAGCCCACGATGTTATTAAATTATAGGTAGTTTTTGATGTGCGAAGCACTGTGTGAAGATATGTAAACGAAATTTGTCGCATTAAATGTATTATTTCTGTTTATGAATACTGACAACCAGGAAACGATAATTTACCACTAGACAAAGTTTTTACTTCGTTCTTCAAAAAACTGATCCCGAAGTTTATTTTGGTGTCATTTTAGGACAACTTCATTTGACACTGATTACATTTACAGTCTTTTATACTGTACAGTCTCGGTTAACATCTCATGAGTGCGAGTTATAATATCTGTTGTCAGCCTGTCCTGAGATCTAGGTTCTCGATCTACTTGCTATAAGCTAATTACATACACATTGTTACAATTGGTTTCGTTCTAACTTCTTAGTTATGGCATCAAGCCTTTCTACAGAGAAATGGTGCAAAGGTAGATCCGGAGGAATGTCAGTTTTACGCCTCAAGTGTAAGTAGAGCATACAAGTTTCTATAAGAAACATGATTATTCTAGTAGAAGAGATACTTATAGCGATGACATTCTGGTGCTGCTTTTACCAAAAATACTGGGTAAGTTTGATCATTTTTTCCATAGCAATATGTCCCTTTTCTAATGAAATTAGTTCATCTGATGAATATAGGAGTTCCCAATTCAAAGTGTCGTTAAGAAGGGATACATTTTGGGTCGGTAGTATGTTCAAAAGTTTTTCTGGCCAGTGCGACATAATTTAATCATGGCCGTACCGGTAATGGTCGCAAGTAAACGATAGTTAGCGTCTGCTACATCGCAATTCGTGCCATTGCTCCAGATACCATTGTTCTGAAGTTCCATCATTTCCGTGCCCCATTCAAGTAACAGTTGATGATCAAGGTTTCTGGTACAAAGAGTCAATTAATCCAGTGCGACCGTTCCTTACTGAATGTGGCTGAGGTTCCAGAACTTCTCTATGACACTAGATAGCATCAAGTTCGCTCTGAACAACTGAACTACGCATGACCATGCATCTTTTCGAACTATTATTCTGGGGTAAATACTAATGCTTCATGTTCTGCACTCTCTCAAATCTTCTAACGCTAAGAGTATGTGCATCTCCTCGTTCCGACACTGATTTATTCATGGCTTTCCATTTCGTCAGGTATGGATGAATGGTGTAGCGCTGATAACTTGCGTTCCTCCCTACTGTGAAATATACGACATATATAAGCAATCTTGTTCCGTCAGTCTTAACTTCGACAGTTTCTATGAGACAGAACAGTGCTAAATTTTCTTGTGTTAATTCATATCTGTGCTGAAGGTGGGTGCCTGGCGTAACGCTTCCAAAAGTTGTTGCTGCGGCACCAGTACCGAAAGTTGGCCGCGTGAGGCATGAAATACTGTTTCTTGCTTTGCTGCTGCTTGAAATCTTGCATCATTAATGCTGTCACCAAGTATGTGTAAGAGTCTGACAATAGTCATCTTCTCATCCAGTCCTCTCAGTCGTTTCTGAATCTTTGTCATGTTGTTATTTGCTGTTGCTACCACATTAAGGATGCACTAAAAGTGAGTTCCGTAGCTATTCACCGTATTACTCAGGTAATGTTCAATATATTCTGCTTCAAAGTCGTTATCTGTGCTGTACGCCATTCTACTGTGGTCTTAATATTTCCTATTGCATTTTGCACCTGACCTGTTGTCATGTTCATTTTCATCGCGTTCAATTTCCACACATCTTTTCCGTTTGCCGTCCCAACAAGGTTTTCAACAAGTTTCCTCCTGCGTCGAGCCATCCCCCAGATGACTGCGGTATAACATCTGCATTGGTTGTGCTCTTAGCTTCTTATAAAAACTGTCGCCCGTCCGGATAGATGAATGGTCAGCGTGACGCTGTCCTAAGGGGCCTGGGGTTAATTCCCGGCTGGGTCGGGGGTTTTCTCCACTTAGGAACTGGGTGTTGTGTTGTCTTCATCATCATTTCATCCCCATCCGGCTAGCAGGTCGCCAAATGTGGCGTCGAATGCAATAAGACCTGCACCAAGGAGGCCGGATCTGCCCCGTAAGGTCCTCACGGCCAATGACCCCGAATTCTCATTTCCCTTTCCATAAAAAAAGTCAATTCTTGATACTAGCCATTAATACCCGAGAATAGGCTTCTTTCCACGTCTCCTTGCCTAACTCCTTCAATGTAGCCTATAAATCTCTTCCTAAGTTCTACCTTGAAAGTTAGTCCCAACTTACAAAGGTCACTGCCCAACACCTGGTGTCCATGTCGTTACGCCATCTGAGATAAGGAATATTCCAACAGCTAACGCCCTTCTTTAAATGAAAAATAAAATAAAATAAAATAAAGTCCTGCTGTGGCACCGATAGTGGAATTTGTGGTAAGACATCGGCTGCAGCATCGGATGGCTTTTCTTTACTGAGTTTTGGTTGGTGACTGGATTTTGACAACGGCCAGCAAGATCTTTTCCAGGACTTATAGATTAGAAACCAACATCCACTGGCCATCTCTAAAACATGGAAACTGACTTACACGCTGTCCCAAATGTTCTTGTCTCTCCGAAGTTTTCGTGTTTGCTCGTCTGACTCTTTGCCAAACGTAATACTTCTCGCCTATTTGTTTGCTTACTCAGCATCAGATCGTAACATAGGTTGTAGCATAGCACGCTGGACGGCATTTTCCTTACGTACCAATACGTAGTTTATAGTTCCGTGTTCCGACCGCATATTGGAGATATTTGTTCCAGTTTGTAAGTTGGCTGTTAACGTAATGACGCATCATCTTCGTGTTTGTTTGATGAATGCATTGCATTCACCTGCTTGCTTGCAAATGAAGTGGACTTGTCCATAATTTCTGAACGTGAAGTACAAGACACAGGAGTTTCACCAAATCAGGTAAGTTTAAAAGGACACTAAAGTTTCTAATATGCCTATTTTAAGAATCCAGTTATTAACCAGTGCTGAAACAACCATGGCAGCTTGCTGGTCAGGGATTGCTATCATAGATATAAACCGCAAAATATGGTAATAAATTGTTAATATATAGTCAGTACCTGCTGGGTTTGTGTTAAATCGGTCCAAAATAACAATTCTGATCATTTTAGAAGATTTTCATGCCTCTGGCAACCTTTGGAGAGGAATTCTTTATAGCTGAGATTATTTGCGGCAGTGTCACCCAGTGGGAAAAAAAGCCCTCAAGCTCAGTTGTGTGCAATGAAAGATGTATTTTAGCATGATGTTTACTATGGATATCAAGCCTGATATATGCAGTATACCCTTCACCAACCTGTGTGAACACCTCAATATTCTCGGAAAAAGACTTAGCCCCAGTAGTGTTGTCCCCAATGAACTTGTATCATTATCACTAACTCCTTGCAACCCAAGAGATCTAGAGCTATAACCAATACATGCACCTCTACATCTATTAAAGTCCTTTGTTCTTTGTCACCATAAACTCCACAAGCAGCATTCTATCTCTTCATCTAACTGTGCACTAGTACAGTTTATTGGGAGTGTCTTCTGATGACTGTTGCATTCCTATTCGCATTCAGCCAAGGATTTTGCAAATATTAATTTTTCCCGTTTCTTAGTCCTGCACTTCCATGCTTTATGATCTACTTGTCCACACTTGTAGAACTCAGGCCGATGACAGTATTGTTGTTGTTCCTTATATCCACACCTGTGACACTTTATGACTGAAGCAACGTTGTTCAAAATGGTTCAAATGGCTCTGAGCACTATGGGACTTAACATCTGAGGTCATCAGTGCCGTAGAGCTTAGAACTACTTAAACCTAACTAACCCAAGGGCATCACATACATCCGTGCCCGAGGCAGGACTCGAACCTGCGAGCTTGGCGGTCGCGCGGTTCCAGACTGAAGCGACTAGAGCCGCTCGGCTACAGCGGCTAGCTAGAAACGTTGTGATCACCACAAACCTTATTTGTTATATCTATGTCTTCCAACTGTGCGGCGATCGCAATCGCTGCAGCTACTTCAGTAAGATTTTCTATCCTAACTGTAAGCGACATTTCACAGAGAATGCCATGCAAAAGTACGTCGACATCCCTATTCTCGCCTTCTCGGCGCAGCAGGTTTCATGGTAAATAAAATACACCTTAGCTACTCCAATCAACGGAGGATATGCAGTAAGAAGGTACATTTCGTGAGACCAGCTTCCAAGCTTGTCTGTAACTAATAGGTTATTGAAAAACAGAGTTATGTCTGTAGCCCTCCCCGAGAAAGGAGTTATCAAAGTTTCTGTGGTAAGATTGGTAAGTTCATATGGTTGCACAGGAGTTACACTTAGATGTAAGTGAACGTCAGGTGTCTACCATAGATAATGTATTATGCATTGAAGGAGGCCAGTTACAAGATAAAGAAAATGCCTCTCAGTCACTGACCTACAATGTTGGTTGGTTGTTTTGGTGAAGGAGATCAGACAGCGAGGTCATCGGACTCATCGGATTAGGGAAGGACGGTGAAGGAAATCGGCAGGGCCCTTTGAAAGGAACCATTCCGGCATTTGCTTGGAGCGATTTAGGGAAATCACGGGAAACATAAATCAGGATGGCCGGACTCGGGATTGAACCGTCGTCCTCCCGAATGCGAGTCCAGTGTCTAACCACTGCGCCACCTCGCTCGGTGAACTAAATTGTCTGAGGTGTCAAAGTAAGATGAGCGTAGCTGCTGTGGTGATGATGGCAACTTCAGAACTTGGGGCCAGTCATAATGGCGACAGCGTCAGGACTACATGTGACTGTCAGTTGTCGGAGTCACCCCTCAGGTTCAGGATTTTAAGTGTGCGTGGAGTCTGAGCAGCTGAGGTGGTGATGTTACAGTTGCAGGATGTTGAGCTAGGAGAGTCAGTGGTGGAGGCTTTATATGCCTGAAGATGTCAGTTAAACAGCACTGTCTGGAATCATATTTCTTGGTCGTGATTTTATATCATGGATTGTCGTCTCCGTTGCAACAAAAGGCACACCCATGCATGACGAAGAATATTAATGCATGAATGCAGTACTATGGAGACTATGAATATTTCTGCAAGTGACGACCCAACAGCTATGTAGTGCAGGTATCAGGGTAGGGGGCCTACAGGTGCAAGTCTACAGTGGATCACCGACAGTGAGTGCGGCACGACTCAGTCCTCTGGAAAGTGGACGCGTGCTTCCATAGGTACCAACGGCATACCACAAATGGCACATGTCGCGAAGGCAGAATCGCAGGACCTCAAGCAGCTGCACAACATATAGGCAGTGAACAGGTACAACGTACAACCAAGGAGGCAATATTCAGGTGCCTTATTAAATAGGTTGAAGGCAACAGCCCACAGTCATTTGGTGCGGCCCTTCACCAGGGGAAACCTCAGCTATTTTCCGTCTTTTAACAGTCACGGATGTGACTGCACTTGCACGTGGTGGAGGGGAAGGGGGGATTAGTTAGTGGTACCAGTACCCTCCGCCACACACCGTTAGGTGGCTTGCGGAGTATGAAGTAGATGTAGATGTAGATGTAGATGCCACCAAACAGCAGTGGCACCTTACACCGGCTAAGCCCTTCCACAGCCGCCTGGCTGCAATTTCGGAGGCGAAATCTCCACACAAGCAGCAATCAGGTAGCAGATCAAGACTTGCCAACCAAGTTACCCTGTAACTAGCGGTACTGTCATTTCAGTGGAATGTGAGAAGCTGACAGGATGACCAGTCACTGAGACTGGGGCTTCTGAAATGGGGGTACTTAAGCTGCACATAACGCCATCGCTCCAGGCAATGCGGTTATTTGCTCGGTCCGATCTGATCATTTTCTCAGTCAACATCGAAGTCTCTAGAATTTCATTTAGCACACTACGTATAAGCAGATAACTGATAATAACAGTCTAATAAAGTAATTATATTCCATAACTGAGCAGTTTAAATAAAATGCTAAACTACAAGTCAACTCTGTGTTGGTAGTGTTTAATATTTTCTTCTGCATCTCATCGAAAAACGACGGAAATACTTACCTATTTGGCTTGATACTACAAGCTGCTTCAATCAATTTGACTAGAGTCATTTATTACACAATCATAATGTAATGGATTTTAAATATAGTACAAAACACAATAGCACCTGATTTCGTTGCTGCTTGGTACATTCATTTTCTCTTTTTTTATGTACTCCATCTATTGATCTGGAGAACAAAGGCATAACTTTATTCACAGGACTTTATTTATGCGTCAACAACGTAAATTTAATGCATCTGTTAAGACGGCCCGCATCTCGTGGTCGTGCGGAAGCGATCTCGCTTCCCAAGCCCGGGTTCCCGGTTTCGATTCCCAGCGTGGTCAGGGATTTTCTCTGCCTCGTGATGGCAGGGTGTTGTGTGATGTCCTTAGGTTAGTTAGGTTTAAGTAGTTCTAAGATCAAGGGGACTGATAACCATAGATGTTAAGTCCCATAGTGCTCAGAGCCATTTGAATCATTTTTTGTTAAGACAGTATATCCATTTACAGTCACACAAAATTCAAGGAAGAATGTTGTCTCTCGTCGCATGTTTTGCACCTAATTTAAAGCGCTTGCAGACGTATTGCTGGTTTAGCTCAGTCACTATGTTGCTTGAAAACAGAAATATTTAAATATGTTTGAATTCCTAAGGGACCAAACTGCTGAGATCATCGGTCCCTGGACTTAGACACTACTTAAACTAACTTATGCTAAGAAAAACACACACAGCCAGGCCCGAGGGTGGACTCGAATCCCCAATGGGAAGGGCCGCGTAATCCCTAAACCGCGCGGCCACACCGCGCGGCTTTGAAAGTAGAGAGAAAAATAGAGCTCGGATGTTACGTGTTATTACTCCATTTTGCGTCACTTGCAAATGCCGTACTGGGTGCTGGACGACTAATCGTTTGCACTCTTCGCTTACCGTTCGGCTCAGTTTTGCAATGCATCGCGAGTAACGCCGTACCTTCTGAGACGGCGGCACTCTTTGTGTACTCCAGATTCCGAATGTAACACACGGTACGAGCCAGAATTGGTGCTGCAGCACGTAATAATTTCGAATATTTATACGTACACCGGGAACTGTATCTGCTGTGCAGCAGGATGCTTAGCAGGAGCCGTGGTAGAGGAGGAGTAGATTAGTGTTTAACGTACCGTCGACAACGAGATCATTAGAGACGAAGCACAAGCTGAGATTAGTGAAGGATAAAAAAGGAAATCTGCCGTACCCTTTCGAAGGAACCATCCAGATATTTGCCTGAAGCGATTTAGGGAAGTCTCGGAAAACCCGAATCAGGATGGCCGCACACTGATTTGAACCGCCGTCCTCCCGATTGCGAGTATACTGTGTTAAACACTGCACCACCGAGTGAGGTGGCGCTGTGGCTAATATACTCGACTCGAATTCAGGAGGTTCAAACCTGCTTCCGACCATCTTGATTTAGGTTTCCCGTGATTTCCCTAAATCGCTTCTGGTTGGTTCCTTTCAAAGAGCACGGCCGACTGCTTCCCCATCCTTCCTAATCTGATGGGACCGAAGACCACGCTGGCTGGTCCCCTTCCCCCAACCAACCAACCAACCAACCACGCTCGGTAAGACCAGTCGTGACCTGATTTCGAAACTTGATGTAAACTGAAGCCTAATCAACTGAAGATGAGCCTATGGATTGTGCATTGTAATAAAAAATAAGATTAGTAACTGAAGGCTATTTGTTTTCTGTTTTTTGGAATGTAACGGTCACGGCAGCAGCAATGACAACAATAGACAAACGTAACCAATCTTTTGTCCCGTAAGCTGACGCATTTGAAATTTGTTACATATGTCGTCGGCATGGCCCTGAGCCTGATATCTTACATACAACCGTTACCCGATACGAGTAAGACACAGGGTGTGTCACCTAAGGATGCGGCCCTGCCGCTGACAAGCGGAGCAAACGCCTCGTCCGTAGCAGCACGACAGGTGCGCTGGGTGGCAGTGATTAATGGCCGGCGCGTCGAGCCGCATCGCACCACCAGGCGGCCTTCATTAGCGCCGACCCCAGGCTACGCCCCCCTGTCAACACACGCGAGCTGCGCTCGTAATGAGTGCTGGCCGCGCCGCTGTGTACTTATCTGCGCAAAGCGGCAGCGCGCCGTCACGTCGCTATCACTGCAGTTACTGCTTGGCCCTCCTGTACGCCACACGGTTCGCTAACAAACACGCGTACGCTGCTTCATCAGAAACACGTGTTTTGTGGTTGTACGTCAATTTATATCTGCATTCCATCCCTTTCTCTCCAGATCAGTTAAAAGTTACATGATTTAAGGGATGAATATACAGAACTGGCCATTAAAATTGCTATACCAAGAAGAAATGCAGATGATAAACGGGTATTCATTGAACTGATATATTATACTAGTACTGACATGTGATTACATTTTCACGCGGTTTCGGTGCATGGATCCTGAGAAATCAGTACCCAGAACAACCACCTCTGGCCGTAATAACGGCCTTGATACGCCTGGGCATTGAGTCAAACAGAGCTTGGATGGCGTGTACAGGTACAGCTGCCCATGCAGCTTCAACACGATACCACAGTTCATCAAGAGTATTGACTGGCGTATTGTGCGTAGCCAGTTGCTCGGCCACCATTAACCAGATGTTTTCCATTGGTGAGAGATCTGGAGAATGTGCTGGCCAGGGCAGCAGTCGAACATTTTCTGTATCCAGAAAGGCCCGTACAGGACCTGCAACATGCGGTCGTGCATTATCCTGCTGAAATGTAGGGTTTCACAGGGATCGAATGAAGCGTAGGGCCACGGGTCGTAACACATCTGAAATGTAACGTCCACTGTTCAAAGTGCCGTCAATGCGAGCAACAGGTGACCGAGACGTGTAACCAATGCACCCAATACCAACACCCTGTGATGACGAATACACGCTTCCAATGTGCGTTCCCCGCGATGATACTGTACACACAAACTGGATTCATCGGAAAAAATGACGTTTTGCCTTTCGTGCACCCAGGTTCGTCGTTGAGTACACCATCGCAGGCGCTCCTGTCTGTGATGCAGTGTCAAGGGTAACTGCAGCCATGGTCTCCGAGCCGATAGTGCATGCTGCTGCAAACGTCGTCGAACTGTTCGTGCAGTTGGTTGTTGTCTTGCAAACGTCCCTATCTGTTGACTCAGGGATGGAGACGTGGCTGCACGATCCGTTACAGCAATGCGGATAAGTTGCCTGTCATCTCGGCTGCTAGTGATACGAGGCTGTTGGGATCCAGCAGGCCGTTCCGTATTACCCTCCTGAACCCACCGATTCTATATTCTGCTAACAGTCATTCGATCGCGACCAACGCGAGCAGCAATGTCGCGACACGATAAACCGCAATCGCGATAGACTACAATCCGATCATTATCAAAGTCCTAAACGTGATGGTACACATTTCTTCTCCTTACACGAGGCATCACAACAACGTTTCACCAGGCAACGCCGGTCAACTGCTGTTTGTGTATGAGAAATCGCTTGGAAACTTTCCTCATGTCAGGACCTTGTAGATGTCGCCACCGGCGCCAACCTTGTGTGAATGGTCTGAAAAGCTAATCATTTGCATATCACAGCTCCTTCTTCCTGTCGGTTAAATTTCGCGTCTGTAGCACGTCATCGTCGTTGTGTACTAATTTTAATGGTCAGTAGTGTATTTGGAAACGCTCACAGGAATTCGATGTGATGCCAACTTTGATTATTGTTTGCTTAAGCACATTCCCCCTTAACCTCAGGAGGCTGAATCCAGCACATAAAGATCTTGGTAAAAATAATCTTCTGCAGCTAAGCTCGAATATATTTACGTTTATTTTTGATAACCGGCTTTGCCATATTTTATTGTTTCCACAAATTACTGCAAGCAGTTGCCTTCTGTTTCATTATTCAACTTTTACTTTCCGTTATCAGTCTCGAATCGCCTAGCTATTCAGCATCAGATGGTACGTATCCATTGCATGTTTGCAGTAGCGTGGAGATCGTGTGGCTGTGGAAAAATGTGTAAACGAAACTTCTAAGCACTGGACTTGGCGAAAAATAGTCACATTATGAGATCGATTTAGCTGCGTAACTTACAATTAGCAGTATCTGTTGGTTTGTTCTTCGAACACACATTGTCTTGGAAAACATTACGTGTGTTTTCCAGTGACGTTAATTTTACACCACTTCTCAAATTTAGAAACAGGCAACAACTTCCACTTACTTTACAAAACGAAAATAAACCACAGAACTTGATTAAAGTTACGTTCTACGAGTTTGTGTTGGAGCAGAGGGTTTCTTTGTTCAGTACTTGTATTGCACATTGAAGATAGTAATTGTATAGCTATTTATATTATATTAACTACTGGAAAAATAGTATATTATATTTACATTACAAATTTGTCATGTGCTATTTGCAAAATCTGTTAAACACTGTTTGTTTGTAAATAATATATATTTACATTACAAACTTGCTATGTGCTATTTACAAAATCTATTAAACAATGTGTGTGTGTGTGTGTGTGTGTGTGTGTGTGTGTGTGTGTATGTGTATGTGTGTGTGTGTGTGTGTGTGTGTGTGTGAGTGTGCGTGTATGTGTGTGTGTGTGTGTGTGTACATACACTAGAAGGAAATGGAGAACGATGAGTAGATGTGCCGATATGGAAAGATAGAGTTCTGTTTTTACCTACGTTGTATAGTTTTTAAAGATTAAAGACTCTTTAAAATTAAAAAAAGTAGTTGTTTGTTAAGTCAGTTTGTTCTTTTAAGATGGTGTAGGTTGATTTTTTTATTGTTATTTGTTATTATTTTTCAGGAGATCCATTTTTATTCCTCTGTTTACAATGTGTAGGATATATTGGTTTGTTTTAATGTCTGTAACTGAGTGACTATTTTGTCCTAGATGCGTTGGAATACTTGATTTACTTAAATTTTTTAAAGAGAGTGTGTCTGTGTTCTCTTTCTATCGAATTGGAAATTTTCTTTCTGTTTGCTCTATGTAGTGGCATGAGCGCCTGTCACAGGTTAATCTATGTATAACAGACTTGGAAAATGGTGGCTTGACCGTTTTAGTGTTATGAACTATTTTGTTTTGCGTTTTGTTTTTTCTGTGCAATCTTATTTCGATTTTCTGTGGTTTAAACAGTCTTTCAAGTGGATATGAGATGTCACTAAGGAAAGGCATGGAGATATATGTTTAGTTTCTTCTGCCATTGAAGACTGTCGTCTCTTCGGCTGGGTTTTATTTTTTCATCTGATTTTTCAGTTGTGGATGTGTCATAACCATTGATGTGGGGCGTTGTTTTTAAGAAGTTTATTTCTTTAACGTTTACATCAGGTTCAATATGAATTTCCTTTGCACTGAAAATTTGTGGTGATTTAGGTGGGTTTCCTATAAATTTGAAACTTATGTTTGTTGTTATCACGTGTTCTGTTTAGGTCAAGAAAATTAATTCCATATTGGTTTGCTGTTCAACAGTAAAATGTTCTTTAGCATGTATATTCTTGTTTCTCTTTTAGGCTCTCTATTTCAATGCTTGCCTCTTTGTATAGTATTAAGGTACCATCAAAATAATGTTTATAGTAAATGATTGTGTCATATTCTATTTTGTCTGCTTCAAGAAGTTTGGTTTCTTGATGATTAACATAGATGTCAGTTAGTAAGCCAGTCGCGGTGTTCCACATCCATAATTGACAAAAGTTTTACATGTAACTGTCACCTTCTGCTTTTCAAAAACTTCTAGTTTCTGAACGTGCTCATGATCTGAGTTACAGCGTTAGGCCTTGTTGTCATTATGGTGGATGAAATGTAGCACGTTATGCAAACATTTATCAGAAATTAAACATTTACAGTTAAAAAGACCTTGTGCACGTGGCCACATCTACATACATAATGGTCACGGATGGCTGGTAAGTCTTAAAAATCACAGCGTAGCGTAAGATACACATTTTCACATCTGTTGACCCATTGAAATGTCACACAAACATCTTTGAGTGCTACACATGTTAGACATGGCCATGTGCACAAGGTGCTTTTTACTTTGGGTGTTTTAGTTCTGACGAGCCTTAGTATAATGTGTTACATTTTATCAACCATAATGACAGCATGGCACAAGGCTCCAACTCACAATGAACATCTTCAGTAACAAAAAATGTTTGAAAAACAGAAGATAGCAACCAAAAACAAATAAGAATTTATGTAACCTCGGCTACAGAACATTCGTTATCAAGTAAAATACATCGCTACTACTAATATCTCAACATAAGATGACTTAGTCACATAAAGATATTAGAACGGTAAACAGACTTCTAATGCAAAATCTTCGTATCAGTAGGTATCAACGTTTATTATATCTTCTTGATTCGATATTTTCTTTGTTATAAATCAGCTTTATTGTTGAAACACTGAAATACAGTTAATGAAGTTGGCAAATCTTTAAAAAATGGTCTGCAAATATATATTTACTTTTAATTGAGTAATAGTTTGTGTGAAATAATTCATGCAGTTTATCAACACATCACAGTAAAAAGAAAAAAACAAAGTAAATAATCAACAGACTCTACCAAACAGTATGTCATTAATCTCATATAAGTGACCAAGTGCCACATCAAATACACAAAAGCATCTCAAAAATAGATGTGCCGAAAAACTGGCATAATGCCCTCGGAGGACACCCGCAGTCACTTGTTGCGAAACAGATTTTTTATTATCTCTCTAAAGTACTTTAACTTCAAAAAATTACTGATTTCGTTTCATATGAACCATCTTTAGATCTGATTGTATCTCTTGCAAGAGAAACTGCTCCAACTTCAGCGAAATTTACAGACTATGTCACAGAACAAAGTATTTTAGTCTGTGACATAGCATGTAAATTTTGCTGATGAGATGAATATGTTACTCTTGTGTCTGATACAGTCAGGTCTAAGGCTGGTTCATGTGAAGCTCAACTGGTCATTTTAAGAAATTAAATCAATCTGAATAGAACATAAAAAATCTTTTTTAATACATGCCACCTGCAACTTAACATGTCAACTAACAAGGGACTAATCGGAACGATATGGTATGCTCACCGTGGTTTCTTGTTCTTATGATATAATGAAATAGAAATTAACTAGGTCTAGGTCTGCATTAATCAGACGAATCGTCTACATTATGGTTTGGGACATCGGCTAATAACTAAAACAGGGTACAGTAATGCTACATTCTCATTCCAGCCAAACCAAACTGGTTCGCACTCCAGGATTGCCGTATTTTCTACGTCGCAACTGAAACTCGAATAAAATAACTCTGTCTTCCAAAAGTCACATCATTCTCAGCATGATTTTCTGTTCCGTCACAAATCTTAGATGATTATTTTATACATTGGTACATGCTAAGAGTAGGTTTTGTGATGTGAAGTTTTTCGGAAGGAGCAATCAAATGACTCAGGAAGAAGGCAATAAAATGTTTATAACAGGGGTGTACAGGATGAGACTTCTTTAAAGCGACAAACATGGAGGTTGCACGGGACACAAAAAAATTTTCAAACGTAATAATTACCTGAGATTATTTTCTTCATTCGATGGAGGAGATAAACGCTCTCAGAACTCGTACAGTTGATCGTAACACGGGGACGTATCGGGCGAGTATAGGAAACGTCCTCCCAGAGCAGTTATTAATCCATTTCTCTTGCATCGTATGCACAACCTGCAACTAGTTGACTATCCACTCAGACCACATTTTTCGCAGTGGTACCTAGGGAAATGTTAAGTGCGTCATACACTTCCGTACTCTGTGCTCTTTACAGGTGAAGCAAGATTTGGGACTCATGGGATCTTCAACACTAACAATTGGCGTGTTTTGAGAAAGGTTAATCCACATGCCACATTTACCTGCGCTCATCAAGTGCGGTTCTACGTGGATATGTGGGCAGGTCTGGTTGGTGACTGTCTGATTGGGCCATATCTCCTACGGGGGCCATTAAATGACAGGCGTTATTACAGTTTCTTCGCCAGAGTTAGGATGAGGTGCCACTCGATAGAAGACAGCGCATGTGGTTCCAGCAGGACGGGGCGCCTGCACATTTTAGTCGTCCTGTGAATCGATTCTTGAACCGACAATTCCCAGAAATGTGGATTGTCAGTGATGGTCCTGTACCACGGCCTACTGGATTCCCTTTTGGACCCCTCAGGACTCTTTTCCGTGAGCACTGACGTGCAACGTTGTATAAAAAATCCGTTCTGAATCAGGAGAGGATCTGGTTGCCCAGACAATATCAACAGCAGCAGTAGGAATTACGGACACCTCTGCTGCCTTTGTTAGGCAGAACACGAGACGCCGGTGGAATCTCTGATTACAAATCAATGGAGACATTTCTAAACCTTTATCGTACCCGAAATAGTTGTGTTCTGTTAAGGTTGCTGTCTCTCGGTAATAAAGAATTAAAACTTTTTGTGTTACTTTTTGTCTTCGCAAGAAACCTCCCAGAGTTTGTTTGCTTAGTTAATTTTCATCCATAGAAAACTCCCTCCACCGGTTAAAAAATCGTCACAGGCAAATATGACATTACACGCCAATATTTGTTTTGGTGTCGCATACAACCTCCCAAAGTTTATCGGTTCAAATAATTATCACCCTGAACAGGTCTGTCAAAAGGCGAGTAACTTCTCTATAAGTTAAAACTCAAAGATGTTAACGACATTAGCTGGCAGTGGACATTGATTTAAATCAGTCGGGAAAGTTGAAAATTAGGACCTGACCGGAATTCGAACCTGGGTTACCTGCTTATTAGGTAAATGCATTGACCAAGCCGACACAGTGGTCATTGCAGTGTCCCGGACTATCCCAGCACTTCTCCCGTCAGACTCAAATTCACAACGTATCCACTCCTTGTCCATTAATCCTCATTACTCGCCGCATTTCGCGATTTCCGTAACAGTTCGAGCATTTGTACGTCCACTCTGAAGTGATAACTGGCTTTCCTCGTCTTAAATATACATGTGTCGTCTGTTCTTTAGAATATGCACGAAAGGAAGGACAGCAAAAGATAAATAAGTGTTTGTCGTACTTCCTTCGGGGAGTGTTTTAATGTTCAGCAACTTATAAAGGACGGGAGACAGAGCAGCATTTGTCGCACTCCACTAACGAAAATATACAGCATCTCTGCTTCCCTAATAGAAATTCCTCCCCAACTGACGCTCGGGCCAACCCCTTGTCTGACACCAGTGCCCCGATATCTGTGTTTATGCGTCTCGACGTGTTAAGTTATTGCTGGTTTACTGTCTTGTCGGGAGCGGGTCAGGGAAAAAACTGGGCCCGTACCTACCACAGGCAAACGCGGCCGGTCGGCGGAGATATTAGTAACTGAGTTGCTGGCGGAGAGCATAAATTCAGGAGGCGCGCCGTGGCAGATAAGCGGGGGCGGGAAGCGCAGATAGCGCGTAACCCGGGCGGCGGCGGCGGCGGCAGGGGCTATCTCGCGGCCAGGTCTGATGGCTTCATAAAGCGAATGATGTAACGTGGGCCGGACACCTAATGTATGCGCAGCCAGGGCCGGCGATGGCATCAGCGCGCTCGCCGCCTGTTGCACGGGGCTGCCTGCACTTCTGCCGCCTGCGTCGCGAGGCAGCCGGCCGTGTTTACGGTCGCCGCACATACCGGCACGCCACAGGTCACCCTACGAGTCTTCCTCCAACGCCAGTACGGCTCAGGGATACTAGCTCAGCCAACAAGACTTTCTTTCTTTCGCTTACGCCATAGTCGCTCAGCGATCGCAGGGTGGCGTGGTTACAACGGATTTGGCAAGGTCAGTGTAGGGATAGCCGAATGTCCTTCCTGCCGCCACCCACCGTACCCCCCCCCCCCCCCCCCAGGACGGAATCAGTGTACCCCAACTGTCTGCGTCTAGTGTAAATCGTGAAATAGTGCGGACGTGTTTCAAATGCCTGCGACGCGTGTAAATGAGGCAGAACGTGGGGCCAGCCCGGTGCTCACCTAGCGGGATGTGGAAAACCGCCTAAAACCACATCCAGGCTGGCCGGCACACCGGCCCTAGTCGTTAATCCGCCGGGCGGATTCGATCCGGGGCCGGCTCGCCAACCCGAGTCCAGGAAGCAGCGCGTTAGCGCGCTCGTCAGCCAACAACACTATAACCATGCAATTCGTTACTGGAACTTTATAAGAACTCACATTAAGACCGAATGTTAGATTTTGATGACAATGATAGTTGTTTTCTGGATGGCTCAACTGCGCCCGTACAGATTCCCGATCTTTTCACTGTCCAGTCTCGCCAAGTTTCCCGAATGGTGATGAAGTGATAAGGACACTTTATTTTCACTAGCTGCTTATATTTTATGACCCGCCGTCTAATATCTTATGGTGGGTCGTAGGATGCCACTTAGCCGCTATTACTGGGTGCAGGGTCCGGACTGACTGAAAGTAACACCACACTGGCTCCCGTCCCCACTTACACCGTTGCCCGTGTCCCGCCACGTGGAGGCGGGCTCTATTTCTTTAGATCTATTTGATATCTTTTTTTGCAGCATTAGAAAAACTTATAACTAATACATAATCAAGTAAGATATTAATAAACAAAACGAAATCAAATATTTAGAAGGAAGGAAGAGAACTGAATAGAGAAGGGATAGGTGTAATATTGCCCGTCTCCTGGTTGTGGGCGGCGGCCCGGGTCTTGGAATGACCCTCAAGACGCTGGCCGTCGCTCACCATGCCTTTAACATCTACCATCCTAAAAACTAACTTAACTAGAAGAGGGTACGTTAATGCTAGAAACTAAGACTAAGACCTCCATGTCCAGCCTGCTAAACTATTTACGATATACAATAGAGAAGTAACTGATTTTGTGCTTGGCTCAAAGTTGCTAATGAAAGGGTACTTGTGGTAAAAGTAATAATGTAATGTTGCTAACGGTTTGTGTTGAGTCTACAAGGCTCCTAGTAGAGTACATCAGGCGCAAGCGACTCCCGGCCCCGCCGACAACATGACCCGAACGGTGGTTTTCTCCGATCTACCATAGGTATCCGTCAGTTTGGGCCCAAAAGAGAGGAATCACAATTAAGATCCTTCCATCTAGGCCGTGCGCCGCCTCTTACCAGGGGGCGTAGGTCCCTTGAAGAGGTGCCAAACTTTAAGCTTCAGATCAGAAGTTATTAGTGTAGTGGAGGTTGAGGTATAGGCTGTGTAGGTTGGTTGTACAAACAATTCACGCTGAGCCAATGAGACTTACAATGATACGTGGTGTGGCAGTTAGCACCTTCTGGCCTCACCAGCAACACAGCCTGAACGGTGGTTTTCCCCGATCTACCATAGGTATCCGTCGGGTTGAGCTCAAAAGAGAGGGACCACAATTAAGGTCCTCCCATCCAGACTGTGCGCTGCCTCTTAACGGAAGGCGTAGGTCCCATGAAGCTGTACCTAGCTTTAAGCGCTTATTAGACATGGAGATGCTGTTAACTATTTACATATAAGGTGCAATCTGTTTTTAGGATTGTGTGTGACTTGTGCACCTCTTGTCGGTTGTTCCACTCTGTTTTTTGAAGTTGACTTGGTTGACACTAGGGATCATCCGCGCTAGACGCTTCAATTATCTGTGTTGGTGCCCTGGTCTGTATGTGTTTCTTCTTCATCACTTCGTAGTGCTAATGATATCTGTGTCCCCCTGGGCATCGTAATGTTTGTTTGGACCGACTTGCCTTCGGTAGGGTCTGTTGCACTAGTATTCTATTTGTTGGATCTTCGAGATTTCGTCCGTTAGTTTGTTGAGTTCAGTCCAGCTTTCCGGGTAGTGTATTATGGCATGTAGTTCGTTCAGTGTGTTCAGGCGATTTATGTGTACTGTGTGTCTCATGTTCGTTCGTTGTCCGCAGAAGTAGACGGTATGTTCAGGGGAACCTTCTTCCCCGCATGTGCATCTATTAGTCTGCTGCAGACTCATGCGGTAGAGGTGCGTTGGATAAGGGCCATGTCCTGTGAGGAAATGTACCATACCGTGGCTGGGATCGATATGTTTTAGTTTTAGTCTTTCCCGGATGTCAGGAAAGAAGTTGTATACACGGCGGCCTTTATCGGCGTTTTTTCAAATAATAGTCTTTTTGGTGGTAATAAGGACAAGACAAACACCCAGTGCCCGAGGGGAGAAAATATCCGAACCAGCCCGAAATCGAAACCTGGACTCCGTGTTCCAGAGGCAGCAACGCTAGCCACTAGACATCTCGTTAAGGTGAAAGGCAGGCCAAGGAGAAGGTACCTGGATTCGGTCAAGAATGATTTTGAAGTAATAGGTTTAATATCAGAAGAGGCACCAACGTTAGCACTGAATAGGGGATCATGGAGGAATTTTATAAGGGGGCTATGCTCCAGACTGAACGCTGAAAGGCATAATCAGTCTTAAACGATGATGATGATGATGATGATGATGATGATGGTGTATGTACGTATTTTAAGTGCATATATAACTTTGCTGTAACTTTAGACCTCGGACTGGTAGGAAAATAAATATCAGTCCTTGTTAATAATGCACACAGGAAGAGAGAGATAACTGAAGAGAGGCTTAGGGAGTTCAGCGAAGAACTGAGAGGAAGTCATATTAAGGCTAGAGCTCCACAATTTAATTAAGAAGAGAACTGTTTATCGATAAGAGAAGAAGGAAGATCTCTGATCAAATGTTGTTTGTTGAAGACAAAAAGAATATACTTTGAACATACTGGAGACTCATAACCTGTCAGAGACAGCCAGTGGCATGATTCACGTACTCCACAAATCATCCCGGAGTAAACAAACCCAGATATATGAGTGTAAACTAATTCGAAAAAAGACTCTGAGTGGTGTTATGCTGCCAAGTCCAGTGAAATATTGTCGTTGGTGTTGTATTCTATTGCGTGGCTAGATGCAGTCATGACTGGTGTTATATCTACTGGCTGAGCGTCTAAACAATATTTGACTTTGAGAATCACTCATTTTACTAAGGTTTGAAGATCCTCTTGATGTTCTTCCGTGTTTTCGATTATAAAATTGTGTTGTTTTGAGAATTAACCTGATGAAAGCTCATCGTTTTTTATGTTAAACAGCTGTCCAAGGATTTCTACGTTCGGCGGTCGGTTGTGTCTTGTCACGTTTTCCAGTGGAGCATAGACTGGAATACATCCAGGAAATAACTGAGGATATAGGTTGCACGTGCTACTCTGATATGAAAAGCTTGGTACAGGAAAGGAATTCGTGGCGGGCCGCATCAAACCAGTCACAAGAGTGATGGCTCAAAATAAGCCCATATATTCTTAATTCTCAAAGTCAAATATTGTATGACGCTCAGCCCCTAGAGACAATACCAATCATGACTGCATGTAGCCACGCAATACAAGTTACAACACTAACGACAATATTTCACTGGACTTGGTAGCATAACACAGCTCAGAGTCTCCTTTCGAATTAATTTACGCTCATATGGGTTTGTTTACTCCGGAATGATTTGTGGAGTACGTGAATTGTACCAGTGGCTGTCTTTCAACTCCTGAGTCTCTAGTATGTTCAGAGTATAATGTTTTTGTCTGCAACAAACCACATTAATCAAAGCTCTTCCTTCTTCTCTTAACGATTAACAGTTCTCTTCCTAATCAAATTGGAGAGCTCTGGCCTTAATATGATTTCCTCTAAGTCCTTCGCTGAACTCCCTAAGCTGCCCTTCAGTTCTCTCTCTCCACCTCTGTGCATTATTAACATTAAGCACCAATATTTATTCTCCTTCCAGTCGGAGGTCTAGAGTTACAGTAAAATTATATTTACATTTAAAATACGTACATAGACATTATATAAAATTGTTGTTGTTGTGGTCCTCAGTCCTGAGACGTTTGATGCAGCGCTCCATGCTACTCTATCCTGTGCAAGCTTCTTCATCTCCCAGTACTTCCTGCAATTGACATCCTTCTGAATCTCCTTAGTGTATTCATCTCTTGGTCTCCCTCTACGATTTTTACCCTCCACGCTCCCCTCCAACACTAAATCTGTGATCCCTTGATGCCTGAGAATATGTCCTACCAACCGGTCCCTACTTCTTGTCAAGTTGTGCCACAAACTCATCTTCTCCCCAATTCTATTCAGTACCTCCTCATTATATCTGTGATCTACCCATTAAATCTTCAGCATTCTTCTGTAGTACCACATTTCGAAAGCTTCTATTCTCTTCTTGTCCAAACTAATTATCGTCCATGTTTCACTTCCATACATGGCTACACTCCATACAAATACTTTCAGAAACGGCTTCCTGACACTTAAACCTATGCTCGATGTTAACAAATTTCTCCTCTTCAGAAATGCTTTCCTTGCCATTGCCAGTCTACATTTTATGCCCTCTCTGCTTCGACCATCATCAGTTATTTTGCTCCCCAGATAGCAAAACTCCTTTACTAATTTAAGTGTTCCATTTCCTAATCCAATTCCCTCAGCACCACCCTACTTAATTCGACTACATTCCATTATGCTCGTTTTGCTTTTGTTGATGTTCATCTTATACACTCCTTTCAACACACTGTCCATTCCGTTCAACTGCATTTCCTAGTCCATTGCTGTCTCTGACAGAATTACGATGTCATCGTCGAACCTCAAAGTTTTTGTTTCTTCTCCATAGTTTTTAATACCTACTTCGAGTTTTTCTTTTGTTTTCTGCACTGCTTGCTCAATATGCAAATTGAATAACATCCGGGGGATGCTACAACACTGTCACACTCCCCAACCACTGCTTCCCTTTCATGCCCCTCGACTCTTCTAACTGCCATCTGGTTTCTGTACAAATTGTAAATAGCCTTTCTCTCCCTGTATTTTACCCCTGCCACCTTCAGAATTTGAAAGAGAGTGTTCCAGTCAACATTGTCAAAAGCTTTCTCTAAGTCTACAAATGCTAGAAATGTAGGTTTGGTTTTCCTTAATCTTTCTTCTAAGATACGTCGTAAGGTCAGTATTGCCTCACCTGTTCCAACATTTCTACGGAATCCAAACTGATCTTCCCCGAGGTCGGCTTCTACCAGTTTTTCCATTCGTCGGTAAAGAATTCGCATTAGTACTTTGCAGCTGTGACTTATTAAACTGATAGTTCGGTAATTTTCACATCTGTCAACACCTGCTGTCTTTGGGATTGGAATTATTATATTCTTCTTGAAGCCTGAGATTATTTCACCTGTTTCATACATCTTGCTCACCAGATGGTAGAGTTTTGTCAGGACTAGCTCTCCTAAGGCCGTCAGTAGTTCCAATGGAACGTTGCTTACTCGCAGGGCCTTGTTTCGACTCAGGTCTTTCAGTGCTCGGTCAAACTCTTCACGCAGTATCGTATCTCCTATTTCATCTTCATCTACATCCTCTTCCATTTCCATAATACTGTCCTCAAGTACATCGCCCTTGTATAGACCCTTTATATACTCCTTCCACCTTCCTGCTTTTCCCTTCTTTGCTCAGAACTGGGTTTCCATCTGAGCTCTTGATGTTCATACAAGTGGTTCTCTTTTCTCCAAAGGTCTCTTTAATTGTCCTGTAGGCAGTATCATTCATACCACTAGTGAGATAAGCCTCCACATCCTTACATTTGTCCTCCAGCCATCCCTGCTTAGCCATTTTGCACTTCCTGTCGATCTCATTTTTGAGACGTTTGTATTCCTTTTTGCCTGCTTTTACTGCATTTTTATATTTTCTCCTTTCATCAATTAAATTCAATATTTCTTCTGTTACCAACGGATTTGTAATAGCCCTCGTCAATTTAACTACTTGATCCTCTGCTGCCTTCACTACTTCATCCCTCAAAGCTACCCATTCTTCTTCTACTGTATTTCTTTCCCCCATTCCTGTCAATTGTTCCCTTACGCTCTCCTCTGATTCTTTCAGTTTATCCAGGTCCCATGTCCTTAAATTCCCACCTTTTAGCAGTTTCTTCAGTTTTAATCTACAGTTCATAACCAATAGATTGTGGTCAGAGTCCACATCTGGCTCTGGAAATGTCTTACAATTCAAAACCTGGTTCCTAAATCTCCGTCTTACCATTTATTATCTATCTGATACCTTCTAGTATCTCCAGGATTCTTCAATGTATACAACATTCTTTTATGATCCTTGAACCAAGTGTTAGCTATGATTAAGCTAAGCTCTGTGCCAAATTCTACCATTCGGCTTCCTCTTTCATTTCTTAGCCACAATCCATATTCACCTACTATGTTTCCTTCTCTCCCTTTTCCTACTGTCGAATTCCAGTCACACATGACTATTAAATTTTCGTCTCTATTCACTACCTCAATAATTTCTTTTATCTCATCATACATTTCATCAATTTCCTCATCATCTGCAGAGCTAGTTGGCATATAAACTTGTACTAATGTGGTAGGCATTGACTCCGTGTCTATCTTGGCCACAATAATGCGTTCAATATGCTGTTTGTGGTAGCTTACCCGCAGTCCTATTTTGTTATTCATTGTTAAACCTACACCTGCATTACCCCTATTTGATTTTGTATTTATAACCCTGTATTCACCTGACCAAAAGTGTAGTTTCTCCTGCCACCGAACGTCACCAATTCCCACTATTTCTAAATTTAACCTATCCATTTCCCTTTTTAAATTTTCTACCCTACCGGCCCGATTAAGCGATCTGACATTCCACGCTCCGATCCGTGGAAAGCCAGTTTTATTTCTCCTGATAATGCCATCCTGAGTAGTCCCCGCTCGGAGATCCGAATGGGCGACTATTTTACCTCCGGAATATTTTACCCAAGAGGACGACATCATCATTTATCCATACAGTAAAGCTGCATGTCCTCGGGAAAAATTACGCCCGTAGTTACCTCTTGCTTTGAGGCGTTCGCAGTACCAGCACAGTAAGTTCGTTTTGGTCAGTGCTACAAGGCCAGATCAGTCAATCATCGAGACTGTTGCAATTACTGAGAAGGCTGCTGTCCCTCTTCAGGGACCACACGTTTGTCTGGCCTCTCAACAGATTCCCCTCCGTTGTGGTTGCACCTACGATACGGCCATGTGTATCGCTGAGGCACAGAAGCCACCCCACCAACGACAAGGTCGGTGGCTCATGGGGAGATGTATATAAAATAATCACAACGTAAAAAATACGTAATATAAGGGAAAAAATACAGAAATGATGAAAATTTTGAAACAAGAAAACAAGACAGTGGCATACACGAAGTCAAGATCAAGTTGGCCCGTCACAGGTTCCACAAGAAATTGAATGGAAGATTTGGGTTCAAATGGTTCAATAGGCTCTGAGCACTATCGGACTTAACATCTGAGGTCATCAGTCTCCTAGAACTTAGAACTACGTAAACCTAACTAATCTAAGGACATCAAACACATCCATGCCCGAGGCAGGGTCCGAACTTGCGATTGTTGCGGTCGTGCGGTTTCAGTCTGAAGTGCCTAAAACCGGTCGGCCACACGGCCGGCGAAGATTTGGGCTCATTCATTGACTTTATGCATGACCTAAACATTCAAGGATTACACTCCTGGAAATTGAAATAAGAACACCGTGAATTCATTGTCCCAGGAAGGGGAAACTTTATTGACACATTCCTGGGGTCAGATACATCACATGATCACACTGACGGAACCACAGGCTCATAGACACAGGCAACAAATCATGCACAATGTCGGCACTAGTACAGTGTATATCCACCTTTCGCAGCAATTCAGGCTGCTATTCTGCCATGGAGACGATCGTAGAGATGCTGGATGTAGTCCTGTGGAACGGCTTGCCATGCCATTTCCACCTGGCGCCTCAGTTGGACCAGCGTTCGTGCTGGACGTGCAGACCGCGTGAGACGACGCTTCATCCAGTCCCAAACATGCTCAATGGGGGACAGATCCGGAGATCTTGCTGGCCAGGGTAGTTGACTTACACCTTCTAGAGCACGTTGGGTGGCACGGGATACATGCGGACATGCATTGTCCTGTTGGAACAGCAAGTTCCCTTGCCGGTCTAGGAATGGTAGAACGAAGGGTTCGATGACGGTTTGGATGTACCGTGCACTATTCAGTGTCCCCTCGACGATCACCAGAGGTGAACGGCCAGTGTAGGAGATCGCTCCCCACACCATGATGCCGGGTGTTGGCCCTGTGTGCTTCGGTCGTATGCAGTCCTGATTGTGGCGCTCACCTGCACGGCGCCAAACACGCATACGACCATCATTGGCACCAAGGCAGAAGCGACTCTCATCGCTGAAGACGACACGTCTCCATTCGTCCCTCCATTCACGCCTGTCGCGACACCACTGGAGGCGGGCTGCACGATGTTGGGGCGTGAGCGGAAGACGGCCTAACGGTGTGCGGGACCGTAGCCCAGCTTCATGGAGACGGTTGCGAATGGTCCTCGCCGATACCCCAGGAGCAACAGTGTCCCTAATTTGCTGGGAAGTGGCGGTGCGGTCCCCTACGGCAATGCGTAGGATCCTACGGTCTTGGCGTGCATCCGTGCGTCGCTGCGGTCCGGTCCCAGGTCGACGGGCACGTGCACCTTCCGCCGACCACTGGCGACAACATCGATGTACTGTGGAGACCTCACGCCCCACGTGTTGAGCAATTCGGCGGTACGTCCACCCGGCCTCCCGCATGCCCACTATACGCCCTCGCTCAAAGTCCGTCAACTGCACATACGGTTCACGTCCACGCTGTCGCGGCATGCTACCAGTGTTAAAGACTGCGATGGAGCTCCGTATGCCACGGCAAACTGGCTGACACTGACGGCGGCGGTGCACAAATGCTGCGCAGCTAGTGCCATTCGACGGCCAACACCGCGGTTCCTGTTGTGTCCGCTGTGCCGTGCGTGTGATCATTGCTTGTACAGCCCTCTCGCAGTGTCCGGAGCAAGTATGATGGGTCTAACACACCGGTGTCAATGTGTTCTTTTTTCCATTTCCAGGAGTGTATTTTGATAGATGAAACTTCCTGGCAGATTTGCCCAGGGTCTTCCGGTCTTGTAAACTGACATACCTCCGGGAGTGCGGGTGACGGCTTTGAGCTGAGGATTACATGGCGTCCTGCCGGCACCTTGGGCTTTCGTGGCCTGTTCGGTCGGAGTTCACTTTACTTGATCTATTTCCCCAGGATCTAATAGAGAAAATTATTGTGAGTGGAATGCTGAGCTTGATAGACATGAAGAGTCCTGGGAAATGAATTCGAAATACATCATTAGATACTAAACTAGTTACGTACTTCAGCGTGTCTTAAAAGGTCAGAAAGATGCACTGTCACTAATGATACGGAGATACGTAGAAATGATTATCCTTACCACAAGTGTACAAGAGCTCAGTTGCAGATTTTCGTCACGAGAAGTATGATGGGGGCATGGGAAGCAACAACCGATAATTTTGCAGTATCGAGCAAATCAGTCACCCCTTGTCGACACGTCAGCGTCAGCTGTCTGGAGCTGCCGGTGGGATATCGGAGGCGCGTGCCCACGTCCAGCTCCAGCTCGGCAGTAATTGGATGACGCAGCCGGAAAAGCCGCCGGCCAGCCTTTGTGGTGGAGCCCGGTCAGCCGCGCTACAAAGGCGGTGATCAACCTGGCCGCCTGCCGCTCTGACCCCTAATTATGGCTGCTATTAAAGCGGACGCCGGCAGTCACAGCATAGCCGCCGAACTTCCTCCACGGTGAGCTGCTTAGGCGATTTAAGGAAGCGCGCCGCGCTGACCGCCCCTCCCGTGTTCGGTAGGACGGTCCCATCGCTCCCTACAACTCATTGGCCTTTAATCTACCTATCTTTATGTTCGTAAACATCGTTATACTCTCTAAGCGAAGATGTCACGGACTACAGTTGATAATGATTCTCCACACACTAAAAAATAAAAAAAGCGGAAAGAGGGAATTAATCGAATGAAACAGAAAGCCGTAGATATGATATACAAGTACAGAAAAACAAAAGATTACAGTTCAGAAAATTGGGTGCAATATGTTAGAGAAAGAGCTACACAAATTGAGCAAGTGAGTAAAGCGATGATTCACCTCTAGCCTTTATGCAGGTAGTCATTCATCTTGGCATTGATTGATACGATGGTGGGATGTCGTCCTGAGAGATGTGGTACCAAATTCTGATCAATTGACGAGGTATGTTGTCAAAATAGTCAGCTGTTTGGTGGTCTCTGTCCGTAATGCTCCAAACCTCAATTGAGGAGTCACAGGGCGACCTCGCTGCCCAAGGTAGCATTTGGTAAACACGAAGAGAAGCTGTAGAAATAATCGCCGTGTGTGGGCAGGCGTCAGTCAGATTGTCATCCCTCCCGTGTCCGGGGTGTCTCTAGACACGTCTTCTCTGGTCATCGAAGTTCAGTTACAAAGTGGGACAGTCATAGGATTTGTTGACCTGGAAAAAGCTTTCAATGATATAAAATGGTGATGTTCAAAATTATGAGAGAAATAGGTGCAAGCTATTGTTGTTGTCGTCTTCAGTCCTGAGACTGGTTTGATGCAGCGCTCCATGCAACTCTATCCTGTGCAAGCTTCTTCATCTCCCAGTACCTACTGCAACCTACATCTTTCTGAATATGCTTAGTGTATTCATCTCTTGGTCTCCCTCTACGATTTTTACCCTCCACGCTGCCCTCCAGTGCTAAATTTGTGATCCCCTGATGCCTCAAAACATGTCCTACAAACCGAACCCATCATCTAGTCAAGTTGTGCCACGAACTTCTCTTCTCCCCAATCCTATTCAATACCTCCTCATTAGTTACGTGATGTATCCACCTTATCTTCAGCATTCTTCTGTAGCACCACATTTCGAAAGCTTCGATTCTCTTCTTGTCCAAACTAGTTATCGTCCATGTTTCACTTGGATACATGGCTACACTCCAAACAAATACTTTCAGAAACGACTTTCTGACACTTAAATCTATATTCGATGTTCAGAAACGCTTTCCTTGCCATTGCCAGTCTACGTTTTATATCCTCCCTACTTCGACCATCATCAGTTATTTTACTTGCTAAATAGCAAAACTCCTTTACTACTTTAAGTGTCTCATTTCCTAATCTAATTCCCTCAGCATCACCCGATTTAATTTGACTACATTCCATTATCCTCGTTTTGCTTTTGTTAATGTTCATCTTATATCCTCCTTTCAAGACACCGTCCATTCCGTTCAACTGCTCTTCCAAGTCCTTTGCCGTCTCTGACAGAATTACAATGTCATCGGCGAACCTCAAAGTTTTTACTTCTTCTCCATGAATTTTAATACCTACTCCAAATTTTTCTTTTGTTTCCTTTACTGCCTGCTCAATATACAGATTGAATAACATCAGGGAGAGGCTACAACCCTGTCTCACTCCTTTCCCAACCACTGCTTCCCTTTCATGCCCCTCGACTCTTATAACTGCCATCTGGTTTCTGTACAAATTGTAAATAGCCTTTCGCTCCCTGTATTTTACCCCTGCCACTTTCAGAATTTCAAAGAGAGTATTCGAGTCAACATTGTCAAAAGCTTTCTCTAAGTCTACAAATGCTAGAAACGTTGGTTTGCCTTTTCTTAATCTTTCTTCTAAGATAAGTCGTAAGGTCAGTATTGCCTCACGTGTTCCAATATTTCTACGGAATCCAAACTGATCCTCCCCGAGGTCCGCATCTACCAGTTTTTCCATTCGTCTGTAAAGAATTCGCGTTAGTATTTTGCAGCTGTGACTTATTAAACTGATAGTTCGGTAATTTTCACATCTGTCAGCACGTGCTTTCTTTGGGATTGGAATTATTATATTCTTCTTGAAGTCTGAGGGTATTTCGCCTGTCTCACACATCTTGCTTACCAGCTGGTGGAGTTTTGTCATGACCGGCTCTCCCAAGGCCATCAGTAGTTCTAATGGAATGTTGTCTACTCCGGGCGCCTTGTTTCGACTCAGGTCCTTCAGTGCTCTGTCAAACTCTTCACGCAGTATCTTATCTCCCATTTCGTCTTCATCTACATCCTCTTCGATTTTCATAATATTGTCATGAACTACATCGCCCTTGTATAAACCTTCTGTATACTCCTTCCACCATTCTACCTTCCCTTCTTTGCTTAGAACTGGGTTGCCATCTGAACTCTTGATATTCATACACGTGGTTCTCTTCTCCAAAGGTCTCTTTAATTTTCCTGTAGGCAGTATCTATATTACCCCTAGTGAGATAAGCTTCAACATCCTTACATTTGTCCTCTAGCCATCTCTGCTTAGCCATTTTGCACTTCTTGTCGATCTCATTTTTGAGACGTTTGTATTCCTTTTAGCCTGCTTCATTTACTGCATTTTTATATTTTCTCCTTTCATCAAGTAAATTTAATATTTCTTCTGTTACCCAAGGATTTCTAGCAGCCCTCGTCTTTTTACCTACTTTATCCTCTGCTGCCTTCACTACTTCATCCCTCAGAGCTACCCATTCTTCTTCTACTGTGTTTCTTTCCCCCATTCCTGTCAATTGTTCCCTTATTCTCTCCTTGAAACTCTGTACAACCTCTGTTTCTTTCAGCTTATCCAGATCCCATGTCCTTAAATTCCCACCTTTTTGCAGTTTCTTCAGTTTTAACCTACAGGTCATAACCAATAGATTGTGGTCAGAGTCCACATCTGCCCCTGGAAATGTCCTACAATTTAAAACCTGGTTCCTAAATCTGTCTTACGATTATATAATCTACCTGATACCTTTTAGTATCTCCAGGATTCTTCCATGTATACAACATTCTTTTATGATTCTTGAACCAAGTGTTAGCTATGATTATGTTATGCTCTGTGCAAAATTCTACCAGACGGCTTCATCTTTCATTTCTTAGCCCCAATCCATAATCACGTACTATGTTTCCTTCTCTCCCTTTTCCTACTGACGAATTCCAGTCACCCATGACTATTAAATTTTCGTCTCCCTTCACTACCTGAATAATTTCTTTTATCTCATCATACATTTCATCAATTTCTTCATTATCTGCAGAGCTAGTTGGCATATAAACTTGTACTAATGTGGTAGACTCGTGTCTATCTTGGCCACAATAATGCGTTCACTATGCTGTTTGTAGTAGCTTACCCGCACTACTATTTTTTTATTAACCTACTCCTGCATTACACCTATTTGGTTTTGTATTTATAACCCTGTATTCACCTGACCAAAAGTCTTGTTCCTCCTGCCACCGAACTTCACTAATTCCCACTATATCTAACTTTAACCTATCCATTTCCCTTTTTAAATTTTCTAACCTACCTGCCCGATTAAGGGATCTGACATTCCACGCTCCGATCCGTAGAACGCCAGTTTTCTTTCTCCTGATAACGACGTCCTCCTGAGTAGTCCCCACCTGGAGATCCGAATGGAGGACTATTAGGTACAAAATGTGTAGAAGAGGCAAGAGGAAATAATAAGACTGGACGACCAACGACGAAGTGCTCGGATTAAAAAGGATATAAGATATAGATGTAGTCTTTCGCCCCTACTGTTCAATCTGTACTTAGAAGAAGCAATGGTGGAAATACCAGAAAGGTTCAGGATTGGAATTTAAATTCTAGGTGAAAGGATATAATAGTACGATTTGCTGATGACTTTTGCTACCCCGAGTCAAAGTGAAGAAGAAATATATCGTCTGCTGAACGGAACGAACCGTCTGATGAGTACAGAATTTGCACTGAGATCAAATCGAAGAAAGACGAAAGTAATGAGAAGTAGCAGAAATGAGAACAGGGGGAAACTTGACATTAGGATTCATGATCACGAAGTAGATGAAGTTTGGGAATTCTGCTACCTAGGCATAACCAATGATGGACTGAGCAAGTACTTCAAAAGCAGACTATCAATGGCAAGAAGGGTATTCCTGACCAAGAGAAGTTTACTTGTATTAAACAAAGGCTTTAATCAGAGGAAGAAATTTCTGAGAATGTATATTTGAAGCATAGCATTGTATGGTAGTGAAACATGATTTGTGACAAAACCGGAACGGAAGAGAATCGGAGCATTGGAGATGTGGTGCTACAGACGAATGTTGAAAATTCGGTGGACTGATAGTGTAAGAAATGAGGAGGTTCCACGCAGAATCGGAGGGGAAAGGAATATGTGGAAAACACTGACTAGGAGATGGGACAGTATGATAGGACTTCAGTTAAGACATCAGAGAATGACTTTCATGGTTCTAGCAACAAGCTGAGGGCGTAGGTTGTAAGTGCTACTCTGAGATGAAGAGGCAAATTCGGGAGAGCAATTCGTGGCGGGCCGCATCAAACCAGTCAGAAGACAGATGACCAAAAAAAAAAAAGAAGAAATCGAAAGCCTTTCCAAAATCATGAAAGGATTCCGTAGACAGGGAAAGAACTTGTTCTTGGGAAATCACTTCTACACTCCTGGAAATTGAAATAAGAACACCGTGAATTCATTGTCCCAGGAAGGGGAAACTTTATTGACACATTCCTGGGGTCAGATACATCACATGATCACACTGACAGAACCACAGGCACATAGACACAGGCAACAGAGAATGCACAATGTCGGCACTAGTACAGTGTATATCCACCTTTCGCAGCAATGCAGGCTGCTATTCTGCCATGGAGACGATCGTAGAGATGCTGGATGTAGTCCTGTGGAACGGCTTGCCATGCCATTTCCACCTGGCGCCTCAGTTGGACCAGCGTTCGTGCTGGACGTGCAGACCGCGTGAGACGACGCTTCATCCAGTCCCAAACATGCTCAATGGGGGACAGATCCGGAGATCTTGCTGGCCAGGGTAGTTGACTTACACCTTCTAGAGCACGTTGGGTGGCACGGGATACATGCGGACGTGCATTGTCCTGTTGGAACAGCAAGTTCCCTTGCCGGTCTAGGAATGGTAGAACGATGGGTTCGATGACGGTTTGGATGTACCGTGCACTATTCAGTGTTCCCTCGACGATCACCAGAGGTGTACGGCCAGTGTAGGGGATCGCTCCCCACACCATGATGCCGGGTGTTGGCCCTGTGTGCCTCGGTCGTATGCAGTCCTGATTGTGGCGCTCACCTGCACGGTGCCAAACACGCATACGACCATCATTGGCACCAAGGCAGAAGCGACTCTCATCGCTGAAGACGACACGTCTCCATTCGTCCCTCCATTCACGCCTGCTCCGACACCACTGGAGGCGGGCTGCACGATGTTGGGGCGTGAGCGGAAGACGGCCTAACGATGTGCGGGACCGTAGCCCAGCTTCATGGAGACGGTTGCGAATGGTCCCCGCCGATACCCCAGGAGCAACAGTGTCCCTAATTTGCTGGGAAGTGGCGGTGCGGTCCCCTACGGCACTGCGTAGGATCCTACGGTCTTGGCGTGCATCCGTGCTTAGCTGCGGTCCGGTCCCAGGTCGACGGGCACGTGCACCTTCCGCCGACCACTAGCGACAACATCGATGTACTGTGGAGATCTCACGCCCCACGTGTTGAGCAATTCGGCCGTACGTCCACCCGGCCTCCCGCATGCCCACTATACGCCCTCGCTCAAAGTCCGTCAACTGCACATACGGTTCACGTCCACGCTGTCGCGGCATGCTACCAGTGTTAAAGACTACGATGGAGCTCCGTATGCCACGGCAAACTGGCTGACACTGACGGCGGCGGTGCACAAATGCTGCGCAGCTACGGCCATTCGACGGCCAACACCGCGGTTCCTGGTGTGTCCGTTGTGCCGTGAGTGTGATAATTGCTTGTACAGCCCTCTCGCAGTGTCCGGAGCAAGTATGGTGGGTCTGACACACCGGTGTCAATGTGTTCTTTTTTCCATTTCCAGGAGTGTATATTGACCAAACGGCATTAAATGATCTTCAAGCACGTGTGTTCCAGCAGCGGTATGAATAAAATGATAGTAATAATGACGGTAATAATCGAATTATCCGGTAACTTCACACTTCACAGTGGATTTTCTCGACTAAGAAATTTGCTCAGTTTGTGAAAATTCAAAATGGCTTTACTTCGAGCCTATGATGCCTAGAAGAGTCTTTACATGCTGCTGACATGATAATAGCATAATGTCCGCGTCAGAAGCTTGCTTCTACTTAACTATTTAATAGACTCGCATTTTTTCCACCGTGACTAATTTTGTAAGCTAAGCACATCATCCGTTTCAGCACACTCTTGAGGCTGGGAAACGTGGCCACAATGGACTGGTGGAACGAATTATCACAGGTGTATTGCGTGGGTTCAGGAATTTACTTTTAATAGGCAGACACAGATTTATTTTACCTCTGGTAACCTCAAAAGAAATACGTTATAATCCATAATCCGCATTAAACATCACGTTCCTTCATTACCAACTGGGTAGAGCCGGTTTACGTTGGGAAATGACACAGCGGAAGTCTTGGCAAACAGTAGTACAGTTGCCAGTAAACTTACATTAGAAAATTTTATTTTATTTGATGAACCGATAGTCATTTAAAGGAACAGGTCTCTTATTTTACTTGTACTTGATTGAACCTGAGACGTTGAAAAATTTGGTGCTGGACTTTGATTCGAATTCGTATCTCCTCTTTCGAGGATCTGAATCTCTCAGGACAGTATAGTTCAATCATTTCGTTCCTTTCCCGAGGCGTGCAATCTTCCCTAGGTCTCGTCCAAAGGATCCAGTACAAAAATATCTATAATTTCATTTCAAGCTCTATCAAGTGCACACCCACCTGTTAGTGAAAATTAACGTGCATTTTTAATGTCTGTTCAGCTGTTGCCAACAATTGCAACAGGTGTCGTTATTTCTGGTCAACCACGCACACATCTTATTGTTGGTGAGTAAGCAACTGACACTTAAGATGTATTCGTGGATGCACGATAGGTCTTCAGTTCGATTGTCACTTAGGCACAAACGTTTGTATCCTTATTTTGGATTCAGACACCTAGCAGCTCGTAAGGAAAACCGATACATAACATTTGAGTTTTCTTAGTTAACAATGTGATTACGTGTTGGGTTCGTATCTCCGTCACAGAACTTCACACTATGCACTTCATCTTTAAATGCATGCACATTTTGTTACTTCAGAATGGAGGTATATCAGACATCTTTCGTAGTTAGTTAACAGGGACGAAAGGGTCTTGATAGGAGTCCCGGTTTATTACAAAAATTGTTGTCTTTTATTTTCAAGCTTAGATTTGGTTACCGGTATTTGCAAAAAATTTCGGTAATTCATGACTCTTCATGGCTAGTCATCAATAAGATGTGATTAGATTAGATTAGATAAGATTAATTCTTGTTCCATAGATCATGAATACATTTCATAATGATGTGGAACGTGTCATTTTAAATGAAAGATTTCTTTACATACCATGATTCAATTTCCTTACAACAATTTTTTACACTCTCTCTCTCTCTCTCTCTCTCTCTCTCTCTCTCTCTCTCTCTCTCTCTCATTCTTTTTTATTTCTCTCTCTCTCTCTCTCTCTCTCTCATTCTATTTTATTTCTCTCTCTCTCTCTCTCTCTCTCTCTCTCTCTCTCTCTGTCACACACACACACACACACACACACACACACACACACACACATTCTTTTTTTTATTTTTATTTGTTTGTTGTGCTCGACTACCGGTGAGGCACGAAAACGCCTTTGAATGAGATTCTTAGTTTTGAGTACACTTACGAAAGAAATATAAAAAGAACTATGAAAGTTACTGATTTATGAATTTATGATGCTTATTTTGCAGTCAATTCTGAGTATTTTTAGTGTCTACGCTCCAGTACCTAAACCTAGTTACAGAAATGCGAATCAGATGCATTACGTATTCCAGGCTGTAACAGCTGCGACTTGGAGACACCAGCTATGGTCACTTCCTAGCCCGATGTAAGATCACATCGGTTCGTCTTCTTCCTACTGGTACTGTAACTGAGATTTGGCAACAAGGCAACGTATGTTTGGCAACTCTGTGATCAAAGAGTTACTTCGTTGTGTGCACGGAATTAAGCCTCAAAGTTCAGTTGATTTTACCTGTCATTTCCATTGATTAATTTCAATTATTATCGCTTGAGGTGTAACAAAAGATTGTAAACTTACGGTTTTCAGCCCAGGAATGTCGTTGCAGGTGGAAATCGCAACTAATCTCGTCCTTTAAATAGCAGTTTATGAATTCTAGACACTATTAGTCTTGTAAGAGGACGCTAAGACACACTTCTCCTCGCCAGCTCTGTGGTAACGTGCTGACCTATGAAAAAGCGTCTGTTATGGTTCGTAGTTCCAGTCTTACTGACTTCAACGTTTTTAACCCTTCTGTGAAAGTGCTACAAACACTCAGATCAAACGTCGATAAGGAAATTGAAAGAAAATAATTTCGGCTCGTAGTGCAATGGTGAAAAACTTACAATGCTGCACAACAGGTAACGCCTCTTTCCGCTGCTGACAAGCAAATTTTGGGTTTCTAGAAATACATAACTATGTTTATGAAATGCCACATTTGCATACCTCTTGAGTATGACACAGCATACCAATTAAACACAGACCCAATCAAAATCTAAGTGAGTAGTATTTTACTAATTCGTGTCGATAGAGGCATTCTTGTGTACACATACTCAATTTTATTAAAACAGACTTTCATCGTAAGGTTACCATGGGTAGTTTTATTTCATTTCTTATAATACAGTGCACAATTTTCGTAAGGTTTCCTTTAGTGTTGTTGAAAAAATAGTAAACATGAGAGCGAAATTAATCATCAACGATATATTGCAAATTCCCTGATGTTATCTATAACAGTCTGACGATGTACATGCAGTCTATCGATTACATGCACGTAGAAAACTTGTTCTGAATTAAAACTGTCAAACTATGTTTGAAGAAGAATAAAATGAGACTACCACACGACAGCTAATGTAGAAAATACTTTTCTGACGTATTTGGGCACGATGCACTCTCCCCATACATTATACAAAAGCTTCGAGACGCATCTGCTGCCTGGCTGTCTATTAAACCTGAAAAGAACAAAGTGTCACAGAAGTTAACCCTTTTTCCTCATGCGACTATTTTGGATTGAGAAGTGAAGGGAATTATGTTCAAAGTTCTATTAGATTGGTAACTTCAGCAGACAGCAGAATTGCGCTTTAAAGAAATTTAGGAGTAAATGTATTGGAACTCGCGACATCTTCTCTATGGTGCACGACACCATTACGCTACCAGCTGACACATACCTACAACAGCTTCAAAACTGAAAAACAATTCCTCCAGAACTTCTGCATACCACATAGCTGCGAGATAATGCAAATAGCCGGGTCTGGACATCTGAGACAAACAGTTACAGCTTTTCTGTTGCGCTGCATGACGTTTGCTACAAACAGATAGCGCAATAGAATAGCTCAAGTGAAAAGGAACACTTCCTATTTAAATTTCTGCATCATACACTGTTGGTAGTTCTGTGTAGGTGGCAGTTATGTGATTTTATTTCGGTGATTACAAAATAGAGTCGAATGTATGCACTGGGTAGCCGAGGCAGCTAGTTCATGGCGATTCGGTCAACCAAGTAAATGAATTGACTGAACATTCTGCAAACCAGTACACGGCGCCTGTGTGTCAGAATTATCATCCAGTGTGGCGCAACGGCGTTACGATAGGAAAATGAGTCACAGAAAAGATGGTTTCGTGGTCTGTTGGACTACTGGTAATTTCTTATACCTATGGTCTGGGTTCGATTCTCACTTCTGTCAATGATTTTAGATAGTGAAAGAAACATTTCATTGTCTTCTAGCTACACCACGTGAAGAAGATATAACGACAGTGTGGTCTGGAATTCACGTTAAAGATGATATTCCTTCTCTGCCAAGTAGACGTTAGGTTGGACCACAATAAAGTCTGGAGTGGTGACATGTAGAAACTATCATCAGCAACCTTTCTTATACTAGTTCAAAAATAGTTCAAATGGCTCTGAGCACTATGGGACTTAACATCTGTGGTCATCAGTCTCCTAGAACTTAGAACTACTTAAACCTAACTAACCTAAGGACATCACACACATCCACGCCCGAGGCAGGATCCGAACCTTCGACCGTAGCGGTCACGCGGTCCCAGACTGAAGCGCCTAGAACCGCAAGGCCACACCGGCCTGCTGTTATACTAGTTATTTATTTCTAGTGACGAAACAAACGCTATGTAGGGTCACAGGACACTTATTCCATCTTGTATTTGAGTTTCTGTATGTCGATAAAATTGATTCTGAACTGATAATGCAACTCAGACCGCCCTTAACGCGGAATTTGATCCCTGCGTGACAATACAGCTTGGCTACAATTTGTTGTTTGTTCAAAACTGCATATTCCTCAACATCTCCAAATATTACGCGTGAATGGGTTCGAATCCTGGCCCGGCACTAAAGATTTCATTATGTATTATCAAGCTCTAGCATGAGAACACCTATCGCCTGGTGGATAATAATTTTGATTTTTAATGTTTTTTCCTTCTTTGTCAACACTAACGATATCTGACGTTTTTGACTCCCAGTGGAACACACAACTATTTGCGAGATCACTGTAAGTTCAAGATATTATTCCGAGCTGCTGGTGGAGAAAAATTCGGTAGCTGACGTCTCTTTGTGTGTAGTCAAAAACGATATGTGTGGGGCTCTATTAGCAATGAGCACTGAACTCTTCGTCATATTATTTCTAGTTCAGACATGCTCACATGTCGTTGCTGGTGCAACAAACCCATATTTAACGTTCGTTTTCTCTAGAATATAACAGCGGTAGGTGCTGGGTTGGAGTACTGGGATGGGAAAAATTAATGTTTCGTCTCGTCATTTCAGTTAAAACATCTAGCTACGCCGAGAAAATCCGATATATCACAGTTGGTTGTGCTTCGATATCAATCCGATTAGGTTCTGGGTTCGAATCCCTGTCCAACACAAAGCTTTGCCTTACGGCCTTCCATGTAAGTTACTTGTGAAGAAGCAATATTTAACATCTTCCGTAGTCGTTAACAGGGACAATAGACGCTGGGTAGGAATTCGCGTCCGTTAAAAATGTTTGCGTTATGTAATTTAAAGTTGATATTTGCTATCTCATACTGTTTAAAATCGAGGTATATCACTCTCTGTATGCCTAATCAGGAATGACTGTTAGTTTGTGTCAGTCACGAAATCTTTGCTTAGTCGGCCTGACCTGGGTTTGAATCCATATGCAGAACGAGACGGTTCATTCATGTTCTCAACTAACTGCTCGTGAATAACTTAAATTTTTAATGTCATTTTGTGTTAAATAATAAGTACTGTATGTTACTTTGAAGAGGAAATCGTGAATAAAACGAACTTACTACGTGCATTACCTACCTGACGTAATAATGAGAATGGTAACATTTCAGGTATGTCACTTATTGTAATAAATGTGAGCTTAGAAGCCTTAAGGACAGTCTTATTTGTGATAAGGTGTTCCCTGATATTTGTAGCATCGTGGTATTACTTTATATCTTGAGTTACTGCGATACAGAGCAGTGTTTTCTAGTGGTCATTGTTGTAACCATTTTCAATAGTCAAACGACTGTACCAAGGAGCGATTAGAGGACCTGCTCGACAGCCGCGTTATGCCGGTTGCATGCGAATCAGGCGAAATGCTGTTCAGGTCGTTCGGATACTTTTGAGCAAACTGTACATATAGTCTGCGGCCGCGATCTCGCGGCGAGAGCAAAATTGTTGTGTAAAGCGCCACTGCAGTATGAGCAGAAAATCGAATTAGAATACGAACGCAGAAACAAGGAGTCCGTTGATCGAAGTATCCGCCTCGGAGGAAAATTGGCGAACGACGGAGAAGATAAAACACGTGAAGAAGAACAAGCCGTCCACGACTTCACGCTGCTGCCATCCTGGAGGCACACAGAGCGCCGGCCCAAAGGAAGCCGCAGCCGAAAGAGAAGAAAGAAACCACCATGGCCCTCCTTAGAGGGCTTCCCTGGCTGTGCTCCGAGGAAATGGTGCGGAGAGCACTACGAGGACGGGTTCGGAGATGTAGCGGTAAAGCTACACAACCGAACCAACACGAGAAGACCTCCACTATTCATCCTGGCCGTAAACACAACAGGGATGACTCCGGTGGACAAAGTACTCGGGATCAACAGCATCCTGGGATTCCAGGTGATGATGGAGCCTCTCCCAGCGGAACTGGACACCAGTCCTCAGTGCTTTAAGTGCCAACAAGAGGCACTCCGTCTTCAGGCCACGAGTGGCCTACCGGGACCATCCGACCGCCGTGTCATCCTCAGAGGAGGATGGGGATTGGAGGGTCATGGGGTCAGCACACCGCTCTCCCGGTCGTTATGATGGTATTCTTCACCGAAGCCGCTACTATTAATTCGAGTAGGTCCTCAATTGGAATCACGAGGCTGAGTGCACCCCGAAAAATGGCAACAGCGTGAGGTGGCTGAATGGTCACCCATCAAAGTGCCGGTCACGCCCAACAGCGCTTAACTTTGGTGATCTCACGGGAACCGGTGTATCCACTGCAGCATGGCCGTTGCCGCCAACAAGAGGGGCATGTGGCAAAATACTGCCGCAACCAGTCAACCGGTGTCAAGTGCTCTGGCAATCATAACAGCCACACATGCTCAGGACCATTAGAAGAAGCACCGACGTGCGTCCGCTGCGGCGGGCCGCAAGTGGCCAGCTGGCGTGGCAGCAAGGCCTTGGAGGACCGTGCCAAAAACGACTAGGCGCAGCGAGCTGCACCTGAAGAACCTGCCAAGGCCGAAAACAAAAGACGACGGAGAAGACGACGCAAGAAATCCTCAATCTTGTTCCCAGTGCGGAGGCACAAGGAGATGGCAACAAGCTGTCTCCCTGAGCGGACAGCCGCCCCCACCTCAAGTGAGAGTGGCAAAGGTGCGGGCCGGCCGACCGCGAACAGGTGACGTGAGCCGGAACCAAACTGCCGAGAAGTCGAAGACGCCGCAGTGGCAGAAGGCGGCGCGCGAGAGGACAGCAGCGAAGAAGAATCGCACGCAACCACTGAAGTCGCGCTGAAAGAAGTGGAAACGCGCTTCAAGATCGCGCTGCATGCGGAGATGGAAGCTGTCTGCCTCATGCTACGTGAGGCATTCGAGCGCAAGCTGCGTATGGCAGCGGCGGCGGTACAAACTGAATAACAACTGTCTGTTGCAGGTGACCAAGCCGTGCAGACAAACGGTGCCACGCTGATCGAGAAAGAAGTGATGACGAAAGAAGTCATCGCAGACAGCAGATACATAATTGATCTCGAGATCATGGAAGAAGTATGCGCAAATCATGAAGAGCGAGACCGAGATCAGTGCAGCTGTCTGGAGTACCGGCCGCGAAGGAAGAGAGAAGAGGAAGAAGCTCGTAAGTTGAATACTGGAGCTGTCCCCCGAGCTTATTGCAAATAAATTCCCAATTTGGAGATACAAGTACCCCCCCCCCCCCAATTCCCATTAGCACGTCTGTAAACGAATAAAATAAAATAATCAAATGATGTCTCCCGTACACACTCGGCCGAAAAAGAGCAAAGCAAGCTCTAGCAAGGCAAAAAAAAAAGAGAGATCTCGGCTCCAGTTCACCACCGGCAAGGGGGGGGGGGGGGTGAAGCTTTGACAGTGCCACAGTAAAATCATCAGATGAACGTCGGGCGAAGAACCCGAGACAGAAGCCAATAGGCAGTTTGTCTACTGTGTGCATATTTACAACTTCAGGGATGGTCTTCCAATTAGTCATAACAGCATCTCATCTACACGACTTACGGGGTGATCCAGCGTCGATGTATGTAACAGATGCATCTGATAAGCGTCGTAACTATGGATAAGTACAGTAGACTGATGGATGTTCAATCGTTTCCGTGTATGTAGTCAAGAAACAACGAACCGTTGAATGTAAGTAACAGAAGCCCAGTTTTTGGCATCAGTGTATCGATAAGGAACAAACGGTTCGCACTGGGAGTGTAGTGTGTGTAGGTAATTATGCCTTAATCTGACATCCACTTTCGGTACGTGGTGCTGTGGAGGGAGGTATCGGCGCGTCCTGGCTGTCTGCGTCAGCTCTAAGGCCTTTTTGTTTTCGGCAGTTAGCAGGGAGCACTGCCGTGGGGTTGTGCGTCATTCGGAACACACTAAAAGGCTCCATCCTTAATCGTCAAAACAGTATAAAATTTAATTGGATTTCGTTGCTTCGCGAACGAAATTAGCTGGCAGGCAGTCGGTTATTACCGAAACGGAAAAATTAACTGTTGCACAGTCGGCTCGCCTGAGAGAGCGTTCAACGCAACGCGCTTGTGGCGCTAAGCGGTGCTTCGTCGCGCGCCCGAGGCTGTGCTGCAGTGTATCCTGTGTTCCGATTTTGAAAGGACAGCTCAGACGGCGTTTTAGGGCTTTTTCATCGGCCACTGCGAAACGTTTCATAAAACTTTTAATGTCGACGCCAAACGCCGGATTACCTGCCCTCGGCGCTGAGCAAAATGCGCCGACGTCAGAAGTGTAATGCCCTCGAGCGTTTCGCCATAGCTTCTCTTTTATGGCGGATCTGGCGAAAGAGATATGTTTTGTGTGGCGTACAGTGACGATGTGTAGATTATGTAAGCAATTTATCGTACTCCATTTTTTTGATTTATTTTTGCCTCTCAACTTCTGTTTAAATTTAATTCCGTATCAAGAATCTCTCACGCTGTGTTGTCACTTGGCACAGTCATATGAACTCGTTGCATAGCGGCGAATACTGTATGTCAGATTAGAGCTTTTACTGGTTTTAGTAGAGCTAATAGGGCAGTAGACCATCAGGACTTGCAATCTATGATCAAACATATTTTTGTTTTCCTTGTGACCTTGAAATCTCTCACGCATCATCATCATTATCATTCCGTTCAAATGGAAATCCTTTTTCTTCCATGTGAGTCCTACAACCCTTCGTATTATCGTTTGACATAGTAAATACCTTTTCGGAGTCCCTTTGTATTCCATTCGTAATAAGTGCTCGCACCAACTGATTTTCTGCTTTTTTTTAATGATTTAATTTATAATAAATGTCTTTCATTCCACGATCATGTTTCCAGCTCTTACATAGATTCTAATGGTGTAATCCAATTCCTTCTCTCCACAATTTCATGTCTGCTCATTCACTATCTTCTTCCCTCTTCTTTCGATTGACCAATTTGCACAACTGTATAACTTCATAGGCGCTACTGTCACTATAAATTGTATTTTCTTTATTCTTTAGTGGCTAAGTTTTCAGTATATAGTGCCAAACGTAATTTGCATTTATGCAGTATGTCTGAAAGATCCTTATAATGAAGGTAGGAAAGAATTCCTCTTAAATAGCTAAAATTTCTGTCGAGTATGTCATTGACAGTTATAATCTTCGCACGAACTCCATATATACTCCTTGGATGCTTTTGGCGAATAAATGATTCTCGATTCAATGCACGGTCGATTTTACATTCTGGGTCTGCATTCCATACCGACCAACTTTGTTGCTGATGAACTTTTCATACACTCTATTCATCCTTCATAAAAATTTAAAATGTAAGCAATCAATTTTGGAAATTATTCAATAATATGTTTTCTGTAATTGGGATTTTCATTTGACATATAACTCCACAAATCATTTAGAGAAACAGCGTCACTTTAGCCTAAACGTGGTACTTGCGTTTAAGGTTTTACGATTTAAAAGCATTTTTTTTATTTTGTGGACGCAAGGCAACAGGAGTTTCTCTTCCTTGGATGAAGCACATGTTCATGAGACTGACGATTGTTAGAAAAAAAATACGTCGTCAGTTACGGGTCCACTACATGGGCAACAACAGCTTAGCAGCAACAGGAAGTTCTTCACATGTATCACAGTCCACATACTGCGCCACTGCAGACCCACTCCTGGATGGTTTGAGCAACTGGTACGAAATGACTGTGACTGAAAACCCTCACACGAGGCATAATAGTAGAATAGTGACATCGTCACTGAGATTTAGCGATTGCAATACTGCTGGTAATATAAAAAAAATTATCTGCCTCACTCGCAAACCATTTATTAACTTATGTCTAGTTTCAATGCCTCGTAAACCATTATCAGAAATTCGTGTTGACGTGTTAGTAGTATGCCAGCATTTTATATCTTATAATGAGCATAAGAGATTGAAACCGACTTAGTGCAGAAAGTCGACAAGGCATAGACTCAACAAGTCTTGGAAGTCACCTGCAGAATTATAGAACCATGCAGCCTCTATAGCTGTCCATAACTGCGAAAGTGTTGTCGATTCAGGATTTTGTGCACGGACTGACCTGTCGATTATGTCCCATAAATTTACGATGGAATTAATGTCGGGTGGCCAAATCATTCCCTCGAAATGTCCAGAATGTTCTGATCAGGCGTACTGTCATCTAAAAAACATTTCATTGTTGTTTGGGAACAGCAAGCCCTATAAATTGGTGAAAAAGATCTCCAAGCAGCCGAACATAACTACACCCAGTGAAGTATAGCTTCATCTGCATCAAAGGACCAATCCATCCCATGTAAACAGCCTTGTTGACAACTTGGGTCCATGGCCTTACCATCAGCTCTTCCCAACAGAAATAAGGACTCAGCTGACTAGGTCACAGTTCTACAGTCATCTAGGGTCCAACGGATGTGGTCACGAGTCCCAGAGAGGCGTTGTAGGCCATGTCGTGCTATTAACAAAGGCACTCACGTCGGTCGACTGCTGCATAGCCCATTAAAGTCAAATTTTGCTGCACTGTTCTAACGGATAAGATCGTCGTACGTCCCACATTGATTCCTGCAGTTATTTCAAGCAGTGTTGCTTCTCTGTTAGCTCTCACAACTCTACGTAAACTCTGCTGCGCTCAGTCGTTAAGTGAAGGCCTTCGACCACTGTGTTGGCCGTGGTGAGAGGTAATACCCGAAAATAGGTATTCTCGGCACAGTCTTGACAGTGTGTATCATGGAATATTTAATCCCCTAAGATTTCCGAAATGGAATGTTCCACGCGTTTAGCACCAACTAACATTCCGCGTTCAAATTTTTTATAACCATCGTACCGCCGTAATTATGTCACAGATCGTTTCTCATGAATCACGTGAGTACAAAAGACAGCTCCGCCAATGCACTGCCCTTTTATACCTTGTGTACGTGGTGCTACCGTCACAATTGTAGGGTGTCCCAAGTATCTTGTCCACCCAAAATACTCTTGAACAATAACAGCTATTGGAACACGACTTTCACCGGTATCAATGTTGGGCTGGGGCCCGTGAATGTACAGATTTGGAAACGTTCTAAAACGAAAGCATATGTGTTTTTTAACACAAACTTATGTTTTTTTTAATGGACCTCCTATATTTTTTCTTCAGCAATCCATAGCATGACAAGGCGCATACACAATGGCGTTGATTGCATCGCAATATTCTCATTACATCCCGAAATACTGAGACGCGAAGTTGACGCTTGAAACACCCGACATGCGCTGCTAGCGCACGTCATGAGGCTCAGGCGTGAACTCCATGCTGCCCGTAATCGCGATGTGATTGACATGCGTAATCACACTTCCATACTTATCAAGAAGTCCGAAACGAATAATACGGTCTGCTGCCATCCTGCTGCGATTACGGGCAGCATGGGGTTCACGCCTGAGCCTCATGACGTGCGCTAGCAGCGCATGTCGGGTGTTTCATGCGTCAACTTCGCGTCTCAATATTTTGGGATGTAATGAGAATATTGCGATGCAATCAACGCCATTGTGTATGCGCCTTGTCATGCTATGGATTGCTGAAGAAAAAATATAGGAGGTCCATTAAAAAAAACATAAGTTTGTGTTAAAAAACACATATGCTTTCGTTTTAGAACGTTTCCAAATCTGTACATTCATGGGCCCCAGCCCTACATTGATACCGGTGAAAGTCGTGTTCCAATAGCTGTTATTATTCCAGAGATATTTTGGGTGGACAAGATATCTGGGACAACCTGTATATAGGGTGGTCCATTGACAGGGATAGGGCCAAATATCTCACGAAATAAGCATCAAAAGAAAAAACTACAAACAGCGAAACTCGTCTAGCTTGAAGGGGGAAACCAGATGGCGCTATGGTTGACCCGCTAGATGGCGCTGCCATAGGTCAAACGGATATCAACTTCGTTTCTTAAATAGGAATCCCCATTTTTTATTACATATTCGTGTAGTACGTAAAGAAATATGAATGTTTTAGTTGGACCACTTTTTTCGCTTTGTGGTAGATGGCGCTGTAACAGTCACAAACGTAAAAGTACGTGGTATCACGTAACATTCCGTCATCACTTGACTGGCTGTCACCTCAGTGTATACGCGCTTTTTTCGTCTTCGTGCTTCAAAACATAAAGATGGTGTACAATATGAAATATTTACCTAACTTGTGCTAGCTATATACGTCCTGTTACTATTCGGGCAGTGCCTTAAGACTAATATCTTTACATGGATCGCAGTATAAACTGTGTTCTGTTTTATGAATGAGCGTGATGGAAATGCTAACGGTTCTCAAGACACGCACTTCCTCCTTCACATAATTTTGAAATGCGTTCTGCTCTTACACGCATTATCTTTCAGTTTCGAGTAATTCTGTTATCAATGAACGAGAGTGTTAGCAACCTGGCTTGACTTGTTTATAACTTCTCAGATCTTACTTTGCGCGACTGATGACCTTGCTGTTTAGTCATCATAACGCCCCGCAATCAATCAATCAAATGTTTTGCCTCTGAAATTCAGGCTTGCAGTACATGTTACAGCTGTTATGTTCACAATGTTATTGTGACATAGTTACGCTAACAGAGAGAGCTTTCAGAGCCACATTGATGATAACTGTCGAAACTTTTTCTCCGTCTCCAGTGTTATGGCAGATCGTCATGTCTATGTCAGGACAGATACTGGATATCGTTTCTTGCTGTTTCAGATTTTATGCTGAATGTTAAACGTTTCTCTTGATTCTACGGGAATGTTCCTATTATACAATAGTTCTTTGCACCTCCGATTCTACCGGCAGGAGCCCTGAACTATCGGCAGCAACCATGCAAAAGTGGTTACTGATTATTTTAGACGTTATGGAAGAATAAGGGTAACTTTCGATCTGACTATAGTCATCAGACATATTTTAGAACAGTTTGTTGTTCTGATGGTATGAATCTTAGAACTATTCCCAGAATCTACCATAAAGAATGAAACTGAAACCAAATTTAATTCTTTTGTTTTAGCTAGTTAATTGTTAAGCTCTCATCCATTAAAAATAATTATTTTCTTATATTTTCTTAATTTTTGAAGTATTAATGCTTGTGGTTGTACTACAGATTGGTTTTTATTTACTACTGTTCACTGCGTTTCAGTCTATTTAGATTATTCTACCAAAACAGGTAAATACACTTTTCCCTTCAGTTTAGGCAAAAGCATTAAAAATCGAAAAATATAACTGACACTTTGCGTGTGTTCCAGGAGGAAAAGTTACCGTCAGGGTCACTTATACCTAACCCTTATGTCACGAATATAATTTAAATATAAATATAGTTTACGCTTGTTTTATGTAAACCCAATGCATTCAAATAAAGTGAAATCTTTGAGTGCGATCACAACATCTGGTAATACGATCTCCTTATCTTTCAGAATGTAACTCACTTGACACACAGTGCTACAGACTATCGTGAGAGATTAAACACTTGGCGACAGAGACTTTTATAACCAAATTAGTTCGCGTGACACTTTATAACTAATAACTAACTCCACGTGAACTACGGACCTTGCCGAGATGGGGTAGTTTGCGTCCCCTCAACAACATAAGTAGTCGAAACGTAGTACAGCCACAACGGAGTGGTATCTGTCGAGAGGCGAGACCAACGCGTGGTTCCTGCAGCAGCCTCTCAATAGTTGCAGGAGCAGTAGTCTGGATGGTTGACTATGTAGTCGTGTAATATCAGCCAGCATGGCCTTGATTTGTTGGTACAGCAAACTCTTGAAAGCAAGGGGAAACTACAGCCGTTATTTTTACCAAAGCATGTAGCTATACTCTACAGTCAAATGATGGCATTCTCTTTGATAAAATATTCCGGAAATAAAGCAATTCCCATTCAAATCTCACGGTAGGGACCACTCAAGAGGCTGTCGTCATCAGGAAAAAAAACTGACTTTCTGTGGGTCGGAGCGTAGAATGTTGGGTCCGTTAATCAGCCAGGTAGATTAGAAAATAAGGTCGATGGCTAGGCTGGAGTTAGGTATGGTGGGAATTAGTGAAGTTCGGTGGCAGGTGGAACATGACTTTTGGTCAGATGAATACAGGATTAAAAATATAAAACCATGTAGGTGTAAGACCCGAGAAAGTCTAACGAGTACGAAAATAAGAATGGCATAAACTACTATGAATAGCAAAGGGAATGCATTACCGTAGTCAAGATAGGCGCAAAGCCAACATTCGCCACAGTAGTACAGGGTTACATGGCAGCTAGCAACGCAAATGATGAAGATAGTGAAACGACGTATGATGAAATAAAAGAAGTTATTCAGACACTTAAGGGAGAGGAAACTTAAAATCGTAAGGGCGACTGAATCAGTAGTAGGAAGAGAAGAAAAAATAATAAGGAATTATGAACTGGGGAAAGGAAAGAACGAGGAGGTCGTCCTGTTGAATTCTGCACAAAGTATATTTTAGCCATCGATGACACTTGCTTTAAGAATCGTGAAAGAGAAGGTAGTATACGTGGAAGATAATTGGAAATAGAAGAAAAGTTTAATATAAAGTACGTGATGGTAACGCAGAGATTCCGAAATCAGATTTCAATATGGAAAGTATTTCCAGGGGCAGATGTGGACCTAATAAATTATTGGTTGTCAATTGGAGATGAAAACTAAACAAGTTGCAGAAATGTAAGAAATTAAAGAGATGAGACCTGAATAAATTATAAATTCTAGAGGTCATTGATTCAAAGGGAGCATTAGGCAACGATTGGCTGAAAGGGGGAAAAGGAGTAGAGAAGAAGACGAATAGGCCACTTTGAGAGACGAAATAGCGAAGTCAGTAGAGAATGAAATAGCTAGAAACAAAAGGCCTTGTAGAAATCCTTGCGTATGTAAGGGGATATTGAATTTAATAGACGAGAAGAGTAAACACGAAAATTCAGCAAATGAAGCAGGCAAAAGGGAATACAGACGCCTACAAAATGAGAGTGACAAAACGTGCAGAATGGTTAAATAGAAATGACTAGAGGACAAAGCCAACGCTATAGATACACACACTTCAAGGGGAATGACACCGTCTATAAGAATATTAAATACGCCTTTGGTGAAAAGGAAGGCACCTGCGTGGGGGCTATACAAGGGGAATGAGCTTCAGAGTAATATTGTAGAAAGGGACGAGGGAGTAGATGAAGGTGAGTTGAAAGGTATGATACTATGAGAAGAATCTGACAGAGCACTGAAAGGCGTAAGCCGAGATAAGACCCTGGAGTAGACGACATTGCCTCAGAGCTGCTGACATCGTTGGGAGAGCCAACCACGAAAAAATTACTCCACCTGGTACGAAAGATACGTGGGATGGGGAAATACCCTCAGGCATCAATCTTAATACTAACTAAATTTAGTGGAAGGGGTTCAAGGCTTTCCTATTTTTAGTTAGCTGGTAAAATAACGTCGAAAAAGCAGTTAATTTTACCATTGGAAATTTTATTCTACTCACAATACATTGTTTATAAATTGCACTATTGATAAAAGGACATGTTTTAATACAGGATAGTTTCACAAAAGACAAAACTAACAAAATGGTCTACAGTGGCCCTCAATTATCTTTAATTTCTTATCTAACTTGTCGTAAATTACAGTGGCTGATGTGGCTTCTCAATAACTATACAACAGAAAAATCATCGCGTTTCAGATTTTTACTTCAAGTGGCAAATATGAACACCATGAGCTTTAATTGAGCATCGACACTAGTATTACGCAAAAAGGGGGTGTAACAGATGAGACTTCTGCAGTTTTGAATGAAGCTTTATGCGCTGCTATGTTGCATCGCGTGCGTTCATTACCTTGTCGGTGTTAGTCAGGGGGCGGCGGGCAGCACAGCTCCGCTCACCTCGCTGTCTCGGAAGTAACTCTTTTCTAACTTCTCCTTACTACAATTTACCGAAGTTTAAAAAAAAACTATCTGGCTGTGTTTTTATCTGACCAATCAGGGTCTCAATGTTAACCTTTAGCCCCACCTACAAAAATTCTGTCTTTCCAATGAGAAAAGTTATAATTTTCGTGGTGGGGCAATGTTTTTAAAGTTTGCAACGTAACAGAGGCGCGAAAAAGTCTCACGCTAAAACTTGCAGCTGGTGTGGTCCTTTTAGCGTTATCGTAAGATCTATACTGTTCTTCTGGAGGGCTCTATCTTTTAACATGGGCTGGGGGGGTGGTCCTTGACGTAACAGAGACGCGAAAAAACTTGTAGCTGGGGTTGTGCTAGTGGTTAGCTGCGACGTGGGTTTTCAGTCCGTCCCTTATCTTAGAGCCTCCTAGCTTAACACGGTTCTGCTCTCGGCTTCTGTTCTCTTTTCTCCCCTCGGAACTACATCTGTCTCACGGTGGGAAGGTATGACATGCATTTAGGCATTCTTGTGTTAGTCTGTGGTATTTCATTTGCTCACTCGTTACTCGTATTACTTTGGTTAATTTAATGTCACGATTCATTCGGAGCTATGTTGCATTCTACTGGATTTGCTTATCGTGTCAGGGTTTTCATGGAAGGTGTTGGATTTGCCTGACACCTTACACAACTAAAATAGCGCATCACTTCACTGCAATTTGCATTTATTGTTACACTTGATAACAGACACTTGAGAGATAATAGCACTAGAATAATAATAAACACCTGATTCAGTTTTCTGCACTTTAGTTCAACAGGCGAACACAATTTAAGTTCTCCCATAAATATAAATATGCGCGTAGGTGCGTTAAAGAACTGGTTATGAAACAGTCACTTATAACATCTTTAAAACATCAAGGCAGGCAAAATCGTTTTAAAGGGAAAATAATTAGCAAGTTTATACATTGACTAGAACATTAAGGCGAATAACAGTTAACCTCCGAGTTCCTTTCTTTACAATGTGACCTTAAGTACAGCTCAATAGTAATAAAAAAACATTTAGATTTCACCGGGAAAAACACTAAACTAGAAATCGACAAATCTATACTCAAAGGAGCAGCACTCCATCGAAACACCTGAAAAATGGCAGCTTAATGGCCACCTAGAATAACAAAATTAAGAATAGCATGCTTATAGATTGACTAGAATGAAGGAATAAGTAACACATACACGGCTTCTGACGACCGACAAACTGTGTTGGGCTATTGAGCAGTGATTAATTTAAGCCAGCCACAACAAACGCTAACCAGGTTAGCGGCGTATTCAAAGACAAACTTCGAGCAAGAACTCTGTTCAGAAGGTAATGGAACCAGTACTTATTTACAACTAACTGCAGCACTGAAATCAACTGATGAGAGGTTGACAATTACCGATGTGGCGTGCGATGGACAGTCAATAGACTGAACACTCAGCTAAAACCCAAGTATAATGCTGAGAGGCGGAACGCCCAGCCCAAAGCATGTTTAGGGCAAACACCTAGTTTAGAACAAAACAACCATAAAATAACAGAATGATGTTGCAGCTTGCAGTACAAATGCCAGAGCCCCAATATAGCCTTAACCCAAGGCAGGACTAAAGCACACTAGTTTCTCGCTCAATTAAAGTTTCCAAAACAATCAAAACTATCAGGATACCATTTCAAGGCAGACATGCCAACACTTCTGTTCATATCCCAGAGTCAACTAGCGCAACATAAATCATTGACACATTTGAAATACTATTTTTTAAAAAAGCATACTTCAATACATTTGTCTACCACAAGCCCTAATTAGTTAACAAGTTAGGCTCTGTTGTTTGAGGCCACGAAAATGAGGTAGCGAATTAAGGTCTACAATTCTACTTTGTCATTTAACACACGTCGTGATGAGGAAAGAAAGAATCCAGCTAATTAACTGAAAGTCACTATTTGGATTCAATATCTGACGATGCGCTTAAGATCAACAAACAAAGGTGAGAGTCAAGTTTATACTCGCAAGCAGCGCACGCAGAGCACGAGTATAAGGTGAACATGAAATAAACTGCTCCTTGTTCAGTCATTTACACACCGACGAAACAAATAATCTTCGCCGAATCACTGCAGATGACGGATTTCCCAGATGCTTGCAAATAACGCAAATAATGGTCAAAACGTCTTACATTAAGTCCGATGACATCCGTAGGATAGGAGTTTCAATGGACAACCAGGCCTCATCGCCTTGGATCCACATGCGACCAAGACAGTAACATTGGCTGCTATCACGGGCTTTAACCATGCACCACACCTGACACGACTCACGCCAAACCAACAACAAACGGGGTCGCCTCCTGTACGCTCCCATACGTTCGCAGTCAGAGTTCCTCCTCCCAACCGACGCTCTCCCGCAAACACGGTAGGCAACCGGCTTCAGCAAGGCCACAGCGACCTCCGGATATTGTAAGAAAACAGCAGAGCGCAAAGCGGGAATTTCAAAAGAAACGCGCTACAGACAAGGAGGAAACGCAGAGAACCAACCGTGACATTTCGTTCCTTGTATCTTACATGAGTGTAGCTTTACCTTTCCACAGCTGAACTCACGTATTGGACCTCTCGGCGAATAGAAGCTTTCATTAAGCAACTAACACTAAATTGGTTGTAGTGTATGCTCTGACATTTTCTTAAGTGAAGCATATAGTGTTTATACGATTAGTTGTTATGATTACGTAACTATTAACAATATTCGCCAAAATACAGATCTTAGGTTGGCAAGAGACATATGTCTCTAGCATACATGGCAACCTTATATGTTGATAGTAGCCAATCAGACACAATATGGCGTCTGCGACGCCTCTGGTTGAGGAAATAACAAACCTTATAAGACCAAAACGTATGTGAAGCTTCTACTGGAATAAAAGTGAACTCGAATAAGTTGTTGCAGCTGCAGCGCCGATGCAGAAGAGAGATACAAACTTGCAAAACAAAAGATTTCCCATTTTCGTCAGGAGATGTGAGCCCAAATTTCTCAATCCAAAGACAGTTCTAACTCAAACGGATCTAAATCCAGCAAATCATTCCCTGGAGTGATTCCATCATTATTAAAACTAACGATCTTCATTCCCATTCATTCGTCCTGCGAATGATTCCCCTATTTTGATGGAAATACTACCATTATAGCGCCTACAAATCCTCATCCTAAACAACCTCAACTTCCGTCAACTTAGTGTACACCGACGAAGGGATTGGAAGTGAACTCAAGTCGCAGCAGGAAATCAATGTGCACATGTCGCTTCGCATTCAAAGTGATAATAGACTTCACTTCTTAATATGGGTACTCTCGGAATCACTTGACACCAATGACACACTTATAAAACATGGGGCCTTGATTTAGTGCAGGAAGCATCCTGCAGATGCATCTCAATTAACTACAATATCGTATAGATGTCAGCGATGCCTCCAACACCATGACCATCTGACAGAACATTGCAGGAACTCTTCCATCTGTCGTCACCTAAACTCCCCACCTAATGCAACACCTGCGACCAACCTCACCTCACCTACTCCCACAAACACTAGTACATACCCTCTCCCGAAAGCATGAACTCATCGCTCTTATACACACAGCTGATCAACCACCACACACAGACAATTCCCTCCGTCCTCCATCCGCCTTTGAAGTTATAATCCGTTTCATAACATTAATCCTGCACAACATACATCCTTTTGAAAGGCCCCTCATCCTACAGCAAACAAACCTCGCTACCTGCACCATCTTCCATCTCAACACGTATGTCATGTATTCCCAAAATTAAATCCATCTCGTTTCCGACCGTCTAAAATACTAGTCTAACCTGCGCCTCGGACCCCTTTTTTTTTACAGTAAAAGGCGCACCATACACACAACATTCTCTGCCAAAATACACGGTCCGTCCACTCTAGTAAACATATTCTTGTCCATACACTCCAACAACATAAAATCCATGCTCCCCCTCTCAACGAAAATTTTTCCAATCACACCATTCCATCTGCATGTCTCCACACCACTCCATCTGCATGTCTCCTTACATCCTGCATCGCACTGACAATCCCCATCCTATTGCCTGTGGTGGAGAGGCATTCGCCCACCTCCGAAATATCCCTTCTACTCCCCAACTGCTCATCAGGAATCCAACTGAGCACCTCATCTCACCATCTTTCTCCCAAAACTCTCATTAACTCTTGCCACTACCTACATCCATCCTAACCATCCCATCCCTTACGATTTCCTGACCCATATAGACTGAAACTTCACCACATTCCAGCCGACCTTAACCTTCATTCCGGCACATCGGCCTAGAAACTGCGGTGGCCTCAGTTTACCAACATCTTCAATGGCCACGATATTCATCTCACTGTTCAACTCACCCTGACACAGATACTACCTCTGATGCCATTATTGTCTCCACCAGTCTGTTGAGGAGCGCCACAGTAGAAATCCTAGAGCCAAGTGGGAGTGATCACCCATATGTCCTGCAGAAATACTTCTGATACTGTGTGATACACCACCCTTCCAGACTTAATCCTATTGATCTGTCAGCCTCATGTCAGTTTTCAGCCAAAATTTGAAGCTGTTCTTACCCAACTAATCCATCATCACCTTGCAATGAATCAACCCATTACCAATACCCAATCTGGCCTTCGTACCATGGATTCCATTGACGACCAAACTCTGTTCCTTACCCACCTAATTTCCAATCAACTGAATAAACAGAAGACCGAAATATTTGATATCCAAAAAGCCTTCGACTGGGTAAGGCATTCTGGACTGCCCTTCAAGCTACAAACCTATGCACTCCCAATTAGCTATGTCCAACTCAGAGCATTCTTTCTTGAAAACCATCATACATATATGACAATCAACCATTCATTCTCCCGTATCTTTCACGCTACTGCAGGTGTACCTGAAAGCTCTGTCCCCTCACCCCTCGTTTACATCCTGTACACTGCAGGCAATGTCAAACCGCCACTCCCAGCTCACCTCCTGTAATATGCTGACGACACCGCCTACTTCAGCACACGTTACACTCTTCAACTCAAGCATGTGTCCCGCTAACGTCACCTAAATCTCCTAGTCGAATGGTGTAATACGTGGAAACTTCAAGTAAACCCTCAGAAAAGCCAAGCTACCGACTCTGGCCGCACCACTCGGCGTTTTCATCGTCCAGATTTCCATCTATCCATCGGCAACCAACCCATCCCTCTGACTAACACAATAAAGTATTTAGGACTAACTTTCGACAGAAAACAAACATTGAACGCACACCTCCTTACCATCCAACACAAAGCCAGAAATCGACTAAAACTACTTACAGGCTGTACCTGAGGTCCACGTTCTTCTACCATCATCCTCACCGTAAAACCCTCATCTGTCCCATCCTAACATACGCAAACACTGCCTGAACCTCTGAGTCGCCTAATTTCTATAAATCCCTGAAATCCTGAAAAGACATAAACTTCGTCTTGCCTTCCACATCTACCTACCTTCCCCAACTCGCATCCTGTTACAAGTTATAATCTTCCCACACCTTCTTCTCTTCCGAGACCACCTTCAGGTCCGATACATTAACCGCGAAACCCAGTCCCTTCATCCAATTTCCTATCCACTAATCACCAATCCAAATACTTCCACTGCTACATCCCATATAACTCATTGCCTTAGCCATCCCCTCCCCCCTGATTTTAACCAACTCCCATTCCCCGACGATGAAATCCGTCCCAAGATATACGCCTCTTTGCAACCCTAATCACAATACTCGACCTGACGCAATCCCCCAATTTTCTCCTTCCCTCCTTACCCACCTTAATGACTTCTAGTCACTACCTGAGGTTCTACAGGGCCTCATAGTCATACTATTCATCGCACTCCCATCATGAGAATTTTTTCATGTGTCACCTAGCATCAACAATAAACCTGGCATCATTCCCATTCAAGAGTGACTGAACTGTAATGAAAAAGTCTTCATAAGAGTTTTAAAAACTGTTAGTACTTTCATCTATATGTATTTTACAAATCCTTTTTTATCATTACTTTCTCCCACCTATGTATTGTTTACAAAATCGTCTGTTATTGTCGCCTTTTATACGTTTAGCCATTTTTAAATACAGTTTTTGGTACCTTTGGCTGAAGAGTGGTTTCTGTCCGCTGCCAACCCGCCCCCGTTGTGGGAAATTGAATAATAATAATTAAAAAAAGACAACAAAAATTATGTGTTAGGCACAATGATAATTGTGTCGGAAGAGTTATATATTTCGTCGTCGGCTGTCTATAATTTTTTGGAAAATATGAGACGGTACTGAATATTAATTTTTAAAAATGCTGCTTATTGTTATTACTACTGGATAAATTTACTGAAAATATCGACGCCGATAGACGTCAAAACTCCAAAAAGCTCGAGGATCAAAATCTAGAACTAGCTGGGAATGTGCTTTAACTCTCTACATATGCTGCGTAGGGCTAGAGAGAAGGAGATTGAATTAATTACAGCAGACACAGAGGCACTTTAAAAAGTCGTTCTCCCGACGGTCAGTACGTCACACGAACTGAAAGACGCCAAAACAATGGGGGCCTACACGAATGATTGCCTATAGAACACTCGGGTACTAAAGATATAATATCGAATGTGCGATCTACTATTAATAAACATTGATCCACCTACCATCCCCCCGTGATTTAACTAGAAAACGTTGGTCTGTTTAGTGTGCTCGCGAAGGTCGACAGCGTGGCAACACAGAGCTTCACTCTACTCTGATCGATCTGCGTCAGCACACTGAGTAAGTGGATCAATGTTTTTTAATTAAATCGTAAGGGAAGGTAGGTGGTAGGTGAAATCTGCATTGAATAGTTTTCTTTCCTTTTTGCTTTCCTGCTGCATGTGACGTCATTATCACAATACGAGTACCGAGGTTTCTCATTGATTGAACGATTTCTAAGGTACGGAACAATCTGCCATTGCCAACATTCGCACCATATTTAATACAATTTTCTTTGTAAATTAATAAAAGTGCAAATTAGATAGAGAAAATTTGTTTTACGCAATAGAAAAAGCTTTGCTGATGATTTCAGTGCATTGTGTGGAAATGCAGACGGGAGGGGCAGGGGGAAATAAGTAACTTCTACCCGTTTTCATGATTGAAAAATGCACCGCCTGCTGTACACATGGAGACTGCGACAAATAAATAAAATTGTTTTTATTACTATATATTATAAATGGAAACACAGGTGACAGCGACGTAAAATTTTCGCATTAGAATATTACACGAATCTCGTGTGTGTTTTTATAACGTTTAGGATATTCTTCCAAGGACCGACGGAACAGTGAATAAATATAATTACTATACCACTGAACTTATTAACAAATAGGCAAAAATGAGATAAATCACAATGTATATCTTTTTACTTGTGACTCTGAATATGCAGAAAGCGCTATTTGCTAGGTAGCTTATTCAACCGTGAACGCTGGCCGGGGACGCACAGGTTGAATGACCGCCAATGCTGGGTGGTGCGCCAAGATGGGAGTGGTAAGCCCCCTCTGGACGGAGCCGTGAGAGTTTAATCGTGGCTGAGCGCCTGTGGGGTCCGCGGCAGAGATGCTATCTGCCCCCGCGCTTACAAACAGCCTCCGCAAGACGGCCAGGTGCCACGCTGATTTAGCACCGCCATTTGTCTGGCTGCGTATTCCAGCGCCGCGTCCAGTCAACCGCCACGCCAGCCTACATCACGGTCTCGTCCTGGCGGCTCTGCGAAAGTACCCCGCTGGCCGCAGCCTCCGCCTCGTTCTTGTACGTTGCCTGCAAAATGTCTGTGGCAGGCTGTACAATCTGATCTGATTCAACCATTCCCGTTATTGCGCACGTGACTAGTCCAGTACCGGAAACCTCCACGGAATGTGAGGCACTGGCCGCCGCAGGATTCCGCTCGATCACGCGTGCCTACTTCCTCCTCTTCGTGATAAAGATGGACTCAAGTCTGCCACGAATATTCAACTAGAAGTCCAAAACCACATTGTCTGCCCAGTCCTCTCCAATCCATGTCAGTCCCTCGCTCCACCTCCACTTGTGTCCTACCCCAAGAAAACTTCAAATGCCTCTCGCCCTGAACCAGATATCCGTACACATATCCACCCAAACAACTATAGCCCCCATATCTTTCCCTTAGATCGAGACTCCACTAATACCATACAATGAAGGCTTTCACGACCGGATGCTTCAGCTGCTGAGAATTCTTCCGGATTGTATGGCCGTGGTCCATGGAACTCTTCAATCCCTGACGTTTAATCCAAGGCTACGTTGGACGTTCGGCAAGACTCAGCACGACCAGGATTACCTCCGAAGATGTCCAACGTAGCCTTGGACGAAACGTCAGGGATTGAAGAGTTCCATGGACCACGGCCATGCAATCCGGAAGAATTCTCCATTAGTACCCCTCTGTCTCCTGGTCCAGCTGTCCGCTACCACCCACTCTCCTTCCCCCTATACCCATGCTCCATAGAAATGTTTGTCAAAACCCATAATTTTTACACTCTACCGCCTCCGCGGTCCACTTGCGTAGCTGAATGGTCGGTGCGGATGACTGCCATGAGGAGGATCTGGGTTTGGTTCTCTGAACTTCCATCAATATTTCCTTAGTGGGAATACTGGAACACACTGAGCCTCGTGACGCCAATTGAGCTGCTTGACTGAGTGGTAGCGGCGTAAGGTCACGAAAACTGGCAACGGCCGGGGGAATGGTTGGCTGACAGCATGATCTTCCACAACGCATCCAATCACGCCAATGACGATCGGTCGGTACTCTTGGACCGCCAGGACCTGTGCGCGGAGTTTACTGCCTCCTTTTGAGCTATTACCGTTATTTCCTGATATATCATCACGTCCTGTGTAAAATGATGTGTACCTTAAGTTTCATTCGAAAGGTTGTATAAAGAGCAATGCTTCTTATTGCGAGAGGAAAACAGTATATCAAAATACCGTTCTGCAATGGTGTTTTTGTACAGAAAAAATAGTAAGAATCAAAACCATTCCTTCGAAAAATCAAGCCCACTTCACTCCACCCGAGTTACCCATACATTTTCTTTCTCTTTCCACCCAAACTCTAATCTCGAATCTTCACCCTTCTCATGAGTTCGTTCGTTACTCAAACAGCACCTCTTCTGCGGTATCCAGTTCCAACTTCCTCAGACCACATTCCCCTGACCACTGGCTTTTACGTACTCATCCTGTGCGCCTAACCACTACCCGTTCTACAAAAATATTACTGGGTCATCCCACACTCAGTTAAAATCGTAATATGAGCACCTCAGCACAAGCTGGACTGCCAATAGAAATTCCAATGATTATCATCCATTGGTTTTTGCCCAGGGAACATTATCACTCTGTTTTGTTATCACAGCGATATAAGGTTTTAGTATTATTAGAATACTACAACAATATCTACAGGTATTAAACCTCATACAAAATTAAATTTAACTTCTTTTGAAACTTCATTCTCTACATGTGGCCAAAGTATGGTGGTCTACTCCCACACCTTCCATAAAAGAAACATAAATGATCAATAATGGAAAAAGCTCAAAGCACTCAACCAACTACGACTTGAAATACTTCCTACACTCGTTGTCTCTGCGCTGACGGCTACCATAGTCGAGCTGGTCTGCCTTGCTGACGTACTTTTCTAGACGACTGTCTCCACTGCCATGGCACTGTATTTAATCCTCCCACCAAGGCAACGACTGTATTCGAATTCCTTGTAATACATTTACTGATTTACCATTTTTCGATGTCATAATTCGCTTTATTCCAACGAATATAATCCTTTAGAATCTCATGTTTTGCCGGAGGTGATTGTGTATAATTTTCTCGCGGATATGATGCCGGATTGTTGTGTCTTCTCGGCCCATACTTTCGACAACGTGCTATGTTATACCTCAGGGAGTACCTGATAACGTGAACGAGCTATGATGGCGAAATATCGCACCAAGAAGACGTAGCAATATGGCAGAAATTTTAGAATGGAAACCTGTTATTTTTCGATTATTTCTATTGTGTTCGTGGTCTTCGTCCAGCATTTTTATATAAACAACACTTTAAGTGTCTTCGAGTTTTGCAAACAGAGTAAAACGTCGTTGAGAATTTGACAACTGTGCTTTTCTACTTCTCGAGGTTGCATCAGCCAGTAACCCTGAGTAGAGCGTCAAGGTATCTCATACTTCATGGCGACCCTTGGGACTAAAGTAAGTATTTTATACATTTTCTTCGCCAGCTTCCTACAATCCGTCAATTAATGATCCAACATGTGTCAGCACTGAATGTACTTTTATCGTCACATCGCTACAGTGGCGTGATATTGTAAAACAGTTGGCCTAGGAATGATCAGAAGAACTGAATCCAGTCCCCATCTTGGATTTGTTACGGCATTAGAATTTACTAATGTGGCCATGCTGCAAGTGTGCTTATTCCCGATATACGCAGTTGCCTCAGAACCCCTCACAAGATTCCCTACGCTATCCGTATAATTTAGTTAGAAATGTCACTACATTTACAATAGCGTTCCAAGAAATCTCCAGTTACCTTCCATGACACTGTAGAAGTAGCTCCATTATACATTGCCCCAACAAAACGGGGAAAGGGATTCAGGACAAGCAGCACAAGATATGACGAACGATGGCTTCAAGTAAGCTTCCATCCAAGGCTGGCCTTTAGCAAGAACTCTCCGCCTTTTAATTACAAGTTTTGTGTCCGAAATCCCTAACACACTAAAGCTGCATGCAGCACTGAACTTTCTGGACACGCATACAGAAACTTCATCTGTTAACTGAGAGAAGCCCTAATACTAAACAACTACGGTGCCATACACAAATTCACACTAACTGCCAGAATGTTAGTAATTTCAGTACATCAAACAAACTATTAAAAATGCTACCGTCGTAAATTCAAAGATGTATATATAGCGTGGTGTTACGTTAGCGCAAAACGCTTATTTCCAAGTCTAAGTTTAAAAAAGAGTCAGTATACGACCCAAAACCACTTTGGGAACAATGACAAGATTTAGAACTCAAAGTACACACAATAACTATTCTGAATAATGTCTAGCTTAATAACAGAATTAAGAAAATGAAAAAACGACGCCGCGCGGGATTAGCCGAGCGGTCTCAGGCGCTGCAGTCATGCACTGTGCGGCTGGTCCCGGCGGAGTTTCGAGTCCTCCTTCGCGCATGGGTGTGTGTGTGTGTGTGCGTGTGTGTGTTAGTCCTTAGGATAATTTAGGTTAAGTAGTGTGTAAGCTTAGGGACTGATGACCTTAGCAGTTAAGTCCCATAAGATTTCACACAAATTTGAACATTTGATTTTTTTAAAAACGATGTAGAGGTAGGACTAGAATTCTGAGTGGAAGAACAGCAATGACTAGATTTGCTGACACTGATGTGTATGAAAATAGGAAGAGAAACTGAAGCTACTGAATGGGAAGAACTTCCTACTGAGCACACAATGTGAAATAAGGAAAAAAGAAATGAAAGTATCAAGGAGCAGCAGAAATGAGATTAACGACAAACTTAGCTGCAAAATTGAGGGCCATGTAGTTGCCACGATGAAGCGGTTCCACAACACTACACACGAAATAAGGAAAATATAAGCAGATTATCCCTGGCAAAAGGCACATTCCCCGCCGTAAGGCATCTACTATCTTCAAATATTCTTTTATCTGAAAAATAAATTTCTCAGGATGGAAATCCGGAATAAAGTTTTACACCGAGGTGACGAAAGTCATGGGATAGCAATATGCACCTATACAGATGGCTGTAGTATAGAATACACAAGGTATAAAAGGCCATTCTATTGATGGAGCTGTCATTTGCGCTCAGGTGATTCACGTGAAAAGGAGTCGGACGTGATTAAGGCTGCACACGTCTTTGAACACGGACTAGCAATAAGAGCTATGCGCAGGGGACTTTCCATTTCGCAAATCGTTAGGCAGTTCAATACTCCAAGGTCCACAGTATCTATAGTGTGCCGAGAATACCAAATTTCAGGCACTACCGTTCATCACGGACGACCCTTAATCGCGTAATGACTAGGAGCAGCGGCAGTTGCATAGAAATGTTAATGCTAGAAGACAAGCATCACTGCATGAAATAACCACAGAAATCAATGTGAGACGACGACGAAGGTATCCATTACGACAGTGCCGCGAAATTTGGAGTTAACGAGCTATGGCAGCAGACGACTGTCGCCAGTGTTTCTAAAAGCACGACATCATCTGCAGCGCTTCTCCTGGACTCGCGACTGTATTAGTTGGACCCTAGATGACTGGAAAACAGCGAGCTGGCCAGATGAGTCCCGATTTCAGTTCGTAAGAGCTGAAGGCAGGGTTCGAGTGTGGCGCAGGCCCCACGGAGCAATGGACCCAAGTTGCAACCAACGCACCGTGCAAACTAGTGATGTAATTTGTGTTTAGATGCAATGGACTGGGTCCTCTAGTTATGTTGAGCTACTTGGGGACCATTTGCAGCCAGTCATAGACTTCATATTTCCAAACAGCGATGGAATTTTTATGGTTGATAGACATAACGCCATGTCAGTGGGCCACGACTGTTCGTGATTGGTTTGAAGAATTTTCTGGATATTTCGAGAGAGTGAGATGGCCACCTATATCGCCAGACACGAGCCCCATCGAACATTTATGGGACGTAATCGAGAGGTCAGTTTGTGAACAAAATCCATCACCGCTTAAATATTTTGCAATTATCGACGGCCGTATATACGTCTTGGCTCAATATTGTGGTTGGTTTGGAGGTCGTTCCAAGGCGTGGCAGGCAGCGAAAGACGTCCCCGGAGGCTGATCAGAAAGCCACCCCAGTGCGTCTGACAAACGGGTTTCAGGTACTGTCTCTGGCTGAGCCAGATGCAGCTGCCTTTCCTGTTTCAGAGGATGATTCTCAGCCTTCAAGGTCCGGGCCATCGCAGAGGGTGGGCTTATTGGTAGTTGGGAGCTCCAGTGTTATGCGCGTAATGGGGCCCCTTAGGGATATGGCGCCTAAGGAGGGGAAGAAATCCAGTGTGCACTCCGTGTGCATTCCGGGTGGAGTCATTCCTGATGTGGAAAGGGTCTTTCCGGATGCCATGAAGAGCACAGGGTGCAGCCACCTGCAGGTGGTGGCACATATCGGCACTAATGACGTGTGTCGCTTTGTATCTGAGGAAATTCTCTCTGGATTCCAGCGGCTATATGGTTTGGTGAAGGCTGCCTGTCTTGCTTACGAGATGAAGGCAGAGCTCACCACCTGCAGCATCGTTGACAGAACCGACTGCGGACCTTTGGTGCCCGCATCACGTGGTCGTGCGGTAGCGTTCTCGCTTCCCACGCCCGGGTTCCCGGGTTCGATTCCCGGGGGTCAGGGATTTTCTCTGCCTCGTGATGGCTGGGTGTTGGTGAGATGTCCGTAGGTTAGTTAGGTTTAAGTAGTTCTAAGTTCTAGGAGACTGATGACCATAGATGTTAAGTCCCATAGTGTTCAGAGCCATTTGAACCATTTTCTTTTTTGGACCTTTGGTGCAGAGCCAGGTGGAGGATCTGAATCAGAGGTTCAGATGGTTCAAATGGCTCTGAGCACTATGGGACTTAACATCTGTGGTCATCAGTCCCCTAGAACTTAGAATTACTTAAACCGAACTGACCTAAGGACATCACAAACATCCATGCCCGAGGCAGGATTTGAACCTGCGACAGTAGCAGTCGCGCGTTTCCGGACTGAGCGCCTAGAACCGCTAGACCACCACAGCCGGCTCTGAATCAGAGGCTCGGACGGTTTTGCGACCGTGTTGGCTGCAGATTCCTTGGCTTGCGCCATAGGGTGTTGGGGTTTCGGGTCCCGCTGAATAGGTCAGGAGTTCACTACACGCAGCTGGCGGCTACACGGGTAGCGGAGGCTGTGTGGCGTCGACTGGGCGGTTTTTTAGGTTAGAAGGCCTCGGGAAAGTACAGAATGGGCTGCAATCTCAAAGGGTGCATTGCAAATACAGGACGTGCTAGGATCAAGGAACAGTCGGAGTCGTAGTTGTAAATTGTTGTAATTCTGCTGGGAAAGTTATTGAGCTTCAAGCGCTAATAGAAAGCACAGAAGTTATAGGTACAGAAAGCTGGCTAAAGCCTGAAGTAAGTTCTGCAGAAATTTTTACGAAGTCTCAGACGGTGTTCAGGAAAGATAGATAAGGCAGAATTAGTGGTGGAGTGTTTGTGTCTGTCAGTAGTGCTTTATCTTGTAGTGAAGTCGAAGTAGATACCCCGTGCGAATTGGTATGGGTGGAGGTTATACTTAACAGCCGAACTAAGTTAATAATTGGCTTCTTCCACCGACCCCCAGACTCCGATGATACAGTTGCTGAACAGCTCAGAGAAAATTTGAATCTCGTAACAAATAAATATCACACTCATACGGTTATAGTTGGTGGGGACTTCAACCTCCCGTCGATATGTTGGCAAAAATACTTGTTCAAAACCGATGGTAGGCAGAAAACATCTTCCGAGAATGTCCTACATGCTTTCACCGAAGATTATTTCGAGCAGTTAGTCTACGAACCCACGCGAACTGTAAATGGTTGCGAAAACACTTGACCTCTTAGCCACAATCAATTCAGAGCTAATAGAGAGCATCATGACTGATACAGGGATTAGTCCTCACAAGGTCGTTGTAGCTAGGCTCAATACCGTTTCTTCCAAATCCACCAGAAACAAACGCAAAATAATTTTATTTAAAATAGCGGATAAATTGTCACTAGAAGCCTTCCTAAAAGACAATCTCCATTCCTTCTGCACCGACTATGCAAATGTAGACGAGATGTGGCTCAAATTCAAAGATACAGTAGCAACACCAATTGAGAGATTCATACCTCATAAATTGGTAAGAGATGGAACTGATCCCCCATGGTTCACAAAACAGGTCCAAACGCTGTTGCAGAGGCAATGGAAAAAGCATGCGTAGTTAAGAAGAACGTGAAATCCCGAAGATTGGCTAAAATTTACAGACGCGCGAAATTTGACACGGATTTCTATGCGAGATGCCTTTAATAGGTTCCACAACGAAACATTGTCTCAAAATTTGGTAGAAAATCCGAAGAAATTCTGGTCGTATGTAAAGTACACAAGCGGCAAGACGCAGCCATTACCTTCGCTGCGCAGTGCCGATGGTACCGTTACCGACGACTGTGCCGCTAAAGCGGAGTTATTGAACGCAGTTTTCCGAAATTCCTTCACCAGGAGAGACGAATGGAATATTCCAGAATTCGAAACACGAACAGCTGCTAGCATGAGTTTCTTAGAAGTAGATACCTCAGTGGTTGTGAAGCAACTCAAATCGCTTGATATGGGCAAGCCTTCAGGTCCAGATTGTATACCGATTAGGTTCCTTTCAGATTACGCTGATACAATAGCTCCCTACTTAGGAATCATATGCAACCGCTCGCTCACCGATAGATCTGTACCTACAGATTGGAAAATTGCGCAGGTCGCACCAGTGTTTAAGAAGGGTAGTAGGAGTAATCCATCGAACTACAGACCTATATCATTGACGTCGGTTTGCAGTAGGGTTTTGGAGCATATACTCTGTTCAAACATTATGAATCACCTCGAAGGGAACGATCTATTGTGACGTAATCAGCATGGTTTCAGAAAACATCATTCTTGTGCAAAGCACGAAGTAATGGCCGCTATCGACAGGGGATCTCAAGTTGATTCCGTATTTCTAGATTTCCAGAAAGCTTTTGACACCGTTCCTCACAAGCGACTTCTAATCAAGCTGCGGGCCTATGGGGTATCATCTCAGTTGTGCGACTGGATTCGTTATTTCCTGTCAGGAAGGTCGTAGTTCGTAGTAACAGACGGCAAATCATCGAGTAAAACTGAAGTGATATCAGGTATTCCCCAGGGAAGCGTCCTGGGACCTCTACTGTTCCTGATCTATATAAATGACCTGGGTAACAATCTGAGCAGTTCTCTTAGGTTGTTCGCAGATGATGCTGTAATTTACCGTCTAGTAATGTCATCCGAAGACCAGTATCAGTTGCTAAGCGATTTAGAAAAGATTGCTGTATGGTGTGGCAGGTGGCAGTTGACGCTAAATAACTCGATCGATTACTCGATAAATAGTACATTTCTCAAGGCTGTCAATTCAACTAAGTACCTGGGTGTAAAAATTGCGAACAACTTCAGTTGGAAAGAACAGATAGATAATACTGTGGGGAAGGCGAGCCAAAGGTTGCGTTTCATTGGCAGGACACTTAGAAGATGCAACAAGTCCACTTAAGAGAGAGCTTACGCTACACTCGTTCGTCCTCTGTTAGAATATTGCTGCGCGATGTGGGATCCTTACCAGGTGGGATTGACGTAGGACATCAAAAGGATGCAAAAAAGGGCTGCTCGTTTTGTATTATCACGTAATAAGGGAGAGAGTGTGGCAGATATGATACACGAGTTAGGATGGAAGTCATTAAAGCAAAGACGTTTTTCGTAGCGACGAGATCTATTTACGAAATTTCAGTCACCAACTTTCTCTTCCGAATGCGAAAATATTTTGTTGAGCCCAACCTACATAGGAAGGAATGATCACCAAAATAAAATAAGAGAAATCAGACCTCGAACAGAAAGGTTTAGGTGTTCGTTTTTCCGGCGCGCTGTTCGGGAGTGGAATGGTAGGGAAATAGTATGATTGTGGTTCGATGAAGCCTCTGCCAAGTACTTAAATGTGAATTGCAGAGTAATCATGTAGGTGTAGATGTAGATTTCTGCAGCGGACTTTCAACCACATGCTTCGTTAATACCACGTCGAGTTGCTGCAATACACCAGGAAGAAGGAAGTCGCTTCGATATTACGAGTTATCCCGTGACTTTCGTCACCTCAGTGTAAACAGGCGTGTCATGTGCTGTGGGAGAAGCGGAAAGGAAAAAAAGTCGATGTGGTGCTAAAGAATGATTCTGAAAGTTAAATGGACTGGTGCTTCAGTGGAGAAATGGACATAAGCAGAGCATGATGAACACCTGCGAAACAAATCTACATCATCATCATGAAGACTGATTATGACTTTCATCGTTCAGTCTGGAGCATAGCCCCCCTTATAAAATTCCTCCATGATCCCCTATTCAGTGCTAACTTTGGTGCCTCTTCTGATGTTAAACCTATTACTTCAAAATCATTCTTGACCGAATCCAGGTACCTTCTCCTTGGTCTGCCCCGACTCCTCCTACCCTCTACTGCTGAACCCATGTCTCTTGGGTAACCTTGCTTCTCCCATGCGTGTAACATGACCCCACCATCTAAGCCTGTTCGCCCTGACTGCTACATCTATAGAGTTCATTCCCAGGTTTTTCATTGATTTCCTCATTGTGGACACCCTCCTGCCATTGTTCCCATCTACTAGTACCAGCAGTCATCCTAGCTACTTTCATATCCGTAACCTTAAACTTGTTGATAAGGTAACCTGAATCCACCCAGCTTTCGCTCCCATACAACAAAATTGGTCGAAAGATTGAACGGTGCACAGATAACTTAGTCTTAGTACTGACTTCCTTCTTGCAGAAGAAAGTAGATCGTAGCTGAGCGCTCACTGCATTAGCTTTGCTACACCTCGCTTCCAGTTCTTTCACTATGTTGCCATCTTGTGAGAATATGCATCCTAAGTACTTGAAAACTTCCACCTGTTCTAACTTTGTTCCTCCTATTTGGCACTCAATCCGTTTATACACTCCTGGAAATTGAAATAAGAACACCGTGAATTCATTGTCCCAGGAAGGGGAAACTTTATTGACACATTCCTGGGGTCAGATACATCACATGATCACACTGACAGAACCACAGGCACATAGACGCAGGCAACAGAGCATGCACAATGTCGGCACTAGTACAGTGTATATCCACCTTTCGCAGCAATGCAGGCTGCTATTCTCCCATGGAGACGATCGTAGAGATGCTGGATGTAGTCCTGTGGAACGACTTGCCATGTCATTTCCACCTGGCGCCTCAGTTGGACCAGCGTTCGTGCTGAACGTGCAGACCGCGTGAGACGACGCTTCATCCAGTCCCAAACATGCTCAATGGGGGACTGATCCGGAGATCTTGCTTGGGAGGGTAGTTGACTTACACCTTCTAGAGCACGTTGGGTGGCGTGCATTGTCCTGTTGGAACAGCAAGTTCCCTTGCCGGTCTAGGAATGGTAGAACGATGGGTTCGATGACGGTTTGGATGTACCATGCACTATTCAGTGTCCCCTCGACGATCACCAGAGGTGTACGGCCAGTGTAGGAGGTCGCTCCCCACACCATGATGCCGGGTGTTGGCCCTGTGTGCCTCGGTCGTATGCAGTCCTGATTGTGGCGCTCACCTGCACGGTGCCAAACACGCATACGACCATCATTGGCACCAAGGCAGAAGCGACTCTCATCGCTGAAGACGACACGTCTCCATTCGTCCCTCCATTCACGCCTGTCGCGACACCGCTGGAGGCGGGCTGCACGATGTTGGGGCGTGAGCGGAAGACGGCCTAACGGTGTGCGGGACCGTAGCCCAGCTTCATGGAAACGGTTGCGAATGGTCCTCGCCGATACCCCAGGAGCAACAGTGTCCCTAATTTGCTGGGAAGTGGCGGTGCGGTCCCCTACAGCACTGCGTAGGATCCTACGGTCTTGGCGTGCATCCGTGCGTCGCTGCGGTCCGGTCCCAGGTCGACGTGCACGTGCACCTTCCGCCGACCACTGGCGACAACATCGATGTACTGTGGAGACCTCACGCCCCACGTATTGAGCAATTCGGCGGTACGTCCACCCGGCCTCCCGCATGCCCACTATACGCCCTCGCTCAAAGTCCGTCAACTGCACATACGGTTGACGTTCACGCTGTCGCGGCATGCTATCAGTGTTAAAGACTGCGATGGAGCTCCGTATGCCACGGCAAACTGGCTGACACTAACGGCGACGGTGCAGAAATGCTGCGCAGCTAGCGCCATTCGACGGCCAACACCGCGGTTCCTGGTGTGTTCGCTGTGCCGTGCGTGTGATCATTGCTTGTACAGCCCTCTCGCAGTGTCCGGAGCAAGTATGGTGGGTCTGACACACCGGTGTCAATGTGTTCTTTTTTCCATTTCCAGGAGTGTTTTTCTTTTCCACTGACATTACTTTCGTTTTGGAGATGGTAATCGTCAGACCATAGTCCTTACATTTCTGATCTAGCTCTGAAATATTACTTTGCAAACTTTCAATCGAATCTGGCATCACAACTAAGTCATCCGCATATGCAAGAATGCTTATTTTGTGTTCATATATCTTAATCTCACCCAACCAGTTTATTGTTTTCAACACATGATCCATAAATAATATGAACAACAAGTGGAGACAGGTTGCAGCCTTGTCTTACCCCTGAAACTACTCTGAGCTATGAACTCAATTTACCGTCAACTCTAACTGCTGCCTGACTATCCATGTAAAGACCTTTAATTGCTTGCAAAAGTTTGCCTCCTATTCCATAATCTCGTAGAACAGACAATAACTTCCTCCTAGGAACCCGGTCATATGCCTTTTCTATATCTATAAAGTATAGATACAATTCCCTGTTCCACTCATAACACTTTCCAATTATTTGCCGTAAGCTAAAGATATCGTTCTGACAACCTCTAAGAGGCCTAAACCAACACTGATTTTCATCCAACTGGTCCTCAACTAATACTCGCACTTTCCTTTCAACAATACCTGAGAAGATTTTACCCACAACGCTGATTAAAGATACCTCTGTAGTTGTTACAATCTTTTCTGTTTCGATGTTTAAATATTGGTGTGATTACTGCTTTTGTCGAGTCTGATGGAACCTGTCCCGACTCCCAGGCCATTTCAGTTATCCTTTGTAGCCATTTAAGACCTGACATTCCACTGTATTTGATGAGTTCCGACTTAATTTCATCCACCCCAGCTGCTTTATTGCACTGCAATCTATTGACCATTTTCTCCACTTCCTCAAATGTGATCCTATTTCCATCATCATTCCTATCCCATTCTACCTCGAAATCTGAAACATTACTGATCGCATTTTCACCTACATTGAGCAACTCTTCAAAACATTCCCTCCATCTGCACAAGGCATCCACAGGATTCACCAGCAGTTTTCCTGACCTGTCCAAAATACTTGTCATTTCCTTCTTACCTCCCTTTCGAAGACTGCTTATTACACTCCAGAATGGTTTTCCAGCAGCTTGACCCATAGTGTTCAACCGGTTTCCAAAGTCTTCCCAAGATTTCTTCTTGGATTCTGCAATTATCTGTGTGGCATTGTCTCCTTGTTCAACATAACTTTCGCTGTCTACCTGAGTTCTAGCATGTAGCCATTTTTGCTTTTACAGGCTGCCTTGACTGTTCCAAGACATTCTTTAGCCATTTCTAGTACTGTGTCCCTGTACCTTGTCCATTCCTTTTCCAGTGACTAATTGACTACATTCAACTAACTGGTACCTTTCTGAGATCCCTGTTATATACTTGTGCCTGAATTCCTTATCCTGATGTTTCTCCACTCTTATCCTCCTACATATGGACCTGACCTCCTGCACTTTCGGCCTCCCAATCCCAATTTCACTGCAGATTAAATAATGATCAGTGTCATCAAAGAATCACCTGAATACACGTCTTTCCCTCACAGCCTTCCTGAATTCCTGATCTGTTATTATATAGTCAATGACAGATCTGGTTCCCCTGCCTTCCCAAGTATACCGGTGAATGTTCTTACGTTTATCCTCTCCAAATTTCCCTATAACCTTTTCATACCCTTCTGTTCGGTTTCCAATCCTGGCATTAAAATCACCCATGAGCAGAACACTGTCCTTGTCCCTTACTCTAATAACTACATCACTGAGTGCCTAATAAAAACTATCCATCTTATCCTGATCTGTCCCTCCACAATGCGAATATACTGACACAATCCTAATTGTCTTGCTAGACACTGTCAAATCTATCCATATCAGTCGTTCGTTCACATACCTTACTGCAACTACGCTGGGTTCCATTTCTTCCCTGATGTAAAGACCTATACCCCATTGTGCTATTCCTGCTTTGACTCCCACTTCCTCTTCTTTCTCACCCCTTGCCCGAATGTCACTAACAGCTAAAACGTCCAGCCCCATCTTACTTGCAGCCTCTGCCAGCTCTACCTTCTTCCCAGGGTAGCCCCCATTGATGTTAATAGCTCCCCATCTCATTACCATTTGTTTGCCAAGTCATGTCTTAGGAGTCCCTGGTTTGTCAGTTAGAGGTGGGACTCCGTCACCTCCAAAGGTCCGAGGCATTTTGCTCTGATTGTTGCCAGCATCATATTTAAAGTATCGGGGAAGCATATTGCTAGCCTTACTTGCCCCGAGTCCCATTGAGTTTTACCCCTAAAGGTTGAGGGACTAACCGGTGGATTTGCTAGTCTTTGCCGTCTGAGCACTAAGGTGACCACGACTCAGAATGTGCCCAAGACGCCCAGCCTTATTCCAAAGTAACTGGTATCCCGACTGTCGGGACCACTTACTTGGCCACTCATACGTTGCCCGTGGTTCATGAACTAGGACATGACTACAGGAACCCACACGATGAAATCTACAATACAGATTAATAAAACAAAAGAGGAAAATGCGAGTGCATAAATCTATACTGGAATTACTTTAAACTGAAAGTACACGTATTCACGATATCTCACACATTGTCCACGCCAAGGGAAGCGTTCAGAAACAAGAGACATCACGAATCAAAACCCAGAGTGTCTGTCCTTCTATTCTGTTAGACAGTGTATTTAAAAAAATTCGAATCAAGGAGAGAAATTACACTACACATTATATATAGACAATAGTATAAAGCACATCTCTGTAAACTCGTGTCATTCTATGCATGCTTGCCACTAAAACCTCGTATTCCCACAACAAAAATAAAAATAAAAACACCTAGAAACTGATTCAAATGACCGTAACATCCGATGTAACACAAGAGAACAGGGCTTCTGACCTCACTACCTGATAATACAAAGGACTGGAGGTTTACTAGGCACCAAGTAGCAAATAAAATCTTGAATTTATAAAGAATTTCCTATGCGGAATGTTACTGTCACACCACATATTTCAGTACAAAAAACATCCGAATAGCCACGAAATTCACGTCCGAGAAGCGAGCTCAATAAGACATGTGGTAAGGTCTTATGGGACCAAACTGTTGAGGTCATCGGTCCCTAAGCTTATGCACTACTTAATCTAAGTTTAACTTAGCTATGGACAACACACACCCATGCCCGAGGGAGTACTCGAACCTCCGACGGGAGAGCAACTCGGATCGTGACAAGGCGCCCGAGACCGCGCGGCTACCCCGCACGGCCTCCAATAAGAGTATGTGAAGTCAGACAAATGAACATAGCAATAAACTTGAACCAACATCTTGGCCCACTAATTTACTAAACACTTAAAACACTATAAGATCACATGAAACACTTTAAGGAAAATCATTTGTGATATAAACGAGCAAGGTAATACTGAAACTGACCAGCGCGTAAGGACCACGTGAGTTTTGAAGAAAATTCACTCGGAAGATTCTAAATATGGGTTTCATGAATTCATTATGGAACTAATTCCGGTAATTAAACTGAGAGGAGATAAGTGATGACGAAGTAAAAAAATTAATTCTCACTCTCTTGCGGAAGCAACACTCGTTTGACTACAGGTTCTCCGACAGCTTATGCAGCGTGATCTGTCACAGGCAGCGCCCACAACCCAAGTGTCCCGAAGAGCGTCACAGAGCGAGGTGGCGCAGTGGTTAGCAAAATGGCTTCGCATTCGGCAGGATGACGGTTCAACCCCGCATCAGGCCATCCTGACTCAGATTTTCCGGGATTTCCTCAAATCGCTTCAGGCAAATGCCACAACGCTTGCTCGGAAACAGCACGGCCGTTTTCCTTCTCCATCTTCCCTTAATCTGAGCTTGTGCGCCGTCTCGTTGTCGACGGGACGTTAAACACTGATCTTCTCCTCTTCCTCCGGAGCGGGTCTCCATGAGAATTAGCCAATGGTCGCAGTTTGTGCCGAATTTGACAGTCATTTGTCTTAGCGTAATCAGATAACGTGGGACCCTCCACCAACACGAAAACCAGAGTATGCATTAGACATGAATCATTCTTTATGATACATGGTAAAGCTCTCTCTCTCTTCGGATGCCAAATATATATGCGACTTGTATCGAAATAGATACGAGTACCGAAATATCACATAAAACTTAACTTTACACTGTTAACATGTAAACTTCATCTAGCAGGAATATTTCAATCTAACACAGCGTAAGAACAGTGATCGTAAGAGATCATAGCCGACAGAGACCAAAGTCGAGTAGCACTTGTGAATGAGGATCGGTATCAAACCCTACAGGAAACGCTGCTTTCAAGGAATTCTTGTCCGTGTCAACTAGTTTTCAAGTGTGCACTACGAAAGGAATTGTATACAACGGACAGCTGAAGTCTGACTCCTCACAAAGGCCATTAATCGCCGCAGTACTGCATTTCTCAACTGGCCCAAACAACATAGCCAGTGGACCTGTCGTGTGGCCCGACGGGTTGCAGTTTTGCCTCTTCTCAAATAATGAAAGACGTCTAGTGTACTTATGGCTAAATTACGCGTTTCACCACGAGCGAATGGCGGGTATAGTTCAATCCAGAGATGACTCTATAATGTTTTGAGTATTTCTATTGCCATGCCTCGTGCCTGTCGCTTCAAGTCACAGTGAAAGTGAAGTAGGATGGTTATTTCCAAGTTCTCGGTGACTAAGTGCTGCCCTTTCTTTTACATATTCGTGATGAGTATGATGAGGATATTCCAGTTTACGAAGATGGCTTCAGTCATGTTCATAAGCTTGCACACCTTACTTGACGAACACGTAAGCAGCCTATTGCATCTCAGCTGTTTCTCTGTATCACCCAGACTTAGCGCATAGAAAATATCTGGGTGTATTTGGAACAAAGAGAGAAACGTAACAGTCCGCATCCCCAAATTTCGTTGCTCTATCGTATCTAAACATCAATGATCTGCTTTAGGTGAATATGGCGTATCTGAGAAATATGAGGCCACTGTACCTCGACGACTGACGCCGTTGCCAAGGCTAGAGGTGGTGTTACACAGTATGATCATCATGTCTCCTTGGAGTGACTAATGTTTTGCCCGGTGTCCTTATTATTCTGCATCGCTGGTACACGTTTAATGATATTCCTTGGTCAATATCTAGTCCCACTATACACTGTCTAGTCCCATTAATATGACTACCTATCGCAAGCCTGAATAACCTTCTTCTGCAGGGCGGACCGCAACGAGACATGCATGAAGAGACTCAGTGAAGCTCTGGAAGGTACTGATAGAGAATGGAGCTATGCCGACTCCAATCCCATGGCCATATGCGTCAGGTTACTCGTTTGAGGATCCATGGTGCGTACAGCTCGATCTAGGTGGTCCCACAGATTCTCGACTGCACTTAAATATGGGTAATTTGGTGGCAAAAGGAGTGCGGTAACTAATCCTAGTGCTCTTTCAACCATGTACGACACTGCATTGTCCTGCTGGTAGATGACATCGTGCCGAGGAGAAACAAGCTGCATGGTGGGATGTACATAATCCCCGAGGATGTATTCATACTAGTGATGATACTTTTTGCCTCCCAGAGTGACGAAATCACCTTATGACTGCCACTAAAACATTCCCCAGGCCAAAACGCTCCCTCCTTCCTCCTCGACTCTTGCAAAATTGTTGCATGTGTTTGCTTTCAGACGTTTCACCTGTCTGATGGTGCGTAAAACATGATTCATTTGAAAAGACCACCTGTCACGAGTTGCGGTATTCACGTGCAGATTCGAGCTTTCGTCGCCAATAACAGCAATCAGCGTGAGTGCATGAAGTAGACACCTGTTGCGGAGGCCCATACACAATAACGTTCGCTAAGCGGTCGTTGTGGAGACACTTTTGCTTGGTTCATCTGGACGATCAGTTGCTCAACAGTTGCACGTCTACTCGCCCGTACATGTCTTCACAGCTGACGTTCATCCCTGTCAGCTATGATCTATAGTGCACTGCAATTGCCGGTTTTGGATAGCATCCATTGTGCTATGCACGTTATACTTCAATCACGGCAGCACGGGAACTGTTAAAAAGAGTTAACTCTTTTGGAAAAGCTACCACTTGGTCCCGAAAGCCAATCAATGATCATGCCCTTTTGGGTGTCACATAAATCGCTCCGTTTGCACATTACGACAAAGACTGCAAAGTTTCCCGTGTCCCCCGGACATGCTCTATATACAATCCACTCCTTGCACTGCCATCTGTGAGCGGTTATTGCACGGTGACGCAGAAAATTGGCGGTGGTCACATTAATGTATGTGGACCGTATAAAAGAAGCTAGGAATGTGTCAACAAGGAAAGGACTGTCGATTCATATTGTGACAGGGTACCGCTTTATAACAGTACAGGGAGTGAGGGCGGCGGTAAGTGCTTTCCCAGCCGCTGCTGCGATCGGCGGTCTGCCGGAGGGAGGGCCACCACGCGTTGTTTCTGGGTGCCATTATCATGAAGATGCGCCAGCCAGTGTGCGCCGAGTATAAATAACACAATGCGGAAAATGGGCCGAGTGGCAACAATGGGCACTGTGCGGCCACCCCTCGTTAGCATAATTATCGCAGCGCATCTTTCAATAGCGGCGTCACTGCCAGCACGGGCCGTGAGTTATTGTAGCGGCGGCTGCGGTGGGCGACCGGCCCTTCTGTCCTGTGGCGCTGCAAGTAGCGGCAGGCCTGTGTCCACACGGCGTCGATCTGCGGAAGCAAGCGCGACAGCGATTCGAAGCGAAGTGCATTCGCTTCTGTCCGTTTGGCAAACACCGATCAGAAATGGCTGGTGATTTTGTGAAATAGTGTTGTTATTGTTGCTGTTGCCTTTGTTGTCGTTGTCGTCAGTCCAAAGACTGGTTGTGTCCAACTCTCCATTGCAGTCTGCCTTGTATATATGTCTTACCATTTCTGCACGGCTATTGGTTCCTCCATCCATCTGAACATGCTTATTGTATTGAAGCCATGGTCCCGTCACATAAACTTGACTACATTACAAATTAACTAGTACATGTCGTCTGACCCTTTCATCCCTTTAGTTAAGATGTGACATGAAGCGCTATTTTCATCCTCAGCTTCATCAGTTTCTCGATCCAAACATGTGGCCTTCTGCATTCTTCTGTTGCACCACATTTTGGAATCTTCTGCTCTTCTCTTGTCCATACTATCTATCGTCCATGTTTCACATCCATATAGAGATGCGCCCCTGAAAAACATTTTTAAAGTGGTATTCCTAACATTAAATTCACATACTTCTGGAGAAACAAAATGTAACACCATAGAGGTCTGTGTTCAACGGCACAAGATCACACCGATTGATTTTGGTATTACTGGCTCATTTGTCACTGTCGTCGGCGATCAGATGACGCTCAGGAGGTCTCTTTGTTCACATTGTTTTGACTCTGCAGGTAGTAACTGCGCTGAATTTAGAGACGAGCAGTGTCTCTGTCGGAGAGGGGAGTGTATAAGATTTGCAGACGACATGGTTGTGATGGCAGAGTGTGCAAGACAGATGGATCAAATGTTAGATGATCTAAACACAAAATCAGAAGAATATGGAATGAAGATTAACAAGAAGAAAACGAAAAGCATGGTAATTGGAGGAAAGGGGAGAAAATGCCGTATTGAAATAGGGGGAGAGGAAATAGAGCAAGTTAATAACTTCAATTACTCGAGAAGTGTAATAAAGGATGATATGTATTGATGAACAGAAATTAGGAAAAGAATTGCAATGGCAAACGAAGGAATCAAGAAGAAACAGAAATTACTTTGTGGATCATCAAAGAAAGATCTGAGGAAAAGAATTGTCAAATGTTACATGTGGTAACTTCCTGGCAGATTAAAACTGTGTGCCCGACCCTGACTCGAACTCGGGATCCGAGTTCAGGTCTCGGTCGGGCACACAGTTTTAATCTGCCAGGAAGCTTCATATCAGCGCACACTCCGCTGCAGAGTGAAAATCTCATTCTGGTTACATGTGGAACATTACACTATATGGCGCGGAGATCTAGACATTGAGGAAGGAAGATGAGATTGGAAGGCACTAGAGATGTGGATATGGAGAAGAATGGAAAAAGTGAAACTGGAAGACCAAGTAAGGAATGAAGAAGTATTAAGAAGAGTTGGAGAAGAAAGAAACATGATGAAAGTCATCAGAAAGAGAAAACGGAACTGGATTTGACATTGTTTGAGTAAGGACTGTTTATTGAAGGAAGGAATAGAAGGAATCTCGGAGGGAAAAAGGGGAAGAGGAAAAAGACGATATCAGATGATGGACAATATGAAAGGAGACAGATACTCAGAAATGAAAAGACTGGCTATGGACAAACAAAAGTGGAAGAGGCTTAACCCATGACAAGACCTGTCGTAAGGCAAAATACCATACTACTACTACTAGTGTCTGCAGCATTCATTCTATAGAACAACAAAGCTCCAGCGACGAGTAGATACTACTGCTGAAAGCTTCTGCCACTTGAACGGTGTTACATCGTGGGCCTGTTGGAAACAGGATGGAGTTACTGGTTGCTGTTGCAAATGTTAGGCGCCATGTATCGATGGTGTATCGCAGCTTTCAACAGTGGTCTGTGTAACATTCATTTCCGCCCCTGTAGACCAGGTTATGCACGTCCAGCAGTACAGACGCATGTCAAGATCTAGCAGCGGTGGGCGACCAAACATAATCCAGAAACGCATGCTGGGTGACTATTGCACCCGCTGTGTCATCCGGTACTACCCGGAACCATCTGCTTGCAGCAGGAATAAGATCACTTGTAACTCTGGTCAGGCTACCACTGACACCACGACACCTCAAATTTTGACTATCATGGTGTCACGAAAGACTTCGCTGGAAAGTGAAATGGGGTTCTATTGTCTTCAGTGACGAGACTAGATTTTGTTGGTGTTTGAGTGCTGAAGGTATACTTGTATGTCGTAGACCTAGAGAGCTGCCTCTTCCAGGTCGCATTCCCATCTTCGTAGTATGGTAGGCCATCAGTTACAGCACGTGGCCACATTTGGCGTTTCCGGCGGGTAAAGTAACCAGTGCCCACTACGTAGCACAGGCTGTTATCCCCGTGCTATTGCCATTTCTTCGATGAGAAGGGGATGTGTTTTCTCAGCAGGTCATTGAACTTCCACATACGTCTACTGCAAAGCAACGTAGTGTACAACTGTCCACGGCCAACAAGATCATCAGATCTCTAGTCAGTTGAATATTAACTGGACATGATGAAGCGGGGACTTACTCGTTCTCAGGGCCTGCAGGAACCTTTGCCATATTGCAACAAAAGGCGCAAGATGCTTGGTACAACTGCGCTTGTACGAAACGAATTTCTGCTAGTACAGTTGCACTTCCAAACAGCATCGCAGACCAATTGCATCTCTGTCTGTGGTTACCCGAACTTAGATACCGGGGCAACGAAGGGCTCTGTTTAAAAACGGGAGCTCGGTATAGTCATAGGGTCGAGCACCACACTTCTGCTTTCATGCCCCACAGCTGAATTTGTTATCATGTACTTCTACTACCTGTCAAGCCGTCAGTAAAATGACTTTGTCCTTGAGGGTTTACATTTTTTGTCCCAGCAGTGTACTAGACGTTAGAATTTTCCCCTTTTCAGGAAAGCTTCTTTGCTATTGTTAGTCTACGTTGCATATCTTCTGTAGTTGTACTTTCGTCACCCAACACTAGCAAAATCATATGCTAATTTCAGCGTCTCATTTTTGACATAATTTCCTCAACATGACTTAATTCTGCAACATTTGTTAAACCCTTCTTTTACTTTCATTGATGGCTATCATATCACTCGTTTTGAAGTCTGTCTGTGTCCTTGAACGGTTACTGATCTTGCAACCTCTTCGCTATCTGTCACGGAATTACATTATTATTGGCCAATCTTAAACTTCTATTTCTACACACTGAAACCTAATTCCCTTTGCATATTTATCCTAAGTTTCATTCAGTCTTTATTCGGTACACAAACTGAGTAATGTGGAGCACCGGTTACAATATTGTAGTACACCTTTCTCACCTTTCTCAGTTACTGCCTCTGTTCCATGTCGTTCGACTCTCAAAAACTGCAACATGGTTTCTGTTCAAACTGTAGATAACTTTTCGCTTCCTGTATTTTATAACTTAAGAAGTACAGAGATCATATTCCAATCAACACAGTAAAAAATATTTTCTAGATATGTAGATGCTATAAACGTGGATATGCCGTGGTTATCCTGAGCCACGTTGTTCACCGGAATCCGCTTTATGTGTTCCTTTATCTGCAAATCCAAAACTCGTCTTTCCTCAGATCGACTTCTCCTAGTCCTAAGATCCTCATGCACTTAATTCGTGTTGTTATTTTATAACCATGACTTACGAAAGCTTACTACCCGAGGTTGGACACCACATGCTCGAGAAATTTAAAGAGAGACCACGTTTCTAGCAACCTGTTTGCTCAGAATAGGTATTTTATTTAGCACAGTTGATGCGAATTGAACTTAAGCTTATCTTAAAATGCACAAATGGATGTGGACACATCCTTCCTAGTAAGGAAATACGAAAAGTCACACCCCATTTACGTTCAGACACAACCTCGGTATAAACAACCAGAAATCACGCTTTATACGACTGCTTACAGTCCAGACACGAAACATAGCAAGGGCATGTCGACCAGCATCACAAGGCCACATCTGTTATTCAGAGTGTTGCCGCTGCTCCTCTTCAGGTACGAAATGCTGTGCTGACCTCTCCACTTGTAGTCTTCCTACATGAACACATCTACAATTCAACCTCGTTAAGATCCAGGATTAACTAATGGGCGATAGCGGAGCGGGATTATAATAAATAATTATATTGCGATGCATTGAAAAAAACTACGAAACAAAAGCTGGAACTCGTCTGTTAATATAATCATAAGAAAATTCTGGCAAGGGGGGCAACTTTGGAAGTTCGTCGTTGTTTTATTTTTCCGATTGGTCTACAATGTCAAACGGTTTGGGTTCTGTCAGTCGAGAAATATAACCGTACAATCCCTTCCAGTTATAGTATCGCACAATTTATCCTGAATAAGCTGTCTGGATGAGGGGGATAAAATGCAACCAGTTAAGGAAACACAATGCATAAGATAGCACAGTCATGATACTGCTTCAGAAAAGCAAGAGTGTCAGATAAATTTCTAGAAATTATTATTTCGATCTTAAGAGTAACGGAAACAGCGGTTACTCATTACTTTCTGGATGAGATGATAGGCGATGAGTCGCAAGTGAAACAATGGAAGCTATAACATTTTTACTGTACGGGGATGCAATGACCCATACCATTGTTTGAATACACAAAAACTAGGAACATAGATTCAAACCACGAAACACACATTAAAATAACCGTTTCTTACAATTCTTAGGCAAAGGAGAATACATTGTACAAGAAAAAAAGAAAGGCATGTGGTCCTGACACATCAGGAAAATTCGAAGTAGAATGATTTTTGGTGGCTCTCAGTCATACTACGTTGGTAATGTCTCACTACAATACCATATAGACAAGGAAAGACAAGAGGCTGCTTACAACACGCGCAACAGCTTCACTGGTTCGATGTCAATATTCCCATCAGTAAATAGGAATATAAGTCAAAATAGGGCGAAACATAGCATCCAGACTCTCATAAAGCACAGTCCATGTGGATTCTAAGAAAAGAAACACCTCGAAATTGCTCAATTACACCCGCTATTTATAGAAGAGCAGTAAGTAAAATCTATTCTGCATCGTATACAGAGGAGGAGGGGATACTGTGAACGCATTTATTTGGCGTAGAGCACATGTAGCTGCAGCTCCAACACGAGAGTCGCCTCATTTATCTCTTACTGCCACAAACATTATAGAGAATGCTTCTGCATCACTTACTACGTCCGTAAGAGATCGATTTATGGGAGAAAAACGACAGCTTCTAACTGCTCCCACGTAGTCAGTGAAACAACCCATCAGAGTATCTTTACTCGAAACACGTTTCCCAGGACCCTGAATTAACATCAAATCATTATTAATGAGGGTCACATCCCAATACTTTAAATAGCAATAACAGAGGTATTTAATCATCACTTATCCGAAAGGTCGTTTCTATTATCCTCTATTTTTTTTAAAGCCTGAAATTAGCTAACCATTTCCAACCAGCTCACAATTGGTAGTTATCTATGAACGATTTTAAATAAAATTGAACATGTTTTCATATTCACGTAGCATCGTGAGGCGACTGCAGAATACGTTACTAGATTCTACGAGTTTCTCACAAATGCACACATCTTCGCTCGAGCAGAGTACTACAATGCTCCCATTCACTTCGAGGGCTCTTTGTGGTACAACATCCGTTGTTCCTAGCCTTCCGCCAGAGTATGCCACATTAGTTCAATGACCCACCAGATTTCTCTGCCTTGCGATACTGTATGCAAAGCAGAACCATAAACACATACTACCAGATACTTTAAAACTAGGAAGCAGCGGGAGTTATCTCAAGATAGGTAGGGTATCCAAGAGGGTGATACCATCTTCATATAGGAAAAATAGGAAATTCATGCATTTGGTTCCGCAGAAGATCAGTCACTTCTGTTATTGAATTGATCCATTTCTCATTTACAGTGAACGAGTAAGTAATATAGATTAAGTAATGAAAGATGTCGTCATGTTAATAGGTGACTCATTTCAAAATTCACAGAATTCTTGTCAATGATAAAAGATTTCATTCGAATGACAAGCATACAGAAACGAATAGTAACTTCTGCATCGCATTCTGTGGCTCTACCACAATGATGTAGTAATTCGGATGAAACAGGAAGATTGGGAGGGGAGGGGGGGGGGGGGAGGGTGTTAATGTACCCGCTTACCAAGTTCCTGAATAACTACTGTCTTACTGTTAGCAACACGCGGGCGTGCAGCCTCATTCAGTGCATCACCTTCTGGCGTCTTAGTATCTCGTGATTGTTAAATTACTGAGAAGCAGTTTATACTGCAAGTTGCCTGCGTTTTCCTAGATGTAAAAAAAAAAAAAATGCTCAGATGTTTGTGAATACCTAAGGGACAAAACTGCTGAGGTTATCTGTCCCTAGACTTACACACTACTTAAACTAACTTATGCTAGGCCCGTCCCGTTAGCCGTGCGGTCTAATGCACGATTTTTCGGATTGGGAAGGAGCGTCTGGTCCCTGGCACGAATCCGCCCGGCGGACTTGTGTCGAGGTCCGGTGAGCTGACCAGTCTGTGGATGGTTTTTAGGCGGTTTTCCATTTGCCTGGGCGAATGCGGGCTGGTTCCCCATATTCCGCCTCAGCTACACTATTTCGGCGATTGCTGCGCAAACAAGTTCTCCACGTACGCATATACCACCATTACTCTACCACGCAAAAGTAGGGGTTACATTCTTCTGGTGTGAGACGTTCCTTGGGGGGTCCACCGGGGGCCGAACCGCACAATAACCCTGAAAGAGTGGTTCGGTGCAGGGTGGCTAAGGGGTGAAGTGGACTGCGGTAGTCGTCGTAGGGTTGTGGACCACTGCGGCTGCGGCGGGGACGAAGCCTCTCCGTCGCTTCTAGGTCCCTGGTTAACATACAATACAATATAATACAACTTACGCTAAGAAAAACACACACACACATGCCAGAGGGAGGACTCGAACCTGCGGCGAGAGAGGACTCGCAACCCGTGAGAATGCGCCTCAAACCGCGCGGCCTCACCGTGTGGCCGTAGATGTAAAACACCAAGTTCTAAGGATGGGTATAGCCATTTATAGGGAGTGTAATCCTTCCTGATTACCTAAGCGGGGATAAGATTGGCCTCGAGATTGCTCGACGTCTACCACAACCTCTCAGGTGATGCGTATCACCTTCTGCTGTGGTTGTCAGCCTTATATTTTCTTGAAGGTTTAGAGCGAGCTATGCAAAAAATTTTAACTGAGACGTAAAAGAGATTTAAAAAATTCATAGTGTTGATATGCTGTACTGACGGCTGACACCTGATGAACGCAGGCGGCTCCTAGTTGTTTCCCTCAGCCTAATAGGAAAGACTCCTTTAGTCCACGGCTTACAGTGGAGTGTCCTTCAGTACCGTTTCCCGTGTCCATAAAAACGTTTTCTTTCTCTTTCCATTCCACATGAACGATCACGCCTTTGGATACAATCATCGTCACCGGCTGAGTTCATCATCTGCGCTCGCCAATCCCTGCCATACTACGAAGAGCGTCTGTGCCTCTCCTTACCCGTTCCTTCTATCAGTTTTCCTCAGCTTTTTATTGTGGCGTACCGTCGGACAGTCAGATTTCAAAACTAACATTCCTTTGCTATGTCTCCAGTACCCGACGTTACGTATGAATGCGTCCCTTTGTGCGCCTCGCACAAGGCCGTTGAAATGTAATTTCTCCCGAACACATTACAATGTTACTGAAGGACATTGAGCGCCCGTCTCAAAATATGTCAGCCTGATTGAAGGCAAGTCATCGGTGGCGCAACGTCCCCAGCCACGTTCCCGGAATACCGCCCTTGCCAATAGCGGGGCGTGGCGACACTTGCTCTTGCAAAGGCCAGACTTCCGAGGGGTGTCCAAGTTACGCTGTGCGGGTAACTATACTTTCGTCTTCGGTCAATCTTAGTGCTCTGGTCATTTGCTCCAAGTCCTATTCAGACCTAGAGAGTATACAGATGTCGTCTCCACAGGCTAAGCATGCCAGTCTCTTTCCTTCGATTTCAATCCCTTCTTTCTCTTGGAAGATCCCGCGGACGATCTTCTCGAGGGCGAAGTTGAACAGGATAGGGGACAAACCTTCTCTTTGCCTGAGTCTTGCCACAATTTCAAATTCCTCAGTGACGCGATTTCCCATCTTCACCTTTGCACGTATTTCGCTCATATAGATCTTTATCAGATTGATGAGTTTCTGTGCCATGCCAAACTCCCTTAAACAGTTGAACAGGCTCTTTCGAATTGTACATTTATAGGTCTTCTTAAAATCAACGAATGAAATATGCAAATCTTTACCATATTCACCCAGTTTCTCAGTGAGCTGCCAGGAGTGAAGATGTGATCTACTGTTGACCGCCCTGGCCGGTAACCTTCCCTTTACCCCCCAGGTCACCGATTCTGCCACTGGCTGAATTCTGTGTATGAGGCAATAGGACAGGATCTTATAGCAGACGTTAAGCAGGGCGATTCCTCGATAGTTGTCACATTTCAGTTTGTCGTCCTTCTTATGTATTGGACAAATCAGAGCTGTTTTCCACCCTGCCGGTAGATCTTCTTTGGTCCATATTTCCTGTATCTGTCGATGTATTCTTTCCGCAAGTTTCTCTCCTCCTGCCGGAATCATTTCAGCCTGTATCCATCTTCACCTGGACTCTTATTCTGCGTAAGGTGTCTGATTCTGGATTTTATCTCATCCATGGTAGGTGGGAGATAATCTGCGTCGGCTGTAATTGGGCACTGGAAGTCAAACTGCAGTTCGGTTTCATCACAATTTAGCAGCTGTCGAAAGTACTCTTTCCATCTTTCAGCTATATCGCTACCTTTCGTCAGGGTTTTATCACTGGAATATTTGACAAATTTCTGCTTGGCCTGGTGACCTTTGCAGAGGTGCTTCACCTTCAGAAACATTTCGCTAGTGCTGAGTTTCTCCTGGCGTATACAATTTTCAAACAACTTTTGGGAATTCAGTCAGGTAATATAAAAAGCGAACGCCGATATTTCGGCGGGAGCACACCCCGCCATTTTCAAGGCAAACTGCCTGTCCGTTACCTAAATTCCTGTAAGTTTTTTGAAAATTTTCCTATTATTTTTTCCTCTGTTCCTGCTTCAATTATCATACCCCTTATATATTTCCTCTTTGCTCTTCTCAGAGTTGTTTGTGTAGTATTTCCGACTTCCTCAAATTGTGCTTTGCCCTGTGCCAGATTTGTCCCAATCAGCCACTTGCTCTTGGCTTCCTTCCTCCTTTCCAGGGCATCTGCACATTCCTTCCAAAACCCGATCTTCTTGCCCACTGTGTTTCCTATAAGTGTTCCCTTTGCCGTATCTCTAACTGAGCTCTGGGAGTTTCTGCACATTAGTTAAAGGTCCTGATTAGCGTCCATTTCACTGAGTGCTTCAAAGCGGTTACTAAGTTGCACCTGGTATTCGCTCTTCGTTCCTTCATCTTTTAATTTCTCCACATGGTACCGTTCAACTTTTTTTTAAATTTATGCTCCGTTCTTCCTTCACACTGTACTTTTAAAAGGCCTCTAACCAGGAAATGATCACCCCAACCTTCGGTACTTCGCGCTACTTCTAACACCCGACTTTTACCTCTTAGATCAATGGCAAAATTGTCTATTCAATTTATAGTTCTCCCATCTGGTGACACCCAGGTCCACTTATGTATGTTTTTCATCTGGAAATTTGTGTTGGAGGTGAACAACTCTGATGATGTAGCGAAGCTGATGAATCTCACCCCATTATCATTGCTTAGGTCATGAGACTGTGCTCCCTGTTGTGTCTTGAAATATTTGTTCTTTCCCACTCTTGGCATTCATATCACCAAGGAGGATCCTCGGGTGTCCATTTGGTATAGCGTCCATCACTGCCGCTAGCTGTGCATAGAACCCGTCTTTCACTTCACTTTCGCTTTCTTCCGTGGGAGCATGACAGTTGACAAAAGCTGCATTAATATTCTTTACGTCCACTGTTAGAACAGATATTGTTAGGTTGACTGACACGATCTCTGAAACATTAGTGGCCAATGTCTTACTGAGGCAAAAACCAGTACCTACCACATGACCTCGGTCACAGGCTCCATACAAAATAAAACTTTTCTACTTTTAATGTTCTAATGATACCACTTAGTTTGAAACGTATCCTACTTCAGTTCGTACCCCTGAGTTTTGGGAAACAGAAGCGAAGTAACCTACGCTACTGGCCATTAAAACTGCTACACCACAACTATGACATGCTACAGTCTCGAAATTTAACGGACAGGAAGAAGATGGTGTGACATGCAAATGATTAGCTTTTCAGAGTATCCACACAAGGTTGGCGCTGGTGGCGACACCTCGACACCTACAACGTGCTGACATGAGAAAAGTTTCCAACCGATTCCTCATACACAAACAGCAGTTGGCCGGCGTTGCCCGGTGAACCGTTGTTGTGATGCATCGTGTAAGGACCAGAAATGCGTACCATCACGTTTCTGACTTTGCTGAAGGTCGGATTGTAGCCTATCGCAATTGCGGTTTATCGTATCGTGACATTGCTGCTCGCGTTGGTCGAGATCCAATGACTGTTAGCAGAATATGGAATCGGTGGGTTCAGGAGGGTAATATGGAACGCCATGCTGGATCCCAACGGCCTCGTATCACTAGCAGTCGAGATGACAGACATCTTATCCGCATGGCTGTAACGGATTGTGCAACCACTTCTCGATCCCTGAGTCAACAGATGGGGACGTTTGCAAGACAACAACCATCTGCACGAACAGTTCGACGACGTTTGCAGCAGCATGGACTATCACCTCGGAGTCCATGGCTACGGTTATCCTTGACGCTGCATGACAGACACGAGGGCCTGAGATGGTGTACTCAACGACGAACCTGGATGCACGAATGGCAAAACTCCATTTTTTTCGCATGAATCCAGGTTCTGTTTACAGCATCATGATGGTCGCATCCGTGTTTGGTGTGATCGTGGTGAACGCACATTGGAATCGTGTATTCGTCATCGCCATATTGGCGTATCACCCGGCGTGAGGATATGGGGTGCCATTGGTTACACGTCTCGGTGCCCTCTTGTTCGCATTGACGGCACTTTGAACAGTGGACGTTACATTTCACCCGTGGATCTACCCTTCATTCGATCCCTGCGAAACCATACATTTCAGCATGATGTAGGTCCTGTACGGGCCTTTCTGGTTACAGAAAATGCCCGACTGCTGCCCTGGACAGCATATTCTCCAGATCTCTCACCAATGGAAAACGTCTGGCCAATGGTGGCCGAGCAACTGGCTCGTCACAATACGCCAGTCATTGCTCTTGATGAACTGTGGTATCGTGTTGAAGCTGCATGGGCAGCTGTACCTGTACACGCCATCCAAGCTCTGTTTGGCTCAATGCCCAGGCGTATCAAGTCCGTTATTACGGCCAGAGGTGGTTGTTCTGGGTACTGATTTCTCGGGATCTATGCACCCAAATTGCGTGAAAATGTAATCACATGTCAGTTCTAGTATATTGTATTTATCCAATGAATACCCGTTTATCATCTGCATTTCTTCTTGGTATTGCAATTTTAATGGCCAATAGTGTAAATTGTTTCGCAACAATTGCTTTCGAGTGTCTCACCGAACAGAGTTCGTGTAAACTGGCGGGTCACAGGGTGCTAAAATGATACCAGTAGTAATGAAGCATTAGGCGGGCAGACACTGTAATGTGCGACCTGGGCAGCCTGTAATTCAGCACACTGTTTCGCGGCGTAGGGGTCGCCGCCGATATTTCCCCTAAATGGCCGTCCGGCGCTTCTCAGGCAGCCGCAGACGTGCGAGCGGCGCAGGCGATCGGGACGAGAAGATTGCGAGGCGAGCGGCAGTGTAGCGCAGCTCCCTCGTGACGGGCCGAGCCCCGCGCAGCCCGTAACAACGGCGTGTCTGGCCGCGGGCTGGCGCCGCCATGCATCACGCCGGCCCAGACAAAGGCCGGCTGTCCCGCGCGTCCCACGGCCGGCCACCCGCGCACCGCCGCACCGCCGCCTCCTGCTGCCGTCCTGAATAACTGTCTTCATTACACCGTGTTCCAGCACCGGTCACGCGGGCCTCGGCGCGTCAGGCTCCGGCAGTAGCTCACCATGCGAGCCGGCCATACTTCTCCGGCCGATGGACGCAAATGAGTCCCGCAGGTACAGCCCAAAATAAAGTGTCTCTTAGGTATGTATTAACAATTACTCGCTGCGGCCACAGAGCCAATGGTGCTTCATGCACTGGGTGGTCTGAAAAGTTCTCGACCTCGCCAATAGATCGCATTACTAGGAGCTTGATCTTTTCGCCTAGTATTTCTAACAACTTTCAGCATGATAAAATTCTCTCAAGCTTCCAGCTGTGTCAAGTTGTTTAATATCCCCGAGCTTTCGGTCGAGTACTCCTCTGCCATTGTCACGTGGTGACTCTATTGCATACTGCTAACATCCTTATATAGACTCTTTGCCTTCTGTGACGTCACTGGTGCTCGCTCCAGTGCCATACAAAGTAACGTTTTCGTCGCGCGCCCGCTGCGCCCCCTTCAGCTTTGCGATGGCCGAGAACCATCCCTTGCTTAGTTGTAGGCCGCCGTCTTTATTCATTGTATTTTCAAAAATTTTCATCTCGATCGTTCCGGGGAAAGCGTGATAGAAGTACCAATCGAGATAAACATTTGTGAGACCACCCTCTATCGCGTGAAAAGTATTTAAACCGACAAACTCTGCAAGGTTGTAGGGGACATCAAAACAAATATTTTTCCCTAATGTCATTTTGTCCTCCGAGGATTATTTAAACCGGTGGAGGCCGTATTACGCTCTTCAGCTGTTAGAGGCCGTATTACGATCTTCAGTTGTTATAGGGCGTATTACGCTCTTCAGTTGTAGGCAACTGCTAGGCACCTGTGTAGTAGTGCATTGTCTCTGTTTACTAATGGAGCGATACACCTGGGGTGAATAAACTGATATGGTTGGTGCGTACTACGTAGCGCACCACAAAGAACGAGCTGCACAGCGGGTTTATCAACAATAATATCCTAATCGCCGTATCCCGCATCATACGACGTTTGCTGCTATGTAGCAACGTCAGCATGAGACCGTGTCATTAGCAGATTACCTGGACAGGGAGGCTGTCGTACGGTAAGAACGGAGCAATTTGAGGAAGTTGCCTTGCAGCATGTGGAGCGGGATCCTTCAATCAGCACTCGTGCAATTGCTCTTAACATGGGGACGAATCAGACGAATGTAAGAACAGTCCTTCGAGAGCAATTGTTGCGTCCATTTCACTGACAGCGTGTCCACAACCTGGAACCAGTTGATTATCCACCCAGAGCATAGTTTTCGCAGTAGTACCTGGAACAGTGTGAAATGAATCCTACATTTCCATCCTCTGCGTTGTTTACCGAGAAAGCAACTTTCGGGAGTGATAGAGTCTTCAACATCTACAATTCGTATGTTTGGAGTGAGGATAACCCACATGCCACACTTGCTACCGCTCATCAAGTGCGGTTCTTCGTTAATGTGTGGGTCGGTGTGTTGCGGACTGTTTAATTGGGCCGTATCTGCTACCTGGGCCATTAAATGGCAGGCACTATTACAATTTTCTCGCCAGAGCATTGCCAGAATTGCTGGAAGACGTCCCGCTCCCTACAAGACAACGCATGTGGTCACAACATGACGGGGCGCCGGCACATTTCAGTCGTCGTGTCCGTCGATTTCTGGGCTGACTCTAAACATTCATGGTGGTGTCTGTTTGTTCTATATCGTGTCTCCCTACCACTTTCGCGCAACAGTTTTAATCTGCCAGGAAGTTTCATATCAGCGCACACTCCGCTGCAGAGTGAAAATCTCATTCTGGAAACATGCCCCAGGCTGTGGCTAAGCCTTGTCTCCACAGTATCCTTTCTTTCAGGAGTGCTAGCTCTGCATGTTTCGCAGAAGAGCTTCTGTAAAGTTTGGAAGGTAGGAGACGGATACTGGCAGAAGTAAAGCTTTGTTTACGTGTCAACAGAGGCATTTTTGAAAATCTAGTGCAATTGAAATTGGGTTGTGTTAATGTGTTATCTCATGGTCATAAAGAAATGGAAAAGTGCTTGTTGGTTTAATTAAGTTGCCGCCAGAGAAATCTTCCTCTACCGGTTTAAATACTCCTCGTACGAAAAAATGACATTAGGGAAAAATATTTGTGTTGATGTCCCCTACTGTATGTAGGCTGTTTAGGTTTTTTGTATTGGTAACGCCACGTAACGCTCTGTATGAAAATCACTGGCTGTGTTGTGTGCAGTCAGTGGCTGGTTGGCATTGTTGTAATACTCGCCATTGTAGTGTTGGGCAGCTGGATGTTAACAGCGCGGAGCGTTGCGCAGTTGGAGGTGAGCCGCCAGCAGTGGTGGATGTGGGGAGAGAGATGGCGGAGTTCTGAAATTTGTAAGACGGGATGCCATGAAGTGCTATATACATTATGACTTTTGAGCATTATTGAGGTAAATACATGTTTGTTCTCTAACAAAATCTTTCATTTGCTAACTATGCCTATCAGTAGTTAGTGCCTTCAGTAGTTTGAATCTTTTATTTAGCTGGCAGCAGTGGCGCTCGCTGTGTGCCAGTAGTTCGAGTGTAAGTGATTTGTGGAAGGTATTGGGCCATTCTTTTGTAGGGATTATTGAAAGTCAGATTGCATTGCGGTAAAAAATATTGTGTGGCAGCTTAAGCACAGTCTTGCACAATTTTTCTAAGGGGACGTTTCACTACAACCTCCCATAGTTTGTCGGTTTACATACTTGTCACCCTGTATAAAGACGGTGTCCTAAAGCCAAGCACGGCTTGGGACTTGGCCACCGAAAAGTTGAAACGGGTGCAGCGTGCGTGCATCGAAAGCATTATCCTTCACGGCTCTGGAGCGAGCACCACTGACATCACAGAAGGCAGCAGGGCTCTGTTAGGACGACAGCAGCAACCAACAGACAGTAACCACTTGAAAACGGCCGAGGAGTACTCAGCAGGAAGCTCGTGGATTTTGAACCACTTGATGAGGCTGGAAGCTTGAGAAAATTTTATCAGTACATATCACTGTAGCTTTCAATATGCAAGGCATTCTTTCCGACAGTTGCCAGGAGGCAGCGATCTGAACAAGACCCGTCTCCTGGAAATTGGGCATGTCGAGTACCACGCAGTTATAAAGCTTTTTTTCGTTTCGAAGTTCTTACATGTGCCTGCTGATTCTTCGGCCGGCCGCTGTGGTCTAGTGGTTCTATGCGCTCCAGTCTGGAACCGCGCGACCGCTACGGTTGCAGGTTCGAATCCTGCCTTGGGCATGGATGGGTGTGATGTCCTTAGGTTACTTAGGGTTAAGTAGTTCTAAGTTCTAGGGGACTGATGACCTGAGATGTTGAGTCCCATAGTACTCAGAGCCATTTGAACCATTTGATTCCTCGCCTTCAATTTCCACCATGAAGAAGAAATGGGTTGCAGAATTTAGAGGAGGCTGTGGTAGTACCCAAATCCATCATCGTGTGGGACGTCCTATACATGTAACCATACAAGATTTTGTCGAAAAATTGTACAGTGTAATCTCGGAATACTGGCTTACAAAATGTTGAGAAATCAGTGTTGGTATTAGGGATTGTGAGTGAACGACTTGGGTTTGTTGGAAGAATTGTGGGAAAGTGGCCTGCATTCGTAAATGTAATCGCATGCAAAACACTCAGGCGACCATTTGCATTGTTCTAGTGTTTAGAGTAATTTTCAAGTAAGCATGACAACCGACAGCAAACGAATTTAGGGACGCGCTACTAGGATCGTAACAGATCGTTATGGTCCACCGGAAAGTGTAACAGAAATCGGAAAAAAACTTAGCTGAGAAGGTTGTGGGATCGTTATGTTGCCAGCAGTCTACTAGATTGGTGCATAAGTCGCCAGCGTTTATCTTTTGCCTATCGGTATTCCGGCTGCTATGAATATTTATAGATTATTATTTTTTTATTTGTAGTTCACTGTTGCTCTCTGACTCAACATATTGTCATTTCGTCATCTGAAGACAGTGAGCGGAGGTGTGGACGCTAGAAAATATAGTGTTAAGGGGAAAGGAGTGACAGCAGATGAATCATCCAGAAACATTCGCACCATGGATGGGGATAATGTCACTCGACAGAGTACGGTAAGAAAATGGTTTTCTCGTTTTAAGGAGGGTCGTCTTGACGTTAGCGAGTCTCCACGTCCAGGAAGGGCTTCGGGATTTGCTGAATATCGTTTAAACGTAATAACTCACAACGATGCCAATCACCGTACAGATGACTGCAAGTCATCTCAGCTGTTAACAATAAATGTCAGCGGTAATGGTGACACCTCAGGGAAGCAATTTTTCTGATCTGATGAACTGTTATCATTTCACCATCGTGCGACGGGGAAGATTCGCATGCTCTAAGCCAAAATCACACAAATCAGCGAGTGACCATACGTGCATCTCTGCATGCTCGTCATTAATTGGTGAACAACACCAATCAGTGCTGTCCTGTATCGCTCCTGGTGGCGAGAAATGGTGTCTTTATGCTAACATAAGGAAAAGAACGGAATGTTTGAGCCCATTCGTATCACCAAGTCCCCATACAAAGATCTGCGCGCTTTCACAAAAGACAATGTTATGCGTCTGTTAGAACAGCGACGGTGAGGTGTACTACAAATTGCTTCCCTGAGGTGTCACCATTACCGCTGACATTTATTGTTAACAGCTGAGATGACTTGCAGACGCAGTCAAGAACAACGACCACGGAGATTGCGTGAAGTGATGCTACTCCAAGATAACGCCCTCTTGCATTCTGCTAGACTGACCATAAGCGCTGTACAGGAGTTTGGTTTTCAAGTCATTCCACACCCACCGTACTCACCCGGTCTTGCGCCCTCAGATGTTCACACTTTACGGTGTCTATCGAACAGCTTTCAAGGATCTCCTTTCCCGGATGAAAATGAGCCTCGAACATGGCTCGACGAGTTCTTCGCCTCAAAACCACGTTATTTACACAGTCTTGGAATCGAAAAGTTACCCCAGAGTTGGCAGACTGTTTTAAATGGCGAAGCAGAAAATATTATTGATGACTGAAGTCTCTGTTGTGTTTATTAAACTTATGGAAATACGCTACGCACTTATGTACAAACCAAGTAGACAGTAATTTTTCTCTCGCTCAATACTTGAATGGTCCGCAGCTCGTGGTCTCGCGGTCACGTTCTCGCTTCCCGAGCACGGGGTACCGGGTACGATTCCCGGCGGGGTCAGGGATTTTCCCCTGCCTCGAGATGAGGGGGTGTTTGTGTTGTCCTCAACATTTCATCATTATTCATGAAAGTGGCGAAATTGAGCTGAGAAACGGTTGGGAACTTGTACGTGAGCTGATAACCGCGCATTTGAGCGGCCCACATACCAAACACCATCATCATCAATTCGCGAATGGAACAGAAAGAAAATCGGTAATACTGATTCGTGCACGCTCCGCATTCATTGTAAAGTGATTAGCTGAGAGTGTGCGCAATCGGCTCGATAGTACACTGACAGTGCTATGTAATGCGCAACTGACCACTGCATATCACGAGAACCTAACCCAACAGAATAAAAGTGAAGCTGTAGCTGCAGAATGGGCCCGTCGAGAGAGCCCACTGACTTCGACAGTGGACTTCTCATTGGATGTCACCTGAGGGTCAAATCCATCAGAGTCATTTCAACCCCTTAAATACATTATTAATGGCGACAGTGCCTGTATCTGTGCAGCAACTGCATTTGTTACATTACAATGTCCTTGAGACTTACGCGCATTTCTGAAGAACATTATTTTGTAATACATACAATTGCTGCTTGAATACAGACACTGTCGCCATTAACAATATAATTAAAAAATGGTTCGAATGGCTATGAGCACTATGGGACTCAACATCTATGGTCATCTGTCCCCTAGAACTGAGACCTACTTAAACCTAACTAACCTAAAGACATCACACACATCCATGCCCGAGGCAGGATTCGAACTTGCCACCTTAGCAGCCACGCGGTTCCGGACAGAGCGCCTAGAAGCGCTCGGCCACCGCTGTCGGCAACAATTTAGTGATTTACAGTAGTCTTTCTAAGCTTACTTTCACGGAAGTGCGGCCGTGTGGATTGTGACTGCGTGACATATGGAGGTTTGGATGTGCACTGGGGGGCGTGATCTTATTGCCCATGTGGTTAAGGTGACCGCTCACGACAATCAGGAAATCCGGGTTCGAGTCTTGATCCGCCACAAATTTTCATGTCAGAGGTAGCTGACGCTAATACGTGTTGACAGTGTGTGAAGCCATTTAATGCCTTCTAAATCTGCTCAGGTCGACTGTTTGTGAAATGATTGTGAAGAGGGAACGTGAAGGAGCAGTCCAGCTTGATCAAGACCAGGCAGGCCTCATGTACTAACGGACAATTGACCGTGCAGCATTGCGGTGGTTCGTTATAAAAACTCGTGTGAAATCAGAGGAAGGACTCACTCGTGAGTTCCAAAGTTCTACCAGCAGTCCTCCTTGAAGAATCATGACGCTTGATAAGAACGGGGTTCAATGGTCGGGCAGCTCCTCATAAACATTTCCGTAGTCACTCCTAAGAGACGCTCGAGGTCGTGTAAAGAGTGGCGTCACGGGACAGTGGGTGACTGGGAACGAGCGGTTAGGTCTGCTAGTAGAACGACTTGGATTTGGTGAACACCTGTTTAAAGTTGCCTGGCTTCCTGTGCAGTTGAAAACGTTCAAATGTTCGTGAATTCCTAAGGGACCAAACTGCTGAGGTCACAGGTCCCTAGACTCACACGCTACTTAAACTAACTTATGCTAAGAACACCACACACACCCATGCCCTAGGGAGGACTCGAACCTCCGGCGGGAGGGGCCGTGCAATCCGTGACACGGCGCCTCAAACCGCGTGGCCACTCCGCGCGGCTGTGCAGTTCCAACAGTGAAGCACGGAGGAGGTGATACGGTAGGGGGATGTCTTTCGTGGTTACTGGTTGATCTCCTTACAGCGCTTAAGAAAACGCTACATGCGGAAGCGTGTGGACATATTTTACAGCATTACGCACTGCGTACAACTGAGAAACAGTTTGGTGGTTGTTTGGACAATGATAAAACCCAGCGGAACACCTTTCGGACGAGTTGTAACGTTGACATCGCTCCAGAACCCAGCGTCCTATAGCTTCTCTGGTTTCGGCTTTTGAGGAAGAATGGGCCGCCATTACTCCACAAACATTCAGAAGCCCCATTGAAAGTGCCCCCAGCAGAATTCCAGCAGTCATGAAGGCCACATAATTCTCCCAATGTTAATGTCCTCTAACAGATGTCCAAATACTTTCCATCAGTTTGGGTATCTAGACGTAAAACCGAGCGAGGTGGCGCAGTGGTTAGACACTGGACACGCATTCGGGAGGACGACGGTTCAATCCCGCGTCCGGCCATCCTGATTTACTTTTTCCGTGATTTCCCTAAATCACTCCAGGCAAATGCCGGGATGGTTCCCCTGAAAGGGCAAGGCCGACTTCCTTCCCCATCCTTCCATAATCCGATGAGACCGATGACCTCGCTGTCTGGTCTCCTTCCCCAAAAACAACCATCCAATCTAGACGTAAATGTATAATTACATCACTTAAAATCTCAAACCTCTGAATCGTGCCAGGACTTTGCTGAAAATGACGGTTACATTCTGCATGAAAAGTTACATTTTACGTAAAGAACTGCACATGAGACAACTTTGTACAGAATGTGCAACGCACCTGCTCATTGTGGATGTAAACGAAGTCACATAACAGTTTCCAAGCTGTAATTGTCACGTTTCTGTGACAACAAATGTGATACTCTGCATAGGGAAAAGGCCATGGATGAAACATACCGTGTCACACCAAAAACAAAACACCAATCCAGACACTGGATATAATCAGTTCTTCAGTTCTTAGGAAGGTGAAGATGATACCATCCTCAGGAGAAACACATTAAGAGTGATTTGCTCAAAGTGGACTAGCATAGGTAGGTGTGTGAAACTAGCTTTAGGACTGAATTCCGTGGCAACACGTTCAAGATAGTCGACTACCAGAATCCATATCACATCTTAGATCTCATCATCTCTGAATAACTGCAGCACCCTACACACAATTTAACTTGTTTGCTGTAGGCAAATTTGGTCTCTCTTTAGACTGGGCCGCACTCCACCCTTGCCTTCATTACCTTATTGCCATTCCTTCATCCCTAAGGGCGTGTACCATTTACCTATCTCTTGATGTCATAAATTCCTTTTATACTCCACTCCATTGAGGATGTCTTCATGTATGTATGTCTACATCCAACTGCAACGTTCTTCTGCAGTACCATATGTTAAAAGCTTCTGTTCTCTACTTATCTCCACTACAGCATCTACGTTTCACTTTATAAAAGGCTGCACTCTAAATAAATCTTTTCAGAAAATACTTTCCACATTTCCAGTTTGTTTTCGATGTTAACATACTTTTACTTTTCATAAGTGATCTTCCATGCTACTGCCACCTTTTATTTTACATCCACCTTATTTCGGATCTCACTGTTACTTCGCTGTTTTAACAGCAATATTCCTCTACTGCATTTTGTATCTCCTCATCACCTTAATTTCATCTTACTACACCCAGTGACCCTCTTTTATGTTCATAGTATAAACTCTCTACCCGCTGGTCAGGTTCTTCTGCCAGTAGTTTCAACCCTCTGTAGGTCGTTCACATTTTGCAACTATTATTTATTGGATAGTTTAGTTAACACTACACTTCTCAGCAGCTGCCTTCTTTGATATTATGATTCATATAATCTTCTTAATGTATAAACGAGTTTCGCCTGTCTCATACACCTTACATACAATGCTGAACAGTTCATTGCATCAGCTTGAAATTCGGACACACGCAAGTGTGCTTTACACTACAAATGGGCATTCGCTATTTGAGTATTACAGCTTTTTGTGTTCAAGTTTGAGGTTCAAAATGGTTCAGATGGCTATGAGCACTATGGGACAACATCTATGGTCATCAGTCCCCTAGAACTTAGAACTACTTAAACCTAACTGACCTAAGGACTTCACACAACACCCAGTCATCACGAGGCAGAGAAAATCCCTGACCCCGCCGGGAATCGAACCGGGAACCCGGGCGCGGGAAACGAGAACGCTACCTCACGACCACGAGCTGCGGACAAGTTTGAGGAAACACCAGAGCTAAGAAGAATAAAACTATCTTATACTATGAACAACGCTTATAGTAATACACAATTAGTTAGCATTACAGAACTGTAGGTGATCTCCGAACTTGAAAACACAGCAGGATACAACATTTCCGTGTGCTACGAACAGAGATTCTAAATATTAGGGCAAGAATTAGAAAACGGGACTGGATGTGTTCCTAGACAATCCATCTCTCTGCAAGTGAAGCACACAGGTGAGTCTATAAAACATCCGTAGTTGGAGAGCCATGACGAATAGGTTGCCGACTGATGATGTAACAGCATTACAAAACGATTAACGGTATCTCGCTGAAAGAACCAAAATAAATGAATAGCCGAAGTACAGCACATTACAGTCAACAGTTGATTTACAGCTGTTGTCCAATCAAGGCAGTCCATCCTGTGCAAGCCTCTTCATCTCTGAATAACTACTGCCACCTATATTCATTTGAACCTCCTTACAGTAATGAAGCTTAAGTCTCCCTCTGCAGCTGTTAGTCGTAACATTTTCCTCTGTCACGAAACTGTTTACACCTCGATGCCACAGGATGTCTAGTCAAAGAATCCGTTCTTGTTTCCCCATTTCAGTTCAGTCCGTCATTAGCTCGACCTATCCATCTAATCTCCAGCATTCTTCTGCAGCAGCACGTTTCTTAAGCTTGCTTTCTTCGATTGTCGGAAATGCTTATCACCCACGATTCACTTCCGTGCAAGCCTACACTCCAGAAACACAATTTCAGAAAAGAGTTCTTAACATTTAAAGTTACATTAAATGTTAACAAATGCCTCTTTTTCAGAAATTCTTCTCATGTTATCGCTAGTTCATATTTTATATTCTCTCTATTTCGGTCATCATTAGTTGTTTAAGTGCCCAGATAGCGAAACTGATCTGCTAGGTTTGCCGTCTCGTTTCCTAATCTCATTTCCTCAGCATCGCTTGATTTAATGCGACTGCATTCTTGTTTTAGTTATGTTCATGTTGACGTGATAATATCTTTACAAATCACTATCAATTCCATTCTATTGCTCTTCCTCTGAGAGAATTAAAACGGGAAAACCTCAAAGTTTTTATTTTTGCTCCCTGAACTTTCATTCCCTTCTCATATTACTTCTTGGTTTCCTTTAGTGCTTGTCAATGTACGTGGATGATAGGCTACAACACTTTCTCATTCCCTTCTCAACTACCCTTTCGTTTCCATTAATTCTTATAACTGCAGTCTGGCTTCCATACAAGTTGTGAATAACCTTTAACTCCCTGTATTTTATCCCTACTAGCTTTAAAATTTCGGTGAGCATTTTCAAAAGCTTTTTCTAAATTAATAAATACTATAATTGTAGGTTTGCCTTTCTTAAACCTATCTTCTAAGATAATATGTACGGTCAGTATTGCCTCACTTGTTCCTATATTTCCTCGAAACCCAAACTGATCTTCACCGAAATGGCTTCTTCCAGTTTTCCCATTCTTCTGTAAATAATTCACATAAGTTTTTTTGAACCATGTCTTTTTAAACTGATTGTTTGTTAGTATTCCTCCACTGAACAGTTTTCACGTAGGGAACCAGGGGTCAGAGAAGCCAGCTTAAAAAGATATGGAAGTAGACTTATCTACCGTTTCGTCTAGCATTACTGTTATCCACCTCATTTACAAGTAAAATGCGTACAAATTTACAAGTGCCGTGGTGTTTATTTATATGTACGTTCTTGATTTGTTTGGGATTGGAATTATTACTTTCTTCATGACGTCTGAAGGTATTTTTCCCGTCTCACGTATTTTGTACAGTTCACTCTCAGTCCATAGTGTGTGCTAGTTAGTTTTGATTCCATTTAACAGATCCAGTTGTCCTTCCCATAATAAAAAAAAAAGTGTGTGAATACTTAAGTGACCAAACTGCTGTAGTCATCGGTCCCTAGACTTACACACTATATAAACTAACTTAATCTAACATACGTTAAGAACAAAACACGCACACCCATGCCCGAGAGAGGACTCGAACCTTCGGCGGGAGGCGCCGCGCAATCCATGACATGGCGTCTCAAACCGGGCGGCCACTCCGCGCAGCTCCCACAATCACTGAGGATAGCAATGTTTCCAGCGAATCTTATCACTGATATCCTTTCACCCTGAATTTTAATCCTATTGCCGAACATTTCTTTTTTTCCGTCCATGTTCCTTTATTTTATGGGTCGAGCTGTAGGGCCGAAACAAGATTATTCCGCCGACACAGTGGATTAGTATATACTATATTTCACATGCTATGCTGATTTTGTGTGTATATTTTGACGATGTCACTATGCCTTAAGTATGTTAGGACATGTTTTAAAATAGGTATGCCTCCTCATATTTGAAGCGCATGTTTCCCACAAGTATGTCAGTAATACTTTTCATTATGGCCAAACTTATTTTTTAATATGCAGACGGTCCACTAGTTGTTTTTGGATTTTTCCCATGTTTTGATGCAGATCTGTAGATGTCCTTCGTTGACCGACACCGGTAGTCTGAGGACCTAACAATTTTTTGATGATAGACGGAAATAAAAAAAAATTCTACATTTTCTGGATCACTATGAAACGTCCCCTTCGAAAAATTATACAAGACTGTGCTTAAACTAACACACAATATTTTTAGCGCAACGCAATCTGACTTCCAAAAATCCCTACAAAAGAATGGCCCTGACTAACATTAACCTATACCTTTCACAAATCACTTACCTCACCAAAAATCTTCGTTACTCGAACTACTGCAATACAACGAGCACCACTACTGCCAGTTAAACAAAAGATTAAACTACGGAAGGCACTAACTACTGATAGGTATAGTTAGCAAATGAAAGATTTTAATAGAGAACAGACAATGTATTTACCTTAATAGTCATAATATATATATATCAGTTCATGACATCCATTCTTACAAATTTCTAAACTCCGCCATTTCTCTCCCCACATCCACCACTGCTGGCGGCTCACTTCCAACTGCGCAACGCTACGCGCTGTTAACATCCAGCTGCCGCTGCCCAACACTACAATGGCGAGTATTACAACAATGCCACGCAGCCTCTGACTGCACACGTGGCGTTACCAATAAAAAAAACCTAAACAGCCTACTTACAACTATTATATTCGCGACAATGTCGCAGCTTGTCAGACATCTACAGCTTTTCAGAAACTACCCTACGGTTTGAGATGGACATTACTTTGTGCACTCCTATCACTTCCTTTTAGAACTATAGTGAAATCAGCATAACATCTCAATCACACAAATTGCTAACATAAAGATGTACAGAAGAAGGGAAAATAAAATTGAGGAGCTTTTAGATGACGATGAATTTGGATTTATTTATTATTTATTTATTTAACCTGATCTGTATTAGAGCCATCAGGCCCTCTCTCATATCGGACCAGGGTTTCACACATATCAATACCTACAGAACCTTTTTTATACTATAGGGTCCTGAGAAATAACAGTTTTAATGTGACAAAGATTATCAAGATTATGTGAATGTCTGAAGTGCCAACGTGAGTAAATAATACTGACCACGAAATAATAAGGTGTATTCTGGGAATACTTGTCGTACTGCAGCTTCTGCCACAAATACCGATAATAGTAATAATAATAATGATAATAATAATAATAATAATAATAATAGAATGCTAATAATGACGAAAATAGTAACAATAATGATAGTGGAAGATATACAAACAGTTTACATTAGTATGGTACACTAGTTCGTGGTATTTTTGACTCGCCTGTTGGTATTCCGATTGCTGCGAGTTTATTTATCGATTCTCATTTTTTATTTGTCGTTCACTGCTGTTATTGGAATTTACATATTGTCATTTCGTCATTTAAAGGTAGTGAGTGGAGCTGTGGTCCCTAGAAAGTAGGATGCCAAGAGGAGGAATCGGGACATTTCTGACATAATTAAGTAAACATTCGCACCATGTATAGGGATAACGCCACTGGAAAGGGCGCAACAAGAAAATGATTTTTTCGTTTTAAGAAGGTTCGTTTTGTTTTTAGTGACCTACACGGTCAGGAGATGTGATTGGTGTCTGTTGTTTTGAAATAGCAGTGCTGCCTCTCCACCGTTTCCATCTACTTGGCCGTACGCGAATACAATCTCAGCTTGTACCCAAGCTTGTCTGTAGGCCACATGTGATAGTTCCGGTAAAGGTTGCTTCGTCGGTAAAGAGGATTGATGATAGAAATCCCATTCGTGTGATGATCTGCTGCACAATGTATCGAAAAATTCTTCCCCGTCGTGGGAAATCTGCTGTTGATAATCCTTGCACTCTTTGCAGGTGATAGGGATAAAGCGGTTTTCATGTAGGGTATACATAATTGGATTACACCATGTTGGTGGTCCACTTGCCTGGAGCTTGTACTAGGTTTCGTCTCAAAATTCTGTAGAGCCTGGCCCGCAAAAAGTGGTGCACACATATTCCGCCGATTACCTCCACGTTCGTCTGTCTGAAAGAGTCATAATCACAGAAAAGCCCAAAAAGGGCTTGAAATATTTTGCGATGTGATTGGAGTCTGTGAGTGTACTTGTTTTGGTATAGCCGTGCTGCCTCTCGACCGATTCCATCTGCTTGGCCGTACGCAAACACCCGCTCAGCTGGTACCCGACATGACCACGGGACGATTCCGCTGCTTACAGTACGCTGGCTCAAACACACAGCCGGCAACACACAAGGAAAACACGGCACGTGGTCGGAGGAACTTCCATTCGTCACCGCCATCTACTGGGACTGTTGTATTGGCAGAAGAGCCAATACCGTGTTACTAGTGGAGGCCGAAATGCACGCGTTTTAACGCACGCAGGTTGGCGTGAGGACGGAAGGACTATACTGACGTGAGGTCTCGAAGATGACAAGGAATTAGAATTCAGAAAGCGGACGCAATTAGTTTCATACTTAACTTTCATGCATTAATGATGAACGTCGCTCTTGACGGTACATGATTCACAATATTGTCTGTTCAGAATTCATTCTAATTACTGAATATGGCGCCTTGTTAGGTCGTAGCAAATGACGTAGCTGAGGCTACGCTAAACTATCGTCTCTGCAAATGAGAGCGTATGTAGGCAGTGAACCATCGCTAGCAAAGTCGGCTGTACAAGTGGCGGATGCTAGAGAGCCTCTCTAGAGTAGACCTGCCGTGTGGCGGCGCTCGGTCTGCAATCACTGATAGTGGCGACACGCGGGTCCGACGTATACTAAAGGACCGCGGCCGATTTAAGGGCTACCACCTAGCAAGTGTGGTGTCTGGCGGTGACACCACAGGCACAGCGATGCATTTCCGGACACATGTTCATAGCGCTCTTTTTCCTCAGTTTCCAGTCAGGAATCTGTCCGTGCAGTTTGACGGTTTTAGTAATGTTCACACTGTATAAAGCAAAGTAGGCACTGGGTACAAAATCGCTCTGTTTGTTGAGCGCTTTTGTGGAGTCTTGCCTTTTCGATTTATAAATTTCGAGCTCTGTAGATGTGCAATGACAGCATGTGTAGAGAACAGAAGAAGCAAGGGGAGAGTCAATAATTGGTGCACTAACAGAACTGACAGGCAGGATGTGGTGTGCTTACTGTAAGACCTTCGGTACACACACTCAGATTATTTGACTCGTCCCTCTAACGAAGTAGGCGAGTGTCAGCAATATGTCTCGTGGCCTTATGGTGGCGTGTTTATCTTCTGCCATTAGGTCAGGCGATAGAAATGCACGCTTAGAGTATCAGATTGACGGTGACCAACTTTAAACAGAACTTGATTAATTTTCATACACTTTTATTAAAATAATAACAAGCATCAAAAAATAACTTAACTTTATTCTGGATGCTATTTACAATTGACAATCTGAAGTTCCTTTGGTCTTGGTACGTTAATCTTATTCTCACATATCTCTGATACTTGACAAAGTGTCTATTCATTTATCTTCATGGCTATGTACAGGAATATGATAATCTTATTAGGCGCAGACTGAAACTTGACTACAGACTGGTGCGGACTAATGCAGACTAATGCAGACTGACTAGTCGGAGGTCTGTACACTCGTTATAATACCTCGCGCGTTCAGGTATCACTGCGTGAGTGTGATCCGCGAGGAGAAAAGGTTCTACGTTAGCAGCAATCTCATTGGCTGCATTACATGTTAATACGCGGATCGGCGGAAGCAGAATTTGGTCCGTCTTTATGGCAGCGCCATCTCGTAGAGAGGAGACGGACGAGCGCTGCGCGTGCGCTGTTGTGCTTAGCGGGGCGCACTCCAGTGGGAAAGTTGTGTACGCGCTGACTACGCTTAACTATGTACACAACACAGGACAAAGCTGAGATCTGAATAGGTGTCTCAGTGACTCCGACCTGAGGAGGTGAGGAGGTGCTGAGGGAGCAGGCAGGCCATTTGTGTCGGCGCCCACCTGGCCGGGGGCGTCCTAATTGTCGGCCCGCCCCTTGCGCCGTGAATTAACCAGGCGAGCAAGGTGGGCGGAGCGGCCCCGAGCGCCATCATTAGCAACAGGACACCGCGGCCAACACCTGCCGGCGGCCCGGCAGGCGAGCGCCGCCGCGAAGGGCAGCAGTCGCCGGCCGCCGCTGGCCGTCGCTGCGCCCCTCTCCCAGCGCTGCACGGCGCGAGGCTCTTGATTGGCGCACTCTCTCTTCAAGAGCTGTGAACTGTTTACTGATGAATGCACACACTGTGGTGACGAAGGTCATGGTATAGCGATATGAACGTATACTGATTGCGTAGTATCGCGTACAAAAGGTGTACAAGGCTTTTACGCTTAGAAGATACACGTGAAAAACTTTGCGAGGTGGCTATATCCCCAAGATGGAAATTAACTGACTCTGAACGTGTAATGGTAGTGGAGCTAGATGCATTGGACATTTAATTTCGGAAATGGTTAGGGAATTCAATATCCCGATATCCACAGTGTCACCACGGACAACACTGTGGCCGACGAGCTTCACTTAACGACCGAAAACAGCGGCGTTTGCCTAGAGTTGTTAGTGTTAACAGACAACAAACACTACATTTACATCTACATTTATGCTCCGCAAGCCACCCAACGGTGTGTGGCGGAGGGAAGTTTACGTGCCACTGTCATTACCTCCCTTTCCTGTTCCAGTCGCGTATGGTTTGCGGGAAGAACGACTGCCGGAAAGCCTCCGTGCGCGCTCGAATCTCTCTAATTTTACATTTGTGATCTCCTCGGTAGGTATGAGTAGGGAGAAGCAATATATTCGATACCTCATCCAGAAACGCTCTCTGTCGAAACCTGGACAGTAAGCTACACCGCTATGCAGAGCGCCTCTCTTGCACAGTCTGTCATTTGAGTTTGCTAAACATCTCCGTAACGCTATTACGTTTACCAAATAACCCGGTGACAAAATGCGCCGCTCTTCTTTGGATCTTCTCTGTCTCCACTGTCAACCCGACCTGGTACGGATCTCACACTGATGAGCAATACTCAAGTATAGGTCGAACGAGTGTTTTGTAAGCCGCCTCCTTTGTTGATGGACCACATTTTCTAAGGACTCTCCCAATGAATCTCAACCTGCCACCCGCCTTACCAGCAATTAATTTTATGTGATCATTCCATTTCAAATAGTTCCGTACGCATACTCCTAGATATTTGACAGAAGTAACTGCTACCTGTGTTTGTTCCGCTATCATATATACAATAAAAGATCCATCTTTCTATGTATTCGCAATACATTACATTTGTCTATGTTAAGGGTCACTGCGTGAAATAACCGCAGAAACCAATGTGGGACGTACCACGAACGCATCCGTTAGGACAGTGTTGTGAAACGGCGTTAATGCGCTATCGAAAAAGACGAGCGATGCCTTTTCTAACAGCATGACATCTCCTGCAGCGCCACTCCTGGGCTCGTGACCATATCGGTTAGACCCAAGGGGTTCAAAAATGGCTCTGAGCACTATGGGACCTAACATCTATGGTCATCAGTCCCCTAGAACTTAGAACCACTTAAACCTAACTAACTTAAGGACATCACACAATACATCACGAGGCAGAGAAAATCCCTGACCCCGAGACGCTAGAGGACTGGGAAACCGTGGCCTGGTCAGATGAGTCCCGACGTCAGTTGGTAAGAACTGATAGTAGAGTTCGCATGTGGCGCAGACCCTACGCAGTCATGGACCCAAGCTATCAACAAGGCACTGTGCAAGCCGGTGGTGGCTCCATAATGGTGTGGACTGCTTTTACGTTCAACGGACTAGGTCCTCCGGTCCAACTGAACCTATCATTGGATGTAAATGGTTATGTTCGGCAACCTGGAGACCATTTACAGCCATTTAAGGACTTCACGTCCCCAAATAACGATGCGCCATGTAATCAGGCCAGGCTGGTTTGAAGAGCAGTCTGGACAGTTCGAGCGAATGATCTCGACACGCAGATTGTCCATCATGAATCCCATTGAACATTAATTGAACAAAATAGAGAGGTACATTCGTGCGCAAAATCCTGCACCGGCAACCTGTTCGTAGCTGTGGGCGGTTATAGATGTGCCAGGCTCAATATTTCTGCCGGCCGCTGTGGCCGAGCGGATCTAGGCGCTTCAGTCCGGAACCGCGCTCATGCTACGATCGCAGGTTCGAATCCTGCCTCGGGCATGGATGTGTGTGATGTCCTTAGGTTAGTTAGGTTTACGTAGTTCCAAGTCTAGGGGACTGATGGCCTCAGATGTTAAATCCCATAGTGCTCAGAGCCATTTGAACTTTTTTTTTGTGGGCACAATGGTTGAATCGCGCACACTTAAACCAGGATATTCTGGCAATATATGGACCAAACGCAGTGCGATATCCTGCCTTAGTGAAATTCTGCCAAACAACGTCGAACAGACATTTGTGATTTTGATCGGGAAGTTCAGATTCTGCACCAGGCGTTTTCCATCTTTTCGGCAAGTTGAAAGAACGCCTATGAGGAAAGAGATTTATTACCATGAGAACTTGCACATAGCTGTTCTCAAATGGCTACTTGAACAGCAAGGAGATTTATATCGCCGAGGAATTCAGCTATTGTTACAGGGTTCCAACCACTGTTTGTAAACCCTTTGTCACTATCTCGAAAAATAGTGTAATGTATTTGTTTCATTTTGAAGTGTAGTGCAATTTTCAATAACAGCCATTTTAATGTGTAACTTACCGTTTGAAGTTCCCTCGTAATTGCCAATGTGTCTTTAAGAGTGTCATTGCCTTAAACATGAAGTATTGTCCCAGTTGCGAGTCTAAACGTATTTCAAACATAAATGTTTCTGTTTAGTGCACAACTGCTTAGGCCGACAGTTAGGAGTGTGGTATGGGAGACTGGCGCAAGTTGATGAACAAGGTAAGATGACCAATCACTTGTCCTCACACTGTGAGACACTACAATGTAGCACATGGTGACCGTCGTTACCAGTTCAGTTTGTGTGAGACCACTGTTGTGTATATTGCTTCACTCGTCATGCTTATCCGTATACTCAACATCAGCTCTTCCTACTTTAGTGCACTAAACAGATAACATGCAATTCAATCATTATTTATGCATGTTAATCCTATTTAAAAAAAAAAAAAAAGCACTTCAAAGTTAGCTGATCTGGGCAAGCTGACGACTTCGTTACCTACGTTTTAAGCACTGCTTATTCCGTAGCAGCTACATTTGGTAATTCAATTAACAGCTTCAACGAATATCGAACTTTATAACCCCTTTATGTTTAATATGCATTTGTTTACTGTGGCGAAAATTACTGATCCTCTACCTGTTACAGCCACGCCGAAACTGAGGACGTTGCTGCCTAGGTTGCAGTAACTAAAGGCTAACACATAGAAACAAATCATTCTACTGAAAAGCTTCAGGCAGAGCCTAATGAAGAATCAGAACCTTCAACATATAGTGCTCCCATCAAGTCAAAATGTTGCCAAAGTATTTCACGCATTAAACCAGTGAGTATTTTCCGTTTTACACCATTACTTAAAGAATGCCACGTGTAAAAAAAAAGGGAAAGTCTCAGTACGCTATGTTCAAGTGTTTTAATATTACCGATGTCGTTTGATAAGGCACGTTTAAAACAACGAAGAAAAACTCCCAAAGAAATTATAGCTCAGTGCCTGCGTCTGATGAGATAAGAGCTACGTTGGCCCCTCAGCAGAAGGCTGGATGGAATGTAACAGATGTTATAAATGCTGAGATGAAGGTACTCAAATTTTGAAGGAGTATATTTTGAGTACGATATTTGTTAATAAAAAAAACGCTAATCTATAGTTACACAAATTCTCAGCACAATTATCCCTCCATTAAGTACTATTCAGTAAGAAATACATAACATTAGTCAATTATTAGTTTACACTTCCGGGCTGAGAGGCCGTGGTCGATCTGTAGAACTTGTTATTCCTGACGTTTAGTTGCCAACAGCCGGCAACATCTTCCGAGGTGAGTCGACTACTAGCTGCTAGGCCATGGAGGTGCCGTTTACATAAAGCGCATAGAGGACATCACCATATGTCGCGTGAGGCTGACTGTAAGACTATAGCTGACTAACGTCATTATTCTCAATTGAAGGTAATCGATTGCCACATCGTGGGTGCAATGCTGACTCCCATGTCTTGTCTAACTGAAAACCTTCCTCTTTTTTTATTAAAATTATTGTGATGTTTCTGAATCTCTATAGCTACCCTACACATGAGTGCATGATAATGCGATATCCTGGCTAGCAGGCTCGTCTCACTAAATTTTATTTCATGATGTTCAAAAATGTTCAAATGTGTGTAAAATCTTGTGGGACTTAACTGCTAAGGTCTTCAGTCCCTAGGCTTACACACTACTCAACCTAAATTATCCTAAGGACAAACACACACACCCATGCCCGAGGGAGGACTCGAACCTCCGCCACGACCCGCCGCACAGTCCATGACTGTATTTCATGATCACCGTCTTTAAAAACAAGGTCTGCTGCAGCTGATTTGTCGGTATGTCCCAGTTGACAGTTCCTTTTGTGTTCGGTTAAGCGGGTACTGACACTTTTTTTCGTTGTTCCAATATAAACTTTTCCACAGCTGCATGGAATTTTGTACACCCAAGAGTTGCTAAGGGGTGTCGTGCGTTATAGTCCTAGGACTACCATAGGTAGATCAGTGACATTTTGGATTCTAACACTTGTAAAAATCTACAAAAAGATCCTACAACGAAAGTGTTAGAAGCTACCAATCGATTAATAAAAATGTATTCCATTCCTACAGAGGATAAAAAATATCTATGTAAAACAGAAGCTTACCCTCCTAGATTATATGGGCTACCGAAGATACATAAGCCTAATGTCCCACTGAGGCCGATAGTGAGTGCTACTGAACTGCCTATTCAAGAGTTGGCTGGACATCTCTCCTCCTTGCTGCAACCGCATATTGGTAAAACTGATTACGACATTAAAAATTCTATGCACTTTATTGAAAAACTGAAGGAAATTACTGTCAGCCCAGGTGATACCCGTGTTAGTTTTGATTTGGTATCCCTGTATACCATGGTTCCTGTTGACGGAACTCTTCATATATAGCTGATATGTTTCCCACGGATATAGCAGCTCTGTTTCGACATTGCCTGTCCACGACTTATTTCCTGTATGATGATAAGTTCTGCGAACAAACCAAAGGAGTGGCCATGGGCAGCCCTCTGAGTCCAGCTATTGCTAATCTATTCATGGAATTTTTTGAACAGCCGGCTCTGCAGTCTGTCAGTAAAAGCCCTTTGAAGTGGTATCTGATATGTGGATGACGCTTTTGTGGTATGGAGTCACGATGAAGAGGAATTGTATGTTTTCTTGGTGCACCTAAAAAGTTTTAATTCAAAGATACAATTTACTATGGAAAAGGAGAGCAATGGACAACTAAATTTTTTTGGGTGTATCAGTGATTAAATGGGAAGGTGGGTGTCTAGGGCATAAAGTGTATAGAAAACATACACACACTGAGCGTTACCTCCATAAGGATTCGAACCATTATCCCAGGCAGAAGAGAGGTGTCAAAACATTGGAAGACTGAGCTAACAAAATCTATGAACCAGTTTATTTGCAAGATGAACTAAATCATTTGCGAAAGGCTTACAAGAATAATGGATACGCTGACAACGAGATACATTGAGCACTTCATCACAGAAGAAAAGTGTCTGACAACATTCAGCAACAACAACAGTAAGATGGAGAAGTTTTTCTTCCATTTATTCGCAGTATTACGGACCATATTGGTAAAGGTCTGGCCAAATTACAAATTGAAACAATCTTTAGACACACCGAGAAGATTAGTGAGTGTTTAACATCGGCGAAAGACACACGACAGCCCTTAGCAGTTAATGGGGTGTATAAAATTCCGTGTAGTTGTGGGAAAGTTTATATTGGAACAACGAAAATAAGTGTCAGTACCAGCTTAACCGAACACAAAAGGAACTGTCGACTGGGACATACCGATAAATCAGCTGTAGCGGAACATGTTTTTAAAGATGGTGATCATGAAATAAAATATAGTGAGACGAGCGTGCTAGACAGGACATCGCATTGTGAGGCACGTATGCAGGGAAGCTATAGAGACTCAGAAACACCACAATCGATTTAATAGAAAAGAGGACGGCTTAAAGTTAGACAAGATATGGCGATCGACTTGGCACCAACAATGTGACAATCGATTACCTTCAATCGAGAATAATGACGTTAGTCAGAGATAGACTTACACTCGGTCTCACGTGACGTGTGGTGCCCTCTATGCGCTCTATATAAACGAGATCTGCACGGCCAGCAGTCAGTTGGTGACTCACCTCCGAAGATATTGCCTGCAGTTGGCAACGAAAATTCAGGAAGAAGAAGTTTTACAGATCGCTCACAGTCTCTCAGACCGGAAATTTTAGCTAATGAAGACGGCGGCCGTGAAAGTCTACAAGTTATGATTAGTCAATTAATTAATGCACTATCTTATATATTACCAGAACAAAAATAAATTCAACTTTTATGAGTATTGTCATTTGCCCTGAACTGTGGTAAGAAAAAATTTTTCCATGAGTCCTAGAAACTGCCAAATAATTGTGATTCGATTAAAATAAAAGTTTATACAGTTAGGTAGAACGCAATAACAGACTATTACTAAGAAGAACAGTCTAGTACCATTAATGAAATTACTAAAATTGTTGAACAAATAACATCGTTAGTTCACCAGATTTCCCCTGCACGCATGACTGGACATCGGAATATCCATGGACTCTTTGACCAGAGCTTGTACCTTGGTCGCTGGATTTTTCTTTTTGTGTCGTCTCAAAACGGAAATGTACAGCACAGTCGTCGATACCTTTGAGGAACTGGAGTACAGAACGGTACAGTCTTGTTAATCTTTACGACATCATGAGCTAGATGTTTGAGAGAATTTGTAACTCACTGCAGAGACTAGCTTATTATTTCATCCAAACGCAAAGTCGAGACGTGGGACACCTCCGTAAACAAACAAGAGTTTACGTTCATTTTTAACATGCAAAGTACCACGAGTGTACATTAAATTGTTAAGACGCAACGCGTTGACGTATTTCTTGCTAAGGTAGGCCTGGAGGTCTATTTGTATTTGCAGCGTAACTCTAAGCTGCAGGTTGGTGGCAGGTATAACTCGTCAGATATACATACAGTTACATTATACCGTTTTTTAACTTGTGTGTCTGCTCTTTTCTATTATAGCACTTAGGGTTTTTGCAGTATATTTTTTGTGTACGTTTTTATAACAACTTGTTCTTCGAAAAAGTTGACTCTTATTTCAGAGTGCCACCATTTTGTTACAAATATTTTTTTTTAATATCCCTACGTACTACGTTAGACAATATCATCAATGTCAAGGCAGTTTTTTGGAATTTTGTTCTAGTTTAAAATTGTGTAGTTCACACCTAGCACCAAACGCCGTCGCATTTCTCGCACAGGCCTTTTGTCAGCATCGTGTAGTGTTCTGTGGTGCAAGTTCTTTTCTTAATGGAAATACGTAACCCAAACCAATAAAGATCTAAAACAAATTTTGTTATTTCACTGAAAAAATCATGAATATCGGTTCCAAACACGACCATCGCCCTGGTGTACTCCCTCAATGAAACGATGTAATATGTTGTGTGTATTGTTGTCAGCCCTACCTCCTCCAGAACTAAAAATCTAGGCTTACTAGAAGCAACTACAGTGCCGCATCGAATACTTTCGTCCGGTACTACTAGGACTGCCTTACTATTCACAAGACATAGCACAGTATATTACCACAGCACATACGTGTGTGCAGACGCAAATGCTCGATTAGTCATGGAGGTGAGACGGAGTCGCTTCAGAATCTATGTATGGGCAGGAAATATCGGTGACGGACTCATAGGGATATGCACTTAACCACACAGATTAGCAGGTATGTGCATCACCGATTTCTTCATGATGAATTGGAGAATGTTAACTTTGCAAACGAATCGTGTGGCTATACCTCACCGCAACGTATGGTACTGGCAGAGATGAGCCGTTAGCGTGGCACCCCGTCCACTGGACCTCAATCCAATGGATTTCTGATTATTGCGACATTTAAAGATACTGGTCTATTACCAATGCAGACCTTATAGGAGCGTGTCACCAATGCGTATGACTCAGTCTAAATGGAGTCGGATGTATTTGAAAGAGTGCGTGATTTACTGGGAAGAAGGTCTGAGGAATGTTTCAGCATGCACGCAAACAAGAAACAGCAGTGCCTGTAGTGTTTAGTTCTACGTAAAAGACCCAAGGTAATGAAAGAACACATTCACTCATGTCTTGATGGGTATCGGCTTCCGCAATTATCATTATAGGAGTATTTCTTCTTCTTTTCACCATTGCTACACCTTTGAACATCCTGTGTAAGCGCGAATACTATTTCACTACAGTTGCCTCGGCATGTGCCTCAGTAGTTAATAATTACACTCGTGTGATTACGGAGAACTATGTCCACGACAGTATGCTTGTCCCAGATCGGTATCAAATTTTGCGTGGTACCCAAGCTGCCACGTGAGAGCTAACCTGCAGCTTCGTCAGACTACAGCTATCCCACTCGTGTTAATCAAGTCCTCAAGGTCAGTAGCCGTTCACAGTTGTGGCTGTTGCGCAGAGTTGAATGTTGGAGGTGACTACGACGGAGCGGACAATGGGAAACCAACTTGGGAAGAATGACAAAACTCTATGCCCAAGCTGAATGGTGTAACACAGCAACAGTTTTTACGCCAGCTTCCAGAATCGATTCAGATCTAGCTCATCGTCATCCGTCTCCAACTGCAAAAAATGATGGGGCCACACATCGCCTGACTCAATCTATTATCGTTGACAGACGACGTCATCGCGAAAGGTGAAATAAGAGCTATTTTTATTACGCTCTAAGAAAAAAGGTAAACGTTTCACCAAAAAGGAATTATCCAAATGGGACGGCAGTCAGCAAATGTTACGTATATGTACAGATAAAGAAATGGTTTTATACAAGAGAATGAACTTCACAAACTGAAGAAGTCAGTAACGCGTTCGACCACCTCTGACTCTTATGCAAGCAGTTACTCGGCTTTGCATTGGTTGACAGAGTTGTTGGATGTCGTGTTGACAGATATCGTGCCAAATTATGTCCAAATGGCGCGTTGAATCGTCAAAATTCCAAGCCAGTTGGAGGACCCTGCCCATAATGCTTCATTGTTGGCGATGGTAGGATCTGACAAGCAGAAAGACAAACATTAGTAACTCTCGCCTTGTGCAGGAGGGCGTTATCTTGCTGAAATGTATGCCCTGGATGGCTTGCAATGAAGGGTGAGAGAAGGAAGCCTAGAATATCGTCGACGTATCCCTGTGCTGCAAGGGTCCCGGGGATGGAAACCAGAGGGCCGCTGCTATGAAAATAAATGAGTCTTGGTTGTGTGGCAGCATGGTGGACGACAGTGAGGCTGTTATCCTAACGCTCCCCGTGGCGTCTCCAGGCACTTCTTCAGCCTGGAATCTCAGTGAGTTAAGTAGAAATGCCTTCGAATTGAGCCGCGATGACCAGCGAATACCTGTCTGGAGATGCCTCAGACAGCGATAGGATACCAACCTGAACATTGGCCGTCATAAGGCCAGACATCCAAAGTGATGGTCTAGGGTGCCATTTTATCTTATTGCGGGACCCTTTTGGGTGTCATTAGCGGCACCCTTAGGGCACAGCGGTACGTCGTCTATACTCTACACTCCCTTTTGTTGCCTCTGATGATAAGCTATCCCAGGCAAACATTTCACGAAGATAATGGCTGCCTTCACACGGCGAGATTTTCTACTGCTTGTCTTCGTGCTTGTGATATCCCACCTTGTCCAGCAAGGCCACCGGATCTATCCCCAATTGAAAACGTTTGGAGCTTTACGTGAAGGGCCCTCTAACCAGCTCGGGATTCTGACAATGTAACGTGCTAATTGGACAGACTCAGGCACGATACTCCTTAGGAGGACATCGGACAACTCTGTCAGTTAATGCCAAGCCGAATAACTGCTTGTATAAAAGCCGGAGGTGGGTGGACACGTTATTGACTTGTTCAGTTTGTGAGGCTCGTTCTCTCGAATAAATAATACAAATTTTCTGAAATTGTAACCATCTGTTTTTCTGTACATGTACGTCACATCTATCAATTACCATCCCATTCGGATAATTCCTTCATGGTATGTCAGGTGGCGCGTTGCATGTTGCGTTTGCCTCGCAGTCGGAAGCAGCAGAGTTCAAATCCTAAGGCGGTAAAGAAGATTTAAGTTTCCTATAGCCTTCCCAAATCACTTAAGCCGAACGTTGGGATAGCTGACTTGAATATTTGAAGACTCATTGCTTGCCCATCCTTGTGTACAGCTACATTTTGCGTTGTCTCTAGTAAGCATGTCAGTGATGGGACAGACCTTAATCTAACCTCCCACAGAGGTTTCTGAAGGCTCCATGTCTCGTCAAAACGTGTTTATTTGTTACCACAACATGTAGTAAGTACATTGGAACTTTGCTGTTTTACAGTGTATTTCATACCAAAAGCATAATTCATTCTCCGTTTTGTATCATGTCCACTACCCACCTGATCTTCATGTAGCCGAGATACATTAAGCATTACGATGTCTCAATATTCCCTTATGAAACAATTTAGAATTTTCGATTGGGTTCGCAAGGCAACAGCATGAATTAGTAGCGGAGAGTACGTAGTGAACCATTTGCCTCCATTCTCAGTTTGCTCATGGACTTACCCCGAGAAGAAAAAGGAACGCCACATACAGGGTGATTCCGTGATGATGTTTAAAACTTTAAGGGATGATAGAGAAGGGTAAATACATCAGTTTCAGGTAATAGACTGTGTTCGGGAAACGCCAGAGTGAAAATTTATAAGTGAAAAGTTTTCTCATATCTCTGACAATGGACCTCCACTACTGCAAGTTCTTTGCTTTCCATATTGTAGGAGGAGGGAGAATGAAGCAAAATAAGGAAAAAAGTCAGTTAATAGGTAATTTGTTCAATAGAAGAGGTATTACCTGCCGCTGGTAAGTTTAGAATTACAATGTAGGTTAATTGCCGGTCCCTCCCTTCCCTCCCCCCCCCCCCCCCCCCCCCCGGTTTTTTCCTTCCCACGTCATTTCAGAGAGGCCTGTATGAGGTTTTCTAATGTGTCACCATTGTAATTGCTATTCGCGACTGAACTGCCTACATGCGTGTTCTCGTAATTATAATCATTAAGTTAATAATTTTCTGGTTTAGCCGACTATTTCAGCTTTTAATTTATCATTTTAATTTAGCTACTAATTATAAATATTTGTTTTTCTCCATCTTTCGGCGCTTCTGTTTGTTGAAATAAGTCGTCCCAGATTCACTTAGGCATATGTTAACACTTTATATTGTATACTAAATGTATATTAAATGCAAGGGATCGTTGCCGCTTCCGTGTCCGTGTGCACATTCCAACGTGCCTGCCTACGCAGCTTGCTGGTCGGTTACTCCTGCTTCTCAGTAGTGAACGGGCATTCTGGTGTGCACCTCCCACATAGGTGTCTACCTCTGCTTTTGATAAGTTTCTTCCACTTTAATCAATCTTTATCATCCCTTCCATATTTTCAGTATGTCATGGATATTATTTAGTTTACTTATTATCGTTCCTGCACAACACGTTAGTATTTTATCTTTCAGTGTGTCTAATTTTCGTGTGCCATCTGCAATGTATTTGGGTTACCAGCTAAACATAAGGGTCATGGATTATGCCTGATTGTTATGCTACGATGTTTTATTTTAGATGTTAATGGGGACTCTTACACGACAGTGCAATTTTCTTCATGTGGTATTGTTATGGCAGCAAAAGTTGTTTATTTATTTAGTTGGAGGACTGTTACGTACATATCATGTGATTTGGATGTTTAACTCTACATTCCTCGTAATCCCATTGTGACACTACGTAAAATTCATCTTCATTTGTTGGGTCTGAGGGTTGATTACAGTGGAAGAAACTTATATATATATATAATGGATGAAGTATTCAACGATGAACTTGAAGGGCCGTCATGTGACGTCTGCCCATGCCAAATAACCAGAACATTAACGAACAAAATGAAAAGAAAAAAAAGAGGACTGAAGATGAAAAGGTTTCAGGACCGAATCCCTGTCAGACCTAACATTTTTCAACATGCCTTTTAAATTAGCCTTCACCTCTCAACGATGTGAGGAGTAGCCTGAAACGACGCGTGGCTCGGATTCCACGTTAAAAACACTGTAGGTTCCCTTTCCCGAGTGAATATTTGAGGTAGGTTAGGGACACCCAAGTCGCCAAAGTGGCGCCCACCTAAAGACTTGCAATAGGCCAGTGAGACACACATAATTATTTTATCTTCGTTTGTTTTTACCCTTTTCCATAGGTTTTTAACCGAGTGTTCTCCATCGTATGTTATTACTCTTAGAACATACTCGTTCTTTTTGCGGATGTAGTGTCTTCCTATGACTTGTTACGTGTATCGTGACTTGATTCCAGTGAATACAATTTCCATTACGATTAAAAAAAAAATGATTCAAATGGCTCTGAGCACTATGGGACTCAGCTGCTGTGGTCATCAGTCCCCTAGAATTTAGAACTAATTAAACCTAACTAACCTAAGGACATCACACATCCATGCCCGAACCTGCGACCGTAGCAGCAGCGCGGCTCCGGACTGGAGCGCCTAGAACCGCACGGCCACAGCGACCGGCCATTACGATTTAATTTTAGGTTTGGGGTTACTTATTTTTCAGCATATTTTCAACTTTTGTATCAGATTGCTCCGGAAGATGCAATTGTAAGCGATGTAAAACCGGCAATGCCTAACAATAAAAAGATTTTACAGCTGAAGCGGTCTCAATTGTCAACGTGATCCATTGGTAAGGTGTTACCTTACGGATAAGCCCGGCGTTGGTAAATGTAACTGTTTATGAAACTTTCCGTTCTTGTTAGCCGTATCCGTTACCCGCGTACGCCTCCCTAACGTTGTCCCTTTTCATTGCCAGTGCAAACTAGCGACGTATGTCAGTGGGCGGAGGAGTCGCTGTAACTTGCCGCCCGTGATGGCATCATCGTGTCGCGAGGTCTCCCACGCAGGTGTCGCTCGGAGGTGAGGACACTCCGGGGCGCTTAAACACAGATTTAGGGCGTCTGGCGGGCGGCCGTATTTTTACAGCACGCGTCACGCCGGATATCACAAAGTGCACTACCTTGTCTCCTGCATTACACATGGGGGACCTTACTTGTGTTTTCGGCGCGCGTCCAAGCGCGGTATCGGGGAAGAAGCGCTGGAGGCGGAGCAGCAAGAGGGGTGGCGCGGAAACTGCCTGCAGAGACGAGGGGGTGGAGAAATGGGGGGTGGGAGAGGGGGGACAACGTCGCGCTGCCCGGAAGACGTATGGACCGACCCGGGGTATCTCGACCTGTCCGTCATAATACTATCTGCGCACTTGAACCGCGCTCCCGGTTATATATGTTCGACAAGGAACACCCTGAGCGATTTTTCCTTCCTTCCTCGCTTCCTTCCTTCTTCGCGTCCCTCCCCTTCCGGTGAGCTGCGGGACTCGCGATGCGCACACTGCCTTCTTTATTTGTCCTCGGGAGATAAGGGCGGAGCGAGGGAGGGGGTGGGGACGCGAGGGGGTGGCAGGGGGTGAGCTGGTTGCCAGAGAGATAGGAGCTGCGGAAGACACCCCGGAATAAAAATCCCATAAATAGTGTACCGTCGTAAAACAACGCGAGCAGAGCTGCGCGGCGCGGCGCGGCGTGGGGCGTTATTAAAAGCAGAGTGCTCGAGGGCCGGGCCGGGGATTCCCCGGCCGGGCGGCAGCCGGCAGCCGCGGGAAATTCCCGCCGCTGGCTGGCCTTTAATAAAGTCCGCCTCGGAACAGGCGAGGCGGCGACATCTTGCTCCTAATGAACGTCCGACCTCCCTCGTTAGGACTGTTCCTAAGACCGCGGGCGCTTATATTGTCATCCACCCCGCTACGCCGGTTTAGTCTTGTTTTCTGAAGTGTCGACTGTTTCGCAGAGCCCCGCGATAGCGCCACGAGCCTGTTTCCTCCTTCACTGAGTCACACTCTTCTGAGACGGAAAAAAATGAATAATGATGCCGTCTTTCGTCAGCACGAGCAATTTATTCTTCACGTTGAACTGTGGATATGAAACACAGTTAACTATCTATCCTTTTTGTGGCGGTCGTGGACAGTAGGAAGGAAGGCTGGGACCGATTGGCTTGGTTGGGTAACAAATTACAATAGCTGAAACTTTTATTTAGACAATCTTTGTAATGCATTGCAAATCACAATGTTGTTGTTGTTGTTTGTTGTTGTTGTCTTCAGTCCTGAGACTGGTTTGATGCAGCTCTCCATGCTACTCTATCCTGTGCAAGCTGCTTCATCTCCCAGTACCTACTGCAACCTACATCCTTCTGAATCTGCTTAGCGTACTCATCTCTCGGTCTCCCTCTACGATTTTTACCCTCCACGCTGCCCTCCAATGCTAAATTTGTGATCCCTTGATGCCTCAAAACATGTCCTACCAACCGATCCCTTCTTCTAGTCAAGTTGTGCCACAAACTTCTCTTCTCCCCAATCCTATTCAATACCTCCTCATTAGTTACGTGATCTATCCACCTTATCTTCAGTATTCTTCTGTAGCACCACATTTCGAAAGCTTCTATTCTCTTCTTGTCCAAACTAGTTATCGTCCATGTTTCACTTACATACATGGCTACACTCCAAACAAATACTTTCAGAAACGACTTCCTGATACATAAATCTATATTCGATGTTAACAAATTTCTCTTCTTCAGAAACGCTTTCCTTGCCATTGCCAGTCTACATTTTATATCCTCTCTACTTCGACCATCATCAGTTATTTTACTTCCTAAATAGCAAAACTCCTTTACTACTTTAAGTGTCTCATTTCCTAATCTAATTCCCTCAGCATCACCCGATTTAATTTGACTACATTCCATTATCCTCGTTTTGCTTTTGTTAATGTTCATCTTATATCCTCCTTTCAAGACACTGTCCATTCCGTTCAAGTCCTTTGCTGTCTCTGACAGAATTACAATGTCATCGGCGAACCTCAAAGTTTTTACTTCGTCTCCATGAATTTTAATACCTACTCCAAATTTTTCTTTTGTTTCCTTTACTGCTTGCTCAATATACAGATTGAATAACATCGGGGAGAGGCTACAACCCTGTCTCACTCCTTTCCCAACCACTGCTTCCCTTTCATGCCCCTCGACTCTTATTACTGCCATCTGGTTTCTGTACAAATTATAAATAGCCTTTCGCTCCCTGTATTTTACCCCTGCCACCTTTAGAATTTGAAAAAGAGTATTCCAGTCAACATTGTCAAAAGCTTTCTCTAAGTCTACAAATGCTAGAAACGTAGGTTTGCCTTTTCTTAATCTTTCTTCTAAGATAAGTCGTAAGGTCAGTATTGCCTCACGTGTTCCAACATTTCGACGGAATCCAAACTGATCTTCCCCGAGGTTCTACCAGTTTTTCCATTCGTCTGTAAAGAATTCGCGTTAGTATTTTGCAGCCGTGGCTTATTAAACTGATAGTTCGGTAATTTTCACATCTGTCAGCACCTGCTTTCTTTGGGATTGGAATTATTATATTCTTCTTGAAGTCTGAGGGTATTTCGCCTGTCTCATACATCTTGCTCACCAGCTGGTAGAGTTTTGTCATGACTGGCTCTCCCAAGGCCGTCAGTAGTTCTAATGGAATGTTGTCTACTCCGGGGGCCTTGTTTCGACTCAGGTCTTTCAGTGCTCTGTCAAACTCTTCACGCAGTATCGTATCTCCCATTTCGTTTTCATCTACATCCTCTTCTATTTCCATAAAATTGTCCTCAAGTACATCGCCCTTGTATAAACCTTCTATATACTCCTTCCACCTTTCTGCCTTCCCTTCTTTGCTTAGAACTGGGCTGCCATCTGAGCTCTTGATACACAATATCCATCCTGAAATCAAACTTCAGCTCAAGTAAGTAATAATTTAAACATAGCAAAGGTCAAACGCATTAAGGGGAGTAAAATCTAGGCTCACCAGCAAAATACCTCAGTCTCTTGATAATTTAAAGCAGCTTAAGAACCTAGCAAAAAAATTGAAATGAGCGTACGGCACTGTGGGCCGAGAGTCCCCCATTCGGAGAAGTTCGACCACCGAGGGCAAGTATTTATTGCATTCGACGCCACATTGGGCGACTTGCGCGTCGGAGATGGGGATGTAATGACGATAAGGACACCACAACACCCAGTCCCTGAGCGCAGGAAATCTCCTGCCCCGAACCGGGAATCGAACCCGGGCCCCTTCGCGTGGCATTCCGCCACGCTGACCGCTCAGCTACTGCGGGCGAACAAAGAACTTTGCAACTACTGCAGTACTAAACTTATACCTTAATGATAGCATCACCAATCACTAGGACCATACCATATCCACTAGGATGCGTTACACCAGGTACGACCAAATACAACGCCACGTTTAACGACTTTAAAGAATGATGCTCTGAAGCTTTGTCACGTACCTGTAGTCTGGAAACATTTAACACACTAATTATTAAGAATGGGATCCATGAAAGCCAAAATCATTTCGATCAGGTTGCTTCTGAAATACAAGTACTAAAATCCATGAGAGGCCTCTGTGCAACCGTTTGCAGGTTCTCAGGGAACGCCTGACCGTAGTAGACAGCAATTTGGATTTAGACCGGCAAAAACCTTTTTACCACGCTGTTAATCTGGCTTTTCGAATTTTAGAACAGACACCACATAAATGTACAGGGTGGAGGTCATAGGAATTCTTTAAAATCATTCGATGAAATTAGTCTCTGTGCTATGCACAATTTATACGTTGTCAACTCATACTCCAATACGATCCACAACATTACTGTGGTCTTGCTTGTAGTATACTTTAGAAATGACATCATGTAACACCGTAAGGTGATGTTTAAAGCCTTTAGCAGTAGCTTACGTCGTTGCATGATGTCATTCCTAAAGTTTATCAAAACTGTGGACCAGAATCAAGATATCATAGATTCGACTGCAATATATCCAAAAACATTGGTGAACAGCTTAATGATGGGAAAATGTTACCAGTCACATCTTCGCTCCTTACCCGACGATTTCAGGTGATAATCGATTCGAACCGGTAACCTCTGTCCGGGGTTCACAGCACTGGGATGGTTAGAACACCTCGACAACGGAGGCAGTCTCTCTGACGAGGGGAAAACTACTGAAACCTGTCAAACAGATATGTTCGAGTCCCATGTTGAATTATTTTAACTTCCCTATCGTCGTCTGCCGTACAAATTCGGTATCAGATGAAAACCCGAGTAGATACATCGTGATGATTTGAAAATGTCTTCATTTTTCAGGAATAAATTGATGTATAACACTATTTCAATAACTTATAATTCTTTTACATGTCTCTTCGTTATTATTAATGTCGTATTAACCGCAAGTGCAAATGATAAAAATTTTGCAACTTTTTACTGAATGTACAGGCATATGCATTCTTCACTCAAACTAGTTAGCGTCTTATGTCAAATGTATGAGTTGCGTCACTCGATCTAGCTAGATATGCCGTGATTATGTGCGTGGAGTGTCTGTTTCTGGAGTTGTTTCCCCGAACACCATTGCCACTCTTCACAAAGCAAATCTGTCAAACATTATCCTCTTTGAAGCCTCCTGCGTGGTTGAAGTGGTTGCACAACCTTCTCTAGTACGGTGACGATCCAAACAGGACCATAATTTTCTTCCTAGTTGGTGGCCAACGTTTGCAATGACTGGACTTAAAGAAAACTGAGCTGCGTTTTTGCCTCTGTCTCTCCAATCTGTCTTCTGCTCAAATCTATTAGCTTAATAAAGTTTTTCTTATAGAGTTACAAGACTCGAATGATTGATCACCGATTGTAAATGTCCATATCCGAAGACGATCATTATACATATCGAAGCTAGTCATCAGTCATTTATGTCATGCATTCGAGACTGTAGAAATAAACTTTTCATAAAGTATTTACAGTTGCTTTACATGTACCGAGGAAAAGTCTGCGTTATCAGACACATTTTGTACGCTTAATGTATAATATTGTTCTTGATTTGAGTAATTTCAGTGAAAAAACTGCTTTCCAAAATGGGATACCTCCTCGTTCTTGAGAGTTGTCGATGAAGATATGAAACCAAGTCGATGGAAGTGAATCAGCTTGTCTTACTTTTCTGACAGCTACACTCAGCTACTCATGAGACACAGCAGTAAGATTGTTATCCATTTATACTTGAGAACAGTGTTGGACTGCAGAGGAAACTAGATCTATCGAAACGCCTCTAAAAATAACATCCACTTCCACTGATGATCTCGCAAACTTGTAGAAACTGTGTCGTCACAGCAATTTTTTTTTTATTTTGGACAAGAGTATAGCGAATGATAATGTCCGTTCTGAAACGACTAACAGTCTTGTTTAGCTCACATTGTGTCCCATTCTTCGGATTACACTATAACTTAGTCTTATCCGAAGAGATACATCTCGATGTCACAGATGGAACTACCACATTGTATTTTAGCAACACTGAGTTTGAGTCTACATTTTGATGAAATGATCATGTGGTGTTATTGGCCACGAGACACTGTCTGGTGCAATTCCTTACACTGAAGCCACTTCCACGATTCTGGCGTAGATGTATATGTGATCAAATGGTTAGGACGACACAAACATCCAGTTTCCGAGCAAAGAAAATCTCCAGTACGCCCGGGAATCGAACACAAGACCCCTTATCCAGAGGCATTTGGTGAAGTACTAATACGCTTTTTGTGAGATCAAGCTCAGAATTTGGTAAATAATTTTTGTTGTTTGTGGCTCCTGGAACAATTTTCTAAAATGTGACATTGCTCTACAGCGACATTATTTTATACATCTCACATACTTACCACCAAAGAACTCGTAATTTTTGAAAAATCTGCGAAAATAACAAAACATGTGGAGGTCAGTTAAGTAAATTATGAGTAAACAAGTTCCTTCGTGGTAATGCTTTGTGAAAAAATGCATGGTATCTTATGTAGAGCGCTAAAATGGACAAAAGCTATACAGTAATATCAGTTTTAGTTCTCGTTACTATGCTAAACTATTTATTTAGCAGATAAAAGTTTGAAGACTCATGTAAATATCTACTCCGGTATGATTTATTGACAGCTGCTTTACACAAAAATTTGCTGCCTTGAAACTAAAGCAGACTGTACGGTTTTATTGTTTATTATAATTATTATTCTATAATTTTATTTGATAAGTGTACGAGAAAGATAACAATTTGTACCTAATTCATTAATTATTAGCTACTAATCACATTTAATAGTGCACTCACTACTTACTACTAATCAGGATCTCGGTTGATCTTCAACTAAGGGTGCATCAAACATAGATATTGCTAGATTTACATCCGTAAGCCCTGGCATGCTGATTCTGAAACCAGAGGGAATATCGTAACTTCCGCAATTGTTTTGAAAGTTTCGGCTTGTAAGGGTACCACTGCGTGCCACTACAAGCACCCTACGTATTGCAGTTCTGAAACTGCCTCCATGAATCCAGCAAGGACATACGTTGCGAACGTGTCGTCCCCTGGCTTCGTTTGATCTCTGTACAGCAGCAAGTCGATGACGACTGCTCCGGGATCCACAGAAGCAACTCCTGGCACTGCTCAGCGATAAACACCCCGCCACATGCACTTCAATAAATCTCATCTTCACAGTCTTCGCTTACGTTCTTTTCTTTATGGCGAATCAATGATATCTCTCGCTTCCCTTTGACGATAAAACTCCAGGTAGTAATTTTGTTTAGTCTATGGCACTTTGATTCGTCGTGCATGATGTTGTGTACTGTTTCATTCACAATTTCAGCTCACTTCTCTGCTAATTAGATGTAACATAACCAGCAATAACACTATTTACTGGAGAAGCAGACCACTTGCACCGAGAGATGTGCGTAATGTTTAAGACGCTTGATTAGCGATCGAAAGTATTTGGCTTGAAATTCTAGCCTGATATCTCTCTCTTTTTTCTGTTTGTTGGTGCCTTTAGTCCCTCTAGGTGAACGATAGGATGGTTCCTTCTAAAACACCACGAGTAATTCTCTACCACATCGTTGCCCAAAAATGTTCAATGCTCATGTCTGAGGGCTACGTTGTCGATGTTGAAGTCTAATCTCACTTTGCCGTCGACGGGTCTTCTTTCCATGAGTACTAACTGCTATTATCGTCTAATACGTATCCTAATTAAACGTTTAACCGATGAACCCCCGCAGTGACAGGAAGCCGGCCCACCGCGTTCGCCAGATAGAGCAGTCGCCAGGGATGCTCCACTGCCAATATTGACCCGGCCGTTCGGTCGCCCTCTATTGTCTTTGCGCTTGACAAATGTCTCCACGCTAAGATTGCAGCCGCTCCTCACCTAATCCCGCGCGCGTGGCCCTTGGCCCTCCTCCATTATCCCGTGATGAAAATAATATTTTATGTAAATCTTGTAATATCTGTTGATGGAGACCAGTGCGGGCCGAGGGGTGAAGGGCGGCGGCTCGAGGATCAGGGCTACTCCCCCCCCCACCCCACCCCCTCCCACTTCTCCCACCCCTGTCCCACGCGCTGTTGAGTCAACCGAAATCAATTTATCCCTGGGTGCACACCCCTCGCAGCAGTAACTAACACGCAGGCGACCGGGCAATTGACTCATCCGCGTCCCAGCGCCACCTTTTAATACCGGTCACGCCCCCCAACGCTCCTGCATTATTCTCGTTTGTACACGATAGCTCTTTCTGCTAGAAAGTTGGTTAGTACTACTACGCTTACAAAAAGAGAAGATACGGAGCAGGTGCTTTCTGCCCCGCGATCCACTGATTTATTTTGTTGGCAACTTACGAACACTTAGACACCTCTAAGACTTTAGGCACTGCATTTTCGTATCCTTCTTCTAGTCTATAAACGACTGTCCACAATATGCACATCTACGACGGCTACTTTTAAAAATAAAGCCTGTTTTTCAGCAAGAAGAAAAATACTGTAAATATCATTAAAATATACTTTCCTCCATACTATCTATACTTTTATTTACTTTTCTGAAGAATATCAACTGTTGTTCAAACATGAATCATACCGCTTGACAAGTTTTTGAATTCCGGCGACGAAGAAATCTACTGCCAGTGTCGAAACCCAACCGATAACACCAGTTTTTACTTCTTGGTCGTTGTTGTAGCGTTGACCACCAATGAACTCTTTAATGTACCGAAACTAGTGAAAATAACTGAGTGGATGATCGAGTTGTTCTCATACAAAAGATGTAATTAGAACTAATGTCTTTGCAGAAACATGAGGCCTTGCATTGTCACGGAACATCACCATACCTCGTTGAAAATAAATTATCATTTTCAGCTAGGTTCTTTATGTAAATTGCTCCTTTTCGTGCTTATTTCAGACGGTTAGGTTTAAAAGAGACAGTGAGACCTCACAGCGTGTTTAGTATAACACGCCGGAGTTCCTTGCGCTTAAGAATCAAATCACAGAGAGTAGGCTATCTTACAATCGGTGGGAGACTCAGTTTTCTGGAATATCAACTCCTACACCTCAGCACAGATACGGCTGCAAATAGCATCTAAATATGCGCAAAGCATGCTGGGAGCAGGCACGCTAAGCACTGCAGTTATCTCGTCTCACTTTCAATCACATTCTCGAGCGGATCATATTCAAAAAATTCTCCTCGTGAGCTGCGTCGGATTGCTAGTTTAATAGAGTCAAAAAATGGTTCAAATGGCTCTGAGCACTATGGGACTTAACATCTATGGTCATCAGTCCCCTAGAACTTAGAACTACTTAAACCTAACTAATCTATGGACATCACACAACACCCAGTCTTCAGGAGGCAGATAAAATCCCTAGACGCGCCGGGAATCGAACCCGGGAACGCGGGCTCAGGAAGCGAGAACGCTACCGCACGACCACGAGCTGCGGACTTAATAGAGCCAACATTTAAATTTATGTAAGGAATAGTTAGGTTATTTCACCGCGATGTTGTCCTTGTTTAAATTGCTATCTTTCCAATAAGAGAACTTTTGGAAAAGTGTGGCTTTTCTACAGTACAGGAAGTGAGTGAATTATGATGTTCACTGTAAATGTTCGCGGCATCGTTGAAGAATCTCAGGACAGCTACAGCACATCAAGAAGTGATTAATTTTCGGTATAGTCAGATTTTTAACTTAATTACCAGCGTATATATCGAAGCAACTATTATATTACTCGAAGGCCATGAAAAGAAGTGTTTAGTGTTACGGCGTTAGTTGTTATTTGTAGTGAAATATTTAGCAAAAATAAGCGAGAAGGACGTAAATGTGAAAGCCAAGAATATTCCATCAGAGCAGTTTCACGTGCTTTGAAATGTAAACATTTGGTAATGGGGCAGTAGCTGTGCCGTTCAAATTTGCCTTCACGTGAAGCGCATTTCTCACCTCTGCAGCAAATCATAATAAGCTCCATGTCGCTGTACCATAGTTTTCAAGGGCTCTTGAATTCTGTGAAAAGAATAAGACCTTCAAGGTTAGTAAGCCATTGTAGCTTCAATAACTTAGTTGCTAACAATATTTGCATCATTGACTATAAAGTAAAATATTCACCCCTTTTTGTAGCTTTACTTGTCGAAAAACTTGTACGATATTTTCAACGGTTCTTAAAATATTTTTATATAAAAATAGCAAATATTTGTAACGTAGCCTCGCACCTTTATTCTATAAAAACGCAGTGGATCTCCAACATCTTTTAAAGAAAAGTCGATCTTTTAGCGCCAGTGTGCCCACTCAAACGACGTCATTGTCGAAGTGACGTTAAACTCTATCATCCCTTCTCCATTACAGTTGTGTTTGTTGAGCTCCTGTTTTGCCTTCATTTGATCACGTGAGTCCTCAGATAAATGTTTTCATTCTGTTATAAGAACGAACTGGAGAGCTAGCAAAGTTGTGTGACTAACATCCCGCGCAACTGGGTGGTGATGTGAATAAACAAGAACTGAAGTTGTTACACATATACGTCGTGGAATAGTGATAAGTATCACTATCTTCCAGCCGTTCTTCTTTTTCAAATCTCTAAAGCATATAGCTATAACTTGCTGTGTGTTGATCATGCAGAAACAGGACCAATGGAAAAAAAGCTGGATAACGATCAAGGTGCTGTCCCATTTGTGACCCAGCAGATTCTCCAACGGTTCCCTGAGTGTCTTATCTGCCTACGATTTCTTCGAACGCGACGATTACTAGGCCTGTAGCTCTGTTGGAAATCGGCTGAATAGGTGACTCAGAAGAAAAAGAAGTAAAGTACCATCTGCTATTTTTTGAGTACCGTATTCTACGGACTATAAGAAGCTACGGGCTATAAGACGCACCTTAATTTTAAACAATTTTTTAAATAACATATTTAACATTTTCATTGTTAGATTGCAAAGCCAGACTAAAAGAAATAGTTTATAAAACCGAACTGACCTTTAAATTCCCTGAAAATCGTCATGTTTTGGCCGTTTTGCATTCAGCCCTCTAATTACACATTTAGTTTTCCTCATTCTTTTCAGTTCTTCTTTACGCGCCCGCCAATCGTGAATGGTTTTCTCTGTTGGTGGAGGGCCGAAATGCCGCTCAGCAGCTCTGTTTCCAAGTTCTTCTGCATATTAAATTATTTTCAGTTTATAGCCCCATCATATGAATAACTTTTTTATTTTTTCCCATAACGAAACTAGCTACTGACAAAAATATTGTACTCTTGTTACAACACAAATGAGTTTCAAGTTCACTGGCTCCGTTGATTGCAATGACGCAGTGTGGGCTGAACAGTGTTCTGTGTTTGTGATGGCGAGCGGGAGGGAGACATTGTTAGCAAGCTTGTGAATCGCCACAATTCATGTTCGTCGCATCCGTGCACTGCTGCACCCAGTTGAATCCAATGTTGGCAGATTGACATATGTTTGCCGCGACGTCGAATATACGATCGTATTTAAGACTGGTGGGAATTTTAAATCAAACACTGCAAATTTTTACATCAGCTTCGAATGCAAGATGCACCAAAGCTTTGGAGGAAATTGTTCGAAGAAAAAAAAGCATCTTGTAGTCCGTAAAATACGTTATTATAGAACGTAAGTTCAGAAGACCAGTATTCGATACTAAAGCACAGTTCATTCCTCAATTTGCAAATTTATTTATGATTTGAGATTCTTAATCAAAAACGGCTTATCTTATTTAAATAATAAGGCAGGTTGTTCCAGAAAATAATGTTCAAAATGATTAGGCCGCAAGAACAGGTTTATACCGTGGCTATGTGGAAAGTTCAGTCCGATTGGGCGCTTAATGGAAATCACAGGGGAACATACTATGAAGCTTTGCACAGAAGTATTGGGCATTGTCTCTAGGACGCCCGTCGATCACGTTACGTGGTTCTATTTACTTCTGAGTGCAGCCATGAGCACCTAAAGATGACCAGCAAATAGCGTCTTCCGCCAGGTGTGAGGGCTTCCTGAGAGATTTCGCCTGATGTCATAAAGCCCACATTACATAACTATCGTGCATTTTCTTCTTCATGACAGTTCTCGGCCGCATTCTGCATGGACAACGAAGATGCACCTGCAGGGTTTTCGACCTGAAAACAGCATTTTGGCACCGACTAAGAGCTGCAGACCAGCGTAGAGAATTGTCGTAAAGGGCAGGCGGCTGCCTTCTATGATGAGGCTACTGGAAAGTTGATACGATGCAACCACAAATGCTTCAGCTGTAGAGGTTACTACGTTGGAAAGTAGGTGAAAGGAGTAGCTGATAAATTCGATAACTGACTAGTGGTGTCGAGGACTGCAATCCGTATCAACATTACATTGATGTACTGGAATCCGAATGTAGAGTATCGTGTTACGAAGAAGGTTTATTATTGAAAGATGAAATAAGAAATCCTGACGAGCAAAAGATCAGAAATAATTGCATACCTCACTGCTTGCTTTTCATTTCTGTTGGCGGGCATACGCAGCCTGGACTACGCAGCCCGAACAGTAGAGGAGTTGTGCGTGAAGCAGGGTACTTAGGCGTAGCTACCTCCGGGACGAAGCACCGGAAGACGGTTGCTGTGGAAACGTTTGTTTTACTCATTAAATGAGCGTGTTCAGTCACTGAAACACGAAGATGAAGAAAGTAATTCCGGAATGGTGTGAGACAAATACTGGAATTGATTTATGAGTTTCTAGAAGACCGTTGAAGCACGTCGAGAATGATCAAAAGACGCTTAATAATTCGGTAATGGTGCGAAACAAAGATTGGAAATGACTTACTAAACAGCAGAACTGAACAGCGAAACGAGCAAGTCATTTTAATGGATGATGGTTGTTCTTTGCATCTAACCTGTGTTCAGTACAAAGGTAGGTTTATCAGAAATTTATTTAGCATTGTAGACGATATTCCGTTGTCTTCTTCTGACGTGAAAGTTGTCTCACCATGGCAGTTACTGAACAACCTATAATTAACATAAAACGTGAACCACGGGGCAGATTCGAGTTCTTCAGACAAATAATGCATATGTATTAGTCACTGTAACGCCTAAAGAAAGTCTGAGACCAGACCACGGTTTCACTTCATGACATTAAGATCTGTAGTTGCGCCACACTTATTCACTCTGCCAACAAGTCATATTTTAGTTATAGACCTGATTTACTTGTAAATTACAATTTTAAGTAAGTGTGACAGTAAGTTGTCACAGTTGTTCACAATTCACTGTTTACTGAGAGGAGGAAATATGTTGCCTTACTTCAGTCAGCTAACCGGGTGTCTCTCGTAGCTCTCAAATAAGAAATCTATATGTTTTTTTTTTCTTTTTAAGAGGCTTGTCACAGGTTTTCAACAACACAGAAATAAAAAACTTGAACATTTGGCTCTATTGTCATCAAATGTGCGATAAAAAACTGACTAGTTAAATATTTTCACTTAAAGCCTCAAGTATCTCATCCGTTTGAGGATTGCAATATCGAAAAATAAAATATCTCGTGTATTACTCATTCTTAAGTAGCTAAAATTAAATATTATGTTGATACCTGAGTTATCTCTTTAAATCGTCATGAGTGCGTTCCTCAATGTAATAATCCCTATCATCCGTTTCTCAACACCCCATATTTTTTAACAATGCATCAATCAGGTGCTGCATCATAAAATATACCAGGAAAGACCATTCATTTACTCAGTCATATTTGGAAAAAAGGAACTTAAGTTAATGCTTTTGAGCCTCAATATAAGTTTTAAACTGTCGAATGATGCTAGAGAACCCGTCCTATCACGTCAATAACCTAAAATGCAATGCTTACGACTCTCATTCACTCAAAAATAAGCACTCAATACATTATAAGTTAGAAACTTCAATTAGCTCCTATGAATTCCTTTAGCTAACAGAAAGAAACAATCAGATACATCTGAGAATATAAGAGCTTACTTCATTTCCTCGTTCTTCTTTTCCTCCTATTTTTTCCCCACCATGAGCACTGGTGAATTCATGGACTGTCGCTAATTTATTGTAATTTCTTGGCTGGCCGCGTTCTTCGGATATCTCAATGGTGGTGTATGCCAATAGTGTTGTGTATGCCATTTGTTTGGAAACAGTGTGCTGTATATATTCCTATTTTATTTAAATTTTTGTTATGTTTTTGAGACGAAGATGACGTGCCAGTCCGGTATTTCACTAGATGTACTGAAAAACTGTCGGAAACTACACTGAACATGACGAGTGTTCGACCAGACGTTATTGAAGAACTTCTAGTTGCATTTGCGAGAACAAGCAACATGTCCACTACACCCAGAGTCCGTTTCTTAATAAAGCCACGAGAAACACTAAAACTACTGTATGTGCAGGAAAGAATCCCAAGTCATAACCTTGCATTTCACCCTAACAGCTGTGACCGAATGAGCTGCCCAGGAACGTCCTGCCTGTCTACAATACAGATTCAGTCTCTCTCTTGCTCTCGGAACGAGGAATTGGCTGGACTGTCCGAATAGCTCATTCCCTACGAAGTACAATGCTTCTATAAGACCCTTAAAACGTACTCTCTCTTGTTGACAGGGGTCACAGTGGACGGTAAGATGACACGTGGACATTTCTGAACACTCGGTTACTTTACAGCTAAATTAATAAACCATCCACATTTGCACATCCCGATGAAAGTTCCTTCTTCCGTCAGGTATTACGCCAGCTGTCTTACGAGTCGAGCGCCACCGTACAATCGTGCGTTAGCGATCTCGACTACGCACGAGCGTATTTGTACAACTTGGCTCCAGTAAATAACGCATTATACACTGACGGAAAGAAAACGCTACGCCAAGAAGTAGATGTACCACATCAAGGGAAGTTGGCAGGTGCCTTTCTGCTTCTGAAAGACGATTTCTGTTCAAATTTCGCATAAGAGTGGCACTAATAGCGCCACTATGAGGATGCAAATCATGTTTTTGCTTCAAACAGACGCTGGAACGGTAGTGATATTTACTTATCTTTGAGACTGATCTTCGTCAACAATACTTTAAGGCGGCAAAGACGCTGATATCGAGACCAAACTGAGTTCGATCGAGATCGTTTACAAGGGTTACGAGAAGCAGGACGTTCCTTCTGCGATGCTGGAGAAAAACTTTGACACGATTATTGCCTCTATACATGATTGCTGGCAGCGGTGGTCATGAAAATGTACTGTTGTAAGAATTCCGGAACTCCGGACGGCCACGTGGCACTACCGAGAAGGAAGACAATCGTGTTCGGTGTATGGCTCTGATGCAGCGTACTGCATCTGCAGCAGCAATATGGCACCACAGCGACACAACGAATTGTTCGAAATCGGTTACTTCAAGAACAGCTCCGAGCCAGACGCCCTGTAATGTGACTTCCACTGATCTCGAACCATCGCCATTCGCGATTTCAGTGGTGTGGAGCGAGAGCTCATTGGAGTGTAGGATGAATGTCTGTTGTGCTTTCTGATGAAAGCTAGTTCTGTCTCGGTGCCAGTGATGGTCACGTGTTCGTTAGGAGGAGGCCAGGTGAGTGCATGCAACAAATCTTTCTGCGGCCTGGACACCAGAGACCTACACATGGGGGTATGATATGGGGCGCAGTTTCCTGTGACAGCAGGAGCACTTTCGTGGTTAATCCATGCACCCGAACTGCAAATTTGTACATCAGTTTGGTAATTCGACCTGTAGTGCTTCCATTAATGAACAGCATTGCAGGGGGTGTTTTCGAACAGGATAACGTTCGCCCTTATACCGCTGTCGTAACCCAACATGCTCTACAGAGAGGCCTGCTCGATCTCCAAATCTGCCTACTTACGGGACATCATCGGATGACAACTCCAGCGGCATCCATACAGCATTAACTGTCTTTCTATTGACTAACCAATTGCTAACGACGTGTAACTCCATCTCACAAATGATATCCGGACCCTGTAAAACACAATGAATGCACTTTATTAATGTACCAGCAGTTGTCATTTGCTATGGCGTATCTTGCGCTTACATTAACTTGTGGTCTTGCGATGTTAATTTCTGAAACAGACAAATGTATTACTGAAATTTCATTACTCTAAATTAATTATTTTTTGGTATTGCGATTTATTTTCCCTCTGTGTACGTTTCCATTAATCCCATTACATTTACTGTTGAAATATGCAACGTAATGGAGATAATGAACACAGAAATAGCATAAATAAACTTTACTTACAATATCTTGTCAATAACCGCTTTATGGGTATTCAAGTAGAAAGTACTGCTAGTAAAATTAAGATGGGAGGAGACTCATTCAGTTCCTTAGACCTTATCGGTGGCATTAGTAAACAAAAAAAAATTTTATGATGTACAAGAAACTAATTTATGCACACAGTGATACTTGCCAGCTCCTAGCATCCTGTAATATATAACTTACAGCCACCCAACACAGCCACAAACCAAATTAAGTTTTCAGAATGAATAAAAAATAACTGAAGAAATTGCATACAGGAGTGGTTATAGTTCCACCCTAGAAAGACTAGACAGAGAATAACAGCACCTGCATCCTTCTCAGAATGAAATAAATCAAACTAAAAACAAATGGAGACGTCCTCGTGTTATATATAGGTCGGACTTCACAGGTATTTGCCATCAAACTAAAATGTAAGAAACGTACACCACCTATTTATACCAGGAATACTGTTTCCCACATTCTGTGTGAGAGTGAAGACAAGAATCGACCTTTATAACAGAGTGGTATTTATCGGATTTCTTGTAGCTTGCGTGGGAACTGCATGTAACTCGATGAAGTGTGACTATAGCTGCTGGACTGAATAAACATGAAAGGAACTGGAGACTAATAAGAAAAGATTGCACCTTTACTGTGAATACTGTAAACTATTGCCACTGTTATGATACTGCACACCATGTTCTCCACAGAACAAATAAATTTATTGGAAATTCCGGCCATCAATAAACACTAGACACAGAATCTTGACTTTATCATGATTGGTCAATATTGCATTACTGACCCTTGTTATAGGAGCATCAGCCAGTTAACATTCTTCCCACCTCAAGATGATACGCTTGTCCTAAATTACGTGTTTCCGATATCGCATATTCTCCTTTCATTCCTCTAGACCACCCTATCCCACTACCTCCGGATTTTTCCCATATTCCATAGTATTCTGTGGCAGTGCTCATTTGGCATAATGTTTTGAGATTTAACATCTGTATAACTAGCGTACTACAAAATGTTTAGGCTAGCAAATCAGTAAGTATAGATTCATACTAAAACCTTCACCACAAACATCACACTTCTCGTTTTGTACCTGCGTCAAACTGAAACATTGCAGTTTTCTGTTTCTCGTATAAATTCATAATGTTCAGGTCGTCATCTTTAGAAATAACAGTGTTTGTTTGGCTCGAAACTGTCGGTGATATTGTGGGGACTGTCCGTTCACCTTAAGTTATCTGACGATGGCCTGGAATGCCGGGAGATGGTTCACCACAAAATGTAAATATTATGGTGGTACATCATTGCCGTGAATACTCAATAGATGTTAATAATTTTTGCGTGACGTTTTCTATGAAAATCAAACAAAAAGAGTACTATAATGTTCCAGAAGGCTACGTGTTGTGAGCTAGTCCATAAGACATTCTAAATGTAAAGATTCTAGCGGTGAACTCGGTTATTAATTACTTAGACCTCTATAATCCCACTTCATAAGAATAGCAGTTGTTCTCGTTTTAGAGCCACGAAAACCGAGCACTTGTAAATTTTAAAATTCTTTGAAGTGATATATATTACTCTTGATTTATAAGTATAGTTTATCGCTATAATAAATGTACTGAATGCATCTTAACATTTCTCGTGCACGAGTTTGCATTCTACGATCCATCCTCCCGTTAAGAAAGCCAAGTCTACAATCAATAATTTACCAACGTACTATTTTCTACTGCAACTAATTGAGGGAACAGAGACAAAGAAAGCGTGTTACTCTGAGTCTGCTACTGTTCCTTGATATTCACATGGGAAGACTGGTTATCCAGAACGAGTCCATGTTGTATACGTTCAAGCGACTTATCACATAGCGTAAGCACGCTTACAGATAGCTAACAAACTAGAGGACGTGGCAACAATGTAAAAATATTTGGATGATAGTAAAATTTACTTCTACAGTTATTTGTAAATTCATCCACTAAATGCCGGCCGGTGTGGCTGTGCGGTTCTAGGCACTTCAGTCTGGAACCGCGTGACTGCCACGGTCGAGGTTCGAATCCTGTCTCGGGCATGGATGTGTGTTGTATCCTCTCAGGTTAGTTAATTTTAGGTAGTTCTAAGTTCTTGGGGACTGATGACCACAGATGTTAAGTCCCATAGTGCTCAGAGCCATTTGAGCCATCCACTAAATCCTTTTGAAAAAGCCAATGGTACATGTCACGAGTGACCTACGTGATAGAACAAACTATTTTATAATTCGGGCAACTGTGGCTGTTGAAAGACATGATGTTAGAAAGAACTACGGTAGCAACTGGTAAAATTATCAAGTGCAATGTATACGGTAAAAAGCAAAGTACAGTGTCATTATATTTTATGGATATTAAAATTAATGAAGAAGTTTCTAAAATATACCCAACGACGTTAAAAGTACATAGGCCCAATCGCTCCTAGTCAAAACTTACTATTCCATGAATGACGTCAGTACTACGGAAAGCGAAAGGTACTGAAGACGTACTCCATTCTTTAAAATTTGCCTGCATGCAAAAAGAAAAATATTTTATACTGAATGGACGCTAAAAGTTTTTAAGAAGGGGTCCGATTGACGATAAAAATTGCCACACTGTGCCAACTACTGTGGAAAGTATCAGGATGCAGTTTCTTGCCAGTGTGAGGACAGGGCAGCTCGGTGCAGGGCAAAGCAAAAGCGACCCGCACGAACGACAAAGAGAGAGTAGCTGGCTGACAGAACGGAACCTGTCCATGTGAGCAGTGTGGCGTCGTATGCTCATACTCGCCACCTTTACAAGCGAGAATAATGCAGAATTTTATTACTTTCTAACATCTAATAGTATAAACAATGAAAAGTAGCCAGAATGCTATGGATCTTTAATTCCAACTGGTTATTCAACGTGGACTGTGCGTTTTCGTTTTTGCGTCTAATAATTTCTACTTCCTCTAATATATTAAAAATATGTTTTTTTTTCCTTTTTGAAAAGTATATTTAAATTTTCCGAAGGGCTTGTGATGCTGTACCCCCCTTCGCGTAAGTGCGCTGCTAATGTAGAATGTGAGTTACTTGAATTAAATACACAAGGCAAACAGGTAGGTCATTTAGAATAAGCTTTCAGAAAAGCCTTAGGGCGCAGAACCGGTTATGTATAATAAACAACAATTTTATCAATTGGTAGCGGATTTCTTCCTAACATTGTACTTGTTAGGAACTGGCACATGTGAAGCAATGGATTTAGTGGAGCGCCTGTGCCTACGAAATGTTGTTTATTTGGCTTAAATACTCACAATGTATCATATAATGCTCAAAATGCCCCTCAACACTGACAATGACCCGCAGCGTGTCCTGAAACTATATCAATAGTCTTTTCCTCGTGTGAGATTCTCATTAGGCAAATGATATTGCTGTTTTCAACCGCTGTGACCACGAGAGCGGTCAGTGAAGGGTAACTGCAACAGTTGACGAAATGTTGAAGTATGTTCATAAATGTAGTGAGATTATGAAAACTTGTGAGCGAAGTACCATCTAGCATACGCACAGAATATTTTCGGGAATAAATTTATGTTCACTGTTTGCTTTGTATGAGAAGAAAACCGGCAGCTGTTGCATTGGGACAGTAGCGTCTTTGAATCTGATGCCCAATATATACCTTAGAATAGTCCTCTACACAGGTAAAGAAACTTAACACTCCAGTCGAAACGACTCTACAGAATTATTTGTTGTTCTGGAAATTTCGTGTTACAGTACTTGGAGCAGGATTAAAGCAACCTGAACTGCCTATACCTCTCACGTTAAATTTAAGGAACATTTCCTCATACGGCACATGCACTACAAGGATAATACGATGGGAGGGATTTGTGGCAGGACGAATAAACCAGTCAGAAGACTGATAGTTGATAGTTATTCTTAACATAATTTCATGCAGCTGGAAATATTAAAACAAGTCTGTTATCAGATTCTTTTGGTACACAGCTTTTATTTTTGACATAAATATCAGGAAAAGACCATGATAAAAATGTAAATTTGTCGTGGGGTCCGAAAATTGAAAATTTTAGGTTGTGGTGCAGGACTTCGAACAAGATTAATGTAGTAAAACAAGTATCTTATTTACGTAAATGTTCCTCAAATTCCGATTACGTCATCTGCACTCTCTACTGTAAGCTGATCAAGATACGTGCTAGGTGACATTATCCTATGTACTGCTAATGAAAGTAATGAAATTCCTGTTATGTAGTTTAAAAAGTTGCAAATTATGAGAAGTGGAAGGCTGCTGTAAATAAGCATTCTGGCATTCACCTAGAGTGATCTAGGTATCCACGAAAACTGAAAATAATATTGCCCAGCCATGTAACAGTCCTGGTTCCTCACTACAAGAACAAAATTTCCTGATTTTCATTCCATTTAGTTAGATGTAGCAACAGTCTCGGCAGTTAAATTGGAGTTTTGTATTCGTGCGGTTAGTATAAGCAACTGCAAGGAGAGAAACCTTCAATCAGGTTTCAGTGTTATATTACTCCGTTGATGGTGAGAATCTGCAGAAATTATGCTTGCACTACCGGAAAATAAATCTCCATGTCCCAGTAGGCACTATTAATATTCGTACGTAACACTAACAAAATTCACTGGGTGAATTATGGACCCCTGAGGAAGCCTCAATCTAGAGATTTAAATTTAGTTATCAGAGGTTATGTGAGTGTACATTTCTACTTTATAGATCAAAGATAACATTAGAAGCAAATCCTTCCAAATTTAGAACAAATCATCACAAATACACTTTAACAGTGACATGAGTCATCCAAAACCAAGCGTTACTAATTAAACTGCAATAGTTCGAACCCCAGTCACTTCAATATGCGTGCATACGCACACATTGTTCATATGCAGTACATATGAAATCACATATGTACTGTTAACGGTACATATTAAAGCATATCGTGCACATAAAGTGATTTGAGTTGTAAAATTAGAAAAATATTATTTCCCACTGTTTAACTGAGATGCAATATTAAAATAATTAGACAAACGAATGAAACCATTTTATCCTGACTTAGTACTTAAAACTAGAATTTAGTAACATTAACAATAAACTTTGCACAAATTATCTCTATAATAACATGGGGCATTTAAAAACTCCATTATATACGAACAAATCACACGTGATGAAACAGGATTTCTGTTTCATTATTCATTTGTACATGAATATATCTGAATGGTTCGGATTTAAAGAAAGTTAACTAGCGGGCTCAGCAGCAGCAGGAGGACTGGCAGCGTTTTACCGAAGCGTAAATGGTGTAATTAGCGTCCTTGTCACTAACCCATCAATGGAGCCCATTTTTCAGTCAGTAATTTGGAATCCTCCACAGTGCAGCGGTCTCCGGTTTAATAACCAACGTAGGTATATCGACGCGAGTAGTTAGGTGGCTTCAGTGCAGCTCTACATGTCCAGCGGGACACTATACTAAATTTTCTTCTATATTTTCTTTGGATCCAAAGACAATATACCTGTCCGACCAGCCACAACAAAGAGACATTTATACAGTTTTCTGACGAACGTTTCGTATTTTAATTTACAGGATTTCTCTTTTTATATTTCTGCTCTTTTGGTATACAAGGTGTTTTCATGACAGTATAACAAACTTTCAGGGACGATGGAGAAAAGTTAACGTATCAACTTCCGGTAAGGAACACGGATCTGGAAACGACCGAGTCGAAAATTATACACAAAAATCGTTCTGCTATCTCTGACAGTGGACCGGTATTGTTGTTGTTAGGAGTAAGGGTAGGCAACTTCGTGACGTGGTTTTGCGGACCAAAATAAGGAAAATACACATGAGATGTAAAACATATACCCTAAAAGCTATGAAACTTGCTCGTCTTCGCTACTGTGAAACACAACTCCTCCACTGAGCAAGCGACCATACCTCTTAAAGTACGCGTTTTCGAGCCCATATTTAGTTCTATACTACTACTCCAAAAGTATGGAAATCAAAGACCTTACAGTAGAAGGGACATGTGAGCGAACAGTTGGTGCATTGCTGGCGTACACGTTGAAGAAGGCTGCCGGCGGCCCTTCCTCTTCAGTGACGACCTCGAGGAGCTGGTGCGACGTCGCACTATAGGGAACCGTCTCTCCGTCATTATGTGTCACAGCACCCTTTTCCCACAGATATCTCGATGCTTGTTGCATGAGTCCATGTCGTACGAGGAAGTGAGTCCCAGGTGGGTCATGGGAAACCTGATGCCCAAATACGAAATGAATCGCTTTCGAGCAGCGTTAATATTTCAGCAGTGGTACTATGATGACGACGGGATACTCAAGGGGGATGAGATGGGGCTTGCAACATTCAATGGAGTAGCGTCACAGTGGATCTCCAATCGAAACGAAGTTCAGACATATTGGGCCGTGTGTAACGGTGTGTGTACGCTGTTCTGGGACAGGAAAAGTCGTTGGCTCCTTGAGTAGTAAGGTGAAGCAATTTCTGGCACACTTTCGATATGAAATTGATATGCAATTTAATTAAATTTTGGCAGCTGATTGATTTATTACATTAATTTATTGTTCTGCTATGTGGTATATGATCCCATGGGGTTAATAAAACATTCTGAGAAACTCCTACCCCATCATCTCCCCTTCCTCCTCCACCACCCCTCCCCCTCCAATACAAGCTCACTGTTGACATCAAATTAATTAACTAATACTTAAATCGATCAATTAAATAAATAACTCCTCCGCCTCTGAGAAATTCCTCAGCTCTTCCCTCGCCTTCCCAACTCCTGCCCTCCCCTCCACCACCTGGAAATTGACAAGAGACTCAATCTGTGCTGGAGAGAAAGACTCTCACGGCACGAAATTGAAATCAACGTCAATTGAATAGCAAAGGATATACTGTTTATTTATAAAAAATCGGTTTGTAGGTGTTGGATCTCTCTTTCATTTGGTAGGAAAAAGCTCGTGATTCTCAGCTATTTATTGAAGAATCATGTCGTAAAATACACTGTAAAGAAGTAATTAAATATGTAAATAGATCGATTTTTTCTTTTCACGCAAGGAATAATGTCACAAAGTCGACGTCATCATAACTAACCGCACACACACCGTCTGCTGGGTGCACTACAACGTCCACCACAGCGCTCCTAGCTGTCGAAAGGCATGCAGATACCATACGCTGGAAGCAGCGGCGCACCTGGGCTCACACACACCACATTGCCACGAAAGACCACCAGCCGTCTAACGTTAAGCTATATCCCCTGCTACTAGCACAGTGATTGTAAGATACTGTAAATCAATACTAAAAGTACATCATGCGTACTGAGCACCTTGAAGTTCAGCTGTCGAAGGCATCAGATGTAAGGTACAATTTTTAGTGACCAACTGCAGCCAAGTCACGCCACAGCAACAGTTCACTTTCTTCAAAGTGACATCCTTTGTTGAAGCATTTCCTTCTCATGTGGCTACTTCCAGTTGCGGCACCTGCTGAATCTTCTCCTAAACACACGTCTTCCAAACTAGGTCAGTGGAAGCAGTTGCTCTATATTCTTGCTCTACAGTGGTTCAAATGGTTCAAATGGCTCTGAGCACTATGGGACTTAACATCTGAGGTCATCAGTCGCCTAGAACTTAGAACTACTTAAACCTAACTAACCTAAGGACAACACACACATCCATGCCTGAGGCAGGATTCGAACCTGCGACCGTAGCAGTCGCGCGGTTCCGGATTGCGCGCCTAGAACCGCTAGACCACCGCGGCCAGCTCTACAGTGCAGATACTGACTGAGTTAGTTTACAATACCACTAGTAGAGGCAGAGACAGGGCGTGGTGTGTGTGCTTGCAATATCGGAAACAATAAATTTTTCAAATGGGAATCTGATGTAGCTATTGGTTTTTAAAGTACTGCATAATCAATAAGTTGGTTCTCTCAACTATAACAGGACGAAAATCAGGAGTAGGAGGAGTTTATCATGTGCTCGGACAGTAACAACAATGAATAACATTCCCACCTTTCCACTGCAAGAAAGAGTCCACTGGACTGTATTTGAAGCAGTAAACACCACAGATTTAAAACATGATCCATACCATAGTAGTAGCTGTCATGATTAGATATCAGAGATCTTTGAGACACTCAAACAGTCCTCGCGCTCGTGTCTCGATGTCCACACACAGTGCCCCAGATCAGATATCATTCAGCACTAGTTGCCACCATGGATGCAAGTTGCGCATCTCAGTAATCGCACCATGTATGCAGCCGGACTCAGCCCACCAGTGGGGTCGCCTGGCTGTGGAAGGTGTCCAGGATGACCAGAGTCGTAGGAATTCAGATGTTATCAATACATCCAGCGCCAACACTTGTCAGTGACTGATACTGAATCTTCTCAAATATCCATGTAAGAATCATAGAATGCTCACAACAGACATAATCATGAAGGCTGCCCAGCGCATACTGAGTATTAGTTCACTATTTGCCTGCCCAGAGGACGACATGGTGAGGTCAACTGCATCCCCATACACTGCCTGACCAGTTCAGGAGGCTCAGTGATAGCTCGTGCCCTAAGCTGGAAACATCCACTCATTGCAGGTTCCGGCTACAACTGCCACATACCCACACGCGAAGCGGTGTCATCCTAGCAAACCAGCCCTATATATATCAGTGAAATCGCAATTAAATATTACAATTGTAACGCCAATCTGGCGATATTCAACAACGAGAAAAGTATCGTAAATACTTCCTGATGACTACGGCGCTGGAAATATCAATTTTCCACATACATTTATAGCCTATATATGACTCAAGATAATTTTCCACATAAAACCTTTCGTACCCCATTATGTATAGCCGTGACCTGAACCGCAATTTTACACGTCAAATCTATACTTCCCTTACAAATGGACATATTACCACCCACACTATTTTCCCTTACGCATGTCCTAACACTGACCACAGTAACCTGACGCTGCAACACATACACATTTCAGACATGTAGTGTAGGTATCATTTACATGGGTATAATGCCCGAAAAAATTGTGGTATTGCACACTTTCAACGGCTAGGTGTCTCGATTCTCCTCAGCTCAGCAGGTATTCACAATCAGCACTTTGGAAGGTGCTGCATTCCGCCAAGCCTCTCTCAAACATTTGTTGTAAAGCCCAGGCTTCTGGCACTATGCGATAATCAGCAGTGCCCCTGCGGACGAAAGGATTGGAAAGACATCACTGATATGGGTTGGTGAAGCAGTCGATAGTGCGACAATGAACATGTGACTATCAACTTAGGAGAGCCAGTCAGGTGATATTCTGTGCATCCATAATGTTACAGCCATATTCCTTGCCCTGTTTGTATTCTTTGGAGGCTATAGCAGATCCAGTGTGAGTTGCATTGCATTGCTATGTTGTGCAGCTGTTTATGAAGTGAATCTAGCATCCCTTATGAACGGATAAACTTGTCAATACGTTGAAATCACAATTCCCCATGTCAAATATATCCCACCATAAGGCCTAGACAAGCATAATTTTTTACGGAAATAGTAGACCGATCACTTTCCACACACGTCTGGTGGTATGCTGGAACACTAACCACAGTAACTTTACCCTCCAGCAGCATGACATTCCCTACAAGTATCGTGATTATCATTTGTACAAGATGCATAGTGTCTGAAAAATTGTGCTATGAGTTATGGTATGTCCACACTCACACCACCTGGATGTCGTCCTGCATGACATACCACAGTTTCCCAGCAGCAAATCCCTCCCGCCACACCATCATTATCACGTATTTATCGAGGAATAAAGTGCGTGATTACAATTAAAAGTCCTCATATCTCTTATCTGTGTTATGGACGCTCTTGAAGGACAGTTGCCGTTTGCTAGATGAGGGTGAACTGATATCCCAAGCTCAGTCACAGATCCCTGCTAGGTCTCTCGAAATCCCATCACGTTCTGACAGCAGTGTTCGATTAGTTACAAGGCTGAGAGGTAGAGAGCTATCACAGTGAGAAGAACAGCACACTAACTTGCAGCAAGGAATTCACAACCATACGTACTATACGTAGACTGAACCAAGAAATTCAGAAGGATAACAACTGCAATTCATCGATACCGAATGACAGTCTATAAATACCCCAATGTTCAAATCATAATCTCTTTTATCGTACTCCTACGATTACCATGCTAGAAATTTGAGTAGAATTGTGTGATGGTGTCAGAGTCTTCGTTGACAGTGCAGTCTCTCCCTCTCTCTCTCTCTCTCTCTCTCTCTCTCTCTCTCTCTCTCTCTCTCTCTCTCTCTCTCTATCCATCTATCTATCTATCTACCTCTCCTCACATTTCCGTAACATCCAACAGAGTAAAACTACAAACTATAAAAACCACTAATGTCAGCTGGTAGAGAAGACAATAAATTTCTCTCTTCCGATATACCAGAAACAAACACTGTCTGCTTATTGACGTCATCCATACGTGGTGATCCCATTAAATGTACTTGTATTGGTCAACTGGAGCAGGCGGCCAGTGATTGTATTCACTTCCACAAAGCTGTGTAATGTTTTGTCGCCTGCACTCGAGCAAGACCACATCCCAGACTGTCAATCACAATTGCAGGTTCCTGTCTGGTTCTTTCATAAGCAGCTTGGTACATTGTTTTTTGCTGTAACACATTGAAGCAGTGTATGACTACAGCTGCGTACACATAAATACATTTTGTCTTTCTTTTCCATGACTTTGAGATCTGTGCCAGGTACTAAACCAACATTAACATGATTGAATCTATTGGTTCTCAAAGAAAGCTGAGCATCGCATAGTGTAAACAAAGCTGCTCTCTTAACATGGAGAATGATTAATATAAAAGATAGAGCCAGTGTTTCTTATTGACAAAAATGGGGAACATCTCAATATATGGAAAATGGAAGAGGCTGCAGCATTGTGGAGCGTTTCTGAACAGTCATTCGAAGGTGATAAGCTCTATATTTAGTCTCATTTTCCACAGTGAAGAGATAGTAGGTCTGTGTTCCATTACTGAAGAGACCCATAGTACTGATTCCTCTTATTGTGCTGCAAATTGCCACCTAGATATGTTTCGCTGTCTGAGGTGGTTATCATCTGACCTCCAAATCTTTGGATATGGTGTCTTTCATTTTTATCTTACAATGCATAGCTGCATGTGGGAAAAGCGGTATTTTGCAGGACCTAAACCAAGAGAGCGTGGATAGTATGCAACATCTGTTGTCAAAAACATATAGGTTAGAAACGAGGGTTACTATACTTTCGAGAACCTAATATCAACTACGTTTCCAGGGCACCCAACATCCACTTTCTGCTGCCAAAACTAGGTAGTGTGCAATATAGTAATCCTCGCTTCCTACCTATATGACAACCATTGTGCAATGTCATTGACGCAATATAGCGTTTTGATGACGTTACAATTCGTCAAGAGTGGCGGTTTGGAACTTGAGTAAAATTCATTGAAGTTATGGAAAACCTAGCAAAATTACGAAAATTGATGGAAAACACATAAAATGGAAGAAAATACGACCGAAAATATATTATAGGATGAGGGTACTTACATGCTTGCCTTAGTATATGCAATCATTCCAGTCCATCACTGGTGGAATTGACAACTGACAGTCCATACTATGCATGCTCTATTACTTTAAGTCCTGCAGAATACTCCCTTATTCCACATGCATTTATGCATTGTAAGTCACAAGAATGAAAGATACAGTGTCTAAAGACTTGGAGGTCAGTATGACTACCACCTAGGTCTCCAAAACAGCGATCACACACCCAGGTGCAATATGCACCACCAATATGAAGAGTTAATGCTCTGGGTCACTTTGAAAATAGAACACCGACACATCTGCTACCTCATCACTGTGGAAGATTTACATGTAGAGGTCATCACTTTCAGGCAGCTGTTTGGAAATGCTCCACAGTGCTCCCTGTGAGAGCCAATACATCGAAATGGTTTAATGTTGGTTTAGTACCTGACACAGGCCTCAAAGTCATGGTGGAAAAAATGTAAGGCAGTGTACAAAACTGTAGTCATACACTGCTTCAATGTGTTACAAGAAAAAATAATGTATGAAACTGTTTATGAAATAAAACTACAAGAACCCTCTATTGTGACTGATAGTCTGTGGGAATAGTCCTCCTACAATGAGGGGACTTATCAGAGGTAGCTGGTAGCTGGAACGAATGGACATTTCTGGCTTAGGGTACAAGCTGCCACTTAGGTCCTTGAACTATTCAGGTGGGGTACAGGGATGTAGCTGAACTCACCATGCCGCCCTGCTGTCAGCTGAATAGCGAACTAATATTCATTATGAGTTGGGCACCCATTGTGATGATGTGTGCTGTGAGTATTTTCCGATTTTTATGTAGACTTTTGAGAAGATTCAGAATTGATCGCCGATAAATGTTTTCACTGGACTTATTGATAACATCCAAATTCCTATGACTCCAGTCATCCTAGATACCCTTCATGGCTGGGTGTTCCCTCCAGTGGGCTAGTTCTGGCTTCAGATCTGGTGTGATCGCTGAGATGCGTATCAATGGCTGCAACTGCACTGCACGAACTCTGATCTGAGTTGATGCATGTGGACATCAGGACATGATCACACGGGATGTAGGAGTGTTTCAAAGATCTGTGACACCTCATTGTGACAATTACTACCATATAATGGAACATGGTTTAAGGGTGTGTTGTTTAGCGCTTCTCAGTAGAGTCCAGTGAACTCTGTTTTGCAGTGGAAAGGTAGGAGTGGTATTCATTATTATTACTATCCTATCATAAGGTAGATCCCTTCTCCATCTCCTCCTCACTCCTCATCCTGGTGTACCTGAGAGAACCAGCTTAGAAATTGTAGACTACTTCAAAAACCAATAGTCATGTCAAATTCCCAACTGACCAACTTATCATTTCCAATAGTGGTATTGCGAGCAAACACACCAGTCCAATCTCATGCCCTGTCCCCCGCAAATTACGTAAGGACATTTCATACAACTGAGCTGAAATAAAATTATTAGCTACTTCCAATGTAATGGACTTCCTGTCAAATGTCCTACCTGTGTCAGTATCTATGAAAAGGATTCAAGCAGAAAATTCAGAAGGGGAAGAGTGGGGTTTGGAAACCAGGCAGCTGCAGGATCAAATCCCAGAATTCCCCACCAAATATCCCAGTCCTAAAATCCACCGATAAGAAGCACAGAATAACTATCCCACACAGAAGTTATAGATTAACTAGTTAATCAATTTGACTGAGCAGAGGTAGTACCAATGGACTATTTCCAAGAAGTCCACAGCTCATGATTTTGGGGAGGGCTGGGGATTTACCAGATACCCACTACTTCGTTCAAGAGAAAAGAGCAGTTAGCGTGGTTTTCTGTGACATGCAACAGACACTAACTGGGTAGGGAGTAGCCACTTGAGAGAGAGGAGGATGGGGAGAGAGAGAGCGAGATAGAGAGAGAGAGAGAGAGAAAGAGAGAGAGAGAGAGAGAGAAAGAGAGAGAGAGAGAGAGAGAGAGAGAGGTGGGTTTCACCAATAATTTCTCAGATATCAAAATCAAAGAGCTACCACCATTCATACTTCATCTGGCAGGAAATAATCAGAGGGATGAGGGGGAGGAGAGCACGCATTGGAGGGAGAAGGCGTGGGGAGGTTGCGTCTCAGCATTCTCTGCCAGTGGGGGAGGGGCTAGGAGAGTGCTGGAGGATTTCACAGAGGGGAGGGATTAATTAATTGGTCAATTCAATTAATTAGTCAATGAATTTGATATCGGCGAGGGTAAGGGGAGAGGAGGTGAGGATCTCACAGAGGGGTGGGACAGGGGGAGGGGTGGGTTGTTTCTCAGAATAACTGATTATCTCCAGGAGGTCATAAATCAACACCTAGGGGTTCATAAATCAGTTAGCAGAAGAACAGGGTTGCCTCTGATTGTATATTTGCCCCTGAACGTATGTAAGCCACACAGACAAAATGCACCTACATCCGATTTTCCCTACTACTTCCCTGACTAGAACTCAAACAGTGAACACTGAAAACTCTGCATATATTGCTACAGGCCATTAAAAAAAAGATGTGTGGAATGTTCAGTGCAAGTGTCATGCTGATCCATGACTTTTGCATGTCCACATACCACTCAGTGAATAACAACTGTTCTGAAGGAGTACTACTGCAAGCTGTTTGATCATCCACCAAATAGTCCTTATCTTGCTTACAGCTGTTTCAGTCTGTTATTGCATCTCAAAACTCTCTTTCCTTCCAGTCAGAATTTACATACAGTTGTTCCATTACCAAGCTGCAGACTTCTATGGGAACAACAGTTCAAAAGTTGATCCCACAATGACAACTATATCAATTGTAATGGTGATTACGTCGAAACTGGGCAAGTGCGAATAGGACTCGCGCTCTGAGGATTCTGTACGAACTTAATTATGTATATAGATAGTTCGACCACAGGCTTTGATGAATGAGTTTGGGAGTATCAAAATATACGAGATAAACGATCTTTTGTTTTTACCGCTTTAAAGCAAAAGCTGAAATTGTTTACAATGCCAAGAGATAGTGGACCTTAGTGTTTGACATACATTTCAACTTGATACCTCTATTTGTTAACGAGAAATAGGCGTCTTAATGGATGAACAGACAGCTTGTCTGACACTTCAGTAACTGGGTACAACGCATTCCGAACGTCCGATCGACTGTACACTTCAGCCTATAAATACAGACTGCAGTGCTACAGATCATTTCCATCAGGACCAACAACATCAGAGTACCCTTCACGCCACCCTCAGTTCATTAATGGTCTTGCCTGACCTCGCACTTCATGATAAGTACCTACATGTTGACCAAGGTTTTCTAAGCTTTGGTTACGGAAAAAAATATGTTACAAATGCTGAGAACAATGTGGCAGTATTAGCGGACTATACTTTTATCCACCAATCCCAGAAGCCATTCCATGTCCACTGTACAGTTCTGTAGTTATAAGCACCAATTAGCGTGCAGAGTAACAGCACACAACAGCTGTTAGTGAATGAGGTCTACGTGGACAGCTGGAGCTGTTCTATCTGTAGTATATCAAAATGCTTGTGAATAAAGAACTACAGACCTGAAGTACAAACGTGTATCCCTCTTTTACCTTGAGGTTTCAGTTAATAACAGACTATGCGTAACTAGCTTAGTGATCTTTAAAGCCAAATTTGTGAACTACGAGGTTAACCCAGAAATAATGTTGCCCCATGTTAAAAAAAGTAGTTACATGAAATACTTCACTGCCAACAGATACAGCAAAGTTCGAGCAATTTTTATGACCTCAGCCCATAGAAATGGAATCGTTACACGATCACTTCATTTTCTACCAATTATGGAATGGATAAAGGTATCAAGTTTAAATTTATGTCAAGTGCTAAGGTTTTCGATCCCTTGGTGGTGCAGAAACTTTAACCTTCTATGTCTATGTAATCAAGAGATATGACAATTTAAGTCATGTATTATGATATCCACAAACTCATTCATCAAAAGATATGGAGTACTTCCCGTTGACGTATAGTCATGAACTTTGACGAGAAGCAGGTATGATAGAATAAAAACATTCTCAAGATACAACTATGGTGGTAGTTTTTGTCATTTAATGGTTCTGTTTTATATTCTTTCTAAAGAAACAGTGATCCCCTCGTTAAAATCGCTTTAATTCACTATAATTATCCGGTGCTTAATTTGCATTTGTAGTAATAATAATAATTCTGTGGTCCATAAATTTAAAGATGTTTTAATGAACAGTGGTACCATAGAGCCACATTGGTAGCAGAGCTCGGTTTCGTTGTTTCCTTTCTGGGTCATCCCGTCGACTAAGCATTCTTCGTTTCTATATTTGTTATTTTTTGGTTTTGGTTAATTCTGTCCTTGGTTCAGAGAAAACCGATTGTTGATGTTTGCGGGTTTTTTCTGACTACTTGGAACCATTCCAGATGACCAGGTTGGATGTACTGGGCCAGGTGCAGCTCAGGTGGCCAGTTTGAAGATGGTGATGTACTGGATTTGTGTTCGCTGCTTCTTGGCGTCTTCGTGCCAGTGTAAATTATGTTGGAGTGTACAGGGAAGGTAAGTGCTCTGCTGGAATACTGAGTAGGCTAGGCGAAGTGAGTTTAATGGAGAAGCCATTGAAAGTTATCATCGTACACTGTGATATTTCTATCTTGGGGCAACTCGTTTCTGATGGTGGGGTTCGTGTGGACCAATTACAACCTCAGCTGATATACAGGTTCCAGTCTCCCAAAACCAAGTAAGGGATAGCCGAGTTCGTGGGCCCATGATTATTTTTCGAATGTACTTCCCACACTTTGCCACCCTAGGAAGGCCTTGTGTCGGAAAGACATGGAGTTTAAATGGACGGAAACCCACCACGTGGTGTTCGACAGCTTGAAGGACGCACTGAGTAATGCTCCCATGCTGACTGTGCCTGATTTTGACCTCTCATTATTGCACAAACTGATGCCTCAAACTCTGGAGTAGCAGCAGTGATACTCAAGGAGCAAAACTGAGAGGCTATTACCGCTTATGCTTCCCGTTCCCTGACATAGGTCAAAATTAACAATTTCACGTACGAGTTGCAGGCGTTCGTGGTCCTATTCATGGTCGAAATGAATCGAGAACTGGAACCTGAAACTGACAACCAGATCCTTACCTCGTTCTAGCTCGTCCACATAAGACAGTGCACCTACTGGCTCTCAAAATCTCGGTGAGGCATATTACGGGCAGTGATGCTCCAGCCGCCTATTCAAGGAGCTAGGGGTTTCGTTCAACACTTTGATGATCTGGAAATCATGGGGGCTGTTCTTGCTGATGTGCTGGCTTTGTTTACCAACTTCAAGGAGGAACAAGAGGCAGATCCTGAGTTGTGTGCTCTTAGGCGGCGAGCTATGTCGGGCGAAGAGGTACCAGGGTATCAGACGAAAAGGTGATCCTGCGTTTCAGGTGGGGATCCCTTGAGTGTTTGGCCTCGATGCCGGCAATATTATAACGAGTCCCTTTTAGGACGACACATACAGAGATATTAAGCAGCTAGTTGGTTAACACCCAGCGTGTACTTTAACGAAACCCAATTCAGCTAACCGGAAGGGGTTGCTGCAGTCCTCGCGAGTAGAACGGCCAGTGGAAAGAATTTTCATTGATTATGTGGATCCGTTACCCTATACTCAGGCAGGCTACAGATACAGTTTGTCTGCCTTTGTTCGAGTACGGGGCTGACTACCAATATCAGTGTCAAACATTTAAGTGGAATATTTTCGCTATTCCGTCCGACGATGTGTTGGTCAGTGACAAGGTTCCCGCATGTGTTTCTCGAAAATTTCGGCGTTTTTGCTTTCGGCCTGGTGTCACTCAGTGACAATTACTCCATATTACCCTCAGCTCTCTTTTGCTGAAAGATTTATTCGAAACTTTAAGGCAGCGTTGACTACCTTCCATGCCGAGGCGCACACCAAATGGGATCGGTCCCTACGGCGGTTGAATTTTGCTTTCAACTTGGCAAGGCATGAGGTCCAACAGGGTCACCCCTGCTTCCTTGTCTTTCGCCCACCCAGTTAACTCCTGCCCTGCCAACTTCTGGGACATTGCGGATTTACATGCAGATGAAACATGTGATGTTCTTCGAGATAATTGACAAAGGGCAAAGAGGAACCCTGAAGGAGCCCACAAGAGAGAGGCGGAGTGGTATAATTGCGGGCGGGAACCTGCCAAGTTAAAGGAAGGTGACAGTGCTTTCGTTAAAAAATTAGGAGGGTGGAAGCAGGAAGATGCGATTTCGATAAAATGCTTCATCGGCCCTTGGCACATCTTAGGAGTGCCCACCCCGGTGACCTTGCACGTCCAGAATGAAGAGACGGTGCAAACCCCAGAGAGAACACGCCAAGGAGGAAGTTCCTGCAGCGGGGACAAAGCTTTCCTGCTCCCTGGACATATAAGACTGGGTGAGTGCCATAATTATCATCGTGGGTCGTTTTCTTCAGATCCGGATGGTGAAGTATTTAGCACAGTTCTTGGAATTTTATTCGGAAACTTGCCCGTTTGCCCTGTTGTGCAGCGTCGCTTTCTTCTTTATTTCGACACTTGCCTGTATAGGTTATTTAGTATCGTTTGCGGTATTTATGCCAATCTAGCAACGCTATACTCGGTCTCTCTCTTGGCTGTAATTTGTTCTCGGTTTTGGCTTCTATTACCGAGCGTTATGTTTTCTGTGTTCACCTGTTGACTGGGCTTTACATGTTATCAAGTTCGGGCTAGTGTACCAGCTGTAAATTTCTTTAAAGCATGTTTGGTTACGTTAAAATCAAAAGTAGAGATCGCAATAATATTTGTTTATTTACCAGTTTCGGCTTACGTTCAACCTAACTTCATGATTTTTGGCTCATGATTTTTGGCTCGTGTTGGCGGTCCCTCGGTTTTCTCGTGAGCACGATCGTACACTGTCAGTTATAGAGAGCGAAAAATTCTGAAGATGACTTTAACATAAGCCGAAAGTGGTAAATAAACAAATATTATTGCGGGCTTGACTGTGATTTTAACCTAAATATAGTTTAAAAAATGGCTCTGAGCACTATGGGACTTAACATCTGAGGTCATCAGTCCCTTGATTTTGAGCTACTTAAATCTAACTAACCTAAGGACATCACTCACATCCATGCCCGAGGCAGGATTCGAACCTGCGACCGTAGCAAAACCGCGGTTCTAAACTGAAGCGCCTAGAACCGCATGGCCACATCGGCCGGCCTTAAATATAGTCCCAGGTCGCTGCACTCCGTGGGCAGTGTTGTACTAATACATGTTTGGTTATTTTTGACCCACTTTTTGGTATTTCATGTTTGACTTTGTTAAAAGTTACAACTGCTCTCGAGGCACGTCTTTTGTTTAATTATGTGAAAATGGCGACTGTAATATGCATTTTCTCACTTGTCATAAAGACTTTTTCTATATTATGGAAGTCAATTATAATATGGTGCCTCACGTCAGCCTTGTCGTGTGCCTGCGTGGTGTGGGCGGACCTTGTGCGTGCTTGTTATGGTTGACGCGTCGGCTGGGAGCCTTGACCAGTCTTAGGACACGCTGTTGGCGATCATGTCTTACAGACATCGCTTCTGTCTGTATTCTGCGCGACATTTTTGGTATTTCATATCTTATCATTTGGCCGGCCGCTGTGCCCGAGCGGTTCTAGACGCTTCAGTCCGGAACTTCGCTGCTGCTACGGTCGCAGTTTCGAATCCTGCCTCGCGCATGGATGAGTGTGTTGTCGTTAGGTTACTTCGGTTTAAGTAGTTCTAAGTCTAGGCGACTGATAACCTCAGTTGTCAAGTCCCATAGTGCTTACAGCCATTTGAACCAATTTTTTACCATTTCACTGTGTGTGTGTTTTTATTTCCTTAACTAATCTATCTTAAACCTTTTATTAGAATATTTGGTTAAAACTTAAACTAGTCTTCAAAGGACACCAAAATTCTGTTACCTACTTTGTAAGTTCTAAAGTTCTTTGTAATGAAATAGTAATTCCCTTGTTAAAATAATTTTAATTCACAATAATTACCTGGTGCTCAATTTGTATTTGTAATAATAATACTTTTATAGTGCAATAAGTTTAAAAAACAAGTTCGTTTGAAACGAACAGTGATGAATTGCCCCACGCGCTACACGCTCCACGTCCGCTAGCCCATGGTCCAGCCACTGCTAGAGTATTAAGCCGAGCACACGCAGTGGTATCATAGTGCCATGCTACAGTGACATGTGCTGTAGTAGTACTGCTTTCCTTTTATCTCTGTTAGATAGGATCTGAATTGAATAGTTTACAGTATAAACACAACTGGACTAAGTAAGTCAATATTTCATATTGAATTTAATGGCGCATCATAAGCGCGCATTCGTAATTGTTGGCAGACCCATGTTTAGTGGAACTTTTTCGCTTCTGTTTCGGTATTCTTGTCAGTTTTCGTTTTTAAATATGGTACACCCAGTATAGGCCTACAGGGTACTCAAAATGCCTGCTTCCGGCTTCTACGAGTTGTGGAGGGGACGTAACAGATGAATGTTAGATAGGGAACCCATGTCAAGAAATGTGCCACTTGGATGTAAAATCATTTTGAGGACCGAATTACATCCAAACCTCCCTCCTCAAGGTACGCACACATCTAGGACAATGAACTCTGACGTGCCTGCTGTAGGACCACATGGCATGGACAGTGTTTCGAGTACTCAGATTGTCTATATGTGACGAAGGACGTCCTCTTCAAAATCGAGAGTGCAGAGGGTCTCTAGAGCACCACAGGCAACATGACAGTTTCTCGCAGTCATTAAAGTTGACCGAAATTTAGATGATGTCGTGATTACAGTAGGGACCACCGAAGGCTTTCTCTTCTCAGCTTGTGTGCGTATTGTGAAGCTGGAGATGTTGTAATTAGGCTGTTTAGGTTTTTCTGTTGGTAACGCCACGTAGCGCTCTGTATGAAAATCACTGGCTGTGCTGTGTGTAATCTGTGGCTGGTTGGCATTGTTGGAATAGTCGCTACTGTAGTTTTGGGCTGTTAGCTGTAGACAGCTCGTAGCGTTGCGCAGTTGGAGGTGAGCCGCCAACAGTGGTGGATGTGGGGAAGTGAGATGGCGGATTTTTGAGAGCAGGTGATCTGGACGTGGATGACATCGGAAGTTCACTGAGGCTTTTTGCAGATGATGCTGTGGTGTATCGAGAGGTTGCAACAATGGAAAATTGTACTGAAATGCAGGAGGATCTGCAGCGAATTGACGCATGGTGCACAGAATGGCAATTGAATCTCAATGTAGACAAGTGTAATGTGATGCGAATACATAGAAATATAGGTCCCTTATCATTTAGCTACAAAATAGCGGGTCAGCAACTGGAAGCAGTTAATTCCATAAATTATCTGGGAGTACGCATTAGGAGTGATTTAAAATGGAATGATCATATAAAGTTGATCGTCGGTAAAGCAGATGCCAGACTGAGATTCATTGGAAGAATCCTAAGGAAATGCAATCCGACAACAAAGGAAGTAGGTTACAGTACGCTTGTTCGCCCACTGCTTGAATACTGCTCAGCAGTGTGGGATCCGCACCAGATAGGGTTGATAGAAGAGATAGAGAAGATCCAACGGAGAGCAGCGCGATTCGTTACAGGATCATTTAGTAACCGCGAAAGCGTTACGGAGATGATGGATAAACTCCAGTGGAAGACTCTGCAGGAGAGACGCTCAGTAGCTCGGTACGGGCTTTTGTTAAAGTTTCGAGAACATACCTTCACCGAAGAGTCAACCAGTATATTTCTCCCTCCTACGTATATCTCGCGAAGAGCCCATGAGGATAAAATCAGAGGGATTAGAGGCCACACGGAAGCATACCGACAATCCTTCTTTCCACGAACAATACGAGACTGGAATAGAAGGGAGAACAGATAGAGGTACTCAGGGTACCCTCCGCCACACACCGTCAGGTGGCTTGCGGAGTATGGATGTAGATGTAGATGTAGATGTAGATGTCCATCAGAAACAGTACATTTGTAAGAAGGGATATCATGAACTGCTATATATATTATGACTTCTGAACACTGTTAAGGTAAATACCTTCAGTAGTCTTTTATTTAGCCGGCACTATTGGCGCTCGCTGTATTGCAGTAGCTCGAGTAACGAAGATTTTTTGTGAGGTAAGTAATTCATGAAAGGTGTAGGTATATTTGTTAGGCAGGACCATTCTTTTGTAGGAATTTTTGAAAGTCAGATTGCGTTGCGCTAAAAATATTGTGTGTCAGTTTTACTCAGCTGTTTCAAAATCAAATAACGTAAGGGGTTTGTCAGCACAGTAATTCATAAATTTTTCTAAGGGGATGTTTCAATTTGAAAGTGGTACGATCTTCACACTGATTTTACATCAGACATCTAGAAGCCTGTAATAGGAATTTTATATCACCCTGTTACAGGTATAGGCCTGTAAAGTGGCTTCTGGAGCAGGAAGATGTATAATGCCTCAAAATGATTCAAATGGCTCTGAGTACTACGGGATTAAACTACTGAGGTCATCAGTCCCCTAGAACTTAGAACTACTTAAACCTAACTAACCTAAGGACGTCATACACAACCAGGCCCGAGGCAGGATTCGAACCTGCGACCGTAGCAGCAGCGCGGTTCCAGATTGTAGCGCTTAGAACCGCTCGGTTACTCATGCCGGCGAAGATGTAAATTAAAAGGTTATGTTGTAAAGCAGACGCATGCGGTGGGTGATCGCAGTAAGATTTTGTGGAATCGCTTTGGGGAGAGAAACTAGTAACAAACATGAGTACATGCGGCAACTGGGGCAGGACACTTAGTCACAGTGGCTTCAGGGCTCGATGAAAAGGCCCTTGTCACATCCTCAGCGGCGCAGTGTATTTCAGTGATTTGATTCAGGGATTATTAATAACGGCGGGGGAGTGGCTGCGCTGATGGACTTCTGAATGGAGGGATTAGGAGTGACACATTTCTGCGGGGGTGGCGCTGCACGCTACACTACTGCCCCGCGCGGCGTGTATAATAAACAGGCGCGCGTCGCGCTAAGTCCGCCTGATGGACGGCCTTATCTGGCGGCGGCGGGGCAGGCGGTCGCGCCGGGGGCAGTGGCTGGGGGCGGCTCGCTTTATTGGCCATTTAGATTAGGCGGCCCGCGTGTGCGCGCGCACTCCTAGAGGACGCGGATATCGCTTTACGACTTGCAACCGGGCCGCACTCCAATGGAAATTACGTAGCGCTGTCGCGCAGGCGGCGCGTGTGTGTTCTGTCATAGTCGCCGGCGGCCAGCGGCCAGAGGCGTCCCCAGCAACACGTGGACGATTTAGGGAGCACCACTGCTTTCACTGGCTGCCACATGTGCAGCAGCCCGTTACGTGCTAAGTAATTAACAGTGGATGAAAGCATCTTGTCGATTGGAGGGCTCAGCGCCGGAGAGCATTGGCGTGAAACTCAGACAGTCCTCTTCCAACCCAGGAGGCCACAGTTAGCGCCACTCGAGCAGATGCTACATTTATTTTATTTCCAGGAATTGTTCGTTGAGCTTCCCCATAATCATTGAAAAATAGCGAAGGTGATTGACGACCCTCATGGTCCGTCAATTTCTCGTAATGGTCGTACTGATTTTTCTTCACCTAATGCTGCTACTGAAAGTGGATAAGCGCGGTTCACTGTTGCTATCGTGCGTCTTGATTCAGCTTTCCATTCTTTGGGTATTCATTTGGAGAATTTACCACCTCGTGATATTACCCCTTACAGGAATTTTGTGTTAACTCAGTCGTATCCAGCAAAGAGAAGTGATTTTTTTATTGACAAGCCTCTGTGTGTACGGACCCGAAGGTTGTGTAAGCATTTGAAAGATGATTCCCTATGAATATTTATTGAGGGTTGTGATACTAACATGAACCAATGGCCTTGCCGCAGTGGTAACACCGGTTCTCGTAAGATCAGCGAAGTTAAGCACTGTGGGCCTTAGCTATCTCTTACAGGGGTAAGCGACTGCATGTGCCAAGCGCTGTTGGCAAACGGGGTCCACACAGTCCTTATGAAGCCAATTGAGAAGCTACATCGTTGAGAAGTAGCAGCTCCGGTCGCGAAAGCTGCAAATGGCCGGGATAGCGGTGTGCTGACCACGTGCACCTCCGTATGAGTATCCAGTGACGCTTATCGGCTGAGGATGTCACGGCGGTCGGTCGGTGTCGCTGGGCCTTCCGAGCCATGTGCGGACGGAGCTTAGTTTAGGTACTGATTTGTGTGGTAACAAGACATTTCATATACAAACTGTATTCCCCTGACAATTACACCGATATACTTAATACACTCCTGGAAATGGAAAAAAGAACACATTGAAACCGGTGTGTCAGAACCCACCATACTTGCTCCGGACACTGCGAGAGGGCTGTACAAGCAATGATTACACGCACGGCACAGCGGACACACCAGGAACCGCGGTGTTGGCCGTCGAATGGCGCTAGCTGCGCAGCATTTGTGCACCGCCACCGTCAGTGTCAGCCAGTTTGCCGTGGCATACGGAGCTCCATCGCAGTCTTTAACACTGGTAGCATGCAGCGACAGCGTGGACGTGAACCGTATGTGCAGTTGACGGACGTTGAGCGAGGGCGTATAGTGGGCATGCAGGAGGCCGGGTGGACGTACCGCCGAATTGCTCAGCACGTGGGGCGTGAGGTCTCCACAGTACATCGATGTTGTCGCCAGTGGTCAGCGGAAGGTGCACGTGCCCGTCGACCTGGGACCGGACCGCAGCGACGCACGGATGCACGCCAAGACCGTAGGATCCTACGCATTGCCGTAGGGGACCGCACCGCCATTTCCCAGCAAATTAGGGACACTGTTGCTCCTGGGGTATCGGCGAGGACCATTCGCAACCGTCTCCATGAAGCTGGGCTACGGTCCCGCACACCGTTAGGCCGTCTTCCGCTCACGCCCCAACATCGTGCAGCCCGCCTCCAGTGGTGTCGCGACAGGCGTGAATGGAGGGACGAATGGAGACGTGTCGTCTTCAGCGATGAAACTCGCTTCTGCCTTGGTGCCAATGATGGTCGTATGCGTGTTTGGCGCCGTGCAGGTGATCGCCACAATCAGGACTGCATACGACCGAGACACAAAGGGCCAACACCCGGCATCATGGTGTGGGGAGCGATCTCCTACACTGGCCGTACACCTCTGGTGATCGTCGAGGGGACACTGAATAGTGCACGGTTCATCCAAACCGTCATCGAACCCATCGTTCTACCATTCCTAGACCGGCAAGGGAACTTGCTGTTCCAACAGGACAATGCACGTCCGCATGTATCCCGTGCCACCCAACGTGCTCTAGAAGGTGTAAGTCAACTACCCTGGCCAGCAAGATCTCCGGTTCTGTCCCCCATTGAGCATGTTTGGCACTGGATGAAGCGTCGTCTCACGCGGTCTGCACGTTCAGCACGAACGCTGGTCCAACTGAGGCGCCGGATGGAAATGGCATGGCAAGCCGTTCCACAGGACTACATCCAGCATCTCTACGATCGTCTCCATGGGAGAATAGCAGTCTGCATTGCTGCGAAAGGTGGATATACACTGTACTAGTACCGACATTTTGTATGTTCTGTTGCCTATGTCTATGTGCCTGTGGTTCTGTCAGTGTGATCATGTGATGTATCTGACCCCAAGAATGTGTCAATAAAGTTTCCCCTTCCTGGGACAATGAATTCACGGTGTTCTTATTTCAATTTCCAGGAGTGTATATTTGACATCTTCTGTTGGTTACACACCTGTTCTTGACTTCTCTGTGAATTACAGCCATCAGCTAGACACACCCATATTGCAGTAGCATGATTTTTAATGTAATCTACCGGAGATTCATGAGACCATCTTCTTTTAGTAGTGCAGAAAAGAAAAAGAATGGGGAAATAAATGGTTCAGAAACACATAATTGTGACTGTGATGAAGGTGAACTACAGATAGGCTGGACATACGCGTGGACGATGTATCAAAGAAGTACTTTGTTGGATTGCAAGAGTGATAAACTGTGATATTTTCTATATTAACCTTTTTACTTGGTTCTCAGGTACTGTTGAATTTTTGGGACGAATATACTTTATGATGGAATAAGTTACTGTATTAACAGATCACATACATTGATTATAAAGAGGGAAAGCTGCAAACAAGAGCTGCGCCAATTTCAACGTCCACTTTCCCCATCGAGACTGACATGCGCTCTTTGGGAGAGTAGCGACAACATTCATAAAACTCTCTGATCGACTTGGTCACGACGCTTTGAAACGTCCCCTTAGAAAAATTATTGAATTAGTGTGCTATTAAACCTCTTACATTAGTTGATTTTCAAACAGCTGAGCAAAACTGAATGTACTCAGACATTCCGAATGGCCCTGACTAACATTAACCTATACCTTTCACATATGACTTACCTCGAAAAAATCTTCGTTACTCGAACTACTGCAATACAGCGAGCGCCACTATTGCCAGCTAAATAAGAGATTCAAACTACTGAAGGCACTAGGTATAGTTAGCAAATGAAAGATTTTGATAGAGAACAAACAATGTATTTAACTTATTAGTGTTCAAATGTCATAATATATATAGCATTTCATGACATCCTCTCTTACAAATGTATTGTTTCTGATGGACACGCGTCCAGATCATCCGCTCTCAAAAATCCGCCATCTCACTCCCCACATCCACCACTGCTGGCGGCTCACCTCCAACTGCGCAACGCTACGCGCTGTTTACAGCTAACAGCCCAACACTACACTAGCGAATTTTACAACAATGCCACCGAGCCACAGACTGCACACAGCACAGCCAGTGATTTTCATACAGAGCACTACGTGGCGTTACCAATATAAAAACCTAAACAGCCTACTTACAGCTTCTCGGATCCTACGTCGGAAACGTGATTTACCTACTGTAAAGAGAAGTTTTCCACCAGCGATGCTTGCAGTTGATCCTCATATACCACGCAGGAAAAGTGAAATATCTAGTAACGAAAAGATTTCCATGTGTAATGTTTCCATTCTGTTCAAGTACTTCTACAGAAGGACAAGATGAACAACAAAACGGTTCTCCCTCGAACACGCTACAGTAGCTCCACAGCATTTCTGAAGCAGACACGACACCGCAGGCTGGACACGTTAGTCGAGTGGGTCGAGAGAGATCACCGCGTGGCGCGGATTAACATCTCGAACTGGCACCAAGGACGCCCCACGCTTCAGTTCAAGAGAACTTTGAAGTAAGTCCAGCCAACTGAGAGAACAGCGCTAAAGTGATGCCTGAATGACGCCGCTACCTGTATGTGCTACGGGACGGACTGAAACGAATGTAACTTCACACCTCTGCTGAAACCGCCGAGACATGCGTTTCAGCAACAAAAATCAGTCGAGAAATGTAGTCATGTCATTGAACTACATACAGTACTATTCTAACAATAATTAGGCCACATCGCAGTGCATTTCGTTACAGGTTCATACAGTAAGCATGAAAGCGTCACGGAGATAGTCAACCAACTCCAGTCCAGAGGCTGGAAGAGAGGCGTTAGGCACTTCGGTGAGGTTTACTGTTAAAGGTCCAAGAGCGTGCGTTCCTAGAAGATTCAAGTTGCTTCTTCCTACACATACCTCGCTCAAAGACCGTGAAAACAAAATTAGAGAGATTAAGGCCCACGTGGAGGCTTACCGCCTATCGTTCTTCACGCGAGCCATCCGCGACTGGAACAAGTAAGGCGAGAATTAACAGGGCTACACAAAGTGCCACCCGCCAAAAATGGCAAGGCAACTTTCGGAGTAGTAGATGTAGATGAATCACTGGGAGATGCGGTAATCTTGTATTGCCATGTGTCTCCGAACACTCAGCGTCGTTCGTTGCAACAAGTCACTTATCTAGTTAACAACATGTCGGCCTATATTTGCTGACATCAAGAAGCTTAAACGCAGAGAAAGAGTCTAACTGAAAGAACTAGCAATTTGATCGCATTCGTCCTAAAGAACGGCGCTCAATTCTCGCCTGATTTTCAATGGACGCTATATGATAAGCAACGGATACTTCAGGTCACGTCACAGATTCTCGAAGGAGTTCAGGTCGGGGATTTGAGTACGACGCCAGTCCACTCGAACCCTAATGTAGTGGTGTTAGCACTGTGCCCGAGAGCAACATGTTCTACACTCTGAGAAGCATATTTCTGCGTAAGAAGTTTTTATATAGTGTATACCAGTATTAATTATCGTAGACTAAAACTAATGGTAAGAGGGGAGCAGGCCCAGTCCATCACAGCTCCACTGAACTTCACTCTCGAGACGAAACACTCAATTAGAATTATATAGTAATACCTTCATCTGCTGACGTGCGTTGATATGTCAACGGGGACAGGTGAAAATGTGTTCCCCGACCGGAACTCTAATCTGGGATCTCCTGCTTGGATGGCAGACGCTCGATCCATCTGAGACACCGAGAACACGAAGGATAGTGCGACTGCAGGGACTATATCGCACACCCCTCCCGCGAGATCCACATTCTCGCCTGATATGTCCATACACTGCATTCGTAGTGTCCCTACCCAACACACTCATTACTCGTGGAAGACATTCTTGCCAAGTCCCGTAGGATTTCGGGTAATATGTGTGCATCCGCACAGAAGAAGAAGGTCATGGTCGGTATTGCCAGAACTATATACTTATATGGATATGGTGTCTGTTATGTCCGAAAGAACAGACACCGTATCCATATAAACAAGACACTCAAGCAGACACTGTTCACCAGACTCTTACCTGTCCACACACTACCACCCCACTGGTAGTCATTCAACAGTGACTTTTTTCAGAAATCACGGAGTCCGTCGTCCATGACTTCATGAGTTTTATTCTCAATGAACGCACTGTATTTATTGCCAAGCTCCATGCAATTATGAATGCACTGGAACCTATAAGGCGTCTCCATAGTGAAAAGATTATCATATGCTCCTTAGTGTCCTCCTGGCATTGCAGCGAATGTATCCAGCGTAGGAAACGACGCAAAATATGTTGGACACCCTCCCCTTCTTTTTTCAACGAGAGGAGAAAGACGTATCCTTCTGCTGGGCACAATGGCACGTGATAATCTGCGGGAACGAGCGAGCATACCAAGCAACTAAGAACGTCTGTTCTGTCCCCTGTAGGCTGTTATTTCGCTACTGGCAAGGAACCCCTGGAGATCGATGTCGCAAGTTCAGTCTTTAGTGAGACTCATTTGAAACTGTTGCGTTAGCAGTTCCGACAGAAAAAAATATTAGCTGCTAATGACTCACCATTGCCGGCCATTGTGGCCGAGTGGTTCTAGACGCTTCAGTCCGGAACATCGCGGCCGCTACGATCGCAGGTTCGAATCCTGCCTGGGGCATGGATGTGTGTGCTGTCCTCAAGTTGGTTAGGTTTAAGTAGTTCTAAGGTATAAGGGACAAATGACCTCAGTAGTGCTCAGAGCCATTTGAACCGTTTTTGACTCACCATTTGCATCAGGATAGAGACAGAGAATGAGTGTACGGGAGGTGCGGCGATTAAACTTCTATGGAACGTGTTACACTTCACAAAATGGATATCGACGACATTCAAGAAATGTTCAACACAAACCTTTAGATTACACCAAGAACACCGTATGGAAAATGGCATTCCACAGTGATAACAAAGGTTCGCACCAAAGGCGAACTCCTTGGCAGCTAGAAGTCATGCAGAGCATCCAGCTAGGTATCCTCTCTTAAAGATTGCATATAGAATCTTATTGGTGTAAGGGGGTGGAATGTGATGGCATGTAACCGAATGCGAAACAGTCTGTCGTGGAGCTTTTCGTGAAACTTGCTATGCTTTAAGGTGCAGCTGCAGATAGTCGGATAATATTTTCTGCATGCATCGAAAATAATAAACATCAAGAGAGTGAATCCATCAAGTAGTTTCATGCGGTATGAACTGCAATACCACACACTTTTCAGGTGGGATAGTTTGCTCTCAAGAAGTATGATTTTTATACGCACACCAGAAATCAAGCACAAGCAAATTGGTTGACCAGCTGTTGGCCAAAAGCAGTGACCATAAGGTAGTTGTAAGTTTCTTATGTCCATTTTCTCACTCTTTCTTGCTTTGACGTAAATATTCCCTACTACCCTTACAAGACCATGCGCACGAGAAAGAATCATGGCGAGCAGAGTACGTCCAACTTCTCGCTGCACAATAAATAAATATCCAGCCAACTTACTATCCAGATTAACAGTCGGCATAATTGTATACGAATGGTTTAAGGCATTGACGTTAGTCGACCTTGATGCAACTCTCTTGGTATCTGTAATTTTCAGCGTTCCTTTCATGTGCATTTACCCTTCAAATCCCAATTAATCGGAGCTCAAAACAAGTTTGTTACTAACCGGCGGGATAAGTTTCATTATATCATCTACAAATCTTCGAGCCGATTCCGCAGTATGAGGTGCATGGTCAAGTTGACGCTTTCTTTGAAATTGCGTTATTTTATGCCTTCCAATTCTGTACCACTGTTTTAAGTTATGCAACGATTCATTGCTTCCCTCTAAATCACTGCACTCAATGTCACGCGCAATATGATGTGCATGACGTAGAAAATCACTATTACGCACACACTGTAAACTGTATCGAGCATTGTTGAAACGTGCAAACACCAGTTTTTGTAACAAGTGCGCCTTCTCCTCCCTTTCTCCTTCCTCCTTTGATTATCCATAGTTTTTCTTATGCGCTACACAGTCGTATTGCTGGGGACTTATTCAAAACTGTCTTTTTTACTGTGCTGCGAATGAACTTCCATGTATGAATTATGTCTAGTACCAGGTCCTCGACAACTATTGTCCTTTACTACGTTACCCTGGAGACTGCATTTGTGGCTCCACGTCCGACAAGGATGATGAACTAAATGTCTCTACACCTGTTTCAGTATCACTTTCGCTTGATAAGCACGCATCGTCGCTATTATGCACATTGTGCACACAGTCGAGCGTATACGAGACCACACATTCCGCTGACCTATCTTACAGAAACGCTAATACTTCATCTGTCACTTGTCACTTTCCCACACTGAGAAATTCCTTGCGTCACTTTCTCAGGAAATGTCAACTTTAGCAACAGTTGTAGTAGATATAACGAAGTGTTTGCTTTGTTTATCGTTGACAATGCTCTGCCTTGTGTCAACACCACTATCACTGTAGCACTGTTGTCAGTTACTCTCGTACCGAGCAGTTGAACTACGCTCCGTAACCTCATACTGTGTACTTTTTGGGTACCTCCCGTCCCGGCCCTTCTTCCCATTAGGATCCACTATTGTTGTTGCATGGCAGACTACATGAGGGGCGTCGAATGCCGTAAACACCATTGGCCTTTTGCGACCTCGCGTTCAAGCTGTGGGAAGTGGAGTTGCAGGCCATGGAACGTAAGCAGTGGTCGGTGGTACTCACTGTCCGTTCATGCTCTAATCGACATCGGTCTCTCCAGTGGGATGAAATAACATCATTCTGCCTGTACCTGAGAACACGACTTCATACTACGAACGGAGCACACGCTGGTCTGTGACAACTTGAGTACTAAGCATTGTACGCCATATTTTGATGGAGGGCATTTTATTTTGTGATTCGAAATCAGAAGCAAACATGGATGAGAATTGATCTCTGTCTTAGCTGACGACGAGACTGATGTGTTAAAGATTTTAAATGTTCTTTTAGTGACTAGACTCCACCCTAGGATTTGACACTGGAGATTTTATTACAGCTTCCGTCCAATAAGTTCAAAGACTGTTTTTATTTTGGCGTACGAGCGACGCCAACGCAGTAATTAGGCGTCAACGCTTTGATGACATAACCGACATTCGAGCCAATGTGATGCGTGAGTGGAACCTCATCCTATATATTTTGTCTAACAGTTTCATGTGGCTGAATGAACATTCTGCCCGTTGTATTCAAGTGGGGGAGAGTATGTAGAACACCTGAAGCATTAAAACCACCGTCTTGACTTTGCTCTTGTTTTATGGAAACAGCCTCGAAACGTTTTGGACTGATGGAGTGTGTTGCAGCGTATCTGGCTCATCATTTTCATTGCGGCTATCAGTCACTAGCAGCTATCCATAGCCCTCTCTTATTTCCACAGAATTCATTTTTTCACTGTAAGTTCTAGAAGTGCAAAATGCTTCATTTTCGCAGTTCTCTCTCTCTGTCTGCCTCTCTCTCTCTCTCTCTCTCTCTCTCTCTCTCTCTCCCTTTCCCTCTCTATCTCTCTCTCTATCTCCGTATGTATGTATGTGTGTGTGTGTGTGTGTATCCTCGCACGTATGTGTTCCTGTTTTATCTCATTCTTGTATTATGATGGTTGTTTCCCCCTTTATACACAATCGTCCCACAGAATTTTAGTACAAGTGCTGAAGATGTTCCTGTCATACACCCAGATCAACGCACTATCAACACCATCATCATCAGTACCACTCATGAATATCTAAATCAGAGACGTCCACCTAGTACAACGGAATATTCGTTGACATTCCAATGGTGACAGTGGCCATCGTTGCTTGACTTCACGAGATATTTCACGCCCACCGGAGACTAGTCCGAGCTGCGTACTAGGGTCGTACTACTCGCTTGATGGTGTCTCGTACGCCCTCAATTGGTCTGAGGTCAAACCACCATCCTGACACGCCCTGGGACCGATGCATTGTCCTTCTGACGGTGCAGGTCGCCTGGAGCGTCTGTTCAGTATTGAACAGATGTACACGATTGGGCAGTCGATTCGTGTATCGTCCGCTGGTGAAAGATTACAGCAAACGTGTCAGATGCTCCATGCTATCATTGCTCGAGAATTCCACGCTAATCGTGTTCCGTGTGAATCACAGTGAACTTAGATACACGTCTGGGGCACTTGCTTCTGCACCCTACACCAGCGAGAGTTTCCAAGTGGTGTGGTTGCCCACCAGTTCTTGAAGTTGGCTGGTTATTTGCGGCCCTGTAGCAGTCCTGCAGTCCACGATAGCTCACGTTTAACCATATCATCGACAGTTTGCTAACCAAAGCAGTTGTCAAATTTAATACACACGCTAAAGACCTTGCTGTCGTGCACCTAAACCAACACATTTGCAATTCCAGCATGACAACGATGCGAAACACACTTCTGGTCTTGTGAAGACAATTCTGAAGCAGTACAAAGTAAAGGTATTTGAACGGCCCAAATCCAGACTTAACATCCACAGAACATCTTTAAGGTGAACTTAATAGATGTATTAGTCAAGAAAACTGCATCAATAAGGAGGCTTTCTGCAAAGAATTGTTTGAGCAATGGAAGAAGTTTCCTCTGGCGCAATTGTCCAAACCTCGGATGTCCCAAGGACGACAAATACAAAAATAAATAAATATCACAAAAATAGCTCATTGTAACAATGTGGTTGCAGAAAAAATGTGCTTTATATTAAATCGAAAGCCAAAAGGATATGAAATTCGTTTTGCTGACTTAAAACGCTCTTCACTAGATTTGGCACCCTGTCTCGTATTTCCACACTAACATAAATCTGATTCTGGGAATAGTTTTGAATCACATTTCACCGGAAGGATTTACTTACTTGAAAAGCTTTGGACAAAGTCTATTGTCCTAATTTGGGACTACGTCGAAGAAAAGCGCATTTAGACCTAAAATGATTACTTCTTTTTGCTTTCTGATGAAACTCACGTTAACCAGATGCGGAATTGGTTTCCCATAAATCGAGAGACTTCCAGTTCACTGTAGGACTGAAAGCAGCCTGTACATGCACTTTCTCTGAGAGACGAAGTACATTTAGATAAGAATTACAACCGTTGATAATGTTGCAGTCACATATTCAGCTGTAGGTCTACTGTCAACTTTTGCGTGATCCTGGAGTTTGTTTAGTAATTTCTAATAAATATATGCGATAAGAAGAAAAACCCTTCTGCCGACATTTAAAAATTTCACTCTGTGGATGTTTTTCTTAGATAATCAAGTGCTTGTATTTGGAAACCCTTAACGATCTATTATGGAGAACATGAATTGCAATTAAAGATTGTATTCAATCATTACAGACTATGGAGAAGCTTGTCGTTGCGATAGCACAGGCTCTGTATGACAGGATTTCATGAATACCCATGAATATCAATACATTGCGTGAGCTGAATCACGACCAACACGTATCTACATGCCCTGCTTAGAAATGAAATGCTTAAAAGCCTTCGTTATCAATTCCCATCTAACAAGTTTTTTCCGAAAGTATAATAATCATTCTTAAAGTCAACGACTACCTGTAGCATACTATAGCAATCAATAAAGCTATCTCTGTCTGTAGAATAAAGATTGTTTATGAATGCTCTCGTTGCTAGACTACTCATTTTTTTTTACACTTTTAATTCTCTAGAGAGAACCTAGTTCTTACCGCCTACTTATCATTATCGTACGAGGTAGTGGTGTGGCAGAGGGAGTCCCAATTAGGATTATTTATCAGGGGATTTCCAGTTCCGGCATTTTCTCTATGACCAAAAAATACCTCCCAAAAACCTTCTAATTTTTAATTTATTTGTAGTGTAATACATTACAAGCGGCCTACTATGTTATAAGCTAGTCTTGTAAGGTAAATTGTTAGACAAAGCCTTGATATAGATATACTAATGATCCAGTTATCACTTCTTTAACGTGAATCAGAATAACCAAATATTGAGCATTTCCCACGTGAGGATCACAATACACGTCAGACATGAGTCGAAATTGTAGCTATAACAAAAATGTGAGTCTTTTCTACACGACATCCAGTCAGTCCCAGATCTACAGCATTTCCGAATAGGGGCAAAAACACGATACTGGTGCCCCCACCTTTCCTCATCAAGCGTTTATGATAGGATGCCAAAAACAAAAAAAAACTTTAAAAAAATATATTTATTTTGTTGTTCACATCTTTCTGAAGAGTTTGATATACAAACACACGTGTTCGAGGAAAGTCTTAAGGGTCCCAAAGTGCAGTGTCACCCCTCATCACATAGCGTTCTTCTACCTGACATCAGTGTATTTCGCTCTGTGGAATTCAAACGTGCATATTTTGTATTGGAAGCCATCGAACCTACATTCAGGACAGTGGAAATTAAGATGTACTGTGGTGCTTCTCGTGCTCCCAGTGGGCCAGTTTGACAACATACTCCCTCACTTAAAAAAAAAAAAAAAAAAAATTGATGAGATTATTTGTGATCGGGAAAATAAGAACTTTTCAGAAAATTTGCACTTTTTCTTGTCTGTTAGCTAATAACTTTCTCTTTTGTACGATATAAAATTAAATACAAACATAGAAACACTAAAGACAAGAGACAAGCAAGACAGTACACATTTTTTTAATCGTTAGGTCCCAGAATTTTTTCTCTCTTATCTTGTACCCAAGACAGGTGTGGTTTCTCGATTTGATTACGTCTATTTTGTCACTGTCTGTCGGATAAAACGAAATAGGCCTTTCTGGTACGACATCAGTTATGACACACGCCAAATAAGCGATACAATTTTGGCACAAATGGTCATTTTTATCTACCTCATTTGCATGAATAACTAGGCAGAATGTAATCCACAAAGTACCAATATCTAACGCCAATTTGGCATACTCAAAGAAAAAGGAAATAGTTTTGTATTTCATTCATATGCTCCAGTTTATCCAGCATGACATCGAAATATAAAAGAAGGACGAAATTTTAATATAAATTTGAAATCATAATTTTTTTTATATAATTTGTACGATGTTCTCGTTTCTTCTTCTTCCTCGTTCTTATAAACAATCTTGTCACCACTAATTCTATAACTATTTCTGCTGCTGTCAAAACTTATTCACCCCTGAACTTCACCAACACTGCCAGAACCACCGGTTTAGTTACCCCGAGTTTGTTCTCCGGTTAGGCGTTATTACGGTTTCGTGCAACGCGTTTTCCGCCCTATTCTGAGAACAGAACTGAAGTGACAGCTAACCGGGAACTATACAACTGCCCGTTAGTAGTGCATCTATCTGACATAAATTATGTGTCAAAATTTTATTTCCTTCCATATACGGAGAAGATAATACGTAACCTGCCTTACCTGTTATTCCTGTTAGTTGTTTATTTCCACTGTGGTAGGGTGAGTCTATAGATCTCATCAAAAATTATAACAACATTTACCATTCGCTCACCCAATCGACCCCATAAACAAACAGCGATTGGCATCATCCGTTCGGGTTTATTCGGCTCAGCTCGTATAGCCCCGTCTCCTTTTGGTTGCAGGAAAGTTTTCTATTTCTAGATACGACGGGTATTTCCCTGGCAGAGACAGCACGTGCACTATGCACAGATTCAAAAATCAACTTATGCTTCGTTCAGATATCAACTTATAAAGTATTCAAAAATGTTCATAAACTAACAGGTATGCGTTTCAAAATCTTATGAACAATCGATAGACCAAGGTGCATTCGATGTTAGGCGTTATGAGAAACAAGGTTTTATTCTTCAAGAATATGAATATACCACCCTCTGAAATTGCCGCCCGAGGCAGATACTCCGGTGTGACTTTCTTTTTGTACTTTTCAAACTCTGCCGCAAGGAGCAGAGCAGACAGTTAGCAATCTAGCTCATTATAGAGCTTCGATTTTTTTTTCACCAAATATCAGATGAGTTGGTAGTGGAACAGAAGAGTTTCCAAATTCAACGTTTGCTTTCCATTCAAGGAACACATCTGGAAAACCGTGATCATGATCCGCTAATAGGAAAAACATATAATTTAATTTTACGACCATAAATTCCAGACAAAAGCTTACTGCATGTTAAAGCGCATTCCCTGTAGTAGTTAGGCGTTATAGGTGTTAATACAATGCGTTTTCCGCGCTAGTCCAAGAACAGAGCTTAAGTGGCTATTCGATTTTTGTTACACTTCTTTCATCCTAGATAGTGAGAGCAACGCTGACTATTGCAGAATTTCTGGCAAATAATGCAGCAATCTGGGAGTCAGACAGAGGGAATCCGCACTAGGAATGTATTATTTCTGAGACAATGTCCATTATCCAAGACAAAAATTAATTGTTTTTTTTTGCATAGGTGTGTGCATGCTTGCTCGACATATCGTCCACAATTTTATCGAAGGAAAAAAGAAAAAGGAAATTCATTCTATCAATTGACTGGGTGCTAAATTTTTACAGTAAGTCAACTGAGAATCAGCATCTCTTTTGGATGTTATGAGAACATCGGAAAAATAACATAACCTTGGAATGTCCTCGGAGATGTATAACGATACTGCCACTATTTACAGTGTATCTAAGCCACTTTCTACATAACCTATGTGGCAGTCTAAGATCTTTTGGCAACGATTCTGTCACTTATGAAGTAAAAAATTGCGAAAGATAGAGGCACTTACATATACATCACGTAGTGTGTTACCGTTACTAGTAGCAGTGTGTCTGTGTACAGTTTTGTGTGTGTGTGTGTGTGTGTGTGTGTGTGTGTGTGTGTGTGTGTGTGTGTGCAGGGCTCTGTGTCAGGCGAAAGCTACAGCTTTACGACTTGCGACCAGACCACACTCCAATGAAAATTACCTAACAACTTTCGCAGTGGCGAGTAGTGGCGTATTTTACCTCATACTTGACGGCTTCCAGTAAATTCGACCGTCGAGTGAAGCCGCGCGTGGACAACTTACTGCGCATGAACACGCTGAATGGCTACCGCATGTGTAGCAGTCTATTACGTGCTGAGTAACTGAGTAATTAGCTGTGTGTGTTTGCGTGCTCAGGCACTGACACTTTATTCCTGCTAGGAAACGTGTGAAGTGTGCCTCGTGCCAGACAGTTTCGCATAATCTTCACAAGTACGCTAGTTAGATACAGTGAAGCAACATGAGTCTGTAAGAGTAATTGGAGGAAAAACACAGAATACATCAATATTTTATTTGTGAACTCAAAAACTGATACAGTTAACAATGATATCTCTTAATTTTCCGTTTCGTGCCAATGTCGACGACTGTCCATTTGTAACATTTTCCAAATTACAGACATGAGTGTCAAAACTACTTTTTTTCTGAATTGACTGTCGCCCTACAGAAACACAATGAGTGTTTTTTAAGTAGAAACATCCCACTACAGTTAAGTTGTCGTGAGGACAGTGAAGGTAAACTACAGAAAGAGGCAACACATGAGAATCAGAAATCAAATGGCTCTGAGCACTATGGGACTTAACTGCTGAGGTCATGAGCCCCTAGAACTTACGACTACTTAAACCTAACTAACCCAAGGATATCACACAGATCCATGAACGAGGCAGGATTCGAACCTGCGACCGCAGCGGTCGGTCGGTTCCAGACTGTAGCGCCTAGAACCGCTCGGCTATCCTGGCCGGCTGAGAATCACGTTGGATGTATCATGAAGTATGTTATTACTCATTAAGCAGTAAGAAGTTTTTTCGAGGTCAGCATAGCAACACCGATTCAGCAAAGCTCTGATCTTGAGAAACAACTGAATAGACTCCAAATTCTCTTTTTCATATCTTTCAGAATACAGTAAATGTAAACTTTTGGAGAAGAATGCACGTCCGCATGTATCCCGTGCCACCCAACGTGCTCTAGAAGGTGTAAGTCAACTACCCTGGCCAGCAAGATCTCCGGATCTGTCCCCCATTGAGTATGTTTGGGACTGGATGAAGCATCGTCTCACGCGGTATGCACGTCCAGCACGAACGCTGGTCCAACTGAGGCGCCAGGTGGAAATGGCATGGCAAGCCGTTCCACAGGACTACATCCAGCATCTCTACGATCGTCTCCATGGGAGAATAGCAGCCTGCATTGCTGCGAAACGTGGATATACACTGTACTAGTGCCGACATTGTGCATGCTCTATTGCCTGTGTCTATGTGCCTGCGGTTCTGTCAGTGTGATCATGTGATGTATCTGACCCCAGGAACGTGTCAATAAAGTTTCCCCTTCCTGGGACAATGAATTCACAGTGTTCTTATTTCAATTTCCAGGAGTGTAGTTTGGACAAGAAGAGAATAGAAGCTTTCGAAATGTGGTGCTACAGAAGAATGCTGAAGATTAGATGGGTGGATCACATAACTTATGAGGAAGTATTGAATAGGATTGGGGAGAAGAGAAGTTTGTGGCACAGCTTGACTAGAAGAAGGGATTGGTTGGTAGGATATGTTCTGAGGCATCAAGGGATCACCAATTTAGTATTGGAGGCACATTAAGCAGATTCAGAAGGATGTAGGTTGCAGTAGGTACTGGGAGATGAAGAAGCTTGCACAGGATAGAGTGGCATGGAGAGCTGCATCAGACCAGTCTGAGGACTGAAGACCACAACAACAACAACAATGAAATTTCTGAAATACATTTGTCTAGACAATATATTTAAGTGATTTATATTGCGAGAAAAACAGATTAATCTAAGATAAGCCATCGAAGATGTGAAATGCAGGTGTATTAATAATCGATGTAACCGCCAGAATGTTGAATCCAAGCATGCTTTATGTTGTACAGGTGACGGATGTCAGTTTGTGGGATGCAGTTCCATACCTGTCGATCAATACAGAGGCGTTAATGCTGGTTGTGGATGGCACTGGAGCTGTAGTCCAAAGAAGTTCCATATGTACTCAACTGGAGTTAGATCTGATGATCGAGCAAGCCATGGCAACATGTTGACGCTCCGTAGAGCGTTTTGTGAGCGAGCGTTATCGTGTTGGAAAACACCAGCTGGAATGTTGATCATGCAAGTCGAATCATCAAACTGACGTACAGATTTGTAATAAGGGTGCTTGGGGTAACCACAAAAGTGATCCTGCTGTCATACGAAATCGCATTCCAGACTATAACTCCAGGTGTAGGTCTATTGTGTCTAGGTCACAGGGAGATATGTTTTGGATGCGCTTGCCTGGCTTCCTTCTAACGAATACATGGTAATCACTGGTCCCGAGACAGAAAGGGATCTCATCACAGATCATAACAGACCTCCATTCTGCCCTCCAGTATGCTCCCAGTTGACACCACTGAAGTCGCAAATGGCGATTGTTTGAGGTCAGTGGAAGGCTTGCTACAGGTCGTCGGGCTCGTAGCTGTCGCTGAAGTAACTGAGTTGTAGCATTTCGTTGTTACTGTGGTGCCGACTTATGCTCAAATTGTTGCTGCAGATGCAGCACGATGCGCCAGAGCCGCACGCCAAATACGATGGTCTTCCCTCTCTGTAGTACCACGTGGCCGTCCAGAGCTCGGCCTTTCTGGTAACAACCGCGGCCAGTAAACAAGTACAGTGGCTACATTCCTGCCAAGTCTTTCTGCAATATCGCACAGGAACATCCATCTTCTAGTTGCCCTATTACACGACACCATTCAACTCAGTGAGGTGTTGATATTGTCGTCTTTGTCGTATTATAGGCATTCTTGACTAATATCAACTTACCACGTCCAGTTTCAAAAGCAATTGGCGCTCACGACAGTTACAGCGTATATTTAAAGCAAACCGAATTTGCATCCTCATAACATACCGAAAGAGCACCTGGACTCTTTGTTGTGGCTCTCCTTCCGCAATGGTTCTGCTGAACACAACATATTTTCATTTAGGTGCACAAAAGCCAGGTATTTATCTCGAATACGCTTTTTTGAGCACTATGTCAGCGCACTCATCTCTCCAGCTTACCAGCTGTATGACAAACCGAATTTGCATCCTCATAACATACCGGAAGAGCACCTGGACTCTTTGTTGTGGCTCTCCTTCCGCAATGGTTCTGCTGAACACAACATATTTTCATTTAGGTGCACAAAAGCCAGGTATTTATCTCGAATACGCTTTTTTGAGCACTATGTCAGCGCACTCATCTCTCCAGCTTACCAGCTGTATGACAAGAGCAATTGTATCATTAAAATGTATAATATAGAAGAAAGAATTTACAATTATAAGTGAAATATAACTCTCCATGAGACGTAGATCACCGTAGTTAGCCGGCTGTACTACTGTCGTCTAGCAACAGTGTTTTAATCGGCTACATTTAATGGCCCTTGTTTGAGTTGGTGGATAATTCATTGTGTAGGCGCTGCTGACGCAACAGTCTGAATCCTAATTGCCGTAATTATCTTTCGGTCTTTATAACTTTGCTATTATTAGGAATCACAGTCATATAATATTGTCTAAATGGTAAGCTCTCCGTCTGACTGTTATTTTATTTCTTTTAGGACACTAATTCAATTTTGGCACCTTAGCCACGTCAAGTGATTCGTTATTATCCCTGCAAATATAGGTACATTGCATGCCGCACCATATGTCAAGAGCATCATAGTCATAATTTGACCAGACAGGGATCGTTATGTGAACGACATTGAAATGATGTTTCAAACGTCCAAACTCAGCACCAATTACAAGGTGGATTGGTGTTGAATTTGGAGGTTTGATATACCACCTGAATGACGTAGCACGACAATCTATACGTTTTAAACCTTCAAATGCAACAGAAATTTCAAGTTGGGTCGGTGTTCAATTTTGAAATTTGACTTGCCGATAAGTGTCGTAGACGTAAAAATCTCAGTAAGGTCAAATAATGAATATGTTCTTGGTATGAGCTACAACATGCAGTATAATTAAATTCGAAAGCATTAGAACGAATCTCTTAGAAATAGCTACCGATCCGAAATCGCAGTTCTGACTAAAAGGACATAAAAAGTAAAAGTGACACGAAGGACAGAATTGACATTCAGGTATTTCTCAGATTTCTATTTAGGTCTCTCCTAACTCTTTAGTTTATTCAAGACTAAAAGCGATGCTCTCCCTATTGCTCTGTTCCTCCACTAATCAGCTTCTTCAGTTGGTACTTTGAAGTCATAGTACTTTAAGATCCTTCAGCTTTACATTCTTTGACTGAGAGTAACAGTTTTCCCACACACACTTGCACACATGTGGCGATACTGTTAACACCTGTGTGTGGATGTGACTTGTGGTTATAAGCCTGGAAGTTTTGTCTCCCTGTTTTAATTGGCTACATGTTGCACTTTAATTGTGTTTTATGCTATAGTTCACGGGCCCATTACAGCTCTATGCATTTGATATTTTAGATCGTGCACGTTGAAGGCCATACTATGAACACGTGATTTGTGTTTGACGAGGAACATGTATCCACATCTCTTGTAGGCAGTCACTGCTTTTGAGAAAACACTACATCCAGTATATCTGCGTAGACTTCTTTATTTTTAATTTAATTTAATTATGGTGTTGTTATGATCCTAGCTGTACTTCAGAATGAATAATGTTTGTAACTATCAGTGGTTAGTAAAATAATATTTTAAAATGCAGCCTGGTGGAACGACGTCTTTCTTCAAATTGTGCCACTAAATTTCTGAACGTATGCTATAAGGTTACTTCCGTCTGCTTTTACAGCTCCATGACAACGTCTGACGTATCCTAAGTAATGATCGAAGGGGTCGCTTTGTTAAAAAGAAGTGTACGGATACCAGTGGCTGTATGCTGGCACGTATTTCGATTGTACAACAGCTGGGATTCTTCCTACACGTCCGTCACTGGGCCTGGATACAGCGTAATGTAACGCTGAAACTGGCTGCACAAATAAAATATAACTGCAAATTTAGACGGCTGAAGGTATTTTGATCTGACATTTTATACCGAACAGCCGAGGTCCCGCATCCACCTTCTATAGAGATAGACTTACAAAGAGTCACAGGTATACTGGTTCTTCTATTAAATGATAAAGGAATGTAAGACCATAATTGCTTCACGGGCACCATTGTTTATTCCTGAGTCAAGAAAATTATTTCGACACTTCTTTTCCACTCAGGTGTTGTGGGGTTACCGTCTCCTTGTTTATTAACAGGCGCTCTCTGACCTCCCTTGCTTCCTTCATACCCTGATCTACCATCGTTGATTATGTGCCTTCATTTGCATTTTTTTGAATGCTGTAATAGAACAAACAAATTACTTATTGCGAAAAATGACAGTCACTAGGCTCTACACTTATAAAATTAAGAAAACAAGTCTGAATGGTCCTAATAGCGAATTTATACAAACAAGGGACGTTCAATAAGTAATGCAACACATTTTTTTCTGAGAGCAGGTCACTTATATTTAGAATTGCAACACACCGCGTTACACCCCACTTTTTTGGCTACAAAACACTATTTATCAACATAATCTTCGTTCAGTATGACGGCCTTACGTCATTCTTTTCCTGCTAGTCAAATTAATTCATAGCTGCCTTGGAAGGGAGTATGAGAAAATCGTTGCTCTATTTAATACTTCCGATTCGTGTGGAAGCAGCATATGCTAACAGATCACAAGAAACACTTAGAAAAACTTTCACGCCGCGTGATGTAGCCACGTGGTCGTGGGCGGCCTGTCACGGTTCGCGCGGCTCCTCCCGGCGGAGGTTCGAGTCCTCCCTCGGGCATGGGTGTGTGTGTTTGTACTTTGGATAATTTAGGTTAAGTAGTATGTAAACTTAGGGACTGATGACGTTAGCAGTTAAGTCCCATAAGATTTCACACACATTTAAAAAAATAACTTAAATAATAATAAATAGACGTATTTGTAGCCAAGTCTGCTTTAGCATTAATGGCCCCCACCGCGCGTCCACGGCACGTAATGCTGCCCACGAGCGGTCAGCCACTTGTGGAGCACGTTTCACGTGTCGCAAGATTCCCCTCAGGATGAGCTCCTCATTCACGGATTTTCAGTCTACAGGCATTCATTTTGCATCCAACTGGGCGGTTTCAAAATCAGGTGACCCCCAAATCCCCCAGCACAAGCCTGGTCTCTTTCCTTCCAGTAAGCCTGCCGCCGTGATCTCGCGGTTCTAGGCGCGCAGTCCGGAACCGCGCGACTGCTACGGTCGCAGGTTCGAATCCTGCCTCGGGCATGGATGTGTGTGATGTCCTTAGGTTAGTTAGGTTTAAGTAGTTCTAAGTTCTAGGGGACTGATGACCACAGCTGTTAAGTCCCATAGTGCTCAGAGCCATTTGCACCATTTGAACCTTCTAGTAAAGCTATTATTTGCATTAATTTTGTACATGAGACGTACGTCTCGCTACCTTAAGTACCTGAATTTGACCTTTTTTATTAAATTAGATCGCTTCCTGTGCTTGTGCCTTTTATATTTAGAACTGGAGCTGTTCTCACAGTTACGAGTGTCCATTCGAAAATCTCCTCTCGAAGGTTGACGGGTGGCAGGAATGTGTATCCGGTGCCGCAACTGTTGTTTTAGCGTAAAACAAGATAGGCAGGTTACATACGGCGTCTTGTAGGTTTGGTCTTTCCACCTGGGTTCACGTACGCGAAAGCTCGCCTGTAATCCATCATCTTACTCTGTGTTTCTCATTTACTTTATTTGCAGTCGATCTGGAACCCTTTAATGGCTCCTCTTCATGTAATTAGACACACATTCCAAAATGAAATACATCTATAAATATATCTTGTTCTTGCACCATGCTGTTCCGTTATTCAGTCTGAACACTGGTTTGATGCAGTTCTCCACGCTAACCTATCATAAACAAGCCTCTACGTCTACGAATAACTACTGCACCCTACATCTGTTTGAACTTGCTTACTGTAACCTTCCTCTACAGTTTCGCCTCCCTCCCCCCCCCCCCCACCCCCTCACTTCCCTCAGATGCTAACGTGACGATCCCTTGATTTGTCCAGATTCGTCCTACCAACCGGTCGTTTCCTTTAGTCAAGCCGTGGCAAAAATTTCTTTTCTCCACAATTCTATTGAGTATCGCCTCGTTAGTTACATGACTACCCATCTCATCTTCACCATTGTTCTGCAGCAGCACATTTAAAAAGTCGAGACACGATTTCGTGTCTCAACTGTTCAAAGTCTACATTTCCCTTCAACATAAGCCTACACTCCGCAGAAATACATTCAGAAAAGACCTCCTACAACTTAAATCTGTATTCGATGTTAACAGATTCGTCTTCTTAAGAAACGCTTTTCCTGCCATTGCCAGTCTACGTTTGATGTCCTCCCTACTTTGGCTGTCATCAGTTATTTTGCAGCCCAAATATCAAAATTAATCTACTACATTTAGTGGCTCATTTATTAAGCTGGTTTGCTCAGCATCACCTGATTTAATTCGACTACAATCATTACATTTGTTTTTGCTTCTGTTGATGTTCTTCATTTATCCTCAGTTCAAGACACTGTCCATTCCGAGTCTCGTCTGCGTCTGACAGAATTACAGTGTTACCAGAAAATATCGGAGGTTTAATTCCTACTACAAATTTTTTTCTTTGGTTTCTTTTACTGTTTGCTCAGTGTACAGAATGGATAACATCGGAGATAGGCTACAACCCTCTCTGGTTCCCTTCTCACCCACTGCTTCCCTTTCATAGCCCTCGCCCCTCGTAACTGCACAAGCTGTAAATAGGGTTTTGGTCCCTGTATTTTACCCGCTACCTTCAGAATTTCAAAGAGTGTATCGCAGTCAACATTACCGAAAGGTCTCTCCAAGTCTTCAGATGCTATAAATGCCCGTTTGCCTTTCCTTAACGTAAGAGAAGGCGTAGCGTCAATACTCCCTCGCGGGTTGCTACATTTCTTCGGAATCCAAAGTCATCTCCACTGAGGTCGGCTTCTAAGAATTTTCCCATTCTTCTGGAAATAAACCACGATAGTATTTTGCAACCCGGGATTACTAAAGTGATAGCTCGCCCGGTTAGCCGAGCGGTCTAACGCACAGATTTCCGGAGTGGGAAGGTGCGCCTGGTCCCCGTCACGAATCCGCTCGGTGGACTAGTGTCGAGGTCCGACGAGCCGGCCCGTCTGTGGATGGATTTTAGGCGGTTTTCCATCTGCCTCGGCGAATGCGGGCTGGTTATCCTTATTCTGCCTCAGCCACACTATGTCGGCGATTGCTGCGCACACAAGTTCTCCACGAACGCCTACACCACCATTACTCTACCACGCAAACGTAGGGGTTACACTCGTCTGGTGTGAGACGTTCCCTGGGGGTCCACCGGGGGCCGAACGGCACAATAACGCTAGGTGGCGGAGGGATGAAGTGGACTGCGGTAGTCGTTGTGGGATTGTGAACCACTGCGGCTGCGGCAGGGACAGAGCCTCTCCGTCGTTTCTAGGTCACCGGTTAACATACAATACAATACAATACACTACTAAAGTGATTGCATTGTATGTATTTTATGTTAACCGGGGACCTAGAAAAGACAGAGAGGCTCCGACCCCGCCGCAGACGCAGTGGTCCACAACCCCACGACGACTACCGCAGTCCATTTCACCCTTCCGCCGCCCCACAACGAAGGTGTACGCGTACTTGAAGAACTTGTATGCGCAGCAATCGCCGACATAGTGTAGCTGACGTAGAATAAGGTGAATCAGTCCGCATTCGCCTAGGCAGATGGAAAACCGCCTGAAAACCATCCACAGACTGGCTGGTTCACCGGACCTCGACACAAATCCGCCGGGCGGAACTAAAGTGATAGTTCGTTGAAATTCACACCTCTCAGCACCTGCCTGTTTTGAAATTGTGCCACATTGTACCACCAATGTGGTAATTATAAGAGTGTCCATAGCTGAAGCATCCATTCTAAAGCGTCACTGACTCAACAGTATTTATTTCTCGTCACTTTTCCGTACACGATTTATGCTACCATACCTCAGAGTGCAAAAATGGTTCAAATGGCTCTGAGCACTATGGGACTTAACATCTATGGTCATCAGTCCCCTAGAACTTAGAACTACTTAAACCTAACTAACCTAAGGACAACACACAACATCCAGCCATCACGAGGCAGAGAAAATCCCTGACCCCGCCGGGAATCGAACGCGGGAACACGGGCGCGGGAAGCGTGAACGCTACCGCACGACCACGAGATGCGGGCCCTCAGCGTGACGTGAAGACGTCCAGTAGCGGGAGGCACATATGTGACGGTGCTGGAGGGAATCAGCGGGGAATTAAAATTTTTCGGGTCGGCTGGCGTGCGCGGCTGGCCGGCGGTCTACGTGAGTCGCATGCGGGTCGCGCTGGCGCAGTGTTTACACGGACGCCGCCGCCGGTCACGTCCGCCGGGGATGGCCGCTGTGCGGCGCGGCGCAGCGCCCCGCCGTTCCGGGAACTCATTACTTAGAGCTGATAGCGGCCGCCGCTATCTCCGGCCGCAGCCGGAATGGCCGCGCCTCAGCTGCCCGCCGCCGCCCCCGCACCGCGCTGCGCCGCAGCTTCGCTTCACCCCGTAGCCACTCCCAACCCCCGCCCCCTAGCTAATTACACCAGCACAGTAGCGGCCACTCTCCCGAAATACCTGCGGATTGCGGGGGGGGGGGGGGGGGGGGGGGGGGGAGGGGGAGGGCAGGGCTCCGTGTCTCTGCAAGTATTGTCGTGGTGCGGGAGGAACGGCGAGCGACGGAATTAGCTTGTCCCGTCCTGCTGCGTAGCGTCGTTTGCTTTGTGGGATGGATCACGTAAGTGAAACGAATTCTGTGCTAATGTTGTAAAGTCCCGCAGCTACACTGTCAAGTATTGCTATTGCTTTTAAGAAAGGCCACTTTATGTTTCTTGCCGTCACGAGCCGCTTGCAGGCACGAAAATGAAACACTGAAGTTTCTGCCTTGCATTTCCTCTCACCATCACTCAAATAAAGTAGTTCTTGATCAGAGCTATTTCAGAACACTAGAATTATTTGGAGTGGTTTTGGTGCTTCGTTTTCTTTCTTTATAAATTTAACACAAAACAAATTATTAGAATACCCATAACACACAGAGCAATGTACTTCATAAATCAGTGAATAAGGATCATCGAGAAAGATGATGAGGTCAAGGAGAGTAATCGAGCAGTTGCAGTGAACCTCATGTCTTAATGTAGCAGACAAATGAATGTAGCATAAATTCTCAGAGTACATTTTTCCTGGCCCTACTCACGGATTTTCATGGGGTTGGTATTTTGATTTTAGGATTTGGGAATGTTAGTGGTAGAGAGCGGTGGGAAATCTTTCCTGACGTTCTTTGTGAGCTGTGTGACACGTTTCTACAAATTGCAAAGAGCAGCGGACGTAGTTCCCTAGAATAGATACACATTTGTGTTGATCCATTGTGTCTTGCAGAGCGACGAGATCACCCAGGGAAAGCCACTAAAACATTCCAGAGTCCATAAGGCTGCCTACTCGGACCTGGGTCCCTCCGACAGTTGGAAAAGAATGGTTCAAATGGCTCTGAGCACTATGGGTCTCAACTACTGTGGTCATCAGTCCCCTAGAACTTAGAACTACTTAAACCTAACTAACCTAAGGACATCACACACATCGATGCCCGAGGCAGGATTCGAACCTGCGACCGTAGCAGTCTCACGGTTCCGGACTACGCGCCTAGACCGCCGACAGTTGTTGCAGGATAGTTACTTCCAGACGATTCGCTCTGTACACGACGACAGTCATCTGTCCCGTGGAGCATAAAACGTGACTCACCTGGAAAGGCCACCTGTCGCCACTTAGGATGATCAGTGCTCAGTTGCGGTACAGACGTAGAAACTGCAGCCTTCTTCGCCGATGAACAGCAGTCAGCAGGGGTGCGTCAACCAAGCTCTTGCTGCGGACGCCCGTCGTAGTAACGTTTGCTGAACGGTCGTCGAGGGGACACTGTAGGTAGCTCCTTGGTTCATCTTGCTGTCTGTTGCTCAAAAGTTCCACGTTTATTCGACTGTGCACATCTCTGCAGCCGTCGTTGACCCCTGTCATCTGTGGCCCGTGGTGCGCCAAGTTGGCCGGCAGCTGTGGCCGAGCGTTTCTAGGCACTTCGGAACCACGCTTCTGCTACGGTCGCAGCTTCGAATCCTGCCTCGGGCATGGATGTGTGTGATGTTCTTAGGGTAGTTAGGTTTAAGTAGTTCTAAGTTCTAGGGGACTGGTGACCTCAGATGTTAAGTCCCATTGCGCTTAGAGCCATTTGAATTTTTTTTTTTTTTGCACCAAGTTGCCACGACACCGGTTTTAGACAGCACCATTTTTCTATTCACGGTATACTTTAAACGTGGCGGCACACGAACAGTTTTCTAACGTAGCTGTTCCAGAAATGTTTTCACAGTTTACCCGAATGTCAATCGTCAAGCTCTTTTGGACGTCCGTTTCCTCATTACGATGACTGCACTGCCCCCCCCCCCCCCCTACCCCTTTGCTTGCTTGCTTCAGCCTGACAGAGACAGATTGGTCTCTGTTGTTCGGTGGAGTCTAAGCTGGTTGGCTATTCCTCCAAGCTGGCGGTGTGTGTGGGTTGTCCTTTCGTTGTGTTTATGTCCTTTCAGTCTGCTGGGACGGCGTTCCTGGCGTGCTTGCAACTTATTGGTCGCGAAGCAGATGTGGCCATCTGGTGGCGTTGAGACGTTGCACACGGTGGCCTAGTGCTCGGAGGAGCGGATTTGTTGACTGCATGGTCTTCTCGTAGAAAAGTCGTGCAGCCTGGCGAAACCTCTCTCTAACAGTTGGAATGTTCGAGACTCGGTGAAGGTCGTCCGACGGGAAGTCCCGAGGGAGGTGCAACGCCAGCCGTAGGATCCGGTTTTGGAGTCGTTGTAGTCTTCCGACATGGCTCGCTGCGGCGTTGCCCCAAACCACAGCGGCGTAGTCGATGAGTGGACGGATTAGAGTCAGATACATCGCAACACCCAGGTCAGGTGGGAGTGCAGTTGATGGATTGAGGAAGGGGTAGAGCTGTGTCATTCTACCCCTGACCTTTTTGACTATATCATCGATGTGATGTCTCCAAGTGAGCCCTCTATCCAGCGTTACACCCAGGTACTTTGCTGTAGTGCCCCAAGGTACGGCGGTTCCCCTAATGGTGATCTGCGGTAGAGCAGCTGGAATATGTTTCTTCGTGATGAGGAGGGCTTGCGTCTTAGCCCCATTGAAGCTGAGGCGCCACCTCCTGGCCCACTGACTAAGTGTGTCAGCTGCTGCTTGTATGCGTCGTTGGAGTAGAGCTGCATTCATGCTCCTTGCGTACATCGCTGTATCATCTGCGTAGAGGGCAAGATGGACCCTGTCCATCCGCGGCATGTCTGCAGTATACAGGATGTAGAGTATGGGGCCGAGGACGGAGCCTTGGGGAACTCCAGCCCTGACCAGACGGCGCGTCGACAAGTCCTCCGTGCGGACATGGAAGCTTCTGTTGGCGAGGTAAGATTGTAGAAGGCGGACATGCGGCAGGGGCACACCGAGGTCCAGAAGCTTGAAAACGAGCCCCTCATGCCATACAGAATCGAACGCCCGTGAGACATCCAGGAAGATGGCCCCGAAAAACTCCCGTCGTTCGATGACATCAAGAGCCTCTTCGACTAGTCGAAGCAGTTGGTGCGTTGTTGCATGACCATGGCGAAAACCACATTGTTCGTCCGGCAGTAGACGTTCTTCCTGAATGTGACGTTGTAAGCGTCGGAGATAAAGTCTTTCAAAGACCTTGCTGACTGCTGGTAGTAAGCTGATAGGCCTGTAGCTACTTGGTAAACGAGGGTCCTTCCCAGGCTTCTGGATGGGCACTACCTCCGCATGTTTCCATGCTTGAGGATAGTGTCCAGTGCGGAGAATGTTGTTGAAAAGTCGAGCCAGGTGTTCTATGGCTGCTGGTGGCATCTGTCGCAGCATTTCATTTGTGAGCTGGTCAGGGCCTCCCGCCTTGCGCTTGTTGAGTCGCCGAAGTTCTACGGAGACTTCATCAGCATCCACCTCTTCGATGTGATCGTCGCCCACAGGTGCATTGAGGAATACCGGAAGACGTTGTGCAACCAGTCGAATGTGATCCGGATCCATGGGGTCCATGATGGGCTGGAAATTTCGTTCAAAAACATCAGCGATGGCGTTGGCTTTGTCCGCTGGGCTGCTGGCGATGTTTTGACCGACTTGTAGCGGCGGTATCCTCTGTCGTCGGCGGAGGAAGAACTGCGTGGCTTTCCAAGCAGTACCATCATCAACCCGAAGAGTGGCCAGGCGGTTGGACCATTCCTGATGGCGGTGATTTGCAACGGCAACCTTTATCTCTCTCCTCATCCGGTTTAGTGCCCTCTTCGTTGCTGCGTTTCGTGTCAGCTGCCATTCACGGAATAGGCGATTTTTGGTGGTTATCGCCTCCATTAGATGTGGTGGCAGTTGCCGTGATCGGTCAGGCGGTACAGATCGCGGCCGCGGTGTGGCCCGGTGCACCGCCTGTATAGCACAATCTTGAAGGAATCGGGCATAGCCATCAACTCCAGCCTCAGCAGCATCTGGTGCATCTCGGAGGCCCTTAGCGATCAGCTCCTGGTATCGGATCCAGTTGGTGTTCCTGGTCTGGATTCCTCTCCGCGACACTGGCTGAGCATCGACATCGATGTCAAAGATAACTGGAACATGGTCCGAGGATAAGGCGTTGCGAGTGCTGGCAGATATAACATAGGGCACCCCCTTGGCCACCGCAATGTCAAGCACGTCTGGAAGTCCACCATTGTTAGGAAAGTGGGTGGGATCATGAGGTCCGAGGATGATGGCGTTCCACCGCTGTGCGACTCGGAGAAGTTTTCGTCCGTGGTTGTTGGTAAGACGAGAATGCCATTCAGTATGTTTTGCATTAAAATCACCGCCGGCAAAGACCTTTCCAGGTAATGTCAGCAGCGCTTCAACGTCCTGTTGGAGTAACTGCCTGCCAGGTGGACGGTAGACAGCCACAAACGTGATGCGCCCATGTGAGGTGTCAACAGCTACAGCAGTTGCCTCCATCGCTTGTAGTGGCGGAAGCTGAATCTGATGGTGCGCCAGTGAAGTCCGGACGTAGACCGCAGTACCACCGCCATGAGTTGGTCTGTCAGTCCGATAGCACACGTAGTTCGCTGCTCGGACGTGAACTCCAGGCTTGAGAAAAGTCTCCGAGACGAGGCAAATGTCAACGGCTTCATCTCGCAGCAGCTGACGAAATTCGCCATCGTGGGTGCGGATGCCCTGGGCATTCCACACGCATACAGTGACTCCTCGTTGACTACGGGCCATGCTGGGTCTTCAGTGGTCCGGTGGTGATTGCCTGAACGGCTGCACTAACAGCGGCGATGAGTTGCCGCGGGATATCCCTGAGAAGCTCCCGAAGTTCTTGCAGGAGGAGCTTCATTTCTTCCATGCTGGAATCGGCCGCCTGGGAGGGTGCAGATGCAGCGTGTGGGTGTTGAGCTGGGGTTTCCACGACGACAGCCTGGCGTCCCTGTTGGGAGCGGTCGTGTTGTCCCTGGTCTTCACTCTGTTGCTGATCAGGACGCAGTGCTGGTGGTCGCGCTGTGCCTCGTGGACGGCGGGCCTTCTTGTTGTCTGCAGCTGTTGCAACAGTGGCTGGCGCCGTCGCAGGTACGGGGGCCTGCGGAGAGGAGCCAGGGGAAACAGCAGCAGCAAAACTGACTCCAGGTCTGACTGGTGCAGGCCGCTTTATTGAGCCAGGGCGCTGGCCACGGCTCCGTGCCGCAGCCCGTTGGAAGCTGGAACAGCCGCGGTAAGAGGCAACATGTTCTCCCCCACATCCAGCGCATTTGGGCTGTCCGCTGCCGTGTGCAGTCGCGACTAGCGTGCTCCCCTGCACACTTAACACAGCGTGGGGGTAGCGTGCAGAACCGTGCTACATGCCCAACCATTTGGCAGTTGTAGCACTGAGGTTCTCCCCTCTTCGAGCGGAGTTTTTCTGTAGTGACTGGTGTCGCCGCTATCTGCGTGACCTGCCACAGCCCACGGTTGTGTGGGATATCACAAGTGACCACTAGGACCAGCGGCGTCTCCTTTCTGGTTCGGCGAGACGGTAGGCGGGTTATCGACCTGAGTCCAAATCCATAGCCCATATCCTCCATTTGCTGCCGGATGTGATCCAGGCTGTAGTTTCGAGGGAGCCCTCGAAAGACGATCTTTAGCGTCTTGTCCGTTGCCGACGGATAAGTGTAGAACGGCTTTTCCTGTTCTCCGAACGCAGCCGTAACCTTTCTGTAGTCATCAGCTGTTTTCAGCGTGACCTTGTACAGGTTGGTGCCAGCAGGCTTGATGACAACGTTGTCTTGGCCAACAAGACGAAGCAGCATCCTGTAGAGGCCGTCGTAGTCTTCAGTATGTTGGACCACAATAGGCGGCGGCCTTGGTTCACTCTTCTGAGTAGGTAACTCCACACCCTCAGCGAGCTCATCATAACTGTTTGTCGTCGGAACCGGCGGTGCAGATGACAGTTGAGCCTTCCTGGCCGGCCGTTTGACGAGTTGAAAACCTTCCTCATCGACGACGACATCCGCCGCTTTTGCCTTCTTTCCCTTAGGAGGGGCTCGAGTAGTTCCTGTGGCGGTGGTCGCCCTCCTTTTCTTCGTCCTGGTGGAGGTGGACGCTTCTTGTCGTGCCGCCGCCTCGTCGTCAGATTCGGGCAGCGGTACTTGCAGTGCAGCCGACTCGAAATCCATAGTCGTGTCCAATGACGATGCCTGGGTCGTCTTAGGTGGGGGGCCGGATGGGGCCGCCGGCAAAGCAAGCTCTGCCGGACGACGATCCGCCACACCCTTCGCTGTACGGACATCCTCTCGCTCCGACATCTTAGCGCAGACTCGTCTGTCGCATGTGGCCCCCCTACCCCCCTCACCGACACGCCTTATATACCATTCAGTGCTGCTGCTGCCATCTGATGTCTGTGTGTGATTACTGCACGTTGACATCGAACGTAGGCGATGTTAACAATGAATGTAACTGGACCGTGTATGTTCTAACAGTACTGACTAAAGAGAAGTTTTACTTAGACAAAACTGTTATAGCTTCTTACGATGTAGGACATTGACATTAAATATGCGTCGATTTCTTAATGTTTTTAGAGTGAAAAATTGACCTCATAGTGTCAACATTCCCTTTCAAAACCGAATTAATGCCTCACTTTGTCACTGTTCAGTCGAAGCTACCTGGAGCTACAATATAATACCTGGGAATTTCTTTCGTTCCCTTAACCAGATATGTACGTCGATTGCTAGCTACATGCCACTCCAACGGCCGTTAGGCAGACAATGAATCATCTTTGGTTGGGATCCAACTGTCCTATAGGATCACTAAGTTTGGTTCTGGCTATTTGTAAGGAAAAGAAATTGTTTCCAAAATTATGATATCAAAGTGATGCTTAAGGTTGCCTGAAAACGAGCAAGTTTCCCATCGTTGGGTGCATTTCTCGTAATCTCCGCATAATGACCAAAACGTGGACTTCGGACATTCGGAACATGCTTCATATGGTGGCAACGATTATCGCACTGGACCAGTCCTCACCGATGTAAGAGCACACTGGTCGCTGTGGGGCGTTGCAGATGTTGGAGAAAAGCTACACAAACGTAGTACGACCCTCCGCCGTTGAATTGAATCTTGACAGTGAAGTGGTATTTTCGCGTATTGTTGATAATTCCACGGAAATTGTTGTGTAAGAACACATTCTATATCTACGTAGATGTCCGCAGGTCACCGTGCGGTGCGTAGCGGAGAGTACCCTGTATCACGACTAGTCATTTCCTCCAATAAACCGAGGTCATACATTCGCCTTCCCTACCACAGTTCTCTCATGCACGTTCCATCTCATATCGCACTGCAACGTTACGCCCAGATATTTAAATGAGTAGACCCTGCCATACAGGACACTGTATCCGAATATTACAGGTTTGATGTTCCTACTCATCCGCATCAACTTACATTTCTCCGCATTTAGGGCTAGTTGGCATTCATTATGTTGCTGTTGTTGTGGTCTTCAGTCCTGAAACTGGTTTGATGCAGCTCTCCATGCTACTCTATCCTGTGCAAGCTTCTTCATCTCCCAGTACCTACTGCAACCTACATCCTTCTGAATCTGCATAGTGTAGTCATCTCTTGGTCTCCCTCTACGATTTTTACCCTCCACACTGCCCTCCAATACTAAGTTGGTGATCCCTCGATGCCTCAGAACATGTCCTACCAACCGATCCCTTCTTCTGGTCAAGTTGTGCCATAAACTACTCTTCTCCCCAATCCGATTCAATACTTCTTCATTAGTTATGTGATCTACCCATCTAATCTTCAGCATTTTCTGTAGCACCACATTTCGAAAGCTTCTATTCTCTTGTCCAAACTATTTATCGTCCATGATTCACTTCCATTCATGGCTACACTCCATACAAATACTTTCAGAAATGACTTCCTGACACTTAAATCTATACTCGATGTTAACAAACTTCTTCAGAAACGCTTTCCTTGCCATTGCCAGTCTACTTTTTATATCCTCTCTACTTCGACCATCATCAGTTATTTTGCACCCAAATAGCAAAACTCCTTCACTACTTTAAGTGTCTCACTTCCTAATCTAATTCCCTCAGCATCACCCGACTTAATTCGACTACATTCCATTATCCTCGTTTTGCTTTTGTTGATGTTCATCTTATATACTCCTCTCAAGACACTGTCCATTCCATTCAACTGCTCTTCCAAGTCCTTTGCTGTCTCTGACAGAATTACGATGTCATCGGCGAACCTTAAAGTTTTTATTTCTTCTCCATGGACTTTAATACCTACTCAAATTTTTTCTTTTGTTTCCTTCACTGCTTGCTCCATATACATATTGAATAACATCGGGGATAGACTACAACCCTGTCTAGCTCCCTTCCCAACCACTGCTTCCCTTTCATGTCCCTCGACTATTATAACTGCAATCTGGTTTCTGTACAAATTGTAAATAGCCTTCGCTCCCTGTATTTTACCCCTGCCACCTTCAGAATTTGAAAGAGAGTATTCCAGTCAACATTGTCAAAAGCTTTCTCTAAGTCTACAAATGCAAGAAACGTAGGTTTGCCCTTCCTTAATCTAGCTTCTAAGATACGTCGTAGGGTCAGTATTGCCTCACGTGTTCCAACATTTCTACGGAATCCAAACTGATCTTCCCCGAGTTCGGCTTCTACTAGTTTTTCCATTCGTCTGTAAAGAACTCGCGTTAGTATTTTGCAACTGTGACTTATTAAACTGATAGTTCGGTAATTTTCACATCTGTCAACACCTGCTTTCTTTGGGATTGGAATTATTATATTCTTCTTGAAGTCTGAGGGTATTTCGCCTGTCTCAAACATCTTGCTCACCAGATGGTAGAGTTTTGTCAGGACTGGCTCTCCCAAGGACGTCAGTAGTTCCAATGGAATGTTGTCTACTCCAGGGGCCTTGTTTCGACTCAGGTCTTTCAGTGCTCTGTCAAACTCTTCACGCAGTATCGTATCTCCCATTTCATCTTCATCTACATCCTCTTCCATTTCCATAATATTGTCCTTATATACATCGCCCTTGTATAGACCCTGTATATACTCCTTCCACCTTTCTGCTTTCCCTTCTTTGGTTAGAACTGGGTTTCCATCTGAGCTCTTAATATTCATACAAGTGGTCCTCTTTTCTCCAAAGGTCTCTTTAATTTTCCTGTAGGCAGCATCTATCTTACCTGTCGTGAGATAAGCCTTTACATTCTTACATTTGTCCTCTAGCCATCCCTGTTTAGCCATTTTGCACTTCCTGTCGATGTCATTTTTGAGACGTTTGTATTCCTTTTTGTCTGCTTCATTTACTGCATTTTTATATTTTCTCCTTTCATCAATTAAATTCAATATTTCTTCTGTTACCCAAGGATTTCTACTAGCCGTCGTCTTTTTACCTACTTGATCCTCTGCTGCCTTCACTACTTCATCCCTCAAAGCTACCCATTCTTCTTCTATTGTATTTATTTCCCCCATTCCTGTCAATTTCTCCCTTATGCTCTCCTTGAAACTCCGTACAACCTCTGGTTCTTTTAGTTTATCCAGGTCCCATCTTCTTAAATTCCCACCTTTTTGCAGTTTCTTCAGTTTTAATCTACAGGTCATAACCAACAGATTGTGGTCAGAGTCCACATCTGCCCCTGGAAATGTCTTACAATTTAAAACCTGGTTCCTAAATCTCTGTCGTACCATTATATAATCTATATGAAACCTGTCAGTATCTCCAGGCTTCTTCCATGTATACAGCCTTATTTTATGATACTTGAACCAAGTGTTACCTATGATTAAGTTGTGCTCTGTGCAAAATTCTACCAGGCGGCTTCCTCTTTCATTTCTTTGCCCCAATCCATATTCACCTACTACGTTTTCTTCTCTCCCTTTTCCTACTACCGAATTCCAGTCACCCATGACTATTAAATTTTCGTCACCCCTCACTATCTCAATAATTTCTTTTATTTGATCATACATTTCTTCAATTTCTTCGTCATCTTCAGAGCTAGTTGGCATATAAACTTGTACTACTGTAGTAGGTGTGGGCTCCGTATCTCTCTTGGCTACAATAATGCGTTCACTACGCTGTTTGTAGTAGCTTACCCGCATTCCTATTTTCCTATTCATTATTAAACCTACTCCTGCATTACCCCTATTTGATTTTGTGTTTGTAACCCTGTAGTCACCTGACCAGAAGTCTTGTTCCTCCTGCCACCGAACTTCACTAATTCCCACTAAATCTAACTTTAACCTATCCATTTCCCTTTTTAAATTTTCTAACCTACCTGCCCGATTAAGGGATCTGACATTCCACGCTCCGACCCGTAGAACGCCAGTTTTCTTTCTCCTGATAACGACATCCTCTTGAGTAGTCCCCGCCCGGAGATCCGAATGGGGGACTATTTTACCTCCGGAATATTTTACCCAAGAGGACGCCACCATCATTTAATCATACAGTAAAGCTGCATGCCCTCGGGAAAAATTACGGCTGTAGTTTCCCCTTGCTTTCAGCCGTTCGCAGTACCAGCACAGCAAGGCTGTTTTGGTTATTGTTACAAGGCCAGATCAGTCAATCATCCAGACTGTTGCCCCTGCAACTACTGAAAAGGCTGCTGCCCTTCTTCAGGAACCACACGTTTGTCTGGCCTCTCAACAGATACCCCTCCGTTGTGGTTGCACCTACGCTACGGCTATCTGTATCGCTGAGGCACGCAAGCCTCCCCACCAACGGCAAGGTCCATGGTTCATGGGGGCATTCATCATACCAACTGAAAATTTTGTCTAAGTCGCCTTGTATCAGCTTCGACACCTTACCTTACACAACGGCATCACCATCAAATAACCGCAGATTTCTGCCCAACCTGTCCCGCAATCGTTTATGTATACAGAGAACAACAGCGGTCCTATCACACTTTCCTGGGGCACTCCTGCGGTACCCTTGTCTCTGATGAACACTCGCCGTCGGGGTTCTGTTATTTTAAAAGTCTTCGAGCCAATCATATGCTTGTGAACTTACTCCATAGACTTGTATCTTCATTAATAGAATGCAATGGGGCACCGTGTTAAACTGTTTCGGGAAATCTAGAAATAGTGAATCTGCCTCTTGCCATTCATCCATAGTTCACAGTATATCATGTGAGAAAAAGGCTAGTTTTCTTTTGTACGAGCGATACTTTCTAAAACCATCCTGATTCGCGGGCGTAGGCCTCTCAGTCTCAAGAAAGCTTATTATATTCGAGCTGAGGATATTTTCAAGGATTCTGCAACAAACAGAAGGTAAGGTTATTGGTGTGTAATTTTGCTCATCAGTTATTTTACCCTTCTTGTCTACTCATACTAAAGTCACTTGCGCTTTTCTCCAGTCGCTTGGGACATTGTGCTGGGTGAGAGATTCGTGACGAATGCAAGCTATGTAAGGGACCAGTGCTGTAGAGTAGCCTTTGGAAAATCGAACTGGGATTCCATTCCGGACGTGGTGATTTATTTACTTTCAGATCTTTCAGTTGTTTCTCTATGGAATGTAGGCTTATTACTATGTCGCTCTTACGGGAGTCTCTCCGAAGGTTTAATGACCGAATGTTTGTACGATTCTCCTGTGTTAACGATTTCTTGAAGGTGAAATTTAAAACTTACCGCTTTCATACACACGTCGAATGAAACATTATCTGTGTGCACGCCTATACTTTTTTCTGTGGGGTAGAAACTTGAATCCCACTTCGTCTGCCGTCGTCTCCCTCCTTTCGTGATTTACACACCAGTGAATTTCTCAGCTATTGTTTTTGTTAACACGTTGCCGTCTCTGTGGGCACTGCGAAAAGTTTCTCCTTCGCATTGCCTATAAATTTACAGACGTTAAAACCAAGCAGTGACCAGCCCGTTAACACATTTTCTGGCTCATACTACGAGCTATGAATGCGCCCTACTTCGAATTGATACATGGCTGCACCAGGTCACATCTACAAGCTAGTTGCTTCTACGGTCAGGTCTACGATTCGGTTTGGTGAGTAATTATGAGATAAGCTCTCCCACAGCACATCGTTCACTCGCCCGAAAGAGCACATTGGTCTGTTTGAAGGATGTGTTGAACCATAAACAGGCGGCTATCTGGCCATCTATCACTGGACCTTGAATGGTTCAAATGGCTCTGAGCACTATGGGACTCAACTACTGAGGTCTTAGGTCCCGTAGAACTTAGAACTACTTAAACCTAACTGACCTAAGGACTTCACACAAATCCATGCCCGAGGCAGGATTCGAACCTGCGACCGTAGCGGTCGCGCGATTCCAGACTGTAGCGCCTAGCTCCGCTCGGCCACTCCGGCAGGCGGAAGTGGAATGGTGAATATGCACCCGTCGATTATATGTAATCAGAACGTCAGGAGGGAATCATCCTGTTCGGACGTGCTCATAACCACATCGTAAATCAAGCTGCCAGATATGTTCGTGTATCACTACGATCTGCCCAACAAACAGTGAACCTCTCGCAGTCATGTACCATGACGTAAGAACAGTGATAGTAAAAAGATCATAATTGACAGGAAACGGAGACAACTGTCACGACTTGTCACTGAAAATGGGTTTCAAGCCAGTGGCGGTTCTGTGATCGTTTGAGGATCTTTTTCATACCACGGTTTGACCTACTCATTCGGGTTACGACTGAGCAGATTACAGCAATGGGTGAGCGATGGAATGGCAGGTAGATAGGCCCAGTGACACTCTGTTAGTCAAAAGGAATGTTTCATTCAACTTTAAATACACATCACGTCATTAGTAATGCGAGACAGACTCGCCCTACTCTTGTTCGGTGTAGCCTCGCAGGCGGCGGGTTTCGCCCTGGTGAAGTGACGTAACCATGGGCACCCTGCGATGCTGACATCAAGCCAACCAAAGACGAGCCGCCTGACAGTAAGCCATAACCTTGACATCAGCGGCTCCCTCCTACTTCACTTGTGTCGGCGTTCCTATATGGAATGACCACACTTTGTGGCTCAGGCCCCGCTCGCATCCATTGAGGAGCTTGGTGGAGACTATCGTGTACAGGACTCGAGCTGCAGCTCGCTGGCACGTTTGGCGACTGCAGGCAGCGACAGCAGGTCAGCAGCGCTGTAGCACTAAGTCCCAAGAGGGCACTCAATGCAGGTTGTGAAATCCAGTCTCGAAGTCATGACTGTAGTTGGCGGTGCCCAATCAACTCGTCGTCTAGCATGGTTCAAATGGCTCTGAGCACTATGGGACGTAACATCTATGGTCATCAGTCCCCTAGAACTTAGAACTACTTCAACCTAATTAACCTAAGGACATCTCACAACACCCAATCATCACGAGGCAGAGAAAATCCCTGACCCCGTATAGCATGGATCTGGCGTCGTGATGGCGCTGCTCGACTCCGAATGAGCCTGCCTCAAGATTTATACCTATTTATATGGCTCCGAGTCGTCGCATTTCTTGCACTGTTATTCAGCCCACGGGACGCAGCTCATAACATCGGTGTTGCTCTCGTGTGGTGATACCGCCCTGTTGCTTTGGCTACAATCGCTACGCGGTGCCGATTTCGACAAGCAAGACTCGCCTGCATTGCAACCTTTTTGCGTATGGTGACGAAAAACAAAAACACCTCCAGCTGTCCTTACGATTTTATATTATTTTGTCGCTACCAGTTTCAACGTTTCACTGCGTCATCTTCTGGCCTCATGCATAAAACATTAAAGATAGCATTATCAACTTATCGGTCAAGTTACAGAGAAACAGAGTAAAATAGAATGAGAACAAAGGCGAGACTCTACAAACGAATTCACACCGAAAGTTTGACAGAAAGAACAGATACGTCCATAGTCACATATCTAAAATGTAACATTTATATTATCTATTAAAACTTCTTTAAATACTATTCACGGTTTTTATTTGACAGTCGGACATGCATTATCTGAACAATCTTGAAATAACTTACTGTAAGACAAAATAACAGTAAAAGGTGATGAATGGAAGGAAACAATACTTCACAAAAATGTAAAAAGAAGGAACATGACCTATGTGTCGTGTCAAAGTATAAAATGCTTACGTGTACCCAGATGAGGGGCATATCTATAAAATGAACGTCCAAGACGTGGTATAAACCGAATTTAGGACCCACATATGTAGAACGTATGAAAGACTCCCACAAGGAAAGTGTTCATGTAGCAAATGCATCATATATCGTGTATTACCATGAAACAATCACACACAGGGGTATTAAGTAGCATGCAAGGATGCAGTGTCTCATGAAGGATGACAACAGTATAACCAGAAAAGCTTAATGCGTAGCACACCGCTTGAAAAGTACTCTTGTGTGTTAAACATAAGTGATCACGAGGAAATAATTGAAATACGAAAATTATGGTAATGAATAAATGCATTGTAACTAGTACACACTTCGGTCTTTCGATGACATCAAAACCAAAAGCCATTACATGCTAGCAATTAGAAAAAATTTCAGTCATTCAAATCGTGTCAGAGCCAAGCCACATTTTTAATTGACCAGTGACGAGGCCACACACTATGAGCATAATTAAAACGTAAGTAATTGTAATTTTTCAATCAGACGTACACTCTTAATGAGTGACATCTATCTGAATGTTGGCAAAACATACACTAGTACAAGAAAAACACTGGCAATGCCACGAGTCGTATGTAGTGGAACTTAAGGTAATGTAATGCAAATCTACCCGAAATAGAAAAGAGGTACATAATCAATGTCTCATATATGACTAAAGTAATTGCATTACAGAAAGCGACATTTAACATACACAGCTCCACACGAAACACGTAACTAGAGGCCAGTGGCAGCAACGTTCACGTGAGCTTCCTGAACAACAACCCACTCGAAAAGTACTCGTACAAATAAAACCCAAGTAAACACACAAAAATACAACAAAATTTAAATTACATATACTTACGAGTAAATGTATTGTAACCAATACACATCTTGGACTTTGAACTACATCAAACCTAGGCCGGCCGCGGTGGTCTCGCGGTTCTAGGCGCGCAGTCCGGAACCGTGCGACTGCTACGGTTGCAGGTTCGAATCCTGCCTCGGGCATGGATGTGTGTGATGTCATTTGGTTAGTTAGGTTTAAGTAGTTCTAAGTTCTAGGGGACTGATGACCACAGCAGTTGAGTCCCATAGTGCTGAGCCATTTGAACCATTTGAACATCAAACCTAAAAATCGTATCGATGTAATCAAATTTCAAAAGAGCCTTACTGGCCATACGTATCGTCACACGAACCAAATTATCAATTGACCAGTGAGGAGCCCACACAAACAGTCAATAATTGAATCGTAAATGAACCCTATACTTATGTTTGATGTGAGCCTGACCATGTCACAACAGTCTACGAATTAACATTATATCCAGTACTACGATTGCAACACTGGGGATGCCATAATCCTGTCCAGCAGAATCTGATAGATGGTAACTGCATACTTATGTAAACACGAAATGCGTGCATAATCACTAAATGTGTCACATACGACCACAATAGCTGCATGTGAAAGAAACAGCATCGGACACTTCAACATATGCCATTACTCGACAAATCATAATTATTATTTGCGTCGAGAGCCTGTAGGATCACGCAAAGCATTCTGCCTCATTTGAGCGTTCTTTCTGACCTTCCATTATTCTCTCAATTTTTCTCCATGGAGTTTCTTTCTATCTTCAGTCCACTAGGTCCCTGGTTTCTTTGGGGGCTTCATTCTCTGACCTCGCATTCCTCTTATCTTTTCCCTGTATACATTTCTGCCTTCACTTTCTTTTGGATCGATTTTTGCTGCTTCTAGGTTCAGTTTGACTCATGTGATCTATGGTATTGTTGATTTGACCCTTTGTACTATGTTAGAATTCTATTGCTGAGTCGTGATAGGTTCATGATTTGCTCATAGAACTTCAACTTCCTTTTTTCGATATCTGCTGCTCTGTTTGACGTCTTCCCTGTAGTTTTCCTAGGGTATTTGTATCCCTCTTCTGTCGGCTTTGGGCCGAGAACTTAGCTCATGATTTTCTTTTTTTCCTTCAGTATGCTTTCCATGTCACTTTTCGCACGGAGTGCTAGCGTCTCACCTGCATACAGTATTTCACGCTTGATTACTGTTTTGTAGTGTCTGACTTGTGTGAATGCACATGCATTTTTATTATATATGCGCTGTGTCTCTCCGAGCGCTCACTTCTTTATTTGTAGTCGTGTCTTCTGTGTGATCTTTTCTCCTCCTGTAGGTCCAAGGATTTTACCTAAATAGTTGAAGTGTGCAACTGTATTTATTTTGCGTATTTTTAGTCTAGTTTTGATGTGTTTAAATTCGAGCAGGAAAGTTCCGACTTCTCGAAAGAGATTTGCAGCCCAAATTCTTCCGCACATTCTTTTAGTACTTCTGTTTGTTAGGGTGCCGTTGCTTTGTAGTCTGATAGTATGACCAGGTCGTCGGTAAAAGCTAGGTTTGATATTTCTGTTTTGTCCCGGCATCGTCCTACTCGTGTTGATTTTCAGTGTCCTTGAGTTTTCGGTTCTTTTTCCCATTCCCTCATTACTTTGTCCAGGACTAGGTTGAATAATAGCGGGGATAATCCGTCACCTTGTCGCACTCCAGTTGTGATCATAAAGAGATCAGAGATTTCACCCATGAACTTAACTGTCGCTGATGTGTCAGCTAATATCTGTATGATTAATCGTAGTGTTTGTGGGTCGAGTCCCTGTTTTTCTCAGATGCTGAATAAGGGTTGTCAGCAGAATCATACGCTATATACACTACTGGCAATTAAAATTGCTGCACCACGAAAATGACGTGCTACAGATGTGAAATTTAACCGACAGGAATAAGATGCTTTGATATGCAAATTATTAGCTTTTCAGAGCATTCACACAACGCTGGCGCCGGTGGCGACACCTACAATGTGTTGACATGAGGAAGGTTTCCAACCGATTTCTCATACACAAACAGCAGTTGACCGGTGTTGCCTGGCGAAACGTTGTTGTGATGCCTGGTGTAAGAAAGAGAAATGCGTACCATGACGTTTCCGACTTTGATAAAGGTCGGCTTGTAGCCTATCGCGATTGCGGTTTATCGTATCGCGACATTGCTGCTCGCGTCGGTCGAGATCCAATGACTGTTAGCAGAATATGGAATCGGTAGGTTCAGGAGGGTAATACGGAACGCCGTGCTGGATCCCAACGGCCTCGTGTCACTAGCGGCCGAGATGACAGTCATCTAACCCACATGTCTGTAACGGATCGTGCAGCCACGTCTCGATCCTTGAGTCAACAGACGGGGACGTTTGCAAGACGACAACCATCTGCACGAACAGTTCGACGACGTCTGCAGCAACATGGACTATCAGCTTGGAGACCATGGCTGCGGTTACCCTTGAAGCTTGCGATGGTGTACTCAACGACGAACCTGGGTGCACGAATCGCAAAACGTTATTTTTTCGGATGAATCCAGGTTCTGTTTACAGCATCATGATGGTCGCATCTACGTTTGGCGACATCGCGATGAACGGACATTGGGAGCCTGTATTCGTCATCGCCATATTGGCGTGTTACTCAGCGTGATGGTATGGGGTGCCATTGGTTACACGTCTCTGTCACCTCTTGTTCGCACTGACGGCACTTTGAACAGTGGAAGTTACGTTTCAGATGTGTTACAACCCGTGGCTCTACCATTCATTCGATCCCTGCGAAACTCTACATTTCAGCAGGATAATACACGACCGCATGTTGCAGGTCCTGTACGGGCCTTTCTGGATACAGAAAACGTTCGACTGCTGCCCTGACAACACATTCTCCAGATCTCTCACCAATTGAAAACGTCTGGTCAATGGTGGCCGAGCAACTGTCTCGTCGCAATACGCCAATCACTACTCTTGATGAACTGTGGTATCGTGTTGAAGCTGCATGGGCAGCTGTACCTGTACACGCCATCCAAGCACTGTTTGACTCAATGCCCAGGCGCATCAAGGCCGTTATTACGGCCGGAGATGGTTGTTCTGGGTACTGATTTCTCAGGATCTATGGACCCAAATTGCATGAAAATGTAATCACATGTCGGTTCTAGTATAATATATTTCTCCAATGAATACCCGTTTATCATCTACATTTCTTCTTGGTGTAGCAGTTTTGATGGCCAGTAGTGTATATAAACAGCAATAAATAAACCAATCTCTGATTTATTCCAGAAACAACACTGTTCGGCATTATATTACGCCATCATCAGGCCCTATATGCTAATATAACTGGAGTGGCAGTTGTCTAGAATGTGTATGTATATGCACTAGAGATCGATTGAATAACCCAATCGAGTACCAGTCGAATGCATGCGGTGGGCCCTATGAAGTGCACACTGTGGTGACAGAGTCTCTAGAGCGTTTGTCCGACGTCCTACTTGTGAAACCGTCGCAGTACGCGTGGAGAGCCCCTGCTGCAAGCAGAGCGGTGGCAGCCTCCGCTTTGCCGGTGGCTGTGGCAGCAGGCCGCCGGGGCGCAGCTGAGCCGGAGACGCTGCGCCGCCGTGTGTACACAGATGGCCAATTAAGCCGGTACGGGGCCTGGGCGGCCTCTTTAATTTCATATCCATTTGAATCGGCCATCGATCTCCGGGCCCGGCGTCGGAGGCTGGGCGGGGCAGCGACGTGGGGCGGGGCGGGGAGGGGCGGCGCAGGAAACGTGATGGGCGATAAAACGCGATCCAATTTGCAGAGTGCGTCGGCCCGGCCGCCACATGGCGGCGCACTAAACTGCTATTTATTTATTAGGGACGACTGCGCGCGCCGCCAATTACCCGGCCGCCGGCCTTCCCCGCTGTAAACACAGCGCAAGACGCGGCCGAGGGGCAGCCGCCTGGACCGCGCCTCCGCTGTGTCACCGCGGCTGTCCCCACCCGCAGGCGCAGAAACACCGGGGCTGTCCGGGGAAGGGAGGGCCGTTTCCGGAGTCGACTACGACGCACCTGCTCTCTCGGCTCACAGGATGTGAATCATCAAGTCGCACTGTGTTTCTTGCTGTAGTCAACAGGGTCACTGACGAATACAAATGCAGGTAAAACAATGAATAAACCAGTTACCTGCTGTGGAAAGGAGCCTGTGCTCTTTATTAACACCAACTACACTGCCCTCCATAAGTTTTGAAAAACCATACTGCGCATTACAACGGAGCAAGAATGTGAGTTATTGGTTAGAATACGGAAGAGCAAGGTCATATAACGTTTAAAAATGACACGTACAGTATTGTACACTTAATTATTGTACATACACAAGCATATTGTGCAACGTAACATTCCACTACTGGTGGTGGTAAAAGTCTACCTAAGTAGGTAGGTTACCGTCGCTTTGACATGTCCTACCACTCCTGTAAACTATCGTCTCTAGTAAATGGTTTCTTAAATTCGTGTGGTCCACGAAATTACTGGCCCCTGCGAGTTATTGCTGGGTATTAATAATTTCTAGCGGAAGGTTATAACGAACCGGTAGAAATTTGAACGCAACGGATGATGCATTTTTTTTAACCTCTACAGAAGGTAACTATACAGGGCTTCATAGGCAGTATATAGCTTTTATTTGCTTTCATGACCCAGAATTTGACTGTGGTACTGACTGCCACCTATTCTTTATGATGGAAGGAATAAATAATCAGTCGAAGGTAGAGATTAATTGATATTTATTCAGTACCGATGGAACTAGTCGTGTTTCTCTTGCAATGTATATAATCAAAACCGGTCTCTAGTTAACATGGTTCAGTTTCGCCGCGTAATTATGGAATGGGACAGAGCAGCGCAGACCTGGCTTCAATGTAATTTTATACAACCGCACAATTATACCTAAACCCTCGGTTATTACATTCAGTTTCTGTAGATTACTCAGAACAAGTTCCGCAAAGACAATACAAGCAAAACTAGGCCAGGGTGGAAGAGTGTATCGCAAATCTGTATCAAATCAGTGGGCATTAAAATCTGATACTTTTCCTAGGGGCACGAGTATTTTACTTAGCGCACCACATCGCCAACAAATCAGATCGTTAGGGGGGTGCACAAGAAACATCACTTCAATGCTGTTCAACCCACATGGCCAAGTTTCAGTAGCCAACGGAAACCCAGAAAAATATGGACACACACCATTATTCCTTCCCTATTTTACACTCGCTCACTATCGTATGATTATTCATCGTGTACAATATATTTTCAGACCGAAACTACAATTTATCAATGCGGCAGTTGCTCCAACCGACCACGTGGCGCGAAAACAAGTTCACAAAGAAAAAAATATGGAAAATAAATAAAAATCTCCAAAATATTACTGCAAATGGAAGAGCACATTAAAATACATTGAATGAGTGAATTTCCGTTAAGCACAGAGCCATAACGTGACCGTGAGCTTAGAGCGTATGATGTGTTGCTGAACAAGGCAGTAATGCAAGGTCTACTGAAGTTCGAGTAAATTAAGAAACTCAATTCCCTCATGGGGTTCAGTGATAATTTCGCACCTGATTTCAACATCTGGACTTCATTACAGAGCAGATTTCAGACATCTAATAACTATGTTAACAGTACCAAAACGAGAGCTGCGTCTCCATGTCTGTCCAGCACCACGACACAGGTCGTGCTCTTCCCACCGAATTAGCCTAACCGTTCCGCTTACAAACGTGGTCGGAGTGGCGCGCCAACATGACAGATCCAATACGAGTGCCTACGTGTCATCTTTGCCCTGACCTGCGAACTTGGTCTCTGCTAAACTTCTTCACGCTTGGGGGGTTGGTACTACCCTACCCCAGAAAGACCTTTCATGCAGTGTTACAATTTGTGCCTAAAGCTTTCTGCTAGTTCACACACTCACTCATTTATACCGTCCAGGCCGCACAAAGGAAAGGAAAATGGGAAACGTGGTAAACAAGAGAAAAAAATTCAATAAATAACACTGTTTAGTCCATGCTCTCCTTTTGGACACCAGCTGAGGTATTACCTGCAAGAGAAGAAAATCTTACTAATAATTTCTGCGTGCTAGCAATTTAATAAAACATTGGAACGGCACAACAAGTTCCGTTTAAATTGGAACATATTAGTATTGCTCCGTTTTATGTAAACCGACATTACCTGTCCAAGAAGTTCTACTAAACACGGCAGGTGGCGCCACATGGCTATGTAGAGGTGCGATGTTTATATTTCTGTTCACTTGTAGTTGCGTTTGCATGAAGGTATAACACGCCACGAAAGTAATTTAAAATGGCCCCAAAGTGCCAGATTCCGTATGAATCACGGGTAATGATAATCACTTTCCACCAAGAAGGCAATAGTGTTCAACAAATAGCTAAGAAACTGATGATTTTCATCAGCAGAGGTGTCACAACCATATACCGGCGTCGAGAAACAGGCTCCTTTGGAGATCGGCCTCGTTCAGGAGAGCCCAGGAAAATATCAGAACGCCAGGAAAAGTATTTGGTAGTGACCAGTAAACGTAACAGATTAAAAACTGTCCGTGAATTGACTGCTGAACTAAACGCAGGGATACATCTGTGAGTGAGTCAACAGTGAGACGACCCCTGGGAGACAACAACCTCCGAGATTATGTAGCAACAAGGAATCCACTGTTGCGTCCTGTTAGCAAGAAGAAAAGGCTTCAGTGGGCTAAGACACACCAACAATGGACAGCGGGGGATTGGAAAAGTTATTCACTAATGAATCCAAGTTCGAAATATTAGGAAGTAAACGCAGTCAATTCGTACGCCGTTTACCCCATGAACGCTTGAATTCTCAGTGCCAAATTCCAACTGTAAAGCATGGATGGGGTTCTGTAATGGTATGGGGATCCTTTGCAGGGAATAAAGTCACAGATTTGGTGAAAATAGATGTAAAACTTAACCAAAAGAATTTTCATTCCATTCTCCAGTGACATACTGAGACATCTGGTTTGCGTCTGATTGGGAAAGACGACCCGAAACATGTCTCGCTTTTGTCAGAACTACGTGAAGTCTGTAGAGGTTCGTAAAATATTGAAAACATGGAATGGCCGCCCAAATCCCCTGGTTCTTACCCAAACGAACTCCTATGAGATGAATTGGACAGGAGGATCGGAACACGGGAAATCATGAGTGGGTCACAATTGTGGAGGTCCTGCAACAAGAATGGAGATTAATTCCAACTGAAACCTTGACAAAACTGACGCAGTGCATGCCGCGAGTGTGCAAGGCAGTGATGGAAGCAAAGGGTCGCTGTTCTGAGGAATCGAAAATTTAATTGTTGCATCTTGCTGTGTATTTTTTGAGCTTAATAAACAATTGGAAAACAACAAAATGGATTTTTATACTGTATTTCCTTTCCATTGTCTATAATTACTAGGCGCAATTACTAGATGCTTCCAAACTTATGGAGGGTAGTGTATGTAGCCAATCAGTTCTCCACATGAAGATGGTAATGTGGACCATCTAAATGCATGAAGCTGAGTGATGCAGAAAAAATGTATTATTTACAGTGAAGCGCGAAAGAAACTGGCACAGGCATGCGAATTCAAATATGTAAACAGGCAGAATACGGCACAGAGGTCGGCAACGCCTCTATAATACAACAAGTGTCTGGCGAAGTTGTTAGATCGGTTACTGCTGCTACAATGGCAGGTTATGAAGATTTAAGTGAGTTTGAACGTGGTGTTATAGTCGACGGGCGAGAGATGGGACACAGCATATCCGAGGTAGCGATGGAATGGGGATTTTCCCTTACGGCCATTTCACTAGTGTACAGTGAATATCAGGAATCCGACAAAACATCAAATATCGGTCATCGTTGCGCCCGGAAAAAGACCCTGCAAGAACGGACCAACGACGACTAAAGAGGGGATTGTTCAACGTGACAGAAGGGCAACCTTTCCGCAAACTGCTGCAGATTTCAATGCTCGGCGTCAACAAGTGTCAGCGTCTGAGCATTCAACGAAATTTCATCCGTATGGGATTTCGGAGTCGGAGGTACACTCGTGTATACTAGACGATTGGACGACGCAAACCTTTGCGCCTCACTTGGGCCCGTCAACATAGACATTGGTTGTTGATGACTGGAAACATGTTGCCTGTTCGAACGGGTCTCGTTTCATATTGTATCGAATGAATGGACGTGTACGAGTATGGAGAAAATCTCATGAATCCATGGACCCTGCATGTCAGCAGGGGACTGTTCAAGCTGGTAGAGGCTCTGTAATGGCGTGAGGCGTGTGCAGTTGGTGTGGTATGGGACCAAAAGCATCCTGTCTGATCACCATTCGTGTCCATTATGCATTCCGACGGACTTGGGCAATTCCAGCAGGTCAATGCGACACCCAACACGTCCAGAATTGCTGGAGAGTGTCTCCAGGATCACTCTTCTGAGTTTAAACACTTCTGCTGGCAACCATACTCCCGACAGGAACATTATTGAGCATCTCTGGGATGCCTGTTGAGAAGAAATCTCCACCCTCTCGTACTCTTACGGATTTATGGACAGCTCTGCAGGATTCATGATGTAAATTCCCTCCAGCACTACTTTAGACATTATTCAAGTCCATGCCACGTCGTGTTGCGGTACTTCTACTTTCCCACGGTGGCCCTATACGATATTAGACAGATGTACCAGTGTCTTTGAATATTCAGTGTATAAATGTCACTGACACCATTTCTCGCTATGGAATAGACGTCTATACCTGGATATAACATGTACAAGGCGATTCCCTGCTCCTAAATATAGATATTATGCAACCCTCAATACCTTCAAATAACATCAGCATGATTGTTAAACTCTTTCCCCCACTATATGCAAACACTTAGTCCTACAGAATAAATGGACATAAAGTTTTTGCAGGAAATTTAATGTAGTCACATTATGTACTGAGGTATACTTCCGCTAGAGGCCTAGTTCTCAATTATTCAAGAAAAGAACAAAAGTGGCCTTCAAACGATTTTTCCCTGAGTAACTCGGAATCCGCTGTCTCCATCAATAACGTATTCCAGTACAAAATGTGAATAAATTACATTTTCTAAAAAAAGCCCCTGTTCACTTTTTCTGTAGCACTAATACTTTGCGCTTATTCAGCAAGAGAGTATGAAAATTTTGCGTGTGGTCTTTGAAGGTATTGCGGTTTGCATGAAACCCGAGGTAGGGGCAGCTGAATCACCTTGTATGTAGCACGAACCACAAGTCGCGCAGTCGGACGCTACTTCGTGATTCAGAAACGCCTGTAATAAAATTTTGGCAATTTTCGGTACACAATAACGCCAAAGAAAGGCAATTTGGCAGCACTGGAATCACATGCCAAAGCCAACAGATTCCTAGAGTAGATTAATAATGAAAAGAAGACTTAATATGGTGGTTTCAATGTTTAAGATTATCCACATACACTCTCCGTACTTCGGTACAACACACATAACATTCGTTGAGAAAAGCCCTTCTTTGGGATGTTGTTCAGCTCTCATTTAACACTGGATTGATTGTTGGTTACATCATCCAGCCGTTGCCCCTTCATTTGCATTTGTGACGTTGTCGTGGTAGGTTCCTATTGATGACACAAAGTCTCATCACCTCTGGTGGTTTTTCCCAGGAAACAATTGCCCACGTTTTGAATTTGTCAATTTGTGGCAGATATCCACGTGTAGTTGGTTTTCTTTGGGAGTCAAGATATGCGTGACTAACTGCACACCTTCTCTTCATTTTGGAGAATGTGTTGAACGGTTGATTCAGAGACGTTGTTCCACGGCGATTTGTAACACAGGAATGTTGACACACTTCGAACGCTCGTTCGCTACTCAGTACCTCCTTCTCACTACTGACTGGTGAAATGCACATCTGTAGCTTATATTCATTCGTTCAAGCTGCCACTCTAGTTACTGCTCTAACGTCACTTATACGCTAGATATAAATTGCTGATCTAATTTTTTCTAGTTCTGATCTGCTCAATAACTTCTAGTACAGACTGTTTAGTAAGCGCTACATATCACACAACCACAGTTTTTTTAACTCTGAACATAATTATTATAAAAATGTTTGGTCAGACATGTCAGAAATATTCATTAACAGTCAGTTAAAAATAAATTCCCTGCTGTAGGACAGAAATAACTACAAAACTTAATTCTACTCTCATTTCTGTGTCAGTGTTAAATAATTACGTGAGTTTGATACAAGACCTCATGTAATTGATGTATAATAGTTAAAAAGAAAGCTATCATACCACGAAGTCTAAAATTAGAAAATAAAAAGAAATACACATGCTCCCAGAATCAAACTCTCAAACAGGTGTACATTAACGCAAAACTTGGCCCACTTTTATTTTCTCTCTTTTATGTTTTTTAATATTCGAAGCAGGAGTTTGAATTTTATTTCTCAGCTTCTTCGCTGATTACCTTGTCTGTTTCGATCAAGGACATGTTTGCTGTCTCGTACTTTCGCGACGATGATTTTGACGACCGACGTAGTGTAAGAGAGGTTTTGTAGTTGCATCCATTGCCCCCTGATTTTTTCATCAGAGTGCTCCTGTCGCTTCCAGATTGTTCGTCGTAGGTGTTTACTGCTTGCTCAAAATTACTAGTTTCACTGTGTTTCAATTTTTCATTGCTTTCAGTAACACTTGCTGCCATCTTCACATTCTCCTCTCTTTCACATTCATAGCAGCATTCTGACGTTCCTAATCATGTGCGATGTGAATAACGCTTGAGATTGTGCTGGCGTCAAGACAGAATTAGTCATTCCGTCAAGATTATTAACAGTGGAATGGTCCCCTTATTCCACACGTAAAATGACAGGCATGATATCCTGCTATGGTTTAGCTCATTCTCAACGACACATCCGGTACGAAAACCAGTTATAAAGTTGTGCCAGCTATCTGCAGACATGGCATCATTCGCATCAAAGACAACGGATGGCACAATTCGCGTGTCAGATATGAAAAAAATTGGGCAAAGACTTAAGAGATCCTGAATTCAAATTCCACGGTCTTGCGTTATCAGTTTTGTACTAGAATTTACTTTTTCCATATCACTTACAGCGTGTGCAAAACTCAGTCACAAGATCATTGTGACAGATTGCAGTTCTGCTAAAGGAGTCTATTACGGAGCGCTGAAGATGAGGCACCCTGTTCTTCTTTGGGTCTGGTCTGTTCCATGAATTTTGTCTGATAAGTCTACTTGATCTGCGTGTAATACTAAGACAACGATCGAACAATGGTTTTGTGAGCTGTTTCCTTCGTGGGTGGATTAAACTTCCTGAGGATTCTTCAAAAGAATCTATTTGGTATGTTTTCTACGACTCATTGTAAGTGGTCATTCCACTTTAAATCGTTCTATAGCAGGCTCCCTGGTATTTGATGGATGAGGCTCGTTCCAGTAATTGTTTGGCAATCGTGTAATCACACAATACGGTTTATTTCCGGCTATTTATTCGCAATACGTTACATTTTGATTGGACAACCAGTACTAAGCAAGGAAGGGAAAATTCGAAGATGGAAGAAGTATATACAGGGGCTGTACAAGGGAATGTACTTATAGGCGATATTATAGAATGTGTAGAGGACTAGATGAAGATGAAATAGAAGATATGATACAAGGATAACATCTTCTCAGGTGCTAAACTTCAAGTGGATTCGATCTACCACGCAAGACCTGGACTACCCTCAACAGAACTCGTACCGGCCATGGCAGATGCAGAGATGCTCTCTTTAAGTGGAAGAAGCTGCCTAATCCAGCCTATGACTGCGGGCCTCCGTACCAGACTGTTCACCACATTGTCAGTGAATGCAGGATCCGAGCCCACCACGGTGCTGAAAAGGACTTCCTGCTAGCAACTCCAGATGCAGTGCGCTGGATTGAAGGTCTTGTGTGTTAATATGTACATGTTGTTGTGATCTTCAGTCCTGAGACTGGTTTGATGCAGCTCTGCCTGCTACTCTATCCTGTGAAAGCTTCTTCGTCTCCCAGTACCTACTGCAGCCTACATCCTTCTGAATCTGCTTAGTATATTCATCTCTTGGTCTCCCTCTTCGGTTTTTACTCTCCACGCTGCCCTCCAGTACTAAATTGGTCATCCCTTGATGCCTCACAACATGTCCAATCAACCGATCCCTTCTTCTAGTAAAGTTGCGCCACAAACTCCTCTTCTCCCCAATTCTATTAAATACCTCCTCATTGGTTATGTGATCTAGCCATCTAATCTGCAGCATTCTTCTGTAGCACCACATTTCGAAAGCTTCTATTCTCTTCTTGTCTAAACTATTTATCGTCCATGTTTCACTTCCATACAGGGCTATACTCCATACAAACACTTTCAGAGACGACTTTCTGACACTTAAATCTATACTCGATATTAACAAATTTCTCTTCTTCAGAAACGCTTTCCTTCCCATTGCCAGTCTACATTTTATATCCTCTCTACTTCAACCATCATCAGTTATTTTGCTCCCCAAATAGCAAAACTCCTTTACTACTTTAAGTGTCTCATTTCCTAATCTAATTTCCTCGGCATCAACCGACTTAATTCAACTACATTCCATTATTCTCGTTTTGCTTTTGTTGATGTTCATCTTATACCCTCCTTTCAAGACACTGTCCATTCCGTTCAACTGCTCTTCCAAGTCCTTTGCTGTCTCTGACAGAATTACCATGTGATCGGCGAACCTCAGTTTTTATTTCTTCTTAATGGATTTTAATAACTACTCCGAACTTTTATCTCGTTTCCTTTACTGCTTAATCAATATACAGATTGGATAGCATCGGGGAGAGACTACAACCCTGTCTCACTCCCTTCCCAACCACTGCTTCCTTTTCATGTCCCTCGACTCTTGTAACTCCCATCTGGTTTCTGTACAAATTGTAAATAGCCTTCACTCCCTCTATTTTACCCCTGCCACCTTCAGAATTTGAAAGAGAGTATTCCAGTCAACATTGCCATGTACATATGTATATGTAATTTAATTTTATGATATGTCTGTATTATCCATACGCTAAATAAAGCATTTGAAAAGGGAGTGGAACAGGGTTGCAGCCCATCCCCAATAATATTCTATTTGTACATCGATCAATCAGCACAAGGAACGAAAGAAAAATTTGGAGAGGGGATTGTAGTTCATCGAGAAGGAATTAAAACGTTACTGTTCGCCAATGACATTGTAATCGTGTTAGAGACAGCGAAGGACTTGACCAGTTGAACGGAGTAGAAAGTATGTTAAAAGGAGGTTACAAGATGACCATTAACGTAAGTAAAGCAAGGATAATGGAAAGTAGTCGAATTGATTCAGGCCATGCTGAGAACTTTGGAGCAGGAAATGAGACAATAAAAGTATTAGATGGTTTTGACTATTTAGAGAGTAAAATAACTGATGATTGCCTAAGCAGACAGGATGTAAAACGTCGACTGGCAATGGCGAAAAAAGAGTTTCTGAGGAGGATAAATTTGATAACATTGAGTATAGATTTAAGTGTTAATAAGTCTTTTCTTAAGATATTTTTCTAGAGTGTAGCAATATACAGACAAGGATGATAAACTGTTCCTACAAGAGGAGAAAATAAGATTCTGAAACGCGGTATTAAAGAAGAATACTGAAGATCAGATAGGTAGATCATATAACCAGTGAGGAGAAACCGAACAGAAATGGGAGAAGAGAAATTTGTGGCATCACTTGAATAAAAGTATGAATCAGTTGATAGGATACGTTCTGAAACATCAAGGGCTCACCAATTTAGTATTGATGGGAAGTGGGGGAGGGTGAAAATTGTAGAGGTAGACGAAGAGATGAATGCAGCAAGCAGGTTGGAAACGATATAAGTTGCAGTAATTATTTGGCGATGAAGAGGCTTGCATAGCGGAGAGAGCTCCATCTAACCAGGTCGCGTGCTAAGTAAGCGACAAATGCGGCCGACAGCGCGAGACAGCTTCAGACTAGAAAACACCACCGCAGGTATAGTTGCGGATGTGTCCTAGGTGAGCGACGTCTGTTGCGCTGCCTGTTTTCTCGGCAAACCACTGGAGCGGACGTGTCAGTTGCTATGAAATACTTCTCATCCGATTCTTAAAAAAATATTCAGTGAAAGAAACTGTTCGTCCGCATCTTACTGCGTGGTATCTTTGCTCAATGAAGGAATGAATTTATTTTCTTATTCGAACTGTGCTGCACGAAACAAAGCAAATAACTGTGCGAAATTTGAAGAGCTTGCAGAGAGAAAATCGCGCAACCGAACTGTTTTGTGCCCATAGGGAATCAAGTGAATGTAAAATTCGTTGTATTTTATAAACGGACGAAGGTTTTTTGGAAATGACAGCACTCAAAAAGGACATATTTTGTTGTATGATAACACTCGAAAAGCTGTGGTTAACTGTTTGAGCGGAGTGAAATCGGTCATCCTATAAATTACGCACCGAATTTCTGTCCGAATTTTCATAGTCAAACAAAGATTTAAAAATGGACAAATGGGCCATCAAGGTGACCATCGTGAGTTCAAGTATTGCAAGGAAATATTTAATTACTTGAAAGTAATCGGAGTAGTTAAGGAAAACTTAATAACCGATTTGAGGAAAAGATGAAATATTTGACGAACAACTGCGGCTAGATATGTAAATGAGCGCCAAAAAGTTCTTTTCAAAGCATTGCTGTCTTGAACATAAAATGATACATGAGAGAAATATTTATCTCTCAAAAAGGCTATCTTTGAATCAAGTACTTCATTCAGGAATTTGGAGAACAGAAGACGCTGACAAGACAAATGAGTTGTCTATAAGACCATATTTTCTGAATAAAACGCCAAGAAAAAGAAAAAAAAGAATGAGAAATATATATGTGCATTTTGTGAAATGATTTATCTAAAATAAATAAAAGATTCGAGGAACATTTGACATGCCTCTGAATGATACTCGATATTATGTACAGAAAATGAGGTGCATTAAATGTTTATCTAACATGTTCTATATCTTACTTTTAGACAAATTAACTCAAAAAACGTTTGAATTTTTTTTTCAAAAATACTGTATGCTTTACTTATGCAGACTAATTGTATTAAGTGAAATGCTCAGCCTTAACATTAATTGTAGGTGAATTATGTTCCCCACAGTCAAATATCATTAAAATTTCACTGTTTTTAATTGTGTTTTATTAGAAATTTAAGTGTATAACATCTCGGGATAAGTGTGCATAGACTTAAAGAGAAGTACTTTGGAAAGACCTTACAAATATACTCTTTGAGATGTGGTGTAAACAGAATAAATAAAATTTAGTACACAGAATTTGTGGAAAGATTGTAACGGAGTTAGTTAATGCATAAAAGCAGCTGCAGCCGAACCGGGGACAAAACAACGAATCAGAGCCGGTCGTAGTAGCCGGGCGGTTCTAGGCGCTACAGTCTGGAACAGCGCAACCACTACGGTCGCAGGTTCGAATCCCGCCTCAGGCATGGATGTGTGTGATGTCCTTAGGTTAGTTAGGTTTAAGTAGTTCTAAGTTCTAGGGGACTGATGACCTCAGAAGTTAAGTCCCATAGTGCTCAGAGCCATTTAAACCGTTTGAACGAATTCGAGCACTAGCCTATGATGCTACTATTGCACCACGTACACTTTGTGTATAATGTCACTAGTCAGCCGTTTCACCATTTGTCGGCTGTTGAAAGGTCTTGGTCATGTAACAAATATTCCTCTTTAGTATGTTTATGAGATAGTTCAAATGGCTCTAAGCACTATGGGACTTAACATCTGAGGTCATCAGTCCATTAGAACTTAGAACTACTTAAACCTAACTAACCTAAGAACATCACACACATCCGTGCTTGAGGCGGGATTCGAACCCGCAACCGTAACTGTCGCGTGGTTCCGGGACTGAAGCGCCTAGAACCGCACGGCCACCACAGCCGGCTATGAGATTCTGGTCATCGACATACAGGGTGAGTACAAAGTCTTGCTCTGATTATAAGAATTTATTACAGAATAACCGTTTGACATAACAATTTACATTTGATGTTACTAGTTTTCATTAAGACCACTTACGTTAGTAAATCTCAACGTGTGCTCCCTTGATAGCTCGGAGCATGTCGAGGAGGTGTTCTAGTTTCCGCAAATTGCTTCGTAACATGTTTTCTGTCACAGTACCCACAGCAGCTTGTATCCTAGCCTTCAGTTCATCGACGTCAGCAACTGGTGTGACGAAGGCTGTCCTTGATATAGCCCCAGAAAAGAAAGTCACTGGGCCATAAGGACAGAGTCTTTGTCACACCAGTTGGTGACGTCGTCACGAAACACCTGGCGGGGACTAGAATACCGCCTCGACATTTTCGGAGCTACCAGGGGAGCACATGTTGAGGTTTACCAGCGCAAGAGGTCTTAAAAAGCTAGTAACACTAGCCTATGTAACGGCATCAAATGTAACATATTATGTCAAACGGTTATTCTGTTATAAAGTTTTATAATCACGGCAAAACTTTGTGCTCACCCTGTATTTTAAGAGTATTTGTCTGGCGATTTTCGTAACTGATGGTACAAATTATGAATTCTCCATGAAGATTTTTCCCTTCATAAATTTCATGCACAACGTTGCTTCATCGCCTTACTTACCTGTGTAAAGGTAATTTTGTTGCCTTTCTCTCGAACTACAGTATTCAACGGTTTAGGGGCGCCGTTGTATGGAAACAGCTGGTAGGCTCTACTGGCCGTGTTGTAACGGGAGATTGCCGCTGGCAGGACACCGGGGCGTATCGTCCGATGCCGCCGCTTGCTGCTGGAGTGTGGCGTATCCAGACGTCGCTCGCCGTCCGTCTTTCTGAAACTTGCATAGGACGCGGCCAAAGACCACAGCAACAACAACGTCAGCTGCTAGTAGATAGTGCCGGAAGTTCCATGCGACTTTTCGCGGGTGATGCTGTAGTATACAGAGAAGTTGCAGCATTAGAAATTTGCAGCGAAATGCAGGAAGATCTGCAGCGGATAGGCACTTGGTGCAGGGAGTGGCAACTGACTCTTAACATAGACAATGTAACATATTGCGAATACACAAAAAGAAGGATCCTTTACTGTATGATTATATGATAGCGGAACAAACACTGGTAGCAGTTACTTCTGTAAAACATCTGGGAGTATGCGCACGGAACGATTTCAAGTAGAATGATCATATAAAATTAATTGTTTGTAAGGCGGGTGCCACGTTGAGATTCATTGAGAGAGTCCTTAGAAAATGTAGTCTATCAACAAAGGAGGTGGCTTACAAAACACTCGTTCGACCTATACTTGAGTATTTCTCGTCAGTGTGGGATCCTTAACAGGTCGGGTTGAGAGGGGAGATAGGGAAGATCCAAAGAAGAGCGGCGCGTTTCGTCACAGGGTTATTTGGTAAGCGTGACAGCGTTACGGAGATGTTTAGAAAACTGAAGTGGCAGACTCTGTAAGAGAGGAGCTCCGCATCGCGGTGTAGCTTGCTGTCAAGGTTTCGAGAAGGTGCGTTTCTGCATGAGGTATCGAATATATTGCTTCCCCCTACTTACATCTCCCGAGGAGATCACGAATGTAGAATTAGAGAGATTCGAGCACTTGGGAAGGCTTTCCGGCAATCGTTCTTCCCGCGAACCATACGCGGCTGGAAGAGGAAAAGAGGGAAATGACAGTGGCACGCAAAGTGCCCTCCGCCACACGCGGTTGGGTGGCTTGCGGAGTATAAATGTAGAATGTAGATGTAGATATTAATATCTGTATCAAGTGCCGAGTTTCTGCAGGTCTTCCTGCATTTCACTACAGTTTTGTAGCACTGTGAAGTCTTTATATACAACTGCGTCATTCACTAACAGACTCATGGAGCTTCCGACGTTCTTCTCTGGGTCTTTTATATGCGTTGCGAATAATGCTGTTCTTACAACACTGCTTTTAGGCAGGCCAAAAGTTACTTTCACGTATGAAGATTTCTATCTGTTAAGAATTAATGGCTGCATTGTATTTGCTAGGAACTCCTCAATCGAATCACGAAGCAGGTCTGATACACCATTCCCTCGTACTCTTTTGTAACAATAGTACAAGAAACAGCATAGAAACCATGCTCCACTATGCCCCTTTCCTAAGATCCCGCTCTTATCGACCTGTCTCATTACCAGATCTAGAGATGGTCTAGACTGACCCATTGTACTTACCTGAACAGTTGTATCACAAATTACGGTAGGCAGTACAACTACATTCACTCTCGATAGCGACTGTTATGACACACTTCGTTGTGAGCAAGCACGTAGTTGCTGTTGGAGTAAACTGATTCATAATAAAAGAGATGCAACAATTTGGTCGATTATACGCCCGTCGTTACCGTGGGGTGGCTGTAAGCTCGCTGCGAACAGGTCGGAGGAAGGCGAGTCTTCTCGCCGTAGCGCCTCCCTCGCCTCCAGATGGCTATCGTCTCATTACGAGTGGAAGTGTCGCCCCATGGCCGCAGTTTCTCTGATCAGAATTTCAAATTGATGGCTATCGGGCGCCGCGCGGAGCTGCTGCTTCGTATAATTGATGGAGCGGGCGCCCCGGGAACGCCAGCTGCCGCCGCCTCCCAGACACGCTGACGACAAGAAGTTGACGTAATTAAGGCGACTCGAGATTATATTTCCAGCGGTTCCAGTCTGCCGGCACCTGTTCACTGCTCTTACACGGCGACCTTGTGTGAGTACAAGGCACCTTGTGAGAGACATCGCAGCAGACAGATTATTTGTAAGGCATAAATCGTTTACAGTAAGTATGCCAAGCGATGAATGCAAGCACGTCAGTAAGAGAACTTCATTCTGTGTTTAACAATCAAATTTCCAGTTTTAAAGTAATGATTCTCTACGATTCGCTCTATGATTTCGATGTATATGTAGCTTACCAACGAGTGCTATCGAGTCATGCTTGAGCGTGCGGCATGTCCCACCTGAAGGATTCGCATTGGGATGACAAAAGCCTTAGGATAGCGATATGTAGGTGTACAGATGGCGGTAATATCGCTTAAAGAAGGTATAAAAGGCAGTATATTCGAGGAGCTGTCATTTGTACTCAGGTGATTTATGTGAAACGGTTTCCGATGTAATTATGGCCGCAAGACGAGAACTAACAGCATTATAACACGCAACGGTAGTTGGAGCTAGACTCATGGGACATTCCATTTTGTAAAACGTTAGTGAATTCAGTGTTTCAAGATTTTAAACATGGCTGAAACAGCAACTGTTCAAATTCTTCACGGTAAATAATGACAGTCAATGACAGATGCAGGATAAAGATTTATTTAATTTCCACGAGTGTCTGGCACATAGCACAAGTGCCCTCTCTCGGTGAAACCATCTGCCCTAGTGCTTTCTCACTCCCATCAGGATGGTTCATAGGCAAAGTACTAGTGCTAAACTGTTGTCGCATTGACCCTGTGTCCATAATCATGTTGTACAAATGGAGATGATGTCTTAACTATTAACGACGCCTTTGGCACAATTTGTTTTATTAATCTCCATTGCAGGATGTAATTTTAGTAAGTAACTAAAAGATTTTGTGCCTATATTACTCCGGTAATTTTAAGGTTACTTAAGCCTTAGTGTTTTTTCTTTCTCATTTCCGATGCTAAGTTTTTGCTAATGATAGTGTCTTCCTGTTCAGGATTTTTTACTTCTGATGAAGGTATATTTATATATACCGAAACCTTGGTCAAGAATTTTAATAAATCTTTATCCTACAACTGTTTTGGCTGTCATCATTTACCGAGAAGTAATTCAGTATTCCGAGACCCACAGGGTCAAGAGTGTGTCGCGATTACCAAATTTAAGGCGTTACCTCTCACCACGGACGACGCAGCGGCTGACGGCTTTCACTTAACGACCGAGAGCAGCGGCGTTTGAACAGGGTTACCAGCGCTAACAGACAAACAACAGTGTGCGAAATAACTGCAGAAATCAATATGAGACGTACGACGAACGTATCCGTTAGGACAGTGCAGTGAATTTTGGCGATAATGGTCTACAGCAGCAGACGACCGATGCGAATTCCTTTGCTAACACCACAACATTGCCTGCAACACCTCTTGGCTCTTGACCATATCGGATTGACGCAACGCGGCTGGTAAACCGTGGCGTACTCTGATGAGTTCCGATGTCAGTTGCTTAGAGCTGATGGTAGGGTTTCGAATATGGCGCAGACTCCACGACGTCATGGACCCAAATTGTCAACCAGCCACTGTGCAAGCAGTCTACACCATAATGGTGTAGACTTGGGTCCTCATGTCCAGCTGAACCGATCATTGACTGGAAATAGTTATGTTCTGCCACTTGGAGACCATTTGCAGAATGTGTGTGATGTCCTTAGGTTAGTTAGGTTTAAGTAGTTCTAAGTTCTAGGGGACTGATGACCTCAGAAGTTAAGTCCCATAGTGCTCAGAGCCATTTAAACAATTTGCAGCCATTCATGAACTTCATGTTCCCAAACAAAGATAGAATTTTTATGGATGACAATGTGCCGTGTCACTGGGCCACAACTGTTCGGAATTGGTCTGAAGAACATTCTGCCCAGTTTGAGAAAATAGTTTGGCCACACAGATAGCCCGACAGAACATTTATGGGACAAAATCGAGGGGTTTGTTCGTGCACAAAATCCTGCACCGGCAACACTTTCGTTATTATGGATCCAATATGGGTAAATGTTTCTGCAGGAGACTTCCAACGACTTGTTGAATCTACGGCACGCCGTGCCACGCACTATGCCGGGCAAAAGGAGGCGCGACACAGTATTAGAAGGTATCCATTGACCCTTGCCAACTCGTGCACAGTCTTGCTCTCAGTGTGTGTTCCTCGGTTATTGGCCATCATGATTCATGTGCTCCAGTGGAGATGAAGTAATGTGTTCCTTGTGCTGGATGTCTGCCTTCTGCCAACTTGCAACACCATTGGATGAGACGTTCTAGGCAGACTCATCCTGAGACCTTAGCCTGAAGAAACTGTAGTCTGAAGACGGATGGCAGCTGCGCGTACACCGCTAGCAATTGTCTTCTTCATTCACTACACTGCGAGTAAAACACTGAAGAGAATTAAATGGTGAGAAAGATTTTAACATAAAACGCTCTGAGCTTTCCTGGCTACCACGGCCAAGTGACACTTGCAGTTGTGCATGGACATTGCCAGACTGATATTACTTAACTTTTTGTGTTTGTGTTTTCAGTTGTAATGTTAAAGGCTTACCTGTCAGAACGTGAAAAAAAATTTGTTAGATTATTACTGGATTTGCGTGGATTAGGTACACAATTTATTGTTAAGTGGGGGCCTTACGTCTGTTTATTGTCATTGGGTTCAAGAAGTCTTTCTATATAACGTTAATAGTTCTTTTATTTAGTATTGTCAGCTTTGTGCATTTATGCAATATTGCAGTGCCTGTTTTATTCCGAATTATGATGCAAAGTTAATTCGGAGAAACTGGTGCTGTAGTGACTACATTCACCTTGACACACAAGAAGCGTATTCGCAGTGGCCACCATGGACAACCATGAACTATGCAGTGGGATGAGGGCAATGAAAGATTGTGCCGGACCGGGACTCGAACCCGGATTTCCCGTTTATCGACAGCGGTCACCTTACCGTTTGGCTCTCCGAGAACGACTCCCGGCCAGACCCAAACTTCCATATGTCCAACCACCTGTCTACAACCCGTACCCATATATCAATCATGTATGTTCCCGCAGTGGGGAGACATTTTGCTTGAAAGTCGCTTGCTTGGTGTTGGTTGATCAATACGATGTTGCAGGCCTGTGTTACGATGCAAATTTCGTTCGGACAAGCATGTATGCATGCACGCAAGCCTCGATGTCACCCTCCCGCCTTTGTTGACCACGTTACAAATGTATCTGTACAGACTGAACCAGTGACGAGAGTCCCACGCGCCTGTACGTAGGCTGCGCTGCTGCGCTTTCAAGTGTGTGTGAATTCCTAAGGGACCAAACTGCACAGGTAATCGGTCCCTTGACTTACACACTATTTAAACTAACTTAAACTAAGTTATGCTAAGAACAACACACACAACCATGCCCGAGGGAGGACTCGAATCTCCGGCAGGAGGGGTCGCGCAAACCACGCGGTTGCTGCTCTTTCCTCGTTACACTGCTTCTCTCGTGGCTGATAGTTGGTCATCCGAAATCCTAGTGTTCTGAAAGATTTGGTAATCTGCTAGCAGCTAGAACTTCGTCACGGTTTCTGTCCATACAGATACATTTTTAAAATTCTCAGTAAAGGTGAACAGGTGCCACCGAGGGTTTCGCCCAACTTGGAAAGACCCTTATCCGTTTTATTCACGCATGTGTCAATGAAGCGTCCTATGGGATCAAGTCACAGGCGGTCACAAAACAGGAGCTCCGAAAAAAGCATAAACACCCTTTGCTGCTTCGGATCACGTTCAGATTTCGTCGAATACTTTTGAACGGTCCTTAGTGGTTCCAAACTGTATATGACAGCAAAAACTGCTGCCGCGCTGAAGATTGCTTCAGTGAAAGATAGCTGTTGAAGGATACTACGAAAAATGAGTTGAATTAATAAATTTGAGCGTATCAATGGTCAATGAAAGTAAGTGTTCTAAGTTGTGAACCATGATATGTTGTGTTACGGAATGAATAATGTTGAAATCATGAGATGTGTTCTGTCCAATAAATGGTTGCTTACTTGTAATGATTGATGGTTTTCCTAGACCCTAGTGGTATTGAATATTGTTTGAAGTGAATGGTGTGATTAGCGTGCTTGTGATTATGCAGAATACCGTAAAGATGTTATTTAAAGTGAAATTGTTGTGTAGTTACGAATTCCCTCCAAACCAGAGGTTGATATAATGTGTTATTGTAGGCTTTGTACTTATTTATCGAGTAAAACGAAGTATACAAGCTTTGTTGGTGTTCCTACTGAATGGAGGTGATTGCTAGGTGATGTGTGTTGTTGTTGTTCTTGGTTGAAGTTGGACAGAAGTTTGAAAAATCACGCAGTAGTTACGTCTGTGCTTGAGATTATGAAGATGAGCATAATAAAGTATTCGCTGATGTTATGAACACTTGAAATTAGTTGTTCATTGATGATTATTTGTGTACACTGGCACGCGAATAGAATACGAAGAAGCATTTTTGCCAGCATGGCAGGCTGGTGGTTTTTTGAGGGGACAATCAAGGTTGAGTACAGTTAACTAATGAATAAGCTAACTTCTTTTGCTATTTGAATAGCAACGGGATTCAGAGCCTGTGCGGAACAATAAATTTAGAAGTAAACTAATTGAAACTTGTTTTGCAAAGTGAAGCCACATTATGGTTATTCTGAACAGATGCAAAGGAATTAATGAACGATGAAGTGTAGCTACAAACAGTAATAATTAAACGAGAGATTGATTTGTAAATGAACAGCGTTAAGGAACTGGAACCTCAGCCTAAGCGTAACAATGTTGAAGGCTTTACTTTCGTCATTCCTGTATATTGGTGAATATACATGACTATCTCGAGGCAAGGTATTATGAAGTGAGATGTTTTACTGATCTTCAGTGTCGAATGGAATCTGTGGTGAATAATTAGTGACTGTTAGAGTAAGTGTCAATTTTCTCTCGCCTCACAGTGGTACATAATTTTGATACTCATGGGTTAACGAACCAGCATGTTATTCTGTTGTGTATGTGGTTTGGAAATCTTCTGTTAGGAAGTAGTAATGTGTGAAGTCATCCGCACGAGTACTAAAAGGAATCCTCTAAATTTCGCTGACAATAAATAGCACAGATCTTAAGGCCGTGAATTCAAGTAAGTACTTGGGGATTACAATTAAGCTAACCTCTTTTGCTGTTTGAGCTGTAACGGGATTCAGAGCCTGAGCACACGGAAAAATTTAAGGGTTCCTTTTCCCCGCGCTGTTCGGGAGCATAACGGTAGAGAAGTACCTTGAAAATACTTCGATGGATCCTCTGCATGCACTTAATTGTGAGTTGAAGAGTAATCGTGTAGATGTTGATGCGTGTTTTATTTAGTGGCGTTTAAACGATTATGTTTATTTGAAGTTCCAGCTATTTGTTTTAAATGAACCATCTCATACTCGTAAATACTCATACAATGAAGGCTTTCACGACCGGGTGGTACTGTTGTTGATGATTCTTCCGGGTTATATGGCCGTGGTCCATGGAATTCTTCTATTCCTAACGTTTCGTCCAATACTACGCTGGACATCTTCAGAGGTGTATCTGGTCTTGCTGAGTCCTGCCGACTGACGAGTCGGGCGTCGGAGAGCGGCCTAAATACCGAGGAAAGTGGGCGTGCACATAGTGGCAGAGAGAAAACTAGTCTAAGATAAAATGTAACTATCGATAACAGTCACTTACCGATTCTGTAACGCCACTGTCCATATCTCGCTTGATTTATATTAAAATTATCTTCATGTTTATAAATTTCGATAGCCTCCCTATACAGTCGTGGATAATAGTTCGTGGTAGCACTTAAAACTGTAGTTTCAGGAAACTTAACTACATGGTCACCTGACTGAAGAGCATGTTCAGCAGCGGCCGATTTATCTGTTTTTCCCAATCGACAAAGACTTTTATGCTCCTTTACCCTTGTATTCACACTTCTTTTCGTAGGACCGATATAGACCTTACCACAAGTACACGGAATTTTATACACACCGCAAGATGATAATGGTGGCCTCCTATCTTTAAAAGAACGAAGTACATGTCCTATTTTTTCTGGTAGGTTTGAATACGGGTTTCACTTTATGTTTCAGCAAAATTTTGCCAACTCGATCTGTAACATTACTAATGAAAGGTAAAGACTCCGAGTTCTTCCATTGCTGTGTACCATCCTTGTCCTTTGGCCTGCTGTAATTAGGTCTTAAAACTCTATTAATTTCTTTGTTTGAGTAGCCATTCTTTTCGAAGGCCTGTTTCAGATGATTCAGTTCCGTATCCAGATGTTCCGACGTACAAATCCGTTTTGCCCTGTCGACTAAACTTTTGATTACACCTCTTTTTTGTTGTGAGTGATGACTGGAGTTCTTATGTAAGTATCTATCAGTATGTGTCCTCTTCCGAAACACTTTATGTTTTATACTGCCATCCGTCTGTCTCATGACTAACACATCGAAAAACGAAATAGCCTGGTCTTTTTCCACTTCAATGGTAAACTGAATTTTAGGGTTTATGCTATTAAGGTAATCAAAAAATTCACCGAAGGCATTTTTACCGTGTGTCCAAACCACGAATGTGTCGTCTACAAAACGATACCAACAACATGGTTTCTTATTTACTTTATTCTACGCTAATTGTTCAAATTTCTCCATGTAAAAATTGGCAATCGCAGGGCTCAACGGGTTACCCATGGTAACACCATCCACTTACTCATAAAACTCCTCATCCCACTGAAACTGACTAGCAGGACCAGGCATACCTCTGAAGATGTTGAACGTGGTATTGGGCGAAACGTTAGGAATAGAAGAATTCCATGAACCACGGCCATATAACCCGGAAGAACTATCAACTCGTAGATACTGTTGTGGGGAAAGCAAACTAAAAACTGTAATTTATTGACAGAAAATTTAGAAAATGCAACAGGTCTGCTAAAGAGACTGCATACACTACGCTTGTCCGTCCTCTCCTGGAGTAACCGCATCAGACAGGATTAATGGAGGATATCGGAAACGTTCAGAGAATGGCAGCTCGTTATTTACTACAGTGAAATACGGGAGAAAGTTCCATAGTTATGACATGCAAATTGAGGTGGCAGTGTTTTGCATTGCGGTAGGTCCCCTCATGAAATTTCAATCACCAGCTTTCTCCGCCGAATGTAAAATATTTTGTTGGAGCCCACCTACATAGGGAGAAATGGTCATCATAACAAAATAAGATAAATCAGAGAGCACACTGAAAAATTTAAGGGTTCCTTTTCCCGCGCGCTGTTCGGGAGCGCAACGGAAGAGAAGTAGCTTGAAGATATTTTGATGAACCCTCTGCACGCACTTAATTGTGACTTGAAGAGTAATCATGTGGATGTTGATGGTGTTTAAATGATCTTGTTTATTTGAAGTTCCAGCTATTTGTTTCAAATAAACAATGCTGTATATTTTCATACTTATACCAAGATTTCTTAGTGAGCTGCCTGATTTGTCATTTCTCACACATTTTCTCGTCACTGCTGCTCCTTATTTGGTAGTGATTAGGATAATTGTATTGTATATGGTCATGTCGTTCTCTTTCATCGCGTTTGTATGTCCCTAGGGATACTTTTGAGTGGTTTATAGCTTGTGATCATGAAACCAGACAATTTCTTCTGTGTATATTCTGCAGCTGCTAAGACTGTGTGCAGGAACCGTTATTTTTTGAGCACAAGAATCAAATAGTCTATTTTATGCATGTACTGAAAGTGCAGAGGCTGTGTCCAAGTACAGTTTATATTGTTTTGGGTCATGAAACACTTCCATAGTGTGCTTGGTTTATGGTATCAATTAATCTAAGTAATATTCTTGTGTATTAAAAATATTTGTTTACATATGCTGTTTTATGGCATTCTGTATATAAGAAATATGTTGTTTTGTTAATGAATACTCTGCTGTAAATTTATCTTTCTTTCTAATACATTATGCGAGAAAAACTTGTACTGTTGATTAATGTCATCGAGGAACAAGGAGAAATTGTAGCACGGAATCAATGATAAACGTAAAATGGCTTTCGATCTGATTTTTTATTAGAGATGAGTATTGGCCAGAATTTGTTAATTTAAAGTTTAAAGGAGACTATGTGCAGGGGATCAGATCTTTACTGATTTGTGGTGAGATACTGTTTGATTTAGAATTTCGAGTGCTTTTACAGGCGAAGATGGATTTGGAGGGAAGAGACGTCAAACGAATTAGAACAAGGTTGCAGTTGGTGTTGTAATTAGACATAAGTCGTTAATTTAGTATCACTGAAGTACTTGTGATTCAATTAGACTTTTGGGCGCCAGTAATGAGCCATATGAAGTGGGTTACAGTGAAGTTCATCATCTTACGCATCTACGAATTAACCATTTATTACATGAATATAATGTATTTGTTCTTTGTGACATGATACTTTTGTGCAAGTCATGAATCTTGTTTATTTATTCTAATTTAGTGTTAAGGATCATCTTATGATATTGTGTACTTAGGTCATTAGTAGATGCTACAAATGATGTACCTTATGTATATTATCATGAAATGAAATGACTTGTTAAAGTTGAAAGGAAACAGAATGTCCATTCGTATGTAACACAGTCTGTCTGGTTTAACAGAGAATTTGTATCATTAGTCCATCTGTGTGAGTGTTAATAAGTCATATGTAAATGATACACTAATTTTCCTAGTATTTTTTCTTGCAGTGAGCTATGGGATGAATGGTGTGAATGAGGCAGACACACTACTGCTTAGTGTACAGGCTGATTAGTAAGCCGTTGGCTGGGACCACAAGTGCCTTACTCCACTGAAGAGTACTGAGAACAACAAATCTGCCAGGCGGAGTCGTAGTCATTGCCTGATGGAAAACTGGGAGCCTTGATGAGGTGGCAGGTGCCCTTTTGGTCAGAAGTAAGGAGGTTATGGTCCTGGATCCCTCCATAAAATGTCAGCAAGTCTGCAGCGCCCGGATCACGTCGAGCACTGTCAGCCAGTCCTGCATATTCAGCGCCAGCTGCAAACAAGGAACGTGAGCACCTTGTCGAGTCTGTACCATCATAACGAAGAATGTGAGCTAAAAGTGTCGTATGCAGATGTATGTGTGTGTGTGTGTGTGTGTGTGTGTGTGTGTGTGTGTGTGAGAGAGAGAGAGAGAGAGTGAGTTCTAGGAGTGCAAAAAAATTTTGCTCCCTGTCAAATATTTCTTTTACCATTTTGGTCTCCTAAAACAAGCCATATTTCTTTTGTGTATTAACAATTTTGTGACGATGCATAAAAATGAGACATCTTGACATTCTCATTAGTGAAGAGAAGAGAGGCAGGAGATTAATCAGTTCATATGCATTATTTATGATGAACTTCCCTTCTGAAGACAACGTTGGATTTTTCATAGTTTTTTTTGCAATTAATATCCGATGATAATTTAAATGTTGGATATTGTTGACTAATGTCATCTGATGTGAATACGATTGCTTGCGCCAGTTTAAAAGACACTTTACTTAGCGCATGTGGCTGACAGATATCTGTAAGTGCTATGTCTGTTGATATTAGTTACATTAATTTGATTTGTTTTATTTTTAAGGGATTCAGTTTTCTTATTTTTCTTCATTTCAGATTAATCAATTTTAAATTTAACTAGTACGTCCCATTTTGTGCTTTAACAGAACTGAAGGTCTTGCCATGGTGACACATTAAAATCATTAAGCTTAGATTTTTGGGACATGATGGCCTAGAACTGTGTAACCTCAAGCCAAAAAGCAGTGGCATAAGGTTACAATAGTTTGTTTTTCATTTATTACTAATTGAATTACTCTTGTTACTAGACAACTTTATCCTTCTGAAATGGTGTCAGGGTGTGACGTACCAATTCATAATGTCCTCTAATGCTCTGTTGTTACTATACAACTTTATCCTTTCGGACAGATGTCAGGATATGACGTACATATTCATAATGTCCTCTAATGGTCTCCTCCACATATCTGACGATGTCTCCTATAATGCAGTGATGCAGTGGTCATAGCGGTCATAAGAAGGACATGTTTTCTTTTCTTTTTTTTTTTTTTTTTTTTTGAGTCATCAGAATTCTGACTGGTTTAATGTGACTGGACACGAATTCCTCTCCTGTGCCAAACAATTTTTACTCTCTACAGCTCCCTCTAGTACCATGGAAGTCACTCCTTGATGTCTTAATAGATGTCCTATCATCTAGTCCATTCTCATTGTCAGTGTCTTCCACATATTTCTTTCCTTCCCGATTCTTCAGAGAACTTCCTCATTCCTTACCACAACATTTCACCTAGCTTTCAGCATACTTATATGTAACATGCCTAAAATGCTTCGATTCCCTTCTGCTACGGCTTTCCCACAGTCCATGTTCCGTTTCCATATAATGCTGTGCTCCAAACGTACTGTTTCAGATTTCTTCCTCAGATTAAGGCATATCCTTCACATTAGAAGACTTCTCTTGGTCAAATACGCCCTTTTTCCAGGGATAGTCTGCATTTTTATATCCTCCTTGGTCCAACCGTCATGTGTTAATTTATGCCTAGGTAGCAGAATTCCCTCATTTTGTCTACTTCGAGATTCCTAGTTCCGAGGAAAAATTTCTCGCTATTTTCACTTCTGCGCCTTCTCATTACTTTCGTATTTCTTCGCTTTACTCTGACCCTACTCTTTACTCATTAGATTGTTCATTCCATTCAACAAATCTTGTAATTCTTCCTCACTTTCACTGAGGGCAGCAATGTCATCAGCGACTCTTATTACTGATATTCTTTCACTTCAATTTGAAACGCACTCTGGAACCTCTATTTTATTTCTGCCATTACTTCTTAGATTTATAGATTGAACAGCAAGGACGAAAGGCCATATCCCTGTTTTATCCCTTTCCCAGTCGAAACAATTCGTTCTCCAAGTATTATATTTTACCCGTCTTTACCTACAGCTTGCACCTATTATTCTCAGAATTTCGAACATCTTGCACCATTTCACACTGAAGAACGCTTTTTCCAGGTCGACAAATCCCATAAACGTATCTTGATTTTTCTTCAGTTTGTTTCCATTATCAGCCGCAACATGTGAACTGCCTCTTGCAGCGTCGTCATTTAACAGACCCTTAATTTTATTTTCCATTCTGCTGTATGTTATGCTTGTCAGCAACTTGGATGCAGCAGCTGTTTAAGCTGACTGTGCGATAATTCTCGCACTTTCGGATTGCTTATCTTCAGAATTGTGTGGATACTACAGTTTTCCCGAATGTCAGATGGTATATCGCCAGAGTCATGTATTCTACACACCAAAGCGAGTAGTCGATTTGTTCCCACTTTCCCCATTGATTTTCGACATTTTTGTGGAATGTTATCGATCCCTTCTGCCTTATTTGATCTTCAGTAGTCTAAAGCTTTTTTAAATGCTGTTTCTAAGACTGGATCCCGTACCTCTTCCCTGTCGATTTTGTCCATTCTTCCATCACGTCCTCAGGCAATTCTTCTCCCTCATATATGCCTTCAATGTATTCTTTCACCTATTTGCTCTCTCCTCTGCATTTAACAGTGGAATTCCCGTTGCACTCTTAATGCTACTTTCCTTGCTTTTTATTTCGCCGAAGGTTGTTCTAAATTGTCTATCTGCTGTATCAGTCCTGCTGATAATCTTTTCCGATTTCTTCACCTTTTTCATGCCATCATTCCGCCTTAGCTTCCCTGCACTTCCAATTCATTTCATTCCTATATATTTTTGTATTACTGAATTTCCGTAAACATTTTTGATCTTCCTTCTTTCGGCGATCAGTTGACGTATTTCTTGCGTTACCCATCGTTTCTTCGTAGTTATCTTCATTGTACCTACGTTTTTCTTCTTAACTTCAGTGATTTCCTTTTAAGACATGTCCATTCCTCTTCAGGTGAACCGCCTACTGAACTATTCATTATTGCAATACCTGTAGCTTCAGAGAACTTCAAGCGTGTCTCTTCGTTCCTTAGTACTTCCGTGCAGCACTTCTTGGCGCATAGATTCTTTCTTACTGGTCTTTCAAACTTCAGCCTCCGCTTCATAGTTACTAAATTTCGGCCAGAGTCTATATCTCCCCCTGGGTAAGCCTCGAAATCCGGTATCTGATTTCTAAATCGCTTCCTGACCGTGATGTAATCTAACTGGAATCTTCCCGCGTATGCCAGCTTTTTCCAAGTATACCTCCCACCCTTTTAAACAGAGTATTCGCTATAACTAAACGAATTTTATTGCAGAACTCAGCCTTTCTCCTCTCTCATTTCCACAGCCAAGCCCCTATTCTCCCATAACCCTTTCTTCTATTCCTTCTCCTGAAACCGGATTCCAATCCCCCCATGTCTATCAGATTTCCGTCTTCCTTTACATAGTGAATTCCCCGTTATATGTCCTCAAATACTTCCTCTATCTCACCATCTTCTGTTTGCGACGTAGGCATGCATGCGGGAGATATTGTTGGTGTTGGTTTGGTGTCGATTGTAGCGAGAAAAATCCTATCACTGAACTGTCTACGGTCACTCACCATCTGTCCTACCTTCCTGTTCGTAACAAATCCTACTTCAGCTATACCATTGTCAGCTGCCGTTAATATTACCCAATATTCGTCTCACCAGAAATCCTTGTCTTCTTTAACTTCACTGACTCCCAATACATCTAGTTTGAGCCTCAGCATTTCCATTTGCTGATTTTATAGCTTCCATACAACGTCAAACTTCTGACATTACTCTCTCTGACTCGTTGAAAGTTATCTTTCCGTTCATCATTCAGCCTTTTTCTCATGGCCACCTCCCCATTGTCAGTCCCCTCCTGGAGATTCGAAAGGGGGACTAACCCGGAATCTTTTGCCTGTGGACAGATCATCAGAAACACTCTCAATAACGGACCACATATCCTGGGGACACACGTTACGTGTCTTTGATGCAGTGGTTTCCATTGCCTTCTGCATCCTCATGTTGCTGGTCATTGCTGATTCTTCCGCATTTAGGGGCAGTTTCCCACCCCAAGCACAAGAGAGTGCCCTGAACATCTGTGCGCTCTTGCGCCCTCTCTAACAGGGCCGTTAACAGAATGAGGGTGACTTATGTCGGAGGCTTTCGGCCGCCAGTGATAATTATTAATGAAAGTTTAAGCGGTTGCGGGTTTCAAACCAGGCAAGTAATCAACCAGAAGGGCTGATATCACGAAGGGGCCTGCCATTAGAGCTACCTTGGCGGCGTGTATACCACAATATAGAATTTCGGCCGCCCACTCTGTCAGTGCATTTCTCACGCACTTTCGGAAACGTTTGAAGTGGATAAATAATATATGTCTCCAATGCAGTGGTTTCTATTGCCTTCTGCATCCTCACGCTGTTGATCATTGCTAATTCTTCCGTCTTTTAGGGCATTTTCCCACACCAAGGGCAAGAGAGTACCCTGCAAATCTGTGCACCCTTGCACCCTTTTCGAATAGGCCGTTGGCAGAATGAGGATGTTTTCTTGTGCTGGAAGTCTTCGGCCTCAGCTGAAAATGATTTTTATTCAAAACCTGAACAGTGGCGGGGCTCGATCCTGGACTCCAGAGTAACTTGATTACCAATCAAAAGAGTTAGTTACCCGTTCAAATTGTTCGTTGATCCCTTCACTCAGTCTTTTTATTACGGAAGGTAGCTAGCCCTCTGACCGAACACGCTGAGCAGCCGTGTCGGCTTTTATGGACGGAGGGGGAGGCGGGGGGTGGGGAAGGGGGGGGGGGGAATCGGGCAGGAATGTCGGCCTTGGCTACATAAAGGGCACAGTCTCGGCATTTGCCTGGAGTGACCAAGGAAACCATGGAAACCTCAGACAAGACTGCCGAACAGGGAATTGAACCCAGGTCCTCCCGAATGCCAGGCCCGTGCGTTACCGCTCACTCACCAGGCGCAGTTGGCAGAGTGGCACTAAATGTAGAAATAATTCGTGGTTTTTTCTTCGGTCAGTGAAACTGAGTAGCTATCTGAGAGAAATGAACTTTGTTGTCGAGTTTAATCAGATGTGTTCCGTGAATATTGAATGAATGGAAGATGTATAAATGTCTTTGCACAGTGGTGTTCTATAAACATTAAATTTTCTAGTTCCTTCGATGATAAGGAGCCGGCTGGAGTGGCCGAGCGGTTCTAGGCGCTACAGTCTGGAACCGCGAGACCGCTACGGTCGCAGGTTCGAATCCTGCCTCGGGCATGGACGTGTCTGACAGTTAAGTCACATTGTGCTCAGAGCCATTTGAACCATTTTTGATAATTAGGATGATCAAATAATCAACACATGACGTTAAGACATTTCCGTTCATCTATGGTAAAGAAATTCGTCTTAATTTCGTAATATCAGTATTGAGAACCAGCAAGTATCAAAATTGAAGGAATTATGTTACCCTGGAAGCAAAATAACACATGATGCAGGATATAAACACGTGACGGAAGACATAAGCATTTGATGGAGGACATAAACATCAGAATAGCGCAGGCGAAAAGGGCACTGATAACCAAAAGAAGTCTAATAGTGTCAAACATTGTTCTTAATTTGAGATATAAATTTCTGAAAACGAACGTTTGGAGCTCAGTAATGCATGGTAATGGAGAATGGGCACAAGGGACAAGAAGAGACTTGAAGCACTTGAAATTTGGTGCTACAGTTGCGGAAATCAGTACAAGGGCATGGGTATTTACAGTAAGATCAACGTTGTCGGTTGGAATAGTTGTGCACAATATGTATGCAATCCAATCCAGTATACTGACAAACGCAGTCAAATGGTATCGCATTTAATGTCAGTATTGTATTATATAACAAGAGATCAATGATTCAGCTGGCAGAGGTGAAACTCTGTATAAAGGCAGTCGGCTCTGTGCGGTATTAGTGTGTGAGTAAGCGCCTGCACTACAGACAGGAAACAGACACAATTAGTGACGGACAGCGTATGTCGTGTGCATAAACCATGACTGCAACAAAACCAAGCGGAAAACAGTTATGATGTGAAGAGAAAGTGAAAATCGGTATTAGCAAGGAAATGGGACACTCTGTAAGGTGTCAGGCAAATCCAACACCTTCCATGAAAACCCTGGCATGATAAGCAAATCCAGTAGTATGTCACATAGCTCAGAATAAATCGTGACATTAAATTAACCAAAGTAATACGAGTAACGAGTGAGCAAATGGAATACCACAGACTAACACAAGAATGCCTAAATGCATGTCATACCTTCCCACCGTGAGACAGACGCAGTTCCGAGGGGAGAAACGGGAACAGAAGCCGAGAGCAGAACCGTGTTAAGCTAGAAGGCCCTACGATAAGGGACGGACTGGACACCCACGTCGCCAGCTAACCACTAGGGCCACACCCCACACCAACCGCAGTTTTAGGGTGAGACTTTTTCGCGTCTGTGTTACGTCAAAGACCACCCCCCCCCCCCTCCCCCCTCAGCCCATGTTAAAAGATAGAGCCCTCCAGAAGAACAGTATAGATGTTACAATAACACTAAAAGGACCACACCAGCTGCAAGTTTTAGCGTGAGATTTTTTCGCGTCCCTGTTACGTTGCAAACTTTAAAAACGTTGCCCCACCACGAAAAGTATAACGTTTCTCATTGGATAGACAGAGTTTTTGTAGGCGGAGCTTAAGGTTAACATTGAGACCCTGATTGGTCGGATGAAAACACAGCCAGATACTTCCTTTAAACCAGCTTCAGTAAATTGTAGTAAGGAGAAGTTAGAAGGAGTTAGTTCTGAGACAGCGAGCTGGATGGCTGTTGCGCCGGTCGCCGCCCTGACGCTGCCTAAACACCGACAAGTTAATGAACCCACGCGATGCCGCATTTTTGAGCGCATAAAGCTTCACTCAGAACTGCAGAAGTCTCATCTGTTACACCCCCTTTTTGCGTAATGCTAGTGTCGATCGTAAATTAAAGCTCATGGTGTTCCCATATTGAGAAGCCACATCAGCCACTGTAATTTACGACAAGTTAGATAAGTAATTAAAGATAATTGAGAGTCACTGTAGACCATTTTGATAGTTTCCTCATTTGTGAAACTTAATTTAAACCTTGATTATAGATGTGATATGGCATAGGTCATCCTTCGATCCATTGTAGAGCTTGGAAACCCATTCAGGGAATATTCGTTAAAATTTTTGATGAACGCAGTTGGTTTTTACCATCATGTATTAAAACATTTCCTTTTATCAATAGTGCAATTTATAAACAATGTTTTGTGAGTAGAATAAAATTTCCAATGGTAAACTTAACTGCTTTATCGACGTTATTTTACCAGCTAACTAAAAATAGGAAAGCCTTGAACCCCTTCCACACAGAACCCCTCCCACACAGAAGCATACCGACAATCCTTCTTTCCACGTACAATACGAGACTGGAATAGAAGGGAGAACCGATAGAGGTACTCAGGGTACCCTCCGCCACACACCGTCAGGTGGCTTGCGGAGTATGGATGTAGATGAAGATGTAGATGTATAATTTAGTTAGTATTAAGATTCTTTTACAGGGAGTGCAGTGGAGCTGATTCTGAGATCACTTAGTATTTGGTTATATCATCGCTAGTCTCACTGAACTCTTCTGAATTCTACATGTCATGTGTGATCTGGCGTCTCCTTACCAGCAACAGGTCCCAGGTTCAAACTAGTCAATTCCCTAAAAAACACTCTCAGAGGGTCGTTGCGCGAAAGTGGTAGGGAGACAAGATATAGAACAAACAGACACCACCATGAATGTTTAGAGCTCTAATCGTAAAACTGCCAAGAAGTTGAAATGTTCAAGTACAGCGGTTAAAAATTTCCTTAGACTGGGCGAACGGTGTGGGCAGAATGAAAAATTTTGGCAAAGTAGAAAATTATCTGAGGCATAGAAATGGTTACTTTTTCGCAAAGCAAAGCCCACAAACCCTTATTTCTCACAACGTTTCGCTGATTTACAGTTGCCAGCAACTGACAGATCTGTCACTCTAACACCAAAATACAAACAGGTTTGACTGGAGTTTGTTGAAAACCACATATCATGGACTTCAGAATGGGGTAAAGTGATCTTCAGTGATGAAACATAATTTTAAATAAATGGGCAGGATCGATTTCAGTATTACTGGCATGATCTGAGAAGAGAGCAGCTGATAATAATGAGCTAAAATTTTGACTATGGAAGTGTCATGATCTGGGCAACCTTCTGCTGTAAAGATAAGTCACGCACTGCTTAGCTGAAGACTAGAGTGAGCTCTCTCACCTACAGTGAGACACCACAGGCTAGACTGATTAAAATGTGTGAGGACCTATGTAACGAAAATCTAACATTCCAACAAGGTAATGCATCTGTGTGTGTTTCTGCTACAGTCAAAAAGAGGTTTGAATATAAATATTCCGACGAAAAGAAGACAGTGAATGCCTTTATACCAATCTCCATCCAGGAGATGCTTGTAAGCTTGTAGGGTGATGCAGGGTCGATTGTGCTGTGAAATAATTGTTCAGAAAAAATTCGACCGTTGCGCCGTTTCCGAGTTAATTAGCATTGATGTTAGCCAATCAGGTCTTTCCGCCAGCAAATTCTAGCGGCCCGCCATATACGATTAGTTGTTGTCAAAACGTAGCCGATAACGCAAGAGACTGCTTAACCTTTGGCTCGGGTTTGATCCTTACTACTGTCTCATGTCCACTTTTTGTATAGCTTCCTTGTTCGATATTAGGAAACCAAACGAAAAACACGTCTGGCTTTTCATCTCTTGTGGGACACTCGAATTTGTGAGCGCAACGGCTTGATTGACTAACTTCAATGGTCGTTAACTCGGGAACGGCGAAAAGTATCGATTTTTTTCCGAATGACTATTTCCCAGCAGAATCTACCCTACAACATCCTTACAAGCTTTTCAGATTCATTGTGACCACCATGTATATAGGGGACAATTTCCAGTTTCTGCATTGGTCTTATAACCAAGAGAAAAATTCCAAAAATATTGGTCAGGACCATGGAATAAAGCTATTTTTAACTTTATACTGGGACATATTACCCCACACAAAAAAATGAATGGCTAGAGTATGTATCAAAGTGTGTGTGTGTGTGTGTGTGTGTGTGTGTGTGTGTGTGTGTGTGTGTGTGTGTGTGTGTCAAATCAACGAATTCGTAAATTCAATGACTCGCTCTACAGATGTAATGTACCGACCGCTTGGAGCGAATTTGCCCTTTCTGAATCCAGATGTGCATAGTAGAATTTCATCTGTCATGTGTGACTACGAGACTGCACATTATTTTCATCTGACGAAGTTGCAATGCCTGCATTAATTTTTCATTAAGGATGAATTATTTAGAAAACACGTTTATAATTTTTCCGCCTCCTCGTTTACACAGAAAAAAATTGATTATTTATTTATTTATTTATTTATTTATGCATTTATTTTACCTGGCAAGATTAGGGCCTTCAGGCCCTCTCTTACACCTAACCAGGCATTCTCAGATTGAACGAGTTACAGTTTCTACTTAACATTAAGGACATATAGCCTACTATGCAGTATTGATGTTAAAGAAAAAAATAGATATTATAACCGTAGTACAATGATAATTATAACAATAAAAAATAATTATAACAATCAATAATAATAATAATAATAGTAATAATGATAATAATAATAGTAATAATAATAATAATAATGTCTATGTATATGAAAGTAAACATACTTTTCTTTTATGAATGTCAGTCACATTGTTAGTTGGGAATTTTCTCGTTATGTTCTTGCAGCTTGTGAGTTATTCTCATCGAGCACAGACATAAGACGATAGAATGGGGTGAAAGAGATATATAAGAGTTAGATAGGTTAGAGGAAGAGAAATAGAATGGTAAAATTCGAAGCTGTGATGGAGAGGAGGAAGAAAGAGATGGGAGCGGCACAAGAATGGTGGCTATACCGTCCCTAATATGTATGTTACGAGTTCCCTCTTGAATGTTGAGTAGTTCTGGATAAGACGCAGATCACAGGGGACGCAGATCACATTTATGACGGTGAACTCTAGTTGCGGAATTGATCTTAACTTAAAAAGTGAAAGGAGGTGCTAGTTAGGTAGTTAATTTAAAAAGACAAAGTACTGGGTGTTTCGAAAGACTCTATTTTCTACATGAACGAAGATAGAAACCTAAGGTAGATTATAACTCAAGCACCTAAACTGAAAGTTTACCATTGCGCTAGCTGGAAGTTGCTGGTTCATGTGATAAGGGCCTCCCTGAAAGAACTAGATCAACGGATCGTTCATTCATTACCCAGTATGAATCGAGTTGAGTTGTGGATCAAACAACAAAGATGGCGTTTTGCGTTCTCCGTCTCAATAGGTGCAACTGAGTTACAACCATGAAGTGCAAGTTTCGTCGAGAGTTCGTCAATCCATCTTCCATAGATAAAATTACTTGACGATGGAAAAGGAGTATGAAGACGTTGGTTGTATATGTGAGGGGAAATCCACAACTCGCCCCCGTGTAGTGATGTAGTGCTTGTTCAGCAGAGTTTTCCCCTTGGTCCCCAGAGCTTTAATCGTCCAGCCAGCCGAGGATTAGCCATTTGTTAAGTGTCTTTCTGTTATGTATTTCAGTGGCGTCTGGATTTGAAACCATACAGAATTCAATTACTGTAAGCCCTTACGATGATGAAAAACAACAATGGAACAGTTGTTTCAGACATGGAGATGAAAGATACTTTCCTTTCACCTTCAGTCTTCGGTGATGAGTTTGCATTCCATTTAAGTGGCGAAGTGAACCATCTCACGCAAGAATGTCTGGAACACAACAGACACACATAACAATCAAGAAAGAGAGAAAGAGAGTAATAAGAGAGAGTGTGTGAGACGGAGAGAGAGAGAGAGAGAGAGAGAGAGAGAGAGATTGTCCAAAACTTCATATGTTTTGTGCAGACTTTTCTAGGCGCTGTAGTCCGGAACCGTGCGACTGCTACTGTCGCAGGTTCGAGTCATGCCTCGGACATGGATGTGTGTGATGTCCTTATGTTAGATAGGTTTAAGTAGCTCTACGTTCTAGGGGACTCATGATCTCAGATGTTAAGTCCCATAGTGCTCAGAGCCTTCTGAATCATTTTTGTGCAGATTCCTGAGAATAGATTTACGGCCCTTCTCTTTTTCACGGGAAAGAAGGTTAAAGGAAGAACGTGCCTTTACATGGTAGTGATCTGACTTTTTCCACAACTGTGAAACCATGCTGGAAATTTTATTTTTGAACAGGACGGAGCAGCATCGCAACATTGAGCTGTCTCTACCGATGGACAGGCAGTAAGGATCGTACGTAATTTTTTACTAATTGATTATGTAACGCTATCTATCCTACCTACTACTAGGTGGATCGGAGTAATGGTTTATGGATGGTTCATTGTCCATGAAGTCTAGTTGTTCTAGGGTTCATTACAACACAGTATACATTATCCTTTTTCGTAATCTGTTAGCATTGTGTTATGTTGTTCGGCAGTTTTCTCTGTCTCTGCTGCATGTCTGTTTGTGGGATCCATCTTTATGATACTGTTTGCTTATAAGAAGTCTTCTACTTTTTGTATGAAGTCGTTTTGCTATACTATAATTGAGCTATTGCCTTTGTCTACCTTTATTGCTATAACATTGTTAGGTGTAAGTTTGTGATTGATTTGGCGTAATGTTATGTAGTCAGTATTCAGTTTCTATAATGTAAGTGTTTGTAGGTTATTTCTTTTTCCGTTATATTACCTGCTTTAATGTTTATTTCTTATTTGTCGTACTCCATGTTGCTGTAAAATTAGATACCACGAACACGTTGGAAACTCGACAATAATCCAGCTACATTAGTTACATTTTTCCGCCAACTTAATACCGAAAAGAACACAGTCGATGATATAGAACAAGCTATCCTAATTTGAAACAGGTGACAACTAATGAATATATCGTCTGGATGGTTTTCAGGCGTCAGACATATGAGTACTTTGTGTGGTGTCACCGCCAGACACCACACTTGCTAGGTGGTAGCCTTTAAATCGGCCGCGGTCCGTTAGTATACGTCGGACCCGCGTGTCGCCACTATCAGTGATTGCAGACCGAGCGCCGCCACACGGCAGGTCTAGAGAGACTCCCTAGCACTCGCCCCAGTTGTACAGCCGACTTTGCTAGCGATGGTTCACTGACTTCTACGCTCTCATTTGCCGAGACGATAGTTAGCATAGCCTTCAGCTCCGTTATTTGCTACGACCTAGCAAGGCGCCAGTATCCGTACTATTGATATTGTGAATCAGGTACCATAAAGAGCGACGTTCTCTATTAATGGATTAAAGTTAAGTATTCCACCAGCTACGTCCGTTTTTCTCAATTCTAATTCCCTTGTCATGTTCCAGACCTCACGCCAGCCTGCGTGAGCTAAAACGCGTGCATTTCGGCCTCCTTTAGGAACACGATTGGCTCTCCTGCCAACCACAACACTTTGATTCTAATTTTAGACATAAGTTATTGTCTATGGAGCTACAGCGACAACTGTATCTTTCGGTGTAAAACAACCTGAGTCGCGTATATTTAATTAAATAAACGCAACTGAGACTGTTTTGTTACTACTACTCTGATCTTAACCGTAATTGTAAAAGGTAACTCATGGTGATAAGCGCATGCCTACACATGGTGTACTGTTATACACAGCCCAAAAAAGTTTTGCATCACCCCGGTTCCCAGAACTCCTGAAGATAGACGTTGACTATGGATATTGTATCACAGACACAGTCCATTTAGCTGTTGAGAGATGTCACTAAACCCACCCAAAGATGTAAACAACCATGCATGAGCAGCGCCTATTAGATGGGGGGTGTCCGACCGCCGATCAGTTAAAACCATTCCACCAGGAAGGAGGTACACGGCTCGTGTTGTCTGTAGTTCAACCATGCCTAGACGGTCAACATCGCGGTTACATCACCTCCGCATTGTTACTTTCTGCCAGGAAGAGCTCTCAACAAGTGAAGTGTCCACGCGTCTCAGAGTGAACTAAAGCGGAAATGGAGCAGAAACAAAGAGACAGGAACTGTTGAAGACATGCCTCGCTCAGGCCGCCCAAGGGCTACAACTGCAATGTATGACCGCTACCTAAGGATTATGGCTCGGAGGATCCCTGACAGCAACGCCACCATGTGACAGGACGTCGTGTTACGACTTAAACGGTGTGCAATAGGCTGCATGATACGGCATGATACGCTACTTCACTCACGACGTTCTTGGCGAGGTCCACCTTATCAACTAGGACACCATGTAGCACGGTACAGATGGGCCAAACAACATGCCCAATGGAGTGCTTATGATTGGCATCACATTTTCTTCGTCGATGAGTGTCGCATATGCCTTCAACTAGAAAATCGTCGGAGACATGTCAGGAGGCAACCCTGTCAGGCTGAACGCCTTAGACACTGTCTAGTGAGTGCAGCTAGGATATGCTGCTTTGGGATGGCATTATGTGAGGCCTCCGTACGCCCGTAATAGCTGTACGACACAAGAATGCCATCCTCCGCCCGATAGTATAACCATGTCGGCAGCATATTGGCGAGGCATTCGTCTTCATGGATGACAATTCGCGCCCCATTGTGCACATCTTGTGAATGACTTCCTCCAGGATAACGACATCGCTCGACTAGAGTGGCCAGCATATTCTCCAGACATAAGCCCTATCGGACATGCCTGGAATAGACAGAAAAGGCTGTTTATTGACGACGTGACCCACCAACCTCTCTGAGGGATCTACGCCGAATAGCCGTTTAACAGTGCGACTGTCTTGATCCACAGAGCCTTGATGATTTTGTGGAAAGTATACCATGAGGATTACAGGCATGTATCAGCGCAAGACGACGTGCTACTGGGTATTAGAAGTACCGGTGTGTACAGCAAGCTGGACCACCACCTCTGAAGGTCTCGCTGTATGGTGGTACAACAAGCAATGTGTGGTTTTCATGAGCAGAAATGATGTTTACTTTGATCTCTATTCGAATTTTCTGTACAGGTTCCGGAACTCTCGGAACCGCGGTGATACAAAACTTTTTTTGATGTGTGTCAAATCAAATGTTTTCTTCGAAGAAAAAAGCCTTAATCCAATGTGGAAACCAGAATTTGCGCCAAATTTTATCTTCGTTGATTTACACAGAAGCGCGAAAGAAACTGGCAAGTCTATGCGTATTCAAATACAGAAATATGTAAACAGGCAGAATACGTCTCTGCGGTCGGCAAGACCTATACAAAGCAACAAATGTACTCCGTAGTTGTTACATCGGTTACCGCTGCTACAAGATTTAAGTGAGTTTGAACTTGGTGGTTTAATCGGCGCACGATTGTTGGTACACAGCAACTTCAACGTAGCGGTGAGGTGGGGATTTTCCGATTACGACCATTTTCACGAGTGTACACTGAATATCTGGAATCCGGTAAAACATCATATCTTCGACATCGCTGCGGCCGGAGAAAGATCGTGCCAGAACTAGATCTACGACGACTGAAGACAATCGCTGAACGTGACAGAGGTGCAACCCTTCCGCAGATTGCTGCCCATTGCAATGCAAGGGTCAGCGTGCGAACTATTCAACGAAACATCATCGATATGGGCTTTCCCAGCCGAAGACCCACTCGCGCACACTTGATGACTGCACGACACAAAGCTTTACGCCTTGCCTGGGCCCGTCAACACCGACATCGGACTGTTGATGACTGGAAACATGTTGTGTGGTCGGACGAGTCTCGTTTCAAACTGAATCGAGTGGTTGGACTTGTACGGGTATAGAGACAACTTCGTGAATCCATGGACCCTGCATGCCAGCAGGAGACTGTCTGGGTTGTAATGGTGTGGGACGTGTGCCTTTCGAGCGACGTGGGACCCCTCATGCGTCTAGACACGAATCCGACAGGTGACACGTAGGTAAGCATCTTGTCTAACCAGTTGCATTCATTCACGTCCGTTGTGCATTCCGTCAGACTACGCCCATTCCAGCAGGACAATGCGACACCCACACGTCCAGAATTGCTACAGAGTGGATCCAGGAATACTCTTCTGAGTTTAAACACTTCCGTTGTCCACCAAACTCCCAGACATGAACAATATTGAGCATATCCGGGATGCCTTGCAACCTGCAGCTCAGAAGAGATCTCCACCCCTTCGTACTCATACGGATTAATGGACAGCCCTGTAGGATTCATAGTGTCAATTCCAATTCCCTCCAGCTCTACTTCAGCGCACTTCTGCGTGCTCGCGCGGGACCATACATAATATTTGGCAAGTGAACGATATTTTTTTTATTTTAATTTTTTATTTTTTGCCTCTTCAGTGTAGAAGATATAGTCTTGTGAAATCGAATAACACTTTTTGAGATACCCTGCAGTATTCCACCAATTGGAATATGCAGACAAACGGAAGTGGTATGCGTCATGTATACAAAAAAAAAAAAAACTTCGAGCCAAAAGAGCAAGAGATAAAAAGCGCCTCGACACCAACAGAGATGTTACTTCTCAGGCCTTTCCGAAGCTGGTGGCTATTTCACGCCAGAAACGAAGTCCCATCAAAACCGACAGCTTACGTTCGTCACAAACAGCGCAAACGCGTGGAGCGTGGAAGCGTTGCTTTGTCGGTGACCCCAGGTCACACGCCAGAGGAGACGTCTTTGTGGCGGCCAGCACGCGGGGGAAGCCGGCAAACACGCTGGGCGCGGACTACAATGCATTGCCGGCCCGTCTGACAGCTGTCCGGCCGCGGGTCTCCGGGCTTCGAGCTCCACTTCCCGCCACTCTTCACAGCTGTCCGCGGTGGCAGGATTACCCGTGCGAGGGCCTGCCGTATCCGTGGGCGCATTTCTAAAAGCGACAGTCCTTATAACCTCCAAACAGATTTAACGGCGTCCAAGGAGAGGCCGGATCTCGAAATAGAACTTGCGATTATAGAGTGTTGGCATTCACACTATGTGTTTAAATGTTTGATGGCACCAGATTTTTTTGGATGTGAACCCAAACCAGTCCCACAAAATTTCGGGTGTTGCACAGAGGTATATTTCATTTTGGAACCCACGGTATCCAGTGGTTAGTTGCAGAATATTTGCATTTTGTTTGAGCTCTTATATTCATTTATCTTTGTATCCTTATAGTAATGAAAATATCTGCACAGTAGCGCAAATGAAGGCGCTATGTGTTTTGAGTCTTGTGTAAATGAAAACTGCTTTCATTCACTCTCTGTTATTTGTCGATGACAAGAGTGAAATTCACTTTACTCTTCGTCCTCCGGTTTGCTTTTGGAACTGTGCCCTTAAGTCTCGGCTTTATTTTTCAGTCAGTTGTAGCTGTGCGCCAACAGTGACACAAAGCCTTGTGGATAGGTTTACTGATGGGTAGTTGACGACAAATATGCTCCTCAGTTATGGGTTCACTCAGTGCAGTGGATGAAAGGCACAACGACCAGATGTACCCAGAACGACGGCGATCGTATCACTATGTGCATGCTTCGTGTTAGTATTTTCGCATTATCCTGTGTTTAGTGATGAACAATTACAGGTTTTTCACAGTTGTGAAGGTATTTTCACAGAGTCAAAGTAACAGGGTTACAAACCGAATAAATCATAATTATGTCGTCATGTGTAACGAGCCAGAATGTTCGACAGTTATCCCCGAACAACCTCCGAAATTTTGTCAGTAGGATTCTGTTTCTCCCATTATTTCTTTCTACGTAGTCATCTAACCTAAATAACTGCTCTGCAATTCACACGTAAGTGCTTGGCAGAGGATTCATCATACCACTTACTATGTGTCTACCTCCCAACTCTGGAATCCAAATGAGTAAAACGACCGCCTAAATCTTTATGTGAGAGCTCGGATTTCTTTTCTTTACTTACGATGCTCAATTCTTCCTGTGTAGGTACGAGTCAACAAAGTATTTTCGCATTTGGAAGATAAATCTGGTGATTGAAATTTCGTAAAAGACCTCAACGCAGCGAGAAATGCTTTCTTTTAAATGATTTCCACCTAAACTATTGAAACCGTGATGCTCTTTTTCTCGGTAACAAAAAACGAAGTGCTCTCCTTTGAACTTTTTAAATGTTTTCCGTCCATTTTACCTTGTACGGATTGCATACCGGGAATCACTACGCCGTAAGAGGACGGTCAAGCGGTAACGAGGGCAGTCTAAAAGATTATTTGCACTTTTTAAGCGTTCTGCAGTTTTTGATTCGCCTTCCCCACAACATTTTCTATGTGATCGTTCCAATTTAAGTTGTTCATAATTGTAATTCGTAGGTATTTAGCTGAACTGACGGTCTTCAAATTTGAATGATTTATCGTGTAACCGAAATTTAACCTATACCTTTTAGTTCTCGTCTGGATGACCTCACTTTGTATTGTTTAGAATCCATTATGCTTGCTAGATAACTTCCCACTATGATGACTAGACGGAAAACATCATCATCACAGATAGTCTCCTAAAATGTTTTGTAGATTAGGAAACAGCACATGGCCTATAACAGTTCCTTACGTATCACTCGATGGCTTTCCATCCTTTACTACGAACGGTGCGCTTTGTGAGAGGAAATCACGAATCCAATCGCTCTGCTGCGACAGTGTTCCAGAGGCACACAGTTTGATTAGAAAGTCACTTCAGAGGACCGACGCCAAAAGTCGTACGAAAATCTGGAAATATGGATCCAATTTGAGATCCCCCGTCGATATCTCTCATTACTTCGTGTGAATAAAGAGCAAATTGCGTTTCACAAGAACAATGTTTTCTCAATTCATGTAATCCGTGCTGTGTGTCAACAGATGGTTTTCCTCGAGATACTTCGCAATATTCGAACATAGTATATATTCCAAACCCTATTGCAAATAACCAATAAAAAGAAAGGACAGATGTCTTTCGTGCCTCGATTTGCATATGACCCTGTTTTGGTATCCTGCCTACTCCCATTGTTTTAACACGTTCATATCATCTCAATCTTGTCTTTTCTGCGGTCTCCTGAATGAACTTCCCTTTTACTATTTCCTCTACGTCTCATTCCCTACTCAACCCATTCTTATTACACCTCCCCCGTGTCTTTGAAACTCTATCTCACAAGCCTGTATCCCGTTCACCTGTCTATTCTTTCTTACACACATTTTCGAGGTATACCTGAATACTGGACCATAACACGCGCGGTGTAACGTTTGTTTACTCTTTGTGGGTACATCCTTGCTTGTTTGCGGGAATCCATGTGCTTGCCCTCGGTTCCACTACTTCTTTATCATTCGTCCCACAGCGTTCCATTATGCTCACCAGGTAACTTTCCGCTTTCGTGAGTACTTGCCCTCCAAAACTGGCATCCGTTGCCATTCTCGTCTTATTTTTCCTGTCGTCATTGTTCACACTTCTCTGCATAAAATAATCTCCACATTATCGTCCCTCTACTTCCTACAATACATTTAGCCCTCCTCGTATCTTTCTTTCTCCATTGCTCTCACATCATTAAATTGTCAGCAGACATCATTGGCTTCATGTTTTCATCTCCTATTCGCCCTGCAACTCCAACATTACATCAACAACGGCTATTAAGAGTATACACTCTCTTCCTTCGGCTCATTTTTCTGTTTTAACTAGTCTGTCTTCTCTTCTTGTAGTTCCTTGATAAATTCTCTCCATTCTTCTCATAGTCATCCTTCCAATCCCTTTTCCCTGATGCTTCTTCACACTGCCATATGCCTTCTCAGTGTCCAGAAACACCATTACTAAACCCCTACGATATGTGTAGCATTTCTTCTGGAACTGCGTCACATTATAAACGAGATCCACTGTTGACTTTTGTGGCCTAAATCCTTATCCAAACCATGATGTAAACTGATTCCCCTTATCAGGAATTTCTCATGCCTTGGCAGTATGATATAGAAAAGTACGTCGAAGTAACTTCCATATAATGTTGATATAGTTTTCGCCTTAAAAATTATTACCTTTTTCTAGTTCTTTGGCGTAGTTCTTTCTTTCTGTGCAGTTCTTCTGACACGACAAAGCCACTGTACTCCAACGGGCCTCACCGTTACCACGTTTTATCCAGTCTAGCCTGTTTTCCTCATTTCAAAGTGTTTATGGCCTTCTCTAATTCTGCCGAGGTTAGGTACACTGATCGAGCAAGAAGCATGGGGAAAATGTCCTCACGGTAGACAAAGACTAAGTTGTCGGAATGCGCTGGAGAAGTAAGTAAAACATGAGGCCGTTTTAGAAGACTCGAAGAAGGCAGCAGTAAATTAACGTAGATGGAATCAACATCCTAAGGCATTGTGTGGCTTCCGGGGTTTGTCATCGCTGGATGACGATGTTTCTTCCCTCAATTATTTCAACGGAATTTCCACGATTGTTCATTTGAGATGGAGTTTCAATGTTATCGACATCAAATGGACGATTATTTCTCATATTACTTTCATTCTTTCATATTTATCACAAGCACATTGCTAGTTCTCTGCAAAACACACGTACTGTTGCTGAAAATACACTCCTGGAAATGGAAAAAAGAACACATTGACACCGGTGTGTCAGACCCACCATACTTGCTCCGGACACTGCGAGAGGGCTGTACAAGCAATGATCACACGCACGGCACAGCGGACACACCAGGAACCGCGGTGTTGGCCGTCGAATGGCGCTAGCTGCGCAGCATTTGTGCACCGCCGCCGTCAGTGTCAGCCAGTTTGCCGTGGCATACGGAGCTCCATCGCAGTCTATAACACTGGTAGCATGCCACGACAGCGTGGACGTGAACCGTATGTGCAGCTGACGGACTTTGAGCTAGGGCGTATAGTGGGCATGCGGGAGGCCGGGTGGACGTACCGCCGAATTGCTCAACACGTGGGGCGTGAGGTCTCCACAGTACATCGATGTTGTCGCCAGTGGTCGGCGGAAGGTGCACGTGCCCGTCGACCTGGGACTGGACCGCAGCGACGCACGGATGCACGCCAAGACCGTAGGATCCTAAGCAGTGCCGTAGGGGACCGCACCGCCACTTCCCAGCAAATTACGGACACTGTTGCTCCTGGGGTATCGGCGAGGACCATTCGCAACCGTCTCCATGAAGCTGGGCTACGGTCCCGCACACCGTTAGGCCGTCTTCCGCTCACGCCCCAACATCGTGCAGCCCGCCTCCAGTGGTGTCGCGACAGGCGTGAATGGAGGGACGAATGGAGACGTGTCGTCTTCAGCGATGAGAGTCGCTTCTGCCTTGGTGCCAATGATGGTCGTATGCGTGTTTGGCGCCGTGCAGGTGAGCACCACAATCAGGACTGCATACGACCGAGGCACACAGGGCCAACACCCGCCATCATGGTGTGGGGAGCGATCTCCTACACTGGCCGTACACCTCTGGTGATCGTCGAGGGGACACTGAATAGTGCATGGTACATCCAAACCGTCATCGAACCCATCGTTCTACCATTCCTAGACCGGCAAGGGAACTTGCTGTTCCAACAGGACAATGCACGTCCGCATGTATCCCGTGCCACCCAACGTGCTGTAGAAGGTGTAAGTCAATTACCCTGGCCAGCAAGATCTCCTGATCTGTCCCCCATTGAGGATGTTTGGGACTGGATGAAGCGTCGTCTCACGCGGTCTGCACGTCCAGCACGAACGCTGGTCCAACTGAGGCGCCAGGTGGAAATGGCATGGCAAGCCGTTCCACAGGACTACATCCAGCATCTCTACGATCGTCTCCATGGGAGAATAGCAGCCTGCATTGCTGCGAAAGGTGGATATACACTGTACTAGTGCCGACATTTTGCATGCTCTGTTGCCTGTGTCCATGTGCCTGTGGTTCTGTCAGTGTGATCATGTGATGTATCTGACCCCAGGAATGTGTCAATAAAGTTTCCCCTTCCTGGGACAATGAATTCACGGTGTTCTTATTTCAATTTCCAGGAGTGTATATAATGGCCAGAGATACGCAGGAGAAAGGCGTAATAACGATAATCGACATCACACCACCAATTGGAACAGCAAATATCGACAAGAGCATTGCAAATTTCTGAAGAGAAGTAGGCTGTTAATTGTAAATGATAATTAAATTTGTGATCAAGACGTAGTCAGTAACTCTTTTGTCTACTGATACCCGTTGAACAATACTATGTGCACCTTCTAAATGGTACCTATCTGACTGTCGTGTTTTCTGTATGTTGTCTCATGACTTGCCACTGTAGCTAAATTGTTGTGTCTCTCTGTCCTAAACGTTGCTAAAATTGTGAATCCATGATTTCATTTCTGAATATGTTACAAAGGTCCTCGTCATTTTTATTAACACTTAAGGATCTACCAATTTTTTTTAATTATTATTTAAAACTGAACTATTATTTGTTGTGAATGATACTAAAGGTATAAAGGCGATATGTGTTAACTACTGCACTGATACGTCCACAGGAAGAGAGATTTGATAGTATCAGCAAATGTAAAGAGGGAACCGAGACGTTCGGTAGATTTTTCGCAGGAGAGGTGACATTGCTGAATGAATGACGTCGTCCTGGTTAGGATACAACGTTGCTTATAGATATAAGGGGCGATCAAAAAGTTTATCTACCAATGCGGCACTACCCCTTGCCTATATGGCGGTGCCTATACAGGGGGTGGTCAGAAACAGTCTGAAAAGCTTGGGAGAATATTTCAGGATAGGTTGTGCTGAGAAATAATTGTTAAGCATAAAATTCGATACGTTTTGCTGTTTCCGCTTTAATTAGTATTGCAGTTAGCCAATAAGGCTGTTGCGCGCACAGATGCAAGTGGCCCGCCAGACATAATTAGCGTCAGTTATTCTCAGGGCGTAGAAGATAGCGCACGAGACTACTGAACTTTTGGTTCTGGTTCGAACCTTATTACCATCGAGTGTCTAATTTTTATCTCGCTTTCTTGTTCGACTTTAGTAAACTACACGAAGTACAAGTTTGGCGACACCATCTGAGGCACACTGGTTGTTTTTGGGCTAATTAACTCGTAAACGGCGCAAACGTATTGCAGTTTTTCTTAAGAATTATTTCGTACTACATCCTACACTGCAAAACCCTTACAAACTGTTCAGTCTGTTACTGAACACCCTGAATACCCGCATCGGAGTCGCATTGGGTTGCATATACGCTGCGGCAAGCCACCAAAACGGAATCTTTTTGATCACTCCTTATACAGAGAAGATGATTAGCATTTCTGGGCATTTCAAAGCCTGAAGTCACTAGCTTTCTAAAATCCGTTGCGAAACAATTTGTGCTACCTCGTTTGTAGGCAGTGCTACAGATATTGTTATTAATGGGAAGCACGACTATCAAAAGGCATATCTTTGTTACGTGTGTATTTTGTAGTCGTTCTGTGTAGGGACGTACCTGGATCCGGTATCTGTTGAACTCGAGGACCAGGAGAGGCTTTGATCCTATCAGCGGAAACGTGCCACCGGGAATGTCTCGTCCGTTGAGAGCTTAAGATGTTGATCGGAAGCAGACAGCAGACGCTGTTCAGCTGGCTGCCTTGTCGAGACTGAAACTTGCCCCAATCCATCTGCGATAACAACGCCAATGTAAAAATAACAGGCTGCTACGAAACTTTTATGTCATCTCGAAATTTTGAAAGAATTAAAATTTTAGTGCCTGCAGGAACTCTTCGACTACCTGTAAAAGCTACAGATGTTTACGTATTGCGCATCACACCCGTAGCCCACTCGAAACCAAGAAATAAAATAGCACAGTCAGTCTCGCGTATGGAGGTAGTATAGGCAATTAGCGATTCTTCCTACCTTATCATTATTACATTCATTTGATTTATTCTTACTCTGATCCATCAAGGTACCGAATGTCATATCTATATGATCAAGACAATTTTGTTAATTTGAAAGGAAGATTTAGTCTAAAAGAATTGGCAACAACGCTTATGCTACTGAGGTTATTTGCCACACCACAAAGTTATTGTAAGGCACCTTGGCTGTTACACAACCACCGTCATTTATATGACGGTTAGCTGACAGTGGCTGCCATTTTCAAGTACTTACTCCTACCCCCAGTAATTTTACACCGTGCCCTTCGCGAGTGTATAACAACGTGAATCTGTCATTTGCACATGTGACCGCTGTGGTGGATAAGAATGAGGGAGAAAATCTTCCTGTATTTGTCAAGGCTTTAAAATAATGTAACTGTTCAAGTGACATACGTAAGCATGAACATAAAAGCTCGTTATTTATCACAAGGAACGTTGCTCTACCTGGGCTGATTCAACAGTGTCCAGTTACGGTAAACAGCGGTTCCAGCTGTTCAAGACAGTCACCAAAGCTCAGCTGATAGCATCAACCGATACATGCTGGAGAAGTTTTTTCCCACTATTGTATGTCTTTCGTTGGAGAGCTTAAATGTATTATCATATGTATACTGGGTGATCAAAATGTCAGTATAAATTGGAAAACTTAATAAACCACGGAATAATGCAAATAGAGAAGTGAAAATTGACACACATGCTTGGAATGACATAGGGTTTTATTAGAACCAAAAAAAAATTCACAAAATGTCCGACAGATGGCGCTGGACAGCAAAACGTCAGTGACAGCGCATGACAATCGTGTATAAAAGGAGCTGTAATGAGAGAGAGAATCAGATACTGACGGATCGCCCAGAACACAAACATACCACGAAGTCTTTCTCTCTCACCAACTCAGACTCGAGAGGAGAAGCCGCAAGGCTGGACACTCCATACAAACGCGGGTTGAAGTCCTCCCCCACTATGATCCGTGGCGAGAGAGAATCAGATGTCCCAGTAATCACAGCATGTTGGCGTTACCTGAAAAGGCGCTTTTAGTGAAATTGTATTATCAGAATGGGGAATGTGCTAGTTCAGCGTTACGATCCTATCGCCATAGGAAGGGGATTCGAACGGGTAAAGGTCCGTTGACAAATGCAGCTGTGGCGCGAATGATTTCGAAGCTCGAAGCCACGAGTTGTATAGACAATAGACCCTGTAGTGGCCGACCGGGCACAAGGCGTAATGCTGCTGAGGCAGTTCAGGAAGAAATGGAGATGGTAGCGGGTTCGTCTATTGCACGGGGAAGTCAGCGCTCGTGCAGTCGCACGTCGCACCGGCATTCCATACACTACTCTTTGGTTGGCACTTAGGCGTACCCTCCGATGCTCAGCCGCCACTTTCGTCATGCTTGGCCTCCCAGGTCCCTAGACCTCAGTCCGTGCGATTACTGGCGTTGGGATTACCTGAAGTCGCAACTGTATCGTGATCGACCGACATCTCTAGCGATGCTGAAAGACAACATCCGACGCCAATGCCTCACCATAACTCCGGACATGCTTTACAGTGCTGTTCACAACATTATTCCTCGAATACAGCTGTTATTGAGGAATGATGGTGGACATATTGAGCATTTGCTATAAAAAAAACCTTTTTGCTTTGTTATGCTAATTATTGCTATTCTGATCAGATGAAGCGCCATCTGTCGGACATTTTTTGAACGTTTGTATTTTTTTGGCTCTAGTAAAACCCCATGTTATTCCAAGCATGTGTGTGAATTTGTACCTCTCTATCTACATTATTCCGTGATTTCAGTTTTAAAATTTATACTGACTTTTTGATCACCCGGTATATATGTAACTACCTAACATTTACATATAAATTCTGGTATACACCATGTCTTAGAAAAGGTCATTCTATAAAATGAAGTCAAAATTTAAAAATCAAATATTTTCAAGTACTGAAATTAAAACTTTTACAGGATTGGTGAGGTTGTAAACTGCCATAATAATAACATGCAGACAATATTCTAGACCGTCTGGGCATTTATCTACAACATTTATACCATTTCATTTTATTAAATACTCCTTTAAAATTCTGTAAAAACCTGATCCTACGTAATTCATTGACTGATCTGGCCTTGCAACATTAACCAAAACGGCCTTGCAGTGCTGGTACTGCGAACGGCTGAAAGCAAGGGGAAACTACAGCAGTAATTTTTCCCGAGGACATGCAGCTTTACTGTATGATTAAATGATGATGGCATCCTCTTGGGTAAAATATTCCGGAGGTAAAATAGTCCCCCATTCGGATCTCCGGGCGGGGACTACTCAGGAGGATGTCGTTACCAGGAGAAAGAAAAATGGCGTTCTACGGATCGGAGCGTGGAATGTCAGATCCCTTAATCGGGCAGGTAGGTTAGAAAATTTAAAAAGGGAAATGGATAGGTTAAAGTTAGATATAGTGGGAATTAGTGAAGTTCGGTGGCAGGAGGAACAAGACTTCTGGTCAGGTGACTACAGGGTTATAAACACAAAATCAAATAGGGGTAATGCAGGAGTAGGTTTAATAATGAATAGGAAAATAGGAATGCGGGTAAGCTACTACAAACAGCATAGTGAACGCATTATTGTGGCCAAGATAGATACGAAGCCCACACCTACTACAGTAGTACAAGTTTATATGCCAACTAGGTCTGCAGATAATGAAGAAATTGATGAAATGTATGATGAGATAAAAGAAATTATTCAGGTAGTGAAGGGAGACGAAAATTTAATAGTCATGGGTGACTGGAATTCGTCAGTAGGAAAAGGGAGAGGAGGAAACATAGTACGTGATTATGGATTGGGGCTAAGAAATGAAAGATGAAGCCGTCTGGTAGAATTTTGCACAGAGCATAACATAATCATAGCTAACACTTGGTTCAAGAATCATAAAAGAAGGTTGTATACATGGAAGAATCCTGGAGATACTAAAAGGTATCAGTTAGATGATATAATCGTAAGACAGATTTAGGAACCAGGTTTTAAATTGTAGGACATTTCCAGGGGCAGATGTGGACTCTGAGCACAATCTATTGGTTGTGACCTGTAGGTTAAAACTGAAGAAACTGCAAAAAGGTGGGAATTTAAGGACATGGGATCTGGATAAGCTGAAAGAAACAGAGGTTGTACAGAGTTTCAAGGAGAGAATAAGGGAACAATTGACAGGAATGGGGGAAAGAAACACAGTAGAAGAAGAATGGGTAGCTCTGAGGGATGAAGTAGTGAAGGCAGCAAAGTAGGTAAAAAGACGAGGGCTGCTAGAAATCCTTGGGTAACAGAAGAAATATTAAATTTACTTGATGAAAGGAGAAAATATAAAAATGCAGTAAATGAAGCTGGCAAAAAGGAATACAAACGTCTCAAAAATGAGATCGACAGGAAGTGCAAAATGGCTAAACAGGGATGGCTAGAGGACAAATGTAAGGATGTAGAAGGGGTAAGATAGATACTGCCTACAGGAAAATTAAAGAGACCTTTGGAGAGAAGAGAACCACGTGTATGAATATCAAGAGCTCAGATGGCAGCCCAGTTCTAAGCAAAGAAGGGAAGGCAGAAAGGTGGAAGGAGTATATAGAAGGTTTATATAAGGGCGATGTACTTGAGGACAATATTATGGAAATAGAAGAGGATGTAGATGAAGACGAAATGGGAGATACGATACTGCGTGAAGAGTTTGACAGAGCACTGAAAGACCTGAGTCGAAACAAGGCCCCCGGAGTAGACAACATTCCATTAGAACTACTGACGGCCTTGGGAGAGCCAGTCATGACAAAACTCTACCAGCTGGTGAGCAAGATGTATGAGACAGGCGAAATACCCTCAGACTTCAAGAAGAATATAATAATTCCAATCCCAAAGAAAGCAGGTGCTGACAGATGTGAAAATTACCGAACTATCAGTTTAGTAAGCCACGGCTGCAAAATACTAACGCGAATTCTTTACAGACGAATGGAAAAACTGGTAGATGCAGACCTCGGGGAGGATCAGTTTGGATTCCGTCGAAATGTTGGAACACGTGAGGCAATACTGACCTTACGACTTATCTTAGAAGAAAGATTAAGAAAAGGCAAACCTACGTTTCTAGCATTTGTAGACTTAGAGAAAGCTTTTGACAATGTTGACTGGAATACTCTTTTTGAAATTCTAAAGGTGGCAGGGGTAAAATACAGGGAGCGAAAGGCTATTTATAATTTGTACAGAAACCAGATGGCAGTAATAAGAGTCGAGGGGCATGAAAGGGAAGCAGTGGTTGGGAAAGGAGTGAGACAGGGTTGTAGCCTCTCCCCGATGTTATTCAATCTGTATATTGAGCAAGTAGTAAAGGAAACAAAACAAAAATTTGGAGTAGGTATTAAAATTCATGGAGACGAAGTAAAAACTTTGAGGTTCGCCGATGACATTGTAATTCTGTCAGAGACGGCAAAGGACTTGGAAGAGCAGTTGAACGGAATGGACAGTGTCTTGAAAGGAGGATATAAGATGAACATTAACAAAAGCAAAACGAGGATAATGGAATGTAGTCAAATTAAATCGGGTGATGCTGAGGGAATTAGATTAGGAAATGAGACACTTAAAGTAGTAAAGGAGTTTTGCTATTTGGGTGCAAAATAACTGATGATGGTCGAAGTAGAGAGGATATAAAATGTAGACTGGCAATGGCAAGGAAAGCATTTCTGAAGAAGAGAAATTTGTTAACATCGAATATAGATTTATGTATCAGGAAGTCGTTTCTGAAAGTATTTGTTTGGAGTGTAGCCATGTATGGAAGTGAAACATGGGCGATAACTAGTTTGGACAAGAAGAGAATAGAGGCTTTCGAAATGTGGTGCTACAGAAGAATACTGAAGATAAGGTGGATAGATCACGTAACTAATGAGGAGGTATTGAATAGGATTGGGGAGAAGAGAAGTTTGTGGCACAACTTGACTAGAAGAAGGGATCGGTTGGTAGGACATGTTTTGAGGCATCAAGGGATCACAAATTTAGCATTGGAGGGCAGCGTGGAGGGTAAAAATCGTAGAGGGAGACCGAGAGATGACTACACTAAGCAGATTCAGAAGGATGTAGGTTGCAGTAGGTACTGGGAGATGAAGCAGCTTGCACAGGATAGAGTAGCATGGAGAGCTGCATCAAACCAGTCTCAGGACTGAAGACAACAACAACGCCGTAATTCTATTTGTTGGCTCACCGTATTGTCCTCCCCTCTCTTTTAGCATGAGTATATATTTCCATTTCCTCGAGTGCATCCATAACTCTTCCTTCGCAGCTTGTATGTAGTATTTTCAGGTTCTGGAAAATTTGGAAATTTGTGGTGAGGTCTTACAGGACCAAACCCCTAGATGAAGGGACACAAGCGCCGCACCCGACTGGTGGAGGCCCACTCCAATAGCAGCTTCGACGTCAGCCACTTCGTTAGCCGACGCATCGTAGCATCTTCATCAGTACCTCTACGTAGCAAAGACTTGTAGAAGACTATTTTTTATGTCGCCTTTTGATTGCGACGCATCTATCAAAGTTAAGTACTGTAATTGTTTTGTCATAATAAAACTCGTTAATATGAGTTGTTTGTCTAGCGAATCGAGTATGCAGGTTTCCTAGACACAACACAATGGATCAAACCTTTTGAAATGCCCATTAGTGGACGCATCGAGATGTGTGCTCAAGAGAACCGCCTGCACTATAACGAGACAGCTGCAGTCTACACCGAATTCTGTATGCGCGGAATACGATTTACCTTACACTTTGATTGCATATTTTGACTATTTTCTATTGATATATATTTTATGATGTAGTTCATACATGAATGAAAAAAGGCGCTCAAAGGGCAGGATCGCAACCCCACGGGGCTTCTAGGAACACGCAACGGCGTAGCTGCTATTGAGGGCGAGTCCGAAACGCCGAAGGCGCCAGCTTTCACGAGGATACAGCCGTAACGAAATTCGAGGACTGGAGCCACACAGTCACTGCCAGTGGTTAGTTGAAGTAGAGTCAGCGGGACTGTGAATCTTTTAAAGAATACACAAGCAGTTGGAATGTGTCGGGCAGCGCGACAGCAGCATCAACCATTAGCACGCCGGCACATCCACGAGCCTGTTTCCCTCAATTTAAACGCAGAAGTTTCCAATTGGTGTATTTCTATGAAGAGATGGGAGAAGGAAGTTGTTCTAGAAATTCACACGGGAGAAATCAGTAATGAGTTTGTGGCTGGCTGGAATCTATTAGAGTGAGGAGAATGGGAGTATGAAAAGGGGTACTAAGATTATCATTCGCCCTCCCTTACACACCAGAGAGGAAACCAGAGGTGACGTGGAGAGCCAGCAGGTTTTAAACAAGAGGAGTTCTGTCAGGAGCCCCATACGGGGAAGTCTTCTGTCAAAGCCCCCGGGTTAGACATAACGTCTGTGGCAGCCGTTAGTTAGCGGAATGATATTTTCTGTTCGTTCAAGACGATTCTGAAACTCGCCTCTTAGGCCGGGAGATCTTGTCTTGAGTCTGACATTGTCATCTGGGGAGCTCTTTCTCTGTTTATGGACTCTCATTTAAGACACTCCTGGATCCCGTCTTTGGTTGGGAGTTGTCGTCTCACATTTGTTGTTGGTAGTGAAGCGATTTAGACAGAGTCTGAACTTAGCAGTTGCTGAACAGTAGTCCTACTGTCTGAGGTTTAGGATTCAGCACAATGAAAACATTGCGGGAACGCAGCGGTGTTTGCAACGCACGATACTTCGACTGTCGTCACAGCATTCCACCAGCACGCTGTCCGCCCCGATAGCTGCGTGGATCTGCCGGCACGGTAGCTCAGCGTGTTCGGTCAGAGGGTTAGCTGCCCTCTGTAATAAAAAAAACTGAGTGAATGGATCAATAACGAACTTCAACGGGCGTCGGGTGACGTCCGCCACGATCAATTGAAACGAATAATAACGAACAAAATGAGATTACAAAAAAAAAGTGGTCAGCTTGAGAGATTGCCGTCCTACGGAGCTAGGTTCGATTCCGGGCTGGGTCGTGGATTTTCTCCGCTCAGGAACTGGGTGTTGTGTTGTCTTTGTCATCATTTCATCACCATCAGGCGCACAGGTTGCCCAATGTGGCGTCGAATGTAATAAGACCTGCACCAAGGCAGCCGGACCTGCCCCGCAAGGGGCCTCTGGGACAATGAAGCCAAACGCTCATTTCCATTTACCAGCACGTTGTTTTTTGACATTGTGAAGTAGCCACCCGCTCCGGCATTCAGGGCACAGAGCGTAAATTGCTGGGATTGCCTGAAAACGTTTCTGCACTAAGGTATTGTGTCAAGTGATTGATGTAGATTCTTCTAGTTTTCAGTACGGAGGCAAAGTCAGTCATCCCGCGTAGAAATTCTCAGAGAAGGGGACAGAATTGGACAGAAGATAGCCACTATTAGTTTACTGCAGTCACTTCATGTTTTTATGTGTCCGCTAGATCTTTTGTAACTTGTTTTGTTGTTTATGTTAACCGATGGTTTTTATTTCAAATAAACTGTATAGTCAAGGTCAGAATTTGTCCTTTTAGTAGTAGCTTATCTGTATTAGCAAAGCACTAGATTTAGTATTTGATTATTATCATATTGATGAGAACAATCTTCTGGATAAGTTCATGTTGCAGGGCACTTATACAGTGGAGCTATTAATGTTTTATGTGTATTGTGTTTCTAAACATCTCTTCCAACAGTGGGGGGAGGGGGGGGGTTATGAGTGACAGGGCCACCCTTCAAGACAGCATTTAAAACTGCATTGATTAATTAATACACTGATGGACACCCTTAGTTTGCATATCTCGAAACTGCACGGTAGAGCTATAAAAATGCACACATAGATAATCATAACAAATCGAACGACTGGGTGAGTGTTATAGGGTTATTTAGCAGTTGTAATGTAGAATAAACTACTTTACAGACGTCAGTCTTTCGACACCGTTTTTACCCTTTCATATCTTCTAGATTCATCTCCGTAGCCGAGGTTGATAAAGCACGCCTGTGCGGTGTGGGTCTACACGGACGCAAACATCCTGGTGGCGGATGAAATTTTCAGACCAAAATTTGGTCGGCAAGAGAAGGAAAAGGTGGCGGCGTAACGTTCTTGATCATCAACGTCCTCCATTTAATTTCATAATCTGTCCACAGTGTCCTATAAAGTGAGTCCAAGTAACAGTGTTGATGGCGATCCTTCTGTTGAATGCGGACGTTAAGTTCGACGACGCACTCTGTGCTGTTCTGGAGGAGAAGGCTATGAACCGGCACAGAGTTTCACTCTCTCCCTGTTCTTTATCCATATCAACACAAATCCAACACTACGCTATATAAGCGTTCATCGCGGACGTCCAGACAACACAACACGCACTTCATACTGCATAACATGTCGGAGGAAGGCAACGTCATATCTCCTCCATTAGGAACAAGCCTAGTATGTTGATGCCGCGACTACTTTTTCATGATATCTTCCGCCAATCTTTCCATTCCTGCTTGAAAAGTTGTATACACACACCGAGAGCTGCAAGACACATTGTTTTCATTTTACACGCAGATTCGATCTTTCAGACCATCGGCGCATACACAGACATCAGCACAGTAAACAAATGTTCGTATTATGATTTCGAAGCATTTTTAAAAAGTCAGTTTGTTTCAAACGTATTTAAATACAAAATACTCTTTTCTCTTGTGCCACTTCCAACTGATTTATGTCTTTTACTGGTCATGTTGTGCAAGCTAGTTTCCTATATGCAAGAATCGTTTCACTTCTTGTAACTGTTTCTTCTGTATAGTAAATAGCTATTTTCCTTCCTATTAGTCTTTTTCTGTGCTAACGAAGCCTCCAGTAACATTGATAATTTCTTGCAAATCTTCCTTACCTTCATTTAACAGGGTGCCGCGCGGGATTAGCCAAGCGGTCTAGGGGGCTGCATGCATGGACTGTGCGGCTGGTCCCGGCGGAAATTCGAGTCCTCCCTCGGGCATGGCTGTGTTTGTTCTTTGGATAATTTAGGTTAAGTAGCGTGTAAGCTTATGGACTGATGACCTTAGCACTTAAGTCCCATAAGATTTCACACACATTTAACAGGGTCTGGAAGATTGGTACCAATCCCCTGAAAACATTTGCAAAGAAACATTTGTGAAGAAGTACCTAATGTGTCCGAGGTTTTAGAATCACTTGTGTGAAAGGCAAACATAAGGACAAATTCCAGACTATCAATTCTATTATCCGGAAATCCACCCTTGGTTAATGTTCTTTTTTATGACACGTAACGTGTTTCCGTCTTGTATAAAATCGTCGATGGAATGTGTGGATCTCTTAAAAATGTGAGTTCATTGGGATACAGTGTCACAGTTGGCAGTTTACCTGATAACCCCCAAATATATACAAACCATGTATACTGTTTTCCTATTAATAACAGATCTTTACTGATCCATGTGCCCCTCCAAACCATATTTAGTTTAATCTAAAGGAGATAAACACCTCTTTCCTCTGTTACGCTGTACAAGAAGCGAACGGCGACACCTCACTACCTCTAAATTCTTATCCAGTAGCACGACCACCACCAAAAGAGTCTTGGTGGAGTGTGTGTTTACGGCTCTTATCACTGCCGTAACCCTAAGAATACTCCACCGCTTATATCATCAACATAAACAAAAACCTTTTGCGTTGGAGATGCTATATATACAATCTAAGACAAAAAAAAAAGACGCACCACGGAGGAATTATCAGAACGGGACGGAAATCGGTAGATGCGATGTACATATACAGACAAACAAATGAATACAGTTTCTGAAAAATTGGATGATTTATTCAGGGGAAGCAGCTGCACAAATTGAGCAAGCCAATAACCCGTCAGTACGCGTCTCTCCTTTACGCAAGCAGTTATTCGGATTGATACTGATTAACGGAGTTGTTGGATGTTCTCCTAGACGTATCGTGCCATATCCCGTCCAACTGGCTTGTCATTGGGGCTGAGTTCGTAGTGAGGGTCATCAGTTAAGACCGATTCCAGTCAATGAGATTCCAGGCCGAAGACGCGCATGGGGACGCCCTGGGCAGCGGTAGGTGACCAACCTGAGTGTCATCTGCCATATGACCCGACATCCAGGAGTGACTTTATGGGATGCCATTTATTTTCATAACAGGATGCATATGGCTCTCATCTGTGGCACCCTTACAGAACAGCGGCACATCGTTTAGTTGCTCATCGTGGCAAGCCATCCTTGGTTTACATTTCAGCAAGATAACGCCCTTCCATACGTGGTAAGAATTTCTACGGCTTGTCTTCGTCCTTGCCAAACCCTACCTTCGCTAGTGAGGTCACCGGATCTCTCCCCAATTCAAAACCTTTTGTGCATGATGGTTGGGGCCCTCCAACCAGCTCAAGATTTGGCACGATATCTCTCAGGAGGACATCCGACAACTCTGTCAATCAGTGTCAAGCAGAATAATTGCCTGCGTATGGAGCAGTGGGAAGTCTGAATGTCAATAACTAAGTAGTTACCACTCATTTGATTTTGAATCAAGTTGTACTCAGATTCAAGCAATAAGGAGCTTTTGACAATTTTTGATTTAACAAACTTGGTGAACAACTGCTTTAGTAAATCCATTAGAAGATCTAACAAAACGTGAACTTTTTGTCGGAGCAGAAAGCAACGCAGTTTTCAGCTAGTATGTTAAGAGACTTCAGCTATGATAACATCAGGTTACCTTTGTTTCTCCCTGTTGAGTCACCGTCTAAGGCTGGTATGAACAGCACAGTGCTCACTACTTTTCCCCAAGGAATATCGCAGAATACAGCTTTGCATTCGCATCATTGCTTCCAAACGTTACCAAAGAAAATGGTGCGTTCTGAAGGCACTTAACAACGTCAGATGATGCATTTTTTGCCATTTTAGTTACAACGCACGTCGTTTTCATGCGACCACAGCTATGTTTCTTTGCAACTTCTGATGTGGGAAACGTCTTGTTAAATAAAGTACCAGAATGACCAAAAAGGAAGTAAACAGACTCTCGGCCCAAATTACCTCACTGCCAAAGTTTCTAGACTTGACAAAAAAGCTGTTGATTTCCTTGTTATCGTCCTTCGATTTAACACAACTTACTTGTTTATCGCACTTCACACGATTGTTTAACTCAATTCTTCCACCATGTGCAATGTTAATATCCAACATACCGTGGAAAAGACGAATTTTTCTACCTTTCTGTATTTTAGCATGCACGGAAAATCAACATAATAAGATTCTTTAAATGTCTGGAAGTACTATTTCTTGTTGGATTTATTCATGAATCCTAGAACAGGAATATAGCCTGTGAAAAAGTCCGAGAAAAAATGTCTCGATATGTACTGACTTCGAAAGGAACGCAGACCACTGAACATCGCATAAAATTATAACGTGAAAACTAAAGGCAGTCAAACACTTCGTTGCAACATGTCAAAGCACACAAAGTCTTAAACTACTACATGAACACGACACCAACATCATGAACAAAGAATAGGCACATAGCAAAAAACATACACACACGTGGAACGATTGTAATTAATCCACAAGTGGTGGGTTAAATCACAAAAAGCGAGCAGGCGGAACAAAGAATTTGCGAAGCAGAGCCGGTCCACACTTAAGATTGACGTGGAAGAACCGTTATCCGTGCTTTAAATTCAATTCAAATGACAGTACAAACATCACACGGTTGAAAGTACCAATCATACTAGAGAATGAGTAACGGACTATCGTAAACTTGGCTTCGACCCATGCAAGCAATAAATTGTACTGAAGTGGGGTGATTATCGAACGTTAACTTTTCAAATTCTTGTCGTAAAATGACACCGTCCATTCGAGAATTGCAATTTCCGTAAATTTTAATGATAAACAATAGAAGATGGCAGGTTTGAAGGTGATGTTTCTTAAGGATGAGTAATCGTTCGCCCAGTGTACTGACGTAGCTGTGGAATGGCCAGAGTGTCGACGTGATAGGACCGTGGTCACTGGATGACAAGTTGAGCTTTCGAGTTTGCCTCAGTCGTCTGTCTTTCAGGTGCTTTAGTTTCAGCCGCCCTCCGCGTTGGGGCAGCCGGCCGCACCTGCTAGCTGGTGGGTGCCTCGCGTCGCCAGGTGCGTGTCGGCGCTGACGGAGCGTCCGCAGGTAAATCAGCGGCGCGTTATTAAAGCGGAGCCAGCCAACGGCCTGAGACGGCCGCCGGCAGCCGTCAGTCACGCCCCGACCGGCCACAATGAGCGCTTTGTCTCCGGCCCTTTGTGAGCACAGTAGCCACTTAACAGCTCACACTCTGTGCGACCTAGCCTTCCTAAATGAGCTAGCCACTACCTTTGTTGGTAAAACACTGGCCGGTCGCAGTTGTCACAGCACAGAGACCTTCCGCGAAACCTGGAGACACTGCACTAATGAGACTGCAGCCACCTGTTATCGTGAGGACCACCCATGGAGACCAGTTCACAAGCAGTCGCAGAAGATCGTTTCTTGAAAAGCTCTCATGGGCTACATCCTAATAGTCTTCGATCAAGCGTTCACACAGCCCTCGTTACGCCGTTAGCATGTACTTCAGCACTCAAGAAAGAAAGCCGCCCAAGCCACGTCAAAATTTACTCTATATGACCAAAATTATCCGAATACCTCATTACTCATCACATAACTAATGAGGAGGTGTTGAATAGGATTGGGGAGAAGAGAAGTTTGTGGCACAACTTGGCTAGAAGAAGGGATCGGTTGGTAGGACATGTTCTGAGACATCGAGGGATCACCAATATAGTATTGGAGGGCAGCGTGGAGGGTAAAAATCGTAGAGGGAGACCAAGAGACGAATACACCAAGCAGATTCAGAAGGATGTAGGTTGCAGTAGGTACTGGGAGATGAAGAAGCTTGCACAGGATAGAGTAGCATGGAGAGCTGCATCAAACCAGTCTCAGGACTGAAGACCACAACAACAACAACTCATCCTCAGGAGACATCACTCTAATATTATGTCACACTGCCTCTAGTCCTTCGGGAATGGGTGTGTGTTGTCCTTAGCGTAAGTTAATTAAGTTAGATTAAGCAGTGTATAACCCTAGGGACTTACCACAAATTTTTCAAATTCACTTCCTCTAGCCTCGATAATGGCATCAATTCGGTGAGATTGGGAAAACACAAGTTTCGTGTCGAACTACAAGGAGGCTAAGGTTAAATGGCTGAATGGAAAATGTCAGAAATCGGAAAAGGCATGATTGTTGGAAGAACTGACTCAGCATATACTGAAGTTCTGACACTCCACTCCTTTTCTGCATCGTCAGTCATCAGCAAAAACACACTGTGAGTGTGTCAGCGTCTATGGAGTAAGTGATTGGGTATAGGAGTGGACCCTCATTCTATGACAGAGTACAACAGTGTTTAGCTGTACACAAATTGTTTTTAATTAAATATTACTGTCAAAGAAGTACACGAATTTACATAGGTTGTAACATGACAATGTTTCGACAGTTGTCGAGATAACGCATTTCGTCCTGTTTAATCGCAACAACTCTGAACACAACAATACTAAATTTCAATCAGAAGGTTCTCTACAAAATCATTCTTATTTCTACATCGTGAAGTTGGCCAATATTACGACAAATCATTCTATTCCGGTTCTAAGTTCTCTACTATTTAGGATGACAATCAAGTCTACGGAGGATGGTTAGTTTTTGTGACAAGCTGAGCAAAAGATTACTCAAGGTTGCTCGAGTTCACAGTGGATGCAAGCTGGTGAACCATCAATTTTACGCCTCTGCAAGCAGCATTTACCTTTAACTGCGATGAGCTGTGGGCTGCATGGCTGCACTTGGCCTCTGAAAGTCCCATAAAAACTATTAAAATCGTTGCTGATTTTATCAGCAGAAACTGACCTACATCTCTTGTTAGGCGGGAAAACATGCACTCATCCCTAGTCTTGAAATATGGCAATACGCACATGCATGGGTGAAGCAGCGTGCATATGCCCTCTCGGTTCGAAGTGGCTCTGAGCACTGTGAGATTTAACTTCTGCGGTCATAAGTCCTCTCTAACTTAGAACTACTTAAACCTAATTAACTTATGGACATCACACACATCCACGCCCGAGGGAGGATTCGGACCTGTGACCGTAGCGGTCGCAGAATCTAGCGCCTAGAACGGGTAGGCCACTTCGGCCGGCCCCTCTCATTTCTCGCATTAACAGTTAACTACATGGATGTTTCGTTTCTCCACTGTTGGAGCTCAATGAGGCTGCAGCTAATATCTAGCTAAATGTCAGCCAAAGTGAACGCAGTGTTCAAACAAAATTTGTCCTTTGTATCGTACAGAGCGTGATTCGCCCTGTTCTGCATTTGACCCTGGTTCAGAGGAGAGTAATCGAAATTTTTGATCTTGTGTCTCGTAGCAAAACTGTCCTCCACCTGGGTCCACTTGTGCTCCGTTTCACGGTTTTTTCCGACCAATAGGAGAGTTCCTTTCATCTTGCGGAATCTATCTCTGCCAACCGCAAAGGGTCTACCATCAAACTGCATCGAAATTTCGGCACTTTACTCCTTCCTAGTTCATGTCAGCCATTTTGGGCCCGGTCCAGATGCCTACAAGTTACACGCTACATCATGTGTGTACCACGCGCAGTTCATGTGATCGACTAATCACTGAGCTGTTTGTATCCATCTGGAAATTCCCCAACGCAGTTTTCTAAAGTTTCTCTCTGTACCACGCCGCTGGCCTGCTACCTGCTCTGTTCAGTGAGTCAGCTGGCACGTTCGTTGTCCCTCGACATGGATCGCTTTAAGAATGTTCCATTGTACTTGGGCCGTGATGTTGCAACTCGCATCTGCTCCCAATTGACATTATTTTCTCGGTTGCAACACTTTTAAATTTTCCGCCGGTTGGCACGGGTCTGCAAATCGACTGGGGTTTTGCGATCGACTAGTGTCTAACATGTTTTTTCTCACCGACAGAGCTGTGAGGAGGTGGCATGGCGGTAGACAACGGAGCCACCGACTGACAAATGCAGAAAGCGTGTTTGCCGCGCAGTGGCAAGTAAAACGGCGGATTGGGGGAAGGTGTCCAGATCGCTAAGTGAAATCGTGACGCTGTGCTGTCGTAAGGCGTTGAGCGTCACCGGATGTTCTGACGTCACAGAAGCGAAATTCTATGAAATCATATGATGTGTGTGTTTTAGAAAAGTAATAAGAACATGAATAAGGACTAGCATGGATACTTTCCGTTGTGGCCCGCACTTGATGCGAATTGAGTTAATGAACAACATGTTGTCACCTGATTTTTAGAACACTGTCCGGTGGTGTAGTGGCGGGCAATTGCACGGTTTCTGAAGCTCTGCTAACGACATTGCAACTGAGGTGCTGTAGCAGAGTGCTCTAGTGAGCACGCGACGTATGAGCTCTTGCGTATGAATCTTCGATATGCCCTGTTGGAACAGGGATCTGGGAGGACGAAGGTCTGAGTATTACTAGTGAAGTACTAATGGTCCTTGATCAACTGCATGCATGACATGTTTTGAAGTGTTCTCACTTAGAGACACGGTTACGAGATTCTTCTGGACGCACCGTCTCACGAATTAGAGAAAGATTGAGTAAATCACAGTCTACTATTTTGGTGTCTTATGCATGTAGTTGTAAGCACTCGTTAACATATGTTGTAGTAATATGAAATAAGATCATTTTTCGTGATTTCACGGCAAAGTCACCTCTGGCAATTAATTTTAAATTGACGTGTGGGGTTTCGGAATTTCTGATTTGGAGAATTTTGTATGTTTTTGATTTTCGTGTACTGGATCGGCTTTCCTCAGAAATGCTTGTGTGAAGTTCTCTTTTCTCTTTGTGGGCTACTTGTTGGTATGGGAAAACGGATTACCCTAAGAGTCAGCTTTTGATGATATTTGCATGCTATGGTTTGAATTTGTGGTTTCAAAGAAGCTGTGACTTCAATTTGCGGTTTCAGCGACTTAAATGAATGTCATGATGAACATTCTTCCTGGTTCAAGAGCACCTTAAATTACCAAGAATGTTTGTTCGTATCTAGATGGCCATATTTTCACTTTTGGATAAACTTCACTTTTCTAGAGTAATTTTTGTAATTTCATAAAAAGGGTACAGCACACACAAAGTGAACGCTGTCACTGAAAAGTGGAGTAAGAAAATTTATTAAATTTCTGTTACAGATGAAACTCTGAAAAGTATTAGAAAGTTTTTCAAGTCTCCCCTATATTCCCCGTTGCTCACATAAAAACCACCAAGCAACAAACTATGGTGTTAGGTGATATAACAGGTAATTTTTCCTCTTTACTATTCCACTGGTTACTAAAATTAATGGCTGACACCTTGCCGAAGATCTTCTGGATTTGGTAAGACAACAGCACAGTTGCAGTTAGCACATAACTGGTGTATCCGTTATTGTTATGAAATTACAGAAGACTCGGTAGTGCCTAAGGACGTACAAACGGTAGCTGTACTTTGAGTGTTTTCGGCCGCCATTCCGCCGGTCTTGGTGGTATATGTGGATGTGGAGTGTGCTGAACGCAAATAACCCGTTTGCAAGAGGCGGCAGCCTGGCAGCGTGTTGTGAGACACACGTCGGCTATTCCTGCCACCTTGTAGCCCGCCTGTTTGCACCTGTAGCAGCAAGGCTGATTACTGTTGTCTTAAGGGTCCGGCGCGCGTCCCGTTCTGCAGACAGATGGTCCGCGTTGAGGCTCCTGGCAGCGCGGCGGCCATGTAATTAGTGCCCAGGAAAAACGTGACAGGCGCCGTGGACGTCACTCACTCCGGCTAAATGAGTCGCCAGGCCGCCGAAAAACTCCCAGCCGCACCGCACTCTCTGCAGTCGCTCTGGCCCCAGAGGCGCCACAGAGTGCGCCGCGGGAGACCTACACGAGTTGCGGAAACCCAGCTAGTGTGAGTGCCAGCAAATAATGCAGAATTCAACCTCATTAACCCTCCACCACAAAGTAATACATCAAAAATATGCTGTTTTTCTATACAGCACGACATTCATTAAGATACATCCTTACCGAGAATTTGAACTGTGAGTTCATGACTTCATTGGACTATCTTTCCTCGAGGCGCTCAGAAAATTCCTCCGAGTTCGATAATCGGCGAGCTCGATAGCTGAAGATCTTCCATTCTTTCTAGATATCGTTGAAAGTTTTCACCATTATCCATTATACATTCAGTCCTGCCCAAATTTTTATATTATAGTTTCATATTATAAATACCCGTGATTACAATAACAATATTTCATAACAGAAAGCTCACATTTGGATGCCATATAATCGTCAACTCCACCAAGATGCAAGTGGAAATGTAACCCGTAGAAATGACGTTCTTGATCGTAAGTGAGATGTAAATACGATTCATTATTACAACACCCACAGGTGCAGTTGAAAATGGCTTTGTAAGCCGAAAGAGGCAACCTCGTTGTGCAGAGATATCTAAATACAAGCAGATAAATAATACGTTGCAGTTACTGGAACTGACTTCTTGTTAAATTTCATGTTTAGACATAGTTCGCGCTGCAGGCACTACGTAAATGCTTTTTAGCTGACACACCACATAACGGTTCACGAATTCTGTCAGAACTGTATGACACTCCACTGATTTGAGGATGCTGCTCTGTCCCCCACGTCAGTCATGGTGTTCCGTCCACTGTGGCCGAGCAGCTCTAGGCGCTTCAGTCCGGAATAGCGCTGCTGCAACGGTCGCAAGTTGGAATCCTGCCTCGGGCATGGATGTGTGTGATGTCCTTAGGTTAGCTAGGTTTAAGTAGTTCTATGTCTAGGGGACTAATGGCCTCCGATGTTAAGTCCCATAGTGCTTAGAGCCAATTGAACCATTTTTTTTTTATTTTTTTTGTCAGTTATGGTCATCACATCTGAGACATCGTCGAACGAAATTTGTGCGCTTTGGATGCTGCTCCGACCAAGATATATATATTACGGTCATGTAACGTTAATGCTTTCGGTGCACCTCAGAGTCCGTGCCACGACCCACTGGCGATACTCTTGAGGTAGAAGAGGGACTGTGCAAGTTAATTATTTCCGCTATGACCTAAGAGCCCACTGGCAATGCAGATCTTTACAGACTCTCCGCCACACATTCAAAATAATCTGCTTCTAATGTTTATCTCCATGAGTAGGAACGTCCCGCTGACGTGTTCAGTGCACAAGTAGATTCGTCGAGAGCCATGCCATGCCTGCACGTGTCAGTACTCCATATTTCGTGCCCCTTGGACAACCAAAGTCTCTTCTTTGCATCCGTCTTCTCTGCAAGACAGTTTGCTATCGCAGCTCAATGTTTGTATCTGTTTAGTATAAACCAGAACTACGCCGATAATCCAGAACATCATGACCACCTACCTACTATCGATATAAACCAGTCCACACGACAGAACGGCACCTGGCTGGGAATGACTGCTAGTGACACACATGCATGTTGCATGTAGTATCAGTGAGCGTGCTGTCCGTGTGAAGAATGGAGGTGCCGCGCGATCTACCTGAGTTTGACCGAGGGTAGATCCTGATGGACCAGAGGCTCGGAATGAGCATTTTGGAAATTGCACGACTTGCCAGGTGTCTGAACAGTGCTGTGGTGTCTTCCACAGGAGGTGAAACCAAGGTGACACCACGTCCAGGGGTCGTGGGTTTGGGCACCCCCCCCCCCCCCCCGCCTCCCCCTCATTTCAGATGTCGGTCGTTATAGCTTGGCAGACCGGCAAAACAGACAGACGGCGAACTGTGGTGCAACATTATTAGCTTTTTAACAATGGTTCAAATGGCTCTGAGCACTATGGGACTTAACGTCTTAGGTCATCAGTCCCCTAGAACTAAGAACTACTTAAACCTAACTAACCTAAGGACAGCACACAACACCCACCCATCACGAGGCAGAGAAAATCCCTGATCCGCCGGGAATCGAACCCGGGAACCCGGGCGTGGGAAGCGAGAACGGTACCGCACGACGTGAGTGTTTGTGCTTAGTATAGTTTAGGTTAAGTAGTGTGTAAGCTTAGGACCTGATAATATTAGCAGTTAAGTCCCATAAGGTTGCACACACATTTGAACAAAGAGCAACGAAGCACCATGAACGCGGAAATGCTGATCGTGACAATATTTTGTCGGACAGCGTCCGAGGCGTTGAAACATAAGTTCATCACTTCGAACCGGAAACAAAACGGCAGTCCATGGGGTGGCGCCGCATTGCATCTCCTCTGGAGAAGACGTTAAAAACTGCAGCATGAGCCAGTAATGTCGTGGCAATGACTTTCTTGGACTCTCGGGGGATTATTCTGTTTGATGTCCTTCACTCGGAAGTGTATTGCGCTACCTGAGGAAACTGAAGAAATGACTTCAGAGTATTCGTCGCCACAAAAGTGCAAACCAACTACTTCTGCTCCTTGACAATTCATGGCCCCTAGTAAGTCTGCACACCCGACAGGAGCTCACGAAACTTTACTGAACTGTTATTTCTCGTCCATCCTCTAGCATGGATATTGCACCTTCTGACTTCCATCCGTTTGGCTAAACGAAGGGCGATCTCCATTGAATGCAGCGCGAGGATGATGTGGATGTTATTAATGCAGCAAGAAGTTGGCTCCGACGTCGATCAGTAGAGGAGTACCACGCAGTCATACAGACCCTCCCTGTAAGGTGGCGTAAGGTCGTCGTACTGAACGGAGATTATGTTGAAAAACACGGTTTTGTAGCCAGGAGAGTGCGGAATAATATGGTGTACTGGAATCCTGAATATAAAAAACCTGCTTTTACCATCATATCTTAGTTTGGAGGCCGGTAACAGAAGTACAAAAGATGTCTAAGATATATTCGGAATCAAAAGACAATAACTATGTGCTTAATAAGAAGTGTGAGAAAGTGCAGGTTGCCTACGGAAGACAGGTACAGGCCAGAGGGAACAGGACGGCATGTGCAGCTGCTCTGGACGAAGGGACGGAGCGGAGGGAGACGGCAGTGGACGTGCGGACAGCTGATCGACGGCGGGCGGCCGGGGCAGCTGTCCCAGCGCAGAGCGCGGAGCGCGGAGCGCCGACAGGTAGCAGCGGCCCGGCCAGATCTCGGCCGCATCGGCAGCCAGGTGCGGCGCGGTGTCGCGGCGCGCCGACAAATTGTGATGTATGGCGGCCGCTATCTGGCCATCTCGGGCCGCCGCCAGCCACTCAGCAGCAGCTGCTTTTGGAAACTGCCCTCGTCTCGGCGACACTGCTTCCCGCTGTTTATCCTGTCCCGGCGCAGAGGTATCTGGAATGGAACGCGTAAGGCCAGCACGCCAGTTAGACTAGTTCAATCAGATCTCGGCAAATGTATTTGAGATTTTGTTTACACTGTAATGTATTCATGTTCAGTACAAGCGGAAAAAAGCACCTTCTGGAGCACGAAAAATGCGAATATGTTTCTGTTTATTTAATAGGCTCTGACTAACGAAAGAAAGAGAATGCATAAGATTTGCTGATGACATGGTATTAGTGGTAGAAAGTGAGCAGACAGTGAATAACATGCTCAAAGATCTGAATGAAGCTTGTGTGGAATATGGGATGCAAATAAACACAACAAAAACAAAGAGTATGGTCATCAGTACAAGACACAGACTGTCCAATATTAAAATAGGGCAATCTACCATTAGCCAAGTAAGTGAATTTAAATATCTCCGAAGCACAATAACTGAAGACTTGAGATGTCACCAGGAGGTGAAAACTCGAACTGCCATAGCGAAGGAGGAATTCAACAGAAAGAGGAGACTCTTATATGGCAAATTAGATAAAGGACTAAGGAAAAGGCTTGGCAAATGTTATGTCTGGAGTGTGACATTATGTGGGGTAGAAACATGGACACTGAGACGAGAGGATAAAAAAAGGTTAGATGCATTTGAGATGTGGATGTGGAGGAGAATGGAGAGAGTAAGCTGGATGGAAAGAGTGAGTAATGAAATAGTCTTGGAAAGGGTTGGTGAGAGAAGATATGTGCTGAAGGTTGTAAGAGAAAGGAAAAAGAACTGGTTGGGATATTCATTGAGAAGGGAGTGCTTGCTAAAGATGCTTTGGAAGGCTTGTTTTGTGGGAGGAGAGAAAGAAGGAGATACAAGGTGATAGACGACCTAAAGGGAAGAGGAAATTAAGCAGATCTGAAGAGGATGGCAGAAGAACGGACAGCCTGGAGAGCTACCATGTGAAAATCCGCCTTTAGGCAGAACACTGATGATGATTATGATGACTAAAAACAGCGCCACGTGCTTCCTCTTCACCTCTAAATATTTTCCAAAGAATTTTGACGCATGAACGTATTCGCATTATCGCTGTAAGTCACCCATACCCATCCCAGATGCCCTTCTCATTCACTCATTCAACCCAGTTCATTGCCGTTATTTCTTTGTCTCTCTCTGTCATTGTCTCTTGTGTCACTGTCACAGTTCCCTCCATTTTGATCTACTACCACAGTGTCCTGGCACTGTTTCTCTCTTGACTTCTCGTGCTGCTGCTATCTCATTCCCTCCTCCCTATTGCTGATGTCTCTTCTCAATGTCAATATCTCTCCTTTCCTCATGTAATTGTCATATATTCTGTCTCTCATTATCACTGGCTGTTGCTCTCTTCCACTTTCTCTTTCTCTTTATTCCTCCCTCCCCCTCTCCTGCTACTTTCTCCTAGCATTGATTTGTCACTATCAAGTGTCTTCCACTGCCGCTGTGTACCTCTCCATCTCACAATGCCATTGTCTCCTTCGAGCTTTTTACAACACAGCCACCGTCTACTGTCCTCCAGAATTTATTACTTTTCCGTCTCTTGGTCACTGCCACTATCTTATTCTCTTCCATCATAAGATGAGCGAACATGTTCACATGCCAAAATTTTTGGGAAATTTTTTAAAGGAACTGAAGAAGGTAGAACGAGGCAGTTGGTACCCTACTTTTCAGTCTCCGATAGAAATATTTTTCCACCGGTTCCCTTCTTTTTCCTTTTTCAGCACAGCTTGTGCCTCATATGAAAAGAAATTTATTGGTCTGTAAAATTTAGATTGTTTACTTATGTAAAATTTAAATAATACAAAAATAATTTTACACTTCAGACCTGCTTTTACTTGCAAAACAGTTTTGCATGCAATTCCCAGATGATGACACCTCCCAATATGTTTCTCCGTGCTACGTCACCTTATAAAGTACGTTTTCTCCTCACGCCAGATTTTACGTGCGTATTTCAGGCGTAGAAGTAGGATCACTTTGAACCTCTCAACCTCTGAAACGGTAAAGATATGAAGAAAATTTTCAAGATTATTAGAGATCGCGATATTGAGAACACATCGTATAAGTTATAGGCATTTGTTGTCCATAACGGTCCTGTGATCCTTGGTTGTGTTTTGGTACGCTGGTGAAAATAGTATTTTTTGTGGCGTTTTCCGAGGAATCGCCCGTGAACTAATATTGCCTCCATAAGTCCCACCAGACCCAACGTAAACCACCTCAAATGCAAAAAGAACTAATCGCCTTGCTCCATTTGCCTAAGCAGGAGGACGTGTATAGTATTCATACTTTGACCCCTTACTGTAGGAGAATGACACCGAGATGATCTTTCTCTTGGGTATACGATTGGCCTCTAGTCCATGGGCTAACCGAAGCACTTGACCCTATCTACAAGTTACGAATATAATCCAAGGTATGAGCACCGGAAAATTCCGTTTCTATGCGCAGCATTTTGGAGTATGTTAGGTAAGTATCCTACACATACATACCTATCGTTAAGTGAATAGGGTAGTACACTGAAAGCTGCCGATGTACGGGTACCGTGTAATTCTCTGATAGTCTCGATGTTCGAACGACATATAAGGGAGATTTGTGTCAGTGAAAGTGCACTGCACTTCAAATGTAGTTTAATGAAATTAAATTATCCTGTATGAATTGTTGAACGAATTTTCCAATGAAACAACATCTTAATAATTTTGTTCGAACTAATCTGTTTGGTAACATCAACTCTCCGATTAAAATGCCCACCTGCTTAGTTGAGTGGTAACGTGTTTGCCTCCCCTGCAGCGGGCCCAGGTTCCTCAACGCCGACTATAAAATAAAAGCGGAATGCACTGCAAATAAGCTGAAATCAGAATTGATTTAAGTCATCAGTCTATGGCAAATATATACGGTGCCAAGGAAACAAGTATTTGCCTCCACATGCAGCTGTAGGGACAGCACAGGCAGCCACCACCAGAAGCATAGGTGCTATAACTCCGGCGGACTTCAAAACGGCTTTCGACAGGATCGACAACAGATACCTCGTAGAAACACTAAGCAGACTTAGTTTTGAGCAAAAATTTCTCGCTATCGTACAGAAAATACCAAGTACTGCAAGATCGACAATAAAAGTCGATAGTTGGAAAACAAAACAGATAAAATTACAATTAAATAATACCCCTAGCTGCGTATAGGCGTTGATATACGTCAATGGGGTCACCTGAAAACGTGTGCCCCGACCAGGATCTGCTGCTTATATGACAGACGCTCTATCCATCTTTTTTATTATTTTTTTATTTGTTCGTTGCGTTTGGTCTGGCGGATAAGTTGATCGTTGATTTCTTTACTCAGTTTTTTTATAACAGAGTTCCATCCGAACCACCGATTACACAGAGAATAGTGCGACATCAGGGACTTATCTCTGGAACGCCCCCCGCGAGACCTACATTCTCAACTTATTGTCCCGCGCTACATTCATAGTGCCCCTGTCCATTATACTCATTACTCGCGGCTTTTTGCCGATTCCCGTAAGATTTCGGGCACTGTTTGTGCATCCACACGGAAGAAGAGGGTCAAATGGCCGGTGACCTTTAACTATGGACAGATTCGTTAGGCAAGGCTGTCCATTGTCAATGGCTCTCTTCACTATAGCACAGCACCCGCTGCTGCGGAAACTATTAAACGACGTCAGAGGATATTCCGTAGGAGACAAAGCAGTAGCATGTATAGCCTATGATGACGACCTAGGCATCTTTATTGAAGATCAGGAAGACATTAGGCGACTAGAAACCGTCATCAACGCATTCCAAAAAGCGTCAGGCGCCCAAAACCAATCTCAGAAAAACAGTGCCACTGCCAATTTGGGATCAACGATTCAAACCAGACTGACAGTGGTACAAAATAACAGAAATCCATAAAGTTCTCGGAATATTTGTACAGCCTTGTCCGCTTTGAATGGCCGCATAGAACTGGAGGACATGCTATACACCACAAGAGGGCTCTGTAGACTGCACTCGAACCGGAAACCAACAATCAATCAGAAAATAGACGTGATGAACTCGAATGTCCTGTCGAAAGCATGGTACCTTGCGCAAATCCTAAGCATCCGGACCGAAATGGCGCCAGCAAGCCGGCCGCGGTGGCCGACCGGTTCTAAGCGCTACAATCCGGAACCGCGCGACTGCTACGGTCGCAGGTTCGAATCCTGCCTCGGGTATGGATGTGTGACGTCCTTAGATCAGTTAGGTTTAAGTAGTTCTAAGTTCTAGGGGACTGATGACCTCAGATGTTAATTCCCATAATGCTCAGATGCATTTTAACTTTTTTTCTCTCTAGCAATTATGAGCGCAGTGTACTACTTCCTGCGGCGTGCTCGCTGCCAATGGAAGAAGGGGGACGAGGTATAGTGGATGTAAAGACCAAATATGCATCACTTCTATTAAAATGAACGCTCGCTATCCAGGACAAAAATTCTGACAGCGTCACAGCCACAATGACTGCAAGACACAAACCCGCATCAGAAGAAGCTCCGATTGAAACGAGGCACATCCCATTCAGAATGCAACATGTCAGGATGCACTATGTCAACAAATGCTACGCTCTGAACACCGTGGCAAAACCCGGTCACAGAACATCAGTGAGAATGTACTGGGTCTTCAGGGCGAACAAAACTGAAAACAAACTTCCGCGGCACAATTGGAAACAAATCTGGGAAAATGTCTCCGAAAACTTGTTGCCTAAAGATGCAAAGGAGGCATGGTACAAATTAGAAAACAGAACGGTACCAACAAACCAAAGTCTGGCAAAGATAAAACTCGCCACATCGACATGTATGACGTATGTGCGATGACCGACACCCTCGAGCACCGTTTCACCTGCGGGAATGCCACCAACATATGGAAAGCGTGCCAGCAGATGGCGGCTCAGATCAACAGAACGGCGCTCGGAAGCATCACAGTGGAAGCAATCACTGTCCCAAACTGCAGCCCATTTCCACGACTCAAGCAGCTGGCGACTCCCTGAACCTCGCCATGACGGCACACACCATCGTGGCGAGGAGCCAGACCGACCACCTGGCCTTCCTTATGGACCTCTGGGAGGAGAGCAAGACACACCAGTAACACAGTCGCTACCGCGAAAACTTCAAAAACTTTCTGCAGATTCCACTGCAGACAGAAATCGGCGGAGTCGTCCCCAGCCTGTGACCCTCAGCACCGCCACCAACCACCCCACCACGAGAAGAAACTGTGCAGTGTAAGTGAATAAGTGCAACAGGAAAGATAAAGTGTTCCTCCTCTGGCCTCAAATAGTCAAGTAGTAGTCTCAAGTGTTTCTTCTCAGTGGAATTAGTGTTACAAAGTGCACCCCAATAAACATCTGTTATGCTCACATCCAAATCAGAGTCAAAAGTACTTACAATAGTACTAGGAGTGTGTTCTAAACGTGAGTTTTTTTGAAAGACATTTACTCCATGCCATGCAGTGTTGCATAGCATCCAGGTATACATTATTTGTACTATATTGTTTTAGGATACAAGCATTACTTAGATTCCATTCCCGATCGGGTTGGAGATTTTCTCCGCTCGTGGACTGGCTGTTGTTTATATTATTATTATTTTGAGCTTTTCCTCGTTACAGATTCTTATCTCCAACATAATAATCTACTCGGAAATTAATATACAAAGAATATACGCTCTTAAACTATATTTTCAAAATATTTCTCCATGTGTTTCTATCTTGTGTGTCTTCTTCCTCTGCGTCTACTCTCCTCTTTGTGTACTGTACATTTTGGAGCCAAGTGGTCATTGGTCGTCCTGTTCTTCTTCTATCCTTCGGTTCTCACTCCAGTATCAATTTTGCTATTCTGGCTTCCTCCATTCGTCATACATGCCCCTACAACTGTAATTTCTTCCTATATATTACGTCATATATTCATGCATTTATTTCCATTATTGTTATTATTTCGGTGTTCCTTACCTTCTATTTCCTGGAGATTCTTGCCGATCTTCTCCGGAAGTCCATCCCCAGAGCTTGTAATTTTTTAATGTGTTTCAGATTAATTGCCCAGGTCTCCGTTCCATACAGAACCACACTCTCTAATGTGGATCTGTATATATATATATATATATATATATATATATATATATATATATATATATATATATTGGCTCGGAGCTGACGACGTGGAGGAGTCGCCCAAAAGTGCTAATGGGGTTGAGGTGGCAACCCTGTAAGGCGGAGCTGATACTTTAAAGCATTTAAATGAAATCGGGAGTTAGCGATCCTTAGCGATTAAGCTACTTTTTTAAAATACGGGAAGATTATAAGACTCAGAATTGCTTTCCTACATTCACATATTAACCACTTTTCTGAAAATCTGAGACATTGCAGTGACGAGCAAAGAGGACGCTTCCACCAGTACCTTAAGGAGATGGAGAAGAGATACAAGAAAAGGTTTAACGAAAGTATGATGGCTCACAGTTGTTGGCTGTTGACGAGTGACACTGAAGATTATGGTTCTGCAAGGAAGTAAAAACCAAGGAAGTTTGAAAATTAAATGCACCAGAGTATTCATGATGCTGCTAAGAGTACTGTTTGTAGTCTGTATGCATAGGATAACAATAATTATAACTACATAAAACTATGCTTGAAACTTCTGCTCATTATATTCTTGTTCCATGAGACTGAGTTAAGCATCCCAATGACCTTCCGTCTGCTACTATTTCTTTTATTAATTTCTGACTCTGATTTTCCTTCAATTTCTAAAATGGATCTCTAATAACACAAAGTGTTTATCTTTTTGATTTTCTTTCCTTCAATGTTTAGCTCATCTGAATTATAATAAGTGAAAATAATGGCTTGTTGGAAACAATGATGGAGATTGTCTTTAACCGAAAGTGCGATTACAGGACTGCAGCACTCACTTGTATCCATTATTTATTTCAGATAAAGCAGATTTTATTTCTAAGATGAAAACTTCTGTAAAAATGCTTGTGTAGGGCTCATGAAAGGTTTATAGTAAAAATTTGAAGTGAAATATGAAGCCCTTCAGAAGCAATATGTTAATTAAATTATGTGTCAACGATTACCAGAAAAGTATAAAATACAATAAACAGAAAATGTATTCAATTGGATATTGATTTTCTACAGTTTAATGAGAACGCCATTCCTCGGAGTTTGCTACTCCCTCCAGCGTTATTTGTACCACAAAAAGAGATTTCGAGGTGAGCTGCAAGACTGCCGGCAAATCAAGAGAGTACACTATTTTAAGTAACTGCCGTTACAAACCTTACGATTTAAAACTGTTGGTGTGCAAACACGTGTACGACATTATGAGGCTACAAGTGGAATGTACTGGCAAGTCAGAATGTTCTCAAGGCACAGTTTATAAGTGTCACGTCGCAGATTCTTCGGTTTCATTGACAGTGTATGATCTGGTTTAGAACCTCTCAAACACAGATAGTAATAACGCTTAATTTGGAAATGTGGCGCTAACATTAGCTTACAAGACAAAAAATGCTGTGGAAGTAACATCAGTGCTGAAGGGGAAAACGAGCTGTATTCCTTCATTTTTAACTTCGTTTCAGTGACTGATTGTTTGTTATTTCTGCTTCAATTCTTACGCACTGTCATCTCTGAGAGAGGATAACAGTTTTATTCAAATTACTCGAAGGAAGATATATTTTCCACATTATCAACTAATCTCTTATTACGAATAGCAGACGTACTTGTTATTTGGCTTCCATATGAATCACTTACTGATAAGACAAGAGATGAGTGAATGGTGGAGTAATTCAGAGAGAGATAACCACAGATTTTCAAAATTTGATTTGAGAGATGGATTATTTCAAAGTCAAGAACGACACTTAAAATCGTATCGTCTGAATTTAATTACATGTATACATCACGTAAACACGGCTGAAATTCTCTCAGAGAACCTGCGCTCACAAGCCACGTTACTTTTGTTTGCAAATGAAGCAGATTACGTAAGTGTTCTGACTCTGCACTTTCAGATTAGAAATAAATCTTTCGGGTGAAAATCTATCGGGAATAAACAACTACGTGGAAAAACAAATAAAACCCCTGATCTTTGTGAGTGAGGCAAATGCCAGTCGCGATTGTGATTTAAACCCCTAGGTTGCTGATAGCCGTTTCAATTGCTACTTTGAGTAGCACGTCGTTTACAAGTATTAAAATGTGCAACAATGTTTTTTTTTTTTTTAAATTCTCTCCTCGTGAGGAGAGCGAAGAGATCCACAGCTGAAAGATGACGTTGTTCACCTGTTAGAAAATTTACCTGATGTCACCTAACATCACTGTATGAATCCGAAAATGATTTCGTTTTTCAAATGAAGTACCTCACGACTGCAATTTCTGTTATTCCCACAAACAGTACTTCTCCTCCCAGCAGTCGTATGCGCGTTATGTACAGTGATATCGTACTCCAGGTTATGGTTAAAAAGAACTAGGAGAGATACAGAGATTCCTGAAGAAGATCGGCAGTAATTCTATTCATTACTTGCGTGGCTCTATGTGATGAATAATCTGAATTACGTATACTATACATTTTTTTGAAAAAAATGACGTTGAACTATAGTTATTATAAGTTTGCATGCATAGGATGCGGATGTAGATTTCATTGCAAATTTTACATTTTTTTTAAATGACACAGTACATTTCACATAATGTTATTTTAAGTCTGCTATATAAAATGCAACATAAACGGTCCCAAAAATAATTTTAATGAGATTGGAGAGAAGAAATAATTGCAGTATAGCACAGGTATCGAAATGTATCGACTGTCAGCCACCACTATGTGAACAACTGTATACTTACTTATCTGTGAAAATATTATACTAGCTAAGTCGCCATTGTGGTGTCACATGATCAGTGTACGCTGGGGCATCAGCACAGCATGTTGTATGTTTTAATTGAGTGGTATTTTATTTGTGACATGCTGGTGTTTTCTGTCACTTTTTATCAAATTTCGACGCAGTATCATTATGTGACTTTTAGTGTTATAAAAAGCAGGCATATCTATTAATGTTACAATGCACTTTGTAATGTTACAGTAGTGTATACAGTGGTTATATAAAATCGCATGTGAGAAGCCATCTTCACTTGTGATGTTTGTTTTTGTACCTTTTAGATCCGATGATGGCAACGTAGATTTGTCGGAGCCGGTAATAGTAATAAAACGAACTACTGGCGATGTTGGAAAACTTGATTCTTCAAGAGCAATATAACCTTCAGACTGCTCTCAACAACTGATGCAATGTCAAACATAGATAAATAAAAATTTATTCGCTTGCTATAAAAATGCTTTGACCTCGTGCATTCGTTGTGTTCTTTCCAGTGTCCAAGTACTCAGTTTGGTACACTCTGCCAACTAGCTTGTTTTGCCTCAAAAGTATGGGGACAACCTGTAAGTATCTCTGTGAGTGTAAGGCAGTGTCCACGACGTAAAATTGTAGCGAAATAATTCAGATCAATAATCGAAACTAAACACGCTCCTTTTTGGGAGAAGCTGTAGCAAGAATACTGTATAAATCTTGACCGTCATCCGGAAAGAAACGCACTCGGAATACAAACGCGCTGCAGGGCAAACTCAGCCACCGTCACTGCCCTGGCTTTGTATGGAACTGCAGCCGTTGTCAGTAGGCGTGGCTCAGAAGCCGACAGCCGTAGCGGACACGTTACTTGGCATGGCCTGGCTGCGTCACTTAGACCAGCTCTCTCAGGGTAAACAACGTGCCACGGGGAACTCGCTATAAGTTGTACATTGTTGACTCTCTTTTATAATATGATAGGCCTTCGAAGAAAATTCTTCTCACAAGACGAACAAAAAAATTTTAGTTGGGGAGGTACAAATTTCACCTCTCCACTCGACATGGTATAATTTTAGAAACATTTGCCTTCATTGCTCCACAGACAGAAAAAGGAGAAACATATATACGAGTAGCCAGTCATCGGCTCTACAAGGTGAATCAGAATTCTATCAAAACAATTTCGGTGGCTGTTCATGGGTATTTTCTGAGCATTTTGGCGCAAGGGACCTGCGGTCTTTCGTACTCGTTAAAGAGTATAGTTGCGCTCTACCAGAACTAGTGTTAGGTAGTTTTGATACACTAAATAAGTGACGTAGTAAATGTTAGATTTACCCGTAATATTGGTTCCATTGGTAGAAGAGGTAATATAAGAGAATGTGTAAGAGAGACACCTGGAGCGCACGATTTCTCTTTAGATTTTTGTTTGTTCAGTTGTATGTCTTGCGCATCATTATAACCGCATATCATTCAGTGTTAATTCATTAAGTATGTTATATCCGTACTGAACAGAAATTGCATTTTATAAGCAACAACATTTAGCGCTGATCGCTTATCTTCTTCTCTGTTATACAACCAAGGCCATTACTTTTGACGCAAGTACAGTTTACATGCACAAACATTGAGAAATCTACATTATTATTGTTGTTATTTTGTACTCAATATAACGTTTTTCATTAAGATCAAAGGCAAATGTTGTATGTTATTATGCAATTATTGATAAATGCGAAAGTAATTTGTTAATAACAAAACATGTTTTATATTGGTTCGAGGAAGCATTGAAGCAACGTTTGACTTTTTTTGCAGTTTTTTTTTACTTTTTGTTGAGTGAATTGAGTTTTCTGGCGCTATATGATAAAATTGTATCGTTTTCTTTATTTTTTTCTACAATATCCCCCTGTTTCAAGTTACAAATCGAAAGTTTCCAAATAAAACCTGTATTCAGCATTAACAAGTTCAACTTTGCCACAAATACAGTTTATTTGAAAGTAACAGACACGAGGATAACTATGTAGAACACAAATTTTTCGTAGGTCACGTGGCTCTTTGTACTTGTATGTTCTCACTCACTTTGTAGACTGTTTTGCAATCCCAGTTTTTAGGAGAATCTTGTAAGACACTGATTCCATTTACAAAGGAACCGATGGTTATGAAGTAACCGCCGATACTTATGCAATACACCTAACGTACAGATAATGGGGTTGAACCTGAAATGACGAAAGCTACTAGCAAAACTACCGCCGGCAGGAGTGGCGGAGGGCTTCTAGGCGATACAGTCTGAAACAGCGCGACCACTACGGTCGCAGTTTCGAATCCTGCCTCGGGCATGGATGTGTGTGATGTCCTTAGATTGGTTAGGTTTAAGTAGTTCTAAGGGGACTGATGACCTCAGAAGTTAAGTCCCATAGTGCTCAGAGCCATTTGAACCATACACTGACTTATGGTAGTTAATGGCATCTATGGACAGAGTAATTGCATTTCGTTCCTTTTCTTATATATATACTAAAACCCAAATATCAGCCCAACGGTGGGAATGTCTACGGTATCCATTGTGTGCCTTATTTGAAAAAAAATTCGTTAAATTCACCCACGGAGCCTGCTGTTGACGACAGAGAGGTCTACTTCACCCTCTTCATTCAAGCGTGCATTCAGTACTACCCCTTTTTGTCTCGGATTTGTTTTTCCTACAGTGATACCCAGAATTACAGATTGGTTTACTTCGGAAGAGATGGGAAATATGCACCTCATGTATGAGTCCACTAATTGCATTGGACGAGCAGCTGAATGATACTATACTAAGCTGTTCCTGCAGCGACGGCAACTACGTCACAGTATTTTCGCATTTCAGGGTGGCTCTATTATTTTGGTTTTGCAATGTACGTTTTGATGATTGCAGACTAGAGGCTTTTTCACTGCTAGGGGTGTTTATATATAATTAAAAGTGAAATACCGAATAAATCGTATGTAGGCTGTTACTCTGTAACGAGGCACCTGACTTCTCCGACAATGACCGTGAATATCATCCGAAACTGTGGTGGTGTAGTTTGCGTTCACTCTGTACATTCGTTGTTTTACTTGTTTAATTTTATTTTATTTACTGTTTCATAAGACTACTGTTAATATCTCCACACAGCCATAAAGCATGTCGCGACCTTGTGTGAATGAAAACTAAGAAATATAACATAATGATAATAATAAATGTTATTATAATTGTATAACTACAAATTACTAATAACAGAGAGAGAATGGTAAATACGACGTCGACGGCCTATTGAAGGGAAACATCCCGACATTTTGCAGCAACTGTTAATCAAAGTTATGGATATTACAAATAAATATAGGTGGACCAGTTAAGAGACCTGAACATTCATTCCAAAAACAATGTTTCCCCAGTTTTCGTTGTGTTAAGTAGCTACAACAACAAGAGTCACAGCCAAATGAACCTCATGGAGAAGGAGAATTACGTCGTGAACAACGAACTTCACAATGTTTTGTTGTGGACCACGCCGTCCATAATTGTGGATTTGGTGCACGAACTCACCTCCTAATTATGTCCTATAATTGTTCGATAGGACTCATTTAGCGCTACCTGGGTGGCTACATCATTCGCTCGAACTGTTCAGAACGTTTTTCAAAACAATCGCGAAGAACTGTGAAGGGATACATGGTGCATTGCCATCCATGAAAGTTTCATAGTTGTTTGGGAACCAGAAATCCATTAATGACAGCACATAGTCTCCAAGCAGCCGAACATAAACATTTCCAGTGATTGTTCGTTCAGTTGGACCAGAGGATACCGTGCACTCCATGTAAACTTAGCCCACACTGTTGTGGAGCCACCACCAGCTTGCACAGTGGATTTTTAACAACTTGTGTCCATGGCTTCATGGTGTTGAACTCCACCATCAGCTCTCACGAACTGAAATCGGGACTCATCTGACCAGGTCACAGTTTCCCAGTCGTCTGGGATCCAACCGAAATGGTAGCGAGCCCAGAACGCGCTGTAGCCGATATCGTGCTATTAGCAAAGGTCACTTATAGAGACTGTTGGCCCTGTGCTGCCATATCCTACTGACGCCAAATTTCGCCGCATTGTGATAACGAATACGTTCTTCGTACGTCCCCCATTGATTTCTTCGGTTATTTCATTCACTGTTGCTTGTCTCTTAGCACTGACAACTCTACGCAAACGGGGCTGCTCTCGGCCGTTACGTAAACGCCTTTGGCCACTGCTTTGTGGGTGATGAGAACAAATGCCAGAATTTTTTTTTTTTTTGCTCTGCACACTCTTGACATTGTGAATGTCGGTATACTGAATTCCCTAACGATTTCCGAAATGGACTGTCCCATGCGTCTACATCTACATCCATACTCCGCAAGCCACCTGACGGTGTGTGGCGGAGGATACCCTGAGTCTCTTCGCGAGATATACGTAAGAGGGAGCAATATACTGCTTGACTCCTCGGTGAAGGTATAATCTCGAAACTTCAACGAAAGCCGTACCGAACTACTGAGCGTCTCTCAGTCTTCCACTGGAGTTTATCTATCATCCCCGTAACGCTTTCGCCATTACTAAATGATCCTGTAACGAAGCACGTTGCTCTCCGTTGGATCTTCTCTATCTCTTCTATCAACCCTATCTGTTACGGATCCCACACTGGTGAGCAGTATTCAAGCAGTGGGCGAACTAGTGTACTGTAACCTACTTCCTTTGTTTTCGGATTGCATTTCCTTAGGATTCTTCCAATGAATCTCAGTCTGGCATCTGCTTTTCCGACGATCAACTTTATATGGTCATTCCATTTTAAATCACTCCTAATGCCTACTCCCAGATAATTTATGGAATTAACTGTTTCCAGTTGCTGACCTGCTATACGGTAGCTAAATGATAAGGGATCTTTCTTTCTATGTATTTGCAGCACATTACACTTGTCTACATTGTGATTCAATTGCCATTCTCTGCACCATGCGTCAATTCGCTACAGATCCTCCTGCATTTCAGTACAATTTTCCATTGTTACAACCTCACGATGTACCACAGCATCATCCGCAAGAAGCCTCAGTGAACTTCCAATGTTATCCACAAAGTCATTTAGCTAGCTAGCTAGTTATCTAGCGTCTAGCTGCAATTACCAGTATGTGTTCAAAGCCTGCTGCGCGGGATTAGCCGAGTGGTCTTGGGCGCTGCAGTCACGGACTGTGCTGCTGGTCCTGACGGAGGTTCAAGTCCTTCCTCGGGCATGGGTGTGTCTGTTTGTCCTTAGGATAATTTAGGTTAACTAAAGTGTAAGCTTAGGGACTGATGACCTACGCAGTTGAGTCCCATAAGACTTCACACACATTTGAACTTTTTTTTTTTGTTCAAAGTCTGTTTATTCCCGCCGTGTGATCATAATCACGTCGGAAAAGTTTTCACATGGACCAGCCGAGTACAAATGGCACCTCCACCAATGTACTGTCCTTTTATACCTTACATACGCGACACTATTACCATCTGTATATGGGCTTATTGCTGTCTCATGACTATTTGTCACCTCCGTGTAAGCCCGACGGTAAATGACGATAATTTTGCAGTGACGTCGCAGCCAATAGAACAAGCCACGGAGAAGAAAAACAGGCGCAGGAATAAAAGGCGACCTCGTCAAGGTTGACGGGGTAGTCGGAGCAGCACGTGTATACAGGACTGTGACGCAAGCACGTGAATCGCGGACGCACAAAAAGGACAGTTGCCCCTGCAGCCGCGCCGCCATTGTCGGCGGTGCGGCCGGCGCAACCCGAGCCCGCGGGGTTGCTGGTTGGCGGAACGGCGCTGTTTTGACTCCGGCGACAAAAGCGGCCCGCTCGGGCCGTGTTTAACTGCTGCGCTATAGGTTTTTTAATTATTACTCCTAATTTAATTAGAATTTTATTAGGTTGAGATGGTTTAGGTTTAGTTTCTTATTGTTTAGTTATTTATTATCAAAATGTAAAATCTTATAGTGCTGGTATATTAACTGCACTTTCTAATCGTATTGGTGATGTTGCTATTTTAATTTCTATTGCATGAATGTTAAATTTTGGTGGTTGGAATTATATTTATTATTATGATTTTATTTCTAATTCTTTTGAAATAAAGCTAATTACTATATTAATTGTTTTAGCAGCTATAACTAAGAGAGCTCAGATTCCTTTCTCTTCATGACTTCCTGCTGCTATAGCAGCTCCTACTCCTGTTTCTGCTTTAGTTCATTCTTCTACTCTTGTTACTGCTGGTGTTTATTTATTAATTCGTTTTAGACCAATATTGGATACTTATAATTGTGGTTGATTTTTACTTTTAATTGGTTGTATAACTATATTTATGGCTGGATTGGGCGCTAATTTTGAGTTTGATTTAAAGAAGATTATTGCTCTTTCTACTTTAAGACAACTTGGTTTAATAATGAGAATTTTGGCTATAGGTTATCCAAAGCTTGCATTTTTTCATTTATTGGCTCATGCTTTATTTAAGGCATTATTATTTATATGTGCAGGTTCAATAATTCATAATTTGAAGGATTCTCAGGATATTCGTTTTATAGGATCAATTGTTAATTTTATACCTTTAACTTCAGTTTGTTTTAATGTTTCTAGTTTATCTTTGTGTGGAATACCTTTTTTAGCGGGATTTTATTCAAAGGATTTAATTCTTGAGATGGTTTGTTTAAGATGAATTAATTGTTTAATTTTTTTTCTTTATTTTTTTTCTACTGGTTTAACTGCTTCTTATTCTTTTCGTTTGTTTTATTATTCAATATCTGGTGATAATAATTTTTATTCTAGATTTTCTTTTGATGATAAGGGTTATTATATTTCATTTGGGATAATTGGTCTATTGTTTGTTGCTGTTTTTGGTGGTAGTCTTTTATCTTGATTAATTTTTCCTATTCCTCATGTGATTGCTTTACCTTATTATTTAAAGTTTTTAACTATTACAGTTGTTATTTTAGGTGCTTATTTAGGTTATCTTATTTCTAATTTTGATTTTTCTCATAATTTATTTTCTTTAAGTATACTTTCTTTTGTTAGATTTGCTGGTTCTATATGATTTATACCTTTTCTTTCAACTAAGTTTATTAGATATATTCCTTTAAAAATAGGTTATTATTCATCTAAGTCATTTGATTATGGTTGAGGTGAATTACTTGGTGGTCAAGGTTTATATAGATTATTTATTTATTTAATTGGTTATATTCAAGGTTGATATGATTCTAATTTCAAGATTTATCTTTTAACTTTTATTTTTTGAATATTTATTTTGGTAATATTGTTTTTCGTTTACTTAAATAGCTTATAATTAGAGCGTGACACTGAAGATGTTAAGGAAGTATTTTTACTTTTAGGTATTTATAAATATAGATATATTATTTTTACAGTGAAAATGTAATGTTTTATTTAAACTATATAAATTTTAGAAATGTTAACGGAGTTTAACCGCTAATATAAAAAGTTAGCAGCTTTCATATTGGCTTTACATTTCCTTAATTGGAACTATTATAGTTCAATTATATTATTAACAGTAATACGCCTCTTTTTGGCTTCAATTAATAAGAATAAGGGTAGTACATACCAATCTTCCAGGTCGAAACTGACTGCAATATTTCGCTTCTTATTCTATTTAAGGTTGATTGATATTATCAATACTTTTTGAATGCAACCCAAATGTTATATTTAACTACAACCCTTTATTCTGCTCATTGTAATGCTCCTTGGTTTCATTCATGGTATAGTCCACCTAATAGAACTAGGATAAAAAATATTGTTGATACTGTTCAGATTATAATGTCTGAGGTTTTAAAAATAATTACAATTGGTAGAATTAGTGCAATTTCTACATCAAAAATTAAAAAGATTACTGCGATTAGGAAGAATCGTAGTGAGAATGGTATTCGTGCTGATCTTTTTGGGTCAAACCCACATTCAAATGGTGATCTTTTTTCTCGATCATTAATTAATTTTTTTGATAGTGTTGTTGCCAGGATTATAACAATTATTGGAATAATAAATCTAATGAAAACTCTTGTTGATAGAATTAGAATTGTTTTTCTTGATTTATATCAAGCTTTCTGATTGGAAGTCAAATGTACTATTTATACTAGAAAAACAATTATCTACCTCATCAATAAATAGAGATATATAAGAATAATCATACTACGTCTACGAAGTGTCAGTATCATGCTGCTGCTTCAAATCCAAAGTGATGTCTTGGTGAAAATTGATTTATTGAGTGTCGAAGTAGACATGTTGATAAAAAGATTGTTCCAATAATTACGTGTAAACCATGGAATCCTGTTGCAACAAAGAATGTTGATCCATAAACTGCATCTGCAATGGTAAAAGGTGCTTCTCAATATTCATATGCTTGAAGTATTGTAAAGTATAGTCCTAATAACACTGTGAAGAATAATCCTTGTAGAGCTTGAGTATGATTAGATTCCATTAAACTATGATGTGCTCATGTTACTGTTACTCCTGATGCTAAAAGAATAGCTGTATTAAGTAATGGAATTTGTATAGGGTTAAAGGGTTGAATTCCTATTGGAGGTCATAGTATTCCTAGTTCAATTGTTGGTGCTAATCTTCTTCTAAAGAATGCTCAAAAAAAAGAAACGAAAAATAACACCTCTGATGCGATAAATAAAATTATTCCCCATCGTAATCCAATTGATACAAATCCTGTATGTAATCCTTGATATGTTCCTTCTCGTACTACATCTCGTCATCATTGAATTATGGTTAGTAGGGTAATTCCAAATCCGATTATGAATAAGTTAATATTAAATAGGTGAAATCATTTTGCTAGTCCTGATACTAGTACTATTGCTCCAATTGCTCCTGTTAATGGTCAAGGTCTATAGTCTACTAAGTGGAATGGGTGGTTTGAGTGAGTTGTTAACATAGGTTTAATATACTTCTCTAGAATATAGAGTTCTTAGAATTGAGAAAACATAGGCTTGAATTATTGCTACTGCTGATTCTAGAATTAATAGAAGTATTTGTCCAATAATTAGTAATGAGATTAAGTTTATTGCTATAGATGGTCCTGTGTTTCCTAATAAGGTTAATAATAAGTGTCCTGCAATTATATTTGCTGCCAACCGTACTGCTAATGTACCTGGTCGAATAACATTACTAATTGTTTCAATTAGTACTATAAATGATATCAATGCAGGCGGTGTACCTTGTGGTACAAGGTGTGTAAATATATGATTAGTATGGTTAATTCATCCAAATAATATAAATCTTAGCCATATAGGTAGGGCAATTGCAAATGTTAATGCTAAATGTCTTGTTCTAGTAAAAATATAAGGGAATAATCCTATGAAATTGTTAAATAATATTATAATAAAAATTGAGATGAAAATGAATGTTGTTCCATTAAATGATTTTGGTCCAAGAAGTGTTTTAAATTCATTATGTAAGGTTAAATTTAGTTTATTTCAGATAATGTTAATTCGTGATGGTGTAAGTCAAAATAGTGATGGGATTAATAATAGTCCTAGAAATGTTCTAGTTCAATTTAATGATAAATTAAAGATGTTAGTTGATGGATCAAATGTTGAGAATAGATTTGTTATCATTTTCAATTTAAGTTTTTTATTTCAATTGTTCCTTTTTCTGCTCTTTTAATAAGGTTAGGTTTAAATGAGAAGAAGTTTATTTGATTGAACAAGATTAATGTAGCTGAAAATATAATGAATAGTGAGAATCATATAAGAGGGGATATTTGAGGGATTTGGATATAATTTCCCCATCAGAAGTAGTCGTTAATTTACTATTATTTGGTTTAAGAGACCATTACTTACTTTCAGTCATCTGATGAATTTCAAGGTGTACTAATTTTTTTAGTTACTTTAGATTGACACTCTAATGTTATTTATTTTAACTAACTCCTTAAATTATCTTAGATAATCACTTAATAAATAAATTTACTGAAGTTCTTTCTTTAAATATTCTTTGTTTAAAGGGTGAATATTTCTTTGTTTAGTTTGCTTAAGTATTTTAATTAAAAATATTGTTTTGTGGAATCAATGATATGAAGTTTTTCATCTTAGGCCGTGAATTTATTTTCTATTTGTTCTTTGAGTTTTTTTTCTTTGTTTATTTCGAGAACTATAATTTTTATTTTAGGTATTTATTATTTAATAATTGATTATAGAGTTTTTGTTGAGTGAGAGCTTTTCAATTTAAATGGTTCTATAGTTGTTATAACTTTAATTTTGGATTGAATATCTCTTATTTTTATATCTTTTGTTATATATATTTCTTCTTTGGTTATTTATTATAGAGAGGATTATATATCTGGTGAAAAGAATATAAATCGTTTTATTATTATTGTTTTAATATTTATTCTTTCTATAGGTTTTTTAATTATTTCTGAGCATTGTCCAAAGAATAATCCAGGTCGATTTATTGTGAATGTTCCTTGATTTAACCGACCTGGCGTTGCATCAATTTTAACTCCTAATGCAGGAACTGCTCATGAGTGTAGAACATCTGATGCTCTTGTTAATACTCGTACTTCTGTATTTATTGGTAGGATTGTTCGGTTATCTACATCTAGTAGTCGAAATCCATCATTTTCTAGGTCTTGTTCTGGTGTTATATAAGTGTCAAATTCTACGTCTATGAAGTCTGAATATTCATATCTTCAGTATCATTGTCGTCCAATGGTTTTAATTGTAATTATTGCATCTACTGAATCATCAAGTAAATATAATAGTCGTAATGATGGAAGGGCAATAAAAATTAATGTAATTGCTGGTAAAGCTGTCCAGATTGTTTCAATTAAATGTCCATGAAGTATATTACGGTTAGTATAGGCAATAAATAATATATAACTTAGGGCATAACCTACAATTACTGTAATTAATAATAATACGACCATAGTATGATCATGAAAGAATGATAATTGCTCCATTAATGGTGAAGCTCCATCTTGAAGAGATAAATTTGATCATGTTGCCATTAATAAATATTTTCTAATAAAAGGTCAAACCTTTATTTGTAGAGCTTAAATCTACTGCACTAATCTGCCATATTAGAATCTAGAGATTAATGGTAATTCTGAGTAACTATGTTCTGCAGGAGGGTTATTTTGTAGTCATTCTGTTGATCTTCTTATGTTAGCTCTAAATATGATTGCTCGGTTTGTAATCATTCTTTCTCATATAATTACAATGAATATAATGATTCCTACAATAGAAATTGTAGACCCAATTCTTGATACTACGTTTCATGATGTATATGCGTCTGGGTAGTCTGAGTATCGTCGAGGTATTCCTGCTAATCCTAGGAAGTGTTGAGGAAAGAATGTTAAATTTACTCCAATGAATATAATTGTAAATTGGATTTTTAATCATGTATTATTTATAGTTAATCCTGTAAATAGTGGGTATCATTGAATAACACCTCCCATAATTGCAAATACTGCTCCTATAGATAATACATAATGAAAGTGGGCTACTACATAATATGTATCATGTAATACAATATCAAGTGATGAATTTGCTAATACTAATCCTGTTAATCCACCAATTGTAAATAGGAAAATAAATCCTAGAGCTCATAATAATGGTGGGTTGAACTTGAATTTAGTTCCATATAATGTAGCTAATCATCTAAATACCTTAATTCCTGTAGGTACAGCAATAATTATTGTTGCTGATGTAAAATATGCTCGTGTGTCAACATCCATTCCTACTGTAAATATATGATGTGCTCATACAATAAATCCTATTAGTCCAATTGATAGTATAGCATAAATTATACCTAATGTTCCAAATGATTCAATTTTTCCTCTTTCTTGACATACAATATGTGAAATAATTCCGAACCCCGGTAGAATTAAAATATAAACTTCTGGGTGTCCAAAGAATCAAAATAGATGTTGATATAGAATTGGGTCACCCCCTCCTGCAGGGTCAAAGAATGATGTATTTAAATTTCGATCTGTTAATAATATAGTAATAGCTCCTGCTAAAACTGGAAGTGAAAGAAGGAGAAGTAATGCTGTAATAGCTACAGATCATACAAATAAAGGTGTTTGATCTAAAGTTATACTTTCTGATCGCATATTAATTGCTGTTGTAATGAAATTCACTGCACCAAGAATGGATGATACACCTGCTAAGTGTAGTGAGAAAATAGCTAGATCTACAGATGCACCCCCGTGTGCAATAGCTCCTGCTAGAGGAGGGTAAACTGTTCATCCTGTACCAGCACCATTATCTACTATAGAAGATGTAAGAAGAAGGGTTAGTGAAGGTGGTAATAATCAAAAACTTATATTATTTATTCGTGGAAATGCTATATCTGGTGCACCAATTATTAGTGGAACAAGTCAATTACCAAATCCACCAATTATAATAGGTATTACTATAAAGAAAATTATTACGAATGCGTGAGCTGTAATAATAACATTATAAATCTGGTCATCCCCAATTAGAGATCCGGGTTGGCCAAGTTCAGCACGAATAAGTATTCTTATTGATGTTCCTACTATTCCTGCTCATGCTCCAAATATGAAGTATAAAGTACCAATGTCCTTATGGTTTGTTGAGAATAATCATTTTTGCGGTAAGATGGCTGAATTTTAGGTGGTAGACTGTAAATCTACTTATGAGATGTTTTCTCTCTTATCATATTTAGGTCTTATATTCAATTATGATTCTAGACTGCAATTCTAGAGGTGTAAAATTTTACTAAGGCCTAAAAGATTATTCTTTTAATTATAACTTTGAAGGTTATTAGTTTGATTAACTTAAGTCCTTAGTATAATGAAATTAAGGTTGATGTTGAGATCAATCCTATTGTTGAAATTATTACTGTTATAGGAAGAATGATTCTTGATTTTTGGGACTTTATCTTTATAGATCACGAATTTTCTGTGTATGATATAATTAGAGCTGAGAATCTAATACGTATATAGTAGTAGAGTGTAATTGTAGTTAATACAACTATAATAGTTATAATAGTTGTTATATTGTTTTCTATTAATGATTGTATTACAATTCATTTTGGTAAGAATCCAAGGAATGGTGGTAGTCCACCTAAAGATAATAAAGATAAGAATATTATGAATTTAATTTCGGTTTTTATATTTCTGGCTGAATAAATTTGATTTATGAAAAATAAATTTATTTGCTTAAATAATAAAACTATAATTAATCTTAATAGTGAGTAAATAATGAAGTATAGTTCTCAGATGTTTTCTCTGACTGTTAATGATCTAATTATTCAACCTAGATGTCTGATTGATGAATATGCTAAAAGTTGTCGTAAGGATGTTTGATTTAAACCTCCTATTGCCCCAATAACAATTCTTAAGATAATAATTGTTCAAATAAAAGTTCTTAATTGAATACAATAAGATAAGACCATTATAGGGGCGATTTTTTGTCATGTTATTAATGTTAAACAATTATTTCATCTTGATGCTCCTATAACTTCTGGAAATCAGAAATGGAAAGGTGCAGCTCCAATCTTTAATAATAGTCTAGATCTAATTATTATTGATGGGATAAATTCTGTTTCTCATCCCATGGGATATTTTATTTGAATCAGCAAAATTGAAAATAGTAATATTGTCGATGCTATTGCTTGGACAATAAAATATTTAATTGATGATTCGTTTATTATTATATTTTTATTTCTTGTTAGGAGCGGAATAAATGAAAGTAAGTTGATCTCAAGTCCTATTCAAACCCCAAATCAGGAATTTGATGAAATGGACAGGATCGTTCCTATCATTAATGTTGATAGGAAGAGAAGTTTTGTAGAGTTGTTGGTCATTAAAAAGGAGAGGATTGATACCTCTATAAATGGGGTATGAACCCATTAGCTTGTTTAGCTTACCTTTTTACATTAAGGTGTATGATGCACGTTAGTTTTTGATACTAAAGGAGGTAGTTTAATTCTATCTTATGTAATTTTAATGAAGGTAATTTTATTTACTTTATTTACCCTATCAAGGTAACCCTTTAATCAGGCACTTCATTATTTAATATATAAATCGAAAGTTTTTTTTTGAAATTCTTTTATGTATTATTTTGTTTGATTAGGATAAATTTATCCTGCTCATTTTATTTTTTTTATATATATATATAATAAATAATTTATATTAATATATTACATTTAATTGAAATTAAATTATTATAAGTTCATCTTACCATTATCAATTGATTATTTTAATGCAATTATCTACCTAGGATTATAGCTACTTATGTTTTTAGCTTAAAATAGGTTATTATAATATAATATATATAATAATATGTAACTTAATATTTAATATTATTATAATTGGATATAATAAATAAAATTATTAATTTAAATATAAAATATTATATTTAATATAAATAATTATATTAATTATAATAATATAATTATATAAATTATCTATAATTAGATTATTTAACTAATATATATGAAAGTTAACTTAATATAAAAAAAAGAATTCATATTAATAACATATTATATTAAATTACATAATTGTATAAAATATATTTATTATATTATTTAATCTTTCTTTATTTATTAGTGAAAAGAAAGATTAAATAAGAAAGAATATAATACATTTATTGCTATACATGTTCCATATTAATCTTTAATTATATATAATAGAGAAGTTGTTGTGGTCATACGTAGGGGCGTTTCTTTTTTTTTTTGTTAATGTTTGTGGTTTTTTTCTTTTTTTTTCTTTAAATATTTGAATCTTTTATTTTTTCCTGGTTTAATAAATTTAAAATTTTCTTATTTTTTATTTTTAAAAGTTTTATTCTTGCTTGTTTATTCACTTTTTCTTTGTATTATATGTAAGTTTTGTTAGACTAAATGTTCTTTTTGCAGTAATTTGATTTAATTATCAAGTGATTTTGGATTTAGCAATTGATTTAGTATCGGCATAATTCGTGCCAGCAGCCGCGGTTATACGATTGATACAAGTGAATATTATTGGTTAAAACAGTTGTTTATATTATTAGGGTTGAAATATAAATTTGTAAGGTGAAATGTTAAAATTTATTTGTGGCCCTTTTTATGAATCTGTGAAATTTAAATAATAAACTAGGATTAGATACCCTATTATTTTAAATGTTAATTATATTTACCAGGGTACTATTAGTTAAGGTCTTTAAACCCAAAGAATTTGGCGGTATCTCATTCCATTCAGAGGAACCTACCCCATGATTGATAATACACGATTTACTCTACTTAATTTATTTGTTTGTATATCTCCGTTATCAGAGAATCTTTTTAGAGTTATAATTCTCAAGATTTATAATTATAAAATATTTCAGGTCAAGGTGCAGCTTATAGTTAAGAGGAGGTGGGTTACAATAGATTTTTGTTTATAACGGATTTGATAGTGAAATACTGTTAATGAAGGTGGATTTGATAGTAATTTAATTTATTTAATTTAACTGATATTGGCTCTGAGATGTGTACACATCGCCCGTCGCTCTCATTATTGATTATTCTATTTTATTTTTAAGTAGCTTCAATTTAGATGAGATAAGTCGTAACATAGTAGATGTACTGGAAAGTGTATCTAGGAAGAGTTTCAAGATATAACTTATTAGTAAAGTGTTTCATTTACACTGAAAATTTTTCTGTGCAAATCAGGATATCTTGATTATTTATTTTATTATATTTATTTTTTGTTTATTTAATTATTTAATATAAATAATTTTATTGTATTTTGTCTTAGTATATTTTATAGAATTGATTTTTTAAATTATAGTTTATTGGTAATGTAAGTGTTTTATGAAATATTATTTTAAATTTTTTTAAGTAGATTTTATTTATTGTACCTTTTGTATCAGGGTTTATCAAAATTTTAGTATTTATTTTACTTGTCTCGATTTGGGTTGATTTATAAATAATTTATAGTTAATGTATCATAATTATTATTAAATTATTTATAGAAATGAGATGTTAATCGTTTCCCAAGATATCTAGTTTCTTAAGAAAAAATTTAATTTTTTAAAGTTATTTGTTTTTATTTAATTTTTTAAGTAAAAATATTAACTTATTTATTCTTTAAGGGATAAGCTTTGAAGTTAATAACCTATAATTTATTTTATAGAAATATAATAGTAAGCTTTAAACCAGCTATCTTTAAGATTACGTTTTAGTTCATTATTTTTTATTTTGATTTTATAAATATTTTAGGTTTTTTATTAAGATTATTAATTTAATTTTAAAATTTTTGTAATAATGATAGAATTAGTATATTTATTTGTATGAAATTTTTACCTTGTGAACTTATTATAAGGAACTAGGCAAAATTGATTTCCGCCTGTTTATCAAAAACATGTCCTCTTGTTTATATTTTGAGGTCTGGCCTGCTCACTGAGCGTATTTTTAAAGAGCCGCGGTATTTTGACCGTGCAAAGGTAGCATAATCATTAGTCTCTTAATTAGTGGCTGGAATGAATGGCTTGACGAGAAATCAACTGTCTCTTAATAAATTTTTGAATTTAACTTTTGAGTCAAAAGGCTTAAATTCTTCTTTAGGACGAGAAGACCCTATAGAGCTTGACATTTTACTTTTATATAGTTTTTTGTTTGTCTTTCTATATTTAATGATGATGTTTTGTTGGGGTGACATGAAGAATAAATAAACTCTTCATTATTATATCATTTATTTATGTTTGTTATTTTGATCCATAATTTATGATCATAAGATTAAGTTACCTTAGGGATAACAGCGTAATTGTTTTTGAGAGCTCATATCGACAAAGCAGATTGCGACCTCGATGTTGGATTAAGAAAAATTTTGGGTGCAGGAGCCCAATGATTAGGTCTGTTCGACCTTTAAATTCTTACATGATCTGAGTTCAGACCGGCGTGAGCCAGGTCGGTTTCTATCCTAAGATTGTTAATCCATATTAGTACGAAAGGACCATATGGTTAAAATATTTTTTGTTATATTGATTAATATTAATTTATTTACTATTTTGACAGATTAATGTGTTGAATTTAGAATTCATTTATGTAGATTTTTTCTACAAATAGTATTGATACTTTATGATTTATTTATATTTATTTTGAATTTTCTTTTATTGGTTATTTGTGTTTTAATTAGTGTTGCCTTTTTAACTTTATTAGAGCGTAAGGTTTTGGGTTATATTCAGATTCGAAAGGGTCCAAATAAGGTAGGTTTTGTTGGAATTCCTCAGCCATTTAGAGATGCTATTAAGTTAATTTGTAAGGAGCAGCCAATTCCTATTATATCTAATTACCTACTTTATTATTTTTCCCCTGTTTTTAATTTAATGATTTCTTTAGCCGTTTGAGTAATTTTTCCTTATTTAACTTATATGTGTTCTTTTTCTTATGGATTTTTATTTTTTTTATGTTGTACTAGATTAGGTGTTTATACTGTTATAATTGCTGGTTGATCTTCTAATTCAAATTATTCATTATTAGGTTCTCTTCGTTCTGTTGCTCAAACAATTTCTTATGAAGTTAGTTTAGCTTTAATTTTATTGTCTTTAATTATTTTAATTGGTAGTTTTAATATATTTGATTTTATAAACTATCAGCTTTATTGTTGATTTATTATTATTTCTTTTCCTTTAGCTTTAGCTTGTTTTGCTTCTTGCTTAGCTGAAACTAATCGTACTCCTTTTGATTTTGCTGAAGGGGAATCTGAGTTAGTTTCAGGATTTAATATTGAGTATGGTGCAGGTGGTTTTACTTTAATTTTTTTAGCTGAATATACTAGAATTGTCTTCATAAGAATGTTATTGGCTTTAATTTTTTTAGGCGGTGATTTTTATTCTTTTATATTTTTTATTAAGCTTGCTATTATATCTTTTGGTTTTATTTGGGTTCGTGGAACATTACCACGGTTTCGTTATGATAAATTAATGTACTTAGCTTGAAAAAGTTTTTTACCTTTATCTTTGAATTTTTTTATTTTCTTTGTTGGTTTAAAGATTTTATTTATCTCATTTGTTTAGTGAAATTTTTTGAGAAAAGTTAATAGAAGAGTTAAACTTCTAATTTTATGTTTTCAAAACATATGCTTTTCCTAAGCTAATTAACTTTATTCCTTAATTAATTTATCTCATGCGTTTGCGACATGGACATTAATTAAGAAATATGTGAAGTAAATAATTGTTAAGATTTGACCTGTTATAATATAAGGTTCTTCAACAGGTCGTTTACCAATTCACGTTAGTAAACATACAACAACTACTATAATTCAGAATAAAATTTGATTAATAGGGTAAAATTGAATGCCTCGGAATGGTGTTTTATTATAAAATGGTAAAATTATTAAGATTCTAATTGATAAAAATAATGCAATAACACCTCCTAACTTATTAGGGATAGATCGTAAAATTGCATATGCAAATAGGAAATATCACTCTGGTTGAATGTGAACTGGTGTTACTAATGGATTGGCAGGTACAAAGTTATCTGGATCTCCTAATAGGTAAGGATTAATTAAACATAGTATAATTAATAATGATGTTATTATTACAAATGTAATAGAATCCTTAAAGGTAAAGTATGGATGGAATGGAATTTTTTCAATATCTCCATTTAGTCCAAGAGGATTATTAGATCCTGTTTGGTGAAGAAAAAATAAATGAATTGCTGCTATAGCAGCAATAATAAATGGTAATACGAAATGGAATGTGAAGAATCGATTTAATGTTGCATTATCAACAGCGAATCCTCCTCATACTCATTGGACTAAATCTGTTCCTAAGTATGGGATTGCTGATAATAAATTAGTAATTACTGTTGCACCTCAAAAAGATATTTGGCCTCAGGGTAAGACATATCCTATAAATGCAGTTGCTATAACTAAAAATAAAATCACTGTACCAATTATTCAGGTATGTATATATATATAAGATCCATAGTAAATTCCCCGTCCTACATGTAAGTAAATACAAATAAAAAATATAGATGCTCCATTTGCATGTAAGGTTCGGATAATTCAACCATTATTTACGTCTCGGCAGATGTGTACTACACTACTGAATGCTATTTCAATATTTGATGTATAATGTATAGCTAAAAATAGTCCAGTTACGATTTGAATTACCAAACATAACCCTAATAGGGATCCAAAATTTCATCAAAATGAAATATTTGTTGGGGCAGGTAAGTCAATTAAAGAGTTGTTAATAATTTTAATTAAAGGATGTCTTAATCGTAAGGGTTTATTCATTAGTAATTATCTTATTTTACGAATAGGTCCCTGATTAATATTTGTGATTTTAACAACTGCTAGTAGTGCTAAAAATAAATAAATTATTATTATTATTGTAATAATGAATGTTGGTCTATTATATAATTTTTCTAAAGATATTGTTATTTCTTGATAATTGATTGAATTATCAATATTTATAGTTTCGGTGTTTTTGAAAAAGTCTATAAATATTGATATATCTAGAATAATTAATATTGATATGATAAATACCCACATTATTAATGTAATAATTATAGTAATTGATTTAGGCTGAAATATTTCGTTTGATGCAATTCTTGTAATGTAAATAAATAATACTAGTATACCACCAAGAAATGTTAAAAATAAAATATATGATAATCAATATCTTTCTATTATTGTTCCTGTTATTAATCCAACTAGGAAGGTTTGAAGGATAATAAAAAGCATTATTGATATTGGGTGTCTTAATTTAATAAAATTAATATTTATTACATTTGATAATGATATAATTATTATTTTGATCATTTCAGGGGTTAGTTTATTTAAAATATCGGTTTTGGGGACCGATGATGGAAGCTTTTCCACCTCTGAAGTTTTAAAAGTGGGGGCTGGACTTATTTCCGGTTTACAAGACCGGCGTTTTTTTTAAACTATTAAAACTAATGTTTATATTCTCTATTTTTACTTCTTTATTGATTTATTTTGCTGGTGTTTATGTTTTTTCTTCTAAACGTAAACATTTATTAATGGTTCTTTTGAGATTAGAATATATTGTTCTTTCTTTATTTATGTTAGTTATTGTTTTTCTTATTGAGTTTGATTATGATTATTTTTTTCCTGTTATTTTTTTAGTTTTTTCTGTTTGTGAGGGTGCTTTAGGTCTTTCTATTTTAGTTTCAATAATTCGTTCTCATGGTAATGATTTTTTTAATTCTTTTGGTTTATCTTTATGTTAAAGTATTTATTTATAACTATTTTTTTGATCCCTCTTTGTTTATTAAATAATTGTTGATGGTTGGTTCATTCTTTAATGTTTCTGTCGAGTTTTGTTTTTATAATTTGTGTTTATTCATATGCTGATTTGAATATAATTAGATATTATTTTGGTATTGATTATTTTTCTTTTAGTTTAATTTTACTTAGTTTTTGGATTTGTTCTTTAATAATCACTGCTAGAGGTTCAGTTTATTTAAGTTCATATCATTCTAATTTTTTTGTTTTTATGGTTTTGATTTTAATAATTATACTTTATTGTTCATTTGCTAGATTAAGTCTTCTTTCTTTTTATATTTTTTTTGAGGCTAGATTAGTTCCTACTTTACTTTTAATTTTGGGTTGGGGTTATCAACCTGAGCGTTTGCAGGCTGGTGTTTATTTAATTTTTTATACTTTGGTTGCTAGATTGCCTTTATTATTAGTTTTATTTAAGGTTTATGATTTTTCTAATACTTTATATTTTCCTTTATTGGTTGATTTTGGTTCTTATTATTTTATGTTTTATGTATTTATAATTTTGGCTTTTTTAGTTAAAATACCTATGTTTTTGGTTCATTTATGACTTCCTAAGGCTCATGTAGAGGCCCCTATTTCGGGTAGAATAATTCTTGCTGGTGTTTTATTAAAGTTAGGTGGTTATGGTATTTTTCGTGTTATAAAGGTTATTTCTTATTTGGGTTTAAAGTTTAATTATTTTTGATTATCTTTAGGTTTATCTGGAGGTGTAATTGTAAGATTTATTTGTTTTCGTCAGGTTGATTTAAAGTCTTTAATTGCATATTCTTCTGTTGCTCATATAAGAATAGTTATTGGTGGACTGATGACTATGAATTGATGAGGTTGTGTAGGTTCTCTTTCTCTAATGGTTGGTCATGGTTTATGTTCTTCTGGTTTATTTTGTTTATCTAATATTATTTATGAACGTTTAGGTAGACGAAGATTATTAATTAACAAGGGTATAATTAATTTGATGCCAAGAATGGCTTTATGATGATTTCTTTTAAGATCATCAAATATGGCTGCTCCTCCTTCTTTAAATTTGGTAGGTGAAATTAGATTATTAAATAGAATTATATCTTGATCTTCTTTTAGATTCTTTGCTTTGATTTTTTTATCTTTTTTTAGAGCTGTTTATACTTTGTATATGTATTCTTATTCTCAGCATGGGAATTATTATTCTGGTGTTTATACTTGTTCTCTTGGTTATTTTCGTGAATATCATCTTTTACTTTTACATTGATTGCCTTTAAATATTCTTTGTTTAAAGGGTGAATATTTCTTTGTTTAGTTTGCTTAAGTATTTTAATTAAAAATATTGTTTTGTGGAATCAATGATATGAAGTTTTTCATCTTAGGCCGTGAATTTATTTTCTATTTGTTCTTTGAGTTTTTTTTCTTTGTTTATTTCGAGAACTATAATTTTTATTTTAGGTATTTATTATTTAATAATTGATTATAGAGTTTTTGTTGAGTGAGAGCTTTTCAATTTAAATGGTTCTATAGTTGTTATAACTTTAATTTTGGATTGAATATCTCTTATTTTTATATCTTTTGTTATATATATTTCTTCTTTGGTTATTTATTATAGAGAGGATTATATATCTGGTGAAAAGAATATAAATCGTTTTATTATTATTGTTTTAATATTTATTCTTTCTATAGGTTTTTTAATTATTTCTGAGCATTGTCCAAAGAATAATCCAGGTCGATTTATTGTGAATGTTCCTTGATTTAACCGACCTGGCGTTGCATCAATTTTAACTCCTAATGCAGGAACTGCTCATGAGTGTAGAACATCTGATGCTCTTGTTAATACTCGTACTTCTGTATTTATTGGTAGGATTGTTCGGTTATCTACATCTAGTAGTCGAAATCCATCATTTTCTAGGTCTTGTTCTGGTGTTATATAAGTGTCAAATTCTACGTCTATGAAGTCTGAATATTCATATCTTCAGTATCATTGTCGTCCAATGGTTTTAATTGTAATTATTGCATCTACTGAATCATCAAGTAAATATAATAGTCGTAATGATGGAAGGGCAATAAAAATTAATGTAATTGCTGGTAAAGCTGTCCAGATTGTTTCAATTAAATGTCCATGAAGTATATTACGGTTAGTATAGGCAATAAATAATATATAACTTAGGGCATAACCTACAATTACTGTAATTAATAATAATACGACCATAGTATGATCATGAAAGAATGATAATTGCTCCATTAATGGTGAAGCTCCATCTTGAAGAGATAAATTTGATCATGTTGCCATTAATAAATATTTTCTAATAAAAGGTCAAACCTTTATTTGTAGAGCTTAAATCTACTGCACTAATCTGCCATATTAGAATCTAGAGATTAATGGTAATTCTGAGTAACTATGTTCTGCAGGAGGGTTATTTTGTAGTCATTCTAATTGATAAAAATAATGCAATAACACCTCCTAACTTATTAGGGATAGATCGTAAAATTGCATATGCAAATAGGAAATATCACTCTGGTTGAATGTGAACTGGTGTTACTAATGGATTGGCAGGTACAAAGTTATCTGGCGCCGCGCCGCGCTGCCGGACGATATTTATCCCGGCCGGCTAATGCTGGCTGGCGATGCTATCTGCTAATGCGGACCCCCCGCGGGCCGCGCCTTTGTGCGCCCGAGGCGCCCCCGCTGGCATATTGTGGCCCAGCCTCGCACAGATACGTTGACTTTCACGGCACGGCGTCCCCACGCAGTTTCACCCTCTCCCCCTCGGCTTCTGCTGCGTATCAGCTACACACACAAGCACAGTCGTTCAACATCCGGCTGACACCGACGCCTCTCACCCTCCGACTTAACGTTGCCACCCGAGATGATTTCTGAACACTAACTTTCTCACGCAGCCCAGTTCTGTCTTTACACCTGCAGAAACTGAATAGCTGGCTTTTTTACTGCCGACAATGATATCTATTCTTGCGACTAAGCTACTCATATTTCTCTGCCACGAAAATCATTTTGGGCTTAGGGTGCTGCTCAGTCCTTTTGTCAGTACTACATTATGACGCACGAGATCAACGATTTATTTCATTTCTATAACTGGAAATTTAGCCACACGTCTCCCATTTCCGAGCTCCAAACTTGATTACGTCGGTACTGTGTGGCCGAGTGAGCTCGAATTTATATTCATAACTCTTATCATTGGCATCTATAGCATATATACAGGGTGCATCAAAAAGAATCGTCCGATTTGCCACGTCTATATTTCTGAAACTAACAAACATACACAAATAATGTTGTTTTTTGATGAACGCAAAAATCAAAAGGTTCTTTTTTCGTAGCTTTTCATAGGTGTTCGATAGACCCCCCCCCCCCCCCTTAAAATGCACGGCATACTTCAATGTGGTTTTCAGACTGTCCCCACACAGGAGCGAGCATGTCCTGAGGTACAGCTTCACAGCTGCTTTTATGCCATTTCTCATTTCATTCATTGTTGTTGGTAACGAAGGCAACTAAACAAGAGCCGGTCGGAGTGGCCGAGCGGTTATAGGCGCTTCGGTCTGGAACCGCGCGACCGCTACGGTCGCAGGTTCGAATTCTGCCTCGGGCATGGATGTGTGTGATGTCCTTAGGTTAGTTAGGTTTAAGTAGTTCTAAGTTCTAGGGGACTGATGTTAAATCCCATAGTGCTCAGAGCCATTTGAAACTAAACAAGAGTCTTTCATGAGCTCCTAAATAATTAGATACAGTCAGGTTCGGTGAGCCTGGAGACCAGTAGTGTAAGGCTGAATCATTTGGTCGAGTGCGACCGATCCATCGTTCAGTAATCCTTTGATTTCGAAATTTCCGCACTTCTAGATGCCAACGTGGCCATGCTCCATCATAAATGAAGTCGCTCGAATCAGTCTCCAACGGTGATATGAGGACTTTTCAAGCATATCGAGATATGTGCTTCCTGTAATAGTGTTCTTGGCAAACAAAAACGGACCATACTCTTCCGTACCCCATATTCCCGCATAATGACAGTTTACCTTTCCATTAAGCCGATATGTTACAGAATCGCATCGTCCCCAGCCTGGCTGATAAACACCTGCTGGAACGTACGATGTTTATGCAGGATGGCGCTCCACTCCGTATTGCTAGATGCGTGAAAGATCTTTTGCGCGCGTCGTTTGTTAACGATCATATGCTCAGCCGCCACTTTCGTCATGCTTGGCCTCCCAGGTCCCCAGACCTCAGTCCGTGCGATTATTGGCTTTGGGGTTACCTGAAGTCGTAAGTGTATCGTGATCGAACGACATCTCTAGGGATGCTGAAAGACAACATCCGACGCCAATGACTCACCATAACTCCTGACATGCTTTACAGTGCTGTTCACAAAATTATTTCTCAACTACAGCAATTGTTGAAGAATTATCGTGGACATATTGAGCATTTCCTGTAAAGAACATCATCTTTGCTTTGTCTTACTTTGTTATGCTAATTATTACTATTCTGATCAGATGAAGCGCCCGTCATCTGTCGGACATTTTTTTAACTTTTGTATTTGTTGGTTCTAATAAAACCTCATGTCATTCCAAGCATGTGTGTCAAGTTGTACCTCTCTATTTACATTACTCCGTGATTTATTCAGTTTTCAAATTTATACTGACATTTTGATTACCCGGTATATGGAAGATTGGAAATAGAATTTACGTTGACCCTAGAAGCCGTTACATGGGCAGCCTGCCACTGGAACTTGCCCTCGATTAGCAGTTTCATAACATAAATGTTGCTGCATAAGCACGTTAAGGAGGAAGTCAGCTCTCTTGTTATGAATGATAGGGCAATACACGAATTATTTCCTGTTAGTTCTTAAGGTCAGATAATCAAGCAGCTGAAAGGGCTGATATCATGAAGGAACTTGTCATGAGAGCTACTTTGGCGGCTTTTATACCACAATATAGAATTCCTGCCGCCCAGTCTGCCTTAGTACATTTCTCACGTACTTTCGGGGAAGTTTCAAGTCCAACATTAGCAAATTTTATATCATTGTCCTCATCTTTTGAAGAGAACGTCATTGTCTCTGATGAAGTCTTTAGCGATATATGAGATGAAACAATTTGGCGAGCTGTAACGGCAGCCAGTCAAGAGCTAGCACCCAGTCCGGAACCACGCGGCTGCTACGGTCACAGGTTCGAATCCTGCCTCGGGCTTGGAGGCGTGTGATGTCTTTAGGTTAGTTAGGTTTACGTAGTTCTAAGTCTAGGGGACTGATGACGTCAGATGTTAAGTCCCAAAGCGCTTAGAGCCATTTGAAACAAGAACGAGCGCACCGAGTTTTCACCTAGGAACTAGCGGCTAAAATAGGACAAAGCGAGTTCCCGTCAGACTAGTGTGGGATTCTGATCGGCGTGTTTCGGTGTGCACAGGCGCTGCTACGGTTGATGTAATATCTTAAGTAGATTTGAAGTTACTTTCTCTTGTTCATTCTAAGATCTCGTGTTTCAAATGTTTGGTTGTATTCTGACATCGTGTGGCCTGGCTTAATAGTATTTAGATTTCCAGAAATTTAACGTGCATATATTAATTTTCGAACTATAAGTTCGTGGTTTGCTGAGAGGGTATAAAATTGGGTTTTTCATTTGTCCATCCAAATTCTAGGACTATAGAATTCCTCACATCCTCGATTATTAAACTGATTTCAATACTTTCTAATTCTTTTTGCTTAAATCTTTTCTTTGTGGTGATCAATGTTTCATGTACGCACGATAGCGTGCCTCATAGTGCCCATGATACGAGAATAAGTGAAACTATACTGACTTAAATCCAGTTGTTCTTTATTTATTCGTGATCCCTTGTCAGTTATATTTGCGCTAGAGTATTCACTTTGACATCTGTATCGGGTTAACAGGAGTAATGCTTTAGATGTTCTGCCTTTAGCAAAGATACAATCATTCTAAGCCACTGCTACAGTTATACAAGTTTCTCAAAGTTAGCAATGCGACCATACCTTTCCAAGTTTTTCAGGATGAAATGTAAATCATCATCTGGAGAGGCGGAGAGAGCTGGCAATTATTTATTTTATATATGACGTGGTTTGTTTGTTTCTTTAAATTTCAGGTGCCCAGATTAGGAAAGTTAGGTGATCAGATTAAGCTGGCCATGCTCACTGCACTTAACCTGGCTATAAACTGGGTTTCTTAGACGTTACTGAAGCCACACCATACGCTTGCCGTGACGTAGTACGATTATACAGGGTGTTACAAAAAGGTGCGGCCAAACTTTCAGGAAACATTCCTCACACACAAAGAAAGAAAATATGTTATGTGGATATGTGTCAGGAAACGCTTATTTTCCATGTTAGAGCTCATTTTATTACTTCTCTTCAAATCACATTAATCATGGAATGGAAAAACACAGCAACACAACGTACCAGCGTGACTTCAAAAACTTTGTTACTGGAAATGTTCAAAATGTCCTCCGTCATCGAGGATACATGCATCCACTCTCCGTCGCATGGAATCCCTGATGCGCTGATGCAGCCCTGGAGAATGGCGTATTGTATCATAGCCGTCCACAATACGAGCAGGAAGAGTCTCTACATTTGGTACCGGGATTGCGTAGAAGAGCTTTCAAATGCCCCCATAAATGAAAGTCAAGAAGGTTGAGGTCAGGAGAGCGTGGAGGCCATGGAATTGGTCCGCCTCTACCAATCCAGCGGTCACCGAATCTGTTGCTGAGAAGCGTACGAACACTTCGACTGAAATGTGCAGGAGCTCCATCGTGCATGAACCACATGTTTTGTCGTACTTGTAAAGGCACATGTTCTAGCAGCGCAGGTAGTGTATCCCGTATGAAATCATGGTAATGTGCTCCATTGAGCGTAGGTGGAAGAACATGGGGCCCAATCAAGACATCACCAACAATGCCGGTTGCACAACTGCGTGCGGATTCTTGTCAGCCCAAACACATGTTGATTGTGAAAATTTACAATTTGATCAAGTTGGAATGCAGCCTCATCCGTAAAGAGAACATTTGCACTGAAATAAGGATTGACACATTGTTGGATGAAACATTCGCAGAAGTGTACCCTTGGAGGTCAATCAGCTTCTGATAGTGCCTGGACACGCTGTACATGGTACGGAAACAACTGGTTCTCCGGTAGCACTCTCCATACAGTGACGTGGTCAACGTTACCTTGTACAGCAGCAACTTCTCTGACGCTGACATTTGGGTTATCGTCAACTGCACGAAGAATTGCCTTGTGTATTGCAAGTGTCCTCGTCGTTCTAGGTCTTGTCCAGTCAAGAGTCATAGGCTGGAATGTTCCGTGCTCTCTAAGACGCCGATCAATTGCTTCGAACGTCTTCCTGCCGGGGCAGCTTCGTTCTGGAAATCTGTCTCGATACAAACGTACCGCGCCACGGCTATTGCCCCGTGCTAATCCATACATCAAATGGGCATCTGCCAACTCCGCATTTGTAAACATTGCACTGACTGCAAAACCACGTTCGTGATGAACACTAACTTGTTGATGCTACGTACTGATGTGCTTGATGCTAGTACTGTATAGCAATGAGTCGCATGTCAACACAAGCACCGAAGTCAACATTGCCTTCCTTCTATTGGGCCAACTGGCGGTGAATCGAGGAAGTACAGTACATACTGACGAAACTAAAGTGAGCTCTAACATGGAAATTAAGCGTTTCCGGATACATGTCCACATAACATCTTTTCTTTATTTGTGTGTGAGGAAAATTTCCTGAAAGTTTGGCCGTACCTTTTTGTAACACCCTGTAGAATTTAATGAAATCACTTACGAACGTCGTGCGTTATTATTATTATGCGCCAACTAAGCTACTACTATCCATCCCTTGTTCAGTTTCCTTAATAATATCGTAGTCAGGTAGCGTTTTATCTAAAAACGCTGAAGAGGACATTTGTTTAGGGCGTGTTTCAGGACGCGTATTTGCAAGTCATCCGAATTTAGCAACAAGGAGATAACTTATAAGGTGTACAACTTTGCTTCCGCCGTTTGAGGCTTTAATGAAACAAACTGGTTACACATGTATCATTCAAAGTATTTTCCATCGCTAGCCACTACTTTCTCCCATCTTTCGGACAGTGTACGAATCCCGCGTCGAAAAAATTGTTCATCTTTTGAAGCGATCCACGAATCGATCCAATTTGTGACTTCTTCATGAGATCGGAAGTGTTGTTCAGCGAGGCCATGGGCCATTGATCTAAATAGGTGACAGTCAGATGGTGCAATGTCTTGCCGGCCGCGGTGGTCTCGCGGTTCTAGGCGCGCAGTCCGGAACCGTGCGACTGCTACGATCGCAGGTTCGAATCCTGCCTCGGGCATGGATGTGTGTGATGTCCTTAGGTTAGTTAGGTTTAAGTAGTTCTAAGTTCTAGGGGACTAATGACCGCAGCAGTTGAATCCCATAGTGCTCAGAGCCATTTTAACCATTTTTTTGCAATGTCTTGACAATATGGCGGGTGGGGTAGGACTTGCCATTTTAACGTTTCCAAGTACGTTTTGAACTCTTTTGCAAAGTGGGGTCGACCTTTTTCGCGTTACAAAAACACTTTATCGTGCCTCTCGCTACATTGCGGCCGTTTGTCTCCTAATGCTCTGCTCAAACGCATTAATTGCATTCGATAACAAGCACCTGTGATTGTTCCACTTGATTTTAACACCTAATAGTACACAATGCCGAGCTGGTCCCACCAAATGCAGAGCATGGTCTTGGAACCGTGAATATTCGGTCTGGCCGTCGACGTGTAACCAAACCCGTGGTATTCCCATAATTTTTTGCGTTTAGGGTTATCGTAATGAACCCATTTTTCGTCCCCGATCACAAAGCGATGCAGAAATTACTTCCGCTTTTGCCTCTGCAGAAACTGTTCACAAACGCACAAACACCGTTCAACGTCTCTTGGTTTCAGCTCACATGGGACCCAACTTCCTTCTTTCTGAATCATGCCCATGGCCTTGAAATGGCTTGCTGTGTCACTCCCACTAACGATGCCAATTTCTCTTGAGTTTGACGCGAGTCTTCACTCAGCAATGTCTCCAATTCTGCATCTTCGAAAACATTCTCTATTCCACCACTATGCCGGTCTACAACGTTAAAATCACCGTTCTTGAAGCGTTGAAACCGTCGACGACACGTTCTTTCGATAATAGCGTCCTTACCATACGTACTTGAGAGCAGTCGATGAGACTCAGCCGCTGTTTTCTTCATATTGAAACAAAACAGTAACACCTCTCGCAAATGACGAGAACTAGGGTCGTAGCCGGCCGCGATGGTCGAGTGGTTCTAGGCGCTTCAGTCCGCAACTGCGCGATTGCTACGGTGGCAGGTTCGAATCCTGCCTCGGGCATGGAGTGTATGATGTCCTTAGGTTAGTTAGGTTTAAGTAGTTCTAAGTTCTAGGGGACTGATGACCACAGAGGTTAAGTCCCATAGAGCCATTTGAACCATTTGAACTAGGCTCGTAAACTGACATTTTCAATCGAGAAAAACTTTATGTTGCAGACACAAATCGACTGATGTTTGACTCAGGTTATGTTGACCGATGTCCAACCCAACTGCCTGACGTCTGCGATCTGTTTCTTTCGACCTCTACTTACCGTTGTCGCCAACTATCGGCAAACGGCACACAACACCTCGTACAATTTCTTCCATTTCCAGCGTATTGCATTATTTATCGCTCTGTTTACACTTACCAGTTTGCCTACAACGCGTTTTACTCAGGACTATCGAAGGCACCGTTTCCGATAAAAGGTCCCTGCAAGGCACTTCTGATGCGACCTGTGTATGGTCAGCAGTTCTACTGTGTGTAGGAAATAAGAGATCTGCTGCTAATCATAATGCCAGTGATTTACGTATTTTCACTTTAATTAGAATTATATTAATATCTTCAGCTGTTGACGGGTGTTGATATATATCAACGGAGACTGGTGAAAATGTGTGCGCCGACCGGGACTTGAACCCGGGATATCCTGCTTAATGACAGACGCTCTGTCCCTCTTTATTATTTTTTTAACCCAGCCGGAAATCGAACCCAGACCCGTAGGACGGCTATAAGTCACGCTGATCACTCACCTATCTTTTTTTTCTCAAAAGAAAACATATACTCCAATTATACTGGTTTCTTCCCACACCCGGGTTCCCGGGTTCGATTCCCGGCGGGGTCAGGGATTTTCTCAGCCTCGTGATGACTGGGTGTTGTGTTATGTCCTTAGGTTAGCTAGGTTTAAGTAGTTCTAAGTTCTAGGGGACTGATGACCATAGATGTTAAGTCCCATAGTGCTCAGAGCCAGCCAACTGGTTTCTCCTTCCAGCAAACAAAAATTAGTATCTGTCGTCTTGATGGCGAAGAAGCAATCTTTTGGAACAAAAAACGTTTATCAAACCCAAAATCAAATTTCTTGTTCCTTTAAGAACAAATTATGAGGAATAAATAAGGAAAAGTGATAAAGTCGTCGTGCGACTTGTAGTTAAAGACCAGTTCGTACAGGAGCGCCTGAAGTGTCTCCGCCTACAGGAGGACAGCTCGTCCAAATGTGTCTTCTCATTGCGGAGGCGTGGGTCCTGGGTAGCAGGTCTATTCAGTTCGGTTCGGTTAATACAGTTTTCAGCTTCTCAGGGCTTGGACGTTCCAGCTACGAGGTAGGTCATCGAAGGTGCTCCGTAAGAAATTGGAAAAATATTGCTTATAGCGTGGGTTGCGTATCAGGACGCTGTGTCGTTCGTTGAGATAAGTCCAATATCCTAGCGTAGGAGTAAAAAGATGGCAGATCGTGTGGTCACAGATCCAATTCACAGAGTGAGTTTTGGCGGAGGGGTAGAAAGTCTTATCGGGGTACAAAAGCATGTGGACGTCGATCTGGGCTGGTGTCTGTCGAGTAAGAAACGCCAAAATTCGCCGCGCATCCATCTGAGCCACCGAGGGCACAGAGGATAGTGGGACTGCATGGAATATCTCGCGCACGCCTCCCGCGAGACCCACATTCTCACCTTGTATGTCCACACACTACATTCGTAGTGTCCCACCCCAACGCGCTCATTACTCGTATAAGACATTCTTCCAAGTCCCGTAAGAGTTGGGGGAATATGTTTGCATCCGCACTGAACAAGAAGGTTATGGCCGGTATTGCCACAACTATATACTTTTATTTCCACTTTGTCTACCACAGGATAGTGAGGTGTACGTGTCCAGAAGTTGTTATTTCCACAAGACGTGACAGCCGCCTTTTCCAGCGCCGGTGCGACACTTGCGCCGGGCCGCGCAGTGCCTTCCAGCAAGGAGCGCACGGGCCAAGGCGCGGCCGGAATGCCCGGCGGAACCGCTGCTAAGTGCAGCGCCAAGATGGACAGCGGCAATTCCCTTTGTCCTCTCCTCGCTGGAGCCTTTTTATCCGAGGTTTTTTCCCGTCCCCCTGCCGCGGCTGGTCAGCGGTAAGGCCCCGGGCCCCAGGGGGAGGAATTCATTAGCCCGCCGGCACATGTGGATGGCCGGGCCATCTAGCACCGTCCCGTCCCTCCGCACAGCCACTCTCCTCCACCTTCACTTTGCTTTCATTCCCTTAGGCCGGCCTGGTCGCAGCTTTGTCTTTGTTGCACGGCTACCGCGTGTCACCGCAGAGCTTTTGTGCCCCGCCGCCTTGAGGGCATTCCGCGTCCCGAGGTACCGCCGCCCTCGGCATTCTATTTCTTTTTTCGTCGTTCCACTGCCCGGGAGATTACAGCACACAGTGACGTGTCGCCACGAACGAAATTCTTTGCCAAATGTAATTTGTTCGGTGGCCAAACCAGGTCATGGCAGCTCGGGTGCTTGCCCTGGGCGCCGTTAAGGTGGGGCACGATTTGTTGACGAGCGAAAAATGATTGAGGGCAATAAAAACGGGGGAGGATGGAGCAGGGAGAGGAATACGAAGAATAATGGGAAGAAACGCTGAAATGAGCTGAAAGATCTCCGGTAATATAAAATTATTCACAGATAAAATGCTTCAAATGGCTCTGAGCACTATGGGACTTAACATCTGAGGTCATGAGTCCCCTAGAACTTAGGACTACTTAAACCTAACTAACCTAAGGATATCACACACATCGCTCGCTACATGTCTCCTGTCACCGGGATCTGCGGCGGCTGGCTTCGTCGAACAAGCAAGAGGGTAAGGGCCTTGGCTGTGCTGTAAATTATGGTCGGAATCGACTACTGGGTACAGTGCTGTTGACTTCATTTTCTTGGCCGGCCGTTGCTACTCCTACTGAGTCTGTCTTCGAATGTGCTAATTTCAACTTGCTTAGTACGCAAGGTTCTAGTGAGCGCTGTATGTGATGTGATGATTAACATTTACTAGTGCCTGGAGTGCTGATACATTCTGTTTGTAGATTGCTGCTGTCAGTGTTAACTTCCATTGAAAACAGTTGGCTGGTCCTTGTCTAAGTACCGCCTGCTTATTATATTTATATCACATGACGGAGTCGAGCTGGCCAATTGCTATAGATATACATGGATGAAATTTTCCCTGGATATATTTTGCTGTGAATTGCAATAACATTACTGTTACGTTTCTGTGTGAAGTGATAGTGTGTGTGAGAGACACGTGTCTAACTCTAAATGAGTAGTTTCATAATTTCTTACAAGTTGCTGAAAGGCCAGTTGTTATTTTGTGTTTAAATAGTTTGAAACTGATTCTCTTAATGAAAGTACAAGAATTCCCTCAATGACAATACGTGGAAATGGTAATTAATTCTGATTTAATCACGAATATAAGTGTGGCTATTTGCTGTAAGTCGCCTTGTGTTTTGCGTCGATATACAGTTAGCCTGGACGCTAGTTACTTGCATTTGATTTCGTTTTATCGAGACTTCTGCTGTTTGTCGTGGTAGCGGGTGCGGGGTCCTGGGTTGCGTCCTGCTTCTGCTGTTGTGTATTTTCCGCCTCCTTTGCCCGCGCTTGACGGCTGGCCGTGTATCTAGTTCGCTAGCGGTTTAATGTATAATTGGCTTTACGCACATAAGGTAATAGATTTGTACTGCTTAGCTGATGTTCATTAATAGGTTGATTAATTCTACAGATGATGTGCTGTAATGAATTATTATGTTTCTAGTTACCTAAGGCCGATGCCAGTCTGTTGTAGATACCCACTGTTCCTGGGATTTTTCGTGCTTATTACTGACAGTTGCTGCTCCCGTTTGGGGGTCCACGCCGAGACTGTATTTGAAACAGCTGAGTGGGCGGGCGTCCGCTTCTGGGCGTAGTTTGTTGAATCCCACGAGGTTGATTGGTCACATGAAATTTTAATTTTATATTCCACATTGTAGGGTGCCTGCCATTTAAGTAACGTGGTTGTGTGCCATGGTATCAGATTTGTTGTTGCCTGTACTCTGAATTACTTTGGTAATACCAATCACTGCAGTCACGAAAGACAACATTTCCTCCTTAAACTTAAGTAAATTATTCTTCAGGTTGATCATAGTTTTTGAGTAAATAATTTTAACTCATTTCACTAAATGTGTAATAGGCCATAAGTGCCGTGGTTTATGAATGTTGAAATTTTGAAGTAACTTGCTCTCACCTAAATGGTAATTTTAAAAATGTGTGTGTGGTTTTATTTATTGTTGGTTTTGTTTAAATGTGCCAAATAAATGTTCACTGTAACTGTCGATGGTGATTGCCTGATGTGGCTCTTGGTCCAGTCCTACCACACCACAGCCTATTGTGATGAGCTTGTCTCGTTGTGTAAAAGTTGAATTTCTTGCCGTGCTGACACAAAATGTATAATGGAATTTCCCAAATTTAGTGGCGTTAGGCTTAACTGCTGCCACAATACATGAATATTATACTACCATGTTTCCATAAACACTATAAAATTTTGCACTCGATGTGTAATTGAAATAATGTCTCCCCTAACGTGATGGTCGACAGAAATTTCATTGCAGACGTTATGAAAACACCATCAATAACTTTCTCACTTTCATGTTTCATGAATGTAGCTCCTCGAAAAATACGTTTTTTTCAGTGTTTGCTGTACTTCATCCCAGAATGAAATTTTTGTTCATCATTACGTTTCATCATCAAATTTTTTCTCTGTTTGCTTTCCCTAAAAATACCCTGTTGCTTCTATTCTTATACCCGTATACTTCACTTGTGACAACTACGTGGTGTCCACTGCGCACCATTTACATCTTCACTTACACGTGTACTTTCTAATCCAAGGCATAAAGTTGCAGCGCCATTTTCCTCAAACTCCAGCCGAATGTTGGACGGCAAGAATAACTGGTTGTGCAACTCCATATGAGTCTTAAAGTATCTAACTCTACCATCATGGACATTGCACGATTCGTATATGACATGTAGTGATGTTCTTCATCTGCTTCTCTGTTTGGGCGGAGTCTTTGCGTTCTAAAAGTTTGGCTTTACAAGAGTCTGTTTCACTATCTTCTGAATTGGTAGCTGTAGTAAAACGATACAACATATAAGGCGCAGTCAAATGAAGAAGAGACAGGTGGGGGACTTTCTAATCGGCATCACCCAAATCTGTGCGGCCTTGCCCAGATTATCGGTACTTTCTCACTACCGGAAGACACGACATAGCATTTGGTCCACATGCTGCCTGAACGTCACTGTTAATCTGTGCGCAATTTAAACGTTTTGACCACAAAATTTGTACTGTCCCCGTACTATTTCTTTGGAGTATATTCCTGTTGCCACGCCATTTCAGTATCACAGTGCGATGTAACTGTTTTCCATATCTCGGTAGAGGTGTGTTCGAAGGAAATCCGGAACACGCAGACATTCCTTACGTAGCGGCACTCTTGTTGTGCAGTGGACTTAGTACGGGACTGGATCTACAACGTACGTTTCGAAATTCCTAATAGTTTTCTATAAAAAGTATAAAGGACGGTAAGTTATGAGAGATAGTTCACATCTCTGTTCAGTTTTCTTACGCACAGATAAAGATCAAATTCACTAGTTGCTTTGCACTTATTCAAATGGTGACGTCACAATCACGATCGAGTGGTGTATTAACTTTTGAGTACCAGTGATTTCTGCCTGAAAACGTTTTAATTTTATTGTTCTTCTGATTATTATTACGTTCCAGTAGGTGTAGCATGAAACGGCCTATGCTGTTGCAAGACAGAGAGGTCTAGTGGTTCACTAAAGTATTTCTACGAATGCTGTGCCTTGTAGATGTTACTTACAGCGTACGAAGAAGCAGTCGGCTCGAAGATCCTGATTACAGGAGATTGTGACTTGCGGTTTTGTATAGTGGCCATATAGATGAGGTCACTGACGATGAAAGCAAATATATTACAGTTATTGTAACGTACATTTGGGTTTCTGATACTACCCCATTGGGGATGTATTTAGCTTAGATGTAAAATGTATTACATTTTAGGCCCTTTTTTGCTTGTCATTTAGGCACTAGGAGTTCACGGAAGTTTAGAGATCTAGGAAAAATGCAAATTTGCTTTTAGATATGTCATATGAAATGCTGGGTTGTTGAGAACTGTATGTCCTAGTGGTTCCAAAGTGAAATAACCTCCTTGAAACAATTGATCGTTTACTTTTCCTCAATTTATCCTTGCAGTCATTGCTTACTGTGATAATAACAGTTACTTCTCTGAAAAATTTTAAAGCTATATATATTTTATATTGTTTGGACTCGAAGGGATAACAGCGTAGATGCCTTTATTTCCTGCATTTCACAAGAGCAAGGGAAAATCTGTGACATTTAAAGCTTCGGAAATCAGCACACATTCTTTCCAGTTTTCTACAAGCCATCGTTAATTTTCGTATTTCAGGAGAAAAAGAGAAAATTTACGACATATAAGACTTTCAGAACTAGCAAAGATAGAAATGAGACACTTTTCGGGTTTCCAGAACAAACCAAGTTGTAATGGACGTTGGGGAGGTCAATGGCACAATGCTGGGCAAGGAAATTGTCCATTGTCTTCTTGAAAGAAGTATCCCATTCATGTGGTGTGATATGCAGGAACCACAAAGAACCTAAATGAAGACAGCGTGACGGGGATTTGTAGTCGGTTGCAACAAATGCGAATCCAGTGCCTGAATTATTGCGAGACGTAGCATAGTTACTGCTAAAGAACAGAAGATGTTACGCTATGTACAAACTAGGACAAAGATTGTTCATGAACTTAGTCCTGGCATGTAAGCAAACATTAACGGATCGGCACATGATTATAAATGAATGTGAAGAGATATAGGGTGCTATTCTGTGTAACAAAGAAAGCTTGGCGGCAGAGGTGTACTCGGGCAGCTTTCGTGGTGGCTCGCGCTCACAGTGCACTCGGCAGGCAGCTGGCGTGGCCGTGTGCCGGCGGCGGGCGCGGCATTAATCTCGCGGCGCGCACCCTGAATGGCCGCCTCGATTTTTCAGTGGCGGATGTCGTTTAGTGGCTCCAGAGCCCAGATGGCAGAGGGTGGCAGCGAGGCGGAGTCAGTGAATGGTCGCTGCCTATCTTTCAGGGGCGCGGTTGGCGCTTGCAGCAATTGCTAGTAAAACAGCGCCTTCGTGGATTAATGAAAAATACGAAATGGATTTGAATGTTACTACACTGATGCTCACAAATTAAGGATAACTGCAGAATGTGGTGCCACACAACATGGCACTACACAAAACTGGCGCTAATAGGATAGGTACATAGGGAACACACAAGTCACAGATCTGTTAAGTCCATGGTATTGGTTATAAGTTGAGAAAACCGTCCCGACACACATGTGCCACAAAACGCCACTGTTTCATGCGCATGTACCCCGACGTCAGTATGCACACGTAAACAGGCCGGACAACGGCTTGGTGTACTGTGGATCAGGTCGTCGAGCAGCTGCGGGGGTATAGCTTCCCATTCTTACACCAGTGCATGTCAGACCTCCTGAAGTGTCGTAAGGGTTTGAAGACGTGCAGTGATACGTCGGCCGAGAGCATCCCAGACGTGCTCGATGACGTTTAGGCCTGGAGAATAGGCACGCCACTCCATTCGTCTGATATCTTCTGTTTCAAGGTAGTCCTCCACAATGGCAGCTCGGTGGGGCCGTCCAATAACTCTTCCATCAGGAGGAAGGTGGGACCCACTGCACACCATCAAACCACGACATCGATAAAGGTCCCTTTCAAGGACATCTTATCTGATTCCTGGTTCACGCCAGATAAAAACTCGGCTAGAATCACTGTTCAGACTAAACCTGGACTCGTCTGTGAACATTATCTGGCACCACTGTTCTTGACACCAGGCTTTACAGGCTCTGCTGTGACCAGGGGTCAGTGGAATGCACCGTGCACGTCTCCGGGCGAAAAAAACCATGTCTGTTCAGTCGTCTGCAGAATGTGTGTCTGCAGACAAAGGCTCCCGGGGCTGCAGAAAGGTCCCGAGCAAGGCTACCTGCAATACTTCGTGGCCGTCTGCGGGCACTGATTGTGAGATATCGGTTTTCTTGTCGTGTTGTACGCTGTGGACGTCCTGTGCTGTAGCCCCTGGACACGTTTCCTGTCTGCTAGAATCGTTCCCATAATCCTGAGATCACACTTTGTGGCACACGGAGGGTCCGTGCTACGACCTCCTGTACTTGACCAGCCTCCAGTCGCCCTAGTATTCTACCCCTCATAACGTCATCAGTATGTGTTATTTCAGCCATTTTCAACACAGTCACCATTTGCAAGTCTGAAAACGTCTGCACACTTTCTCGCTTCACCGTACTCTGACATGCACCAACACACCTCTGCGTATTTGGACTCCTGCCAGCGCCACCGTGCGACGACCGCCGGTCAAATGCACTGCATGGTCATACCACGAGGTGATTTAAACCTGCAAACCGCCCACTAGAGCGGTGTTTCACCATGTATCAGCATTATCCTTCATTTATGTACATCAGCAGATTCAGAAGGATGTAGGTTGCAGTAGGTACTGGGAGATGAAGCAGCTTGCACAGGATAGAGTAGCATGGAGAGCTGCATCAAACCAGTCTTGGGACTGAAGACAACAACAACAACAACAACAACATGTACATCAGCGTATATTACCGTAATCTACGTTAAGCTACCATGTAAGATAATACAAGGAGAGTTCAATAAGTAATGCAACACTTTTTTTGTCAGCCAGAATCATTCGAAAAATGTGGAATTTGTTGTGGGGCATCGTGGAATACTCCAGCTTCAGCTCCCATGGTTTCATGAACTTCCGAATAATAGCGGCGCTGTACGTAACCTTCAAAATGGCGTCTGTAACGGAGGTGCGTTCCAAGCGGAGAGCTGTCATTGAGTTTCTTTTGACGGAAAACCACAGCATCGCAGATATTCACGGACGCTTGCAGAATGTCAATGGAGACATGCCAGTGAACAAAAGCTCGGTGAGTCGTTGTGCGAGGCGTCTGTCATCATCACAGATCTCCCATATGCCGGCCTGCTCGCACGCTGCTGAGACTCCTCCAGTGTTGGAATGTGTGGACACTCTTATTCGAAGCGATCGATGACTCACAATCAAACACCTTGCTGCACAACTGGGTTCTGAAAGGGTTATTCTGTTTGATGTTCTTCATCATGGTATAAACACCAGCTCCGAAGAGTATTTTGCAACCTTTAGCACTTCACCGTGTTCGTCGCCACAAAAAATACAAACAAACTTCTCCTTCTCCATGACAACTCAAGACCTCATGCAAGTCTGTGTAAAACTTCATTAGACTGTTCATCCTCATCCACCCTACAGCCCGGACCTCGCACCTTCCGACTTTGGCCCAATGAATGATGCACTTCGTGGGAAGCAGTACATGGATGATGGGGAGATTATTGATGCAGCATGACGTTTCCTCCGACGTGGATCAGTACAGTGGCACCACGCAGGCATACAGGTCTTCCCAGTTAAGCTGCCATAAGGCCATCGCACTGAACGAAGGTTATGTTGAACAGTAGTCTTCTGTAGTAAAAAGAGTGGGGAATAATATTGAATTCCTGAATAAAACCAACCTTATTTAAAAAGAAAAAGTATTTTCCCATGTGGAGCTGCTAGTCTCCCATCGGGCGCCTCCCCAGGTGGCGGATAGGGGAATGCTCACGAGATATGATGGGTAGCGGGGAAATAAAATACACGGGGTTTGACCAAAACTAGAGGCTGCTGCCTTGCAGTGTGACATTGGCTTATCGAAGGCTAAAGGAAGAAATCCTTGATAAGAAGTAACCGCACAGAAGCCAGAAAACATCTTGAGGCAACCTCTAGGCTAACAAACAGGATGCGTATGCGTCCAAAACGAATTCAAGTCAAGAAGCATGATGGTACAACATTTTAAGAAAATTACCCCAGGGTGTAACTCTTAGGATAGATCCTTCGTCGTAAACGCCAAGGCGCAAAGGTCTCATTCGGATTCTGGGGAAGACTCGGCTCCATGCATAAGACGAATCGGAACATCTCGGTGTATTACGCGCAATCAAAAACTCGGAACTGACTCGAAAATCTTTCTAGTAACTTCCAACATAAACTCACTCAAACAAACTGGCAAGCTGAAAACCAGCACCAAACCCCTACACGAAAAGCAGATATCCATAATTTCCCTACAAGAAACAAGGTACCCAGATGAAGAGATCTTTGAATCCGACGGTTTCCGTTTTTTCAAGACTGGAGCTCAATAAATGGTCCTCAATGGAGCTGTGATGCTTGGAACCGCGTTTGCCGTGAAAACCACATTCCTTAAATCGTTCACAAACTTTGAACCAGTGAATGGAAGATTAATCACACTGTCAGTCAAATGTGCCAACAAAACCCACGCCCTAGTAAACGTGCATGCCCTTACAAATGATAGAAACAGATCTGACCCAAAGAAAGTGGATAACTTCTGGGACCTACTGGATGAAAAACTGTCTAAAATTCCTAAAAACCATGTGAAACTCCGTATGGGTGACTGAAGTGCTAAACTCGGCCGAGAACGAAAAAATAAAAATTATAGAAACTACCCTGCCCATAAGAAAACCAAGAAAAACAGCAAAAAATTTGTATCTATCTGTCAAAATAGATAACTGAACCCATTTTCGCCATCTGTCCAGACGGTACCCCGGCGACTTCAAATGAAGAAAATTCTAGCAGACTAGTTTCGATACCTACTGAACTGTAGTAATAAACCCCCAAACCGCATTGAGTCCGAAGAACAAGTCCGCAGGTGCCCAGAGTCCAGACCACCTGACAAAGATGAAATGAAGCGCCATATGGCCCGTCTCAAAAACAACGAAGCACCTGGAGAAGACTCAGTCGTAGCAGAACTGTGGAAATATGCCGCAAAGGAATCACTTGAAATCTTATAAGAACAAATAGAAAAAGGTTGGAATGTGGAAACACTGCTTGTAGATCGAAAGGCGCCCCTGACCCATCCCTTGCTCAAGTAAGGCACCATGAAAGACGTTAACAACTACCGAGGAATATCCCTGCTACTGGTAACCTATAACATTCTCTCACTCGCCATCCTGGAGCGCTTAGAAGCCCAAGTCGCACATCGCATAAGTGAATAACAAGGGGGCCTTTGTGGACTCCAAGAAGGCATACGACTCCATAGACCGGGAGGTCCCGCTGAACATCCTAAATGAGTTTGGAGTTGACCTTAAACTGAAGGCATTAATTAGAGCTACCCTGACAGATACAAAATCCAAAGGAAAATTGCTTGGGTGTCTCTCGGATTACTTTGACGTCAAAACAGGGGCCAGGCAAGATGATGGCCTGTCTCCAACGTTTTCCAACTGCGTCCTTGAAAAGATCATCAGAATCTGGCTCGATAGATTAAAGGAAATCAACTATAGCCCGTTGCGAATTGGAACCAAATCGAAGGGGATCGAGGTAGACTGCTTGGCTTTTGCTGAGGACATTGTCATTCTTTCAAACGATGCAGACACCGCTAGAGTTCAAATCGAACTGTTAAAAGAAATCGCTGAACAAACTGGTCTGCAAATATCATTTGAGAAAAAAGAAGTCATGACTAACATTAAAGAAGCCCCACCAAAACTCCTTATGAAATATGGGATCACCACCCGGGTAGACAAATTCAAGAACCTGGGTGAGATTACCATGAAAAATGGACTGGACAAGGAAGCATTTAGGGAACGGATAAGCAAACTAGAAAAATATTATGAAACATCCCGCATGGTATAAAACTAGAAATGCCTTTCTCAGAACACTAAGATGCGTCACCCCGAAACATTTTTGAAGCCAGTAGTATTGTAAGCAGCCGAAACCTTATCCCTAAATTCTGATAAGACACCTCGAAGAACTGGAGAAAAAAGAGCGCAAAATCATTAGAAGAATCCTAGGCTCCAAGTATAAAAATGTCATCCATCAAAATAGGTCCAACAAGGAAGTCTACAGTGAAATAGAAAAAATTAGAGACACAATCAGTAAAAGACGGGCACGATTTTATGGTCACCTCAAACGAATGGACGGAAATAGGTGAATCAAAAATATATGTCCATGTCTTGATTCAAAACCAGGAAGTACGATGCCATGGTTTAATAACACCAAAGAAGACCTCGAGATGCTACATATCAAACCCGAGGATACTTTTGACAGAGTTCTTTTCCGAAAGAAGATAGTGACGAACGGAATAAATCGAGACGAGTAACCGAAAAGAAGTCACGGTGTCCTTTGGACAGAAGAACGCAAGCAGGCCCACTCACAACGAATGAGTTAAATCTGGGCTCAGAAAATAGCGTGGCTCAGTGCTAAGTGCAACAAGACTTAACGTGCTCCTCGATAGCCCCAATGAATAAGGAATAATAATAATAAGTATTTTATTACTTACTGAAGGCCTATCGTAATTTCGTGTAGCTCAGTGGTTGAGTGCAAGCCTTTCAATTGGACGCCGTCACTTGTGTCTAAACTACTCCAGTCGTCCAAAACAGGAAAGGGGATTCATAATTCAATGTTGACTTCGCAGCACGTGTCATTCCCGTCAACTTAATGTGTTTCGACCGTAATTCGATCGCGAAACCTATCGGTTTCCAGGCATGGACTTTACCACCAGACCAATAGGCCAGACAGCTAGCCACTGTGCATGTAGTCAGCATCCAGCAGATATATGATATCGCTAATTCGGCAAATAATTATGGCATTACAGAAATTTGTACTTCGCTCCCTCATCCACAGAAGGAGGCTTCGACAAATACTTATTGCATTAAATCTCTCGAATTTCTTAGCCTATTTTTAGATCGCTACTGTTGTCTCAACTTCTTCTACGCTTGCTTCTCCAGATAGCTGAAAACAGCTTATAAATACACTATTCCTTAATAACATTAATTTGAGCCTGTATGTGTGAGTTGGTTGGTGTTTTGATCCTCAGCCGCGTAAGTAAAGGCAGACGTGTAACTGACAGCTGTACTACCAGCAAATATCATGAGTATGCCATTTTCCGTATCACTAACACATTTGCTTAAAATGAGATCTGCGATTGATTAGAGCAATCGGCTTCTTGTGTCCAGACGGAATAAAATAAAATTTGTGGTGGAACTCGGGAAATAGTAAAGAGATTAACAAAGTTCGAGCCATTGAGGCACGGTTATTTATTTCATTCAGGTTAGATCAAAATATCGTCTAGATTAAAACTCTTCATGATTAGGTCTATTCTATGTTACTAATATGACCAGTGCATTTTGATACACAAGATGTATACACTACATGACACCCATATGAATTAGACACTTTAAGCGTTATGATACCGCTTTCCTAGAGAAGCATGCATACCAAAACACACAACTTTTAGTAGTAATTAACACCCCACCAGGAGCCAGCAATGATTGTATCTGAGAAGCATGAATCATGGAAGGACTGGCCAAGATGGTTTAATTGAGCATAATATACCGCGACATTTTTTAAAACAGTTATTCTAAATTGGTACGATTATACTGAACATTGAAGTGGTCTTGTTTTAACAATGGCAAGTGTAGAGGAGAAGAAAAAAAAACAGGCAATAGTTAAATTTAAAACAGTAAAACAAATCCATACAAGGACCAGGAACTTGACAACCATTTCCTGTTGATCGAAGCCACCTTCACCTTCACCTTCACCTTCACTACAAGGCCGTATAGCAAAATGAAAGCATAAAATGGCGCACCCGCCGAACATCAAAACAACCTAATTACAGTAGCTACAGCAGCTAACACAACCAAAACCTAAAAACTGGAATAATAATGAAATACAAGTGAACAATTTAACTTAAAAAAGCTGCACTTAACGGTGCGTCCACAAGCGTTAATTCAAAGGTGAACCCGCGTAGATGAGAGGAGCACTGTCTGGTGCAACCTTTGGACCACACCCACAGAACGGACCTGCCGGTGTGGGACAACCGGTAGCCCGTCCCTCCAGATAAACTCCGAGCCACAGCAGCCACAAATCAAATTACGGTTGAACACATCACCAGTTAGTTTCTACGCAAATGATAACGAGGATGATACACTGTACAGGCAAGCGCATATGCAAGTGACACACCCAAACCTATGTACATAAAGGGTACCCTGCAAGAATTTACGTACGTAGGGGCATCTATAGATCTCCACAAATAAGAAGAAAACTACACTCCTGGAAATTGAAATAAGAACACCGTGAATTCATTGTCCCAGGAAGGGGAAACTTTATTGACACATTCCTGGGGTCAGATACATCACATGATCACACTGACAGAACCACAGGCACATAGACACAGGCAACAGAGCATGCACAATGTCGGCACTAGTACAGTGTATATCCACCATTCGCAGCAATGCAGGCTGCTATTCTACCATGGAGACGATCGTACAGCTGCTGGATGTAGTCCTGTGGAACGGCTTGCCATGCCATTTCCACCTGGCGCCTCAGTTGGACCAGCGTTCGTGCTGGACGTGCAGACCGCGTGAGACGACGCTTCATCCAGTCCCAAACATGCTCAATGGGGGACAGATCCGGAGATCTTGCTGGCCAGGGTAGTTGACTTACACCTTCTGGAGCACGTTGGGTGGCACGGGATACATGCGGACGTGCATTGTCCTGTTGGAACAGCAAGTTCCCTTGCCGGTCTAGGAATGGTAGAACGATGAGTTCGATGACGGTTTGGATGTACCGTGCACTATTCAGTGTCCCCTCGACGATCACCAGAGGTGTACGGCCAGTGTAGGAGATCGCTCCCCACACAATGATGCCGGGTGTTGGCCCTGTGTGCCCCGGTCGTATGCAGTCCTGATTGTGGCGCTCACCTGCACGGCGCCAAACGCACATACGACCATCATTGGCACCAAGGCAGAAGCGACTCTCATCGCTGAAGACGACACGTCTCCATTCGTCCCTACATTCACGCCAGTCGCGACACCACTGGAGGCGGGCTGCACGATGTTGGGGCGTGAGCGGAAGACGGCCTAACGGTGTGCGGGACCGTAGCCCAGCTTCATGGAGACGGTTGCGAATGGTCCTCGCCGATACCCCAGGAGCAACAGTGTCCCTAATTTGCTGGGAAGTGGCGGTGCGGTCCCCTACGGCACTGCGTAGGATCCTACGGTCTTGGCGTGCATCCGTGCGTCGCTGCGGTCCGGTCCCAGGTCGACGGGCACGTGCACCTTCCGCCGACCACTAGCGACAACATCGATGTACTGTGGAGACCTCACGCCCCACGTGTTGAGCAATTCGGCGGTACGTCCACCCGGCCTCCCGCAGGCCCACTATACGCCCTCGCTCAAAGTACGTCAACTGCAAACACGGTTCATGTCCACGCTGTCGCGGCATGGTACCAGTGTTAAAGACTGCGATGGAGCTCCGTATGCCACGGCAAACTGGCTGACACTGACGGCGGCGGTGCACAAATGCTGCGCAGCTAGCGCCATTAGACGGCCAACACCGCGGTTCCTGGTGTGTCCGCTGTGCCGTGCGTGTGATCATTGCTTGTACAGCCCTCTCGCAGTGTCCGGAGCAAGTATGGTGGGTCTGACACACCGGTGTCAATGTGTTCTTTTTTCCATTTCCAGGAGTGTATTTTGAACTGCTTTTCTTATAAGTAAATGATATTTACACATATGATGTTTACACTTATTTCGAAATTATCAGTAACAACAACAATAAATATGCACAAGTGACCTTCAGGCAGTAGAGGTAACTTAAAGCTTCTTGGAACAAATGACGAAAAACAACCACGCGGCTCAGTGACTAAAACAAAGTTCTGATCACATCTCAACTAAAAATAGGTTAGCTTATAACACAAAATATTCCCCTTTAGTAAGACACAGTACTGGCCATGGTTCTATAATCGGTAACAACTTGGAAGTCGAAATTTACAAAATTGACTTGGTAGCATTACCAGTGAGAGGTTGAGCCAGTACCGGATCACCAAAGCGTCAAGCCTGACACAAAACAGATATATCTAGTGAGCTTAACTGCTAGAACTCCAAAAGACGGTCGCGAGCAGCAGTATAATACCAGCGAGCTGTTGTGGTCGGAAACACTCAGGCTATATCGCTAGTTACAGCTTTATGTCCGAGCTGACAACAGCAGAAGACCACTTGGGGTTGAATTAGCAATCCCACCAAGTCGTGCAGCACTGCCCGTTCTCTTTCTTAAGGGAACTAACTAAAGCCACACAGCCACAACTTGGTCCGGAAAGCCGGCAAGCTGCAACGTACAGCACTCGACAGCCGCCAACTCGGTACACCCTTTGGACGCTCGCTGCTGCAATCACGCTCCCTGTCCACACTCCAAGCACTCACTGCTCACCTCTCCCCTCACCGATTTCAAAACCAAAACAGGCCATGGAAGCAAGACCGTGAAGACAGGACAACATCAAAGATATCAAAATAAGAATCGACAGCAACATGCAAGACGCACCAGCTCAGAGTAATGTGTATCAATTAGTTGGCCTCTAAGGTTAAGAAAACCATTTGTGCTGTGGTATCCTGCCTAGTCGTCAAAGATGGGGTGTCTAGGAAACGTGCATTCTCGAATCGCTGGAGAACAATTCAAGCAAATCATGTTAATGAATTTTATTATAGAAAATAAATTACAATTCCTTGAGAAATACAGAAGTGACGCAAGCAAAGGGCGTCATGCAAATAAGAAATCTCTTCAGTATATACAATTCCAATGCAACAGAAGTAAAACATCGGACGCTTCTATACAGGGCACTAGTCTTGGCGCTTCTGTAGAATTCGTCGATGGCCGAGCGGTTCTAGGTGCATCAGTTTGAAACCGCGCTGCTGCTGCCACCGCAGGTTCGAATCCTACCTTGGGCATGGATGTGTATGATGTCCTTAGGTAGTTAGGTTTAAGTAGTTCTAAGTCACGGGGACTGGTGACCTCAGATATTAAGTCCCATAGTGCTTAGAGCCATCGGTTGCAGTGCTTATGTTCTTTTCGCGTAGAGGGCACTGCTGTCACGTTGTCGTCCTGCAGAGGGGTCGGCCAGTGTGCAATTGGCTGACTTCTTCTTCACAGCCCTCTCTGCTCTAACGTTCCTGACTGGCGATGCCGGTGCTTCACTTTACACCGGAACATAGTATAATGAGCTCAACAACGGGAAGGAGGCAGAATGTTGGACGCTGCACTGGACCGGAAGCTGTGGCTACAGGGAACGTCAGGCTTCCTGTCCTACTCCGCCATCCGGCCTTCGCTCTGGCGGATACGTTCCCCAGAAAACGACCAGAAAGGTACGCGTCCACCTCCTGAGGCCGATAGCAAGATATAGAAGGCGGTGGCAGCGCTCGGGTCCAGCTCCATCGCTATCACGAGAGGAGGCGGAGGAGGCGGAAGCTCCGTCTCTATGGGGTCGTGATGACATGCTCTGGCGGCTGCTGTGGCCACGCTGTCCTCGGGATAAGTGAATCTGGGGGAAGATAACCAGAAGGATCACTGTGCACATGACAGTAGCGAATCTGATTGTGATGGCGGCACTGCAATCCCTCTGGGCCTGAAATAAGATATATGCATGCGTCAAGTCGACGAACGATCTCGCCTAGCGCCCACCGTCTACTACCGTTAAGAACCCTGCAAATCAAAATATCATGCGGCGCGAAGCTATACTTGCGACCGCCCTTCGGCGCCAGATGCTGAGGAAGATGGAGCAGATGGAGCAGTGTACGATGGCGGCGGCCGTGTACCAATTCTGTCGGGGATGGGCCATCTCGCGGATGCCAACGGTAGGAGGAGAGAAACAGTAGCAATGCTTGATCCTTGGTGTGTGCGGTGCGAAGTCTGACCATTTGCTGCTTGTATGTTCTGACAAAATTGTGGATGGAATGGTGCACTAGTTAGTTGCTGTACGCCGTTGCGTTCGCAGATTGTTTCAAATTCATTTGACATTAACTGAAGGTCATTGTCCGATTTTATAACTTCAGGCAAACCCTCGAGGCAAAAAATAGAGGATTTCACCTGAATTGTGCTATGTGACATTGTCGAATTTATTAGTACTTCAAACGGGAACTTATTGTAAGAGTCTACCTCAACAACCTACGAGTGTTTCGAAAAGGTCCCGCAAAGTCTATTTGTACACGTTGCCATGGTGATTGCGACTTAGGCCAAGTAGAATATTTTTGTGGCGAAGCGGACTGGTTTTCCGCACATGCGTGACACTGTGACGTCATCTGTTCTATTTGGTTCTCCATACCCTGCCAAGCACAGTGTCGACGTGCTAACAATGGTGTGGTGCCTTCTTTTGCCCCTCATAGTGCAGTAACTCGACGTGGCATGGACTCAACAAATCTTTGGAAGTCCCCTGCCGTAATATTGAGTCATGCTGCCTCTGTAACCGTCCAATTGTGAATGTGTTCTCGGTGCACAAATTTGTGCACGAACTGACCACTCGATTATGTCCCATAACTGTTCGACGGGATTCATGTCAGGTGATGTGAGCGGCCAAACCATTACATGGATTGTCTAGAATTTCCTTAAAACCAATCACTCTATTGGCTATTTCAGAAACTCTGTTCTGACGTGAATTCCTGTTAGACGGCAATGTTTGCCACTTCACGTAGAATTAAATACGTAAAGTCATATGTTGTGTGACATGACGCATAGTCACTAGTAAAAATTCCATCCTTGTTTGGGAACACGTCGCCATGAATGGCTGTAAATGACCTCCAGGTCAATGCTCGTTTCAGTTGGATCATGTAAACACGCCATTACGGAGCCACTACCAGCTTGCAGTGTGTCTTGTTTACAACTAGAGTCCACCGTTTCGTGTGCTCTGCGCCACATCCGAACCCTACCACTGCCTTTTACCAACTGAAATCGGGGTCACTTGACCACAGGTCACGGTCTTCCTATAGTCTAGGTCCAACCGATATAATCACGAGCGCAGGAGGTGAACGTGGTAGTTTGAGAACTTGGATTTGACAGGAAGCTTGTCCGTATGGCAGAAGTCAACCGTTCTAGTCCCAGTCCAATACGATTTTTCGTCCCTCACTATTGATTTACTTCAATCCTCCGCCATGCACCGTATGGTGTATTGCGGAGTATGTATGTATGTAGACGTAGATGTAGATGTAGATGCGCTGCTGGCACGTCGCGCTGCTAACAAGGGCACTCGCGTCGATCGCTTGCTGCCATAGCCGGTTAATGCCGAATTTCGCCGCACTGTTCTAACGGATACGTTCGTCATATTCGCCAGACATCCCACATTGATTTCTGCGGTTTTTTTCACACACTGTTGCTTGTCTATTAACACTGACAAATCTGCGCAAATGCCGCTGCTCTCGATCCTTAAGTCAATTCTGTTGGTCACTAATTTTTCCGTGGTGAGAGGTAACGCCTGAAGTTTAATAATGTCGGCACACTCTTGACACTGTGGATCTTAGGATATAGAATTCCCTACTGACTTCCGAGATGGAATGTGCCATGCGTCTAGGTCCAACTACCTTCGCGCGTTGATTCCCGTCGTACGACTATGATCACTTCGGAAGCCTTATCACACGAATCACTTCCGGACAGATAACAACTCTGCCAATGCACTGCCCTTTTATACCTTATACACGTGATACTGTCGCCACCTGTAAATGTGCATGCCGCTGTCCCCTGACTTTCGTCATTTTAGCGTATATAACTGCTCCCCAAATGTGACTGTAATTTCACTCTATTGGCTATTTCAGAAATGCTGTTGTGACATGAATTCCTGTTAGACTGCAATGTCTGCCACTTCACGTAGAATTAAATATGTAAAGTCATGTATTGTGTTACAAATGGGGAAGCGCCAGTTCCTTCGTCGGATGATGGTAGGTACGCACGGAAACAATTTCCCCTCTTTATTATTTCATCAAGGATGCATATGTTGCACACGGCGAACTTCTTAGAACCGCCTCAGCACACGCTCACAACCCTCGCCAACACAAAAATGGTTCAAATGGCTCTGAGCATTATGGGACTTAACTTCTGAGGTCATCGGTCCCCTAGAACTTAGAACTACTTAAACCTAACTAACCTAAGGACATCACACACATCCATGCCCGAGGCAGGATTCGAACCTGCGACCGTAGCGGTCACGCGGTTCCAGACTGTAGCGCCTAGAACCGCTCGGCCATCCCGGCCGGCTCGCCAACACACACCGCGCTGTTTTTATCCACGCCTCACCTCATTTCACATCTTCTTTGTGGACTAAACTGCTCTTAGTTTCCACAGTTTAATCTGGTGCCCTTTTTCTAACTCTGTCACGTCATTTAATAATTACATTAGACAGCACATATCATCGTCATGACAGAATTACCTGGACAGATTCAAATGTCTGTCGCAGATGACTAGTAGCGATATTAGTAAAATGGGACTATCATTCCAATACAACTAGATCTTCGCTACGAAACCATGAGAATAAATAAGACCGACTGCTTGTCGTGAAGTCGTATCCGATAGGCGTCTGAGATATTACTTGTGAAACCAGCCAAATGTAAATAAAATATTCAGTTGTACTTATTACTACAAATATTGATAAGCTAAATTCTTAATCTATGTATTAAAAATAAACGACAACCACGGCAGATGGGAAGACGAAGAAGAAAGAGGGTCACAGAAGCTGCGAGAAAAACGTGGGCATTGTGAATATCACGTGACGGGGGGTGTTCCTATTGGACAACAGTGCCAGCAGTTCGCTGAAGGAAGAGGATGACTGTACAAACTGAAAATTTCTCCAGCGTAACAATGATTGCTGGGTGGGCTCGTAATTGGCAAAGGTCAAATGCGGAGGTTTGGCCATGATCAGTCTTGCAGCATCCTCACTCACGTTCCAGTCCAGTGTTCGTATTGCCTGTTTGAAGGTTAACTTGAACAATCTATGCTTCATGCCACAATGGACGCTTGCATTTAGTCAGTGGCCTACGGATCATGTCGTGGAGAAAGTCTCATTTGTTTTTCTGTGATGAGAACTTGTTGGAGCACGATACCAAAATAATAGTAGGTAAAATGGTACGGTATGCGTTGCACATTTTCGACAATATTGACTTTAATCAAAAGCAAACACTGTTTCAAGATGACTGAAAAATAAAAGACCACATTCATCCTACAGCAAATCGCTCAATCTGTATTAATAATGACTAAGTTCAGCAATCTGTTGTGGAAGTCTTCTTTTGTTTACAACAGACATTTGCTTTCCGTGGGTTGCTCGTCGAACTTACACATCGTCCACTGGAAAAGTGTGGAAGATAACTTGGCCACTGAGCTGAAAATATCCTGAAGAATACTGCAATACCTGCGCGATAAACTACCAGCCTTTTTGGAGAATATTACCTTTGCAAAAAACCAACGGCTGTGGTTTGCGCAAGGCACGACTCCACCCCATTTTCTACGGATGTGTAACAGCACCTCACTGCAACGTTTCACAGAGATGGATGGGATGACGAGGTCCTGTAGCATGTTCTCCCCTTTCGCCAGACCTGAATCTTTTGGTTTTATGGCTATGGTAACATTTAAGAGCATCGACGTTATACAGATGTTACAGGAGCGTGTGACCAGTGCGTGTGACGAATGGAGCCAGGTGTACTACAGAGAGTGTGCGATTCATTACGAAGATAGGCTGAAGAATTTGTTAGTATGTGTGGCAACTGTGTGTTGCGCTGCCTATCCTGTCTAGTTCTATGTAAAACACTGGATTGAATGGAGAGATTGGCCCATATCTCAACAAGTATTGATTTCCAAACAAATAATTATAGCAGCTTCTAAATTTTACCAATGCTACTTCCTGTTGGGATATGTGACACTTTCTTAAACAAATTGTATAAATACTTCTCTGGTTTGTTTTCGTTTGTTACATTCACACTGCATTAGAAGTTCTCACTTACTCACCATTGTCTATATTTGTTACACGTACAAATGCCGTCTGATTCACCACATTTTAAATCGAAATTTTCTGTAACCTACACTGGTATCAAACAGGGGTCTGCAATTTTATAATAAATATGTCAGCTTCATATGGCAGTAAATGCGTTGGCAGAAGGTAATAACTCAGGCTATGAAGGAGATAAATCACTTAGGCCTATAATAATACGTGTTAAACCAGTTTCTCACAGAACTCTCAAACTCGCATTATTCTTCATATCCTCGCTACCTTTCCTCAGACTCCTGTTATTGATTATATTACGCTTAATGCTCCAAAGTTACAAAATAGTCGTTGCCACAGATATACATATTTCTCAACAAGACAAAGGAAACGATGTGACGCTGTAAGCGAGACCGTTTGCAGTACGTTTTGTAAAAAAAATTTCTGTGCGTTTATTATGTGTTTATTTGAATAAGAAAATACTATACCGGATTCCAAGACAGTAAGGAAAGACTGAGAAAACAACCAAATAGGAGGTGAAATACTCAGGAGAAACATGGATGTATGCGGCTGAAGATAATGTTCGATGGAAAACCGTGGAGGAGGTAGTTATGCAGCACATGTTATTAGGTGACTGATGACGATGATAATGGTAATGATGATTTTTGTAACAGACGAATATCTCCTAGACCAGAAAGAGGATACGTCGATACTGATGAAACAAATTACCTCTTACGCTCCTTGCATGGAGTGTTTACACAGGTTTACTGTCTCACCATTGCGCAGTTTATTACGAGTAGAAACGGAACCTTTTACCGACTGGGGAAGATTGACTGAAGGATTCGGTTGTCGAAGAAGGAATTTTCGCTTTCCTACAGACGGATATATCATGGGCAAACATCGAAAACCTGGTGACGGGCTTGGGTTTGGAGGCTTGATATTCCCAAGTACAAGGCTAGTATCGTAACCACTGTAGCGCTTCACTTCTTTCCAAAAGTAAAGAAGTACCGAGGCAGTGGCTAAGCTATTTTTCTGCGATGTCCTTTGTTTTTGGTGTACTAGTCAGTACAACGAAATATGCTGGCGAGCTTCTTTGACGTTTGCGAAGTAAGAGACGAATACTAACAGAACTCAAACTGAATGGCCGGGTAGTGGGTGCGTCTGGATAGTAAAGGGCATGGCCAGCAAAACGCAACGTTCCGGGTTCTAGGGAAGGTACCGTATACAGATTTGGTCTTCGAGGATGTTTCCTCTTACGCTTATTTTCGTAATGGACCGTCGTAGCCAATCATAAAATTTTAAAGCGATTTGTACTGCAGTATCAGTTGCACTTTCACCCTGGATTGGTAGTCGCGATCATAAGCAATGATCATCTTCAGAACTACAAATAAAACGAGAAGAAACATTAACGAATAACTATTTCTTTAGATGACATACACAGAAAAATATTTGAAAGTGAATGATCCGTCAGACGAACAGGACTTCGGAGACTCAGTTTTAAGAACACACAGCAAAACAAAACTGTAAGGCAGCGTTTAGAGATCACCTAAATGAAAGCAGGACCAATAGAAACACATCTTTAAAGTTTACACAGCTCCTAAGGACGTTTTCTTAAACGTTTCGGTAGAACTTGATGCATATGGGCATCATTCGAAAGAACCTGACAAAGTACTTGATTTTCAGCGGGACTTCAAGAATTCATTTTACGAGTACTACAAGAATTTTGCTGGAGTGCCTCGACGGCCTGGTCAGCAGCAGCTCACCGCCTTCGCTACAGCCCCCCTCGGCAGAACTTCAGTAGCTCACTGGCAGCGAGGCTGCGAACAGCCTTACTAGCCTTACGTACACGAGGTACGTGAGCGCACCACACTTCAGACATCCTCTGGTGGAAACTGCGAGTACTCTACATTTTAGTTCAATATTTTATTTTATGCACATATTTCAATAAATGTTGATGTGTCTGCATTAAGTGCATAATCTGTCTTGCTTCTAAATGTCAAATTATCTGTGTTACCTCTTCTAGTCAGTTCTGCGTTACAGTTTCACACTGCATGTGTCAGTGTTTTATCTCATTTCCCATCCTCCTCCCTCTCCTATCCAACATTCATGTCCTATGGATTTGTATTCTGCATAGTGGTATCAGTATAGTGTTTGATGACATGGAATGTTCTCACAAGCATTCTCTTTCTTTCCTTGCTGTCACCTTTTTTGTGAAACTTCGACTATAATCTCCTTTTTCAAGAATGGCGACTTTTCGTGGTTTATCAGGCACTGTGTATGTTTTTAACAATGTCAGTCTTAGTAATTTTAATGTGCTTGTGTAATTTTACCTTTAATTTAAAACATTTTTCTTCCTATGTCATCTAAAGAAACAGGAAACAGTTCTTCCTCAATGTTTTCTTTTTTAGACCTGAAGTTGTTAATTACTTGATCGAAATTAGTAATCCAGTATGAATATGTGCAGCTGAGACTGAAATAATACATACTTTTAAAATATTTGAGCAGTTGCGGACTCTGTCGGAGAATATGTTCACTATTATTGATATCACGAATTGTTGCTTCTAAAGTATTGCACAAAGAAGACGCCTTTCTATGTATCATTCCCTGACCATTATAGGAATGACACGTGGGACTATCCCTGTCACACAAATTGGATAGGCGGCATAGTCAACAATCTCTGTGTTAGTCCAGTGCCGATCCTTAGTTTAGGAAAGACAAAGAAAATATGACTACATACAAGGTTTGGTCGACCGTACTTCGTAGCGAACAGGCCTCCGTGTCCTCAGGATACATGAATGACTCAGTCCAGCATTGAGCGTGGGCGTCAGGTTTTAATGTACCGTTAAAGTGTGTATGCAATATACGTCCTCAACATTTGAGAGATGGGCGCCTCTCAATAAAAAAACTCAACATAGCAACAAACGTCGATAGTCATCGATCTCATTCTGTTGCATACACGTATCGATACAAAGAACGTTCGTATTAGTATCTGAGATGTATTCCCCCTACAAAAAATAGTACCCGACACCGCGGTTTCGACCAAGGTTTTCAGGATGTTTGCAAGGCAAATGTCGAAACTAGTCACCACCTCACAAAGATACTGAATAACGATTCCCTCTGCCCCATTCCAGCTCGCTGGGGGTTTGGTTGAAGAAACCTGGGCTCCGTAACGGGCTCGGTCTTAAACAGCATGGCCATCCTTTTGAGGCAGGCTATAAAAAAATATAAGAAAATAATGACCGCGGATAGTGAAATAGAAACTAAATACTTACTTCCATTCCTGTTGTACTTAGTAATGCCCATGAGTTGCGTTGGATATCGAAATATAAGAAATTGTTACCTAACTACACTCCTGGAAATGGAAAAAAGAACACATTGACACCGGTGTGTCAGACCCACCATACTTGCTCCGGACACTGCGAGAGGGCTGTACAAGCAATGACCACACGCATGGCACAGCGGACACACCAGGAACCGCGGTGTTGGCCGTCGAATGGCGCTAGCTGCGCAGCATTTGTGCACCGCCGCCGTCAGTGTCAGCCAGTTTGCCGTGGCATACGGAGCTCCATCGCAGTCTTTTAACACTGGTAGCATGCCGCGACAGCGTGGACGTGAACCGTATGTGCAGTTGACGGACTTTGAGCGAGGGCGTATAGTGGGCCTGCGGGAGGCCGGGTGGACGTACCGCCGAATTGCTCAATACGTGGGGCGATGTACATCGATGTTGTCGCCAGTGGTCGGCGGGAGGTGCACGTGCCCGTCGACCTGGGACCAGACCGCAGCGACGCATGTATGCACGCCAAGACCGTAGGATCCTACCCAGTGCCGTAGGGGACCGCACCGCCACTTCCCAGCAAATTAGGGACACTGTTGCTCCTGGGGTATCGGCGAGGACCATTCGCAACCGTCTCCATGAAGCTGGGCTACGGTCCCGCACACCGTAAGGCCGTTTTCCGCTCACGCCGCAACATCGTGCAGCCCGCCTCCAGTGGTGTCGCGAAAGGCGTGAATGGAGGGACGAATGGAGACGTGTCGTCTTCAGCGATGAGAGTCGCTTCTGCCTTGGCGCCAATGATGGTCGTATGCGTGTTTGGCGCCGTGCAGGTGAGCGCCACAATCAGGACTGTATACGACCGAGGCACACAGGGCCAACACCCGGCATCATGGTGTGGGGAGCGAACTCCTACACTGGCCGTACACCTCTGGTGATCGTCGAGGGGACACTGAATAGTGCACGGTACATCCAAACCGTCATCGAACCCATCGTCCTACCATTCCTAGACCGGCAAGGGAACTTGCTGTTCCAACAGGACAATGCACGCCCGCATGTATCCCGTGCCACCCAACGTGCTCTAGAAGGTGTAAGTCAACTACCCTGGCCAGCAAGATCTCCGGATCTGTCCCGCATTGAGCATGTTTGGGACTGGATGAAGCGTCGTCTCACGCGGTCTGCACGTCCAGCACGAACGCTGGTCCAACTGAGGCGCCAGGTGGAAATGGCATGGCAAGCCGTTCCACAGGACTACATCCAGCATCTCTACGATCGTATCCATGGGAGAATAGCAGCCTGCATTGCTGCGAAAGGTGGATATACACTGTACTAGTGCCGACATTGTGCATGCTCTGTTGCCTGTGTCTATGTGCCTGTGGTTCTGTCAGTGTGATCATGTGATGTATCTGACCCCAGGAATGTGTCAATAAAGTTTCCCCTTCCTGGGACAATGAATTCACGGTGTTCTTATTTCAATTTCCAGGAGTGTATATCTATCACCAACATCAATACGAATATTTAAGTACCTTGTGGCGAGTGATTTGGAAATGACTTCAGTTTCCTAGGACGGTCAATTTCATTTCGCCTGTTGAATCAAGTCTCAGCGTTGATTATAATAGCTGTCTTTTCAAATTGTAGAGATGAATGGTTTTTGCGGATTTGCATGCAGCAGTTTCAGACAGTACTAGGACAACATATTCAACATTGTTTTCCAGTGATTCATGTTTTGCCGTGATGTTGCCATTTCAACGACTTTCCAGTTATTACTCGAAACCAATTATATTAACTACTACTTCAAAAACGCAAATGTCGGACGCCTTTCAGTGACTCTACAACGAGCTAAAACTTTTTACAGGCAAACCACAAAAGAACGGACAATGCAAAAGAAAGAATAGTTTGTGCCCTAAGCCATCGTGATACCCTACACGTGTAACAGCTATTTCTTCCAGGTAGCATGTGGTTAAATCTATAACACATTTATATCGCATAGGTCCATTGTTTCATTATGTGCTGGGTTGCACACGTGATAAAATGTTTGTCCCATTGCTCTCATGAAGTGAAGTTAGGAAGTTGCCTACCTGATTAGCGTCTCCTCCGTAAGCAGTCTCCGTCACCATCGATGATTAGTGCATAACATTACCCACAGTAATCTGCGTTGAAATTTCAGTGTTTGCTTAAAACCGAGTGCAGCTGATGGAGAGTAGTGCAAGAACAATGTGGGTGTTAGCAATTCTACAAGCTTCAGAATGCTAGTGACGGGTGGCTTTCACCAGCGAAAAAGAAATACCTACCTTTACACAGGAATTAATTTTAGTTTGAAGAGATTTAGTTATTTACAAAGTTTTTTGCTTCGACAAACAAATCAGTTATTTTTAAGTACTTGCACTGTCTTATCTAAAGTATCTTGACACAATTTAATGTGGAACTGACCACTAGATGTCAGAAGAGATGGAACCGATAGTATAAAAGGAGGCGGGAAGCATTGTGTTGCCAGTACAGAAGCAGTGACAGCAGAATGGTTCAGTCAGGAGGGCTCACTGATTTCGAACGTTGATTAGTCATTGGGCGTTACCTGAGTAACAAATACATCATCGACATTTCAATCCTTCAAAAGCTGCCCATGCAGACTGTTAGTGATGTATCTGTGAAGTGGAAGCGAGCAGGAGGCGCCACAGTTAAACAAAGACCTGGCAGACCTCAGGTACTGACAGAGAGACAGTCCGGCACTGCGGAAAGTGGTTTTGAACATCGCATGAAATCAGCGGAATGAATCAGTCGTGAGCTCCAAAGTGCTACCAGCAATCCAGCTAGCACAATGACTGTGTGTAGGATATTAAAAAGGATGGAGTAAAATAGTGGAGAAACCCCTCATAAGGCACACATCTCTGTAGGCACCGCTAAGCGACGCTTGAGGTGGCGTAGAGAGTTACTTCATTGGACAGTGAATAACTTCAAACGAGTTATATGGAGTGCTGAATGACGCTATACCCTGAGTCAATCAGATGGAAGGATTTGGATTAGGATTTGGAGAATATTATCTACAATCGTATGTAGTGCCAAGAGAGAAGCACGGAGGAGGTGGCGCTACAGTTTTAGTGGTAAGGGCGTGATTCCCTTACTGCGCTTAAGAAATAACTAAATGTAGACGGTACAGCAGAAGTACTGTTCGGAGACTATTATTGTTTGTATGAGAACAAAGCAGCCTGTCATAAAGCATCATCAGTCATACAGTAATTGACTATGGTCATTCAGCCGTTCCTGATCTCTGCAGATCCAGTATGATTGTAGGCCTGAAGACGATCATGTGATGATAGAAACCATCACCTTTTAATAAATGTGCCTTGCGATCTAGATAGTTTTAATTAATTTCAAATGTAATACAATGTCCATGGACAATAACATCCCTGAAAAGCATTGGCCTGAACAGAGTTCCACTATGAACCCAATGGAACATCTGTAGGATAAGTTAGAACATCGACTACATTGCAGACCCCATCCTCCAACGTCACTACCTGGAATAAATAGCCAAATGTAAAAATTTTATTATTCTCCACGATGACGTGATTTGTATGCCCTATTTTAGCTTATCAGATAAGACCCTATAATTGTGAAGAATAAGTCACTACCGCCTCTGTTTTTGGCCATTTCCCAATAGACTTTCAGGCGCCACTTTGAATGTGTTCCCACCAGGGTTCGATTCGTCATAAAGGTGAAGAGTGAAGGTCATAATAATGCCCACTAATACGTGTCCGGATATTTTTGATCAGTTTGTGTACGAGGGGGTAAACAAAAAGCCGGAATGATTTTTTAAAAGCTCTATATTTTCAAACTGTTTACAAAACTTCCTTATCCACTTCCAAATGCTCTACGTTACAGCTAATATATTTCTCCCACCGGTGCTTCCACCGTTAGAAACATTTTTTATCAGCTTTATAAATGGCTGACAGCTCAACCCCGTTTTCTTCTTGACTTCTTCAATGTTGTCAAATCGGTGTTCCTTCATGTCCCTTTTCAAGTGTGGAAATAAGAAAAAGTCGCACGCAGCCAGTTCAGGAGAGTAAGGTGCGTAGAGCAGCGGAACGATGTCATTTTTAGCCAAAAACTGTCTTACAGATATGGCTGTGTATAGATGCCTTGTCGTGGTGGAAGAACCAGTCTCCTTTTTACCACAAATCGGGTCTTTTTTGACGAACTCTGTCGCGCAATCTTCTTAAAACTTTCAAGTAAAAGGTTTGGTTGACGGTCTGACTTGGGGGAGCCAAGTCTGAATAAACTGAGAACTTGGCATCAAAAAACAAAAAATCACCATTTATTTTATGTTTGATTTGACGATATGATATATTTTTTGATTGAGTGACGATGACGTCTTTCACTGACTTGACTGCTGCTTTGTTTCTGGGTCGTAACCGTAACATCACGAGCCATCACCATCAACTTTGTCAGAAAATCTGGATCAGTTTCAAGCACGACATGTTTCAACTCGACGTTCCTTTTGATTGTCAATCAGAACCCGAGGAACAAACTTGGCAGTAACCCTTTTCATGCCCAAACCCTCCGTTAAAATTCGCTGAGTCGAGCTCCAAGACAACACACTAATCCCTGACAGTTGATCAACTGTCTGTCGACGATCTCTGAGCACAACCTCTTGAATTTCTTTCCATATTGTCGTCGATTCTGGCAGTTTACGGAGTAGAAAACAAAATTTCACAACTGCTCGTTGTTACCACCATAAAAAACAAACAAGAACAAAACAGCAACAGAAAAATCAATCACTGCATATGAACAGAACGCGAGGTCGACAACAAAGAAAGCACAGAACTGGCAATGAGTTGCGTTATAACATGCCTAGCGGCAGAAATCCGTACTAAAGAAGCTCCACCCGCGGTTTTTCTTTGTGGTGGTGGTTGGAGGGGTAGGGGTACTCCCTCGCATATTCGATGGTCTCTCCTTAAATACTGTCCACAGAAGTTTTTCTTCATCGTGTTTTGTGGTCCTCAGGTCCCTAATTCTCGTCAGCAGCTGGCGGATTTGGGCCAGCCTTGAGAGTGGCTCAGCGCGTGCGCCGCCTGGAGGGTGCTGGAGCGGCGCTGAGACGGGAGGCTGGAGCTGGAGCTGGGGCTGCTGCCTCGGCACCGCCTCTTACTTGTCGCGCTGATCACATCGATCCTCCGGTGGCAGGGAGGCGCCGCCCTACTTTATGCTAACGAAGGCCATGCAAATGTGGCCCCGTCTCCGGCTATACAAGCGCCGCCTGCGAACACGCCGAGCTCCACCGGAACCTGGGCGCCGCGTCGTTAACAGCGTGTATCAGTCAGGGCGCAGGCGCGCCGTGTCGTGCAGTGCGAGGACACCGGCCCTCTATGGTAATGGCCGCCGGGACGCCACCTCAAACGGCCCGCTGTCGTAAAGGCCGCTCCTCCTTGCCTGATGTCTTCCCCTCCAGATCCACGTTGATCCCTTACGGGTCATCATTTTGGTTACTGCACTTAGAAGTAAGAGTGGGGGAGAACGACTGATTCGCGTCTCCAAGGCTATCCCTCAACACGGTAACCTGTGTCTCACACAGCAGATAACGCATCTGTGAGCCTGCTTCAGGTCCTTTATAAAAGAAAAATCCTGCAGTGTTTGCACTGTAGACAAAGTAAGCTATTCTTGTATACTTTTCATAATGATCCGTCTATTTACTTTTCACGAAATATAATGTTATGTCACGTTATTATGAGCTCGATTACGTACTGAGATTACAACGCACAGTGAATATAGCAGAAATGGCTGAGCCTCCATCAGAGCTGACAGCTCACCACAAGCAATTAGAAATGGTTCAAATGGCTCTAAGTACTATGTGACAACATCCGAGGTCATCGGTCCCCTAGACTTAGAACTACTTAAACCTAACTAAGGACATCACACACATCCATGCCCGAGGCAGGATTAGAACCTGCGACCGTACCAGCAGCGCGGTTCCGAACTGAAGCGCCCAGAACCGGTCGGCCACACAAGTAGTTACACAGTAGTATAATCTTCAGGCCTCTATGCGGACTCAATAGTTATATCAACCCTCAGTGCAGAACAGCAGTTGTTGTTAGAAGACTGGGATGCACACATCGTGTAAATGGAAACCCATGCGACTGGTAGTCATACACGTTACCTGTACTAATGCACTGACGGTTGGATATAGCTACTCACTTTGTGTAGTAGTCTGAGGATGACACTAATGTAGTGTCGAAAAAGGCCGCATAATTAATACAGTTTTTTAAAAAAAACATCCACTTCAGTGATGAATCACCTAAAAGATCCATTGATTATTGATTACATTATTAGCGATTAATCACTGGAAGTAGTAATAAGTGTAAAATAGCTAGGAATAATAGTCAGATTAGGTAGGAAGTTGAACAGCCAAGTCAAAACTGATGCCAGACTGAGTCAGTGGAAGAATCCTGAGGATAGATGATCTGCCCATCTAAGATGTAGCATACAAAACTCTTGCTGACTGGTACTGAGTGTTGATAGCCACTCTGAACTCTTACCAATAGCACTAATATGGGATGTAAAGAAGACCAAAAGAACAGCAGCGTGATGCGACACGTATTCGTTTATCAGACGTGAGAATGTCATGGAGACTTTTATTAAACTTCAATGGTAGGCGCTACAACTGGTGCGTTGGGCATCTCAGAGATGTTTATTCTTAAAATTTTGAGAACATACGTTTCAAGGAGAATCACGCAGAATATTAATTTCTCCCTCGTACATTTGTATAAATCGCTACGACAGGAAAACCAACATAATTAGAGCTCATACGAGAGTTAACCTACCGTCATTTTTCCATCCTTTATTTTCGAATGTATTAAGCATGAAAATCATAGTGTTACCAGGAGAACCCTTCCACTCAAATTCACAACAAAGGCGAAACTCTGCTACTTCAAAAATACCACCTCTTTGGTTTCATAATCGATGATTATGTTTTAATGCAGCTTGGAAAGAGGACAACCGAGTTTTGATGCAAGGGCTGAGCAGAATAAGCAGAAGGATAATTGCATCGATAGCTTGAAATGGTCAGGGCATGTGTTAGTCTTGCCCGGTGACTCAGTTCGTAGAATACCACCTGCTCCAACGCACTGCCTTAATCTGGCAGATCTTCAGCATCTTCAAAATGGCCGATAGTAGTTTAAACTTCATTTCAGAAACATAACTAACATGTATATCCTAGGTCTATTCACCTATACAGAATCTTTATCGATGTATAGCAAATATGGACGCTTTTTCATCGAGATATTGAACATATAGGATGCTTGAAACTGAACATGACTTTAATTCTGAAGAAAATGCATACTAGAATGACGAATTACTTTGCCATGCCTGTCTTTAGAATAGTGCTCAAATGTAGTGAAAGGTACCCATTGTTTCTTATGCAGAGATGGATTCACTTTACAGAAATAACAGAAAATAGCACTCATGGATAGTACGCATTTCTAAAAAAAAAAATTATGAAATTTTCATAAACATTGTAAGTTAGTCTGAAGACGAGCTTAGGTCCAAATTAAATGTTGCCAAGAAACTAATTTCAACGAAACTTTAAATGGCTTCATTGGTTTTATTGTTGGCATTTTGGTTAAACACGTATACGTTATCGAACCGCGTTATCTTCAGAATGATACTTTTAACGTTCTGTCGATGTTGTCGAATCAGACTTTCCGGCTAATCTTGTCTTCAGTATGGTTGTAAATGGAGTCCTGCCACCGTAAAATGTGATTTTAAATAATGATTTACCTGTCCCAGAATATTTTTTTCGCCCTGGTGCATACAGATAATCACTTAAAGCAAATAACTGTAACACTTATGAGACAAGACGTCGTCAGCTAGATACAAAGAAGTGTCGGACTGACTTGAGCACTTGTTTAGAAATCCGAGCAGTAGGTAGCACAACATAGAGGTAGACGCGACCTCTTATTGATTTCCCAGAGTTGTGGTAAATCAGTAAAACAACTGCTGTCGCTTAGCGGAAGAGTAAAGACAGAAACAATGAGTGAGCCTGCACAGCAAGCAGACTACGTGACGTGCCGGCTTCTAGAGTCACCCCTTTGTGAGCCACATCCAAGAAGGCTCACGTACAATTCATAAATTCGGCAACACGTCCCGCGGGTAGCAGGTGGCGAGACAAAAGACTGTCTCGGCACGCGCCGTGTCCGTGCGGCGAGCACAATGGACGCGAACAGCGACGACGGACGGCGAATTAATGCTCGCGCTGTCCGCCAGGTCAATATCCCAAATCCGCCAATCACCGGGACGCCCCTCCCTCGTTTCCTCCGGCGACGCCCAGACAACACGGCCCAGCATCACGATGCGGGAAACAGCCTTCCGGCTTACGTGGGTCCCACTCCCAGCTTCTAGAAACAGCGACCACGCTCTCCCCTATACAAACATCTGTGTGGCATCTTATTGAAATTCATAATTATCGTTGACCTGAACAATGAAGCATGATAATATGTCACATTATTAAATTTTCATAGAGCACGCAGTCCAAGATTCGTCTCGTTGCAAGTCATTTATTTCTGTTATTATATTATAATATTTATTTATAATCACTTGCTGTTATCTTGTTATTTTGAAATGAGTATCCCTTGCGATGAAGGACGCGGGTATACAGCTTTCAACGCGGGTTTCTTTGTTGTTGCGGCTCCATGTACTCCGACTCACTTACTTGTTAGTAGAACCTTTACTATGGTTTGGCTTCTGTAACCCAACAGAGTCATCCAAACACATAAATACTAGGTAACTCTGAATGGTCGCCACCAAACTGTCCGGACTTGGTGTTACCTAATGTCAACTAGAGAAGTAGGTCGTAAATCCATGATTTTACCAGTGGGTATATTCTATCGGCATATGGGTGCTATTTGCATCATTTGGTCATACACTATTGCGACTATAAACCAAGCTTACTTAGTATGAATTAATAACATCATCATTGCTTTACTAGTTGTAGACATTAAGTTAGCAACGATTATATTGTGTAGTTATCCTCATCCACTTTATACCAACCACATCACCGTAATCCCTAGTGTTCTATCCAAAGGCAGGTTTTCATATCGTAAGTCTCCTTGTTCTCCTATCTCCTGCCACCCTCTTCACGTCTTCGTAATTTCCGCTTCCCTTTATGTCGTTTATCATCTTGTATCTCCTCCTTCTTCTCAGTCTCCCCCCACAAACTATTCCTTCCTGTACTGTTAGCAAGCAATCCGACCCCAACGAAATGTTCCGTCCAGTTCTTTTTTCTTTCTCTTATAACCAGCAGCAGTCATCTCTTCTCACTAGCTATTTCAATACCATTACTTATTAATTCAGCTTATCTTTACCATTCTCCTACACATCCACATCTCAATTGCTTCTAGCCTTTTCTCATCCATTCGTCTCAGTGTCCATGTTTCTGCCCCGTAAAGTGTGACACTGCGGGCAAAACACTTGGCAGGCCTTATTCTCTGGCTTTCATCTAGTTTGAAGAATAATAATCTCCTCTTTCTAACTCTATAGCAATGCTAGTTTTCACCTCCTAATGACATCTCAAGTCTTTAGTGATCGTACTTACAAGAGATTTAGATGCTCTTGCAGTTAGTTGGCTAACAATATTTTGACCTATCTTGATATTTGCTAGTATCCTTCCTTTTTCCATCACCAAACTCTTTGTTTTTGATGTATTGATATTTATTCCATATTCAACAAAAGCTTTATTCAGTTCTTTTAATATTTATTTACACTTCGTTCACTTCCTACCACTAATACTAAGACACCGGCAAAACTTATACATTCTATTCCCTTTCCAGCAATACACACTTCTCTCTTTCCATCTAAGCCTTTCGCAATAATCTCGTCCCATTGTAAGTTGAACAATAAAAGGCAGAGATAACAACCTTGTCTAACACCCCTTCCAGGCTGCTTGCTTCCGAAATTTCATTTCCAATCCTTACTCTTACTTCTTGTTGTAAATATAGATTCTGTATGTCGTCTCCGCTTGTAATATACCCCTTTTCTCTTCAAAACATATATCAGCTTGTTCCACTAAACTGTTGGAAGCTTTTTCCATGTAATAAAAACAGCTTAAATTTCTCTTTCTCAATACCTTTCCGTTATGATTCTCAACAGGCCAATAACGTGTCTTGTTGCTTTTCCTCTTCTAAATCCGAAGTTTTCCTTCCCAGTGCATCCATCCAACTTGCCATTCAGTCTTTTATTCACTACTGTCAGCAATATTTTAGATGAAAGAGAAATAGGAGTCTACATACAAACCGTCTATTTCTTGGCATATCCTCCATGAAGAACGTTCCTTAGCTCTTGTAAAAGGTAAAGCATTGTTCTGACCAATGTACAGCGTAGTTATGTCGCTATCGTTCAAACTTCGATAATAATAGACGCTTATTCGGACGGAATATGTGTACAAAATACATAATATATTACATTACTTGTGTTGAGCGTTAGCTGCTAGTCCCTGCAACAAGCATCGATTCTCTGCAGGCTTTCCTGTATTTCGCTACATTTTCTCTATATTGCGCTTTTCCTGTAAACAACAGTGCTTTCCCTGAACCGCCTCCTGATGCTTCTGAAGTTATGCAGCATATTGCTTAGTTAAATTTTCGTTAGAAGTGTCCTTGTAGCACTCCGTTGGAGTGCTCCGGAGTTCATTTTACGTCACACGATTCTGTCCTATTAACAACATCACGTCGTGTTCCTCCTCTTAGAAAGTCTTGAATCTAGTCCCAAATGTAACCCTTTGTTCCTGAAGTTTGTATTTTGTTCACGAGATGACAGTGTGAAACTGCATCGAATGCCTTCCACACCTCAGGGACCTCGGGTGCGATGATTGTCTTCCAGGATGGGATGCCTTTCCATATGATTCGTCAACACCTCACCTTCTAATGGTCTGTTCACTCCACTTTGTGTCAGTTAACGAACTTAATGGTCTCTCCCTTACACAACTGGAATAATAGTGTCCAGTTCGCTCGTTTCGCAAACAGCTTATCGGATGCTGTGCTGCATCCGACTGGGCTACAACCGACTCACTTCTATACCGCATTCCCCTTCTTCCTATGCTCTTTGCTACTGGGGCTTTTCAAAACAATAAAAATCTTGGGCATTTATTAGTAGACCATATAATATTAAACATAAAAAACATTCATGGAAAACGAAGCACATAATAATAAATCACAAATAAAGGTTCACAAATTTCTGACACTGTCGAAGCTGAAGAAAAGTCCTTGAATAGCAGTACTCAATGGTAAACGTTCTTTCTTCCTGAACCTCGACAACCAATACCTCCAACGCTATCAACGGAAGAAACCTATTTCCACTTAGTTACTTCACAAAGCTCTTGTCTCTTTTTGATAACACGTTCCTTTGCTGCTTTCCTCAGACTTCGCCATTCTATAGTGCAATAGTTGCTCAACAATCTGGTTCAAGTCTTTCAGTATAACTGTGGCGACGTACAATAGCAATCCTGCTGATGAGAGAGGATCTATAGTGTAGGTTTCGAGTCATGTGTCCTACCTGGCGAATCGTCACATCACTGAAAGGTGAAAGCTTGCTTATAGGCAGACAGAGATTTCGTCTCGCAATCTTTCGATTTTCAAACATGAGCCTTACCATTAGATCGCCAGTCCGATATACCATAGCATGAGAAGACGCAGATCTTGTCAGCCGATTCTGCAGACAGGCTCAATAATTCCCCTTGTCATTTCACTTCTCCTGCAATCACTGAAAATGGTTCAAATGGCTCTGAGCGCTATGGGACTTAACTTCTGAGGTCATCAGTACCCTAGAACTTCGAACTACTTAACCTAACTAACCTAAGGTCATCACACACACCCATGCCCGAGGCAGGATTCGAACCTGCGTCCATAGCGGTCGCACGGTTCCAGACTGTAGCGCCTAGAGCCGCTCGGCCACCCTGGCTGGCCTGGAATCACTAATTTAAAAGTCCTTAATCTCTTGAACAAATGCAATCCTGAACTGTTCATCCACATGCACACTTCCTAAAAGGAACTAGGGCCACGACCTGCAAACGAGGTGACATTCCTAAAGGTAGGCCACCCCTCGCAACAAGCATGTTGTGGTAACTACAACAGGACATCTAAATGGCAAAATGATGACACTGATCATTAATCTATAAAACTGCTTACAGCAATCATTTTCCCAAAGCTCAAACAATGAATAGCCATAGCCATTGTCATTCACAATAATGAGACAGGCAAAACATAAAAATTTGTAACACTATCAGATTTTTATGTCAAATGTAAAAGATGTACACTGAAATTATACCTAACCCCTGTGTGTGTGTGTGTGTGTGTGTGTGTGTGAACGAGATTTTTTTTCTCTATTGTAATTTCATTCCTCTGCCCATGTGCGGCAGGGGAGGACTGGCAGTGGCACAGCCCACCACTCTTCAGCCAAACGGCTTTATAAAATACAGAAAAAGGGGTTGTTAAATAAAAAGGGGGACAAAAAAGGGGTGCAGAGAAACACTGGAAAGGGAGATGATGAGAGGTAAAATACACACAAATATGGGGATATATGCTGGGGGATTGTTAAAAGTCGACATAAAGTTAAAAGAACACAGCTGGAAAATTGAACACCTAAGAAACACAAGAGGCAAACAACAATGTAAAAGGCAGCTACAGTAGAAAAAGCACACAAACAATCATGGACTACATACAGGTCGAGCACAATTAAAACTACATCACTAGATGACACTGTATAATGGCACTGAGCTCAACACAAATTCAGCACACTTTATAATGAATAAGAACCCTGGAGGATATGCTGGGGGGAGGGGGGGGCGCAAGGGAGAAGAGAAAAGGAGATGAGAAGAAGGGGACAGAGGAGGGGAAAGGAGGATAAGGTGGGGGTGCTCTGAAGGAGAGCTGGGTAGGGAAGGGACAGGAGAGGGAAACATCTGAGGACGGGGTGCAGGGACTCAAGGGGGGGGGGGGGGGGGAGGAAAATCTGCTCTGGAAGAGATGAAAAAGGAGGCCCTGGGGAGGGTGGGGGGTGAAAAACACCAGGTTACAGTTGGAAGGAAGGGTAGATATCATGGCTAAGTTCAACATCCAAGAGGAGAAGGTGCTGGAAATTGCCCTAATGGAGGGTGTGGAGGTATAGAGAGGGAGGGATACAGCACTAGAGGCACAGTAATGGGGTGAGGGTGGAGAGGGAGGAGGAAACCAGTGGGTCAGGGGATCAAGCTGGCAGACAGTGTAAAGGATGTGGAGATGTTTGAGGGAAAGGAGGAGGTGGAGGACGGGGAGGAGGTCATACAGGAGTTGTGTGAGGGAAGGAAGGCGGAAACGGAAGGCAAGGCAGAGTGCGTGGTGTTCGAGTATCTGGAGGGCATTAATAGCGGTGTGGGGGCGGGGGGGGGGGGGGGGAGCAGCGGGGGGTCAGAGATCAAGGCAATGCTGGCATAACAGAGGATAGGATGGATGGAGAACGGTGGGAGGTTGCAATCCCCACATGTGGCCAGACAGGAGTTTCAGGAGGCAGAGGCGGGAATGGGCTTTCTGCTGGATGGTCAGGAGATGAGGGGTCCAGGTGAGGTGGCGATCGAGGATGAGGCCAAGGTATCTCAAAGTGGAGGTGAGCTGTATGGGATGACCATAATTAGTGAGGTACAAATTGTGGAGACAGAAGGTGTGAGTGGTGCAGCCTATGATGATTGCCTCGGAGGGGTTGATACGAAGGAAACACTGGTTACACCAAGCGGTGAACTGGTCAAGGTGGGTTTGGGGGTGTTTTGGGACCATCGAAGGGTACGATAGAGAACCAGGAAGGCGGTGTTATCTGCGTGTTGGAGGAGGTGGACAGGAGGGGGTGGCTTGGGCATGTCAGCAGTGTACAGGAGATAGAGGTTAGGGGAGAGAACAGAGCCCTCGGTGACGCCATCAGTGGGATAAAAGATATGGGAGTTGGTGTCGTGGAGAGTGACATAGGAAGGACGGCGTGAGAGGAAGGAAGCGACCAGATGGACAAAATTGATAGTCAGGGCGAAGGATGCTGTACCCAGTCATAGGCATTTTGGAGGTCGAGGGAAACAAAAATGGCGGAGCGACAGGAGGTAAGCTTGAAGAGAGAAGGTGGAAGAGATTAAGACCTTCAGCGGAGAAGGAGGGTCGGAAGCTACTTGAACGAGAGATACAGACAGAAAGAGTACCATTTTAACAAATGGAATTCTTTGGTGTTCAGGGGTATGCATTAGTAATACATGTATAACATGTTCCCATCCGCTGCTTTTCTTATTACTGTGTATATGAACAATATGTTACCGACTTAATAGAACCAACAACCTGTAAGGGCGGATTCTGACTGGAAGTGTAGGAATTCACGTCCTAAGAACTTGTGTCCGGTAATGTATTGTTGCCACAGTAGATGTCGTTGACGAATGAAAGTTCCTCTGACAACGTGCCATACCTGTAGCTCACATATGACGATTGTGTAGATTGATGATGCCAGTTCTGATAAAGGTAGAACGTCGGTAGAGAACACTGATGATGGAAATCCCATAATTGTAATGGTCTGGTGCAAAACCATCGACAAAGAATTTCCTGTAGAGGGAAATCCACTGCTGATAATCCTTGCACTCGCTGAAGGTGAGAACGATGGCACCAGTTATCATGCAGAATACACATAATCGCCCTTTGGCTTACATCATGAGCCGGCCAGTGTGGCCGAGCGGCTCTAGGCGCTTCAGTCTGGAATGGAGCGGCCGCTACGGTCTCAGGTTCGAGTCCAGCCTCGGGCATGGATGTGTGTAATGTCCTTAGGTTAGTTAGGTTTAAGTAGTTCTAAGTCTGGGGGACTGATGACCGCAGATATTAATCCCGTAGTCCTTAGAGCCATTTGAACCATTTGATCTTACATCATGTTGACGGGCCACTTGCCTGCAGCTTGTTCTACAAATCTCTCAATATCCTGTAGAATTTGGATCTCAAAATCTTGTGTACGCACAGTCCGTCTCCTCCCTGCACGTTTGTCTGTCTGGAGGAACCCTAGATCACACAAGTTCCCAAAAAGGGCTTGAAATGTTCTCTGATGTGGCTGATGGCCTTACTGCCTCTAGACTGTTTCCATCTGTCTAGTCATACATAAACACAATCTCGGCTTGTAGCAATCTGCAGCTTGCAATACGTTGCGTCAATCAGACAGCCTGCAACATACAAGGAACACACGCCACTTGGTCAGAGGAGCTTCCATTCGTCAGAGCCATCTACGACCCATTTCCGGACACGTGTTCATAGAATTTCCAGTCGGGAATCTGTCCCTGCAGTTAGCCGGTTTTATTAATTTTCGGCCAATGCAATTACATTTTCAGACGTTTGCACTGTCATGTAAATACAAAAAGGCTGAGTTATATAATTCTGAAACCGGTAACATATTGCGCATGTAAGAAAGAAAGAAAGAATAATAGAGCTGAGTGGATCGTGTTAAACAAATAAAAAATGGTTCTGAGCACTATGGGACTTAACTTCTGAGGTCATCAGTCCCTTAGAACGTTGTTGTTGTCTTCAGTCCTAAGACTGGTTTGATGCAGCTCTTAATGCTACTCTATCCTGTGCAAGCTGCTTCATCTCCCAGTACCTACTGCAACCTACATCCTTCTGAATCTGCTTAGTGTACTCATCTCTCGGTCTCCCTCTACGATTTTTACCCTCCACGCTGCCCTCCAATGCTAAATTTGTGATCCCTTGATGCCTCAAAACATGTCCTACCAACCGATCCCTTCTTCTAGTCAAGTTGTGCCACAAACTTCTCTTCTCCCCAATCCTATTCAATACCTCCTCATTAGTTACGTGATCTATCCACCTTATCTTCAGTATTCTTCTGTAGCACCACATTTCGAAAGCTTCTATTCTCTTCTTGTCCAAACTAGTAATCGTGCATGTTTCACTTCCATACATGGCTACACTCCAAACAAATACTTTCAGAAACGACTTCCTGATACATAAATCTATATTCGATGTTAACAAATTTCTCTTCTTCAGAAACGCTTTCTTTGCCATTGCCAGTCTACATTTTATATCCTCTCTACTTCGACCATCATCAGACTCCTTTACTACTTTAAGTGTCTCATTTCCTAACCTAATTCTCTCAGCATCACCCGATTTCATTTGACTACATTCCATTATCCTCGTTTTGCTTTTGTTAATGTTCATCTTATATCCTCCTTTCAAGACACTGTCCATTCCGTTCAACTGCTCTTCCAAGTCCTTTGCCATCTCTGACAGAATTACAATGTCATCGGCGAACCTCAAAGTTTTTACTTCGTCTCCATGAATTTTAATACCTACTCCAAATTTTTCTTTTGTTTCCTTTACTGCTTGCTCAATATACAGATTGAATAACATCGGGGAGAGGCTACAACCCTGTCTCACTCCTTTCCCAACCACTGCTTCCCTTTCATGCCCCTCGACTCTTATTACTGCCATCTGGTTTCTGTACAAATTGTAAATAGCCTTTCGCTCCCTGTATTTTACCCCTGCCACCTTTAGAATTTGAAAAAGAGTATTCCAGTCAACATTGTCAAAAGCTTTCTCTAAGTCTACAAATGCTAGAAACGTAGGTTTGCCTTTTCTTAATCTTTCTTCTAAGATAAGTCGTAAGGTCAGTATTGCCTCACGTGTTCCGACATTTCGACGGAATCCAAACTGATCCTCCCCGAGGTCTGCATCTACCAGTTTTTCCATTCGTCTGTAAAGAATTCGCGTTAGTATTTTGCAGCCTTGGCTTATTAAACTGATAGTTCGGTAATTTTCACATCTGTCAGCACCTGCTTTCTTTGGGATTGGAATTATTATATTCTTCTTGAAGTCTGAGGGTATTTCGCCTGTCTCATACATCTTGCTCACCAGCTGGTAGAGTTTTGTCATGACTGGCTCTCCCAAGGCCGTCAGTAGTTCTAATGGAATGTTGTCTACTCCGGGGGCCTTGTTTCGACTCAGGTCTTTCAGTGCTCTGTCAAACTCTTCACGCAGTATCGTATCTCCCATTTCGTCTTCATCTACATCCTCTTCTATTTCCATAATATTGTCCTCAAGTACATCGCCCTTGTATAAACCTTCTATATACTCCTTCCACCTTTCTGCCTTCCCTTCTTTGCTTAGAACTGGGCTGCCATCTGAGCTCTTGATATTCATACACGTGGTTCTCTTCTCTCCAAAGGTCTCTCTAATTTTCCTGTAGGCAGTATCTATCTTACCCCTAGTGAGATAAGCTTCTACATCCTTACATTTGTCCTCTAGCCATCCCTGTTTAGCCATTTTGCACTTCCTGTCGATCTCATTTTTGAGACGTTTGTATTCCTTTTTGCCTGCTTCATTTACTGCATTTTTATATTTTCTCCTTTCATCAATTAAATTCAATATTTCTTCTGTTACCCAAGGATTTCTAGCAGCCCTCGTCTTTTTACCTACTTTATCCTCTGCTGCCTTCACTACTACATTCCTCAGAGCTACCCATTCTTCTTCTACTGTATTTCTTTCCCCTGTTCCTGTCAATTGTTCCCTTATGCTCTCTCTGAAACTCTGTACAACCTCTGGTTCTTTCAGTTTATCCAGGTCCCATCTCCTTAATTTCTCACATTTTTGCAGTTTCTTCAGTTTTAATCTACAGGTCATAACCAATAGATTGTGGTCAGAGTCCACATCTGCCCCTGGAAATGTCTTACAACTTAAAACCTGGTTCCTAAATCTCTGTCTTACCATTATATAATCTATATGATACCTTTTAGTATCTCCAGGGTTCTTCCACGTATACAACCTTCTTTCATGATTCTTAAACCAAGTGTTAGCTATGATTAATTTGTGCTCTGTGCAAAATTCTACTAGGCGGCTTCCTCTTTCATTTCTTAGCCCCAATCCATATTCACCTACTATGTTTCCTTCTCTCCCTTTTCCTACACTCGAATTCCAGTCACCCATTACTATTAAATTTTCGTCTCCCTTCACTATCTGAATAATTTCTTTTATTTCATCGTACATTTCTTCAATTTCTTCATCATCTGCAGAGCTAGTTGGCATATAAACTTGTACTACTGTAGTAGGTGTGGGCTTCGTATCTATCTTGGCCACAATAATGCGTTCACTATGCTGTTTGTAGTAGCTTACCCGCATTCCTATTTTCCTATTCATTATTAAACCTACTCCTGCATTACCCCTATTTGATTTTGTGTTTATAACCCTGTAGTCACCTGACCAGAAGTCTTGTTCCTCCTGCCACTATATCTAACTTTAACCTATCCATTTCCCTTTTTAAATTTTCTAACCTACCTGCCCGATTAAGGGATCTGCCATTCCACGCTCCGATCCGTAGAACGCCAGTTTTCTTTCTCCTGATAACGACATCCTCCTGAGTAGTCCCCGCCCGGAGATCCGAATGGGGGACTATTTTACCTCCGGAATATTTTACCCAAGAGGATGCCATCATCATTTAATCATACAGTAAAGCTGCATGTCCTCGGGAAAAATTACGGCTGTAGTTTCCCCTTGCTTTCAGCCGTTCGCAGTACCAGCACAGCAAGGCCGTTTTGGTTAATGTTTAGAACGTAGAACTACTTAAACCTAACTAACCTAAGGACATCACACACATCCATGCCCGAGGCAGGATTCGAACCTGCGACCGTAATGGTCACGCGGTTCCAGACTGCAGCGCCTAGAACCGCTCGGCCACTCCGGCCGGCTCAAACAAATAGTATCACCAAATGTACAGTCAAGCAATGGATCGCGAGGGGTTAAAAGTGGTTGTAGCATAATCTACTAGTTGTGAAAAAAATTATGCAGGGTGAAAAGTATTTAAACCGACAAACTCTGGGAGATTGTAGGGGACATCAAAACAAATATTTTTCCCTAATGTCGTTTTTTCCTACGAGGATTATTTAAACTGGTGGAGACTGTATTACGCTCTTCAGTTGTTAGAGGCGGTATTACGATGTTCAGTTGTTAGAGGGCGTATTACGCTCTTTAGTTGAAGGCAACTGTTGTTCACCAGTGTAGTAGTGCATTGTCTCTGTTTGCTATGGTAGCGATACACCTGGAGTGAGCACAGTGATATGGTTGGTGCGTACTGCGTAGCGAACCACAACGGACGAGCTGCGCAGCGGATCTATCAACAACAATATCCTAATCGCCTTATCCTGCATCGTACGACCTTTGCTGCTGCGTACCAACGTCTGCATGAGACCGGGTCATTTTGCAGATTACCTGGACAGGGACGCCGTCGCACGGTAAGAACGCTGCAAGTTGAGGAAGCTGTCTTGCAGCATGTGGAGCGGGATCCTTCGATCAGCACTCGTGCAATTGCACGTAACATGGGGACGAATCAGACGAATGTAAGAACAGTCCTTCGAGAGGAATTGTTACGTTCATTTCATTTACAGCGTGTCGAAAACCTGGAACCAGCTGATTATCCACCCCGAGCACAGTTTTCGCAGTGGTATCTGGAACAGTGTGAAATGGCTCCTAAATTTCCATCCTCTGTGTTGTTTACCGATGAAGCAACGTTCGGGGGTGATGGGAGTCTTCAACATGCACAATTCGCATGTTTGGAGTGAGGATAATCCACATGCCGCAGCTACTAGCGCTCAGCAAGTGCGGTTCTTCGTTAATGTGTGGGTCGGTGTTGTTGGGGACTGTTTAATTGGGCCGTATCTGCTAGCTAGTTGTCTCTTGGTCATAAAAAAATGGAAAAGTGTTTGTTGGTTTAATTAATTTGCCACCAGAGAAATCTTCCTCTACCGGTTTAAATACTCCTCATAGGAAAAAATGACTTTAGGGAAAAATATTTGTTTTGATGTCTCCTACAACCTCCCAGAGTTTGTCGGTTTAAATACTTTTCACCCTGTAAAGCAGATCACGAACTTGAACTAATGCTTTGAGTCGAATACACCGAGTTGAACGCCATTATGACGCAGCAGCTCAGCCCGAGCCGTGGGTGGTTAAAGGCCATTGTGGCTACATAGTATGGAGCCTCTTCTGGTGCCGCGGTCGTGACCTAGCCTTCGCATAAGCGGAGCGCAGCAGGAACGCGTCAACAATGGCGGGAGTGAGGGGGGCGGGGGCCGCAGAGAAAACAAGACTGCGGGCGCTTTGTGTGAACGGCGGAACGCGCTCATTCCCCTGTCCGACCACAGCGCTGGGCAGCCGCTGTTTGCCAAATGCCAACCGTTGCACATTCCCACGTGTCTTCCCAAAACGTAGGTTTGTGGGCAGCGCGAAGGCAAGCTTGAAAAACCAACATAACGGGTTGAACAGCGAAGATCCGATTCTCGCTGATAACAGCCTGACGGAAACTGTTGTTCACCATAGAAAACTAAAGCAATTATCAAGCTGCTATCTTTTAAACCCTTTGTTTTATCACGAATAGTTCCGTCATAAACGGTATGTAGTAGTTTAATGTGTAAATAACCGTAAATTAAAAAAAAGTTTACTACGTACATGCATTCACACCAATCCAGTCGATTTTTATTTTGACACCCTAGCCACCTTAGTCTCAATGAACCCAGTACGTTGTCCTCGATGGTGAGTCTTCATCAGAGGTGAGGGTATCATCTGGAGTGCCACAGTGAAGTGTGGTAGGACCGCTGTTGTTTTCTATCTACATAAATGATCTATTGGAGAGGGTGTATAGCAATGTGCGGCTGTTTCCTGATGATGCTGTGGTGTACGGGAAGGTGTGGTCGTTGAGTGGCTGTAGCTGGATACTAGATGACTTGGACAGGATTTGTGATTGGTGTAAAGAATCGCAGCTAACCCTAAATATAGATAAATGTAAATTAATGCAGACGAATAGGAAAAAGAATCCCATAATGTTTGAATACTCCATTAGTAGTGTAGCGCTTGACACAGTCACGTTGATTAAATATTTGGGCGTAACATTTGCAGAGCGATATGAAGTGGGAGAAGCATGTAATGGCAGTTGTGGGGAAGGCGGATAGTCGTCTTCGGTTCATTGGTAGAATTTTGGGAAGATGTGGTTCATCTGTAAAGAAGACCGCTTATAAAACTATAATACGACTTATTCTTGAGTACTGCTCGAGCGTTTGGGATCCCTGTCAGGTCGGATTGAGGGAGGACATAGAAGCAAGTCAGAGGCGGGCTGCTAGATTTGTTACTGGTAGGTTTGATCATCACGAGAGTGTTGCGGAAATGCTTCAGGAACTCGAGTGGTAGTCTCTAGAGGCAAGGAGGCGTTCTTTTCGTGAATCGCTACTGAGGAAATTTAGAGAACCAGCATTTGAGGCTGACTGCAGTACAATTTTACTGTTGCCAACTTACATTTCGCGGAAAGAGCCCAAAGATAAGATAAGAGATTAGGGCTCGTACAGAGGCATATAGGCAGTCATTTTTCCCTCGTTCTGTTTGGGAGTGGAACAGGGAGAGAAGATGCTAGTTGTGGTACCAGGTACCCTCCAACACGCAGCGTATGGTGGATTGCGGAGTATGCATGTAGATGTAGATGTAAAAACGGAAAGCTTATACGCTGATTATAAGGATAAGACATAACATCGTTATAATGCCACAACTATTGGTTCTCATTTTCGTAGGGAAAACATGCTGAATGTTCCGTTGCAAAATTAGCAAAGTTTGCTTCATTCCTTAATATTTGACTGAAAGTTTCAAGAGTCATTGGCTACTAAAGGCAAATTCACAGCTTAACACAAACTTTTTCTGCTGAAAATCATAGTTTCTGTTGTAAGTTTTCATGTCAAGAGTAACTAACTTAATAGCAGAAGAAGCATACCTGCTTGTCTTTCACTTGGTATCTTACGATCGTACTACCTTATCTTCATTGATGGCAATGTATTCGTGGCCTCTTCGTTCCGTCTTTATATAAATTACCTAAACATTTACTTCACTTGGAAAAGATAATGGCTTTCTGTCCCTGTCTCTGCCGGCCGCGGTGGTCTCGCGGTTCTACGCTCGCAGTCCGGAACTGTGCGACTGCTACGGTCACAGGTTCGAACCCTGCCTCGGGCATGGATGTGTGTGATGTCCTAAGGTTAGTTAGGTTTAAGTAGTTCTAAGTTCTAGGGGACTAATGAACACAGCAGTTGAGTCCCATAGTGCTCAGAGCCATTTTTTTGTCCCTATCTTCCTCATAAAAAAGCATCCTTAGGTATTCTCTTTACGGACTGCACTGCGGTGCACATGTATTGGGTACTGGAATGAATGCTTCCTGTTTGTTGGACAAATAATACAGATTTATTTTAGTAGAATGCTATAATAGCGTGTTCTTCGGTGACTAAAAACTTTTCCTACTTTTCGGAAAGCAAATTGATTGTACGAAAAAAATTTCAGGTCAAGGAGCCAGTTTTGAGATAGTTGAAAGATCTGAAGCATTTCTCAGAAAGCTCACGCTTTACGGGGTGCTGTGTGATGTACATTGTGGTCGGAATGAGACACCCCACCGGAAACCCTTCAAGGCTTCCTCAACTCGGTTTGTGAAAAGTGGTTTGGCACTGTTATGAAGCAGAGTGACTTTGTAACGTCTCTGAGCATATTGAGGGCATTTGTCTTTAAGTATCCTATTCAAATTGAGCACTTGTGGATCGCAGCTTTCAGGCTTCATCAAATGAGTAAGGCTGCAATAGCCCATGGTACACGACAGCGACTGGGTCTCATCTTGTCACTCACCTCAAAGATTCTGGGACCACAAAGTAAAGTGCACGTGGAGAGCAGTCTGTTATGAGAAATAATTAAACTAAATAAGAAAATACGGTCTCAAATACAGTCCTTGTTATGTGTGGTAGTAAGATGGAATTTTTTTTTAAACGGATGACGCCATGTTTGTAGTTCAAAATGAAATTATCATAATAATTCAAAGTGCATGCAGTTGCAACCAGATCATTAATTGCCATACAGCGTTGCTCGTTATCAAAGAATTACAGGGCAAGGACATCAGTTTATCAAATACATCCTTATACTCAGCTGCTGCACAAACGGCTTAAGGCCGAATCATAAATATCTACGAGGGCGAAGTCAAAGTAATTTAAAGTGTTAAGCAGTTGTGCCAAAAAGTGATTAACAGGCATTTACAGGTCAAGGACATCAGCTGTTAGACAAATAATTATACTTATGACATAAAAATGGTTCAAATGGCTCTGCACTATGGGACTTAACATCTGAGGTCATCAGTACCCTAGAACTTAGAACTACTTAAACCTAACTAACCTAAGGAGGCAGGATTCGAACCTGCGACCGTAGCGGTCGTGTTGATCCAGACTGAAGCGCCTAGAACCACTCGGCCACACTGGCCGGCACTTAGGAAATACACAAACGTCTTTGGACCTAATGATATACTTCTACCGGGGTGAAGGCATTTCAAATAATCCAGCCGCTGTTTGACTACTGGGATTAGATGACGAAATAAAGCTTCACAAGACAAGTTAAATCGGCTCTGTTGAAACCCCTATAGACTCAGTAACGATAGAGGTTTCCAAAAATTCATAGTGTCATCGAAATGTTTATCTTTTGTAAGCATTAGCTTAACTCTATGAAGTAATAACTAAACCAAACCAATGTACCATATCGTTTCCTGGACGGGCGTGCCAGCTCATCGTAGTCGCTAATGTGACGCAAGAGGTGGTAGGATTTTGCTTTGATGGGATAGTAAATTCCTAATCCTCGTAAAAGGGTTGTATTCTGCGCCATTACAATGATTGAGACGACGGGTATTTTCTCAACAGACGGTGTTTTACAGCGCCTATTGGAAACGAACTTCAGAAAATTGCTGTGAGCAGTATGGGACTTAACATCTATGGTTATCAGTCCCCTAGAACTTAGAACTACTTAAACCTAACTAATCTAAGGTCATCACGAGAAAGAGAAAATCGCTGACCCCGCAGGGAATCGAACCCGGGAACTCTGGCGTGTGAAGCGAGAACGCTACCGCACGACCACGAGCTGCGGACAAACGAACTTCGAAAAGTCGTGGCAGGAAGCAGCTCTGTACTGATGTGACTTCAAATGTCCAATGGGAATGCTGCATTGTTTCTGTTGAGGCTCACTGGCTGAATGGGCTTAATATATATATATATATATATATATATATATATATATATATATATATATATATATATATATATATATATATATACGTGGAGGAGTCGCCCAAAAGTGCTAATTGGGTTGAGGTGGCAACCCTGTAAGGCGGAGCTGATACTTTAAAGCATTTAAATGAAATCGGGAGTTAGCGATCCTTAGCGATTAAGCTACTTTTCAAATACGGGAAGATTATAAGACTCAGAATTGCTTTGCTACATTAACATATTAACCACTTTTCTGAAAATCTGAGACATTGCAGTGACGAGCAAAGAGGACGCTTCCACCAGTACCTTAAGGAGATGGAGAAGAGATACAAGAAAAGGTTTAACGAAAGTATGATGGCTCACAGTTGTTGGCTGTTGACGAGTGACACTGAAGATTATGGTTCTGCAAGGAAGTAAAAACCAAGAAAGTTTGAAAATTAAATGCACCAGAGTATTCATGATGCTGCTAAGAGTACTGTTTGTAGTCTGTATGCATAGGATAACAATAATTATAACTACATAAAACTATGCTTGAAACTTTTTTTAATATTTGTGCTTCAGGTACCGTAAGCTGGGGTATCTTCGCTCTTGGCGGGTAACTTTGGCCCACTGATCAGAAAAGTTTTAATTCTTTTTCCTGCAAAAGCTACAACATTAGCATAGAGTAAACAACGCAGTATAATGTGTGAAGAATGATACAGAAGGGTGTTAGTTCCATGAAGGAGTACTGCGTTGGCGGCAATGGAATCAATGTTGATTACAATTCCTTTGGCAGCTATTACACCCCAGTGCTGCCTGGAGGTTGCGCATTCATTAAACTAAAAATATTTTGCATTCTGTCAGTATTAGGAAGTAAGGTGAGAAACTGTCATTTGTTTGAAATTCAATTTAGACAATATATTTAACACTTACGTAAAACGACGCAACTAAGATGAAGTGGTGTTAGAATCCAATGGTGGTTCTGAAAAACCCTCTGATGTGTAAGATGATGTGAGCACAACAAAATGTTGCAACATAAATTAGCAGTTGGGAAATATGCTACAGTTTTATACGATAAAATAGAATGTTCCGGAATTTGAACTGAGGTGAATGATCAGGGTGCTAAAGTGAGCATTATGGAGAAGTCAAAGTCCTGCTGCAAATGGCCAGAACAAACAGATCAACTATTTGAGGATTTAATAAGAATTATCGGTCCACAGTCCAACACGACTAACAAAACGTGGGTATTTTCAAGTACCATAGCTTCAGTAATTTGTTTAATGAGGTTCATACCCATACTGTACAGTATTAGTAACACATGGTATACTGATTGTATTTTCTTATGTTGAGAATGAGAATGAGCCATTTCCTTTACTTCGTTAGGATCTTTCTATAGCCAAGACAGCAGAAGACAGTTACGTCAGTCGAAACCGGCTATCGATGATAAAGAAGTATTTACGTGATCTTGGTTACAGAAAGCTCTTTACATGATATATTCTCTTTGCGTATAGTTACCATACTGTAACATCTAAATTGAAAATTAAGAAGTCAGTTCAGGAACTATACTAGTATATTTACCGCGTCACTTTGTGAGGTAAAGTTTAATATTGCGTGTCTTTATCTTCAACAAGTTCCAGTATTAGAATATCAGTTTTTCATGAAAAATGTCTGACTTTATCAAAATAGTCCCGAGTGCAGGTAATATTAGCCTATTTTTATGATCTCAGAGCAAAAAATGTGGTGTATTTTTGTTTACTATTTTTTTAAATGACTGTACAATTATTTGACAATACTAGAAAAACAAACACTACTGGCCACTAAAATTGCTACACCAAGAAGAAATGTAGATGATAAACAGTTATTCAAAATGGTTCAAATGGCTCTGAGCACTGTGTACCTTAACTTCCGAGGTCATCACTCCTCTTGAACTTAGAACTACTTAAACCTAACTAACCTAAGGAGATCACACACTCCCATGCCCGAGGCAGGATTGGGATCTGCGAAAGAAGCGGTCGCGCGGTTCCAGACTGTAGCGCCTAGAACCGGTCGGCCACCCCGGTCGGCAAACGGGTATTCATTGGACAATTATATTATACTAGAACTGACATGTGATTACATTTTCAAGCAGTTTGTGTGCATAGACCCTGAGAAATCAGTACCCAGAACAACCACCTTTGGCAGTAATAACGGCCTTGGTACGCCTGTGCATTGAGTCAAACAGAGCTTGGACGGCGTGTAGAGGTACAGATGTCCATGCAGCTTCGACACGATAACACAGTTCATCAAGACTAGTGACTAGCGTATTGTGACGAGCCAGTTTCTCGGCCACCATTGACCAGACGTTTTCAATTGGTGAGAGATGTGGAGAATGTGCTGGCCAGGGCAGCAGTCGAACATTTTCTGTATCCACAAATGCCCGTACAGGACCTGCAACAAGCGGCCGTGCATTATCATGCTTAAATGTAGGGTTTCGCAGGGATCGAATGAAGGGTAGAGCCACGGGTCGTAACACGTCTGAAATGTAACGTCCACCGTTCAAAGTGCCGTCAATGCGAACGAGAGGTGACCGAGACGTGTAACCAATGACACCCCATAACATCACGGCGGGTGATACGCCAGTATGGCGATGACGAATACACGCTTCCAATCTGCGTTCACCGCGATGTTGCCAAACACTGATGCGACCATCCTGATGCTATAAACAGAACTTGGATTCATCCGAAAAAATAACGTTTTGCCATTCGTGCACCCAGGTTCGTCGTTGAGTACACCATCACAGGCGATCCTGTCTGTGATGCAGCGTCAAGGGTAACTGCAGCCATGGTGTCCGAGCTGATAGTCCATGCTGCTGCAAACGTTGTCGTCGAACTGTTCGTGCAGATGGTTGTTGTCTTGCAAACGTCCCCATGTGTTGACTCATGGATCGAGACATGGCTACACGGTCCGTTGCAGCCATGTGGATAAGATGCCTGTCATGTCGCGTGCTAGTGATACGAGGCCGTTGGGATCCAGCACGGCGTTCCGTATTACCCTCCTAAACCCACCTATTCCATATTCTGCTACCAGTCATTGGATCTTGGCCAACGCAAGCAGCAATGTCGCGATACGAAAAACCGCAATCGCGATAGGCTCCAATCCGACGTTTATCAAAGTCTGAAACGTGATGGTACGCATTTCTCCTCCTTACACTAGGCATCACAACAACGTTTCACAGGCAACGCCCGTCAACTGCTGTTTGTGTATGAGAAATCGGTCGGAAACTCGCCTCATGCCAGCACGTTGTAGGCGTCGCCACCGGCGCCTACCTTGTGTGAATACTCTGAAAAGCTAATCATTTACATATCATAGCATCTCCTTCCCGTCGGTTAAATTTCGCGTCTGTAGCACGTCTTCTTCGTGGTGTAGCAATTTTAATGGCCGGCAGTCTATTATAGAGGTGGAAATAGCGAGAAGACCGTATGTCGAGGGTTAAAGTGATGTTGACGACATTTATTTGTTCTTTGACTGCCTGGCAGCGTGGCAATGCAAAGAACATGTCCGGCGATATACGCTCACGATTAAATCAGCGAAGCACTACGTCACGTACTTTGTGTCGCACGCTGCAGTGCGTGGGCTACGGCCGCCGTCGCGAGGGTGACCCCCCGTCACGCCACGGTAGCTCCCAGCACGGAGCGAAAGGAACGTTTCAATTCGTGTGACGAGACTCAGTGGCCTCGCGTGTACGACTGTATAGCGAGATGCGAGACACGCCGATAAGCGCGCCTGTCCTTTCGGGTGTAGCGCGCCCCGGGAAGAGCGCCGACGACTGGACACGGCGTATCGGCGGCCCGGCGCGGCCCTCCCCGGAAGGCGGCGCGGCTCCCGGGGGCCGATGATGGACGACCGGTGGCCGGCAATTGGTATTAATGCTGGCGGACACGGCAGGATAAATGACCCCGGCCAGCCCGGATCCGGCAATGGATATTAATGGGCCCGGCGGCAGAGGCGGCAGCGCCACCGGTCAGATCGGCCGCCGGCCACTGGCCGCTGCACCCCTCGGCCCGGCCGGGCGCCCAGCCGCAACACTTGCGGTCCCCAGGGGTGAGCGCAGCACAGACCGCAAGGGTAATGGCGCGCACATTACCCTCCGTTGAGATAGCACACATTATCCTCGGGTGTTCTATACAGGCTGTAAGGGGTATAAGTGGAGAGATTCCTATTGGTTTGCTGAACAAATTGGCATCAGTATTTAAATTTGAAGATTAATAAATATAGCTATTACAAGTCTTATGTTTTTAGGTTGGGTAGTACCTCCAAACTTATGTGTCGAAAGCAAACCATTAATGCTTATTTTCCCCAGGGCAGCAGGGCATTGCCGCGCGGGGTTAGCCGAGTGGTTGAATGGTGGCTACACTGAGTCACAGCGCCAGAGATTGCGCCAGAGAGTATTATTCAGCCGCCTCCACTGGTAGTTGTAGTTGAGAAGTTGCCGTGGGCAGTTGTAGTTCAGAAGTTGCCGTAGGCAGTAGCTGTTCTGAGGTTGCCGTAGGCAGTGCTTGTTGAGAGGATGTCGACAGCAGTACTAGTAGTGAGCATGTCGTGTGCAGTTGTTCTGATGGGCTAGACAGCCGATGCTTTTCGATTGGGGATGTTGTAATGATCAGAGTGTATTTTTCGACAATACATATGAAGTAACAAAAATTTTTGGTATTTCAAATTTCCTAAATAACAATGCCTCTTGGTCACAGGTTCAGTCAACAAAGCATCTGGCTTGTGTTCATGTATTAGAGCATAATTCTGGCTTCTATGTGCAATCATAGTATTTCTGTTTTTTTTTTTTAATTACTTCATTGTAAATGGCGTTTAAAGCATCTTGTCGTATTCAGGGAGAACCGTGTCATATGTGTACGTTGAATCACACTTCCACACACGGAACAGTTACACTTGTGCTTTGTTGTTTCGTAGCTTTTATAGTTGCTGGGGACTTAATTAATTAATTGTGTTAACGGAAATTTCCTTTCATTCTTTGTTGTTATTCTATGCAGTCAGATTGCGGACTAGTACTAGTCAGGGCCAACCGGTTACGAGACTGCGTAACCGGACAGACCGCTACTAAAATTAAAATTATTTGCTTTTTAATTAATGAAGCCCCCATGCACGGTCTGAGGCGCTGCAGTCATGGACTGTGCGGCTGGTCCCGGCGGAGATTCGAGTCCTCCCTCGGACATGGGTGTGCGTGTTTGTCCTGAGGATAATTTATGTTAAGTAGTGTTTAAGCTTAGGGACTGATCACCTTAGCAGTTAAGTCCCATAAGATTTCACATATTTTTGAACATTTTTTTTTTTTTTTCGCAGGTCAGCAGTTGAAGTGCAGTTGCAAGGATGCAAAATGAGCAGCCTACACTGACAGGCGTAGTCCACTTAGTGGTTTAATTACGACCGTCCAGAAAACTCAGGTGATGAACAGCCAAGACACTGATGTGGGAACATATTCAGGTACCGCATATAAAAATATATGCACTTATACCCATTACACCTGTATAAATGGTACATTACTAGAAAGCCCGTAGAAAACAACCCCTTAAATACAAGTGTAACCGAGTTGTTTTTCAGTTGAAACTACACCTACTTAATTATCCTCGTCCTTGTTAAGATCTATGTCCAAAGTTATATCCATCTATGTATATTTATTAAATTGATGGCAGGAAATAATTGTTACTGCACCATTAGCGCTTATTTTAACATTACTTTCATCACAATCCTGATGCAAATCTATCACGTGTAAATTATGGGGGTCGCGTTGTTTGGGAGAGAAGACCAACAGCGAGGTTATCGGTCTCATCGGATTAGGGAAGGACGGGAAAGGAAGTCGACCGTGCCTTTGCAAAGGAACTATCCCGCTATTTGCCTGGAGCGATTTAGGGAAATCACCGAAAACCTAAATTAGGATGGCCGGACGTGGGATTGAACCGTCGTCCTCTAGAATCCGAGTCCAGTGTAAATTATGTTTTGATCGTTATTCGAGAGCTCATTCTTTACATTGCCATTATTATTACTACTATGATTATTGTTAGTGAACTTGTCTATGACTACTAGATGGAATTAAAATAATACCTCAACAACTAAAATTTAAAAATCATGTAAAAGTTCATAAAATTAAATGTAAAAAGACTAATCACAACATAAGATGCAAGAGAACATCTTCTAGCTGGTTTTAAAATTCGTCAGTATTGACAAGAAATATACAACACATCGGCGCTCAGGTTGGTGCAGTGTTCTTTAATTCCTGAAAGGCGTGCCAGACGAATCTGTATCGATATGTAATGAACAAACCATTAGCTATCGAAATGTCGGTCCCGTTTTGTGGCTGAATTCAAGACTTTCTAGTCAACAGAATTCACATGAAACAGTATCTTCATGCTTACAATTTTCTTTCTGCTCCGCTCTTTCGTTATTGAAGCATGCGTAATATGTAGTTCGTTATTTGTGTAGCAGTGACGTCCCCCTCCGAATGCTCCCACTTTTGATATCTTTATATTAGAAACTGATCTATTTGAGTAAAATTTATTGATGTTTAGAAAGAGAGATTTTCTCTAGTCTCAATGGCATGAAGAACGTGATTCAAATATACTTGCAAATGTCAATCTGCAACGGGACGATATTAACAAGCCACATTAACAAATGACTTGTATTCTTTGTCGGTTAAACTGAAATGACTGGCAACATAAAGAAACAGACGTTACTATGTACTCCATCATCTGCCGTTCCCAAGGGTGATAATAGGAATGGCTGTGACGAACGAGTCAACACCTGAAACGCAGTAACAAAGTCCACTTGATCGTATACGTCTGTTTTCGTTGTTTGGTATCGTTGTTGAAGTAGATGGGGCTGAATTTAAAAATTCACAGGCCTTATTGCAGAAAGAGTGAAATACTTCTTGTGAACGCAAACATTTTTGCCATACACAGACAGTTAGATGCTGACCTCAAATGATTAAGGTGTGTGTGTACAGGGTGAGTCACTTAAGACGTAACACACCTCTTATTTCGTAAACGGTGACTGATATCGAAACGTGGTTTTCGTCAAATGTTAGAGCATCGAGGGGTACGTATGTTTTTGTCTGGTTAATTTTTTTAGCTCTGGTATTAACGAAGATTTGAAGAAAGTAGGTTTTTTTAGTGGAACCGTATACTTTTTATAACTGCGTTCGATTTGCTCTTTAAAAGACTGTTACATTGATCTAGCGTTTGTTAATGCTGACGTTGAAACATGCCATCAAAAAATTCGAGAAATGTCCCACTATCTGAGAGCACGATGGCCAGAAACAACATTTGCGATACAAACACTGCCATGCAGGCGTCTCCGACCAGGCTGCGAAGTTGTATACGGTAAGTGTGTCTGCCCTGCAAGAATAAAGCTTTATGTTCTCTTGGATCAACTAACGACCTAGATACAGGTTCATATACGAATGTTGTGTATGGAAATACGACATAGGCTAGAAGCTAGCTTATCACGAAGAGCTGAGGGAAACTGTTTCACATGTATGTGTCGTCCCAGATATAAGTGAGCTGACACAGAGAACTCAACTGTCCACTCTTCAAAAATAAAAGGCCTTAAACGCTCCAAAAAGCAACTAACATATTAAATATCTAAATGTTATAAGGAAGATTTGAGCTCTCTTTTCTCGGCTGTGTGTTTCTTAGAAGTAAAGTACTTGCTGTCGCACAACTGCCTCTGTCTACACTGCTGTAAATTATGTCATACGGGATACAATCATTGAACTAAATGTTTTAGTAAAAATACTTAGATGACCAAATGGGCACCGCAAATGAATTACTCTTACTAACGAAACGTCCTTTAATGCTAAACGTAAGAGCATAATTACAGTGTTACCAGCTACGTGCAATACACGCCGTCGATTTATTTGATATAGCAATGCAGTTTCATACACACGTAAATGAAATAAACAATTTACTAAGAACGACGTGGTAACCACTCAATTTTTTTTCCAAAAAAATAGCTTCATCCTTTATGTAATCATGTATTCAACCTGTTGACCATGGACTGAAAGGCACATCTGCAATCGCCTTTCGAAAGAACGACGAACAGACGTAATTACAGTGGATATATGGCAGAGTATGCACTGGCGGTTCGACGACACATATCGTCTGGCGTAGTTCAGGCTTCGTCGCAGACAGCATCTTTGAGTGTTCACCAAAAAAAGAAATCAAGAGGAGTCAAATCGGGGGACCTCGCAGGCCATTTGACAACAGAATTGTGCCCTATCCAAAGGCTAGGAAAGCTTTCATTCAGTATTTTCTCTGCAACACGGGATAAGTGAGCTGGACAACCGTCGAGTGGCAGCCACACATTGTCAAATATCAGATGGTACCTCTTCTAGAGGAACCGGTAGAAAGTTCGTCAGACAGCATGCGAACAAATGTCCATTTAGATCAAGATAATGTAAGGTCCCACAATGTAATTTCCTATGATGCCGCAACATACGTTTTCGCTCCACGGTCGTTGATGTTGCTAGTCATTGTAGACTTTCGGCTGACTTGACGCGCATGTTGTGCAAATTTACATTATCTTGGTTAGTAAACTTTACTTAATCGGTAAAGAGCACACGTAGGAAAAACGTAATGTCGTGTCTCTGCTGCTGAAGGGAAAACCGACATAATTCTGTATGACATTCGGAATCACGGTCCTCAAGTCCTTGATGGAGCGACAGATGATAGGGATGGAAATTCTGTCTATGCAGGATGCGAATGACGCTCTTCTGGCTGATTCCATGTTCCTTGACCAGTGTGCGGATTCATTAGCGTCGTTGCCAAAACAGCTTCTTCGTGTTCTCTGTCAGTTCCAATCTTCTTCGTGACGTCCAGCAGCCTGTCCACACTGGTGTCTTAATAATTAGTGCAATTGCCCGGCGTGTTGGACACTGGTGATACAGATAGAAGTCCTATGCCACTGTACTGTTTTTACGGCATTTCATGCACATTCACCATGTAAAAGTAGTATATCCAACTTGTCCTCATCGGTGTACATGGTGGCACGCAACGAATGTTGAAGCAGAAATGAGCTACCTGTAGTGCAGACGAGTAAAAAGCAAATGTGTTGACATTCTGACACATCGTAGCACGAGAGCTCTCCTTGGCGGTGTTTGCCCCGCTAATACCGATTCCGCACCATGCTCTCAAATTCTAGCACATTTCTCGAATTTTTTGTGACACGTTTCAACGTCAACATTAACAAAGATTATATCACTGTAATTGTCTTGTCAAGAACTATCGGATGCAGTTACAAAAAAGTATAAAGGTTTCATTAAAGATACTTACTTGCTTCAGTAACCCTGTTGATGTGTATGTAAAGTCACGAATTCTTTCTCGATGCGCTGCAGAACACGTGTGTCTTGAAGATCCACTGCAACTCGAACTCACCGTATTTAGATGAAAAGTTCATTTAAAAGCAAGCAACACTTCTTCTACTGAAATTACTTCATATGGCCTCATCATTAAAATATAGCATTGTATCGTGATTCTTTCATAAACAAGGTTTACGCGAGCACAAGTATGGATTCAGATAAAGATCAAAGGATCGAAAAATAATGAAGTAAGAAACACAGTTTAGATGAATCCTGAAAAAAATTAATATGCATTCGAATTCTCGTGAATATTACGTACAAATATCCTTGAACGGGCCGTACCTTTACAAAATACAGAAAAATACTCATGCAAACATCTTTACAATTATTTAATGAGTGCGAAGATATTGAGATAAGGGATTTGTATGCTCGGCTGAGCCGAAGAGAAATTAGATATCGCGATATCGGTTCCTAACTGTTGTAATCAAGAAGCGAATTCGAACAACGAATTACCATTACCAACTTGAAACACAGCCGCAAAATACTTCAATTAAGTAAACTTGAAAAATCACGTAATTTATAACTGCACAAATCTAGTGTGAGGCACATAAATCTCACCGATTTATTGGACGATCTAGTTTAAACAGGAACAAATGGAACCTGTGAAATATATAAACAGTAAAGCAACAAAACAAAGAATTTTATAAAAAAAATTCCTTAGTGAATTCTTGAAAAGATTCATTGCTAATGTTGAACATGACAGTCATGAAGACAGAATACAGCGTTTGAACTTATGAAGCATGTGAGTGAAACGAAGAAAGATATTGCAAACATTAACATAATAACATAAAATCAATGGATACATCATTACAGGTATTTATGGTCTGATGAGGATAATGAAGAAAGTATTCTATAAAAATTGGTATTAACTCTGTAGATCAAATAAATATTAAAGAAGTAAAAAGCAGCCTCAGATGTAACCAAAAATAGAAAAGCTACTGATCTAGATGGCATTAATGCTGAATTAATCAAGGAGGAACTATTCTAGAATTTTACTTTCTCCATTTTTAAATATGTGTTAGAAGAACTGATCTGTACCTTAAGAAAAGAACATAGGTGAAGTAATTTCTTTATTTAGAAAAGGCAATAGGAAAGACACAGGAAATTGTGGAGGAATAGGTTTACTAAATGCAGAATATAAAATTTATAGGAAAATTCTTAATCAAAGGCCAAAAACTATGATCAATGCCGTAATATCAGAAGAACAATCAGGTTTCATAAACGGACATTCTTGTAATAATAATTAATTTATAATAAGATAAATTATTGAAAAATGCCGGGAATTTGGCTTGTAAACGCAATTGGCATTTATTGATTTTGAGAAAGCCTTTGAAAAGGTAAAAAGAGCCCTTTATGGAATATATTGGAAGTAAAAGGTATTCCTATATATCTTATTAATAACATATAATGTTTATATGTAAATGTAAATGTCGAATGAAATTTTAATAAACTATGGTGTTCGACACCGGTTCAGTCTATCAATTAATATGTTGACGATCTAGTTACGAAGTGGGAAGATAAAATACACTTAGAAATTAAAACAGGATCTAGTATGCCATGAAATAGTATGGTATATAATGATACCGGATACAGTATGCAGATTGAGCAAAAATGCAATCTATTACAACTCAATTATAACTGCAAATACGGCAAACATAATGGCTTTCAAAGGAAAGAATCCAGTCAGATCGAAAACTACAATTAAAGAGGAAATTTTAGAAAAAGTATCCCACCTCAATTATCTAGGATGTGATAATAGTTTTAACTATGACAAAGACAGTGAGAAGAAAGGTAATAAATACGAAGCTATCTGCGGAACAATTGGAAGAACTTAGGAAAGAATAACAAGAAAAGAAATACGAATGAAATTCTACAAATTTATGGGTGTACCTACTTTTGTATATGGTTCCGAATCATGGAAGGTAACAAAAAAAGAAAATTAGATATGCAAGCAGCAGAGATAAACCTCATGGGATATATTAGATGCTGCAATAAAATGGATAAAATTTGGAACGAAGCAATAAGAACAGATTTAAAAATCTTTTCAGAAAATTACAAGACTGAAGAAAATAGAACAAAATGGAATGATCATGTTGACAGAAAGACAACAGATTGCGAAAAAGAGTATTGAATTGTCGGCTGACGGGAAGGAGAGATGTGGGTGGACTTCGTAAGAGATGGATGGATGGATGACACACACCCGAACAGGTGATTACAACACCTAATCCTTGAAGGAGATAGTGATATAGATGATGATTTAGCTTCAGAGTGTCAATCTCAATAGCACGAGACGAAGAGGCTATACGTAACAAGTCAGTACTTTCACGACTGCAAGCGATGGGATGTCCATGGCGGCCAGCGAAAACGAAAGGGTCTTTGTCCAGCAGCCCTGGCTACCCTAGCGAAGTCCAGCTTCAGCACCGAGCTGCATGACAGGTCGGGTGGACTCGGCATTCACAATAATGGCTAGAAATATCTCTTGCAGTTACCAAACAAGATTAAGCAACACTAGCAGACGTAAATATTAACTATACAACATTAACTGTACGGTATTTGAGCTATGGTCAGCAACTCACGTACGAATACAGCGGGTGGCTTTGAAGTTATCTGCACAAATCTGCACGTAACAGGTGTTGCGCAAAAGACCATTTGTCTAATTGGTTTTATCTAGTGTGTGTAATTGTAATGAGGTATTACACAGCAGAAATGTTGGTCCATATCGCAGCTTTCAGTAGCAAGGGACGAGGCATTTTAGGGCTGGGTCGTCCCGGGGCTGTGTGGGCGGACAAAGAGCAGATGAGGCTTTATCGGTGCGAGGCGCTATCTAATTTACAGCGCACCGTCAGCACGCCGAGAACAGGTGCTCGGAAACACTCACCAGCCACCAGGCAACAGCCGACAGCCAGCAGCCAACAGCCGGGGGGTGAGGCCAACGCGTGGCTAGCAGATACGGCCCAGTGCTCTCCCCAAAAGCCGCCGCCCTCCTTCCTCCCTGGGTCGTACTGCCAGAATGACGAGAATCAATCTCCAAAGTCACCATTTATATTTGCATTTCTCTATAACGATGACACCAAGTTACCAACGGTGCTAAATGGTCTGGTATACTTGTTTTTCTCCGTTTAAGGTAATATGCAGCCTTCTGATCTCCCTCGTAGAATTTCCTATCGAGTATCTATGAAAACGTACTATTACCGAGAAGAATTAGAGCTACTATGAAACGCCTATGTCTGAGCGTAGGTACGTGGAACGTTACGTATTTAGTTTGCAAAACAGAGCTATAGCTAGTGCTGAAGCTTACGTGTTTTTTTGTGCGAAGTCCGACACCTATAGCTGTCGAACTAAAGTCTTTCTAAAGTCTCCACCGACGTCGATTCATTATCAAATTCTTAAACATGGCTGCGAAAGAGCAACTGTTTAAATCTGAAGAGGTAGAAAACATCAGCCAACCAGAATGACATTTTCACTCTGCAGCGGAGTATGCGCTGATATGAAACTTCCTGGCAGATTAAAACTGTGTGCCGGACCGACACTCGAACTCGGGACATTTGCATTTCGCGGGCAAGTGCTCTACCAACTAAGCTACGCCCCATCCTCACAGCTTCACTTCTGCCAGTACTTCTGAAGTTTTGAGGACGGGGCGCGAGTCGTGCTTGGGTAGCTCAGTTGGTAGAGCACTTGCCAGCGAAAGGCAAAGGTCCCGAGTTCGAGTCTCGGTCCGGCACGGTCTTAATCTGCCAGGAAGCTCCATATCAGCGCACACTACGCTGTAGAGTGAAAATCTCATTCTGGAAGCATCCCCCAGGCTGTGGCTAAACCATGTCTCCGCAACATCCTTTCTTTCAGGAGTGCTAGTTCTGCAAGATTCGCAGGAGAGCTTCTGTGAAGTTTGGAAGGTAGGAGACGAGGTACTGGCAGAAGCGAAGCTGTGAGGAGGGGGCGTGAGTCGTGCGTGGGTAGCTCAGCTGGTAGATCACTTGCCCGCGAAAGGCAAAGGTCCCGAGTTCGAGTCTCGGTCCGGCACACAGTTTTAATCTGCCAGGAAGTTTCATCAGACAACCAGTTGCAAAATCTAGGTTTCAATATTTCTATCACAGTTGAAGAAGATATTTTTAAAAATATCGAAACCTACTTAGATAAAGGGCTAATAAACGGAATATAAAAAAAGCGCTTACATCACTGAAACTTTTTTATTTATCATTGTAGTCTCCTTGTAGTTTAATGTACTTGGTCCAACGGTTTTCCAGTGCCTTGATCCCATCTCGAGAATGGATTTCCTCCAGGCCTGCAAACTAGTTGTCAACTCCAGCTATCAATTCATTGTTTGAAGTGAATCTTCGCCCACTAAAAAAAAATTTCAGTTTTGGGAAGAGATGGAACTCTGACGGAGCCATATCGGGTTAATAAGGCGGGTGTGGCAACAATTTATTCCCTAGTTCGTGTAATTTTGCCCTGGCGACGACACATGTGTGCAGGCGTGCCCCAAGAAATGTGATATACCCTTTCATATGACACCTGACAAGCCTGAGCAATTTGACGCACTTTCAATCGGCGATCCTCCATGAAAATTGTGTGCACTTTTGCAATGATTTCTGGAGTAGTTTTACATCTTGGCTGACCAATTCGCGGGTCGTCATCTAAGCTCTCCCGACCAAATTTAAATTCATTTGCCCACTTGGCAACAGCTGAATATGAAGGAGCAGAGTCCCTCAGTGTGTTCTGGAAATTGGCATGAATGTCCTTTGCTTTCACACTTTTCTTTACGAAAAACTTAATCACTGCTGGAATCTAGAATTTTTCCATCTTCGCAAATCACTACGAGGGAACAACAACACAGCCACTTCACCGCCACAGCTCTCTTCCAAGAGCACTGGTGTGGCACGTATTTACAGGCAACAGTCCAACGAATATCACGAGACCAATTTGTTGCGCTAGCGCTGACCTCTCGTGGTGATTCCGAGAACTTTTCAAACCACCCTCGTAACATTCACGAAGAGTTCAGACACTTTATATTAATATTCACAAAGAATTTACTTATACATCTGCTCTTCTCTCTAACTCTGCAATAAATTTCTCTGACCGCAAGTGACTATATCGACAACAAATCAACCAGTTCTTCGCAAATGACTTTGTCTCCTGTCTCTTAATTCACTAACAGTTCCAGACTTTGCATATGAAAGGACAGTTATAGACGCACAAGATATTTCTAATTTTTATTTTACTTCGGATTGTTACGCCATGTTACTAATAGTTTGCACTGATATAAAAAAATACTAATCACAATAAAAAGTATGCATAATTTAGTGAACGTGTAGTAACAGCTTCGGCACATCTGATCAGCGTAGTATGACATTATTTTAGGTCATTGCATCTTCAGTGGTTTCAGCTTCATCGATCGATTCATTTTGTTTCAGTATGTTCAGCTCACTTCACCTTGCACAGTAATTTAAGATTATTTTACAATATCGACATAGGCAGATACGATACATCTAAAAATATCAGGATCACGTTAACTGTAGGAGGATCAGAATTCAAAAAGAGAACTTAGCAGAGTTTTAGAAACATATACCGCGAGATTAAAGAGCTACAGTAACCACTGATAGTATACCAGATTTTATAAACAAACGTTCCTGCACCGCATAAAATCATAAAATGATTCACATACAATATAGCCATACGTCACGTTTGCAACTTTATACTTTAATAACTTTAAAAGTATACTAGATAATAGTAACTGATCTTCAACGTGTAACGACTTACAAAGTTCTTTTTCTTTGTTTTATTTTCCAGGTGCCGCAGATTTGACGCAAAACGTGGCTGAAACAGGAGAAAGCTTAGTTCGCAACCTGGTTCATACGACGAAGTCCGATATGTACGAGCAACGAAACTTTCGGACACTGAATGGCACCACAGTCCCGAGTAACTATTAGGCCGTGGCATACGTCATTTATGGAAACAAGCAGTGTTCTCCAGAGCAGGTGGATGATTACTCTTCTGTTTCAGACGCCATCATGGACAAGGTACGGCAGGAAATTACAAGCAGTCCGACAAAGTCAGTGTGTACGGCGCTGAGAGAGTTGCAAATGGCACGATAAACAGTGCACAAAGTCTTCCGTTAGCATTTATGATTACAAGATGCAGCTGCTTCTGGCACTGAAGACGAATTGCAAACCTCACTCCGAACAGTTTGTACTATTTATGCTTGCCAAGACTAACTCAAACGATGACCTTTTAGAGAAGATATGTTTCTCTGACGAGTCAACTTTTCATGTATCCAACAAATTGAAATGATGTAAGATCTGTATATGGAGATAAAGTACCACATGTGTGTCACATATGCAATTAAGAGACAAACTTATGCTCAACTGCATTATTGGTCCATTCTTTTCGTGCGAGTATACCATTAAGTGTGATGTTTACCTGTCCGTCAATTCCTGGACGAAAAGTTTCCAAATTGGATATGTCGAGATGGTCTGATTCGCTGGCCACCACACTCTCTTGACGTCACAAACCTAAACTTTTTCCTACAGAGTTTTGTAAAGGAACAGATGAGCCGAATCAGGTTACAGACCTACAGGATTGTACGGATTCGCAATGTACTTGAATGTGTCACCGTGGATTTTCTGCGATATACGTTGAGCAAAAGTGAATACCGAGAGGACATAGGGCCTGTTACTATGGGAATATATACTGACGTAGTTGTATGTGAACGAGGACATAAAAGCTTATGCTTTGCCTTGTCACAAGTTGAAAAGTAGTTGTTGTTATCTGGCATAGTTTGTAAGCAATGTTACTGGCCACTTTTATTTGTATGTCTTCGTGAAACAGCAGTGTTGGCACACTTATGGGGAGCGACACCTTCATATCCACAATAGTTAGGAACAAACATGTTAAATCTGCTTCGAAAAATATGTAAGAAAAAGTAAATAGTTTACATGTTCCTCTTTTTACTTCTGACTATGACAGAGATGATTATTCTTGATTAGCGAAAGTAGGATGGAGCTGCAGCATGATTGGTATCCATTCTTACCAGGACAGGTGCCTGCTTCCGGTGCGCCAGGACGCGGGACTTCAATCTGTGACATGCATAAAGAATTGTGCAAATGGACTTGCCGCAGTGGTAACACCTATTAACGCCAGATCACCGATGTTAAGCGCGATCACGCTTGGCTAGTTCTTGGATGGGTGACCGGCCGGGTCTGCCGGGCGCTGTAGGTAAGCAGGGTGCATTCAGCCCTTTTCAGGGCAACTTAAGAGCTACTTGACTGAGAAACAACGGTTACGGTCATGAAAACTGACAGCGGCTGGTAGAATGGTGTGGTGATCACATACCCTCCATATCCACATCCGGTGACACCTGTCATCTGAGGATGACACGATGGTCGGTCTGTGTCGTCGGGGCTTCCAACGCATGTTCGAATGGAGTTAAGTTTAGATTCCGTTTACAAGTAATGAGTTATTGTTGTTGTTGTGGTCTTCCAGTGACTAGTTTGACGCAGCTCTCCGTGGTACCCTATCCTGTACAAGCGTCTTCATCTCGAAGTATCAACTGCAACCTAAATCCCTCTGAATGTGCTTAGTGTTTACATCTCTTGGTATCCCTCTACGATTTTTACCCTCCACGCTGCTCTCCAATACTAAATTGGTGATCCTTTGATATCTCAGAACATGTCCTAACAACTGATCCTTTCTTCTAGTCAAGTTGTGCCACAAATTCCTCTTCTCCCCAGTTCTATTCAATACTTCCTCATTAATTATGTGATCTACCCATCTAATCTTCAGCATTCTTCTGTAGCACCACATTTCTAAAGCTTCTATTCCCTTCTTGTCTAAACTATTTATCGTCCATGTTTCACATCTATACATCGCTATACACCATACAAATACGTACAGAAAACTCTTCCTGGAACTTAAATCTATACGCGACGTTAATAAATTCTCTTCCTCAGAAACGCTTCTCTTGCCATTGCCAGTCTACATTTTATATCTTTTCTGCGATCATCAGCTGTTTTGCTCCCCAGTAGCAAAACTCATCTATTACTTCAAGTGCCTTATTCCCTAGTTTAAGTCTCTCAGCGTCACTTCAGTCATTGGACTACATTCCATTACCCTCGTTTTGCTTTCGTTGATCTTCATCTTATATCCTTTCAAGACACTGTCCATTCCGTTCACCTGCTCTTCCACGTTCTTTCCTGTCGCAGACAGAATTACTGTGTCATCAGAAAAACCTCAAAGTTTTAATTTCTTCCTTATGGATTCCCCCCCCATGAACCATGGACCTTGCCGTTGGCGGGGAGGCTTGCTTGCCTCAACGATACAGATAGCCGTACCGTAGGTACAACCACAACGGAGGGGTATCTGTTGAGAGGCCAGACAAACGTGTGGTACCTGAAGAGGGACAGCACCCTTTTCAGTAGTTGCAGGGGCAACAGTCTGGATGAGTGACTGATCTGGCCTTGTAACACTAACCAAAATGGCCTTGCTGTTCTGGTACTGCGAACGGCTGAAAGCAAGGGGAAACTACAGCTGTAATTTTTCCCGAGGGCATGCAACTTTACTGTATGATTGAATGATGATGGCGTCCTCTTGGGGGAAAATATTCCGGAGGTAAAATAGTCCCCCATTCGGATTTCCGGGCGGGGAATACTCAAGAGGATGTCGTTATCAGGAGAAAGAAAAATGGAGTTCTACGGATCGGAGCTTGGAATGTCAGATCCCTCTATCGGGCAGGTAGGTTAGAAAGTTAAAAAGGGAAATGGATAGAATAAAATCAAATATAGTGGGAATTAGTGACTTTCGGTGGCAGGAAGAACAAGACTTTTGTTAAGGTGAATACACGATTATAAATACAAAATCCGCATAGTAGGTAATGCAGGAGTAGGTTTAATAATGAATAAAAAATAGGAGTACGGGTAAGCAACTACAAACAGCATAGTGAACGCATGATTGTGGCCAATATAGGCGCGCAGCTCACGCCTACTACAGTAGTACAAGTTTATATGCCAACTATATCTGCAGACGACGAAGAAATTGATGAAATGTATCATGAGTAAAAGAAATTATTCAGGTAATGAAGGGAGACGAAAATTTAATAGTCATGCGTGACTGGAATTCGAGAGTAGGAAAAGGGAGAGAGGGAAACATAGTAGGTGAATATGGATTGGGGCTAAGAAATGAAAGAGGAAGCCACCTGGTAGAATTTTGTGCAGAGCATAACTTAATCATAGCTAACACTTGGTTCAAGAATCATGAAAGAACGTTGTATACATGGAAGAACCCTGGAGATAATAAAAGGTATCAGATAGATTGTATAATGGTAAGACAGAGATTTAGGTACCAGGTTTTGAATTGTAGGACATTTCCAGGGGCAGATGTAGACTCTGATCACAATCTATTGGTTATGAACTGTAGATTGAAACTGAAGAAACTGCAAAAAGGTGGGGATTTAAGGAGGTGGGACCTGGATAAACTGAAAGAACCAGAGGTTGTACAGAGTTTCAGGGAGAGCATAAGAGAGCAATTGTCAGGAAGAAGAAGAATGGGTAGCTTTGAGGGATGAAATAGTGAAGTCAGCAGAGGATCAAATAGGTAAAAAGACGAGGGCTAGTAGAAACCCTTGGTTAACAGAATTGAATTTAATTGACGAAAGGAGAAAATATAAAAATGCAGTAAATGAAGCACGCAAAAAGGAATACAAACGTCTCAAAAACGTTATCGACAGGAAGCGCAAAATGGTTTAGCAGGGATGGCTAGAGGACAAATGTAAGGAGGTAGAGGCTTATCTCATTAGAGGTAAGTTAGATACTGCCTACAGAAAAATTAAAGAGACCTTTGGAGAAAGGAGAACCACTTGCATGAGTAGAAGAGCTTTGATGGAAACCCAGTTATAAGAAAAGAAGGGAAAGGTGGAAGGAGTATATAGAGGGTCTATACACGGGCGATGTACTTGAGGACAATATTATGGAAATGAAAGAGGAGGTAGATGAAGATGAAATGGGAGATATGATACTGCGTGAAGAGTTTGACAAAGCACTGAAAGACCTGAGTCGAAACAAGGCCCCTGGAGTAGACAACATTAGATTAGAGCTACTGACAGCCTTGGGAGAGCCAGTCCTGACAAAACTCTACCATCTGGTGAGCAAGATGTATGAGACTAGGCGAAATACCCTCAGACTTCAAGAAGAATATATTAATTCCAGGCTCAAAGAAAGCAGGTGTTGACAGATGTGAAAATTACCGAACTATCAGTTTAATAAGTCACAGCTGCAAAATACTAACGAGGATTCTTTACAGACGAATGGAAAAACTGGTAGAATCGGACCTCGTGGAAGATCAGCTTGGATTCAGTAGAAATGTTGGAACACGTGAGGTAATAGTGACCCTACGACGTATCTTAGAAGAAAGATTAAAGAAAGGCAAACCTACGTTTCTAGCATTTGTAGACTAAGAGATAGCTTTTGACAATGTTGATTGGAATACTCTTTTTCAAATTCTGATGGTGTCAGTGGTAAAATACAGGGAGCGAAAGGCTATTTACAATTTGTACTGAAAGCAGATGGCAGTTATAAGAGTCGAGATGTATGAAAGGGAAGCAGTGGTTGGGAAGGGAGTGAAACAGCGTTGTAGCCTATCCCCGATGTTATTCAATCTGTATTTTGAGCAAGCAATAAAGGAAACAAATGAAAAGTTCGGAGTAGGTATTAAAATCCATGGAGAAGAAATAAAAACTTTGAGATTCGCTGATGACATTGTAATTCTGTCAGAAAGCAAAGGACTTGAAACAGCAACTGAACGGAACAGACAGTGTCTTGAAAGGAGGGTGTAAGATGAACATCAACAAAAGCAAAACTAGGATAATGGAATGTAGCCGAATTAAGTCGGGTGATGCTGAGGGAATTAGATTAGGGAATGAGACACTTAAAATAGTAAAGGAGTTTTGCTATTTGGGGAGCAAAATAACTGATGATAGTCGAAGTAGAGCGTATATAAAATGTAGACTGGCAATGGCAAGGAAAGCGTTCCTGAAGAAGAGAAATTTGTTAACATCGAGTATAGATTTATGTGTCAGGACGTCGTTTCTGAAAGTATTTGTATGGAGTGTAACCATGTAACGTGGTGTCAGGCAAATCCAACACCTTTCATGAAAACCCTGACATGATAAGCAAATCCACTAGTATGTCACATATCTCCGAATAAATCGTGACATTAAATTAACCAAAGTAATACGAGTAACGAGTGAGCAAATGGAATACCACAGACTAACACAAGAATGCCTAAATGCAAGTCATACCTTCCCACCGTGAGACAGACGCAGTTCCAAGGGGAAAAACGAGAACAGAAGCCGCGAGCAGAACCGTATTAAGCTAGAAGGCCCTACGATAAGGGACGGACTGGACACCCACGCTCCAGCTAACCACTAGGACAACGCCAGCTGCAAGTTTTAGCGTGAGACTTTTTCGCGTCTCTTTTACGTTGCAAGCTTTAAAAACATTGCCTCACGACAAAAAGTATAGCGTTTCTCATTGGATAGACAGAATTTTTGTAGGTGGAGCTTAAGGTTAACATTGAGACCCTGATTGGTCAGATGAAAACACAGCCAGATAGTTTTTTTTAAAACCAACTTCGGTAAATGGTTGTAAGGAGAAGTTAGGAGAAGGGAGTTAGTTCCGGGACAGCGAGCTGGATGGCTGCTGCGCCGGCCGCTGCCCCCTGAAGCTGCCTAACCAACGACAAGGTAATGAACGCACGTAATGCCGCATTTTTGAGCGCATAAAGCTTCACTCAGAACTGCAGAAGTCTCATCTGTTACACTCCCTTTTTGAGTAATACTAGTGTCCACCGTCAATTAAAACTCATGGTGTTCACATTTGCCACTTGAAGTAAAAATCTGAAACGCGATGATTTTTCTGTTATATAGTTATTGAGAAACCACATCAGCCACTGTAATTTACGACAAGTTAGATAAGTAATTAAAGATAATTGAGGGTCTCTGTAGACCATTTTGATAGTTTTCTCATTTGTGAAACTTAATTTAAACCTTGATTATGGATGTGATATGGCATAGGTCATCCTTCGATCCATTGTAGAACTTGGAAACCCATTCAGGGAATATTCGTTCACATTTTAGTTTTTACCATCCTGTATTAAAACATTTCCTTTTATCAATATTGCAATTTATAAACTATGTTTTGTGAGTACAATAAAATTTGCAATGGTAAACTTAACTGCTTTTTCGACGTTATTTTACCAGCTAACTAAAAATAGGAAAGCCGTGAACCCCTTCCACTACATCTAGTTAGTATTAAGATTCTTTTACAGGGAGTGAAGTGTAGCTGACGCTGAAATCATTAAGTATTTGATTATATAATCGCTAGTCTCACTGAACTCTTCTGAATTCTACATTTCATGTGTGGTTTGGCGTCTCCTTACCAGCAACAGGTCGCAGGTTCAAACTAGTCAACTCCCTAAAAAACACTCTCAGAGCGTCGTCTGCGCGAAAGTGGTAGGGAGACACGATATACAACAAACAGACACCACCCAGAATGTTAAAACCATGTATGAAAGTGAAACGTGGACGATAAATTGTTCAGACAAGAAGAGAATAGAAGCTTTTGAAATATGGTGCTACAGAATAATTCTGAAGATTAGATGGGTTGATCACTTAACTAATGAGGAGGGATTGAATAGAATTGGGGAGAAGAAGAGCTTGTGGCACAACTTGACTAGAAGAAGAGATCGGTTGGTAGGTCATGTTCTGAGACATCGAGGGATCACCAACTTAGTATTGGAAGGCAGTGTGGAGGGTAAAAATCATAGAGGGAGACCAAGAGGTGAATACACTAAGCAGATTCAGAAGGATGTAGGCTGCAGTAGGTACTGGGAGATGAAGAAGCTTGCACAGGATAGAGTAGCATGGAGAGCTGCATCAAACCAGTCTCAGGACTGAAACCACAACAACAACATGGATTTTATTTCCTACTCAAAATTTTTCTTTAGTTTCCTTTACTGCTTACTCAGTGTACAGATTGAATAACATCGGGCATAGGTTACAACGCTGTCTCACTCCCTTCCCAACCACTGCTTCCCTTTCATGCCCCTCTACTCTTATAACTACCATCTGGTTTCTGTACAAATTGTAAATAGCCTTTCGTTTCAATAGCAATAATTATAACAGTGACAGTAGAAAATTCTACGTTCATTTTTAGCTGATCAAAAGTGATATTTTCCGAAACAACAAATTCAGAAAGAGATTAATTTAAGTTGTATCGTTTAAGGTCTTGAGAAATGAGGAAGTTCTTGGTTGAAATGAAGAGTACTTATTTGTAATGGTGTAATGAGTGCTTTCATGGCAAAAGTAGACACTATTGTAGTAGTAGATATAACGTTACCGGTCTTGCTGGAGATATAATTTAGTTCTTTGATATACCAGAGTTGGATTCCTGTTACTGGAAAGGACTTCGAGAAAGCAGCTGAGTGATGCAGTGGGACAGAACGGATATTGCAATGACGGGAACAATTTTCCATTCATACACGATTGTGAAGGTCGATGAGAGATAGGAGGGATTGAGTGCGGCGTTTTCTGTAGGTCAGATCTATCGTCAGTAAACGAGGATGTCCTTCCTCAGGTGAATGAGAGTGCCGATTTTGTGCTAAGGGCGACGAAAGGGGGGGGGGGGGGGGTAGGGGGGTAGTGACACAGGGTGGGCGCCGTGTCGGACCGCTGTTCCGCTAAGCCCGGCCTCCGTCTTCGTTAGCGGCCGCACCCGGTCCCTTATTTCTCTTCATTCCGCCCTCGTGGCTAAGTAAAACTCTGCCCCCTTACGGCGCGCTCCTCTGTCATCATTAATATCACTTTATGCGGCACTTTTTGCGCTGCGATTTGTCACGACCCTTCCGCAAGACTTACTTATTGTCTGGCGTGCTCCTTAGGCGAGGCCTCGTATTTGTCCCAGGGGAAAACCGCTCGCTTCTCGAGAAATTACTCGCTGATGTGATCTGTTCCGCACGGGAAGGAACACTGGATGTGCGTACCGAAATCTGTTCGACAAAAGAGAGGGATGTGGAAATCTCCTTCCCATGGTTCCCGACTCTGAAGTGAACTTCATCTTCAACCTCAACTTCACGTCTAGTCTTTAGGTTCCACACTCTAATACACGTTAATTTTGAGAATTGTTTTTTGTAGTAAAGTCTTACATATGACGTTGCAAAATGGTAGGAAAAATTATAAACAAACTTTGTGACAAACAGCGTGTTAAGACATACAAATTCTAAAAATTAAGTGAAACACACATACGCAACCGGCCGGTGTGGCCAAGCGGTTCTAGGCGCTTCAGTCTGGAACCGCGCAACTGTTGCGGTCGCAGGTTCGAATCTTGCCTAAGGCATGGATGTGTGTTATGTCCTTAGATTATTTATGTTTAAGTAATTCTAAGTTCTAGGGGACTGATAACCATAGATGTTAAGTCCCATAGTGCTCAAAGCCATTAGAGCCACTTTTTTGTTAAGTCCCATAGTGCTCAGAGCCATTTGAATTAATTTGAACAGATACACACGCAGTTCGACAAGGTTTGAGACTGGATTAATAAACAACAGAGAAAAATAACGATGGCGGTTTCAAGCCTTCAATTGTTTTACATAGTCTCCCTCCACTTGAGTACATCGCACAGGGCGTTCACGCAATCATGTGAACGGTAAGAAAAGTCCTTATTTGGGATGTTGGTCAACTCGGGCGCGACACTGGCTTGAACGTCTGTTAAGTCGTCAAAACATTGACATTTCGTGTGAATTTCTACACTTTGTTGCTTTGTCATAAGTTCCTATCGAAAGCACCTAGTCACGTCACATGCGATGATTTTTTCCAGAAAAGAATTTTCCGCATTTCGAATTTCATTCCAGTTGCTCCATAAATCCACGCAGTGTTGCTATCCGGGAGTGAAGTTGTGTGGGAAAGACTTTGGGCAAACTTTTCTCTTGTTTTAGACATTCTGGAAAATGTCTTGAACACTTGATTTAGGGGTGTTGCTTCACTGGTATTTTGGTATTTGTGACACCATAACTCTGGCATACTATGGCCGCACTTCTACTGCTAAACACTGCCTGCTCACAACAGACTGGTCGAACACACCTTTGTTGTTTACGGTTGCCAGTTCAAGTTTCCACTGTAGTTACTATGCTGACGTCCCTTATCCACCAGGAATAATGTCGATCTCAGAACTTCTCGGCCTAATGGTGAGTAGATGATACAGCTGCCCCTACCGATGGAGTTTACACGGCACTCAACATCGTCAAATATATATAAAAAAATAAAATAAAAAAATTCAAATATGTGCGAAGTAGTATGGGACCTCAGTCCCTAAGCTTACACACTACTTAACCTAAATTATCCTAAGGACAAACACACACACCCATGCCCGAGGGAGGACTCGAACCTCCGCCGGGACCAGCCGCACAGTTCAAATACCACACTCGAGATTTTCATATTCTCTCGCTCGCTGCGTGGAAACTGTTATTCTTGCAGAGAAAACCAATAGAACCATTTTGTGGGAAATTTAATTTACTTAAATTTTTTAGTGGTATACACGTTCCCTAAAGACTTTAGTTTTCGAATCATTCAAGAAATTGTGCAGAAGTGACCTTCAACTGTGTTTTTCCTGAATAATTCTAAAACGGTGGCCTCTGCCGGAAACGTATCGCAGTACAAAATGTAACTGTATTAAAGTTACTAAAAAAAAGTCCTGTTTATTTTTCTGCAGGAGTAATAGTTTTCGCATAGCGAGCGATAGAGTATAAGAATCTCGGCCACTGTTTTTTGCAAGCATTGCATGTTGCATAAGACCCATTGCTAAGGAAGGGCAACTGAATCAACCTGTATGCAATCAGAAGATATTAATCAAAAGTGCCTCAACATTTATTTGAGCAGCTATTCAGCTTTGTTTTCAACATACGTGTATGAAACACACACCAATTACCTAGTTCCTAGTCACCCATTTCCATATTTCTCGTTCTAAAATAAGCACTGCTGCGGGGTGCTCTCCTTGAAATGAAACTATGTGTGCAAGATCTATTATGTGTTTACTGAATCGGAAAAAGACGTCGAATTCCTGGTGTAACCGATGCACTTCCGCTGACTGTAGCAATATGTGAAATCAGTGAATTTATTCATCAGAACTCTGTGTGCGTTGCGTTCTAATTTCTACAGTTGCTCTGTACTTGCGGGTTTCCGGTGGTACGCCTTCTGTTCGCGAAAACCTGCAGACGGAAAAGCCACATGGAGCAATGCTCTAGCTACGAGTCGAGCACGTTCACCCCCTCTCATAACGTACCGTAAATCTATTCGACTTTACAAGAAGGCCAAGTCTTTAGTGTAGAAATTCAACCACTGCGTTGGCACGGTGTGGATGACCTTCATTATGAATGACTTACTGCCATTGCGATCGCAGATTAGTTCACGTCTGAGGGAGAGAAGACTGCCTTTTCACTGTGGCTAAGTACCGTTCTTGGGCTACATTGAGACCAGTGGTTTCATTTTCTCTCTACATCTTTACTTTCACTGCACTGCCGGCATTTGATGTTGATCATGGATTACGCAGGTTGTGCTGTATCGGCTTTTTTCTCGTTCGTTCTTACGGAAGACGTATCGGCTACATCCATTCGCGTTAATTTAAATGTGTTCAAGATCTGCTGTAGAGCCTAGAATTTTACTTTATTGGACAGGATTTGCTAGTGTAACTAGAATTTTTCTTTCTTCAGCTTTTCATACACCGTGGTCCTGAATACCACTCGTAATCTTATACGTGTTACTACTTTTGGATTGTCTCTTACTAATCAGTTATTTTACTAAAACATCTATAGTTTATTGTACTTTTACAGTCACTTAACAAAATCCATCCTAAAAAAAAGTCGATTGCACACGTATTTCTGTGTTCACTCTCTAACCTATGTTTAGTTTGAGCACGAACTTTAGTGTGAAAGCTGGCTTCGGCTGAAGTACTGACTAGTGCGAAACCGAGCTACAACCAGCAGAAATGTTTTTCAATTCATTGCATCCGTTGCTGCTAAGAACGTAAGTAGTGCTGGTAAGACTTCGAAGCTACCTGCTGTTTACCATATCATGTGTGCTGTGACCCTACATGTCTCTTCCTGGTGTTAAGGTAAAGGCAGAGGTTCACATCTTCGCAGCAATTGGTCTACCTTCAAGGAAGATGAATTCTAAATTCACTCAATCTAGTTATGCAAATTTGAGAAGTAATTGTAATATTAAATTAAATGATGTATTCATCCATCAACCCATTTCTTTCCGCTGTATAGTCTAAGAATCTCCAACTGTTGAGTGCGTTTATGAAACTGCGGTCAGATAGCGTACTAGATTATTTATTAGATTAAAATTTTGTCTACGTCCAGGACATTTTACTGAAGTTACATATTTTCAACATTTAGTTGAGTTAAACAAAAAATGTGGAAGGCCTACAACATGAAGGAAATGTAGTCTTTGCCGTGTCCTTAGGAAAAAGCACTCGTCGGCACTGCGGTGGGTTCTTAGATAGAGTGGGTACTACAACAAACACAGAAAATTAGATCACTTTATTACAACTTGGAAAAGATGAAATAGTTTGAAACAATCCATGTCCACAGGACTGTCTACGTATATCACTGTCACTGAACACTAACGTATCAGGTGATACTGTACGCAAAACAATCTATTCTCTCAATTTACAATTGATTGCAAACTTTGCTGCATAATTCTAATATAACCATCTAGCTGCTGTCTCTGCAGTGAGATGATGTATTCGTCTTCGGCGATGATTGTGGAGCGGGGTGAGTGGCATTCCGCTCTGGCGTAAGTCTGTCTTCATCAGCCTCGGCGTCCGGAACTGTAAGAGTACGTGCTTATGCCGGCGTCTCTGATTTGTCGATGCGTCTGGTAGCGAGTGAGCTTACATGAGGTACCAGTTTCGTCACAGTACGTCGATCTCCTTACGACACCAACGTCTTTTATGCTGCAAAACGTTAATACTGTTAAGTCCGCAGCTTGCAGTCGTGCGGTAGCGTTCCCGCTTCCCGCGCACCGTGTCCCCGGCGGGGTCAGGGATTATTACTGCCTCGAAATGACCGAGTGTTGCTGTGTCGTCGTCGTCGTCGTCGTCGTCGTCGTCTTCATTCATGCCCATAACGGTCTGAGGAAGGCAATGGCAAACCACCTCCGCTAGGACCTTGCCTAGTACGGCGGAGCGGGTCTCCCACATGGCCCCCTACGCTCCTCGGAGTAAGGGACCTCATCATCACTACTATACAATAAGTTATTGCATGTGGGCAGAGCCTCACTAGCACATAGGTAAGCAAGAAAATGTTCGTAATACAATGAGATGACAAAAGTCATGGGATACCTCCTAATATCGTGGCGGACCTACTCCTGCACCGCGTAGTGCAGCAAATCATCGTGGCTTGGACTCAACAAGCAATTGGAAGTCCTCTCCAAAAATATTCAGCCACGCAAGTGTTGCCGGTGCAGAATTTTGTTCACGAACTGATATCTCGATTGTGGCTAAAAATGGTTCAAATTGCTCTGACCACTGTGGGACTTAACATCTGAGGTCATTAGTCGCCTAGAACTAAGAACTACTTAAACCTAACTAACCTAAGGACATAACACACATCCATACCCGAGGCAGGATTCGAACCTGCGTCCGTAGCGGTCGCGCGGTTCCAGACTGAATCGCGTAGAACCGCTCGGCCACACCAACCGGCTTTCTCGATTCCTTCCCCTAAATTTTCAGTCGGATCGTGTCGGACGTTCTTGGTGGCCAAATAGTTCTTTCGAATAGTGCGGAAAGTTCTTGAAATCAGTCACTAACTGTCGTGATGCGGTGACATATTTGTGTACATGAAGTCCATGAATGCCTGCAAGAGATCTCAAAGCAGCTGAATATAACCAGGACCCAGTCCAGTCCATCTAAACGCAACCCACACTATTATCGAGGCACCATAACCGTGCACAGTGCCTTGTAGACAGCTTGGGTCATGGATTCGTGGGGTTGGCGCTATACTCCAATATTACCATCACTTCTTGCCAACTGAAATCGAGACGCATCTGACCAGACGAGAGATTTCTGGTCGCCTAGGGATCAACCGGTATGGTCACGAGCTCAGGAGAGGCGTTGCAGACGATATCGCACTGTTGGCAAAGGCACTCGCGACAGTCATCTGCTCCCGTAGCACATCAACGCCAAATTTCGCCGCACTATGCAAACGGATACGTTAGTCGTACGTCTCTGCGTTTATTTGACGCACTGTTCCTTGTGTTTTAGCACTGAAATCTCTACCCAAACACCGCTGCTCTCCATCGTTAAGTGAAGGCCGCCGGCCACTGCGTTGTCCGTGGTCGGAGGTAATGCCTGAAATTGGGTACTCTCGGCACATTCTCGTACTGCGGTTCTTGGAATACTAAATTCCCTAACGATTTCGGGCAAAGGCCTTGCCGCAGTGGATGCACCGGTTCCCGTCAGACCAAATATGTTAAGCGCTGTCGGGCGTGACTGGTACTTGGATGGGTGATCATCCGGGCCGCCACGCGCTGTTGCCATTTTTTGGAGTACACTCAGCGTCGTGATGCCAATTGAGGAGATACTCGACCAAATAGTAGCGGCTCCGGTCAAAGAAAACCGTCATAACGACCGGGAGAGCGGTGTGCTGACCACAGTCGAATGCGGCGACATATTTGTGAACATGAAGTCCATGAATGGCTGCAAAAGATCCCCAAGCAGCTGATGAGGATGAAACCGCGGTCATATGGCCCGATTAGCTACTTGTGACCTGAAGACGGTATGCTTTTGCTTTTTAACGATTTCCGAAATGGAATATCTCATGCGCTTAGCTCCAACTACAATCGCGCGTCCAAAGTCCATTGTGCACACATAACCACGTCAGATACCATTTTACAAGAATTACCTCTATACAAGTGAAAACTCCGCCAATGCACTCCCGTTTTGTACCTTGTGTACGCCATATTAACGCCATCAGCGTATGTACATACCATTATCCACGACAGTTGTCACCTCAGTGTAGTCTTACACCACTGGCCATTAAAATTGCTACACCAAGAAGAAATGCAGATGATAAACGGGAATTCATTGGACAAATACATTATACTAGAACTGAGATGTGATTACATTTTCATTCAATTTGGGTGCATAGATCCTGAGAAATCAGTACCCACGACAATCACTTCTGGCCGTAATAACGGCCCTGATACGCCTGGGCATTGAGTCAAACAGAGCTTGGATAGCGTGTACAGGTACTCTGCCCATGCAGCTCCAACACGATACCACATTTCATCAACAGTAGTGGCTGGCGTATTCTGACGAGCCAGATGTTCGGCCACCACTGATTAGGCGTTTTCAGTTGGTGAGACATCTGGGGAATGTGTTGGCCATAGCAGCAGTCGAACATTCAGAAAGGCCCGTACAGGACCTGCAGCATGAGGTCATGCATTATCCTGCTGAGATCTAGGGTTTCGTAGGGATCGAATGAAGGGTAGAGCCACGGGTCGTAACACATCTAAAAGGTAACGTCCAATGTTCAAAGTGCCGTCAATGCGAACAAGAGGTGACCGAGACATGTAACCATTGGCACCGCATACCATCGCGCCGGGTGATACGCCAGTATGGTGATGACGAATACACGCTTCCAATGTGCGTTTACCGCGATGTCGCCAAACACGGATGCGATTATCATGATGCTGTAAACAGAACCTGGATTCATCTGAAAAAATGACGTTTTGCCATTCGTGCACCGAGGTTCGTTGTTGAGTACACCATCGCAGGCGCTCGTCTGTGATGCAGTGTCAAGAGTAACCGCAGCCATGGTCTCCGAGCTGATAGTCCATGCTGCTGCAAACGTCGTCAAACTGTTCGTGCAGATGACTGTTGTGTTGCAGACTTCCCCATCTGTTGACTCAGAGACCGAGTAGTGGCTGCACGATCCGTCACAGCCATGCGAATAAGATGCCTGTCATCTCGACTACTAGTGATACGAGACCGCTGGGACCCAGCAAGGCGTTCCGTATTACCTTCCCGAACCCACCGATTCCATATTCTGATAACAGTCATTGGATCTAGCCCAACGCGAGCAGCAACGTCGCGATACCATAAACCGCAATCGCGATAGGCTCCTATTCGACGTTATCAAAGTCGGAACGTGATGGTACGAATTTCTCCTCCTTACACGAGGCATCACAACAACGTTTCACCAGGCAACGCCGGTCAACTGATGTTTGTGTATGAGAAATCGGTTGGAAACTTTCCTCATGTCAGCACGTTGTTGGTGTCGCCACCGGCGCTAACCTTGTGTGAGTGCTCTGAAAAGCTAATCATTTGCACATCACAGCATCTTCTTCCTGTGGGTTAAATTTCGCGTCTGTAGCACATCATCTTCTGGCAATTTTAATGGCCAGTAGCGTAGTTTTTGTGGACACAAGGAAAAAAATCTTTTTTTGGCCACTCTCAGCTCTTCTTTGTCGGTTAACATTAACTGATACAGAGGTCGGCTCCGATGCCCGTGATGTCATAGGTACCCAAATATAGGTAGGACATGACCCTTACATTCATAATTTTCCTCCAGTATTGTTAGAGTATTTAAGTAGTGGTGATAAACTGGTTTGCATCGTAGGGCGAGATCTAATGCAAAGTGGAGGATGACAATTCTGTTGAGAGCTGATGAAGCCAACAACTTTAAGGGGCTTTCAATAAGCAATGCAACAATTCAGGATTCCAGTACACTATATCATTACCCACACTTTTGGCTATACATCTCTATATTTCATAATTATCTCCGTTCACTGAGACGGCTTTATGTCACCATATTGGGAGGGCCTATATGCCCGTATGTCATCACTCTTCTGGTTGGCGTTGAAGCGAACGTCTTGCTGTATCACTAACGTTCCCGTCATCCACGTACTGTTTCCTGCGGAAGTCCAGTGAAGTTTGTGAGCTCCTGACGTGCGTGCAGACCTGTGTGAGGCCTTTCGTTGTCATGGAGAAGGAGAAGTTCAATTTCCATGTTCGTGGCGACGAAAAGGCTGAAGTGGTTTCTTCAGTTTCCTGAGGGTAGCAAAGTGCACTTGATCTTTCCACCATGATGGAGGACATCAAAAGGAGTAATCGCTTCAGAATCCCAGAAGACTGTCCCCATGACTTTAACGGCTGAGGGTGCGGCTTTGGACTTTTTATTCGGAGGAGAGTTGATGTGGCATCACCCATCGATTGCTGTTTTGTTTGCTGTTCGAAGTGACGAACCCAAGTTGCATCGTCTGTGACGTAGTTCGACAAAAAATTGTCACAACAAGCCTCGCAACATGTAAGCAATACCACACAGATGGTCCTTCGTTCCTCCTTATGGCCTTCTATTAGGTGGCGAGGAAACCAGCGGGAAGCACACCACTGAGAACGCCAACTGGTGGACGGATGTGTCAGCACTACCAACAGAAACGTCCAGTTGAGTAGCAAGGTGCTTTATTGTGATCTGTCGACCGTGCGGGAGGACAACGGTTCAATCCCGCGTCCGGCCATCCTGACTTAGGTTTCCAGTGATTTCCCTAAATCGCTTCAGGCAAATGCCGGGATGGTTCCTTTGAAAGGGCACGGCCGACTTCTTTTCCCATCGTTCGCTAATCCAATGAGACCGATGACCTACCTCACTGTCTGGTCTCCTCCTCCACAACAATCAACCCAACCCAACACTGCAGGTGTCACAGCTGTGTGCTGCCACCGACACGCCGAGAGACCTAACAGGTATGCGCCATATTGTTGCGTAGATAACAGACGTCCCGGCCAACGACTCCCAGTGTTTTGTTAGCGGCTAGGTCTCCGTAGACATTCTGTAGGCGCCTATGAACATCTGCAATGCTCTGTTTTTCTGCCATAAGAGCCCCAGTCACAGACACCGTTTTGAAGGCTACGTATAGCGCTGCCATCTGTCGGAACTTGAATGGAACTACAGGGACTGAAGAGGAAATATTCCTTGAAGTAGTAAAACAAATTCGACATTTTTCAACCGAAACTGGCCGAGAAAAAAATGTTTTGCGTCAGTTATCGGATGGCTGTCATGAATAATAAATCTTCGTTGTGGTTGCGCACTGATGTGAAGCGTAGTCGGAGGTCTAGGTTAGGCTGAAAGGTGACAGTTCGGTTGTGAGCTCGCATAGCTAATGAATAGAATGACGTGATAAACATTTCAGCCAGTCACAAAGGTTGACCCCTTACGAGTCCTCTCCCTCCTTTGGTCCCCCCCCCCTTTCGTTTTTCCTCTCCTCCCTCCTTGTTTTCCCCCTCATCTGTCCACGTCCCCCCCCCCCCCCCCCCATCTGCCCTTGGCTAGAGTGTGTCATCTTTGTGCCAGTTTTTACAGTGAGTGTTCAGTGTTGTCTGGGCTTTCCGAAGTGTTGCGAACGGACATCATACTGTCGCTGGGTGTGATTTTTATATCTCTTGCGAATAGAAACCAGACTGTCGCCGTGTTTTCTAATTGTGTGTCTACTATGTTACCTGTCTGCTTCCTGTGTATTTTATTAACATTGCCAAACCTTTGCTTTATGTTTTAACTTTCCACAATTCTCCGCCGTTTTACAACTTAAGTCACCGTTTTATCGCCTGCGTTTGGTGTTTCTTATCTTCTTCTTACGTTTTAAAAAGTCTGTAGGCTGCAGAGCAGCGTACTAAGCTGCTGCCAGCCCGCCCCCTTCGGGGGGAATCGAAATTCAATAAAGTAAAAAAAAAAACAAAGGTTGTTTGTGTGGATGATTCGTTTGGCCTGTATCAGATATTCTGGTGGGTCTATCAGTAAGTGCAGACGATGCTTCGGGTTGCTCTCAGACAGGCCGCAGCGGCCCGCTGGCGTTGGCGCCCCTCGCGGGAAGACCGAAGGCGCAGAGCCGTGCCGCCTGCAGAGCTTAGCGGCGACACAAACCAGAAGAGGCGCGCCGCTACAATCTGTAAACTCAGCCGGAATCATCGTTACCAGAGTGCGTCGCGCGAGAGATAAATGGCGGCGCTAAGGCAAACAGAGCGCGCGAGATGAGGTCAGCGGAGCGGTAGATTAGAATGCGGCCCCCGGGAGGAGCGGCGCGGGATCCATCATCCGGCCCCACACTTGAGCCCGGGGCGCAGCCGGCCGGCCCCAGTGCAGGCGCGCACATTAACACTTGCCAGATAGCCGCCGGGATCCATCAGCCGCAGCAGCAGCCGCGCCCGTCTGGGGACCGCTGCCGCCGCGCCGACAACCCTCGTCTCCCCTGGACGACTTCAAAGGAGAGCCGGGTTTGTGCTGTAGCGAAAACTTCAGAAACACTGGTTCCCAGGTAGATGCCGTGTTTCTTGACTTCCGCTAGGCGTTCGACACTGTTCCCCACAGTCGTTTAATGAACAAATTAAGAGCATATGGACTATCAGACCAATTGTGTGATTGGATTGAAGAGCTCCTACATAACAAAACGCAGCATGTCATTCTCAATGGAGAGAAGTCTTCCGAAGTAAGAGTGATTTCAGGTGTGCCGCAGGGGAGTGTCGTAGGACCGTTGCTATTCACGATATACATAAATGACCTTGTGGATGACATCGGAAGTTCACTGAGGCTCTCTGCAGATGATGCTGTGGCATATCGTGAGGTTGTAACAATGGAAAATTGTACTGAAATGCAGGAGGATCTGCAGCGAATTGACGCATGGTGCAGGGAATGGCAATTGAACCTTAATGTAGACGAGTGTAATGTGCTGCGAATACATAGAAAGAAAGGTCCCTTATCATTTAGCTACAATATAGCAGGTCAGCAACTGGAAACAGTTAATTCCATAAATTATCTGGGAGTAAGCATTAGGAGTGATTTAAAATGGAATGATCATATATAGTTGATCGTCGGTAAATCAGATGCCAGACTGAGATTCATTGCAAGAATCCAAAGGAAATGGAATCCGAAAACAAAGGAAGTAGGTTACAGTACGCCTGTTCGCCCACTGCTTGAATGCTGCTCAGCAGCGCGGGATCCGTACCAGGTGGGGTTGACAGAAGAGATAGAGGTCCAACGAAGAGCAGCGCTCTTCCTTACAGGATCATTCAGTAATCGCGAAAGCGTTACGGAGATGATAGATAAACTCCAGTGGAAGACTCTGCAGGAGAGACGCTCAGTAGCTCGGTACGGGCTCTTGTTGAAGGTTCGAGAACATACCTGCACCGAGGAGTCAAGCAGAATATTGCTCCCTCCTACTTATATCTCGCGAAGAGACCATGAGGATAAAATTAGAGAGATTAGAGCCCACACAGAGGCATATCGACAATCCTTCTTTCCACGAACAATACGAAACTGGAATAGAAGGAAGAACCGATAGAGGTACTCAAGGTACCCTCCGCCACACACCGTGAGGTGGCTTGCGGAATATGGATGTAGATGTAGAAAAGTCCGTGGAAGCTTGACATTGCTAAACACCTGTCTACATGACTCTGAGACCTGGGAAACCAAGATCGGTGATCAAGAATAAGTTACTTACTGTCTTTATTTACAGTCCAGTTAATTCACTGTTCATATGACCATAGTGTTCGTAATTGCTTCACAGTTACCAGGAACTTTAAGTCCACTGAAGTGGCCGCGATGGTCTAGTGGGCAGAGCACTAGACTCCAGCCCAGAAGGTCTCGGATTCAACCCCAGATACAAGCCGTAATTTTTCCTCATTGCAACCACTCCAGCACGACTCCAAGTCATCCTGCGATCTAATGGGTACCGGGGATTATTACAAAGAAAAAAAGGCCGCAGGAGCGCTGGGCTCGTGACCCGCTCCCTCTTAGTGCCACAGCGAAGAAAAGCTGTTCTCTACCTACAGTCAAGCCAGCATCGCAGTCATGTTGGGTGTGCCATATAGACTTTACTTTTTTATTTTAAATCCTCCTCTACAACTGCAATAGAGTGCATATTTTGTAACCAAATGCGTTTCGTTCTATTGATATAAAACGTCATCAGTGGTCTGCTCTAAAACATATTTACAACTAGCCTTTTCCCTGTGCTGCAACCACATCACACTAGTTTTGTTGTGAGGAGTGATGGAGGGTAAGTAAGCTGCCGTATGTGCAATAACGTCAGCTGCTCTCGTGTGTGCTTGTTTAGGTAAGCATAGCTCGTGATGTGCGCCCCATTCTTCCGCTACCCAAGCTGTCGCAACCCATGATGCGCTGCCATGTGCAGCGTCCCTGCTGAGCAGAGCGTGTGGTGGGGCATGCATCGCGCTACTGAAGTTGCTATACAGTGTACAACGCCTGCACGATGCAACAAGTAGTGTGGAAAGCGTGGATTGAACATCAGCACTGTATTCACAACCTGAAATAGTGTCACGTAGACACATAAACTAAAAACTCAATAACTATCTTGTACTACACACTTTCTAAAGTGGGCTGTGGTGTTCCTCAGGATTCAAGCTATGTCCATATCAAATTTCATGGAAATAGATATTTATACACATGTTTCACTCCTGTGTCCAAGGAATTTCGTCCTGCAGCTTCGCCTTCACGCATCTCAGTGTTTATGACGCCATATCTCCTGAAATAGCATCGTACAGTGATATAATTTTGTAGGTAGATTCAGCGGCATATGTGGATACTGTCTGATGAGTGTGTTGCGAATAGAGGTAGTAGCAAATGATCGATGAGGCAGTTTTCCACGCATCTCAGTGTACCTGGCATCATATGTCACGCAATGCGTATCGTGAAATGACATAATTTTGTACAGTCATTCAGCAGTGTATGTGGATACTGTCTGCGGCATGTGTTTGCAAACAGAGTTAGTAGCAAAGAAGTAATATATTTAACGTCAAACACGATGTGGCAGTTTTCCACGCATCTCAGTGTTTATGACGCCATGTATCCTGCACTATGTGTCGTACAGGGATAGAACTTTGTATGTTTATTCAGCAGGATACATAAGGCAAACGTGTCTTGTATGCAACTAGTAGGAAAGAAGTAATAAATTGAATCGTCATGTCTGATGTTCAGTCCTACTGCACGAACAGGGAAAATTTAGTAAGTGATAAACATATTTCCTTTCATTACTTTGTGGGAACTGCTAACGAGAAAAGTTTCGTAAAGTTATGAAGTTAAGTGTAAAGTTTGTTGTAAGTCACTATGTGGTGTCGTTCTCAAATACTGAATGAATGAAATCTAGCCATTTGCACATCGTGGTCTACACTTGTCTTCCACCCCCACCCCATCCTTTTGATAGGTTGGTGGTTCGAATGGCCTGAGTGATTGTTTCCAGACAGTGTTCGAAATATGTTTAAGTTTGTTTGAAATCGTCCCAGTGATTTGGGACGAGATGTGGAACATAACCACATATCGTACATGAATTTTTCTAATATCTATGGGTATCTTCTTTCCCATATTCAGACTTTGATGAAATCAAGCCTTTACGGTGCCCCAATCTGTGCTCATGTTACCTGTAAAAACCCCACGAGAATTTATCTGGTAGTTTTGGAGATTAGTGTGCTCAGACAAACACAAATTTCTCGCACTGAATTGCGGACAGTGACCTAGTTGAAGGTTTACGAGCTCCACTGAAAGATTTCGTAGTCGTCTTATTACATCTGCAGACACCATTCATTTTTTTCTCTTGTTCAGACAGACAAACAGGCCAACATGACGGTTTTAGGTAACACAGTACCTTTTTTCCATGATCCGATTTAGATTGCATGAAGCCTATTCGGTGCTCAAAGCTGTGCCCGAGTTACTTGCGAAAGTCCCGTGAAAATTCGTGTAGCAGTTTTGGTGAAGCGTGTTCTAACAGACATACACACAATTTTACAGTTTTATTATTTGTATAGATTTTCCATGCTTTCTAAATCTAAAAGCCTCTCGTTACAGAAGATTTTGAAGGGTGATTTTACTTGCTATATTTCATATATGATTTTCACTCACATGAGAAACTGTAGTACGATAAACCGCAGATGAAGAGAACATTCCCAGATCTAATGAACAACAAAACCAGCAGTTAAGTTGGCATCGCTACCCATGTGGAATGATCCTCCCAGACAATCGAGCTGGTTAAAGTGCAGCTGCAGGAATGCAAGGTGGAGAACCTGTCCCACATCGAATCCGCCTCACCTGGTTAACTACGAGAGATTGGCACGGTAGCTCAACATGTCCGGTTACAGGGTCTCCTGCCCTACGTAATAAAAAAAAAACCTCAGTGAAATATTCAACGATGAACTTGAAGGGTGGTCATGTGACGTCCGCCCAGACCAAATAACGAGAACAGTAGCGAACAAGATGGGAAAAGTGCAGGTCAGTCAGCGGTCTCCGATTTGATCTTATAGTTTTCCACATTCAACTAGGTGAATACCGGGCTGGTACCAATGTCTCGTCTCAGATACACGCTACGCAAACAGTTACAGCACGTTCTCACACACGAACATCGATTTACTCAGCCTGATGGAGTACACGGATTACGTCAGAGATGTAGTGGTGGACCCCACCAGCCACCAGAAACATTGCTTCAGCTCATATTAAAATGCCGAACCAGTAGACGAAACGGGAAAAGAAGCCACATACACAGAAACTTGTAAAGACCCGTTTAGCCAGATGTACGCAAAAAATAATGGAGTTGATTGTTTGAGACCTATTTCACGTCAAAAAAGTATAGTAATGCAAATCAATGTGAGAGTGGATAAATAGCAGCAGCGCCAAACCTGGAAATACCTACAAAATGTGCAAGTACACTACACTTCCTTATATGAGCGGAAGACGGACTTCAAATTCCATAAGTATAATCACACCTCAATATCTCCTGTAACGAACTGTTTGAGTTCTATAAAGCAATCCAAATTGTAAATATGTTTCATTACAAGCCACCTTGTTGACATTTGCTTTTATGTTCCTGTGATCTAGGAAACCAAACAGGGACAATCACTGATGAACACCGCACTTCACGACATCTGCATCGACGATCAACCATTCCATACCTAAATCAGGCAGTTCATTTACGTTGATGTCATGACTGTTGTATAGCAAGGAACCACTACTGAAGAGTAACAACAGAAGTTTATTACATTGCTCAAACTCCTCACTATACGAAACATTTATATACGTAAACCTGCGAGGACCACACAGAGCAATACCCTACCCTCAAGGGTTGGAGATATCAGAGTTATATTTCGTAGTTACATAGAATTAAACCAGAGACTCCTTTCAGGCTAAAAATTAAAAATAAAGACGTATTAATTAATGAGTGCGAAATCGGAATGTTAATTGTATGTATGTTTCGATGGCGACCGAGAAAAGATATTAATACAAACGTGGTAGCCAAGTGTAAGAGTACTTTTCCCTCGATTTTTGCAAATCGATACATAATGGCATGAATACTTTACAAACTATTGCTGATATGGCAGTTTCCATTAAAACCAAGTCTTCATGTGATAAAAGCCGATCTTATATTCAGGGAACACTTGCAAGTTGGTAGTAAATAAACTGTAAGAGCCTTGCAACCAAACATACCAGAATGGTCTTTTCTACTAAGACATACTTCGGGCGGTCGCAAAAGATGGTACCTCTTTGGTCGCTCGTCTGTTTCTCTCGGGAACAGAAGGTTCTTATAGGCCCAGGAAAGTAGAATCAGGCTCAGTCTTTTTCTGGATTTCTAGGTAACAAATAACGCTTCCGCAGCTGGTATAATTAGCCTCCAGACCAAGTAGACCAGCAATTTAGCAGAGGTTTGTAGAAGTTTCCGTGGGTACTGAAGCTCCAGAAGGTGCCAGCCAGCACTTCTTTACGTAACTGAAGATATTAACATATCTGTTTACTTTAATCTGAATATGATTATATTATAGTGGAGTAGTGAGCCTCCGATCTTTCTTTAATTTCTAATAGTGGTGACAATCATAATATTTCTGATCAAGTAATACTCTGTGGTTTATTACGCCGGCCGTATTAAGGACATGAAAGCTGTTATCCATATATCCAGTTCGGCAAAACGTGACAACACAGGGGAGAAAGTCCTGGCGTTTACCCACTGCAGCGAGGTCCTGTTTTTTACAGTAGCATGTGGAGCCACACATACTACGAATATTAGGCGTGGCATTGACTATCCCCGCAGCGACGCACACTGAGGAGCTACACCCATGCTAAGCCAGACTTCAATGACATCATGACAGGCTTTTTCAAGCCATTGAGAAGATCTACCACACTGCTGAAATAGCACTATCCCCGACTCCAGTTGTAGCAGCAAGTAGTGAAAACTTCCGTGCTGGAGCTGCAAGAAGACCAGCCTGCTAACAGCGAACTGCTCTCCATGATGGGCGTGTAGTTGAACCGATTCAGGGATAGTCGCCAGGTGTAGCCTGCCCCTTTCATTATCTGAAAGACACCAACGAAGGAACCACTGGTGTAGTCGAACGCTGTAAATCTGAATGACATGGGTTACGGTAATCAAAGAAGGAAACATGTTTTCCGAAACCACCTAACAGAAACGAACGGACCTGCAGGAGGGTATGAAACTAAGAAAATGGCTTACCGTCGCGCCGATCATCATTTGAGCATACGGGCCATATTTTGCTGTTATTACACTATCAATACCTTCCAGCTGCGATTTATATTTTCCTTGTTTGTGTCGAATGGTATGATGCACTATTGTTTCTTAAATAAACGACTCATTTACGGGAGTGGAAGGATATATTTTTATTTTGCTGCCTTGATGCGTGGTTGATGCTGAACCTGTAGCTTTGATAAGTGATGATTGGAGAAACAGTGACTACTCACTGTAGACTATGGATATAGTTTGAGACTGATATAAAAGTACGTTTGCACGCAAAAACATTTAATAAGCTTCAATCTGTAACAATCATTACTACTACTCGCTCTCTTAGAAGCGAAAAGAAGCTGTGGACAAGGACCACAAGAAGGCAACAGTTTCATTTATTTCTGAAGACGTGCAAAGCGCCGGCGTTGTTCTATTTCAATGGGTATGTAAACTACCATTGGGACCTACTGAGCCCATGGGAAACAATGCCTCGAATCAACGCCAACAGAGGAACAGATTCTATGACTGCAGTGATTTCCGCACGGTTTGCACCGTACACAACGATATTCTAATATTGCTGCAAGGAACTAGGCGTTTTATGATAATATTTTGCCCATTGCCGAATGTGATGGATGTTTTTAGGAACAAATCATCGCTTCAGAGGCGCCGGCTTTTGAAAATCAATGTGGGTGATCTAAGCCTCAGTTCACAAACGTAAAAAACTAACTTCCCTGAAAATTCAGTTTCAGGTATTTTCCAAAGAAGAACACCTAATAAAGGCGAACGAACTGCTGTTTTTTAGGTTCTTTTTCCATACTAATTAATTAATGCGAAAAGTGATATCTACTTCACAAAGACTTGTATTTTTTCAGATCTCGGCACGCATCGCGGCCGACCCACACTCCCATCGAGTGCCACCTGTCCTCAGTCCCTGTACATTCCCTCCATATTCGCTCTCTAAGATTCCCACAGGAGGTCGGACTTATTTGTACATGCGCAATGAAAATGGTTGATCAATTGACCCAGCAAGGCCTATCAAATTATGCGAATTGGTGGTGTCTGTTCTTCAGGACATGTCTGAATGAACGGACTCCACGCATTCACATAATTATACAGGAGGAGATATTAGGGATTAACGCCCTATCTACGACGAGTCATTAAAGACGAGGCAGGGTCAACGTTAGGGAAAGATGGGAAGGAAGTCAGCTCGTTTCAAAGGAACCACAGTGGCATTTGCCTTAGCTGATTTACGGAAACCGAAGGAAACCTATACGTAAACGATTGGTCAGAGATCTGAACCGTCATCCTCCCGAATGCCAGTGCAGCACCTTACCCCTGTTCCAAGTCTCTCGGTCCTTCTGTCGCTAGTCAGTCCGCTTCGAGATCGGTCAACACTTCTTTTATTGACACGAAGTTGTATCAAGAAAAAGATACAAATATTAGAACCTAGAGACTGTACGACTGATCCTCGACGACAATGAGATTTTGCGCTGGGTGTACTTCGAGTGCATCTAATATTAGGGTGAAAAGTCCAATCTCTCCTGTCTGATAGTAGGACCACGTACTTATGTTTAGAGTTGATGGAAACACACCTTTGTCAAACTTTTCTGTAATCCGTAATCACTCTGTAAACTGACTCTTCTTTCCTCTGTCAACCTTACCTTTCTCTTCTATGCCAGCGCATATATTAGAGCAAAGAGCTCGTATCAACAGTTCCTTCGAACAGTTGGGCATGAGCAGAAGGCGATGAACCACTGTCTACAATTAATGATACGCTTTAGCTCACCTTCGTTTGCAGTGAGCGTGACAACTGCAACAGGTGATTTACAAATGGAGAAACTAGTTTATTCTTAGTATTTTAGTCAGTAATATCTTGTAGAACGTACTTTCAGCAATATTATTTCCAAAATATAGAAGCATGCTCTAAGAGTTATATCTGGTGTTGCTTTCAGAACGTTCTGCCAAACTTGTAACCTTACATACCATAGCGTATGAGATGTCTTCTAGGAATAAGACGGAGTTTGTCAGAATTGAAGAACTTCTTCCTGTATAGTAGCCGCTTCTGCTAAAGTGAAGAAAATCTTCACATGTATCTTTAATCTAATGTGTTAGATTACTTTATAACTCGTGTTAGCACAATAATACAATAAACTTTCGCGATGATATTTTATTGTATGGCACTTAAGTAAAACGTACACCTTACACGTTTTTTTCACATCTCAGAGACACTTTCTATTGTATCTGTGGAACACTACAAATGTAACGTATACAGCAAATTGATTACAGACTATATATATAATTATAATGATGCAAAAAGAGCACGCTGAGCACTTGTAATACAAAAATTCGGTTCTGAGTTTGGCTCACAAATCTGCAACATTATAAAAATATTAAAAAAGGAACACTGATGGCCATCAAAGCTGCAAGCACCGGGAAGGACAGAAAGCAAAGAAATTTCAATTTTATTGGGTATACAGTACAAGAGGAAAAAATAATTGATTCTAACAGTGTGGAGGGTAAGATATTTAGTACACAGAATTGCCGTCACCTCTAGCAGCAAGAACCGGCCGCTGTGGCCTAGCGGTTCTAGGCGCTTCAGTCCGGAACCGCGAGCCTGCTATGGTCCCAGGTTCGAATCTTGCCTCGGGCATGGATGTGTGTGATGCCCTTAGGTTAGTTAGGTTTAAGTAGTTCTAAGTATAGGGGACTGATGACCTAAGATGTTAGGTCCCATAGTGCTTAGAACTATTTGAACCATCTAGCAGCAACAATGGTTCTAATCCTGCAGCTACGCCATTCCGTTGTACTTCAGCTATATACCAGAGTTAATCAATCATAACGCACTTAAAGACGAAAAAAAAAAAAAGAAATAAACGGCGCTCCACTAAGGAGTTTTGCAAACTGGTCACGACCTGATGCTAATGCAGGTATCTACGGAAAATTCATAACTTGAACCTTTCGCAGCCGATGCATGAATGTGTGACACTGCAGCGCAATTTCATCACGCTGCTGGCAAGGATATGTCGACGCTGGGGCATAAAGTCTTTGCGAACTTCATTCTGTGTACCCGGCCTTAAAGTAAATATGCCTGTCAGACACGCGCTTGTGCAACATATGCAGATATCCGCGTTTGAGAGACAACATCAATTTGGGCTCAAAGAAACCGATTGAAGCCTCAGTAGGAGTGATGTCACTATTGCGCATGTTGGCAGGAATGGGTGAATCGTGGCCGAACACAGCGCCAAGACGGAACCGGTCGACATAGAGAGACGGCAGAACGTGAGGACAGAGCAATCGTCAGAGAGGCACTCAGATCCCCAGATCCATCAGCATCATCGATCCGATGTGCAATTGTTGATTCATTCACAGAAACATGGCAGAGCTCAAGACACTCCTTACGCCAACTACCATTGGCCTCTGTACACCAAGAAATCCGTTTGCAGTGGTGTCGGGCACATTCGGCATGGAATCTCATTTACTGGCGTAGAATTGTCTTCAGTGATGAGTCCCACTTCGAACTGAGCCCCAATAACCAGCGAAACCGTGCCTGGATAAGCCCTGGACATTGCTGAGATACCAATACAGACCGATAAGTAGGTGTGTCATTTCTTTTCATGGCAGCACCCCTTCGGTTGTCATCTGCGACAACCTTACAGCACGGCGGTACGTTGGCGATATTGTACACCCGTTTATCTTTCATGGCAAGCCAGCATGGGCTTATATTGCAGCAAGATAATGCCCACCCGCACACGGAGTTAGTTCCTGCTGCTTGTCTTCGTGGCAAACCCTACTTTCATCTACATCTACATCAACATCTCCATCAACATCTACAGCTACATGATTACTCGGCAAATCACAATTAAGTGCTTGGCAGAGGGTTCATCGAACCACCATCATACTATTTCTCTACCATTCCACTCCCGAACAGCGCGCGGGAAAAACGAACACATAAACCTTTCTGTTCGAACTCTAATTTCTCTTATTTTATTTTGATGATCATTCCTACCTATGTAGGTTGGGCTCAACAAAATATTTTCGCATTCGGAAGAGAAAGTTGGTGACTGAAATTTCCTAAATTGATCTCGCCGTACGAAAAACGTCTTTGCTTTAATGACTTCCAACCCAACTGGCGTATCATATCTGCCACACTCTCCCCTATTACGTGATAATACAAAACGAGCTGCCCTTTTTTGCACCCTTTCTATGTCCTCTGTCAATCCCACCTGGTAAGGATCCCACACCGCGCAGCCATATTCTGACAAAGGACAAACGAGTGTAGTGTAAGCTGTCTCTTTAGCGGACTTGTTGCATCTTCTAAGTGACCTGCCGATGAAACGCAACCTTTGGCTCGCCTTCCCCACAATATTATCTATGTGGTCTTTCTAACTTAAGTTGTCCGTAATTTTAACACCCAGATACTTAGTTGAATTTACAGCCTTGAGCATTGTACTATTTATCGAGTAATCGAATTCCAACGGATTTCTTTTGGAACTCATGTGGATCACCTCACACTTTTCATTATTTAGCGTCAACTGCCACCTGCCACACCCTACAGCAATCTTTTCTAAATCGCTTTGCAACTGATACTGGTCTCCGAATGACATTACTAGACGGTAAATTACAGCATCATCTGCGAGCAACCTAAGAGAACTGCTCAGATTGTCACCCAGGTCATTTATATTCCTCAGGAACAGCAGAGATCCCAGGACGCTTCCCTGGGGAACACCTGATATTACTTCAGTTTTACTCGATAATTTGCCATCTATTACTACAAACTGCGACCTTCCTGACAGAAAATCACGAATGCAGTCGCACAACTGAGACGATACCCCATAGGCCCGCAGCTTGATTAGAAGTCGCTTGTGAGGAACGGTGTCAAAAGCTTTTCGGAAATCTAGAAATACGGAATCAACTTGAGGTCCCCTGTCAATAGCGGCCATTACTTCGTGCGAATAAAGAGCTAGCTGCGTTGCACAAGAACGATGTTTTCTGAAACCATGCTGATTACGTATACATAGATCGTTCCCTTCGGGGTGATTCATAATGTTTGAGTACAGTATATGCTCCGAAACCCTACTGCAAACAGACGTCAATGATATAGCTCTGTAGTTCGATGGATTACTCCTACTAACCTTCTTAAACACTGGTGTGACCTGCGCAATTTTCCAATCTATAGGTGCAGATCTATCGGTGAGCGAGCGGTTGTATATGATTGACTTTGCCAACAAGGTCGACGAAACTCTCCCCATCTCATAGTTTTTGGAGTATTACGGGCAGTGCCCTCCAACCAGCTCCGGATTTTGACGATCTAACTCCCCAATTGGACAGAATGTAGCACGATATATCTCATGAGTAAATCGAATGACTCTAACAATCATTACCAAGCCAAATAAATGCTTGCATAAGGATCAGAGGTGGAACAACACATTATTGACTTGCTCAGTTAGTGAAGCTCTTTCTCTTGAATAAATCATCCAATTTTTCCGAAATCGTAATCTTTTCTTTGCCTGTATTGGTATGCATCATCTACCGATTTCTGTGTCATTCGGATAATTTCTTGATACTGCGTCGATTTTATTTTAGCGTAGTTGGGTAGTGGTGACGCACCAGTCTTTCAGCAGACCACGATCAGAAGTTTTCAGTGGGTGACAGAAGCGTTGAACGTACTGTAGAGAGCAAGAGTGCAACGCCATCTGTGTCAGTGTAGGACAGGACAGCTGGCGCAACATGTGGCCTTGCGTTTGAAAGATAATGTGAGGAAGTCCTCTAATCTGCGACACAGCTATCGTTCTTAAAATGTCAGAAACATGAAGTCTGTTGTCCATGTTACAGGCTCTGCGAAGCAGAGTGTATCTTGTTGTGTACGCAGTGGCACCCCACATTATCAAGACATTGCTACGTTCTCCTTGAAGTCTCCACACACGGGTTCTTCAAACATGATGCTGTACGCATAACCGGGATATTTGAAAAGATAATGAGCTGAAAATCCTGTGTCTGTGTTGTCACTATTTCCGCGTCAATAGAAGCCACAACAACCATCGACATACTGATAGTCCTCGGCACTCCTGCTGCCCTCGCACTCTCCGTGTGGATACGTGACGTGGCTGCACGATCCTGTGCGGCCAAATGAAAAATACTGCTGTCCTCTGAATACTTATTCACACTGCAATCTTGTGTGTCTCATCCTGTCGCTGTCGAATTCTGACAGATGCAGGTAATGCTTTTCCTCCTTACACCTGTAGTACCCTCGGAAAATAATGCTCGTTAGCTCTAAACATAAGAAAGGGAAGTTACGAGACAAGAGATGCTGGTCGCCTGTGCATGGCAAGAGCCAGACCTCGGAGAGCGGTTATATGAAACGTCAGAGGCTCCTAAACGCCACGGGCGCCAGGGCAGCGAATTTCGCGTACAGCTTCAACACTACAAGCTGTAAAAAGAAGAGTGATCTAACTGCAGACAAGGAGCAAGTATAAGAGAGAGATAATGGAACGAGTCTTTGGAAGTAGTATCTGTACCTCATGAAGAGCCTATGGCAAGTCTAAGATATGATTTAACGAGAGACGCCTCCTTCCCTCCACTCAGCCTCCGAAGAATAGTGCAGAATTAGAGCCAATGAGATCGTTAGGGCCCTTTGACAACAGGCCCTGTCGTAGACTGAACAGGCCGAAGGGGAAAACTGAATAAAACTCGGCAGCAGGATGCTCGGAGAGGTCTACTGCAGTCAGATTAGGAAGTTGTACTTACATCAGTAGAGACAGCCGAAGAGAGTGGTCGGGTATGGCTAAGCAGAGCTATCTGCAATAGTTGCAGTGCTGCTGATGGCATCGTAGACATTCAGCTAGGGACTTCAGCGTGTCATGTCGTGGTTACGACTCAGTTATGACAGCTCCATTTTAAGTAGACGGAGTGGTGCTAGTTAGTAACTGTCTCTGTGTAAAGACTCGGTCTCCTCGTGAGTCAGTTCCTCTAAAGCAAGTATATGGGGTATTGATACTGTTTTCTTAATAGAGTCAGAAGCTTTAAAACACTCATAGGGTTTGGAATTTTAGTACTTATTCGAAGACATATCCTTCTTAATTATGGACTTTCAACTACATAGTCAGGTCAAGACTCCATCTCACTTAGGTTAACCAATCATTTCTCTTCTTCCTGAACCCTTCCTGAACTTACGTTTGGAACGCGACATACCGGGCGTAAAACGAACTTCTCAAAAAAACAAACATTCAAAAGGGAATGCCAAATGAGTAACAGATAATCTCATAGAATGTGCGTTGCTGTAACCTGAAGTGTTGATCATTTATATATCTAATGATTTAGCGCGCATCATGGCAATTTCACATTTTTTTGCTTGCTGTCTTGATTGTGTTGTAATTTTAATAGCCAGAAGAGTAAAAAAGTGGCCAGGTGGGAGCAGGACTCACGCTCCGAGGGTTCCGTACAAACTTAATTATGTACGTTAACAAGTCATGCATTCCGGGAATCGATAACATCGACAATTTCGGCTGTTATCGGCATTGACACTGGTAAGATATTGATCCCGGAAATTTCGAGTCTTCAGGCAACGTTTTAATTTTAAGTTTGAAAACGGATAACAAATGTCAAAGAAAAAATATTTTTCGTGTAATTTCATCACAAGTAACAATTTTCCGGTTTATTCCCCTTTAGCTGTATTGTGAAACCTTGCCTCTGACCACTATTCATGATTCTAGGTCAACGGGAGATACGCTGTAAATTTTGACGAGTAAGTTAGAGAGTATCATAATATGGACATAAATGGCAGAATCGTTTGGTTACATTAACTTGAACATTTTATGTTTCTTACACCGACAAGGGACCATAGGCCCACATACGTGACACAGATTTCAAATTAGTACGTCTACTCGTTCCTGAGGAAAAGTGGTCTTAACAGGCGAACAGACAATTCGATAACAAATGAGAAAAAGACCTTTTTTCATGTGAGATAATCACAACTCAACGATTTTCAGATGTCTTCCTTCATTCGTTCTGTGAAACCTTGCTTCTTGCCAAATTCCATAAATCTAGGGCACAGAAAAGTACCCTATAGGGTTTGATGAGTGAGTTTGCGAGTATCAAAATATGTGATATAAATAGCAGTATGTTTTGATTATATTAACTTAGAACCTTACATTTATTACGCTGCCAAGAGGCCTTAGACCTTAGCGTGTGACATCAATTTCAACTTGATATGTCAACCCTTTTCTGAAAAAAGGGATTTAAAGAGACGAGAAAAGTTTTTTGTGTAATATATTTAAAAAGTAACAGTTTTAGGATTCTTTCCTTTAGTTTTACTGCGAAACAATGTTTCCTGCCAAATTTCATGGTTCCGTGTCAACTGGAGGTACGATGTAGGTTTTGATGGTTCAAATGGTTCTGAGCACTATGGGACTTAACATCTGAGGTCATCAGTCTCGTAGAACTTAGAACGACGTGAACCTAACTAACCTAAGGACATCACACACATCCATGCCCAAGGCAGGATTCAAACCTGCGACCGTAACAGTCACGCGGTTTTGGACTGAAGCGCCTAAAACCGCTTGGCCACCGTAGCCAGCGTTTTCCGAGTATCAAAATGTGTGACGTAAATGACCGTATCTTTTGACTGCACTGACTTAAAAGCTTCACTTTTTACATCGCCAAGGGATCACAGACTTCAATATGAGGCTTAAATTTGAACTTGATACGACTACATGTTCCTGAGAAAAATGTTTTAAAAAGTCGGGCTGACACACAGACAGACGATGATCAGTGTAATCCTATAAGGGTTCTGTTTTTACCGATTGAGGTACAAAACCGCCCAAAACAAATCGGGTACACAAAATTGGGAAGACAATTTCAGTCAGTGGTAATAACCCTCTATAAAAATCCTGCATGTGTATAGGTAAATTACTAATTTCAGTCTTAGTAGAACGTCTTTGTTTGACTGCAGAGCGTGCCCCTAAAGTGACTGTTTGACTGGAACTGAGGAGATGGGTCCCTTTTTAATACGGGCAGCGTCACTTTGTAGAGGAGGCAGCGGCTGGGGGGCAGAGCCCGCCCACTGCGACCGCAGACCGCCGACAATCAGGTGCGCTGCGCTGCGCCGAGACCGCGTGAGATATAGCTATGGTAATGCGGCCCAGGGTCTGCCGATATTGATGGCCCGGCCTCTGTGTAGCTGGCGAGCACACACTACCGCCAACCAATCGCCCCGCCAGGGGAAAGGAAAGCGGGCACCGAGGGCGGTGATGGGGGCGGAGGGCGGTGTCGGGGCTGGGGGCCGGGCTTTGCGTCGACCGCCCGACCGTGCCCGTTTCCTCGAGATTGGATGAGAATGGCCCTTTCTGGGGTGGGGCGGGGGCGTCATCAAGTCCTTACATGCAAATCCCTTCCCGATCGCAACTCCTATATATGGGGGCTTCTTTTCCTCTCTGTGTGTGTGGGGGGGGAAGAGGTGGAGGGGTGAGGGGAGAGCCAGCCGACGGTGCCGAGCGGGTAAAGCCTACACTCATTCCAGCCGGCAATAAGCATGCATGGCACGGGAAGGAACGTTGCGAAGACACACACACACACACACACACACACACAGAGGGGGATGAAGACGCGCACGCCAGCGCTCGCCCGTGCGGATACGCATATCATGAAATATTCATTACCTTCCGCGGGTAACACTTTCAACGATATTAAAATGGTTTCTATTGCTGCGGTACGTAAGACATTCTGGAGAGTTATACACCCCCTCCTGAGCGCCGACCAGAGGGCTTAAAGAGGAGTTGGGAAGGCCCTAGCGGAGGCCCGAGGTGGTGGTACCTACGCCGCGATGAAGTGGATGGAATAAGGAGGAGGAGTCAACAGAAAGTTGGCTGCCGGCTTTTTCCCACTCTCCGTTCCCTTCTTTTAATGCCGGCGCTCCGGCTTCTCCCACAAATTGGATTCCGACCGGAAACGGAGGGCGGCGCTGGCAGTAATCAGACGCGGCGGCTTCCGGCCACCTCGGCTCCTCCTGAACTCTGGCGCCGGGCGCCCGCAATGGGGGCGCCGCTCGTGTCCGTCAGGTCGTCTGCTACAGGTCTGACCGCGGAACGGGTCACGTCAGTCCCAGTCTCACAAGCACACCCGACAGAAATCGTATTTTTGTGTTTTTTGTACTTTTTGTATTTTATGTGGAACGTGATGCTAAGAACTCCAATACTAACCACCCTTTGCAGTTACATGCAACTCTCAAAAACTCCCGAGAAAATCGATTTTGAAGTTTTCCGAGGATCTGTAATACCTTGAGGTAAGGTCACTTCCTCGCCAGGCAAAAAAATGGCTCTGAGTACTATGGGACTTAACATCTGTGGTCATCAGTCCCCTAGAACTTAGAACTACTTAAACCTAACTAACGTAAGGACAGCACACAACACCCAGCCATCCCGAGGCAGAGAAAATCCCTGATCCCGCCGGGAATCGAACCCGAGAACCCGGGCGTGGGAAGCGAGAACGCCACCGCACGACCGTAGCAGTCGCGCGGCTCCGGACCTCGCCAGGTAGTATGGCTCTGTGGTAGAATGTTATTATGCTGTGTAGGGGTCATGAGTTCGGTTTCAGACAATCCAAGTTTTTTTAACGTAAGAGCACGTTCCAAGAGCATTTCCGTAAAGCGGGAAAAATGCAGTAGTTCCCGAGACTCGTAATCCGCTTCGGGCGGGTCCGAGTCTCGTTTCGACCGCTATTTTTTCTTGCTTTTTCCATTCAGTTCGAATGGCTATGTCATTTAAATATAAAATTCATCAAATACATTGTAAATAACACATATCTAATTGTCAATTTTATGAAAATGCAAGTCTTCTTATTTATAATCAGAAATTGCTCAAAATATCCAGTTTTCTTTGCAAATATAAGTTCTTAATTAGCGGTATTTTATAAAAGACTCATCAATAAAGAGAGTTTAAATTAAAAAGAAACATTATAAATTAATTTTTTTATGTTCCTGTATTTCACTCTGCAAGGAAGAGCACGAGGAACACGCACCTCGCCGGCCAGAGTTGCCTAGCGGTTCTAGGCGCTGCAATCTGGAACCGGCTACGGTCGCCGGTTCGAATCCGGCCTGGGGCATGGATGTGTGTGATGTTCTTAGGTTAGTTAGGTTTAAGTAGTTCTCAGTTCTAGGGTACTGATGACCTCAGAAGTTAAGTCCCATAGTGCTCAGAGCCATTTGAACCATTTTTTGAACACACACATTTGTTTAAAAATTTATCGCAGTTGGGAATCGAACCTATGCCACCCACATGACGGGCAAGTACTGTACCACAGAATCACTCAGCCCATTAAAATTTCAGTCTTGCCTTAGGATATTGAATAATTTCAAAGCCGATGTTCTCGAGAATATTTTAGAGTTGCATCGTACAGCTTTGGGAAACTGACATTTCAGTTCTGAACTTCAAACATCATAAATCCAAAAAATACAAAAATCCGATTGTCATGTGATCTACTTGTGAATCTGACTACCTTTCCAACAGTACACCTCTCTGTTGTTGTGTTCTTCGGCCCGAAGATTGGTTTGTTGCACTTCTCCATGCTACTCTATGCTGTTCGAGCCTCTTCACCTCCACGTAAGTACCGCAACCAAACATTTCTGAATCAGCTTACAGTATTCATCTGTTGGTCTCTCTCTACGATTTTTACACCCCCCACCTCCCCCCACACACACACTTCCCTAAAATACTAGACTGGTGATCCCTTGATGTTGAGAAAGTATCCTATCAACCGATCCCTTCTTTTGGTCAAATTGTGCTACACATTTCTTGTCTCACCAATTTATACAGTTACTTCTCATTAGTTATGTCATCTATCCATCTAATCTTCAGTAGTCTTCTTTAGCACAAGATTTCGGAAGCTTCTATAGTCTTCTTCTCTAAACTTTGTATCGTCCATTTTTCACCTGCATAAATGGCTACACTCCAGACAAATACCTTCAGAAAGACTTAAAATCTCTCTTCTTCAGAAATGCATATTTTGTCACTACCTGTCTACATTTTATAGCCTTTCTACTTCTGCGGTCATCAGTTATTTTGCTGCGAAACTCGTCTAGTACTTTACTACGTTAAGTGTCTCGTTTCCTAACATAATTCCCTTAGCATCACCTGATTTAATTCGACTACATTTCATTATCCTGGTTTCGCTTTTGTTGATGTTCATCTTACATTCTCCTTTCAAGACACTGTCCATTCCGTTCAAGTGTTCTTCCAGATCCTTTACTGTCTCTCACAGAATTACAATGTCATCAGCAAACCTTAAACTTTTCATTTCTTCTTCCCAAACCGTAATTCCAACTCCAAATTTTTCTTTGGTTTCCTTTACTGCTTGTTCAGCGTGCAGGTTTAATAGCGTAAGAAATAGGCTAGAAACCTGTTTCACCCCTCGACCACTGCTTCCCTTTCATGCCCCTTAACTTTTATACCTGCCGTCCGGTTTCTGTACAAATTGTAGCAGGGAGTTCTGCGCTCATAGGCAGCACACCGCGCCAAGTACACGCTTCACTCGGTGACCACAGCACAGCTACGACGCCTGCGGATGGGTTTATAACAGTCCGAAACTGGTCGTGTGAAAATAAAGTAATTGCCGACTGAAGCGGTATTTTCAACCTCTGCTGCTACATTCTTCTTGAATTCTGTGGGTATTTCGCTTGTTTCATACATCTTGCACATAAGATGGAAGAATTTTGTGATGGCTGGCTTTCCCAAGGCTATCAGCAGTTCTGACGGAATATCGTCTGCCGCCGAGGCGTTGTTCCCTTGTCACTCCCCTTTTGTTTATTCACGATAAGATATTAAGGGAATTTCCTCGGTAAATGATTTGCACCTTTGAATTTAGAACGACGTCCAATATTCATTTTGTAACACCTGGACGTGAGTATTAAGAATGCCATCACTGATAATAACCTCGAATTTTTGAAGCAAACCTGAGTTAATTTCTTTATCCTACCAATTAAGTTGTAAGACAGTCAGTTGTAATTTATACCATAGTGCTCATCCTTGTATCTTGAAAATGGGCTGGAGTAGGTTACTTTTGCTGTCGTGGGATGGAGCGATCTCTTTCGGCCAATTTAGTGCACAAAGGAAGCAAAAACAGCTGATATAAGTGGTGTTTGGCATTCAGTAATGCGGAAATGGAGAAGAATATCCAAGTTTAAGGTGCTGTATTTGACAGTACATATGAGAGCTAAGTGAATGCTGGTGAGATATTGGTTCAAACGATGCATGGAACGTGTGAATAGGTAACTAACAATCCAACTTAGACAACACGTTAGGAGGCGTACATACATTGAGGCGACAAAAGTCCAGGAATACCTCTAGATATTCGTTCAAATGATCTGTGGAACATGTAACAGTTAGCTAGTTAACTAACAAGGTCCGTAGGTTAGTAGGCGTACATACACTGAAGTGTCAGAAGCTAAGGGATACCTCCTAATATTGCGTCAGGCCTCCTTTTGCCCGGCGTAGTGCAGAAACTCGACTTGTCATGGACTCAATAAGTCGTTGGAAGTCCGCTGCATAAGTTATGAGCCATGCTGGTGCCGGTGCAGGATTTTGTACATGAATTGACCACTCGATTATGTCCCATGACAGTTCGATGAGGTTAATGTCAGCAGGCCAAATCATTCGCTCGAATCGTCCAGAATGATCTTCAAACTAATAACGAACAAAGGTGGACGGCTGACATGGAGCACTGACATCTATAAAAATTCCGTCGTTGTTTGGGAACACGTTGACCATAGATGGCTGAAAATGGTCTCCAAGAAGCGAACATAATCATTTCCAGTCACTGATCGCTTCAATTGGACCGAGGACTCAGTCCATTAAGTGAAAACACAGCCCACACCATTACGGAGCCATTAACCGCTGGCCCAGTGCCTTGTTGACAACTTGGGAAGAGGGCTTCGTGCGGTCTGCGCCACACTCAAACCCTACCATCAGTTCTTATTTACTGAAATCGGGACGCATCTGACCAGGCTACGGTTTTCCAGGCGTCTAGGTTACAACCGATATGGTCACGACCCCAGGAGAGGCGCTGTACGCGATGTCGTGCTGTTAGCAAAGGCTCTCACGTCGTTCGTCTGCTGCCACAGCCCCTTAATACCAAATTTTGCCTTACTGTCTTAACGGATACTTCCGTCGCATAACCCACATTGATTTCTGTGGCTATGTGACCTGATGAACCTGATAACAAATAGCACACTACTGGCCATTAAAATATCTACACCACGAAGAAATGCACATGATAAACGGCTATTCATTGGATAAATATATTATACTAGAACTGACATGTGATTACATTTTCAAGCAATTTGGGTGAATAAATCCTGAGAAATCAGTACCCAGAAAAACCACCTCTGGCCGTATTAACGGCCTTGATACGCCAGGGCATTGAGTCAAACAGAGCTTGGATGGCGTGTACAGCTACAGCTGCCCATCAAGAGTAGTGACAGGCGTATTGCGACGAGTCAGTTGCTCGGCCAGATGTTTTCAATTGGTGAGAGATGTGGAGAATGTGATGGCCAGGGCATCAGCTGAACATTTTCTGTATCCAGGAAGGCCCGTACAGGACCTGCAACATGCAGTCGTGCATTATCCTGCTGAAATGAAGGGTTTCGCAGAGATCGAATGAAGGGTAGAGTCACGAGTCGTAAAACATCTGAAATGTAACGTCCACTATTCAAAGTGCCGTCAGTGCAAACAAGAGGTGTCCGAGACGTGTAACCAATGGCACCTCATACCATCACGCCGGATGATGCGCCAGTATGTGGATGACGATTACACGCTTCAAATGTGCGTTCACCGCGATGTCGCCAAATACGGATGCGACCATCATGATGCTGAAATCAGAACCTCGATTCATCCGAAAAAATGACGTTTTGCCATTCGTGCACCCAGGTACGTCGTTGAGTACACCATCGCCAGCGCTCCTTTCTGTGATGCAGCGTCAAGGGTAACCGCAGCCGTGGTCTCCGAGCTGATAGTCCATGCTGCTTCAAAACGTCGTCGAACTGTTCTTGCAGGTGGTTGTTATCTTGCAAACGTCCCCATCTGTTGACTTAGGGATCGAGACGTGGCTGCACGATCCGTTGCAGCCGTGAAGATAACATGCCTGTAATCTCGACTGCTATTAATACGAGGCCGTTGGGATCCAGCACGGCGTTCTGTATTACCCTCCTGAACCCACCGATTCCATATTCTGCTAACAGTCATTGGATCTTGACCAACGCGAGCAGCAATGTTGCGATACGATAAACCGCATTTGCGATACGCTACAATCCGACCTTTATCAAAGTCGGAAACGTGATGGTAAGATTTCTCCTCCTTACACGAGGCATCACAACAACGTTTCACCAGGCGACGCCGGTCAACTGCTGTTTGTGTATGAGAAATCGGTTGGAAACTTTCCTCTTGTCAGCACGTTGTAAGTGTCGCCACCGGCGCCAACCTTGTGTGAAATCTCTGAAAAGCTAATCATTTGCATATGACAGCATCTATTTCCTGTCGGTTAAATTTCGCGTCTGTAGCACGTCACCTTCGTTGTGTAGCCATTTTAATGGCCATTAGTGTAAATAAGAAGAAAACACGGTGTCTGTTAGCACTGACAACTCTAATACCAACGCCGTTGCTCTCGGTCGTTACGTGAAGGCCGTGGACCACTGCGTTGTCCATGGTGAGAGGAAATACCTTAAATTTGGTAGTCTTGGAGACTATTGGTACTTTGGATCTCCGGATACTGAATTCCCTAATGATTTCCGGAATGGGATGTTCCATGCCTCTAGTCCAAAGTCAATTAACTCCTCTCGTACGGCCATAGTCACATCGGAAACCTTTGCTTGCTTCTCACCACATACTTGGCCATTCGTAGTCTGATGACTGTAATATTATGCAACCCGACAATTTCAATTTATGGCTGTTTGGCAATCCACCATCAAAGCTCAAATGTACGTCAGTATTATTACCAACCAGTTAGTGCCTCGTCTCTTTCTAGCTGAGCATTCTACTTTCCAAGTAGTCACTTTTCAGCAACGCACTGGTACAAGCATTCGGCAGTTAATTTGAGAAGCGTGATGATAAATTGCAGTGAACGTTGTGGCGCACAAATTTAACTGATATCAATCGTATTGGAAACTGCAAGTGGTGTCGTCGGCTATGACATCAGAGTTTGTGCACCACGTCCCTCTTATATCTACAGGATTTTCGCTGTCAGTGCATGGAGACCCGAAGATTTTAATTTCCGGATATAGAGGACGTATTTATTGAATCTATACGATTCCAAAGAGCAGGAATTTACCAAATTTTTTAAGTTCCTGCCAGCACCGTAAGATGGGGACTGTCGTAATGTGCTGACGGTAAAACGTAAGTCATTGCAGACGAACACTCTCTAAATCTGTTGGTATACAGGTTCATCTACATGTAAATAACAATGTCCTGTCGATAACGCCTCTAGAAAAACTTTGACTCGTTGTCGGTCCTTCTATTCTTCCCAGGCGGTTCTAGCAGTAACGCTATCTGAAGTCTGATAGAGGTCCAGGGTTCGCGGCAGCTCAGGTCCTGCGGTGATAATTAATCTCCCAGGAGGGACGTCAGCGCAGAGAAAATTGATGAGGGGCCGCCCCCTCCCCCGCGCCACATGTCCTCAATATCGCATCACTCAGCCAGCTCAGCACGGGCTGCCGCGTGATGACTTTATCTGCGCCGGCCGCATTGCTGGAGAACACAGATACCACTCTCCCCTTGCAGTCGCAAGCGGTCAACCTCATTCGGAGAAGCTATTGCAACTCAGCTGGAGACAGACTTTCAACACAGATATGCCGTGTTTGCAGACTCTGTACCGTGTTATGATTAGCAGATGTTGACTGAGTTCAATCGCTATGGTTCATTTGACACAGTCATTAGTCTTCTGACTGGTTGCATGTGGGCCGCCACGAATTCTTCCTGCGCCAACTCTTCATCTTAAAGTAGCACCTGCAACGTGCATCCTCAATTATTTGCTGGATGTGTTCCAAACACATCCTCTACAATTTTTGTTCTCTACAGCTCTCTCTAGTACCATGGAAATGTTTCCCTGAGGTCTTAACAGTGTAAGGGGTTCACCACCCTGCTGGAGCAAATGTAATTTCATGTATTGCTCACGCGGTGCCTGCGACAGACAATATCTTTGCTGCAATAGAGTCGCAGGTCAGAGCAGTCTCGGCAGTTGTTGCAGTCGCTCGTTGCTACAGTGCAGTTGTAGTCTGTCGCTGGTACAGCACAGTTCATAGCCATGTATTGTAAGGTAAATTTTATTATTTTTATTGGCAGGCGGGTAGTTAAGTCACTTGTCTTAGACGTTAATATGAATTTGTTGCAATTTTTTGTGATTCGTCAGCACCAGTTGACCCAAATTTGTAATATTCAGTCTTTCGTATAATGGATTGCAGATCTTTATCAATAATGTAAAGGATTTTCAGAATATAATTTTTACCAATCTACAAAAACGGAAGGAATCATTTTGCTTTAAGTCATTACCAGTCCCGATCTAGTCGTTTATTTAAATTTAAATATTTCAGAAACTTTCGCAGATCATAGTCATGTGTTCTTTAGTAATCAGAGACCAGCTGTGCTGCTGTGTCAATAAGCAAAGTCAGTTTTTCTAATAATTCAGATCTACGAGAAATGTTGTCCAGTATTAGTAGATAGGCCAGCATTGCACTAAGCTGTGCCATTTACGAGAAGATAGCGTTATCAGGCGACACCATAATTAGGTAAGAATTCTTCAGATTGATTTCACTGGGCGACAGAATAGTGCTGCTTACGTCAAAATTTACCCGTTTTCGTTAGTTAATATATTTTTTTAAAATTATAATTTTTGTATTTTATACGGGAATGTTACAACAGCCGTCCTACCATCCTGTCCCTTGTACTTATCAGTGTTTTACACATATTCCTTTCCTTATCTTCTCAGTCCACCTAATTTTCAACATTCATCTGTAGCACCACATCCGAAATGCTTCTATTCTCTCCTGTTCCGGTATCACCAAAGGACATACAATGCTGTGCTCCAAACGTACGTTCTCAGAAATTTCTTCCTACAATTAAGCCCTGTGTTTGGTACTAGTGCACTTCTCTTGGACAGGAATGCAGTTTTTGCCAGTGCTACTCTGCTTGTTATGTCCTCCTGACTCCGTTCATCGTGGATGATTTTGCTAGCTAGATAGCTGCATTCCTTAACTTTGCCTACTTCGAGATCTTCTATTCGAAGTTAAGTGTCTCGCTCTTCTCATATCTGTCACTCCTTATTACACCGAGCGGAGTAGTGCAGTGGTTAACACACTGCAATCGCATTCTGGAGAACGACGGTTCAATCCCTTGTCCTGATTTAGGTTTACCTTGATTTCCTTAAATCGTCTAAAGCAAATACCAAGATGGTTCCTTCGAAAGGGCATAGGCTTTTTCCTTCTCCATTCTTTCCTAATCCGAATTCTGCTCTGTCTCTAATTTACCTTGTTGTCGACTGGGCTGTAAATACTTCTTCATTTTCACCGAGGGTAGCCGTGTCATCAGCGAATCTTCACATTGAATTTCAATCTCACTGTTGATGTTTAGATTGAACAGTAGGGGCGCAACATACTAAAACATTAATTCTAAACTAATTGTTAGCAAGTAACTGTCAACTCGTACTATAGCAAAGGTTCTTCTTTCGCCTTGTGGCAATATTAAGAACAGGGGTAAGCGAAATCACGTATATGTCATCAAAAATGTAGTCAATGTTTTATTAGATTGCATAATTTCAAAGACAAATGTAATACTTAATGGCAATATTTGTTATTTCGTTCATGTGTCCCCACAGGCGAAAGAAATTTTTTTCAAAAATTGGAGTAGGTGATTTTTGGGATATTCATCGGATGGAATTCGTTCCTGAAACCGACAACCTTGTAAAAAATAAACCTACAAACCTTTTAGAAATGAAAATGGTTCAAATGGGTGTAAGCACTATGGGACTTAACATCTGAGGTAATCAGTCCCCTAGACTTAGAACTACTCAAACCCAACTATACTAAGGACAACACCCACATCCAAGCCCGAGGCAGGACTCGAACCTGCGACCGTACCAGCTACGCAGTTCCGCACTGAAGCTTCTAGAACCGCTCGGCCAGAGCGGCCGGCTTAGAAATGCAAAAGAAGTATAACTTTTATAGTAAATAAACGTGAATATATCATGAACAATGTTAAAAAATACACATTCATATATAAAGCATGATTCAACATTTTTTGAATGTGTCTATCCTGCCTGAAACTGCCAGCTTTTTTGTTTAATTTTGTGTAGCATTGTATAGTTTTTGCCTTAGGCCATTTTCAAGTACTTAATTTATATTTATAGAATATAGGATAACAAATATCTGTGATGGCAAACGATCGACAGGCTATAATGATCATAAAGTCAACAAATGTATTGAGATGTCCCTGAAAGTGCTCTAATTGTAGCCTACTTTTATCCAAGAGAGATAAGTCCTCTGGTACATTAGCAATGACATCCCTTATAAGTTTGTTCATACCGTCACAGTAGAATGTTCGACTTTTTTGACGGAGCCACATCATTACCTCCGCTCACATCACTTCATCACTATCAAAGTGCAGTCATCGAACGTGTTCTTTAAGTTAACATGAAAATCGGATGGAACCAAGACGGGACTGTACGGAGGATGATCGATGGCAGTGAAGCCAAGGCACGTCGGATTGCTGCAGAGATCGCAGATCCCGTGTGTTATCTGGCATTATCGTGCTAAAGGAGAAGATGCTCCGTGTGTTGACGAACCCTTAGAATTCGAAACTCGCTTATTGCATGCTGTTTCTTCCACCGTCATAGTTACATTACACACCGCCATGTTACCCGTTACAGTTTGGTGGTTCCTAGCAGCAAAAGGCTGTAAATATGTATACATGAAGAACAAAGATGTAGAATGTTGATAATGTTTGTTATATTTAAAAAGCTTTAAGAGTTTAACATAAAAAAATTCGGAGTCACTACTTTTCTGCGCACTCTCGTACATAATTATTCCTCTTGTATCAACTGAAGACATAAACTCTGTTAATGCGTCAGGGATCATATTGTGGCAATTTATTTATAAAGGATCGTCGTCATCACAAAAAAAATTCTGTAATCCGCTGTTACCGGTTTCGATGGTCACAGTACACAGGATATAAAATGTAGACCAGGGATGGAGAGGAAAGCGTTTCTGAAGAAGAGAAATTTTGTTAACATGCAGAATGGATTCAAGCGTCAGGAAGTCTTTTGTGAAAGTATTTGTATGGAGTGTAGCCATGTATGGAAGTGAAACATAGACGATAAACAGTTTACACAAGAAGAGAATAGAACATTTTGATATGTGGTGCTACAAAGATTGCTGAAAATTAGATGGGTAGATCACGAAACTAGTGAGGAGGTACTGAATAGAATTGGAGAGAAGAGGAATTTGTGGCACAACTAGGCTAGAAGAAGGGATCGGTTGGTAGGACACGTTCTGAGGCATCAAGGGATTACCAGTTTAGTACTGGAGACAAGCATAGAGCGTAAATATCGTGCGCTACTGGCCATTAAAATTGCTGCACCGCGAAGATGAGGTGCTACAGACGCGAAATTTAACCGACAGGAAGAAGATGCTGTGATATGCAAATAATTAGCTTTTCAGAGTATTCGCACAAGGTTGGCGCCAGTTACGAAACCTACAACGTGCTGCCATGAGGAAAGTTTCCAACCGATTTCTCATGCACAAACAGCAGTTGACCGGCGTTGGTGAAACGTTATTGAAATGTCGCGTGTAAGGAGGAGAATTGCGTACCATCACGTTTCAGAGTTTGATAAAGAACGGATTGTAGCCTATTGCGTATGCGGTTTATCGTATCACGACGTTGCTGCTCGCGTTGATCGAGATCCAATGACTGTTAGCAGAATATGGAATCGGTGGGCTCAGGAGGGTAATGCGGAACGCCGTGCTGGATTCCCACGGCCTCGTACCACCAGCAGTCGAGATGACAGGCATCTTACCCGCATGGCTGTAGCGGATCGTGCATCCACGTCTCGATCCACAGATGTGGACGTTTGCAAGACAACAACCATCTGCACGAACAGTTCGACGACGTTTGCACCAGCATGGACTATCAACTCGGAGACCATGGCTGCGATTATCCTAGACGCTGCATCACAGACAGGAGCGCTGGCGATGGTGTACTCAACGACGAACCTAGGTGAACGAGCGGCAAAACGTCAGTTTTTCGGATGAATCCAGGATGTTTTTACAGCGTCATGATGGTCACATCCGTGTTTGCGACATAGCGGTGAACGAACATTGGAAGCGTGTATTCGTCATCGCCATACTGACGTATCGCCCAGCATGATGGTACGGGGTGCCATTGGTTACACGTCTCGGTTGCCTCTTGTTCGCCTTGACGGCACTTTGAACAGTGGACGTTAAATTTCAGATGAGTTACGATCCGTGGCTCTACCCTTCATTCGATCACTGTGAAACCCTACATATCAGCAAGATAATGCACGACCGCATGTTGCAGGTTCCTTACGGGCATTTCTGGATACAGAAAATGTTCGTCTGCTGCCCTGGCCAGCACATTTTCCAGATATCTCACCAATTGAAAACGTCTGGTCAATGGTGGCCGAGCAGCTGGCTCGCCACAATACGACAGTCACTACTCTTGATGAACTGTGGTATCGTGTTGAAGCTGCATGGGCAGCTGTACCTGTACACGCCATCCAAGCTCTGTTTGACTCAATGCGAAGGCGTATCGAGGGCGCTATTACGGTCAGAGGTGGTTGTTCTCGGTATGATTTCTCAGGATCTATGCACCCAAATTGCATGACAATCTAATCACATGTCAGTTCTAGTATAACATATTTGTTAAATGAACAGCCGTTTGTCATATTCATTTCTTCTTGGTGTAGCAATTTCAATGCCAAGTAGTGCAGATTGAGGCCAAGAGATGAATACACTAAACAGATTCAGAAGAACGTTGGTTGTAGTAGTTACTCGGAGGTGAAGAAGCTCGCACGAGGTATAGTGGTAGGGAGAACTGCATCAAACTAGTCTTTGGACTGAAGACCACAACAGTAACAACTGTGATTGGTTACTTTTTTTAGCAGTATTTGACCAGTGCACGTGTATGCACAATTCTGTCATTCTATTCTTTGTCTACATCATCGACACATTTGAATACGACACATTTTTCGCCACTTGGACTAGCGGCAGCAGCGTCCTCTTCACGAGGCAGGAGAGTTTCTCCAAGTTGACTGTAAAACAATAAAGGTAAGCAGCACTGCTGACTAAATAAAAGTGTGATGAAACAAGGAGTTCTGCTTCGAAATTTCTCTAACGTTAATTCACCGAGAGTGGTGGTCCGTAGGCTAAGACTGTGGACTCGTGTTCTGGAGGCTGCCGGTGCACAATCCGTTTTGATCATTCCGTTGCAGGTTCACTTAAATCTCTTTAGGCAAACATCAGGATGGCTCCTTAGGAAAGTTCACCTTCGAAATCCTTCCAAGACATCTGTGATGGCCTTGCCATCGATGGTACGTAAACCTCAACCTTCCAACCAAGTAAAGTCCCGGACAACCAAACACTACTTGACTTTCTTTGGGAAAGATGCTTTGTTTGTCTCTGTATACTATTCTACCTTTTAGTGGGTTTTCAGCGTCTTAAACCATCCTACGACGTTTTGGTACCACAGCCTCGCTGCTGCCATGGCCCGTCGATGATGAAACCACCAAGTTTAATTGCAACATTGCTGCTCGCCGCACTGCTCAGATCTGCACATGAAGATTACCTTCTACAGTATATGAAGCTGGGTTGTGTTTCTAGCAGCGACCATTTGCCAGCCATCTTGACACTTGAACTGTGAATGGCTGTTTCAAGATCTCTCTAGTCGTGCCTTATTGAATGGACTCCTCTTAGTTATACGGTTTCTTTGACATCACCTTCGGAGATTATTTCATGTGTGACAGTAGCGAGTGACTACATGCAGCAAGCGCTTATTTCAGTCACTTTTCACAACAAAACTGTCAGCAACCACAGGCATACTGATCATTTCAACCGGTTCATATTCCTTAGTATCAGGGTAACATTTTTATTAAATTAGTACTACTGTTTCACCAAAAGAATGTCTTGTATTCGATAAAGTATCCGGATGAAAATATGTATGTGGCAGATGAAGTACATGAAGTAGATGTAGATAAAGAGCGACGAAAGATTACCTCACGTTAAGGGAGACTTTCACAGAAACAATATTGGCCCGAAAATTTGTTTGTTTAACTACTTCTTCAAATATGGAAATCTTGCTCTGCGAGAAAGAACTCCGTATAATTTTTGAGCTGTTGATTGCAGTAGCCATTGTGTGGATGTTTTGAATTTGAAGGTGCTCTCCATAACTCCTCTTCTTTCTCCTTGCCAGTAATATTTTTTTTAGCTAACGAATCCCTGCCACTGACGTCCGCATATGCAGAGAACACAGTTTTCTCTTCACAGTACTACAATTAAAGCATTCAGTTATTAGTGTAAACCGCTGCATGGTAATTTTGCCATCTAGCAATGAGCAACGACATCTACATCTAAATCATACTCCACAAGCTAACAATGAGTGGTGAAACGTATTTCTGGTCCCACTAACTGATTCCCAGGGCCCTGGGTAAGACCGCGTATTAGCTCTAATTTCTCGAATTTTCTTGTGGTGGTCTTTTCATTAGGAGTGTGTGGGAGGAAGAAATATATTATCCAATTCTTCTCAGATGATGCTCTCTCGAAATTTCAATAGCAAACCTCTCCGTGATGCACAAAGCCTCTATTGTGACGTCTGCCATTGGAATATGTTGAGCATCTTTGTAACGCTCTCCACCGAGAAGACGTTTCCGTGACGAAACGCACCATTTTTCGTTGGATCTTCTCTGTGTCTTTTATTAGTCTTACCGGGTAAGGATACCAGATTGAGTAACAATACTCAAGAATCACACGAACAAATGCCTTGTAAGCCATTTCCATTGTGGATGGGTTTCGTTTCCTTAGGATTCTTCCTTTGAATCTAAGTCTGGAACCTACTTTTACTACTAATTGTTTTATGTGGAACACAGTATGGAGTACAGTAGCGAGGCTGCTGCTTAGACGTATCATTACACGGTCAAATGTGTTTTTTTAGATCTTATGAATTACGTCTATTCGGTATTAAGGTGCACTTACCTAGTAACTCAGGGCCGGCAGATCAATCTGCTTCTGGTTGAAATAACGCATGACAGTTGGCACGTGGTGGTTTAGCACATAGTTCGAATATCTCCTAATTTAGACAAGCACCGTTAAGCCCGTTAAAGTGACCTTGTGAGTGGACCGCTGTCTGTACCCAGCCATGTCTGGTAGACAACTGCTCAGGGCTCACACCGTGCGGTGTGTGGCGGGCTGCTGCCACTCCAGGCGCCCGAGAGGACGCAGTGCGGGTCGCGAAGGCTGAATATCAATTTATCGAAAATCTGTTCAAACGGACAATTTATTGTCGGAGAATATTTGCGGTGGAGGCGCCCGCTGGGCCTCATGAATAGAAAGCGGCCGTCACACGGGCGCTAGCATGAATACGGCAGGGGACAGCCACGACGCTGCGGGATTCGGCCCTAGCGCTGAGGCCTGGCGGGTCGAGAAAACAAGTAGCAAGTGGCAAGTGTGGTGACGCCCACAAGCTGTTAGAAGCCTCATAGTACATGTGACGGTTTCTAAGATTTTTTAAAGCGCTAAAATCTAATAATACAATTGCTATCCTTTAAGTACAAGTGCAAACTTTTAAACTGCTCTTCATGTAGGACCTCGTAAAACGAATAGAAGAAAAGGAAGGAATGATATTTTTTATTACAGGAACACCTATATTGTTGTACCAAACGTAGCTGGAAAGCATTAATGCAAGATGCTCTTTACGTATGTCACAGCTCCTTTACAAATTAAATATCTATTCAATACGACTTCAGATTTATCGAATCTAGTACTAAATAGGAGAGTATGTATTCGAAAATATTGACAATAAAGCGGCTAGAGTGATTGTTAAGGAAATGGAGTTCTTTTTTTATTTTATCAGCCTTCTGACTGGTTTGATGCGGCCCACCACGGATTCCTCTCCTCTGCTAACTTTTTCATCTCAGTGTAGCATTTTCAAACTAGGTTCCCAATTATTTGCTGGATGTATCCCTACCCCTATCTTCCTCTTCAGCTTTTAGCCTCTACAGATAACTCTAGAACCATGAAAGTTATTCCATGACGTCTTCACAGACGTCCTATATACCTTTCTCTTCTTGATGTCCTGTTTCCCATGTATTCCATTCCTCACCAATTCTGCGGAGAACATCCTCATTCCTTACCTTATCAGTTCACCTAATTTTCAACATTCTTCTGTAGCACTATATCTCAAACGCTTCAATTCACTTCTGTTCCGGTTTCCTCACAGTCTTTTCCTCAGCGCCATGCAATGCTGTGTTCCAGATGTTCATTCTCAGAAATTTCTTCCTCGAATTATGTTTGACACTCGTGTACTTCTCTTTGCCAGAGGCACTCTTTTTGCCAGCGCTAGTATGCGTTTTACATCCTCTTTGCTCCATCTGTCATGGGCTATTTTGCTGCCTATGTTTCACAGTTCTTTAACTTCATCTAATTTGTGATCACCAATTATGATGTTAAGTTTCGCGCTGTTCTCTCTTCTGCTAATTCTCATTACTTTCGTCTTTCTTCGATTTATTCTCAGCTCATATTCTGTATTCATTAGATTGTTCGTTCCATTCAACATATCCTATAATTCTTCTTAACTTTGAACGAGGATAGCAATGTCGTCTGCGAATCTTAAAACTGATATCCTTTCACCATAAATTTTAATCTGACCCCTTAAGCTTTGCCGGCAGCGGTGGCCAAGCGGTTCTAGGCGCTTCAGTAAGGAACCGCGCGACTGCTATGGTCGCAGGTTCGAATCCTACCTCGGGCATGGATGTGTTTGATGTCCTTAGGTTAGTTAGGTTTAAGTAGTTCTAAGTTCTAGTGGACTGATGACTTCAGATGCGAAGTCCCATAGTGCTCAGAGCCGTTTCAACTTTACCTTTCTTTCGTTTCTGTCATTTCCTCTTCAACGTATACACTGAACAGCAGGAGCGAAAAACTACATCTTTATCTTACACCCTTTGTAATCTGTGCACTTCGTTCGTGGTGTTTCACTTTTATTGGACCCTCTAGGTTCTTATACATATTGTATGTTACCCATTTTCTTCTGTAACTTATCGCCTGTCCCCCCTTTCTTCAGGATTTCGAACATCTGGCACAATTTTACACTGTCGATCTCCTTCACCAGGTCGGCAAATTCAACGAACGTGTTTTGACTTTTCTTCAGTCTTGCTTTCATTATCAACCGCAACGTCAGAACTGCCTCTCTGGTGACTTCACCTTTCCTAGAGCCAATCTGATCGCCACGTAACAGATCCCCAATTTTCTTCTTAATTCCTCTGAATAATATTCTTGTGACAAACTTGGATGCCTGAAATGTTAAGCCGTTTGTGCGATAATTCTCACACTTGTCGTCTCCTACAACCTTCCGAATGACGTAGATAATGTTTTCCAAAAGTCTGACGGTATACCACCACTCTTATAAATTCTACACACCAACGTGAATAATGGTTTTGTTGCTACTTCCCCCATTGATCTTTCCAGATAGAATGTTACTTATCTCTTCTTCCTTATTTGATCTTAAGTCGTCCAAAGTTATTTTAAACCCTGTTCTAATACTGGATCGCCCATCTCTTCCCTATCGATTGCTTCTCCTTGTTTTATCATCACCTTATCAGATAAGTCCTCCCCCTCACAGAGACCCTCAGCGTATTCCTTCGACCTATCCGCTCTCTCCTCTGCATTTAACAGTGGAATTTCCATTACACCCATAATGTTACAGCCCTTGTTTCAGTTTCATCTGAACGATATACAATACTCCACAGCCCACTGTTCAACTACCGTAAGTGAACAATAAGTTTAATATTACGTCCTGCGTCATCTCATTCTAAAAATCTATGTTCGGGAAATCTGTTTACTGGTAATCGAGAGCCAGATGATACTTTCTACCATGAGACCTTTTGTACACACACGTTCAGACTGGCTAAAGAGTTGAGTATACTAGTTAAAGAGATCCCTTAATACGGTGAGGGCTTCCCACAAGGATAGCATTATTATGTCCCAGATTTACTACGAAAGTAAGCAGTGTCCACAGCTTCTCTCTTCCTCGACCTGTTCATTGCTTTTCTGTACTCCACACAAAGAGAACCTAGTGGCCCTTTCGGTAAAGAGGTAAATAGACTAATGAATGTGACGTCAGAGAGTACAAATGCAGTGTGTCAGAAAGTGAATGCTATTGCACATGTATCTCCTCGTTACTAACGGCAGTCGCAATTATATAGGATCAACACTTTAAGGAAAATGAAGTGCCATGATATAGCAGTGTACCTTGCCTCGTTGCTCTCTTTGTGTGAAACACGACTGGGCGAATTTATTACTCATTTGAAAGAAGCGCGAACCGTTAGCATCACCCCACGTCAATAAAAGTAAAATAAAAACATGAAAAACTGTCTCTGTATATTATAAATTTTACCGCCCACGAACAAGCAAAAAGCGCAAATATCTAGGTAGAAGATGACCATAACACACTGAAATACAGACACTATTAGTTCAGTAGTGCATTTCAAACAAATGCTTTATTAATGTTGTGTGACAATACTGCACATTACTTTTTTCATATAGCAAGATCTTTTGGTTAAGCAGGAATTTCGTTGTTAGCTCCTACTTCGTATCCACTTTACTCGAACCGCCCCCCCCCCCCCTCCGCCCCCTCCCACTGCCGTCCACGAACCATGGACTTCGGCGATGTCTGATGACTTGTGTACTTTTACTGTATAGAAAATAGTGCCTCAGAACACACCCACCGTCCCGACGGGACATTACTTTTGGCGAAGAGATTTTACTTGATCACTTCAGAAAGAAGCAACGGAAGCATTAAGTAACTATTGACTGAAAGAGGAGTGAGGAATAACAGAGAACGAAGTGGTAGCCTTGAGACGTGAAATACTGAAGGCAGAAAATAGGCAAAAAGATAAGGTATAGAACAAATTCTTGTATAATAGACGACATATTGAATCTATCTGGTGAAATAAGAAAATTTAGAAATGCAGCAAATTAAGTAGGCAAAAAGGAACAGTCACGTGTGAAAAGAGAGATAAACAGGATGTACAACAGGCAAAACAGGATTAGCTAGAAGAGAAGCGCAACGCTGTAGAACGATACATACTGTGGGAAAGACAGATTCAGCGTATGGGAAATTAAGATCGTTGGAGATAGAGAAGCTCATTTATGAATAAGAGCTGAGAAGGCAAGTCCATACAAAGCAGAGAAGTAAAGATTGAAAGGTGAAGGCATATACACAAACGGTCAGGAAACAAATTCGAAGGTAAATTTTATAAAGAGAGCAGTGTGAGTGAATTAAGATATGAAAGATGCGATACTACTATAAGAATTCGACACAGCACCGAAAGTCGTAATTATTTGGGGTAGACCGCATTCCCTCAGAATTACTAAGGTCTGAAGGAGAGCAAACAATTACAAAACTATGTACTTGTGTGTAAGATATTCGAGAGGGCCGAAATACCCACAGACTTCAAGAAGAATAACTCATGGAACTATCAGCTCAGTAAATGATGGTGACAAAATACTCGCATGAACTACTGCATTGATTGACTGTTCCGTCGGTTCTTGGTAGAATATTTTATACTTTGTGAATGAAATACACCCCAATACTGTACTGATGTAACATTCCACAGAACAATATTACAGTAGTGTTTCATTCGTAATACATGAATTATTTTCAGAACAATGGAAATCTGGTAAAAGAAGACCTTCGGGAAGATCAGAGTTGTTTTCGGAGAAATTTAAGGACACGCGAGGTCATGCTGACCTTATGACTAATCTTATGAAACAGACTGAAGAGAGACAAACCCATGTTCACAGTATTTGTAAATTTAGAAAATACATTTTTTAGTGTTGACTGGAGTACATCCTTTGAAATTGAAAAGATAACTGAGGAAAAACGTAGGTAGCGCAAAATTTGTCTACAATTTGTACAGGAATAAGACTTCATTTAAAAGAATTGAAGGGTATGAAAGGGAAGTGGTAGTTGAGAAGGAAATGAGACAGGACTGTAGCCTCTCTCCGATATTAATCAGGCACTACATTGAAGAAGCAGTGAAGAAAACCAAGGAGATATTTGGAAAGGATTTTAAAGATTAAGGAAAAAATAAAAAGCGGTTTGCCGATGATATTTTAATTGTGTCACAGATGGCAAGGAACTTTAATGAGCAGTTGAATGATTGAATGATATGGATAGTGTTTGTAAAAAAGGTTGGAAGACGAATATTAGCCAAAGTGAAGGTAGATTAGGAAATGAGACATTAAATTTTAGTGTTTGAGGAGAAAAATAACAGACGATGGGCGTAGTAGGGACGATATAAAATATAGACTGACAATAACAAAAAAACGTTTCTGAAAAAGAAAAAAATGTTACAACGAACATAAATAAAATCTTAGGAAGTCCTTTCTGAAGTTATTTATCTGAACAGAAGCCTTGTAGAGAAGTGAAACGTGGGCGATAAACAGTTCATACAAGAACAGAACAAAAGTTTTCAAAAGGTGATGCTACAAAAACATGTTGGAAATTATATGGGTAGAATGAACTGATGAGGAGGTACTGAATAGAACTGGAGAAAAAGAAATGTGTGGTAGAGCTTGTCAAGAAGAAGAGGTCGGTTGATGAAACACATCTTGAGGCATTATGGAATTGTAAAGCGAAAAAGTGTAGGTGTGTGTGTGGGAGGGGGTGGAGGGGGGGGGGAGGAGAGGGAGGAGAAAGGTTTACGCAGAACAGACAACCGTGGAGATCTGCATCAGACCAGTCTTTCAACTGAAGACCACAACAACAACAACAGCAACTAACATAACTCACCAGCTGTAGATCCAAAGCATGATCCATTCAGAGTAGGAATAATTTTTTCAACGACGATTTCTTCTCGTTTCTGTCTCTCTAACGATCTCGCTACCGACGGAACTGCGTCAAAGAAACGTACATTCTTTACAGACCATACAGTTATGAATCTGGTCATTTACGTGTCAAAGTTCCTTTCTTTAGCTCAGCATTTAGTTTGGAATCTTCTCTTGTCCACTGATGTCACGACTGAAAATATTATTTTCCCTAACAGGGTCTGATTATGAAGCTCATTTTTTAACATTTTCCTTAAGGTGACCCTCCTTATATCAATCATACACTACAATCAAACGTGACATGTCAAAAATTCAATATAGCTAAATTTTAAACTATAAAATCCCGTAATCAAGAAGCAAAGAATACAATTACAAAGATAATAACAATCGGAAACATGAAACATGAGAACTTACACAATTCCATAAATCTTATTCTGTGCAGGGAACATACCTGTAGAGTGCGCTGTTCATAGAAACTGATGGCAGGGAAATACCGCTTCCTCTAAAACACCTGCACTGGGCGGGTGAACGTCATCTGAAAATTGGAATTTTTTTTCGATAAATCGCGTGCAGCTTCAATATATGGTCTCTATTTAACATCCACGTACCACATTAATTTGATTCTAACGTTGTGTATGAAAGGTGCTGAAGAATGATATCCTTAGGCGACCAGCACAAATCTTAACTCTTATGAATTTAGGCATTTGCCTGCTGCGACATAAATACTTCAACAGAAGCCTGTGATTTCTTTGGCATAGGACTGATTATCGATAAAAAAGGCAAAGAAACTGTTAGGGAATGAGTGGGAATAATTTGTATCTCAACACTCCGTTAGTCGTGGATTTGCCCAATAGCATTTGTAGTGGAGAATCTCTGAGATACAGTTTTTGTTTCTGCTTAAACAACACCAAGCCTCTGCATCGGTCTTTTTATGTGTTTGCAGATAAAATTCTGACACTGCGTTTCTTTCGGCGTGTTCTTCCTGCATAAAGAAATTTCAGGGCAAGTTCCGACACGTCAGAATGGAGAGTGTCCTTGTAAGTAATGAGACAGTTCTTTCACATGAATTTGGTGCGTGTATTGTCTGTGAGAACAAAAGCCAGCTGTTGGCTATGAGGAGTGGCCGTGCGGTTCTACACTCTATAGCCTGGAACCGCGCGACCGCCACGGTCGCAGGTTCGAATCCTGCCTCGGGTATGGATGTGTGTGATGTCCTTAGGTTAGTTAGGTTTAAGTAGTTCTAAGTTCTAGCGGACTGATGACCACAGCAGTTGAGTCCCATAGTGCTCAGAGTCATTTGAACCATTTGTTGGCTATGAGACGTTGCTTGAACCTGGTTATTTTGAAGTAGACAAATGACAACGCCGACAGAGTCCGTGTAGCTTCGAGATAACGGCACTAATTAGGTACTTACCTGAGGCAAAACTGGTAGCCTCCATCATTTTGAATGGGTTGTCCCCGATGCTCTTGAACCTCTTCCGGGGACTAGCACGGTAGTTAATTTTTCCTGCAAGTAGAGACTGCCTGAGTCTAATTCGGATGGAATTATTAGAGCACACTGTGTCTTTAGTTGTCACGATTACGGTCCTTTTTGGGTATTGCAAAGAAGAAACCACGGTCTATATCATGAGGAAAGCGAAGAACGATGTCGTCCTAACCCAATTTACGTTATGTGTGGATGACTGACGAAGAAAAAGGAAGAAAACTGATACCTGAGATGTTCACATTTTACATTAAAGCAAAGAGCGTGTATGATTCAGGCTACAGTGTCTTCCGAAGTACATAAGGATGCACAGTATCAACGAGTATGTTTTATTCAACAATGAATCTCGCAGGAATCAATATCTAACATACGGTGGAAATCGAAAGGATGTAACGGGACATCGAAATTTTCATCCAGCTCTAAGAAAAGAACTTCGTTCAGTGAAAATTACAAATCAGAGTTTCAGATCCAGTTTTTCCTTTATCTCTATCACATAGATATGGTGAAATTCGGCGAATTAACGGGAAAAGGAGGGGAAGAGACCGAAGTGACACTAAGAAATGTACTAGAGGTGCGCCGATGGAGGTAGCGTCAGATGGGAAGGAGCTCTGAATGAAACAGTATACGTGTAAATTCGTGCGGTTCTTGTCTCTGTCTTCAGAGTGGTACCTTAAAGAGCATGAAACAGACCGCGATTTCTTCGTTGCAGTAAGCTAAAAGGACTGTAATCGTTACAAGTGAAGTCACAATGTACTCTGGTAATCCCATCCGAATTGGACTCGGGCAGTCCCTACTTGTAGGACAAATACATATAAACTACACTGCTAGTACCCTGAAGGTTCAAGAGCATCAGGGACACCCATGCATGGAGGCTACCAGTTTCGCCTCAGGTTTGTAGCTAATTAGAGCCGTTATCTCGAAGCTACGCGCGTTCTGTCGGCGTTGTTATTTGTCTACTTCAAAATAATCAGATTCAAACAACGTCTCATAGCCAACAGCTAGCTTTTGTTCTCACAGACAATACACGCCCGAAATTCATATAACAGAGCTCCCTCATTACTTACAAGGACACTGTCCATTGTGACATGTCGAAACCTGCTCTGAAATTTTTTTATTCATGGAGATACGCCGAAAGAAAAGCAGTGTCAGAGTTTTAGCTGCTAACGCACACAGCAAGATTTATAATAACAACAACAAAAAATATTTCAATTAGCTGATTTCGAAGTCCACCAGACGGCTGAAGACTTGTGCACTCCTTCCTTAGTTGTGACAGACAGCATACACGCAATACGCCGTCCTTGGTTGACGGCACGTCGGTAGATAGACAGATTGGCACAAAGCAGTTGTAATTTGTAAACCGAGTCCGTTGAAAGTTTCTGTGACACATATGTTTGCAGTTATTATTCCATCGAATTTGCAGCTCGTTTGATATTCGTAATAAGTAGCCGTTGTCTTTGCGGCATCACTAAGTGCTAACATCGAGATATAACTGGATTACTTTTCTCTGCGATTTCTTGGTATATGCTAGCTACTGGCATCTGTCTTTTTCGCAGCTCCCGGCATTTCAGAGTAATGTGGGATCCAATTAATGTTTTCAACCTTGCAAAGATGAAATATGAAGAATGTGCTACCGGTATGCCGTCGAAGTCACCTACTTTTAGTGAAGACCTATGTGTATGTTATTTATTGTTACTGGACATTCATTCCAACGATGTCGATATTTTGTTAGAAATTGTGGAAACAGCAGACGTTACGGAGAATGCCTCGGATGATAACATGAATTGTGGTTCGAATGATGACTTAGGTACAGAACAAAACCGGAGTACCTTCGAAGCCCAACGGAAACATGCACAGTAATAGCTCCCAGTGAGGAAAAAAAAGCTGCAAATTTTTCCGTTACACGAAAGAGTGGGAAGACGCTTAAACTTAAGCAGTGGCCAAAGCCGTTTTCGTTTCGTAACACCTGAACATGGGTTGTATAAATGGAAGAAAGATTTACATGAAGTACGAAATATGCGTCAAAATGAAACTCTCAAAAGTGTGGAAAGAAAACTATTCGAAAGATTTAGAACTACTCATGAGAGTCAATACACCTTTACCGAGGGAGACCTACATGAATGAGTCCACTGATATGCGAGTGAGTATAAAATTATTGATTTTAAGCTCCTTAGATCTGGTTAAACAGATTCAGGAAATTATAATACAGGAAAGGTAGTCGCAAAATTAAGAAATTTACCTCAAGTAAACATGTAGAGAAGATGTCATTAACAGGTAATACTATAGAGAAATTCGTAGCTGACGTAAAGACGAAGCGTCTTGTTATTGCCTAAAATCTGCATATATAATCAGTCAGTCAGTTTTCGTGCAAACCGCACTTTATCATTTCGAGCAAAAAAATAGAATCGCTTGTTCAGTCGATAAATGCTATCAGACATTTGTGTACAACAATACCAGTGAAAAGTACCAGTGGGTTACTGTTTCTGCAGCGTTGTCTCTGTGTTCAGGAACATGAAGGCAAATTAGGACCAACAATAAAGAAAAAAGACTATTGTTTTGCAAAAGTCCTAAAATCGACGTAGCAAAATCTGAAATATATCCGAAAAGTCTTCTTACCATTTACAGAAAGTAATTCTTTACTTTAGTTGGACTGTTGGCCTCAATAAAACGACACCTCTATATTTAGGATAACGCCGAAATATAATTCAGATTCCTCCCGGAGCCAGCAGTGTGATTCATCGTCTCGATAAAGAAATATTTGGACAGTCCAAAGCATTTTTTAGAAAAATGTCGGATGATTTAATATCTGATAGCTCTTTGTGATTTCAGATTTATCTGCGGAATAGTATTGTTAAACATCAGTTATTTCTGCATTATCATTTTGCATCACCACATTTCATGAATTTGATCAAGTGTGCATCGTACGCAGCACAGTATGCAGAGAAACGCTAACAACAGTATATCACACCATTCCAGTTCCATCTAAATAAACACTAGCAATTACTGTGAAGTGCCTGAAAGCATAAGTGTTTCTCTTGTCAGGTGTGCACGATATAGAGAAAGTGTTTCTTTTCCTCATCCAGTAGATGCTTCGCATTTTTGTGACGACTAAAGGAAATGAATAAGGAAACTGTTTCATTGTTAGCAAAATATACACTATTCAAAAATTGTCGAAAGAACTATGTTACATGGATTATTACAAAATACTTTATGTCAACAAATTAGAGTCCCGACTGATGGAAGCCGTCTGTAATGCAACATCATACACTGCCCTAGGTTTCTTTCCTCTGCTAGTCACTTGTGCAACGGTTGCATCTGCAACAGTTTAGCTGTTGATATGAAAGACAATTAATTAAAAATTAATGATGTGAGACATTTGTGGTACGATTTAAGTAGTTCAAATTCACGTGTATGCACTTTGGACTTCGCGCTTTGTCCTCTTGCGTCAGGTTATTCACCGGTTCGGGCGGTGGGCAGGAAGTGCTGTACAAACCGCTGTTGTAAGCTTTTCTTCGTGCGGCACAAATAAGTGACTTTAACATTAAAAAACAAATACTTGCACTTGGCCTCAGAAACTAAAATTTTGACAGTGCATTTCCTTTTTTATATTCTTCCCGCGTGAAAATTTTTTTAGGTTAGGTCCCCACACGTCGGATTGGACCATTTCCATGTTAGGTACTCACTTGCAAGTTGCTCCTGTGCAGCAACGTTTGCTTGGCAGCTGTACTGCATACATGAGCCGTTACGTTCCTATACCAGCGATGTAGACATTACTGATTTGTGAAATGCAAAAATCAAATGGAAGTCAACGGAAGTAACGTTAGCTTATGTTTTAAAAGTCACTGTTTTTATAACCGTATCACGAATTCGTCAATTTGTTACCTAGAAATTAAAATTACATCCACAAGTATGCTCGTATTAGGATCATACTGCATCATTCCCCTTTAGAAACTGTGTGAACATAGTCAATCATAGCTCAATTTCCTTTTATTCTTTACTTCTCTAAACCTCTTCCTTAATTCAATGTATTGTTTTTCTTCCTTCTGTGTGGCCATTTTCTCCCCGTTATTTCTTTCATTGAGTCTTATTCAAGTTTCATGTTTTTGATTTTTAGTTCTTCTTTTTGTTTTCATTCTCTTTTATGAAATTTTCAGCTGTTGCAGGTTTCTTCCTTCCAAGTGGTATTCAAGCTTCTTACATCGAAGATGTAAAAATTTTCTTACTAAATTTGTTTTCAACCATCCTACATAGGTGTACGTAGAACTGTAGGTGACATTCCCTAAATTCGTCTGCGTTGTTGTCTGTGTGCTCGTAGAGTTCCTTAGTAGGCCCTCTGACCAATGTTCCGCCTTGGAGAACAGCGACGTAGACTTTTCTAAGATTTTTTAGTTCTTGTTTCTCCATGTAACGAATTTTTGTCATCCCTCCAATTACTGTGGTTTCTGCTGTGTAAAAAGCTTCTGGTAAGACAACCATGTCGTAGTGTCAATGCAAGAAAGTGTTCTTTTGTTGTGGTGATCCCATGAGAGCTTTTCAGTTTCAATCGGTTTTATGTGTTGGAGATTGTGTTCGCTCCTACGGGTTGGATGAATTACTGACTTTATCACAGAATGTCTTTAGTCCGGTTTTGTAGTAGGTATCATCTTTGTTGTTGCTCAATATAGCCAGAGTCACAGTGACTCATTCTCGTATGTATTTTCCAGTCTGGGTATCCCTGACGCTCTTTTCCCGTTCTCTGGTTATTTTTTCCAGTACAATCTTGAAAAAGAGTGGCGATAAGCTGTCTTCTTGTTGGACTGCTTTGTGAATTTTGAGTGAGTTTTAGATTCCTCCCAGGAATTTTACTTTTGAAGTGTCTGCTGTTAAAGGTTTCCTGGGTGGTAACTCTGGTCTTTCTATCGATTCCTAGTTGGTCTAGGGAGGTTCGAACACGGATCTCCCGCTTTGCATCCCAACACCGTAACCACACAACGATAATTCGCTGTTTTATTTCGCTTCTTTTTCCCAGTTCTTTTAGTATTGATGCTTGATCCATGTTCAGTTTTTGACAGGCCACGCACGGGAACATTTTACCACTAAATCTGAGGGAGGTGGAATGGGGCGTTTCCTTTGCAGGCATTACTTCAATATTACAGACAGAGTGTGGGCTGCCTCTTTAGGACAACAAGGCTTCCCAGCACGGAATGTTACCTGCAGACTTGGGGAGCACATCTACGTCATTCGAACATTCTGCAGCGATCGTGAGATCCGAAATACTGAAGATCTGCCTCCTAGTGATCGCCCGTGGTCGAAAACATCAGATGATGCACGGTACATAGAAATTATGACCCTTAGATATCACTTCTAAACAGCAGGCGACCCATGACAACCGGGAGAGCAGTATACTAAGGACTCTGCACCGTCAAATTTGTCTCTAGGAATCCATTATACTGTATTGTACTATATGTTAACCGGGGGCTAGAAACGACGTGAGGCTCCGTCCCCGCCGCAGCCGCAGTGGTCCACAACACCACGATGGCTACCGCAGCCCACTTCACCCCTTCGCCGCCCCACACTGAACCAATCTTTCAGGGTTATTGTGCGGTTCGGCCCCCGGTGGACCCCTCTCATCCCCCCCCCCCCCCCCCCCCCCAGGGAACTTCTCACACCAGACGAGTGTAACCCCTATGTTTGCGTGGTAGAGTAATGGTGTACGTGTACGTGGAGAACTTGCGCAGCAATCACCGACATAGTGTAGCTGAAGGGGAATAAGGGGAACCAGCCCGCATTCGCCGACACAGATGGAAAACCGCCTGAAAACCAACCACAGACTGGTCGGCTCACCGGACGTTGACAGAAGTGCGCCGAGCGGATTCGTGCCGGGGACCAGGCGCTCCTTCCCAGTCCGGTAAGCCGTGCGTTAGACCGCACGGATAACAGGGGGAGCTAAGATTCCATTACACTAGTAATGTTGCCCCCGAAGATGGAAAAGAGACAGCAGGAATGAAATTTAGACAAAATGCTTCATCGCAGTCATGTAAAACTTTGCCTGACGCCAGATGATGGTCGTAGTAATGTGTGGGGACTTGGCATCCAACAAGCTCATCGAGGTGGTGTGTGTCCTGTTTAGGGCCAGTATCTTATATGAATGTCGCTATTGAAGGTACTGCGAGGGTTGTTAGTTAGTTAGTCACATTTTTATAGATAATTTGGACGATTCCTTCATCGAAATGATGTGGAAGGAATCAGTTTAAGGTATATGTATACAAGATTTGTGTTAACATAATTGAAAACATTACAATTTTTAGTCCTATTCAAGTAACTACACTGGTCTCGAAAATTAAAGCATCAAACGTTATTTCCCTTTCCTGTGTCTAACTCCCAATATACTCATACAAACTGTCAACCGGATGCCCGTACGATCTTGTTCTGCACGGAAAATGGCATTCGGGTCAACGGACAACCATGCCAACGGTGACGTCAGGGCATCTATGAAATGAGGCTAAGTTTGCTTGGTAGTCCCCACATCCACGGACTGTACAGAGACGATGCCTACCAGTCTCTCTGCAGTTGATGGCCATAGAAAGAATGAAAGCTAGACAGTCGCAAACTGACGTGACCCGATGGTTTAGTGTGGATCGTTTTGTTGCTTCTTGAATGTGGCGAAAGTTTAAAGAGATCTAAATTGTGTCCGGAAAGCTAGGGCTCCGTCGCCCACGTGTGGCTTTATAAGAGAGGACTGTCATTTGGCTATAAGGGTACGATAGTATCGCCTTAGCTCTGCACGGAATCTGGCATGTGAGTTGGCAGCATCCCCTGGAAGTGTTATACAGAGGCAATGGGTGTGCAGAAGGCTTCGGAAGAGTGGTGTTTATTGTTTGAGACCTGCTGTATGCCTACCTCTGACGCGTCTTCAAAGAAGAAAATGTCTGAACTTGGGCGGTCGAATAATGGGTCAATGCTGATTTCACAGATGAGTCCTGATTTAGGCTGTAGAGTCATTCTCGAAGGAATCGCTTCTGGAGAGGAACGTGGAACACGATTTCGGGACCCAAATATTGTGGAAAGAGACCGATATCGACTAGGATGCCTAATGGTGTGGGTAGGGATTATGTTTGTCAGACGAACCCTTATTCATGCAATTGTACGCATGAATGGGCAAGGTTTCACTGCTGGCAGGTATCGTGACAAGATCTTTAGACCTCATCTGCTGTTTTGAGAGGTGCTGTGGTTCCAGACTTCGTACTGATGGACGATAAGGCTCAACCTTACAGAACACAGATGGTTGATGTTTTATTGGAAACGGAAGATATTACGAGCATGGCGTGTCCTGCTCGCTCTCTCGATTTGAATATCCAAGAACATGTATGAGAAACACAAGGGAGATGACTTGCATTACGTCAGCATTCACCGACCACTTTCCAAGACTGATAGCAGATCTGCAGGAAGAATGGGCGTTATTGCCTCAACATGAGACAGATGACATCATTCACAGTATGCCCTATCTTGTCAGGCCTGTATTTCTGCTTGAGGGGGTGTTAGCCCATACTGAGCACATTAACACTGTCGGAATATATGTGCAAATCCGTTAAGTTGGAAAAAACAGAGAACATTTTTTCTATCGATCTGCATGTTGCAGTTATTTACGTTATGAATTCTTTGCATTGTTTCTACTTTACTATCGCCTGTTTATACTGTTTTGTGGCAACATAAAAGCAATCTTGCAAAATTTACTTTGTTGCTATAATATTTTGACACCAGTGCACATACAATTTTTTGCTTTCTACTAGTTTAGAAGCAAAAATTCGTCAGTGGAATAGGAGTTATCCAGGATAGTTTTCATAGACCCAGACGTGACTCTGTAGATCCCACCACGTGAAAACCCAGTCTCATTAGTGAATGAGGTACATGCTAACAACAGCGGACATACATTACACAGCCGTAACATGTTTAAACAGAAAGTTATTCTTGTCTAAAAGTCTGTCTCATCTTTGCATCTGTTGAAGCCGATATGGGTACATAAGAGTTTCATACAGAATGTCCCCGATTGTCATTTGATTCTCGCACGTCGGACTATACTAGTTGATGAAGTTTCATCTACAGTACGAAGAACGCGTACTGCAAGCTCAGACGTACGGACAGTGTTCGGTCTGCCACCATCTGCATTTCTCAAATGAGCCTGTCTCTCGCAAATCTTGGTAGAGTAGTACACACGTTTTATCATAGGGTAACAGACTCCCAGGACAACTTCCAATATCAAGGTGATGCGTTGCGTCCGCATACCCGTCTAGTAGGCCGAATATGTAGTGCATATACGTTACTTCAGACAATGAATACCTCGTTGTGATGTGATGAAAGTTACTCTAAAACAGAACATACGACAATCAGACAAAACGAAACAAATGCCATGACTAACTGTCAACAAGAAAAGTGAGTATAAATGCTGATTTGAGGTAAAGTACACAACCGGTAGTGACTACGACGAATTCCTTCATAGCTCCTTAATGAAGCATTTTCGGACTATTGTCCATATGACCTTTTTGTAATTTTATGGTTGAGCCGTGGCGGACTTGCGCCAGCATGGGGTACGCTCGTTATATCGTTGCGATCGATTTCGGAGGTTATATGTGATCTTTGGATATCGTGTGGCTTTCTTCCGGGTTGGCGAGCTTCAAGAGTCGGCCGTCAGCTTTCGAAAAGAAAACATTGAGAGACTTGGGACGTCTCCGGAGAAAGGAGTGTCGACTGCGACTATCTGTGCCGGATCAGCGTGATATGCAGCGTAGTTGTATTGGGGTCGGCCGCGGTGGCCTCGCGGTTCTAGGCGCTCAGTCGGAACCGCGCGACTGCTACGGTCGCAGATTCGAATCCTGCCTCGGGCATGGATCTGTGTGATGTCCTTAGGTTAGTTAGGTTTAAGTAGTTCTAAGTTCTAGGGGACTGATGACCACAGATGTTAAGCCCCATAGTGCTCAGAGCCATTTAGTTGTATTGGTCGGCAAGTTTGTGTTTTGGATCAGGTCAGAGATCCAAGTTTCGTGATTCACTATCAAGGGAAAGGTCCCTGAAGTAAAGTGGTTAAGCTGCTTGAGCCGCTGAGTTGTGCTGTGTGTGCAGACATCAAGTAAGTTGGCCGTTAGTGTATGTGGCTGAGCGGTGTGTTAAGAGGCGTAACCCTCAGCATTGGTCCTGTTATTTTCACGTAACCCTGCCATGGCTGGATTGCTTTGTGCGAAGATCGAAGACCCCATACCAAAAGTTTAGTATATCTTTCCTTTCCGTCAAGGCGGGAAAAACGCGTTTTGTAATGTGATCGTAACTATGATATTTAAAGAAATTTTTTTTGGGGGGGGGAGGGGGGGTTACATAAAGATAGACATGCAACTAAGTAAGCGTTAGCAAAGAGATCAGGTGTAAAGTAATTAAATTCTCTCTACCGATTTCTTGTAATTTTGGGCTAATTGCAGTGATCTGTTTCTGTAGTAATAGACAGTCCACAGTGCTTGCTGAGTCGATGTCACATCTCTATTTAAGTTACAGTGTGCAGTCACGTAAAGTGTAATCTGGGTTTGTTTCATGGCAATCTTTCTTGCTTCTGTTACATATCCATGTTATAGTGAATTGTGGTTAAGCACGTGGGTTTTAAGTGTTGTTTGGACCGTGTTGGGCCGTGTAGTATTCAAATGCAATTTATTGGCTGGTCCCCTCTGATACTGTACTGTCAGTTGTAAGCGTTTGTTAAGTGTGGCGAAGCCACGACAATACTGTGTTTGCTAGTTGTTCTTAACTGATTTCATATGCATTTTATGGTTATACTTGTTGGTTTCTGATAACTGTCTTGTTTCAATAAGAACTTATACCAAGTAACTTCTGCATTGTACTGAAGATTGTGGGAAATTATCTGAAGGAACCTACTGTTAATAAATTAAGTACGTGTGAATCAAAGTATGGCTACCGGCCAGGATTCGACGTCCCTTTTCCCATCCTCATAGTAGTGGTGGTAGGGATTGTTCAAGGTCGTATTAAAGGGGCCACGTACCAATGATCTCAAAATAAACCTCTAAATTTTCTGACGTGTTTCTATATACCCTGTAGAAATGATATAAAGCGCATCTCTCACTATGAAATCTTAGGAAGCCTTGAACAGCATTCAGAAGTCATTGGTTCTGTGTGACAGGTATGGGACATTCGGTCTTGGGGACGGATGACAGAAGCCGAAATCTGTCGACAGCAGGCGGCGTGTCTGCGATCCGTCTCTCCCAGGAAAGGCAGCTGACAACGCGAAATAACACTGCCATCCGCTCAAAATTTAATGCAACTTCGCAGTGAGTGACGGTTTTCATTTGTGGCAGTGTCAATACTTCGAAGAACCGAAGACATTTTAATAAACGTCATTCAGTTCCGCCGACACGAGTGCTACAGCGGACACCGCTCTCCCAGGCTCGCAACTTTTCCTGCAGATGCGTGGCTGTGGGTACCCGAGAAACACAAAACGGAGAACTCCAAGATGGCGACTCCCAGCGGCTCGGTACGTAGCCTTTGTTCGTCTGCGGAGAAGTTCGTTATTTCTTCCAGAAGAATACTAAACTGAGCTGCACATACAGAAACATTACCGCCAGAAGTTTGACGCAGCTGTTGCGTTAGAAATTTCCAGAGCGAACACAGAACGCGGCATTCACGCATAGTAACGTCTGTCTGCCCTTATCTATCCTCCGCTAGCAGATCCTCACTATCCCGTACTCACTCACTCTCTCTCTCATTCTCCTCTCTTCCCTTCTCTCTCTCTCTCTCTCTCTCTCTCTCTCTCTCTCTCTCTCAATTACGAGAACACGTCACGTAGCACGAAACAGTTAGGCCAGTAAAAACTGGACGCCAATCAAAATGGCTCTGAATGATTTATCCGCAGTACGGAACATAAATAGGCCTACAAGTATTATGTTGAGCTGACTGTTAAAACAATAAGGCGGAATAAACTTCAAATCATTAAACGGCAAAGATAGACATACACCATGAAAGAATGACCAATATCAGATAAAATCACCAATAGTCAAAAAATGAACATAATGAAACTAAATAAATAGTTTTAATTTAAACAAAGACTTAACAAAAGCCAAAAAATAGTCTGTTCGAAAAAATGTATGATTGAATTTATTGAAATTTAAGTCTTCTACTTCGTAGTCTTCAATACTGTTCTGCTGCAACTCGTGCATTCTGGACACAAGGTAGTTGAGAAGTTGCTACACAAGCGCGACCACTCTTCGCCAGTGGCGCTTCTATGATCACCAAGTGCATGAGGCTTGCTTCTGTGAAGAGCCTCTGCAAGTTTCATCTGGCCCGCAGCATGCAATGTGGGGCTCATGTCAGTGGTTACTGCAAGCCTTCTGTCGATTCCTGATCTCTGAAGAAAGCTGTTCACAGTGTGGGCGGAATGAGCACGTCCACAACGGTTCTGAGTTGACATTGGCCTCGATAGCGATAGTGGGCAGAAGGTGCCAGTAATCCGTACATATGGACCTACGGGCCCTAAACACTTCTCAGCTGAGCCTTTGAGATCACGTACCTCCACACTCTACTACGATGTCATCAGGAGGCGTCAGGCATATTCTGCTCTCGTCTGCGATGATGCCAATCGTCTAAGTTTCATTCCTGCAGTCTCTTGTCCATCTTTATAGTGCGAAACGGTACTAGAGGGTGCGTACTGTTATTTTTAAGCAGTTGTATCCAGAAAGAAAGAGCACACGTGGGTTGCGCTTTGGGAATGGTACCTAAAAGTTATAATTTTTATGTCTTGGTCATCACCTGGTGTTGCCGACCACGGGCGAGCATTACGAGGTAGATTTTCAATGTTTCGCATCTCAAGACAGCCATGGGATATTCGAATGACATCGATGTAGTGCACACTTATTCTGCTGGTAACAGCCCTTTCTGGCAAGCTTCGTTGTCCTGAAGTGACGATGCGCGCAAGCTTGTAAAGTTGAAATAACACTTAGAGGCATGTTCACAGCCGCTTTAACTCTTTCAAGATTGGAGGCACACCTTGCTCTACTGAAATGCATCGACCAAATCGCTTTACTTTTAACTCAATAACATAGACGGCTAGGTTCAAACTGTTCAAGTTGCTCTAAGCGGTATGAGACTTATCATCTGAGGTCATCAGTCCCCTAGACTTAGAACTACTTAAACCTAACTAACCTAAGGACATCACACACGTCCATGCCCGAGGCAGGATTCGAACCTGCGACCGTAGCAGCAGCAGGGTTCCGGACTGAAGCACTTAGAACTGCTCGGCCACAGCGGCCGGCAGACAGCTAGGCAAAAGTACTCTGAGCATGAGGTTTCCGATAGAAAAAGCAATATAAGTCGTGAAAGTGGTGTAAACATTTCTTTCGCCTATTTACGGGTACATTTACACTGACGCGCGACACTAAATGCCCAAATATTTGAAGCTGCAGAGAATTAAAAAAAAGTGTCGAAACACCGCGACAAATTCGTGGTTGAACATAAATATAGGTGGTAGCCATGTATGCTGGTTGCACTTTTGTATTTGACCATGAACGACAAATGTCTCTGAGCACTATGGGACTTTAACATCTGAGGTCATCAGTTCCCTAGAACTTAGAACTACTTAAACCTAACTAACCTAAGAACATCACACACATCCATGCCCGAGGCAGGATTCGAACCTGGGACCGTAGCGGTCGCGCGGTCCCAGACTCATGAACCATACATATGCAATGTCCTCCATATGTTGTAATCGTCAGTCGTTGTTAGAGTTGAGGTCAGTGTACTTGTGGGTGCGGTATGTCGGAGCTCAGTGCATTCGGATGTGGGAAAATTGTTGGTGCTCGTATGGTGGCTACTACCGTAAGCAAAGTAGCCGACTTTCTGGTGTTTCAAGACGCAACATATCGAAGAATTATACGAAATACAGGAAAATAGAAAAACCATTGCCCGGTAAGTCACAACGTGGGCTAAAGTGTGTGTCCAGTGATCGTAATCGACGGTTAGTGAAGAGAACTGTGACGAAAATTAAAAGGACGACAGTTGCAGAAGTCACTGAAGAACTGAATGTCGCACTTGTAAACCCTGACAGCAGCAAAACAACACGAAAGGACCCCATAAGCAGAGAATTGTACAGCCAATTGGAATTCCAAAATTACTTATAAGTGATGCAGATACCCGTAACAACGGAATGTGGTGCCGAAGCCGTAAAAACTGGACAGTTCACCAATGAAAGAGTGTCATTTGGTTGACTGAGTCTTGTTTCATACTGTTTCCCACTTGTAGCCGAGTTTAGGCCCCAAGGTTGGAACGTGGCGGATGTTCATTGATGATTTTGGCAGCCACGGTCACTTTGCAAGGTCGCATTACTGTCATGCACTACGTGACCATTTTGGCTGATCCCGTGGTACAATTTTTGTTAGCCAATGATGATGCTATGTTACAAGACGTCAGGGTCCCTGTTTACAAAGCTGGCCTCGTCCGGGCCTGGTTTTATAAGCACAAGCACGAAATGTAGCATCTCCCCTGTCCACCAAAGTCACCAGATCTCAGTGTTATTAAGCCTTTGTGATATAAATTGGAGAGAAGTGTGCGTGGTTGCTACTCACGTCCGTCATCACCAGACGAGGTGGCGCAGTGGCTAGCACACTGGACTCGCATTCCGGAGGTGGACGGTTCAATCCCGCGTCCGGCCATCCTGATTTAGGTTTTCCGTGATTTCCCTAAATCGCTCCAGGCAATTGCAGGGATGGTTCCTTTGAAAGGGTACGGCCGACTTCCTCCCCCGTCCTTCCCTAATCCAATGAGACCGATGACCTAGTTGTTTGGTCTCTTTCCCGCATACAACACAATCCCACGTCCGTCATCGTTATGTGAAAGTGCCAGTGTTTTGCTGGAGGAATGACAGAAGATTCCCTTGATATTTTTGACGCCTCCAGTAGGTCATGCCCACCTAGCTGCCGTATGAAAAGCTGTTGTAAAAAAGTAATGATAATCATTAAAAAAACGAACTGTTTACAATCAGGTCAGCAGGAAGTACTTTTCACTTTTACTTTCAGTAAACTGTTACTAATGTGAGTAACAGTTCTTTATATAGAGAACCTTATGTAATGTCTAAACACCGTACTTCTAACCGAAAATGTAGGTTTGTGTATTCTTCTTTTCATCTGAAGAGCCGGCCGCTGTGGCCGAGCGGTTCTAGGCGCTTCAGTCCGGAACCGCGCTGTTGCTACGGTCGCAGGTTTGAATCCTGCCTCGGGCATTCATGTGTGTGATGTCCTTAGGTTAGTTAGGTTTAAGTAGTTCTAAGACTAGCGAAATGATGACCTCCGATGTTAAATCCCATAGTGGTTAGAGCCATTTGAACCATCTTCTGAAGAGTGCCGTTTTTAACGAAATCTAACTTCCAAAAATGCTGACAAGTTGTTCTTCTTAGCTGTGTAACGGCTTTCCTTCTTTCTAGCAAGAGGGAAACTGTCCAGTCACTCTTATAACGGATTCAGTCTACACCTGTCATCTCCCAGACACTTTACGATGTGTGACATCAGTTCATTTTTGCGGTCAAGTCTGGCAGGCGAAGGTCAGTGCTTCTGAAGTTTGCGAAAGTTAAAGCTCAATTTGGTGTATAACAATGATCACAGAATGTTACTAGATCTGTTCTGAAACTGGCATACACTTTGAAATAGGTAATAACGAAGCTCTAAAACCATTAACGGAGGATATCGCAAGGCCTAGCTACAACATGTGCTTAGCAGCGATGCAGCTTAGAGGCTATGGTATAGCTTTCCACCCCATCTCTGAGAGAGAACTGTGTGGTAAAGTAGCACG